>NC_134405.1:316348073-317601710 GCF_038048845.1 Mixophyes fleayi | reverse complement strand
TCAGGGATCGAACCTGCGCAGGGAGAAAAGATTGTACTTCCAGTCCTACACCTTAACCAGTCGGCCATGGCAAAAAGCACGTGCACGCGCCGCAGTAATGTTATATAAGAAGTTAACCAGTGTTTTCACGGTCGCGTCAGTCCGTCCTTATGCCACTGTGATGTTCACTTCACCCCGTCCTTATGCCATTCTGCCAATTCACATCATCTGCATTCTACACTACACTATTTTCTTTTGGAAGCTACTTCAGTTGCAGCTACAAGTAAGAACAGTCACACCTATTACATAGCTACAACAAATATTCAACTAACCTATTGTACAAAGAACACAACCATCACCCTATACCATCCCTATACCTGGGACAATGGGATGGTTACATTTTGGGCCAAATTTATGCCAGTATAATTGCCTAAATCGAACTGTCATAAATCATGGAACTTGAATTCTTTACAGTTTTTCACTATATAAAGCCCCTTAATTAAAAAGATATTCATTAGTCAGGGCTGGTTGGTGGAGCTGACATCTCTGTGACCTATATAAAAACACTGTTGCTTCTGACCTCATGCTATTATGTACTTACCAGAAGTCAGCAGTGCATTAAGACAGATATTAGAAGTTCCAATCAATCCCTAGTTATGGCATTGTAGAGTAGAGTATTTTGTTTTGTAAGGTATTTGAGTGCAGCTACAAGTTCTACCAGGCAGACGTATTAAATAGGTGTAAGAAATCTTGAAGTAAATGAATAAATGAAAAAAGGGCTTGTTACAAGCAGGGATCGCAACCTGCGCATGGAGAAAAGATTGTACTTCAAGTCCTACACCTTAACCACTCGGCCATGGCAAAAGCATGTGCACGCGCCGCAGCAAATGTTATATAAGAAGTTAACCAGTGTTTTCACGGTCGCGTCAGTCCGTCCTTATGCCACTGTCGATGTTCACTTCAACCCCGTCCTTATGCCATTCTGCCCAATTCACATCATCTGCATTCTACACTACACTATTTTCTTTTTGGAAGCTACTTCAGTGCAGCTACAAGTAAGAACAGTCACACCTATTACATAGCTACAACAAATATTCAACTAAATCAATAACCTGTCACGTTCACTTCAGTCCGTCCCTTATGCCACTGTGGCCAATTGCTCAGTGCTTCTATAGACGATGGAAGGAAGGCAGGCAGGCAGGCAGGCAGGCAGGCAGGCAGGGGATTTCACCAATCACTTTCCAGAGAACGCTACACATTTGGCCTTGGACGAATTAACCCATGTTCCTTCATCAGATTTCACTATTCAGTGTGGTGGAAATGCTTTTTTTTTGCTCCTTTCAGACACGATGTCTATTGTTGACACATTACTTGCGTCACAATGGCCCTGCTCCAGCTGCACACATGCCATTTTAGTACAGACGGTAGTAGGCAACCTATTGCAATCCAGTCGTTGGGGAACTACAAGTCCCATCATACCAACCTGGACTACAGGGCTACAGGTTTAGTAAAGCCTGAATAAATTGCCAGATTTTTTAGGGTTGTTTTGGAAGCGTTTCTGATTGTTCTCAGCACTCTTCAATGTGGTGATCTGCTTTTATCATGTAATGATAAAAGCTGAGGTATATGATTTTGCATGGTACTGTGGCATACTGGTTATATATCTAAAGGAGCAACACAATATGGCTAATATTGGCACATCTGAGAGCAGATAACTCTGAGTATAATCTCTGTCAATCTATCAATGGATAACTTAATTCAATATGTAGCCTGATGCTTTATACATTTAGGACCTCATTAGAGTCGGATGCATCCAACAAAAAAACACTATCATGCATGTGCAGAAAGCACCAAATCCGCCTGCATCTTGGACACTTGCGCCTAAAACAGACGTTGCGTCCGACTCCTAAATGAGGTCCTTAGTGAACTGTCTAACTGATACAGCATCATTGGAGGTACAGTCGGGTCACTCATAAAGGATTTGCACATAAAAGTATGACCCACCTAATGTGCCCCAATTCTGCTCCTGTTCTTTAAACTTTACTCAGTATAGAAGTTGTTTATATATTAGATTTTGAAATTGGCACCCAAGAACCTACTGTTGAAGTCACACTCAATCATGACCTTACGTGAACCATCAAAGAGCAGCATTAAACGACTATTAAAAATATGAAAAGCATACATAAACAAACTGAAAGCTCCACAGAATGACGTGGGGATATAAGCACACAAGTCTAATGAATAATGACAGAAAAATAACATTTTTTAAAAGTGAAAAATTTATTTTTTCAATCATGTGTTTTTTATTGGTAGATTTTTTTTTATAACACAAATAAAAATTGTAACAACAAACAAAACAAAACAAAAAAACTGACATATGTTATGCTAATAAGTATTTTGCTAATGTAATCAATAAAATTGACATGTTAATTATGCAGGTTTAAAAATATAGTTACAAGTAGGTAAATGGTTAATTATAATATAATAAACAATTATTAATGAAAGGGCTGACATAATAGCAGTAATAAAGCATAATAAAAAATATAAAAGAGTAATAAAACATATAAAAACAGAAATTTCTGTACATTTAGTAACATAGCTCAGGACAACACATAAGCAGGTGGACGTACAGGACAATGCTAACCAGGGACCCACAGAGAGAAGCCTGTGGATATACTAGTGCGGAGGTACATAAACATAGTAACATAGTTGATGAGGTTGAAAAAAGACACCCAGTCCATCAAGTTCAACCTATTTTGGATCTCCTGCGATCCCTCACTTATATTTGAAATTAATCCAGAGTAAGCAATCGCCAATCTGTTTCAAATGTGAAAATCCCCCCCAGACCCCAATATTGTAACCCTATTTTTTACCCTATATCCACTACTTTAGTTCATTTTAATTAACGGTCATATCCTGGTTACACTTTTCCCCTACAAATTTGTCTAACCCCTTTCTTAAACATATCTATTGAATCTGCCATCACAACCTTCCCTGGCAAGTGAATTCCATATCTTGACTGCCCTTACTGTAAAGAACCCCTTCCTTTGCTGGTTGTGAAACTTCCTCTCTCTAACCTTAGGGAGTGACCGCTTGTCCTTGAGGTAAAAAGTTTCCATGACAGTTCTCTGTATTGACCCTTAATGTATTTGTACATAGTAATCATATCTCCATCTTAGGCGCCTCTTTTCTAAAAGTAAACATGCCTAAACTGAGTTATAGGGGTTCACATTTGTATAAATTTTGCAAACTTTTTAAACTACTAAAATGTTATTTCGTTAATTTTTTTAATTTAACTTTCCTCATTGCCTTAATGAACTCCATACCCTTTATCAATTTTGTCACCCTTCTCTGAACCCTTTCTACTTCCAAATTATCTTTTTATAGAGTGGTGCCCAGAACTGTACTGCATATTCAAGATGAGGTCCTTACCAATGATTTATACAGTTCTAAAAAGTCATTTTCTGGTGTTGAAAATTACTATATACCAGCAGTATATATTTCTGAATTTGCACTACAAGTGCTTGGGGTGTCAGATAGTCCCTAGTTCTCAAAAAGCAATTTTCTGGTGTTGAAATTACTATATACCCAGCAGTATATAGTTCTGAATTTGCACTACAATGTGCTTGGGATTATCAGATATTCCCCAGTTCTAAAAAAGCTATTTTCTGGTGTTGAAATTACTATACTACTAGCAGTATATATTTCAGAATTTGCACTACAAGTGCTTGGGGTGTCAGATATTCCCCTTTTTGAAAAAACTAATTTTCTGTTGCTGAAATTACTATATACCAGAGTATATAACAGAGAAACATAGAACTGCAGATTCCAGCTATTGACAAGACAGTGAACATAATTGATAAGTAGCATGAGACAGGCATAGAGGTGCAATGGTGTGTAGGGAGATAAGAAAGGTGATAAAAAAAAAAAAAAATGCCATGCAGGATGTTCTATACTCTATCTATATATATATATATATATATATATATATATATATATATATAGATGGATATGAAGATATATAGAAAGATAGATATATAATGATTGTTCCTCAGTGACAAGTAAAAGAAGTTACCAATCAATGCCTGATATGCATTGTACAGTAGAGTATTTTGTTTTGTAAGGTATTTGAGTGCAGCTACAAGTTCTACCAGGCAGACGTATTAAATAGGTGTAAGAAATCTTGAAGTAAATGAATAAATGAAAAGAGGGCTTGTCACAAGCAGGGATCGAACCTGCGCAGGGAGAAAAGATTGTACTTCCAGTCCTACACCTTAACCAGTCGGCCATGGCAAAAGCACGTGCACGCGCCGCAGTAATGTTATATAAGAAGTTAACCAGTGTTTTCACGGGTCGCGTCAGTCCGTCCTTATGCCACTGTGATGTTCACTTCACCCCGTCCTTATGCCATTCTGCCCCAATTCACATCATCTGCATTCTACACTACACTATTTTCTTTTGGAAGCTACTTCAGTGCAGCTACAAGTAAGAACAGTCACACCTATTACATAGCTACAACAAATATTCAACTAACCTATTGTACAAAGAACACAACATCCCTATACCATCCCTATACCTGGGACAATGGGATGGTTACATTTTGGGCCAAATTTATGCCAGTATAATTGGCCTAAATCGAACTGTCATAAATCATGGAACTTGAATTCTTTACAGTTTTTCACTATATAAAGCCCCTTAATTAAAATGATATCATTAGTCAGGGCTGGTGGTGGAGCTGACATCTCTGTGACCTATATAAAAACACTGTGCTTCTGACCTCATGCTATTATGTACTTACCAGAAGTCAGCAGTGCATTAAGACAGATATTAGAAGTTCCAATCAATCCCTAGTTATGGCATTGTAGAGTAGAGTATTTTGTTTTGTAAGGTATTTGAGTGCAGCTACAAGTTCTACAGGCAGACGTATTAAATAGGTGTAAGAAATCTTGAAGTAAATGAATAAATGAAAAGGGCTTGTTACAAGCAGGGATCGAACCTGCGCATGGAGAAAAGATTGTACTTCAAGTCCTACACCTTAACCACTCGGCCATGGCAAAGCATGTGCACGCGCCGCAGCAATGTTATATAAGAAGTTAACCAGTGTTTTCACGGTCCGCGTCAGTCCGTCCTTATGCCACTGTGATGTTCACTTCACCCCGTCCTTATGCCATTCTGCCCAATTCACATCATCTGCATTCTACACTACACTATTTTCTTTTGGAAGCTACTTCAGTGCAAGCTACAAGTAAGAACAGTCACACCTATTACATAGCTACAACAAATATTCAACTAAATCAATAACCTGTCACGTTCACTTCAGTCCGTCCTTATGCCACTGTGGCCAATTGCTCAGTGCTTCTATAGACGATGGAAGGAAGGCAGGCAGGCAGGCAGGCAGGCAGGCCAGGCAGGGGATTTCACCAATCACTTCCCAGAGAACGCTACACATTTAGGCCTTGGACGAATTAACCCATGTTCCTTCATCAGATTTCACTATTCAGTGTGGTGGAAATGCTTTTTTTTTGCTCCTTTCAGACAGATGTCTATTGTTGACACATTACTTTGCGTCACAATGGCCCTGCCTCCAGCTGCACACATGCCATTTTAGTACAGAGGTAGTAGGCAACCTATTGCAATCCAGTCGTTGGGGAACTACAAGTCCCATCATACCAACCTGGACTACAGGGCTACAGGTTTAGTAAAGCCTGAATAAATTGCCAGATTTTTTAGGGTTGTTTTGGAAGCGTTCTGATTGTTCTCAGCACTCTTCAATGTGGTGATCTGCTTTTATCATGTAATGATAAAAGCTGAGGTATATGATTTGCATGGTACTGTGCATACTGGTTATATATCTAAAAGGAGCAACACAATATGGCTAATATTGGCACATCTGAGAGCAGATAACTCTGAGTATAATCTGTCAATCTATCAATGGATAACTTAATTCAATATGTAGCCTGATGCTTTATACATTTAGGACCTCATTTAGAGTCGGATGCATCCAACAAAAAAACACTATCATGCATGTGCAGAAAGCACCAAATCCGCCTGCATCTTGGACACTTGCGCCTAAAACAGGACGTTTGCGTCCGACTCTAAATGAGGGTCCTTAGTGAACTGTCTAACTGATACAGCATCATTGGAGGTACAGTGGGTCACTCATAAAGGATTTGCACATAAAAGTATGACCCACCTAATGTGCCCCAATTCTGCTCCTGTTCTTTAAACTTTACTCAGTATAGAAGTTGTTTATATATTAGATTTGAAATTGGCACCAAGAACCTACTGTTGAAGTCACACTCAATCATGACCTTACGTGAACCATCAAAGAGCGCATTAAACGACTATTAAAAATATGAAAAGCAATACATAAACAAACTGAAAGCTCCACAGAATGACGTGGGGATATAAGCACACAAGTCTAATGAATAATGACAGAAAAATAACATTTTTAAAAGTGAAAAATTTATTTTTTCAATCATGTGTTTTTTTATTGGTAGATTTTTTTTTATAACACAAATAAAAATTGTAACAAACAAACAAAACAAAACAAAAAAACTGACATATGTTATGCTAATAAGTATTTGCTAATGTAATCAATAAATGACATGTTAATTATGCAGGTTAAAAATATAGTTACAAGTTAGGTAAATGGTTAATTATAATATATAAACAATTATTAATGAAAGGGCTGACATAATAGCCAGTAATAAAGCATAATAAAAAAATATAAAAGAGTAATAAAACATATAAAACAGAATTTCTGTACATTTAGTAACATAGCTCAGGACAACACATAAGCAGGTGGACGTACAGGACCAATGCTAACCAGGGGACCCACAGAGAGAAGCCTGTGGGATATACTAGTGCGCGGAGGTACATAAACATAGTTAACATAGTTGATGAGGTTGAAAAAAGACACCAGTCCATCAAGTTCAACCTATTTTGGATCTCCTGCGATCCCTCACTTATATTTGAAATTAATCCAGAGTAAGCAATCGCCCAATCTGTTTCAAATGTGAAAATCCCCCAGACCCAATATTGTTAACCCTATTTTTACCCTATATCCACTACTTTAGTTCATTTTAATTAACGGTCATATCCCTGGTTACACTTTTCCCCTACAAATTTGTCTAACCCTTTCTTAAACATATCTATTGAATCTGCCATCACAACCTTCCCTGGCAGTGAATTCCATATCTTGACTGCCCTTACTGTTAAAGAACCCCTTCCTTTGCTGGTTGTGAAACTTCCTCTCCTCTAACCTTAGGGAGTGACCGCTTGTCCTTGAGGTAAAAAGTTTCCATGAAAGTTCTCTGTATTGACCCTTAATGTATTTTGTACATAGTAATCATATCTCCATCTTAGGCGCCTCTTTTCTAAAGTAAACATGCCTAAACTGAGTTATAGGGTTCACATTTGTATAAATTTGCAAACTTTTTAACTACTAAAATGTTATTTCGTTAATTTTTTAATTTACTTTCCTCATTGCTTAATGACTCCATACCCTTTATCAATTTTGTCACCCTTCTCTGAACCCTTTCTACTTCCAAATTATCTTTTTTATAGAGTGGTGCCCAGAACTGTACTGCATATTCAAGATGAGGTCTTACCAATGATTTATACAGTTCTAAAAAGTCATTTTCTGGTGTTGAAGAATTACTATATACCAGCAGTATATATTTCTGAATTTGCACTACAAGTGCTTGGGGGTGTCAGATAGTCCCTAGTTCTCAAAAAGCAATTTTCTGGTGTTGAAATTACTATATACCAGCAGTATATAGTTCTGAATTTGCACTACAAGTGCTTGGGATATCAGATATTCCCCAGTTCTAAAAAAGCTATTTTCTGGTGTTGAAATTACTATATACTAGCAGTATATATTTCAGAATTTACACTACAAGTGCTTGGGGTGTCAGATATTCCCCTTTTTGAAAAAACTAATTTTCTGTTGCTGAAATTACTATATACCAGAGTATAAACAGAGAAACATAGAACTGCAGATCCAGCTATTGACAAGACAGTGAACATAATTGATAAGTAGCATGAGACAGGCATAGAGGTGCAATGGTGTGTAGGGAGAGATAAGAAAGGTGATAAAAAAAAAAAAAAAATGCCATGCAGGATGTTCTATACTCTATCTATAATATATATATATATATATATATATATATATATATATATATATTATAGATGGATATGAAGATATATAGAAAGATAGATATATAATGATTGTTCCTCAGTGACAAGTAAAAGAAGTTACAATCAATGCCTGATATGCATTGTACAGTAGAGTATTTTGTTTGTAAGGTATTTGAGTGCAGCTACAAGTTCTACCAGGCAGACGTATTAAATAGGTGTAAGAAATCTTGAAGTAAATGAATAAATGAAAAAGGGCTTGTCACAAGCAGGGATCGAACCTGCGCAGGGAGAAAAGATTGTACTTCCAGTCCTACACCTTAACCAGTCGGCCATGGCAAAAGCACGTGCACGCGCCGCAGTAATGTTATATAAGAAGTTAACCAGTGTTTTCACGGTCGCGTCAGTCCGTCCTTATGCCACTGTGATGTTCACTTCACCCGTCCTTATGCCATTCTGCCCAATTCACATCATCTGCATTCTACACTACACTATTTTCTTTTGGAAGCTACTTCAGTGCAGCTACAAGTAAAGAACAGTCACACCTATTACATAGCTACAACAAATATTCAACTAACCTATTGTACAAAGAAACACAACATCCCTATACCATCCCTATACCTGGGACAATGGGGATGGTTACATTTTGGGGCCAAATTTATGCCAGTATAATTGCCTAAATCGAACTGTCATAAATCATGGAACTTGAATTCTTTACAGTTTTTCACTATATAAAGCCCCTTAATTAAAAAGATATTCATTAGTCAGGGCTGGTGGTGGAGCTGACATCTCTGTGACCTATATAAAAACACTGTTGCTTCTGACCCTCATGCTATTATGTACTTACCAGAAGTCAGCAGTGCATTAAGACAGATATTAGAAGTTCCAATCAATCCCTAGTTATGGCATTGTACAGTAGAGTATTTTGTTTTTGTAAGGTATTTGAGTGCAGCTACAAGTTCTACCAGGCAGACGTATTAAATAGGTGTAAGAAATCTTGAAGTAAATGAATAAATGAAAAAGGGCTTGTTACAAGCAGGGGATCGAACCCTGCGCATGGAGAAAAGATTGTACTTCAAGTCCTACACCTTAACCACTCGGCCATGGCAAAAGCATGTGCACGCGCCGCAAGCAATGTTATATAAGAAGTTAACCAGTGTTTTCACGGTCGCGTCAGTCCGTCCTTATGCCACTGTGATGTTCACTTCACCCCGTCCTTATGCCATTCTGCCCAATTCACATCATCTGCATTCTACACTACACTATTTTCTTTTGGAAGCTACTTCAGTGCAGCTACAAGTAAGAACAGTCACACCTATTACATAGCTACAACAAATATTCAACTAAATCAATAACCTGTCACGTTCACTTCAGTCCGTCCTTATGCCACTGTGGCCAATTGCTCAGTGCTTCTATAGACGATGGAAGGAAGGCAGGCAGGCAGGCAGGCAGGCAGGGGATTTCACCAATCACTTCCCAGAGAACGCTACACATTTGGCCTTGGACGAATTAACCCATGTTCCTTCATCAGATTTCACTATTCAGTGTGGTGGAAATGCTTTTTTTTTGCTCCTTTCAGACAGATGTCTATTGTTGACACATTACTTGCGTCACAATGGCCCTGCTCCAGCTGCACACATGCCATTTTAGTACAGAGGTAGTAGGCAACCTATTGCAATCCAGTCGTTGGGGGAACTACAAGTCCCATCATACCAACCTGGACTACAGGGCTACAGGTTTAGTAAAGCCTGAATAAATTGCCAGATTTTTTAGGGTTGTTTTGGAAGCGTTCTGATGTTCTCAGCACTCTTCAATGTGGTGATCTGCTTTTATCATGTAATGATAAAAGCAGAGGTATATGATTTGCATGGTACTGTGCATACTGGTTATATATCTAAAGGAGCAACACAATATGGCTAATATTGGCACATCTGAGAGCAGATAACTCTGAGTATAATCTGTCAATCTATCAATGGATAACTTAATTCAATATGTAGCCTGATGCTTTATACATTTAGGACCTCATTTAGAGTCGGATGCATCCAACAAAAAAACACTATCATGCATGTGCAGAAAGCACCAAATCCGCCTGCATCTTGGGACACTTGCGCCTAAAACAGACGTTGCGTCCGACTCTAAATGAGGTCCTTAGTGAACTGTCTAACTGATACAGCATCATTGGAGGTTACAGTGGGTCACTCATAAAGGATTTGCACATAAAAGTATGACCCACCTAATGTGCCCCAATTCTGCTCCTGTTCTTTAAACTTTACTCAGTATAGAAGTTGTTTATATATTAGATTTGAAATTGGCACCAAGAACCTACTGTTGAAGTCACACTCAATCATGACCTTACGTGAACCATCAAAGAGCGCATTAAACGACTATTAAAAATATGAAAAGCATACATAAACAAACTGAAAGCTCCACAGAATGACGTGGGGATATAAGCACACAAGTCTAATGAATAATGACAGAAAAATAACATTTTTAAAAGTGAAAAATTTATTTTTTCAATCATGTGTTTTTTATTGGTAGATTTTTTTTTTATAACACAAATAAAAATTGTAACAAACAAACAAAACAAAACAAAAAAACTGACATATGTTATGCTAATAAGTATTTGCTAATGTAATCAATAAATTGACATGTTAATTATGCAGGTTAAAAATATAGTTACAAGTTAGGTAAATGGTTAATTATAATATATAAACAATTATTAATGAAAGGGCTGACATAATAGCAGTAATAAAGCATAATAAAAAAATATAAAAGAGTAATAAAACATATAAAACAGAATTTCTGTACATTTAGTAACATAGCTCAGGACAACACATAAGCAGGTGGACGTACAGGACAATGCTAACCAGGGACCCACAGAGAGAAGCCTGTGGATATACTAGTGCGGAGGTACATAAACATAGTAACATAGTTGATGAGGTTGAAAAAAGACACCAGTCCATCAAGTTCAACCTATTTTGGATCTCCTGCGATCCTCACTTATATTTGAAATTAATCCAGAGTAAGCAATCGCCAATCTGTTTCAAATGTGAAAATCCCCCCAGACCCAATATTGTAACCCTATTTTTACCCTATAGCCACTACTTTAGTTCATTTTAATTAACGGTCATATCCCTGGTTACACTTTTCCCCTACAAATTTGTCTAACCCCTTTCTTAAACATATCTATTGAATCTGCCATCACAACCTTCCCTGGCAGTGAATTCCATATCTTGACTGCCCTTACTGTAAAGAACCCCTTCCTTTGCTGGTTGTGAAACTTCCTCTCCTCTAACCTTAGGGAGTGACCGCTTGTCCTTGAGGTAAAAAGTTTCCATGAAAGTTCTCTGTATTGACCCTTAATGTATTTGTACATAGTAATCATATCTCCATCTTAGGCGCCTCTTTTCTAAAGTAAACATGCCTAAACTGAGTTATAGGGTTCACATTTGTATAAATTTGCAACTTTTTAACTACTAAAATGTTATTTCGTTAATTTTTTAATTTAACTTTCCTCATTGCTTAATGACTCCATACCCCTTTATCAATTTTGTCACCCTTCTCTGAACCCTTTCTACTTCCAAATTATCTTTTTTATAGAGTGGTGCCCAGAACTGTACTGCATATTCAAGATGAGGTCTTACCAATGATTTATACAGTTCTAAAAAGTCATTTTCTGGTGTTGAAATTACTATTATACCAGCAGTATATATTTCTGAATTTGCACTACAAGTGCTTGGGGTGTCAGATAGTCCCTAGTTCTCAAAAAGCAATTTTCTGGTGTTGAAATTACTATATACCAGCAGTATATAGTTCTGAATTTGCACTACAAGTGCTTGGATATCAGATATTCCCCAGTTCTAAAAAAGCTATTTTCTGGTGTTGAAATTACTATATACTAGCAGTATATATTTCAGAATTTACACTACAAGTGCTTGGGGTGTCAGATATTCCCCTTTTTGAAAAAACTAATTTTCTGTTGCTGAAATTACTATATACCAGAGTATAAACAGAGAAACATAGAACTGCAGATCCAGCTATTGACAAGACAGTGAACATAATTGATAAGTAGCATGAGACAGGCATAGAGGTGCAATGGTGTGTAGGGAGATAAGAAAGGTGATAAAAAAAAAAAAAAAATGCCATGCAGGATGTTCTATACTCTATCTATATATATATATATATATATATTATATATATAATATATATATATATACTATATATAGATGGATATGAAGATATATAGAAAGATAGATATATAATGATTGTTCCTCAGTGACAAGTAAAAGAAGTTACAATCAATGCCTGATATGCATTGTACAGTAGAGTATTTTGTTTTGTAAGGTATTTGAGTGCAGCTACAAGTTCTACCAGGCAGACGTATTAAATAGGTGTAAGAAATCTTGAAGTAAATGAATAAATGAAAAAGGGGCTTGTCACAAGCAAGGGATCGAACCTGCGCAGGGAGAAAAGATTGTACTTCCAGTCCTACACCTTAACCAGTCGGCCATGGCAAAAGCACGTGCACGCGCCGCAGTAATGTTATATAAGAAGTTAACCAGTGTTTTCACGGTCGCGTCAGTCCGTCCTTATGCCACTGTGATGTTCACTTCACCCCGTCCTTATGCCATTCTGCCCAATTCACATCATCTGCATTCTACACTACACTATTTTCTTTTGGAAGCTACTTCAGTGCAGCTACAAGTAAGAACAGTCACACCTATTACATAGCTACAACAAATATTCAACTAACCTATTGTACAAAGAACACAACATCCCTATACCATCCCTATACCTGGGACAATGGGATGGTTACATTTTGGGCCAAATTTATGCCAGTATAATTGCCTAAATCGAACTGTCATAAATCATGGAACTTGAATTCTTTACAGTTTTTCACTATATAAAGCCCCTTAATTAAAAAGATATTCATTAGTCAGGGCTGGTGGTGGAGCTGACATCTCTGTGACCTATATAAAAACACTGTGCTTCTGACCTCATGCTATTATGTACTTACCAGAAGTCAGCAGTGCATTAAGACAGATATTAGAAGTTCCAATCAATCCCTAGTTATGGCATTGTAGAGTAGAGTATTTTGTTTTGTAAGGTATTTGAGTGCAGCTACAAGTTCTACCAGGCAGACGTATTAAATAGGTGTAAGAAATCTTGAAGTAAATGAATAAATGAAAAAGGGCTTGTTACAAGCAGGGATCGAACCTGCGCATGGAGAAAAGATTGTACTTCAAGTCCTACACCTTAACCACTCGGCCATGGCAAAAGCATGTGCACGCGCCGCAGCAATGTTATATAAGAAGTTAACCAGTGTTTTCACGGTCGCGTCAGTCCGTCCTTATGCCACTGTGATGTTCACTTCACCCCGTCCTTATGCCATTCTGCCCAATTCACATCATCTGCATTCTACACTACACTATTTTCTTTTGGAAGCTACTTCAGTGCAGCTACAAGTAAGAACAGTCACACCTATTACATAGCTACAACAAATATTCAACTAAATCAATAACCTGTCACGTTCACTTCAGTCCGTCCTTATGCCACTGTGGCCAATTGCTCAGTGCTTCTATAGACGATGGAAGGAAGGCAGGCAGGCAGGCAGGCAGGCAGGCAGGCAGGCAGGGGATTTCACCAATCACTTCCCAGAGAACGCTACACATTTGGCCTTGGACGAATTAACCCATGTTCCTTCATCAGATTTCACTATTCAGTGTGGTGGAAATGCTTTTTTTTTGCTCCTTTCAGACAGATGTCTATTGTTGACACATTACTTGCGTCACAATGGCCCTGCTCCAGCTGCACACATGCCATTTTAGTACAGAGGTAGTAGGCAACCTATTGCAATCCAGTCGTTGGGGAACTACAAGTCCCATCATACCAACCTGGACTACAGGGCTACAGGTTTAGTAAAGCCTGAATAAATTGCCAGATTTTTTAGGGTTGTTTTGGAAGCGTTCTGATTGTTCTCAGCACTCTTCAATGTGGTGATCTGCTTTTATCATGTAATGATAAAAGCTGAGGTATATGATTTGCATGGTACTGTGCATACTGGTTATATATCTAAAGGAGCAACACAATATGGCTAATATTGGCACATCTGAGAGCAGATAACTCTGAGTATAATCTGTCAATCTATCAATGGATAACTTAATTCAATATGTAGCCTGATGCTTTATACATTTAGGACCTCATTTAGAGTCGGATGCATCCAACAAAAAAACACTATCATGCATGTGCAGAAAGCACCAAATCCGCCTGCATCTTGGACACTTGCGCCTAAAACAGACGTTGCGTCCGACTCTAAATGAGGTCCTTAGTGAACTGTCTAACTGATACAGCATCATTGGAGGTACAGTGGGTCACTCATAAAGGATTTGCACATAAAAGTATGACCCACCTAATGTGCCCCAATTCTGCTCCTGTTCTTTAAACTTTACTCAGTATAGAAGTTGTTTATATATTAGATTTGAAATTGGCACCAAGAACCTACTGTTGAAGTCACACTCAATCATGACCTTACGTGAACCATCAAAGAGCGCATTAAACGACTATTAAAAATATGAAAAGCATACATAAACAAACTGAAAGCTCCACAGAATGACGTGGGGATATAAGCACACAAGTCTAATGAATAATGACAGAAAAATAACATTTTTAAAAGTGAAAAATTTATTTTTTCAATCATGTGTTTTTTATTGGTAGATTTTTTTTTATAACACAAATAAAAATTGTAACAAACAAACAAAACAAAACAAAAAAACTGACATATGTTATGCTAATAAGTATTTGCTAATGTAATCAATAAATTGACATGTTAATTATGCAGGTTAAAAATATAGTTACAAGTTAGGTAAATGGTTAATTATAATATATAAACAATTATTAATGAAAGGGCTGACATAATAGCAGTAATAAAGCATAATAAAAAAATATAAAAGAGTAATAAAACATATAAAACAGAATTTCTGTACATTTAGTAACATAGCTCAGGACAACACATAAGCAGGTGGACGTACAGGACAATGCTAACCAGGGACCCACAGAGAGAAGCCTGTGGATATACTAGTGCGGAGGTACATAAACATAGTAACATAGTTGATGAGGTTGAAAAAAGACACCAGTCCATCAAGTTCAACCTATTTTGGATCTCCTGCGATCCCTCACTTATATTTGAAATTAATCCAGAGTAAGCAATCGCCAATCTGTTTCAAATGTGAAAATCCCCCCAGACCCAATATTGTAACCCTATTTTTACCCTATATCCACTACTTTAGTTCATTTTAATTAACGGTCATATCCCTGGTTACACTTTTCCCCTACAAATTTGTCTAACCCTTTCTTAAACATATCTATTGAATCTGCCATCACAACCTTCCCTGGCAGTGAATTCCATATCTTGACTGCCCTTACTGTAAAGAACCCCTTCCTTTGCTGGTTGTGAAACTTCCTCTCCTCTAACCTTAGGGAGTGACCGCTTGTCCTTGAGGTAAAAAGTTTCCATGAAAGTTCTCTGTATTGACCCTTAATGTATTTGTACATAGTAATCATATCTCCATCTTAGGCGCCTCTTTTCTAAAGTAAACATGCCTAAACTGAGTTATAGGGTTCACATTTGTATAAATTTGCAAACTTTTTAACTACTAAAATGTTATTTCGTTAATTTTTTAATTTAACTTTCCTCATTGCTTAATGACTCCATACCCTTTATCAATTTTGTCACCCTTCTCTGAACCCTTTCTACTTCCAAATTATCTTTTTTATAGAGTGGTGCCCAGAACTGTACTGCATATTCAAGATGAGGTCTTACCAATGATTTATACAGTTCTAAAAAGTCATTTTCTGGTGTTGAAATTACTATATACCAGCAGTATATATTTCTGAATTTGCACTACAAGTGCTTGGGGTGTCAGATAGTCCCTAGTTCTCAAAAAGCAATTTTCTGGTGTTGAAATTACTATATACCAGCAGTATATAGTTCTGAATTTGCACTACAAGTGCTTGGGATATCAGATATTCCCCAGTTCTAAAAAAGCTATTTTCTGGTGTTGAAATTACTATATACTAGCAGTATATATTTCAGAATTTACACTACAAGTGCTTGGGGTGTCAGATATTCCCCTTTTTGAAAAAACTAATTTTCTGTTGCTGAAATTACTATATACCAGAGTATAAACAGAGAAACATAGAACTGCAGATCCAGCTATTGACAAGACAGTGAACATAATTGATAAGTAGCATGAGACAGGCATAGAGGTGCAATGGTGTGTAGGGAGATAAGAAAGGTGATAAAAAAAAAAAAAAAATGCCATGCAGGATGTTCTATACTCTATCTATATATATATATATATATATATATATATATATATATATATATATATATATAGATGGATATGAAGATATATAGAAAGATAGATATATAATGATTGTTCCTCAGTGACAAGTAAAAGAAGTTACAATCAATGCCTGATATGCATTGTACAGTAGAGTATTTTGTTTTGTAAGGTATTTGAGTGCAGCTACAAGTTCTACCAGGCAGACGTATTAAATAGGTGTAAGAAATCTTGAAGTAAATGAATAAATGAAAAAGGGCTTGTCACAAGCAGGGATCGAACCTGCGCAGGGAGAAAAGATTGTACTTCCAGTCCTACACCTTAACCAGTCGGCCATGGCAAAAGCACGTGCACGCGCCGCAGTAATGTTATATAAGAAGTTAACCAGTGTTTTCACGGTCGCGTCAGTCCGTCCTTATGCCACTGTGATGTTCACTTCACCCCGTCCTTATGCCATTCTGCCCAATTCACATCATCTGCATTCTACACTACACTATTTTCTTTTGGAAGCTACTTCAGTGCAGCTACAAGTAAGAACAGTCACACCTATTACATAGCTACAACAAATATTCAACTAACCTATTGTACAAAGAACACAACATCCCTATACCATCCCTATACCTGGGACAATGGGATGGTTACATTTTGGGCCAAATTTATGCCAGTATAATTGCCTAAATCGAACTGTCATAAATCATGGAACTTGAATTCTTTACAGTTTTTCACTATATAAAGCCCCTTAATTAAAAAGATATTCATTAGTCAGGGCTGGTGGTGGAGCTGACATCTCTGTGACCTATATAAAAACACTGTGCTTCTGACCTCATGCTATTATGTACTTACCAGAAGTCAGCAGTGCATTAAGACAGATATTAGAAGTTCCAATCAATCCCTAGTTATGGCATTGTAGAGTAGAGTATTTTGTTTTGTAAGGTATTTGAGTGCAGCTACAAGTTCTACCAGGCAGACGTATTAAATAGGTGTAAGAAATCTTGAAGTAAATGAATAAATGAAAAAGGGCTTGTTACAAGCAGGGATCGAACCTGCGCATGGAGAAAAGATTGTACTTCAAGTCCTACACCTTAACCACTCGGCCATGGCAAAAGCATGTGCACGCGCCGCAGCAATGTTATATAAGAAGTTAACCAGTGTTTTCACGGTCGCGTCAGTCCGTCCTTATGCCACTGTGATGTTCACTTCACCCCGTCCTTATGCCATTCTGCCCAATTCACATCATCTGCATTCTACACTACACTATTTTCTTTTGGAAGCTACTTCAGTGCAGCTACAAGTAAGAACAGTCACACCTATTACATAGCTACAACAAATATTCAACTAAATCAATAACCTGTCACGTTCACTTCAGTCCGTCCTTATGCCACTGTGGCCAATTGCTCAGTGCTTCTATAGACGATGGAAGGAAGGCAGGCAGGCAGGCAGGCAGGCAGGCAGGCAGGGGATTTCACCAATCACTTCCCAGAGAACGCTACACATTTGGCCTTGGACGAATTAACCCATGTTCCTTCATCAGATTTCACTATTCAGTGTGGTGGAAATGCTTTTTTTTTGCTCCTTTCAGACAGATGTCTATTGTTGACACATTACTTGCGTCACAATGGCCCTGCTCCAGCTGCACACATGCCATTTTAGTACAGAGGTAGTAGGCAACCTATTGCAATCCAGTCGTTGGGGAACTACAAGTCCCATCATACCAACCTGGACTACAGGGCTACAGGTTTAGTAAAGCCTGAATAAATTGCCAGATTTTTTAGGGTTGTTTTGGAAGCGTTCTGATTGTTCTCAGCACTCTTCAATGTGGTGATCTGCTTTTATCATGTAATGATAAAAGCTGAGGTATATGATTTGCATGGTACTGTGCATACTGGTTATATATCTAAAGGAGCAACACAATATGGCTAATATTGGCACATCTGAGAGCAGATAACTCTGAGTATAATCTGTCAATCTATCAATGGATAACTTAATTCAATATGTAGCCTGATGCTTTATACATTTAGGACCTCATTTAGAGTCGGATGCATCCAACAAAAAAACACTATCATGCATGTGCAGAAAGCACCAAATCCGCCTGCATCTTGGACACTTGCGCCTAAAACAGACGTTGCGTCCGACTCTAAATGAGGTCCTTAGTGAACTGTCTAACTGATACAGCATCATTGGAGGTACAGTGGGTCACTCATAAAGGATTTGCACATAAAAGTATGACCCACCTAATGTGCCCCAATTCTGCTCCTGTTCTTTAAACTTTACTCAGTATAGAAGTTGTTTATATATTAGATTTGAAATTGGCACCAAGAACCTACTGTTGAAGTCACACTCAATCATGACCTTACGTGAACCATCAAAGAGCGCATTAAACGACTATTAAAAATATGAAAAGCATACATAAACAAACTGAAAGCTCCACAGAATGACGTGGGGATATAAGCACACAAGTCTAATGAATAATGACAGAAAAATAACATTTTTAAAAGTGAAAAATTTATTTTTTCAATCATGTGTTTTTTATTGGTAGATTTTTTTTTATAACACAAATAAAAATTGTAACAAACAAACAAAACAAAACAAAAAAACTGACATATGTTATGCTAATAAGTATTTGCTAATGTAATCAATAAATTGACATGTTAATTATGCAGGTTAAAAATATAGTTACAAGTTAGGTAAATGGTTAATTATAATATATAAACAATTATTAATGAAAGGGCTGACATAATAGCAGTAATAAAGCATAATAAAAAAATATAAAAGAGTAATAAAACATATAAAACAGAATTTCTGTACATTTAGTAACATAGCTCAGGACAACACATAAGCAGGTGGACGTACAGGACAATGCTAACCAGGGACCCACAGAGAGAAGCCTGTGGATATACTAGTGCGGAGGTACATAAACATAGTAACATAGTTGATGAGGTTGAAAAAAGACACCAGTCCATCAAGTTCAACCTATTTTGGATCTCCTGCGATCCCTCACTTATATTTGAAATTAATCCAGAGTAAGCAATCGCCAATCTGTTTCAAATGTGAAAATCCCCCCAGACCCAATATTGTAACCCTATTTTTACCCTATATCCACTACTTTAGTTCATTTTAATTAACGGTCATATCCCTGGTTACACTTTTCCCCTACAAATTTGTCTAACCCTTTCTTAAACATATCTATTGAATCTGCCATCACAACCTTCCCTGGCAGTGAATTCCATATCTTGACTGCCCTTACTGTAAAGAACCCCTTCCTTTGCTGGTTGTGAAACTTCCTCTCCTCTAACCTTAGGGAGTGACCGCTTGTCCTTGAGGTAAAAAGTTTCCATGAAAGTTCTCTGTATTGACCCTTAATGTATTTGTACATAGTAATCATATCTCCATCTTAGGCGCCTCTTTTCTAAAGTAAACATGCCTAAACTGAGTTATAGGGTTCACATTTGTATAAATTTGCAAACTTTTTAACTACTAAAATGTTATTTCGTTAATTTTTTAATTTAACTTTCCTCATTGCTTAATGACTCCATACCCTTTATCAATTTTGTCACCCTTCTCTGAACCCTTTCTACTTCCAAATTATCTTTTTTATAGAGTGGTGCCCAGAACTGTACTGCATATTCAAGATGAGGTCTTACCAATGATTTATACAGTTCTAAAAAGTCATTTTCTGGTGTTGAAATTACTATATACCAGCAGTATATATTTCTGAATTTGCACTACAAGTGCTTGGGGTGTCAGATAGTCCCTAGTTCTCAAAAAGCAATTTTCTGGTGTTGAAATTACTATATACCAGCAGTATATAGTTCTGAATTTGCACTACAAGTGCTTGGGATATCAGATATTCCCCAGTTCTAAAAAAGCTATTTTCTGGTGTTGAAATTACTATATACTAGCAGTATATATTTCAGAATTTGCACTACAAGTGCTTGGGGTGTCAGATATTCCCCTTTTTGAAAAAACTAATTTTCTGTTGCTGAAATTACTATATACCAGAGTATAAACAGAGAAACATAGAACTGCAGATCCAGCTATTGACAAGACAGTGAACATAATTGATAAGTAGCATGAGACAGGCATAGAGGTGCAATGGTGTGTAGGGAGATAAGAAAGGTGATAAAAAAAAAAAATGCCATGCAGGATGTTCTATACTCTATCTATATATATATATATATATATATATATATATATATATATATATATATATATAGATGGATATGAAGATATATAGAAAGATAGATATATAATGATTGTTCCTCAGTGACAAGTAAAAGAAGTTACAATCAATGCCTGATATGCATTGTACAGTAGAGTATTTTGTTTTGTAAGGTATTTGAGTGCAGCTACAAGTTCTACCAGGCAGACGTATTAAATAGGTGTAAGAAATCTTGAAGTAAATGAATAAATGAAAAAGGGCTTGTCACAAGCAGGGATCGAACCTGCGCAGGGAGAAAAGATTGTACTTCCAGTCCTACACCTTAACCAGTCGGCCATGGCAAAAGCACGTGCACGCGCCACAGTAATGTTATATAAGAAGTTAACCAGTGTTTTCACGGTCGCGTCAGTCCGTCCTTATGCCACTGTGATGTTCACTTCACCCCGTCCTTATGCCATTCTGCCCAATTCACATCATCTGCATTCTACACTACACTATTTTCTTTTGGAAGCTACTTCAGTGCAGCTACAAGTAAGAACAGTCACACCTATTACATAGCTACAACAAATATTCAACTAACCTATTGTACAAAGAACACAACATCCCTATACCATCCCTATACCTGGGACAATGGGATGGTTACATTTTGGGCCAAATTTATGCCAGTATAATTGCCTAAATCGAACTGTCATAAATCATGGAACTTGAATTCTTTACAGTTTTTCACTATATAAAGCCCCTTAATTAAAAAGATATTCATTAGTCAGGGCTGGTGGTGGAGCTGACATCTCTGTGACCTATATAAAAACACTGTGCTTCTGACCTCATGCTATTATGTACTTACCAGAAGTCAGCAGTGCATTAAGACAGATATTAGAAGTTCCAATCAATCCCTAGTTATGGCATTGTAGAGTAGAGTATTTTGTTTTGTAAGGTATTTGAGTGCAGCTACAAGTTCTACCAGGCAGACGTATTAAATAGGTGTAAGAAATCTTGAAGTAAATGAATAAATGAAAAAGGGCTTGTTACAAGCAGGGATCGAACCTGCGCATGGAGAAAAGATTGTACTTCAAGTCCTACACCTTAACCACTCGGCCATGGCAAAAGCATGTGCACGCGCCGCAGCAATGTTATATAAGAAGTTAACCAGTGTTTTCACGGTCGCGTCAGTCCGTCCTTATGCCACTGTGATGTTCACTTCACCCCGTCCTTATGCCATTCTGCCCAATTCACATCATCTGCATTCTACACTACACTATTTTCTTTTGGAAGCTACTTCAGTGCAGCTACAAGTAAGAACAGTCACACCTATTACATAGCTACAACAAATATTCAACTAAATCAATAACCTGTCACGTTCACTTCAGTCCGTCCTTATGCCACTGTGGCCAATTGCTCAGTGCTTCTATAGACGATGGAAGGAAGGCAGGCAGGCAGGCAGGCAGGCAGGCAGGCAGGGGATTTCACCAATCACTTCCCAGAGAACGCTACACATTTGGCCTTGGACGAATTAACCCATGTTCCTTCATCAGATTTCACTATTCAGTGTGGTGGAAATGCTTTTTTTTTGCTCCTTTCAGACAGATGTCTATTGTTGACACATTACTTGCGTCACAATGGCCCTGCTCCAGCTGCACACATGCCATTTTAGTACAGAGGTAGTAGGCAACCTATTGCAATCCAGTCGTTGGGGAACTACAAGTCCCATCATACCAACCTGGACTACAGGGCTACAGGTTTAGTAAAGCCTGAATAAATTGCCAGATTTTTTAGGGTTGTTTTGGAAGCGTTCTGATTGTTCTCAGCACTCTTCAATGTGGTGATCTGCTTTTATCATGTAATGATAAAAGCTGAGGTATATGATTTGCATGGTACTGTGCATACTGGTTATATATCTAAAGGAGCAACACAATATGGCTAATATTGGCACATCTGAGAGCAGATAACTCTGAGTATAATCTGTCAATCTATCAATGGATAACTTAATTCAATATGTAGCCTGATGCTTTATACATTTAGGACCTCATTTAGAGTCGGATGCATCCAACAAAAAAACACTATCATGCATGTGCAGAAAGCACCAAATCCGCCTGCATCTTGGACACTTGCGCCTAAAACAGACGTTGCGTCCGACTCTAAATGAGGTCCTTAGTGAACTGTCTAACTGATACAGCATCATTGGAGGTACAGTGGGTCACTCATAAAGGATTTGCACATAAAAGTATGACCCACCTAATGTGCCCCAATTCTGCTCCTGTTCTTTAAACTTTACTCAGTATAGAAGTTGTTTATATATTAGATTTGAAATTGGCACCAAGAACCTACTGTTGAAGTCACACTCAATCATGACCTTACGTGAACCATCAAAGAGCGCATTAAACGACTATTAAAAATATGAAAAGCATACATAAACAAACTGAAAGCTCCACAGAATGACGTGGGGATATAAGCACACAAGTCTAATGAATAATGACAGAAAAATAACATTTTTAAAAGTGAAAAATTTATTTTTTCAATCATGTGTTTTTTATTGGTAGATTTTTTTTTATAACACAAATAAAAATTGTAACAAACAAACAAAACAAAACAAAAAAACTGACATATGTTATGCTAATAAGTATTTGCTAATGTAATCAATAAATTGACATGTTAATTATGCAGGTTAAAAATATAGTTACAAGTTAGGTAAATGGTTAATTATAATATATAAACAATTATTAATGAAAGGGCTGACATAATAGCAGTAATAAAGCATAATAAAAAAATATAAAAGAGTAATAAAACATATAAAACAGAATTTCTGTACATTTAGTAACATAGCTCAGGACAACACATAAGCAGGTGGACGTACAGGACAATGCTAACCAGGGACCCACAGAGAGAAGCCTGTGGATATACTAGTGCGGAGGTACATAAACATAGTAACATAGTTGATGAGGTTGAAAAAAGACACCAGTCCATCAAGTTCAACCTATTTTGGATCTCCTGCGATCCCTCACTTATATTTGAAATTAATCCAGAGTAAGCAATCGCCAATCTGTTTCAAATGTGAAAATCCCCCCAGACCCAATATTGTAACCCTATTTTTACCCTATATCCACTACTTTAGTTCATTTTAATTAACGGTCATATCCCTGGTTACACTTTTCCCCTACAAATTTGTCTAACCCTTTCTTAAACATATCTATTGAATCTGCCATCACAACCTTCCCTGGCAGTGAATTCCATATCTTGACTGCCCTTACTGTAAAGAACCCCTTCCTTTGCTGGTTGTGAAACTTCCTCTCCTCTAACCTTAGGGAGTGACCGCTTGTCCTTGAGGTAAAAAGTTTCCATGAAAGTTCTCTGTATTGACCCTTAATGTATTTGTACATAGTAATCATATCTCCATCTTAGGCGCCTCTTTTCTAAAGTAAACATGCCTAAACTGAGTTATAGGGTTCACATTTGTATAAATTTGCAAACTTTTTAACTACTAAAATGTTATTTCGTTAATTTTTTAATTTAACTTTCCTCATTGCTTAATGACTCCATACCCTTTATCAATTTTGTCACCCTTCTCTGAACCCTTTCTACTTCCAAATTATCTTTTTTATAGAGTGGTGCCCAGAACTGTACTGCATATTCAAGATGAGGTCTTACCAATGATTTATACAGTTCTAAAAAGTCATTTTCTGGTGTTGAAATTACTATATACCAGCAGTATATATTTCTGAATTTGCACTACAAGTGCTTGGGGTGTCAGATAGTCCCTAGTTCTCAAAAAGCAATTTTCTGGTGTTGAAATTACTATATACCAGCAGTATATAGTTCTGAATTTGCACTACAAGTGCTTGGGATATCAGATATTCCCCAGTTCTAAAAAAGCTATTTTCTGGTGTTGAAATTACTATATACTAGCAGTATATATTTCAGAATTTGCACTACAAGTGCTTGGGGTGTCAGATATTCCCCTTTTTGAAAAAACTAATTTTCTGTTGCTGAAATTACTATATACCAGAGTATAAACAGAGAAACATAGAACTGCAGATCCAGCTATTGACAAGACAGTGAACATAATTGATAAGTAGCATGAGACAGGCATAGAGGTGCAATGGTGTGTAGGGAGATAAGAAAGGTGATAAAAAAAAAAAATGCCATGCAGGATGTTCTATACTCTATCTATATATATATATATATATATATATATATATATATATATATATATATATATATATAGATGGATATGAAGATATATAGAAAGATAGATATATAATGATTGTTCCTCAGTGACAAGTAAAAGAAGTTACAATCAATGCCTGATATGCATTGTACAGTAGAGTATTTTGTTTTGTAAGGTATTTGAGTGCAGCTACAAGTTCTACCAGGCAGACGTATTAAATAGGTGTAAGAAATCTTGAAGTAAATGAATAAATGAAAAAGGGCTTGTCACAAGCAGGGATCGAACCTGCGCAGGGAGAAAAGATTGTACTTCCAGTCCTACACCTTAACCAGTCGGCCATGGCAAAAGCACGTGCACGCGCCACAGTAATGTTATATAAGAAGTTAACCAGTGTTTTCACGGTCGCGTCAGTCCGTCCTTATGCCACTGTGATGTTCACTTCACCCCGTCCTTATGCCATTCTGCCCAATTCACATCATCTGCATTCTACACTACACTATTTTCTTTTGGAAGCTACTTCAGTGCAGCTACAAGTAAGAACAGTCACACCTATTACATAGCTACAACAAATATTCAACTAACCTATTGTACAAAGAACACAACATCCCTATACCATCCCTATACCTGGGACAATGGGATGGTTACATTTTGGGCCAAATTTATGCCAGTATAATTGCCTAAATCGAACTGTCATAAATCATGGAACTTGAATTCTTTACAGTTTTTCACTATATAAAGCCCCTTAATTAAAAAGATATTCATTAGTCAGGGCTGGTGGTGGAGCTGACATCTCTGTGACCTATATAAAAACACTGTGCTTCTGACCTCATGCTATTATGTACTTACCAGAAGTCAGCAGTGCATTAAGACAGATATTAGAAGTTCCAATCAATCCCTAGTTATGGCATTGTAGAGTAGAGTATTTTGTTTTGTAAGGTATTTGAGTGCAGCTACAAGTTCTACCAGGCAGACGTATTAAATAGGTGTAAGAAATCTTGAAGTAAATGAATAAATGAAAAAGGGCTTGTTACAAGCAGGGATCGAACCTGCGCATGGAGAAAAGATTGTACTTCAAGTCCTACACCTTAACCACTCGGCCATGGCAAAAGCATGTGCACGCGCCGCAGCAATGTTATATAAGAAGTTAACCAGTGTTTTCACGGTCGCGTCAGTCCGTCCTTATGCCACTGTGATGTTCACTTCACCCCGTCCTTATGCCATTCTGCCCAATTCACATCATCTGCATTCTACACTACACTATTTTCTTTTGGAAGCTACTTCAGTGCAGCTACAAGTAAGAACAGTCACACCTATTACATAGCTACAACAAATATTCAACTAAATCAATAACCTGTCACGTTCACTTCAGTCCGTCCTTATGCCACTGTGGCCAATTGCTCAGTGCTTCTATAGACGATGGAAGGAAGGCAGGCAGGCAGGCAGGCAGGCAGGCAGGCAGGGGATTTCACCAATCACTTCCCAGAGAACGCTACACATTTGGCCTTGGACGAATTAACCCATGTTCCTTCATCAGATTTCACTATTCAGTGTGGTGGAAATGCTTTTTTTTTGCTCCTTTCAGACAGATGTCTATTGTTGACACATTACTTGCGTCACAATGGCCCTGCTCCAGCTGCACACATGCCATTTTAGTACAGAGGTAGTAGGCAACCTATTGCAATCCAGTCGTTGGGGAACTACAAGTCCCATCATACCAACCTGGACTACAGGGCTACAGGTTTAGTAAAGCCTGAATAAATTGCCAGATTTTTTAGGGTTGTTTTGGAAGCGTTCTGATTGTTCTCAGCACTCTTCAATGTGGTGATCTGCTTTTATCATGTAATGATAAAAGCTGAGGTATATGATTTGCATGGTACTGTGCATACTGGTTATATATCTAAAGGAGCAACACAATATGGCTAATATTGGCACATCTGAGAGCAGATAACTCTGAGTATAATCTGTCAATCTATCAATGGATAACTTAATTCAATATGTAGCCTGATGCTTTATACATTTAGGACCTCATTTAGAGTCGGATGCATCCAACAAAAAAACACTATCATGCATGTGCAGAAAGCACCAAATCCGCCTGCATCTTGGACACTTGCGCCTAAAACAGACGTTGCGTCCGACTCTAAATGAGGTCCTTAGTGAACTGTCTAACTGATACAGCATCATTGGAGGTACAGTGGGTCACTCATAAAGGATTTGCACATAAAAGTATGACCCACCTAATGTGCCCCAATTCTGCTCCTGTTCTTTAAACTTTACTCAGTATAGAAGTTGTTTATATATTAGATTTGAAATTGGCACCAAGAACCTACTGTTGAAGTCACACTCAATCATGACCTTACGTGAACCATCAAAGAGCGCATTAAACGACTATTAAAAATATGAAAAGCATACATAAACAAACTGAAAGCTCCACAGAATGACGTGGGGATATAAGCACACAAGTCTAATGAATAATGACAGAAAAATAACATTTTTAAAAGTGAAAAATTTATTTTTTCAATCATGTGTTTTTTATTGGTAGATTTTTTTTTATAACACAAATAAAAATTGTAACAAACAAACAAAACAAAACAAAAAAACTGACATATGTTATGCTAATAAGTATTTGCTAATGTAATCAATAAATTGACATGTTAATTATGCAGGTTAAAAATATAGTTACAAGTTAGGTAAATGGTTAATTATAATATATAAACAATTATTAATGAAAGGGCTGACATAATAGCAGTAATAAAGCATAATAAAAAAATATAAAAGAGTAATAAAACATATAAAACAGAATTTCTGTACATTTAGTAACATAGCTCAGGACAACACATAAGCAGGTGGACGTACAGGACAATGCTAACCAGGGACCCACAGAGAGAAGCCTGTGGATATACTAGTGCGGAGGTACATAAACATAGTAACATAGTTGATGAGGTTGAAAAAAGACACCAGTCCATCAAGTTCAACCTATTTTGGATCTCCTGCGATCCCTCACTTATATTTGAAATTAATCCAGAGTAAGCAATCGCCAATCTGTTTCAAATGTGAAAATCCCCCCAGACCCAATATTGTAACCCTATTTTTACCCTATATCCACTACTTTAGTTCATTTTAATTAACGGTCATATCCCTGGTTACACTTTTCCCCTACAAATTTGTCTAACCCTTTCTTAAACATATCTATTGAATCTGCCATCACAACCTTCCCTGGCAGTGAATTCCATATCTTGACTGCCCTTACTGTAAAGAACCCCTTCCTTTGCTGGTTGTGAAACTTCCTCTCCTCTAACCTTAGGGAGTGACCGCTTGTCCTTGAGGTAAAAAGTTTCCATGAAAGTTCTCTGTATTGACCCTTAATGTATTTGTACATAGTAATCATATCTCCATCTTAGGCGCCTCTTTTCTAAAGTAAACATGCCTAAACTGAGTTATAGGGTTCACATTTGTATAAATTTGCAAACTTTTTAACTACTAAAATGTTATTTCGTTAATTTTTTAATTTAACTTTCCTCATTGCTTAATGACTCCATACCCTTTATCAATTTTGTCACCCTTCTCTGAACCCTTTCTACTTCCAAATTATCTTTTTTATAGAGTGGTGCCCAGAACTGTACTGCATATTCAAGATGAGGTCTTACCAATGATTTATACAGTTCTAAAAAGTCATTTTCTGGTGTTGAAATTACTATATACCAGCAGTATATATTTCTGAATTTGCACTACAAGTGCTTGGGGTGTCAGATAGTCCCTAGTTCTCAAAAAGCAATTTTCTGGTGTTGAAATTACTATATACCAGCAGTATATAGTTCTGAATTTGCACTACAAGTGCTTGGGATATCAGATATTCCCCAGTTCTAAAAAAGCTATTTTCTGGTGTTGAAATTACTATATACTAGCAGTATATATTTCAGAATTTGCACTACAAGTGCTTGGGGTGTCAGATATTCCCCTTTTTGAAAAAACTAATTTTCTGTTGCTGAAATTACTATATACCAGAGTATAAACAGAGAAACATAGAACTGCAGATCCAGCTATTGACAAGACAGTGAACATAATTGATAAGTAGCATGAGACAGGCATAGAGGTGCAATGGTGTGTAGGGAGATAAGAAAGGTGATAAAAAAAAAAAAAAAATGCCATGCAGGATGTTCTATACTCTATCTATATATATATATATATATATATATATATATATATATATATATAGATGGATATGAAGATATATAGAAAGATAGATATATAATGATTGTTCCTCAGTGACAAGTAAAAGAAGTTACAATCAATGCCTGATATGCATTGTACAGTAGAGTATTTTGTTTTGTAAGGTATTTGAGTGCAGCTACAAGTTCTACCAGGCAGACGTATTAAATAGGTGTAAGAAATCTTGAAGTAAATGAATAAATGAAAAAGGGCTTGTCACAAGCAGGGATCGAACCTGCGCAGGGAGAAAAGATTGTACTTCCAGTCCTACACCTTAACCAGTCGGCCATGGCAAAAGCACGTGCACGCGCCGCAGTAATGTTATATAAGAAGTTAACCAGTGTTTTCACGGTCGCGTCAGTCCGTCCTTATGCCACTGTGATGTTCACTTCACCCCGTCCTTATGCCATTCTGCCCAATTCACATCATCTGCATTCTACACTACACTATTTTCTTTTGGAAGCTACTTCAGTGCAGCTACAAGTAAGAACAGTCACACCTATTACATAGCTACAACAAATATTCAACTAACCTATTGTACAAAGAACACAACATCCCTATACCATCCCTATACCTGGGACAATGGGATGGTTACATTTTGGGCCAAATTTATGCCAGTATAATTGCCTAAATCGAACTGTCATAAATCATGGAACTTGAATTCTTTACAGTTTTTCACTATATAAAGCCCCTTAATTAAAAAGATATTCATTAGTCAGGGCTGGTGGTGGAGCTGACATCTCTGTGACCTATATAAAAACACTGTGCTTCTGACCTCATGCTATTATGTACTTACCAGAAGTCAGCAGTGCATTAAGACAGATATTAGAAGTTCCAATCAATCCCTAGTTATGGCATTGTAGAGTAGAGTATTTTGTTTTGTAAGGTATTTGAGTGCAGCTACAAGTTCTACCAGGCAGACGTATTAAATAGGTGTAAGAAATCTTGAAGTAAATGAATAAATGAAAAAGGGCTTGTTACAAGCAGGGATCGAACCTGCGCATGGAGAAAAGATTGTACTTCAAGTCCTACACCTTAACCACTCGGCCATGGCAAAAGCATGTGCACGCGCCGCAGCAATGTTATATAAGAAGTTAACCAGTGTTTTCACGGTCGCGTCAGTCCGTCCTTATGCCACTGTGATGTTCACTTCACCCCGTCCTTATGCCATTCTGCCCAATTCACATCATCTGCATTCTACACTACACTATTTTCTTTTGGAAGCTACTTCAGTGCAGCTACAAGTAAGAACAGTCACACCTATTACATAGCTACAACAAATATTCAACTAAATCAATAACCTGTCACGTTCACTTCAGTCCGTCCTTATGCCACTGTGGCCAATTGCTCAGTGCTTCTATAGACGATGGAAGGAAGGCAGGCAGGCAGGCAGGCAGGCAGGCAGGCAGGGGATTTCACCAATCACTTCCCAGAGAACGCTACACATTTGGCCTTGGACGAATTAACCCATGTTCCTTCATCAGATTTCACTATTCAGTGTGGTGGAAATGCTTTTTTTTTGCTCCTTTCAGACAGATGTCTATTGTTGACACATTACTTGCGTCACAATGGCCCTGCTCCAGCTGCACACATGCCATTTTAGTACAGAGGTAGTAGGCAACCTATTGCAATCCAGTCGTTGGGGAACTACAAGTCCCATCATACCAACCTGGACTACAGGGCTACAGGTTTAGTAAAGCCTGAATAAATTGCCAGATTTTTTAGGGTTGTTTTGGAAGCGTTCTGATTGTTCTCAGCACTCTTCAATGTGGTGATCTGCTTTTATCATGTAATGATAAAAGCTGAGGTATATGATTTGCATGGTACTGTGCATACTGGTTATATATCTAAAGGAGCAACACAATATGGCTAATATTGGCACATCTGAGAGCAGATAACTCTGAGTATAATCTGTCAATCTATCAATGGATAACTTAATTCAATATGTAGCCTGATGCTTTATACATTTAGGACCTCATTTAGAGTCGGATGCATCCAACAAAAAAACACTATCATGCATGTGCAGAAAGCACCAAATCCGCCTGCATCTTGGACACTTGCGCCTAAAACAGACGTTGCGTCCGACTCTAAATGAGGTCCTTAGTGAACTGTCTAACTGATACAGCATCATTGGAGGTACAGTGGGTCACTCATAAAGGATTTGCACATAAAAGTATGACCCACCTAATGTGCCCCAATTCTGCTCCTGTTCTTTAAACTTTACTCAGTATAGAAGTTGTTTATATATTAGATTTGAAATTGGCACCAAGAACCTACTGTTGAAGTCACACTCAATCATGACCTTACGTGAACCATCAAAGAGCGCATTAAACGACTATTAAAAATATGAAAAGCATACATAAACAAACTGAAAGCTCCACAGAATGACGTGGGGATATAAGCACACAAGTCTAATGAATAATGACAGAAAAATAACATTTTTAAAAGTGAAAAATTTATTTTTTCAATCATGTGTTTTTTATTGGTAGATTTTTTTTTATAACACAAATAAAAATTGTAACAAACAAACAAAACAAAACAAAAAAACTGACATATGTTATGCTAATAAGTATTTGCTAATGTAATCAATAAATTGACATGTTAATTATGCAGGTTAAAAATATAGTTACAAGTTAGGTAAATGGTTAATTATAATATATAAACAATTATTAATGAAAGGGCTGACATAATAGCAGTAATAAAGCATAATAAAAAAATATAAAAGAGTAATAAAACATATAAAACAGAATTTCTGTACATTTAGTAACATAGCTCAGGACAACACATAAGCAGGTGGACGTACAGGACAATGCTAACCAGGGACCCACAGAGAGAAGCCTGTGGATATACTAGTGCGGAGGTACATAAACATAGTAACATAGTTGATGAGGTTGAAAAAAGACACCAGTCCATCAAGTTCAACCTATTTTGGATCTCCTGCGATCCCTCACTTATATTTGAAATTAATCCAGAGTAAGCAATCGCCAATCTGTTTCAAATGTGAAAATCCCCCCAGACCCAATATTGTAACCCTATTTTTACCCTATATCCACTACTTTAGTTCATTTTAATTAACGGTCATATCCCTGGTTACACTTTTCCCCTACAAATTTGTCTAACCCTTTCTTAAACATATCTATTGAATCTGCCATCACAACCTTCCCTGGCAGTGAATTCCATATCTTGACTGCCCTTACTGTAAAGAACCCCTTCCTTTGCTGGTTGTGAAACTTCCTCTCCTCTAACCTTAGGGAGTGACCGCTTGTCCTTGAGGTAAAAAGTTTCCATGAAAGTTCTCTGTATTGACCCTTAATGTATTTGTACATAGTAATCATATCTCCATCTTAGGCGCCTCTTTTCTAAAGTAAACATGCCTAAACTGAGTTATAGGGTTCACATTTGTATAAATTTGCAAACTTTTTAACTACTAAAATGTTATTTCGTTAATTTTTTAATTTAACTTTCCTCATTGCTTAATGACTCCATACCCTTTATCAATTTTGTCACCCTTCTCTGAACCCTTTCTACTTCCAAATTATCTTTTTTATAGAGTGGTGCCCAGAACTGTACTGCATATTCAAGATGAGGTCTTACCAATGATTTATACAGTTCTAAAAAGTCATTTTCTGGTGTTGAAATTACTATATACCAGCAGTATATATTTCTGAATTTGCACTACAAGTGCTTGGGGTGTCAGATAGTCCCTAGTTCTCAAAAAGCAATTTTCTGGTGTTGAAATTACTATATACCAGCAGTATATAGTTCTGAATTTGCACTACAAGTGCTTGGGATATCAGATATTCCCCAGTTCTAAAAAAGCTATTTTCTGGTGTTGAAATTACTATATACTAGCAGTATATATTTCAGAATTTACACTACAAGTGCTTGGGGTGTCAGATATTCCCCTTTTTGAAAAAACTAATTTTCTGTTGCTGAAATTACTATATACCAGAGTATAAACAGAGAAACATAGAACTGCAGATCCAGCTATTGACAAGACAGTGAACATAATTGATAAGTAGCATGAGACAGGCATAGAGGTGCAATGGTGTGTAGGGAGATAAGAAAGGTGATAAAAAAAAAAAAAAAATGCCATGCAGGATGTTCTATACTCTATCTATATATATATATATATATATATATATATATATATATATATATATATAGATGGATATGAAGATATATAGAAAGATAGATATATAATGATTGTTCCTCAGTGACAAGTAAAAGAAGTTACAATCAATGCCTGATATGCATTGTACAGTAGAGTATTTTGTTTTGTAAGGTATTTGAGTGCAGCTACAAGTTCTACCAGGCAGACGTATTAAATAGGTGTAAGAAATCTTGAAGTAAATGAATAAATGAAAAAGGGCTTGTCACAAGCAGGGATCGAACCTGCGCAGGGAGAAAAGATTGTACTTCCAGTCCTACACCTTAACCAGTCGGCCATGGCAAAAGCACGTGCACGCGCCGCAGTAATGTTATATAAGAAGTTAACCAGTGTTTTCACGGTCGCGTCAGTCCGTCCTTATGCCACTGTGATGTTCACTTCACCCCGTCCTTATGCCATTCTGCCCAATTCACATCATCTGCATTCTACACTACACTATTTTCTTTTGGAAGCTACTTCAGTGCAGCTACAAGTAAGAACAGTCACACCTATTACATAGCTACAACAAATATTCAACTAACCTATTGTACAAAGAACACAACATCCCTATACCATCCCTATACCTGGGACAATGGGATGGTTACATTTTGGGCCAAATTTATGCCAGTATAATTGCCTAAATCGAACTGTCATAAATCATGGAACTTGAATTCTTTACAGTTTTTCACTATATAAAGCCCCTTAATTAAAAAGATATTCATTAGTCAGGGCTGGTGGTGGAGCTGACATCTCTGTGACCTATATAAAAACACTGTGCTTCTGACCTCATGCTATTATGTACTTACCAGAAGTCAGCAGTGCATTAAGACAGATATTAGAAGTTCCAATCAATCCCTAGTTATGGCATTGTACAGTAGAGTATTTTGTTTTGTAAGGTATTTGAGTGCAGCTACAAGTTCTACCAGGCAGACGTATTAAATAGGTGTAAGAAATCTTGAAGTAAATGAATAAATGAAAAAGGGCTTGTTACAAGCAGGGATCGAACCTGCGCATGGAGAAAAGATTGTACTTCAAGTCCTACACCTTAACCACTCGGCCATGGCAAAAGCATGTGCACGCGCCGCAGCAATGTTATATAAGAAGTTAACCAGTGTTTTCACGGTCGCGTCAGTCCGTCCTTATGCCACTGTGATGTTCACTTCACCCCGTCCTTATGCCATTCTGCCCAATTCACATCATCTGCATTCTACACTACACTATTTTCTTTTGGAAGCTACTTCAGTGCAGCTACAAGTAAGAACAGTCACACCTATTACATAGCTACAACAAATATTCAACTAAATCAATAACCTGTCACGTTCACTTCAGTCCGTCCTTATGCCACTGTGGCCAATTGCTCAGTGCTTCTATAGACGATGGAAGGAAGGCAGGCAGGCAGGCAGGCAGGCAGGCAGGCAGGGGATTTCACCAATCACTTCCCAGAGAACGCTACACATTTGGCCTTGGACGAATTAACCCATGTTCCTTCATCAGATTTCACTATTCAGTGTGGTGGAAATGCTTTTTTTTTGCTCCTTTCAGACAGATGTCTATTGTTGACACATTACTTGCGTCACAATGGCCCTGCTCCAGCTGCACACATGCCATTTTAGTACAGAGGTAGTAGGCAACCTATTGCAATCCAGTCGTTGGGGAACTACAAGTCCCATCATACCAACCTGGACTACAGGGCTACAGGTTTAGTAAAGCCTGAATAAATTGCCAGATTTTTTAGGGTTGTTTTGGAAGCGTTCTGATTGTTCTCAGCACTCTTCAATGTGGTGATCTGCTTTTATCATGTAATGATAAAAGCTGAGGTATATGATTTGCATGGTACTGTGCATACTGGTTATATATCTAAAGGAGCAACACAATATGGCTAATATTGGCACATCTGAGAGCAGATAACTCTGAGTATAATCTGTCAATCTATCAATGGATAACTTAATTCAATATGTAGCCTGATGCTTTATACATTTAGGACCTCATTTAGAGTCGGATGCATCCAACAAAAAAACACTATCATGCATGTGCAGAAAGCACCAAATCCGCCTGCATCTTGGACACTTGCGCCTAAAACAGACGTTGCGTCCGACTCTAAATGAGGTCCTTAGTGAACTGTCTAACTGATACAGCATCATTGGAGGTACAGTGGGTCACTCATAAAGGATTTGCACATAAAAGTATGACCCACCTAATGTGCCCCAATTCTGCTCCTGTTCTTTAAACTTTACTCAGTATAGAAGTTGTTTATATATTAGATTTGAAATTGGCACCAAGAACCTACTGTTGAAGTCACACTCAATCATGACCTTACGTGAACCATCAAAGAGCGCATTAAACGACTATTAAAAATATGAAAAGCATACATAAACAAACTGAAAGCTCCACAGAATGACGTGGGGATATAAGCACACAAGTCTAATGAATAATGACAGAAAAATAACATTTTTAAAAGTGAAAAATTTATTTTTTCAATCATGTGTTTTTTATTGGTAGATTTTTTTTTATAACACAAATAAAAATTGTAACAAACAAACAAAACAAAACAAAAAAACTGACATATGTTATGCTAATAAGTATTTGCTAATGTAATCAATAAATTGACATGTTAATTATGCAGGTTAAAAATATAGTTACAAGTTAGGTAAATGGTTAATTATAATATATAAACAATTATTAATGAAAGGGCTGACATAATAGCAGTAATAAAGCATAATAAAAAAATATAAAAGAGTAATAAAACATATAAAACAGAATTTCTGTACATTTAGTAACATAGCTCAGGACAACACATAAGCAGGTGGACGTACAGGACAATGCTAACCAGGGACCCACAGAGAGAAGCCTGTGGATATACTAGTGCGGAGGTACATAAACATAGTAACATAGTTGATGAGGTTGAAAAAAGACACCAGTCCATCAAGTTCAACCTATTTTGGATCTCCTGCGATCCCTCACTTATATTTGAAATTAATCCAGAGTAAGCAATCGCCAATCTGTTTCAAATGTGAAAATCCCCCCAGACCCAATATTGTAACCCTATTTTTACCCTATATCCACTACTTTAGTTCATTTTAATTAACGGTCATATCCCTGGTTACACTTTTCCCCTACAAATTTGTCTAACCCTTTCTTAAACATATCTATTGAATCTGCCATCACAACCTTCCCTGGCAGTGAATTCCATATCTTGACTGCCCTTACTGTAAAGAACCCCTTCCTTTGCTGGTTGTGAAACTTCCTCTCCTCTAACCTTAGGGAGTGACCGCTTGTCCTTGAGGTAAAAAGTTTCCATGAAAGTTCTCTGTATTGACCCTTAATGTATTTGTACATAGTAATCATATCTCCATCTTAGGCGCCTCTTTTCTAAAGTAAACATGCCTAAACTGAGTTATAGGGTTCACATTTGTATAAATTTGCAAACTTTTTAACTACTAAAATGTTATTTCGTTAATTTTTTAATTTAACTTTCCTCATTGCTTAATGACTCCATACCCTTTATCAATTTTGTCACCCTTCTCTGAACCCTTTCTACTTCCAAATTATCTTTTTTATAGAGTGGTGCCCAGAACTGTACTGCATATTCAAGATGAGGTCTTACCAATGATTTATACAGTTCTAAAAAGTCATTTTCTGGTGTTGAAATTACTATATACCAGCAGTATATATTTCTGAATTTGCACTACAAGTGCTTGGGGTGTCAGATAGTCCCTAGTTCTCAAAAAGCAATTTTCTGGTGTTGAAATTACTATATACCAGCAGTATATAGTTCTGAATTTGCACTACAAGTGCTTGGGATATCAGATATTCCCCAGTTCTAAAAAAGCTATTTTCTGGTGTTGAAATTACTATATACTAGCAGTATATATTTCAGAATTTGCACTACAAGTGCTTGGGGTGTCAGATATTCCCCTTTTTGAAAAAACTAATTTTCTGTTGCTGAAATTACTATATACCAGAGTATAAACAGAGAAACATAGAACTGCAGATCCAGCTATTGACAAGACAGTGAACATAATTGATAAGTAGCATGAGACAGGCATAGAGGTGCAATGGTGTGTAGGGAGATAAGAAAGGTGATAAAAAAAAAAAATGCCATGCAGGATGTTCTATACTCTATCTATATATATATATATATATATATATATATATATATATATATATATATATATAGATGGATATGAAGATATATAGAAAGATAGATATATAATGATTGTTCCTCAGTGACAAGTAAAAGAAGTTACAATCAATGCCTGATATGCATTGTACAGTAGAGTATTTTGTTTTGTAAGGTATTTGAGTGCAGCTACAAGTTCTACCAGGCAGACGTATTAAATAGGTGTAAGAAATCTTGAAGTAAATGAATAAATTAAAAAGGGCTTGTCACAAGCAGGGATCGAACCTGCGCAGGGAGAAAAGATTGTACTTCCAGTCCTACACCTTAACCAGTCGGCCATGGCAAAAGCACGTGCACGCGCCACAGTAATGTTATATAAGAAGTTAACCAGTGTTTTCACGGTCGCGTCAGTCCGTCCTTATGCCACTGTGATGTTCACTTCACCCCGTCCTTATGCCATTCTGCCCAATTCACATCATCTGCATTCTACACTACACTATTTTCTTTTGGAAGCTACTTCAGTGCAGCTACAAGTAAGAACAGTCACACCTATTACATAGCTACAACAAATATTCAACTAACCTATTGTACAAAGAACACAACATCCCTATACCATCCCTATACCTGGGACAATGGGATGGTTACATTTTGGGCCAAATTTATGCCAGTATAATTGCCTAAATCGAACTGTCATAAATCATGGAACTTGAATTCTTTACAGTTTTTCACTATATAAAGCCCCTTAATTAAAAAGATATTCATTAGTCAGGGCTGGTGGTGGAGCTGACATCTCTGTGACCTATATAAAAACACTGTGCTTCTGACCTCATGCTATTATGTACTTACCAGAAGTCAGCAGTGCATTAAGACAGATATTAGAAGTTCCAATCAATCCCTAGTTATGGCATTGTACAGTAGAGTATTTTGTTTTGTAAGGTATTTGAGTGCAGCTACAAGTTCTACCAGGCAGACGTATTAAATAGGTGTAAGAAATCTTGAAGTAAATGAATAAATGAAAAAGGGCTTGTTACAAGCAGGGATCGAACCTGCGCATGGAGAAAAGATTGTACTTCAAGTCCTACACCTTAACCACTCGGCCATGGCAAAAGCATGTGCACGCGCCGCAGCAATGTTATATAAGAAGTTAACCAGTGTTTTCACGGTCGCGTCAGTCCGTCCTTATGCCACTGTGATGTTCACTTCACCCCGTCCTTATGCCATTCTGCCCAATTCACATCATCTGCATTCTACACTACACTATTTTCTTTTGGAAGCTACTTCAGTGCAGCTACAAGTAAGAACAGTCACACCTATTACATAGCTACAACAAATATTCAACTAAATCAATAACCTGTCACGTTCACTTCAGTCCGTCCTTATGCCACTGTGGCCAATTGCTCAGTGCTTCTATAGACGATGGAAGGAAGGCAGGCAGGCAGGCAGGCAGGCAGGCAGGCAGGGGATTTCACCAATCACTTCCCAGAGAACGCTACACATTTGGCCTTGGACGAATTAACCCATGTTCCTTCATCAGATTTCACTATTCAGTGTGGTGGAAATGCTTTTTTTTTGCTCCTTTCAGACAGATGTCTATTGTTGACACATTACTTGCGTCACAATGGCCCTGCTCCAGCTGCACACATGCCATTTTAGTACAGAGGTAGTAGGCAACCTATTGCAATCCAGTCGTTGGGGAACTACAAGTCCCATCATACCAACCTGGACTACAGGGCTACAGGTTTAGTAAAGCCTGAATAAATTGCCAGATTTTTTAGGGTTGTTTTGGAAGCGTTCTGATTGTTCTCAGCACTCTTCAATGTGGTGATCTGCTTTTATCATGTAATGATAAAAGCTGAGGTATATGATTTGCATGGTACTGTGCATACTGGTTATATATCTAAAGGAGCAACACAATATGGCTAATATTGGCACATCTGAGAGCAGATAACTCTGAGTATAATCTGTCAATCTATCAATGGATAACTTAATTCAATATGTAGCCTGATGCTTTATACATTTAGGACCTCATTTAGAGTCGGATGCATCCAACAAAAAAACACTATCATGCATGTGCAGAAAGCACCAAATCCGCCTGCATCTTGGACACTTGCGCCTAAAACAGACGTTGCGTCCGACTCTAAATGAGGTCCTTAGTGAACTGTCTAACTGATACAGCATCATTGGAGGTACAGTGGGTCACTCATAAAGGATTTGCACATAAAAGTATGACCCACCTAATGTGCCCCAATTCTGCTCCTGTTCTTTAAACTTTACTCAGTATAGAAGTTGTTTATATATTAGATTTGAAATTGGCACCAAGAACCTACTGTTGAAGTCACACTCAATCATGACCTTACGTGAACCATCAAAGAGCGCATTAAACGACTATTAAAAATATGAAAAGCATACATAAACAAACTGAAAGCTCCACAGAATGACGTGGGGATATAAGCACACAAGTCTAATGAATAATGACAGAAAAATAACATTTTTAAAAGTGAAAAATTTATTTTTTCAATCATGTGTTTTTTATTGGTAGATTTTTTTTTATAACACAAATAAAAATTGTAACAAACAAACAAAACAAAACAAAAAAACTGACATATGTTATGCTAATAAGTATTTGCTAATGTAATCAATAAATTGACATGTTAATTATGCAGGTTAAAAATATAGTTACAAGTTAGGTAAATGGTTAATTATAATATATAAACAATTATTAATGAAAGGGCTGACATAATAGCAGTAATAAAGCATAATAAAAAAATATAAAAGAGTAATAAAACATATAAAACAGAATTTCTGTACATTTAGTAACATAGCTCAGGACAACACATAAGCAGGTGGACGTACAGGACAATGCTAACCAGGGACCCACAGAGAGAAGCCTGTGGATATACTAGTGCGGAGGTACATAAACATAGTAACATAGTTGATGAGGTTGAAAAAAGACACCAGTCCATCAAGTTCAACCTATTTTGGATCTCCTGCGATCCCTCACTTATATTTGAAATTAATCCAGAGTAAGCAATCGCCAATCTGTTTCAAATGTGAAAATCCCCCCAGACCCAATATTGTAACCCTATTTTTACCCTATATCCACTACTTTAGTTCATTTTAATTAACGGTCATATCCCTGGTTACACTTTTCCCCTACAAATTTGTCTAACCCTTTCTTAAACATATCTATTGAATCTGCCATCACAACCTTCCCTGGCAGTGAATTCCATATCTTGACTGCCCTTACTGTAAAGAACCCCTTCCTTTGCTGGTTGTGAAACTTCCTCTCCTCTAACCTTAGGGAGTGACCGCTTGTCCTTGAGGTAAAAAGTTTCCATGAAAGTTCTCTGTATTGACCCTTAATGTATTTGTACATAGTAATCATATCTCCATCTTAGGCGCCTCTTTTCTAAAGTAAACATGCCTAAACTGAGTTATAGGGTTCACATTTGTATAAATTTGCAAACTTTTTAACTACTAAAATGTTATTTCGTTAATTTTTTAATTTAACTTTCCTCATTGCTTAATGACTCCATACCCTTTATCAATTTTGTCACCCTTCTCTGAACCCTTTCTACTTCCAAATTATCTTTTTTATAGAGTGGTGCCCAGAACTGTACTGCATATTCAAGATGAGGTCTTACCAATGATTTATACAGTTCTAAAAAGTCATTTTCTGGTGTTGAAATTACTATATACCAGCAGTATATATTTCTGAATTTGCACTACAAGTGCTTGGGGTGTCAGATAGTCCCTAGTTCTCAAAAAGCAATTTTCTGGTGTTGAAATTACTATATACCAGCAGTATATAGTTCTGAATTTGCACTACAAGTGCTTGGGATATCAGATATTCCCCAGTTCTAAAAAAGCTATTTTCTGGTGTTGAAATTACTATATACTAGCAGTATATATTTCAGAATTTGCACTACAAGTGCTTGGGGTGTCAGATATTCCCCTTTTTGAAAAAACTAATTTTCTGTTGCTGAAATTACTATATACCAGAGTATAAACAGAGAAACATAGAACTGCAGATCCAGCTATTGACAAGACAGTGAACATAATTGATAAGTAGCATGAGACAGGCATAGAGGTGCAATGGTGTGTAGGGAGATAAGAAAGGTGATAAAAAAAAAAAATGCCATGCAGGATGTTCTATACTCTATCTATATATATATATATATATATATATATATATATATATATATATATATATAGATGGATATGAAGATATATAGAAAGATAGATATATAATGATTGTTCCTCAGTGACAAGTAAAAGAAGTTACAATCAATGCCTGATATGCATTGTACAGTAGAGTATTTTGTTTTGTAAGGTATTTGAGTGCAGCTACAAGTTCTACCAGGCAGACGTATTAAATAGGTGTAAGAAATCTTGAAGTAAATGAATAAATGAAAAAGGGCTTGTCACAAGCAGGGATCGAACCTGCGCAGGGAGAAAAGATTGTACTTCCAGTCCTACACCTTAACCAGTCGGCCATGGCAAAAGCACGTGCACGCGCCACAGTAATGTTATATAAGAAGTTAACCAGTGTTTTCACGGTCGCGTCAGTCCGTCCTTATGCCACTGTGATGTTCACTTCACCCCGTCCTTATGCCATTCTGCCCAATTCACATCATCTGCATTCTACACTACACTATTTTCTTTTGGAAGCTACTTCAGTGCAGCTACAAGTAAGAACAGTCACACCTATTACATAGCTACAACAAATATTCAACTAACCTATTGTACAAAGAACACAACATCCCTATACCATCCCTATACCTGGGACAATGGGATGGTTACATTTTGGGCCAAATTTATGCCAGTATAATTGCCTAAATCGAACTGTCATAAATCATGGAACTTGAATTCTTTACAGTTTTTCACTATATAAAGCCCCTTAATTAAAAAGATATTCATTAGTCAGGGCTGGTGGTGGAGCTGACATCTCTGTGACCTATATAAAAACACTGTGCTTCTGACCTCATGCTATTATGTACTTACCAGAAGTCAGCAGTGCATTAAGACAGATATTAGAAGTTCCAATCAATCCCTAGTTATGGCATTGTACAGTAGAGTATTTTGTTTTGTAAGGTATTTGAGTGCAGCTACAAGTTCTACCAGGCAGACGTATTAAATAGGTGTAAGAAATCTTGAAGTAAATGAATAAATGAAAAAGGGCTTGTTACAAGCAGGGATCGAACCTGCGCATGGAGAAAAGATTGTACTTCAAGTCCTACACCTTAACCACTCGGCCATGGCAAAAGCATGTGCACGCGCCGCAGCAATGTTATATAAGAAGTTAACCAGTGTTTTCACGGTCGCGTCAGTCCGTCCTTATGCCACTGTGATGTTCACTTCACCCCGTCCTTATGCCATTCTGCCCAATTCACATCATCTGCATTCTACACTACACTATTTTCTTTTGGAAGCTACTTCAGTGCAGCTACAAGTAAGAACAGTCACACCTATTACATAGCTACAACAAATATTCAACTAAATCAATAACCTGTCACGTTCACTTCAGTCCGTCCTTATGCCACTGTGGCCAATTGCTCAGTGCTTCTATAGACGATGGAAGGAAGGCAGGCAGGCAGGCAGGCAGGCAGGGGATTTCACCAATCACTTCCCAGAGAACGCTACACATTTGGCCTTGGACGAATTAACCCATGTTCCTTCATCAGATTTCACTATTCAGTGTGGTGGAAATGCTTTTTTTTTGCTCCTTTCAGACAGATGTCTATTGTTGACACATTACTTGCGTCACAATGGCCCTGCTCCAGCTGCACACATGCCATTTTAGTACAGAGGTAGTAGGCAACCTATTGCAATCCAGTCGTTGGGGAACTACAAGTCCCATCATACCAACCTGGACTACAGGGCTACAGGTTTAGTAAAGCCTGAATAAATTGCCAGATTTTTTAGGGTTGTTTTGGAAGCGTTCTGATTGTTCTCAGCACTCTTCAATGTGGTGATCTGCTTTTATCATGTAATGATAAAAGCTGAGGTATATGATTTGCATGGTACTGTGCATACTGGTTATATATCTAAAGGAGCAACACAATATGGCTAATATTGGCACATCTGAGAGCAGATAACTCTGAGTATAATCTGTCAATCTATCAATGGATAACTTAATTCAATATGTAGCCTGATGCTTTATACATTTAGGACCTCATTTAGAGTCGGATGCATCCAACAAAAAAACACTATCATGCATGTGCAGAAAGCACCAAATCCGCCTGCATCTTGGACACTTGCGCCTAAAACAGACGTTGCGTCCGACTCTAAATGAGGTCCTTAGTGAACTGTCTAACTGATACAGCATCATTGGAGGTACAGTGGGTCACTCATAAAGGATTTGCACATAAAAGTATGACCCACCTAATGTGCCCCAATTCTGCTCCTGTTCTTTAAACTTTACTCAGTATAGAAGTTGTTTATATATTAGATTTGAAATTGGCACCAAGAACCTACTGTTGAAGTCACACTCAATCATGACCTTACGTGAACCATCAAAGAGCGCATTAAACGACTATTAAAAATATGAAAAGCATACATAAACAAACTGAAAGCTCCACAGAATGACGTGGGGATATAAGCACACAAGTCTAATGAATAATGACAGAAAAATAACATTTTTAAAAGTGAAAAATTTATTTTTTCAATCATGTGTTTTTTATTGGTAGATTTTTTTTTATAACACAAATAAAAATTGTAACAAACAAACAAAACAAAACAAAAAAACTGACATATGTTATGCTAATAAGTATTTGCTAATGTAATCAATAAATTGACATGTTAATTATGCAGGTTAAAAATATAGTTACAAGTTAGGTAAATGGTTAATTATAATATATAAACAATTATTAATGAAAGGGCTGACATAATAGCAGTAATAAAGCATAATAAAAAAATATAAAAGAGTAATAAAACATATAAAACAGAATTTCTGTACATTTAGTAACATAGCTCAGGACAACACATAAGCAGGTGGACGTACAGGACAATGCTAACCAGGGACCCACAGAGAGAAGCCTGTGGATATACTAGTGCGGAGGTACATAAACATAGTAACATAGTTGATGAGGTTGAAAAAAGACACCAGTCCATCAAGTTCAACCTATTTTGGATCTCCTGCGATCCCTCACTTATATTTGAAATTAATCCAGAGTAAGCAATCGCCAATCTGTTTCAAATGTGAAAATCCCCCCAGACCCAATATTGTAACCCTATTTTTACCCTATATCCACTACTTTAGTTCATTTTAATTAACGGTCATATCCCTGGTTACACTTTTCCCCTACAAATTTGTCTAACCCTTTCTTAAACATATCTATTGAATCTGCCATCACAACCTTCCCTGGCAGTGAATTCCATATCTTGACTGCCCTTACTGTAAAGAACCCCTTCCTTTGCTGGTTGTGAAACTTCCTCTCCTCTAACCTTAGGGAGTGACCGCTTGTCCTTGAGGTAAAAAGTTTCCATGAAAGTTCTCTGTATTGACCCTTAATGTATTTGTACATAGTAATCATATCTCCATCTTAGGCGCCTCTTTTCTAAAGTAAACATGCCTAAACTGAGTTATAGGGTTCACATTTGTATAAATTTGCAAACTTTTTAACTACTAAAATGTTATTTCGTTAATTTTTTAATTTAACTTTCCTCATTGCTTAATGACTCCATACCCTTTATCAATTTTGTCACCCTTCTCTGAACCCTTTCTACTTCCAAATTATCTTTTTTATAGAGTGGTGCCCAGAACTGTACTGCATATTCAAGATGAGGTCTTACCAATGATTTATACAGTTCTAAAAAGTCATTTTCTGGTGTTGAAATTACTATATACCAGCAGTATATATTTCTGAATTTGCACTACAAGTGCTTGGGGTGTCAGATAGTCCCTAGTTCTCAAAAAGCAATTTTCTGGTGTTGAAATTACTATATACCAGCAGTATATAGTTCTGAATTTGCACTACAAGTGCTTGGGATATCAGATATTCCCCAGTTCTAAAAAAGCTATTTTCTGGTGTTGAAATTACTATATACTAGCAGTATATATTTCAGAATTTGCACTACAAGTGCTTGGGGTGTCAGATATTCCCCTTTTTGAAAAAACTAATTTTCTGTTGCTGAAATTACTATATACCAGAGTATAAACAGAGAAACATAGAACTGCAGATCCAGCTATTGACAAGACAGTGAACATAATTGATAAGTAGCATGAGACAGGCATAGAGGTGCAATGGTGTGTAGGGAGATAAGAAAGGTGATAAAAAAAAAAAAAAAATGCCATGCAGGATGTTCTATACTCTATCTATATATATATATATATATATATATATATATATATATATATATATAGATGGATATGAAGATATATAGAAAGATAGATATATAATGATTGTTCCTCAGTGACAAGTAAAAGAAGTTACAATCAATGCCTGATATGCATTGTACAGTAGAGTATTTTGTTTTGTAAGGTATTTGAGTGCAGCTACAAGTTCTACCAGGCAGACGTATTAAATAGGTGTAAGAAATCTTGAAGTAAATGAATAAATGAAAAAGGGCTTGTCACAAGCAGGGATCGAACCTGCGCAGGGAGAAAAGATTGTACTTCCAGTCCTACACCTTAACCAGTCGGCCATGGCAAAAGCACGTGCACGCGCCGCAGTAATGTTATATAAGAAGTTAACCAGTGTTTTCACGGTCGCGTCAGTCCGTCCTTATGCCACTGTGATGTTCACTTCACCCCGTCCTTATGCCATTCTGCCCAATTCACATCATCTGCATTCTACACTACACTATTTTCTTTTGGAAGCTACTTCAGTGCAGCTACAAGTAAGAACAGTCACACCTATTACATAGCTACAACAAATATTCAACTAACCTATTGTACAAAGAACACAACATCCCTATACCATCCCTATACCTGGGACAATGGGATGGTTACATTTTGGGCCAAATTTATGCCAGTATAATTGCCTAAATCGAACTGTCATAAATCATGGAACTTGAATTCTTTACAGTTTTTCACTATATAAAGCCCCTTAATTAAAAAGATATTCATTAGTCAGGGCTGGTGGTGGAGCTGACATCTCTGTGACCTATATAAAAACACTGTGCTTCTGACCTCATGCTATTATGTACTTACCAGAAGTCAGCAGTGCATTAAGACAGATATTAGAAGTTCCAATCAATCCCTAGTTATGGCATTGTAGAGTAGAGTATTTTGTTTTGTAAGGTATTTGAGTGCAGCTACAAGTTCTACCAGGCAGACGTATTAAATAGGTGTAAGAAATCTTGAAGTAAATGAATAAATGAAAAAGGGCTTGTTACAAGCAGGGATCGAACCTGCGCATGGAGAAAAGATTGTACTTCAAGTCCTACACCTTAACCACTCGGCCATGGCAAAAGCATGTGCACGCGCCGCAGCAATGTTATATAAGAAGTTAACCAGTGTTTTCACGGTCGCGTCAGTCCGTCCTTATGCCACTGTGATGTTCACTTCACCCCGTCCTTATGCCATTCTGCCCAATTCACATCATCTGCATTCTACACTACACTATTTTCTTTTGGAAGCTACTTCAGTGCAGCTACAAGTAAGAACAGTCACACCTATTACATAGCTACAACAAATATTCAACTAAATCAATAACCTGTCACGTTCACTTCAGTCCGTCCTTATGCCACTGTGGCCAATTGCTCAGTGCTTCTATAGACGATGGAAGGAAGGCAGGCAGGCAGGCAGGCAGGCAGGGGATTTCACCAATCACTTCCCAGAGAACGCTACACATTTGGCCTTGGACGAATTAACCCATGTTCCTTCATCAGATTTCACTATTCAGTGTGGTGGAAATGCTTTTTTTTTGCTCCTTTCAGACAGATGTCTATTGTTGACACATTACTTGCGTCACAATGGCCCTGCTCCAGCTGCACACATGCCATTTTAGTACAGAGGTAGTAGGCAACCTATTGCAATCCAGTCGTTGGGGAACTACAAGTCCCATCATACCAACCTGGACTACAGGGCTACAGGTTTAGTAAAGCCTGAATAAATTGCCAGATTTTTTAGGGTTGTTTTGGAAGCGTTCTGATTGTTCTCAGCACTCTTCAATGTGGTGATCTGCTTTTATCATGTAATGATAAAAGCTGAGGTATATGATTTGCATGGTACTGTGCATACTGGTTATATATCTAAAGGAGCAACACAATATGGCTAATATTGGCACATCTGAGAGCAGATAACTCTGAGTATAATCTGTCAATCTATCAATGGATAACTTAATTCAATATGTAGCCTGATGCTTTATACATTTAGGACCTCATTTAGAGTCGGATGCATCCAACAAAAAAACACTATCATGCATGTGCAGAAAGCACCAAATCCGCCTGCATCTTGGACACTTGCGCCTAAAACAGACGTTGCGTCCGACTCTAAATGAGGTCCTTAGTGAACTGTCTAACTGATACAGCATCATTGGAGGTACAGTGGGTCACTCATAAAGGATTTGCACATAAAAGTATGACCCACCTAATGTGCCCCAATTCTGCTCCTGTTCTTTAAACTTTACTCAGTATAGAAGTTGTTTATATATTAGATTTGAAATTGGCACCAAGAACCTACTGTTGAAGTCACACTCAATCATGACCTTACGTGAACCATCAAAGAGCGCATTAAACGACTATTAAAAATATGAAAAGCATACATAAACAAACTGAAAGCTCCACAGAATGACGTGGGGATATAAGCACACAAGTCTAATGAATAATGACAGAAAAATAACATTTTTAAAAGTGAAAAATTTATTTTTTCAATCATGTGTTTTTTATTGGTAGATTTTTTTTTATAACACAAATAAAAATTGTAACAAACAAACAAAACAAAACAAAAAAACTGACATATGTTATGCTAATAAGTATTTGCTAATGTAATCAATAAATTGACATGTTAATTATGCAGGTTAAAAATATAGTTACAAGTTAGGTAAATGGTTAATTATAATATATAAACAATTATTAATGAAAGGGCTGACATAATAGCAGTAATAAAGCATAATAAAAAAATATAAAAGAGTAATAAAACATATAAAACAGAATTTCTGTACATTTAGTAACATAGCTCAGGACAACACATAAGCAGGTGGACGTACAGGACAATGCTAACCAGGGACCCACAGAGAGAAGCCTGTGGATATACTAGTGCGGAGGTACATAAACATAGTAACATAGTTGATGAGGTTGAAAAAAGACACCAGTCCATCAAGTTCAACCTATTTTGGATCTCCTGCGATCCCTCACTTATATTTGAAATTAATCCAGAGTAAGCAATCGCCAATCTGTTTCAAATGTGAAAATCCCCCCAGACCCAATATTGTAACCCTATTTTTACCCTATATCCACTACTTTAGTTCATTTTAATTAACGGTCATATCCCTGGTTACACTTTTCCCCTACAAATTTGTCTAACCCTTTCTTAAACATATCTATTGAATCTGCCATCACAACCTTCCCTGGCAGTGAATTCCATATCTTGACTGCCCTTACTGTAAAGAACCCCTTCCTTTGCTGGTTGTGAAACTTCCTCTCCTCTAACCTTAGGGAGTGACCGCTTGTCCTTGAGGTAAAAAGTTTCCATGAAAGTTCTCTGTATTGACCCTTAATGTATTTGTACATAGTAATCATATCTCCATCTTAGGCGCCTCTTTTCTAAAGTAAACATGCCTAAACTGAGTTATAGGGTTCACATTTGTATAAATTTGCAAACTTTTTAACTACTAAAATGTTATTTCGTTAATTTTTTAATTTAACTTTCCTCATTGCTTAATGACTCCATACCCTTTATCAATTTTGTCACCCTTCTCTGAACCCTTTCTACTTCCAAATTATCTTTTTTATAGAGTGGTGCCCAGAACTGTACTGCATATTCAAGATGAGGTCTTACCAATGATTTATACAGTTCTAAAAAGTCATTTTCTGGTGTTGAAATTACTATATACCAGCAGTATATATTTCTGAATTTGCACTACAAGTGCTTGGGGTGTCAGATAGTCCCTAGTTCTCAAAAAGCAATTTTCTGGTGTTGAAATTACTATATACCAGCAGTATATAGTTCTGAATTTGCACTACAAGTGCTTGGGATATCAGATATTCCCCAGTTCTAAAAAAGCTATTTTCTGGTGTTGAAATTACTATATACTAGCAGTATATATTTCAGAATTTACACTACAAGTGCTTGGGGTGTCAGATATTCCCCTTTTTGAAAAAACTAATTTTCTGTTGCTGAAATTACTATATACCAGAGTATAAACAGAGAAACATAGAACTGCAGATCCAGCTATTGACAAGACAGTGAACATAATTGATAAGTAGCATGAGACAGGCATAGAGGTGCAATGGTGTGTAGGGAGATAAGAAAGGTGATAAAAAAAAAAAAAAAATGCCATGCAGGATGTTCTATACTCTATCTATATATATATATATATATATATATATATATATATATATATATATATATATATATAGATGGATATGAAGATATATAGAAAGATAGATATATAATGATTGTTCCTCAGTGACAAGTAAAAGAAGTTACAATCAATGCCTGATATGCATTGTACAGTAGAGTATTTTGTTTTGTAAGGTATTTGAGTGCAGCTACAAGTTCTACCAGGCAGACGTATTAAATAGGTGTAAGAAATCTTGAAGTAAATGAATAAATGAAAAAGGGCTTGTCACAAGCAGGGATCGAACCTGCGCAGGGAGAAAAGATTGTACTTCCAGTCCTACACCTTAACCAGTCGGCCATGGCAAAAGCACGTGCACGCGCCGCAGTAATGTTATATAAGAAGTTAACCAGTGTTTTCACGGTCGCGTCAGTCCGTCCTTATGCCACTGTGATGTTCACTTCACCCCGTCCTTATGCCATTCTGCCCAATTCACATCATCTGCATTCTACACTACACTATTTTCTTTTGGAAGCTACTTCAGTGCAGCTACAAGTAAGAACAGTCACACCTATTACATAGCTACAACAAATATTCAACTAACCTATTGTACAAAGAACACAACATCCCTATACCATCCCTATACCTGGGACAATGGGATGGTTACATTTTGGGCCAAATTTATGCCAGTATAATTGCCTAAATCGAACTGTCATAAATCATGGAACTTGAATTCTTTACAGTTTTTCACTATATAAAGCCCCTTAATTAAAAAGATATTCATTAGTCAGGGCTGGTGGTGGAGCTGACATCTCTGTGACCTATATAAAAACACTGTGCTTCTGACCTCATGCTATTATGTACTTACCAGAAGTCAGCAGTGCATTAAGACAGATATTAGAAGTTCCAATCAATCCCTAGTTATGGCATTGTAGAGTAGAGTATTTTGTTTTGTAAGGTATTTGAGTGCAGCTACAAGTTCTACCAGGCAGACGTATTAAATAGGTGTAAGAAATCTTGAAGTAAATGAATAAATGAAAAAGGGCTTGTTACAAGCAGGGATCGAACCTGCGCATGGAGAAAAGATTGTACTTCAAGTCCTACACCTTAACCACTCGGCCATGGCAAAAGCATGTGCACGCGCCGCAGCAATGTTATATAAGAAGTTAACCAGTGTTTTCACGGTCGCGTCAGTCCGTCCTTATGCCACTGTGATGTTCACTTCACCCCGTCCTTATGCCATTCTGCCCAATTCACATCATCTGCATTCTACACTACACTATTTTCTTTTGGAAGCTACTTCAGTGCAGCTACAAGTAAGAACAGTCACACCTATTACATAGCTACAACAAATATTCAACTAAATCAATAACCTGTCACGTTCACTTCAGTCCGTCCTTATGCCACTGTGGCCAATTGCTCAGTGCTTCTATAGACGATGGAAGGAAGGCAGGCAGGCAGGCAGGCAGGCAGGGGATTTCACCAATCACTTCCCAGAGAACGCTACACATTTGGCCTTGGACGAATTAACCCATGTTCCTTCATCAGATTTCACTATTCAGTGTGGTGGAAATGCTTTTTTTTTGCTCCTTTCAGACAGATGTCTATTGTTGACACATTACTTGCGTCACAATGGCCCTGCTCCAGCTGCACACATGCCATTTTAGTACAGAGGTAGTAGGCAACCTATTGCAATCCAGTCGTTGGGGAACTACAAGTCCCATCATACCAACCTGGACTACAGGGCTACAGGTTTAGTAAAGCCTGAATAAATTGCCAGATTTTTTAGGGTTGTTTTGGAAGCGTTCTGATTGTTCTCAGCACTCTTCAATGTGGTGATCTGCTTTTATCATGTAATGATAAAAGCTGAGGTATATGATTTGCATGGTACTGTGCATACTGGTTATATATCTAAAGGAGCAACACAATATGGCTAATATTGGCACATCTGAGAGCAGATAACTCTGAGTATAATCTGTCAATCTATCAATGGATAACTTAATTCAATATGTAGCCTGATGCTTTATACATTTAGGACCTCATTTAGAGTCGGATGCATCCAACAAAAAAACACTATCATGCATGTGCAGAAAGCACCAAATCCGCCTGCATCTTGGACACTTGCGCCTAAAACAGACGTTGCGTCCGACTCTAAATGAGGTCCTTAGTGAACTGTCTAACTGATACAGCATCATTGGAGGTACAGTGGGTCACTCATAAAGGATTTGCACATAAAAGTATGACCCACCTAATGTGCCCCAATTCTGCTCCTGTTCTTTAAACTTTACTCAGTATAGAAGTTGTTTATATATTAGATTTGAAATTGGCACCAAGAACCTACTGTTGAAGTCACACTCAATCATGACCTTACGTGAACCATCAAAGAGCGCATTAAACGACTATTAAAAATATGAAAAGCATACATAAACAAACTGAAAGCTCCACAGAATGACGTGGGGATATAAGCACACAAGTCTAATGAATAATGACAGAAAAATAACATTTTTAAAAGTGAAAAATTTATTTTTTCAATCATGTGTTTTTTATTGGTAGATTTTTTTTTATAACACAAATAAAAATTGTAACAAACAAACAAAACAAAACAAAAAAACTGACATATGTTATGCTAATAAGTATTTGCTAATGTAATCAATAAATTGACATGTTAATTATGCAGGTTAAAAATATAGTTACAAGTTAGGTAAATGGTTAATTATAATATATAAACAATTATTAATGAAAGGGCTGACATAATAGCAGTAATAAAGCATAATAAAAAAATATAAAAGAGTAATAAAACATATAAAACAGAATTTCTGTACATTTAGTAACATAGCTCAGGACAACACATAAGCAGGTGGACGTACAGGACAATGCTAACCAGGGACCCACAGAGAGAAGCCTGTGGATATACTAGTGCGGAGGTACATAAACATAGTAACATAGTTGATGAGGTTGAAAAAAGACACCAGTCCATCAAGTTCAACCTATTTTGGATCTCCTGCGATCCCTCACTTATATTTGAAATTAATCCAGAGTAAGCAATCGCCAATCTGTTTCAAATGTGAAAATCCCCCCAGACCCAATATTGTAACCCTATTTTTACCCTATATCCACTACTTTAGTTCATTTTAATTAACGGTCATATCCCTGGTTACACTTTTCCCCTACAAATTTGTCTAACCCTTTCTTAAACATATCTATTGAATCTGCCATCACAACCTTCCCTGGCAGTGAATTCCATATCTTGACTGCCCTTACTGTAAAGAACCCCTTCCTTTGCTGGTTGTGAAACTTCCTCTCCTCTAACCTTAGGGAGTGACCGCTTGTCCTTGAGGTAAAAAGTTTCCATGAAAGTTCTCTGTATTGACCCTTAATGTATTTGTACATAGTAATCATATCTCCATCTTAGGCGCCTCTTTTCTAAAGTAAACATGCCTAAACTGAGTTATAGGGTTCACATTTGTATAAATTTGCAAACTTTTTAACTACTAAAATGTTATTTCGTTAATTTTTTAATTTAACTTTCCTCATTGCTTAATGACTCCATACCCTTTATCAATTTTGTCACCCTTCTCTGAACCCTTTCTACTTCCAAATTATCTTTTTTATAGAGTGGTGCCCAGAACTGTACTGCATATTCAAGATGAGGTCTTACCAATGATTTATACAGTTCTAAAAAGTCATTTTCTGGTGTTGAAATTACTATATACCAGCAGTATATATTTCTGAATTTGCACTACAAGTGCTTGGGGTGTCAGATAGTCCCTAGTTCTCAAAAAGCAATTTTCTGGTGTTGAAATTACTATATACCAGCAGTATATAGTTCTGAATTTGCACTACAAGTGCTTGGGATATCAGATATTCCCCAGTTCTAAAAAAGCTATTTTCTGGTGTTGAAATTACTATATACTAGCAGTATATATTTCAGAATTTACACTACAAGTGCTTGGGGTGTCAGATATTCCCCTTTTTGAAAAAACTAATTTTCTGTTGCTGAAATTACTATATACCAGAGTATAAACAGAGAAACATAGAACTGCAGATCCAGCTATTGACAAGACAGTGAACATAATTGATAAGTAGCATGAGACAGGCATAGAGGTGCAATGGTGTGTAGGGAGATAAGAAAGGTGATAAAAAAAAAAAAAAAATGCCATGCAGGATGTTCTATACTCTATCTATATATATATATATATATATATATATATATATATATATATATATATATATAGATGGATATGAAGATATATAGAAAGATAGATATATAATGATTGTTCCTCAGTGACAAGTAAAAGAAGTTACAATCAATGCCTGATATGCATTGTACAGTAGAGTATTTTGTTTTGTAAGGTATTTGAGTGCAGCTACAAGTTCTACCAGGCAGACGTATTAAATAGGTGTAAGAAATCTTGAAGTAAATGAATAAATGAAAAAGGGCTTGTCACAAGCAGGGATCGAACCTGCGCAGGGAGAAAAGATTGTACTTCCAGTCCTACACCTTAACCAGTCGGCCATGGCAAAAGCACGTGCACGCGCCGCAGTAATGTTATATAAGAAGTTAACCAGTGTTTTCACGGTCGCGTCAGTCCGTCCTTATGCCACTGTGATGTTCACTTCACCCCGTCCTTATGCCATTCTGCCCAATTCACATCATCTGCATTCTACACTACACTATTTTCTTTTGGAAGCTACTTCAGTGCAGCTACAAGTAAGAACAGTCACACCTATTACATAGCTACAACAAATATTCAACTAACCTATTGTACAAAGAACACAACATCCCTATACCATCCCTATACCTGGGACAATGGGATGGTTACATTTTGGGCCAAATTTATGCCAGTATAATTGCCTAAATCGAACTGTCATAAATCATGGAACTTGAATTCTTTACAGTTTTTCACTATATAAAGCCCCTTAATTAAAAAGATATTCATTAGTCAGGGCTGGTGGTGGAGCTGACATCTCTGTGACCTATATAAAAACACTGTGCTTCTGACCTCATGCTATTATGTACTTACCAGAAGTCAGCAGTGCATTAAGACAGATATTAGAAGTTCCAATCAATCCCTAGTTATGGCATTGTAGAGTAGAGTATTTTGTTTTGTAAGGTATTTGAGTGCAGCTACAAGTTCTACCAGGCAGACGTATTAAATAGGTGTAAGAAATCTTGAAGTAAATGAATAAATGAAAAAGGGCTTGTTACAAGCAGGGATCGAACCTGCGCATGGAGAAAAGATTGTACTTCAAGTCCTACACCTTAACCACTCGGCCATGGCAAAAGCATGTGCACGCGCCGCAGCAATGTTATATAAGAAGTTAACCAGTGTTTTCACGGTCGCGTCAGTCCGTCCTTATGCCACTGTGATGTTCACTTCACCCCGTCCTTATGCCATTCTGCCCAATTCACATCATCTGCATTCTACACTACACTATTTTCTTTTGGAAGCTACTTCAGTGCAGCTACAAGTAAGAACAGTCACACCTATTACATAGCTACAACAAATATTCAACTAAATCAATAACCTGTCACGTTCACTTCAGTCCGTCCTTATGCCACTGTGGCCAATTGCTCAGTGCTTCTATAGACGATGGAAGGAAGGCAGGCAGGCAGGCAGGCAGGCAGGGGATTTCACCAATCACTTCCCAGAGAACGCTACACATTTGGCCTTGGACGAATTAACCCATGTTCCTTCATCAGATTTCACTATTCAGTGTGGTGGAAATGCTTTTTTTTTGCTCCTTTCAGACAGATGTCTATTGTTGACACATTACTTGCGTCACAATGGCCCTGCTCCAGCTGCACACATGCCATTTTAGTACAGAGGTAGTAGGCAACCTATTGCAATCCAGTCGTTGGGGAACTACAAGTCCCATCATACCAACCTGGACTACAGGGCTACAGGTTTAGTAAAGCCTGAATAAATTGCCAGATTTTTTAGGGTTGTTTTGGAAGCGTTCTGATTGTTCTCAGCACTCTTCAATGTGGTGATCTGCTTTTATCATGTAATGATAAAAGCTGAGGTATATGATTTGCATGGTACTGTGCATACTGGTTATATATCTAAAGGAGCAACACAATATGGCTAATATTGGCACATCTGAGAGCAGATAACTCTGAGTATAATCTGTCAATCTATCAATGGATAACTTAATTCAATATGTAGCCTGATGCTTTATACATTTAGGACCTCATTTAGAGTCGGATGCATCCAACAAAAAAACACTATCATGCATGTGCAGAAAGCACCAAATCCGCCTGCATCTTGGACACTTGCGCCTAAAACAGACGTTGCGTCCGACTCTAAATGAGGTCCTTAGTGAACTGTCTAACTGATACAGCATCATTGGAGGTACAGTGGGTCACTCATAAAGGATTTGCACATAAAAGTATGACCCACCTAATGTGCCCCAATTCTGCTCCTGTTCTTTAAACTTTACTCAGTATAGAAGTTGTTTATATATTAGATTTGAAATTGGCACCAAGAACCTACTGTTGAAGTCACACTCAATCATGACCTTACGTGAACCATCAAAGAGCGCATTAAACGACTATTAAAAATATGAAAAGCATACATAAACAAACTGAAAGCTCCACAGAATGACGTGGGGATATAAGCACACAAGTCTAATGAATAATGACAGAAAAATAACATTTTTAAAAGTGAAAAATTTATTTTTTCAATCATGTGTTTTTTATTGGTAGATTTTTTTTTATAACACAAATAAAAATTGTAACAAACAAACAAAACAAAACAAAAAAACTGACATATGTTATGCTAATAAGTATTTGCTAATGTAATCAATAAATTGACATGTTAATTATGCAGGTTAAAAATATAGTTACAAGTTAGGTAAATGGTTAATTATAATATATAAACAATTATTAATGAAAGGGCTGACATAATAGCAGTAATAAAGCATAATAAAAAAATATAAAAGAGTAATAAAACATATAAAACAGAATTTCTGTACATTTAGTAACATAGCTCAGGACAACACATAAGCAGGTGGACGTACAGGACAATGCTAACCAGGGACCCACAGAGAGAAGCCTGTGGATATACTAGTGCGGAGGTACATAAACATAGTAACATAGTTGATGAGGTTGAAAAAAGACACCAGTCCATCAAGTTCAACCTATTTTGGATCTCCTGCGATCCCTCACTTATATTTGAAATTAATCCAGAGTAAGCAATCGCCAATCTGTTTCAAATGTGAAAATCCCCCCAGACCCAATATTGTAACCCTATTTTTACCCTATATCCACTACTTTAGTTCATTTTAATTAACGGTCATATCCCTGGTTACACTTTTCCCCTACAAATTTGTCTAACCCTTTCTTAAACATATCTATTGAATCTGCCATCACAACCTTCCCTGGCAGTGAATTCCATATCTTGACTGCCCTTACTGTAAAGAACCCCTTCCTTTGCTGGTTGTGAAACTTCCTCTCCTCTAACCTTAGGGAGTGACCGCTTGTCCTTGAGGTAAAAAGTTTCCATGAAAGTTCTCTGTATTGACCCTTAATGTATTTGTACATAGTAATCATATCTCCATCTTAGGCGCCTCTTTTCTAAAGTAAACATGCCTAAACTGAGTTATAGGGTTCACATTTGTATAAATTTGCAAACTTTTTAACTACTAAAATGTTATTTCGTTAATTTTTTAATTTAACTTTCCTCATTGCTTAATGACTCCATACCCTTTATCAATTTTGTCACCCTTCTCTGAACCCTTTCTACTTCCAAATTATCTTTTTTATAGAGTGGTGCCCAGAACTGTACTGCATATTCAAGATGAGGTCTTACCAATGATTTATACAGTTCTAAAAAGTCATTTTCTGGTGTTGAAATTACTATATACCAGCAGTATATATTTCTGAATTTGCACTACAAGTGCTTGGGGTGTCAGATAGTCCCTAGTTCTCAAAAAGCAATTTTCTGGTGTTGAAATTACTATATACCAGCAGTATATAGTTCTGAATTTGCACTACAAGTGCTTGGGATATCAGATATTCCCCAGTTCTAAAAAAGCTATTTTCTGGTGTTGAAATTACTATATACTAGCAGTATATATTTCAGAATTTGCACTACAAGTGCTTGGGGTGTCAGATATTCCCCTTTTTGAAAAAACTAATTTTCTGTTGCTGAAATTACTATATACCAGAGTATAAACAGAGAAACATAGAACTGCAGATCCAGCTATTGACAAGACAGTGAACATAATTGATAAGTAGCATGAGACAGGCATAGAGGTGCAATGGTGTGTAGGGAGATAAGAAAGGTGATAAAAAAAAAAAAAAAATGCCATGCAGGATGTTCTATACTCTATCTATATATATATATATATATATATATATATATATATATATATATATAGATGGATATGAAGATATATAGAAAGATAGATATATAATGATTGTTCCTCAGTGACAAGTAAAAGAAGTTACAATCAATGCCTGATATGCATTGTACAGTAGAGTATTTTGTTTTGTAAGGTATTTGAGTGCAGCTACAAGTTCTACCAGGCAGACGTATTAAATAGGTGTAAGAAATCTTGAAGTAAATGAATAAATGAAAAAGGGCTTGTCACAAGCAGGGATCGAACCTGCGCAGGGAGAAAAGATTGTACTTCCAGTCCTACACCTTAACCAGTCGGCCATGGCAAAAGCACGTGCACGCGCCACAGTAATGTTATATAAGAAGTTAACCAGTGTTTTCACGGTCGCGTCAGTCCGTCCTTATGCCACTGTGATGTTCACTTCACCCCGTCCTTATGCCATTCTGCCCAATTCACATCATCTGCATTCTACACTACACTATTTTCTTTTGGAAGCTACTTCAGTGCAGCTACAAGTAAGAACAGTCACACCTATTACATAGCTACAACAAATATTCAACTAACCTATTGTACAAAGAACACAACATCCCTATACCATCCCTATACCTGGGACAATGGGATGGTTACATTTTGGGCCAAATTTATGCCAGTATAATTGCCTAAATCGAACTGTCATAAATCATGGAACTTGAATTCTTTACAGTTTTTCACTATATAAAGCCCCTTAATTAAAAAGATATTCATTAGTCAGGGCTGGTGGTGGAGCTGACATCTCTGTGACCTATATAAAAACACTGTGCTTCTGACCTCATGCTATTATGTACTTACCAGAAGTCAGCAGTGCATTAAGACAGATATTAGAAGTTCCAATCAATCCCTAGTTATGGCATTGTACAGTAGAGTATTTTGTTTTGTAAGGTATTTGAGTGCAGCTACAAGTTCTACCAGGCAGACGTATTAAATAGGTGTAAGAAATCTTGAAGTAAATGAATAAATGAAAAAGGGCTTGTTACAAGCAGGGATCGAACCTGCGCATGGAGAAAAGATTGTACTTCAAGTCCTACACCTTAACCACTCGGCCATGGCAAAAGCATGTGCACGCGCCGCAGCAATGTTATATAAGAAGTTAACCAGTGTTTTCACGGTCGCGTCAGTCCGTCCTTATGCCACTGTGATGTTCACTTCACCCCGTCCTTATGCCATTCTGCCCAATTCACATCATCTGCATTCTACACTACACTATTTTCTTTTGGAAGCTACTTCAGTGCAGCTACAAGTAAGAACAGTCACACCTATTACATAGCTACAACAAATATTCAACTAAATCAATAACCTGTCACGTTCACTTCAGTCCGTCCTTATGCCACTGTGGCCAATTGCTCAGTGCTTCTATAGACGATGGAAGGAAGGCAGGCAGGCAGGCAGGCAGGCAGGCAGGCAGGCAGGCAGGGGATTTCACCAATCACTTCCCAGAGAACGCTACACATTTGGCCTTGGACGAATTAACCCATGTTCCTTCATCAGATTTCACTATTCAGTGTGGTGGAAATGCTTTTTTTTTGCTCCTTTCAGACAGATGTCTATTGTTGACACATTACTTGCGTCACAATGGCCCTGCTCCAGCTGCACACATGCCATTTTAGTACAGAGGTAGTAGGCAACCTATTGCAATCCAGTCGTTGGGGAACTACAAGTCCCATCATACCAACCTGGACTACAGGGCTACAGGTTTAGTAAAGCCTGAATAAATTGCCAGATTTTTTAGGGTTGTTTTGGAAGCGTTCTGATTGTTCTCAGCACTCTTCAATGTGGTGATCTGCTTTTATCATGTAATGATAAAAGCTGAGGTATATGATTTGCATGGTACTGTGCATACTGGTTATATATCTAAAGGAGCAACACAATATGGCTAATATTGGCACATCTGAGAGCAGATAACTCTGAGTATAATCTGTCAATCTATCAATGGATAACTTAATTCAATATGTAGCCTGATGCTTTATACATTTAGGACCTCATTTAGAGTCGGATGCATCCAACAAAAAAACACTATCATGCATGTGCAGAAAGCACCAAATCCGCCTGCATCTTGGACACTTGCGCCTAAAACAGACGTTGCGTCCGACTCTAAATGAGGTCCTTAGTGAACTGTCTAACTGATACAGCATCATTGGAGGTACAGTGGGTCACTCATAAAGGATTTGCACATAAAAGTATGACCCACCTAATGTGCCCCAATTCTGCTCCTGTTCTTTAAACTTTACTCAGTATAGAAGTTGTTTATATATTAGATTTGAAATTGGCACCAAGAACCTACTGTTGAAGTCACACTCAATCATGACCTTACGTGAACCATCAAAGAGCGCATTAAACGACTATTAAAAATATGAAAAGCATACATAAACAAACTGAAAGCTCCACAGAATGACGTGGGGATATAAGCACACAAGTCTAATGAATAATGACAGAAAAATAACATTTTTAAAAGTGAAAAATTTATTTTTTCAATCATGTGTTTTTTATTGGTAGATTTTTTTTTATAACACAAATAAAAATTGTAACAAACAAACAAAACAAAACAAAAAAACTGACATATGTTATGCTAATAAGTATTTGCTAATGTAATCAATAAATTGACATGTTAATTATGCAGGTTAAAAATATAGTTACAAGTTAGGTAAATGGTTAATTATAATATATAAACAATTATTAATGAAAGGGCTGACATAATAGCAGTAATAAAGCATAATAAAAAAATATAAAAGAGTAATAAAACATATAAAACAGAATTTCTGTACATTTAGTAACATAGCTCAGGACAACACATAAGCAGGTGGACGTACAGGACAATGCTAACCAGGGACCCACAGAGAGAAGCCTGTGGATATACTAGTGCGGAGGTACATAAACATAGTAACATAGTTGATGAGGTTGAAAAAAGACACCAGTCCATCAAGTTCAACCTATTTTGGATCTCCTGCGATCCCTCACTTATATTTGAAATTAATCCAGAGTAAGCAATCGCCAATCTGTTTCAAATGTGAAAATCCCCCCAGACCCAATATTGTAACCCTATTTTTACCCTATATCCACTACTTTAGTTCATTTTAATTAACGGTCATATCCCTGGTTACACTTTTCCCCTACAAATTTGTCTAACCCTTTCTTAAACATATCTATTGAATCTGCCATCACAACCTTCCCTGGCAGTGAATTCCATATCTTGACTGCCCTTACTGTAAAGAACCCCTTCCTTTGCTGGTTGTGAAACTTCCTCTCCTCTAACCTTAGGGAGTGACCGCTTGTCCTTGAGGTAAAAAGTTTCCATGAAAGTTCTCTGTATTGACCCTTAATGTATTTGTACATAGTAATCATATCTCCATCTTAGGCGCCTCTTTTCTAAAGTAAACATGCCTAAACTGAGTTATAGGGTTCACATTTGTATAAATTTGCAAACTTTTTAACTACTAAAATGTTATTTCGTTAATTTTTTAATTTAACTTTCCTCATTGCTTAATGACTCCATACCCTTTATCAATTTTGTCACCCTTCTCTGAACCCTTTCTACTTCCAAATTATCTTTTTTATAGAGTGGTGCCCAGAACTGTACTGCATATTCAAGATGAGGTCTTACCAATGATTTATACAGTTCTAAAAAGTCATTTTCTGGTGTTGAAATTACTATATACCAGCAGTATATATTTCTGAATTTGCACTACAAGTGCTTGGGGTGTCAGATAGTCCCTAGTTCTCAAAAAGCAATTTTCTGGTGTTGAAATTACTATATACCAGCAGTATATAGTTCTGAATTTGCACTACAAGTGCTTGGGATATCAGATATTCCCCAGTTCTAAAAAAGCTATTTTCTGGTGTTGAAATTACTATATACTAGCAGTATATATTTCAGAATTTGCACTACAAGTGCTTGGGGTGTCAGATATTCCCCTTTTTGAAAAAACTAATTTTCTGTTGCTGAAATTACTATATACCAGAGTATAAACAGAGAAACATAGAACTGCAGATCCAGCTATTGACAAGACAGTGAACATAATTGATAAGTAGCATGAGACAGGCATAGAGGTGCAATGGTGTGTAGGGAGATAAGAAAGGTGATAAAAAAAAAAAATGCCATGCAGGATGTTCTATACTCTATCTATATATATATATATATATATATATATATATATATATATATAGATGGATATGAAGATATATAGAAAGATAGATATATAATGATTGTTCCTCAGTGACAAGTAAAAGAAGTTACAATCAATGCCTGATATGCATTGTACAGTAGAGTATTTTGTTTTGTAAGGTATTTGAGTGCAGCTACAAGTTCTACCAGGCAGACGTATTAAATAGGTGTAAGAAATCTTGAAGTAAATGAATAAATGAAAAAGGGCTTGTCACAAGCAGGGATCGAACCTGCGCAGGGAGAAAAGATTGTACTTCCAGTCCTACACCTTAACCAGTCGGCCATGGCAAAAGCACGTGCACGCGCCACAGTAATGTTATATAAGAAGTTAACCAGTGTTTTCACGGTCGCGTCAGTCCGTCCTTATGCCACTGTGATGTTCACTTCACCCCGTCCTTATGCCATTCTGCCCAATTCACATCATCTGCATTCTACACTACACTATTTTCTTTTGGAAGCTACTTCAGTGCAGCTACAAGTAAGAACAGTCACACCTATTACATAGCTACAACAAATATTCAACTAACCTATTGTACAAAGAACACAACATCCCTATACCATCCCTATACCTGGGACAATGGGATGGTTACATTTTGGGCCAAATTTATGCCAGTATAATTGCCTAAATCGAACTGTCATAAATCATGGAACTTGAATTCTTTACAGTTTTTCACTATATAAAGCCCCTTAATTAAAAAGATATTCATTAGTCAGGGCTGGTGGTGGAGCTGACATCTCTGTGACCTATATAAAAACACTGTGCTTCTGACCTCATGCTATTATGTACTTACCAGAAGTCAGCAGTGCATTAAGACAGATATTAGAAGTTCCAATCAATCCCTAGTTATGGCATTGTACAGTAGAGTATTTTGTTTTGTAAGGTATTTGAGTGCAGCTACAAGTTCTACCAGGCAGACGTATTAAATAGGTGTAAGAAATCTTGAAGTAAATGAATAAATGAAAAAGGGCTTGTTACAAGCAGGGATCGAACCTGCGCATGGAGAAAAGATTGTACTTCAAGTCCTACACCTTAACCACTCGGCCATGGCAAAAGCATGTGCACGCGCCGCAGCAATGTTATATAAGAAGTTAACCAGTGTTTTCACGGTCGCGTCAGTCCGTCCTTATGCCACTGTGATGTTCACTTCACCCCGTCCTTATGCCATTCTGCCCAATTCACATCATCTGCATTCTACACTACACTATTTTCTTTTGGAAGCTACTTCAGTGCAGCTACAAGTAAGAACAGTCACACCTATTACATAGCTACAACAAATATTCAACTAAATCAATAACCTGTCACGTTCACTTCAGTCCGTCCTTATGCCACTGTGGCCAATTGCTCAGTGCTTCTATAGACGATGGAAGGAAGGCAGGCAGGCAGGCAGGCAGGCAGGGGATTTCACCAATCACTTCCCAGAGAACGCTACACATTTGGCCTTGGACGAATTAACCCATGTTCCTTCATCAGATTTCACTATTCAGTGTGGTGGAAATGCTTTTTTTTTGCTCCTTTCAGACAGATGTCTATTGTTGACACATTACTTGCGTCACAATGGCCCTGCTCCAGCTGCACACATGCCATTTTAGTACAGAGGTAGTAGGCAACCTATTGCAATCCAGTCGTTGGGGAACTACAAGTCCCATCATACCAACCTGGACTACAGGGCTACAGGTTTAGTAAAGCCTGAATAAATTGCCAGATTTTTTAGGGTTGTTTTGGAAGCGTTCTGATTGTTCTCAGCACTCTTCAATGTGGTGATCTGCTTTTATCATGTAATGATAAAAGCTGAGGTATATGATTTGCATGGTACTGTGCATACTGGTTATATATCTAAAGGAGCAACACAATATGGCTAATATTGGCACATCTGAGAGCAGATAACTCTGAGTATAATCTGTCAATCTATCAATGGATAACTTAATTCAATATGTAGCCTGATGCTTTATACATTTAGGACCTCATTTAGAGTCGGATGCATCCAACAAAAAAACACTATCATGCATGTGCAGAAAGCACCAAATCCGCCTGCATCTTGGACACTTGCGCCTAAAACAGACGTTGCGTCCGACTCTAAATGAGGTCCTTAGTGAACTGTCTAACTGATACAGCATCATTGGAGGTACAGTGGGTCACTCATAAAGGATTTGCACATAAAAGTATGACCCACCTAATGTGCCCCAATTCTGCTCCTGTTCTTTAAACTTTACTCAGTATAGAAGTTGTTTATATATTAGATTTGAAATTGGCACCAAGAACCTACTGTTGAAGTCACACTCAATCATGACCTTACGTGAACCATCAAAGAGCGCATTAAACGACTATTAAAAATATGAAAAGCATACATAAACAAACTGAAAGCTCCACAGAATGACGTGGGGATATAAGCACACAAGTCTAATGAATAATGACAGAAAAATAACATTTTTAAAAGTGAAAAATTTATTTTTTCAATCATGTGTTTTTTATTGGTAGATTTTTTTTTATAACACAAATAAAAATTGTAACAAACAAACAAAACAAAACAAAAAAACTGACATATGTTATGCTAATAAGTATTTGCTAATGTAATCAATAAATTGACATGTTAATTATGCAGGTTAAAAATATAGTTACAAGTTAGGTAAATGGTTAATTATAATATATAAACAATTATTAATGAAAGGGCTGACATAATAGCAGTAATAAAGCATAATAAAAAAATATAAAAGAGTAATAAAACATATAAAACAGAATTTCTGTACATTTAGTAACATAGCTCAGGACAACACATAAGCAGGTGGACGTACAGGACAATGCTAACCAGGGACCCACAGAGAGAAGCCTGTGGATATACTAGTGCGGAGGTACATAAACATAGTAACATAGTTGATGAGGTTGAAAAAAGACACCAGTCCATCAAGTTCAACCTATTTTGGATCTCCTGCGATCCCTCACTTATATTTGAAATTAATCCAGAGTAAGCAATCGCCAATCTGTTTCAAATGTGAAAATCCCCCCAGACCCAATATTGTAACCCTATTTTTACCCTATATCCACTACTTTAGTTCATTTTAATTAACGGTCATATCCCTGGTTACACTTTTCCCCTACAAATTTGTCTAACCCTTTCTTAAACATATCTATTGAATCTGCCATCACAACCTTCCCTGGCAGTGAATTCCATATCTTGACTGCCCTTACTGTAAAGAACCCCTTCCTTTGCTGGTTGTGAAACTTCCTCTCCTCTAACCTTAGGGAGTGACCGCTTGTCCTTGAGGTAAAAAGTTTCCATGAAAGTTCTCTGTATTGACCCTTAATGTATTTGTACATAGTAATCATATCTCCATCTTAGGCGCCTCTTTTCTAAAGTAAACATGCCTAAACTGAGTTATAGGGTTCACATTTGTATAAATTTGCAAACTTTTTAACTACTAAAATGTTATTTCGTTAATTTTTTAATTTAACTTTCCTCATTGCTTAATGACTCCATACCCTTTATCAATTTTGTCACCCTTCTCTGAACCCTTTCTACTTCCAAATTATCTTTTTTATAGAGTGGTGCCCAGAACTGTACTGCATATTCAAGATGAGGTCTTACCAATGATTTATACAGTTCTAAAAAGTCATTTTCTGGTGTTGAAATTACTATATACCAGCAGTATATATTTCTGAATTTGCACTACAAGTGCTTGGGGTGTCAGATAGTCCCTAGTTCTCAAAAAGCAATTTTCTGGTGTTGAAATTACTATATACCAGCAGTATATAGTTCTGAATTTGCACTACAAGTGCTTGGGATATCAGATATTCCCCAGTTCTAAAAAAGCTATTTTCTGGTGTTGAAATTACTATATACTAGCAGTATATATTTCAGAATTTGCACTACAAGTGCTTGGGGTGTCAGATATTCCCCTTTTTGAAAAAACTAATTTTCTGTTGCTGAAATTACTATATACCAGAGTATAAACAGAGAAACATAGAACTGCAGATCCAGCTATTGACAAGACAGTGAACATAATTGATAAGTAGCATGAGACAGGCATAGAGGTGCAATGGTGTGTAGGGAGATAAGAAAGGTGATAAAAAAAAAAAAAAAATGCCATGCAGGATGTTCTATACTCTATCTATATATATATATATATATATATATATATATATATATATATATATATATATATATAGATGGATATGAAGATATATAGAAAGATAGATATATAATGATTGTTCCTCAGTGACAAGTAAAAGAAGTTACAATCAATGCCTGATATGCATTGTACAGTAGAGTATTTTGTTTTGTAAGGTATTTGAGTGCAGCTACAAGTTCTACCAGGCAGACGTATTAAATAGGTGTAAGAAATCTTGAAGTAAATGAATAAATGAAAAAGGGCTTGTCACAAGCAGGGATCGAACCTGCGCAGGGAGAAAAGATTGTACTTCCAGTCCTACACCTTAACCAGTCGGCCATGGCAAAAGCACGTGCACGCGCCACAGTAATGTTATATAAGAAGTTAACCAGTGTTTTCACGGTCGCGTCAGTCCGTCCTTATGCCACTGTGATGTTCACTTCACCCCGTCCTTATGCCATTCTGCCCAATTCACATCATCTGCATTCTACACTACACTATTTTCTTTTGGAAGCTACTTCAGTGCAGCTACAAGTAAGAACAGTCACACCTATTACATAGCTACAACAAATATTCAACTAACCTATTGTACAAAGAACACAACATCCCTATACCATCCCTATACCTGGGACAATGGGATGGTTACATTTTGGGCCAAATTTATGCCAGTATAATTGCCTAAATCGAACTGTCATAAATCATGGAACTTGAATTCTTTACAGTTTTTCACTATATAAAGCCCCTTAATTAAAAAGATATTCATTAGTCAGGGCTGGTGGTGGAGCTGACATCTCTGTGACCTATATAAAAACACTGTGCTTCTGACCTCATGCTATTATGTACTTACCAGAAGTCAGCAGTGCATTAAGACAGATATTAGAAGTTCCAATCAATCCCTAGTTATGGCATTGTACAGTAGAGTATTTTGTTTTGTAAGGTATTTGAGTGCAGCTACAAGTTCTACCAGGCAGACGTATTAAATAGGTGTAAGAAATCTTGAAGTAAATGAATAAATGAAAAAGGGCTTGTTACAAGCAGGGATCGAACCTGCGCATGGAGAAAAGATTGTACTTCAAGTCCTACACCTTAACCACTCGGCCATGGCAAAAGCATGTGCACGCGCCGCAGCAATGTTATATAAGAAGTTAACCAGTGTTTTCACGGTCGCGTCAGTCCGTCCTTATGCCACTGTGATGTTCACTTCACCCCGTCCTTATGCCATTCTGCCCAATTCACATCATCTGCATTCTACACTACACTATTTTCTTTTGGAAGCTACTTCAGTGCAGCTACAAGTAAGAACAGTCACACCTATTACATAGCTACAACAAATATTCAACTAAATCAATAACCTGTCACGTTCACTTCAGTCCGTCCTTATGCCACTGTGGCCAATTGCTCAGTGCTTCTATAGACGATGGAAGGAAGGCAGGCAGGCAGGCAGGCAGGCAGGCAGGCAGGCAGGGGATTTCACCAATCACTTCCCAGAGAACGCTACACATTTGGCCTTGGACGAATTAACCCATGTTCCTTCATCAGATTTCACTATTCAGTGTGGTGGAAATGCTTTTTTTTTGCTCCTTTCAGACAGATGTCTATTGTTGACACATTACTTGCGTCACAATGGCCCTGCTCCAGCTGCACACATGCCATTTTAGTACAGAGGTAGTAGGCAACCTATTGCAATCCAGTCGTTGGGGAACTACAAGTCCCATCATACCAACCTGGACTACAGGGCTACAGGTTTAGTAAAGCCTGAATAAATTGCCAGATTTTTTAGGGTTGTTTTGGAAGCGTTCTGATTGTTCTCAGCACTCTTCAATGTGGTGATCTGCTTTTATCATGTAATGATAAAAGCTGAGGTATATGATTTGCATGGTACTGTGCATACTGGTTATATATCTAAAGGAGCAACACAATATGGCTAATATTGGCACATCTGAGAGCAGATAACTCTGAGTATAATCTGTCAATCTATCAATGGATAACTTAATTCAATATGTAGCCTGATGCTTTATACATTTAGGACCTCATTTAGAGTCGGATGCATCCAACAAAAAAACACTATCATGCATGTGCAGAAAGCACCAAATCCGCCTGCATCTTGGACACTTGCGCCTAAAACAGACGTTGCGTCCGACTCTAAATGAGGTCCTTAGTGAACTGTCTAACTGATACAGCATCATTGGAGGTACAGTGGGTCACTCATAAAGGATTTGCACATAAAAGTATGACCCACCTAATGTGCCCCAATTCTGCTCCTGTTCTTTAAACTTTACTCAGTATAGAAGTTGTTTATATATTAGATTTGAAATTGGCACCAAGAACCTACTGTTGAAGTCACACTCAATCATGACCTTACGTGAACCATCAAAGAGCGCATTAAACGACTATTAAAAATATGAAAAGCATACATAAACAAACTGAAAGCTCCACAGAATGACGTGGGGATATAAGCACACAAGTCTAATGAATAATGACAGAAAAATAACATTTTTAAAAGTGAAAAATTTATTTTTTCAATCATGTGTTTTTTATTGGTAGATTTTTTTTTATAACACAAATAAAAATTGTAACAAACAAACAAAACAAAACAAAAAAACTGACATATGTTATGCTAATAAGTATTTGCTAATGTAATCAATAAATTGACATGTTAATTATGCAGGTTAAAAATATAGTTACAAGTTAGGTAAATGGTTAATTATAATATATAAACAATTATTAATGAAAGGGCTGACATAATAGCAGTAATAAAGCATAATAAAAAAATATAAAAGAGTAATAAAACATATAAAACAGAATTTCTGTACATTTAGTAACATAGCTCAGGACAACACATAAGCAGGTGGACGTACAGGACAATGCTAACCAGGGACCCACAGAGAGAAGCCTGTGGATATACTAGTGCGGAGGTACATAAACATAGTAACATAGTTGATGAGGTTGAAAAAAGACACCAGTCCATCAAGTTCAACCTATTTTGGATCTCCTGCGATCCCTCACTTATATTTGAAATTAATCCAGAGTAAGCAATCGCCAATCTGTTTCAAATGTGAAAATCCCCCCAGACCCAATATTGTAACCCTATTTTTACCCTATATCCACTACTTTAGTTCATTTTAATTAACGGTCATATCCCTGGTTACACTTTTCCCCTACAAATTTGTCTAACCCTTTCTTAAACATATCTATTGAATCTGCCATCACAACCTTCCCTGGCAGTGAATTCCATATCTTGACTGCCCTTACTGTAAAGAACCCCTTCCTTTGCTGGTTGTGAAACTTCCTCTCCTCTAACCTTAGGGAGTGACCGCTTGTCCTTGAGGTAAAAAGTTTCCATGAAAGTTCTCTGTATTGACCCTTAATGTATTTGTACATAGTAATCATATCTCCATCTTAGGCGCCTCTTTTCTAAAGTAAACATGCCTAAACTGAGTTATAGGGTTCACATTTGTATAAATTTGCAAACTTTTTAACTACTAAAATGTTATTTCGTTAATTTTTTAATTTAACTTTCCTCATTGCTTAATGACTCCATACCCTTTATCAATTTTGTCACCCTTCTCTGAACCCTTTCTACTTCCAAATTATCTTTTTTATAGAGTGGTGCCCAGAACTGTACTGCATATTCAAGATGAGGTCTTACCAATGATTTATACAGTTCTAAAAAGTCATTTTCTGGTGTTGAAATTACTATATACCAGCAGTATATATTTCTGAATTTGCACTACAAGTGCTTGGGGTGTCAGATAGTCCCTAGTTCTCAAAAAGCAATTTTCTGGTGTTGAAATTACTATATACCAGCAGTATATAGTTCTGAATTTGCACTACAAGTGCTTGGGATATCAGATATTCCCCAGTTCTAAAAAAGCTATTTTCTGGTGTTGAAATTACTATATACTAGCAGTATATATTTCAGAATTTGCACTACAAGTGCTTGGGGTGTCAGATATTCCCCTTTTTGAAAAAACTAATTTTCTGTTGCTGAAATTACTATATACCAGAGTATAAACAGAGAAACATAGAACTGCAGATCCAGCTATTGACAAGACAGTGAACATAATTGATAAGTAGCATGAGACAGGCATAGAGGTGCAATGGTGTGTAGGGAGATAAGAAAGGTGATAAAAAAAAAAAATGCCATGCAGGATGTTCTATACTCTATCTATATATATATATATATATATATATATATATATATATATATATATATAGATGGATATGAAGATATATAGAAAGATAGATATATAATGATTGTTCCTCAGTGACAAGTAAAAGAAGTTACAATCAATGCCTGATATGCATTGTACAGTAGAGTATTTTGTTTTGTAAGGTATTTGAGTGCAGCTAGAAGTTCTACCAGGCAGACGTATTAAATAGGTGTAAGAAATCTTGAAGTAAATGAATAAATGAAAAAGGGCTTGTCACAAGCAGGGATCGAACCTGCGCAGGGAGAAAAGATTGTACTTCCAGTCCTACACCTTAACCAGTCGGCCATGGCAAAAGCACGTGCACGCGCCGCAGTAATGTTATATAAGAAGTTAACCAGTGTTTTCACGGTCGCGTCAGTCCGTCCTTATGCCACTGTGATGTTCACTTCACCCCGTCCTTATGCCATTCTGCCCAATTCACATCATCTGCATTCTACACTACACTATTTTCTTTTGGAAGCTACTTCAGTGCAGCTACAAGTAAGAACAGTCACACCTATTACATAGCTACAACAAATATTCAACTAACCTATTGTACAAAGAACACAACATCCCTATACCATCCCTATACCTGGGACAATGGGATGGTTACATTTTGGGCCAAATTTATGCCAGTATAATTGCCTAAATCGAACTGTCATAAATCATGGAACTTGAATTCTTTACAGTTTTTCACTATATAAAGCCCCTTAATTAAAAAGATATTCATTAGTCAGGGCTGGTGGTGGAGCTGACATCTCTGTGACCTATATAAAAACACTGTGCTTCTGACCTCATGCTATTATGTACTTACCAGAAGTCAGCAGTGCATTAAGACAGATATTAGAAGTTCCAATCAATCCCTAGTTATGGCATTGTAGAGTAGAGTATTTTGTTTTGTAAGGTATTTGAGTGCAGCTACAAGTTCTACCAGGCAGACGTATTAAATAGGTGTAAGAAATCTTGAAGTAAATGAATAAATGAAAAAGGGCTTGTTACAAGCAGGGATCGAACCTGCGCATGGAGAAAAGATTGTACTTCAAGTCCTACACCTTAACCACTCGGCCATGGCAAAAGCATGTGCACGCGCCGCAGCAATGTTATATAAGAAGTTAACCAGTGTTTTCACGGTCGCGTCAGTCCGTCCTTATGCCACTGTGATGTTCACTTCACCCCGTCCTTATGCCATTCTGCCCAATTCACATCATCTGCATTCTACACTACACTATTTTCTTTTGGAAGCTACTTCAGTGCAGCTACAAGTAAGAACAGTCACACCTATTACATAGCTACAACAAATATTCAACTAAATCAATAACCTGTCACGTTCACTTCAGTCCGTCCTTATGCCACTGTGGCCAATTGCTCAGTGCTTCTATAGACGATGGAAGGAAGGCAGGCAGGCAGGCAGGCAGGCAGGCAGGCAGGGGATTTCACCAATCACTTCCCAGAGAACGCTACACATTTGGCCTTGGACGAATTAACCCATGTTCCTTCATCAGATTTCACTATTCAGTGTGGTGGAAATGCTTTTTTTTTGCTCCTTTCAGACAGATGTCTATTGTTGACACATTACTTGCGTCACAATGGCCCTGCTCCAGCTGCACACATGCCATTTTAGTACAGAGGTAGTAGGCAACCTATTGCAATCCAGTCGTTGGGGAACTACAAGTCCCATCATACCAACCTGGACTACAGGGCTACAGGTTTAGTAAAGCCTGAATAAATTGCCAGATTTTTTAGGGTTGTTTTGGAAGCGTTCTGATTGTTCTCAGCACTCTTCAATGTGGTGATCTGCTTTTATCATGTAATGATAAAAGCTGAGGTATATGATTTGCATGGTACTGTGCTTACTGGTTATATATCTAAAGGAGCAACACAATATGGCTAATATTGGCACATCTGAGAGCAGATAACTCTGAGTATAATCTGTCAATCTATCAATGGATAACTTAATTCAATATGTAGCCTGATGCTTTATACATTTAGGACCTCATTTAGAGTCGGATGCATCCAACAAAAAAACACTATCATGCATGTGCAGAAAGCACCAAATCCGCCTGCATCTTGGACACTTGCGCCTAAAACAGACGTTGCGTCCGACTCTAAATGAGGTCCTTAGTGAACTGTCTAACTGATACAGCATCATTGGAGGTACAGTGGGTCACTCATAAAGGATTTGCACATAAAAGTATGACCCACCTAATGTGCCCCAATTCTGCTCCTGTTCTTTAAACTTTACTCAGTATAGAAGTTGTTTATATATTAGATTTGAAATTGGCACCAAGAACCTACTGTTGAAGTCACACTCAATCATGACCTTACGTGAACCATCAAAGAGCGCATTAAACGACTATTAAAAATATGAAAAGCATACATAAACAAACTGAAAGCTCCACAGAATGACGTGGGGATATAAGCACACAAGTCTAATGAATAATGACAGAAAAATAACATTTTTAAAAGTGAAAAATTTATTTTTTCAATCATGTGTTTTTTATTGGTAGATTTTTTTTTATAACACAAATAAAAATTGTAACAAACAAACAAAACAAAACAAAAAAACCGACATATGTTATGCTAATAAGTATTTGCTAATGTAATCAATAAATTGACATGTTAATTATGCAGGTTAAAAATATAGTTACAAGTTAGGTAAATGGTTAATTATAATATATAAACAATTATTAATGAAAGGGCTGACATAATAGCAGTAATAAAGCATAATAAAAAAATATAAAAGAGTAATAAAACATATAAAACAGAATTTCTGTACATTTAGTAACATAGCTCAGGACAACACATAAGCAGGTGGACGTACAGGACAATGCTAACCAGGGACCCACAGAGAGAAGCCTGTGGATATACTAGTGCGGAGGTACATAAACATAGTAACATAGTTGATGAGGTTGAAAAAAGACACCAGTCCATCAAGTTCAACCTATTTTGGATCTCCTGCGATCCCTCACCCTCAATTTGAAATTAATCCAGAGTAAGCAATCGCCAATCTGTTTCAAATGTGAAAATCCCCCCAGACCCAATATTGTAACCCTATTTTTACCCTATATCCACTACTTTAGTTCATTTTAATTAACGGTCATATCCCTGGTTACACTTTTCCCCTACAAATTTGTCTAACCCTTTCTTAAACATATCTATTGAATCTGCCATCACAACCTTCCCTGGCAGTGAATTCCATATCTTGACTGCCCTTACTGTAAAGAACCCCTTCCTTTGCTGGTTGTGAAACTTCCTCTCCTCTAACCTTAGGGAGTGACCGCTTGTCCTTGAGGTAAAAAGTTTCCATGAAAGTTCTCTGTATTGACCCTTAATGTATTTGTACATAGTAATCATATCTCCATCTTAGGCGCCTCTTTTCTAAAGTAAACATGCCTAAACTGAGTTATAGGGTTCACATTTGTATAAATTTGCAAACTTTTTAACTACTAAAATGTTATTTCGTTAATTTTTTAATTTAACTTTCCTCATTGCTTAATGACTCCATACCCTTTATCAATTTTGTCACCCTTCTCTGAACCCTTTCTACTTCCAAATTATCTTTTTTATAGAGTGGTGCCCAGAACTGTACTGCATATTCAAGATGAGGTCTTACCAATGATTTATACAGTTCTAAAAAGTCATTTTCTGGTGTTGAAATTACTATATACCAGCAGTATATATTTCTGAATTTGCACTACAAGTGCTTGGGGTGTCAGATAGTCCCTAGTTCTCAAAAAGCAATTTTCTGGTGTTGAAATTACTATATACCAGCAGTATATAGTTCTGAATTTGCACTACAAGTGCTTGGGATATCAGATATTCCCCAGTTCTAAAAAAGCTATTTTCTGGTGTTGAAATTACTATATACTAGCAGTATATATTTCAGAATTTGCACTACAAGTGCTTGGGGTGTCAGATATTCCCCTTTTTGAAAAAACTAATTTTCTGTTGCTGAAATTACTATATACCAGAGTATAAACAGAGAAACATAGAACTGCAGATCCAGCTATTGACAAGACAGTGAACACAATTGATAAGTAGCATGAGACAGGCATAGAGGTGCAATGGTGTGTAGGGAGATAAGAAAGGTGATAAAAAAAAAAAATGCCATGCAGGATGTTCTATACTCTATCTATATATATATATATATATATATATATATATATATGGATATGAAGAGATATAGAAAGATAGATATATAATGATTGTTCCTCAGTGACAAGTAAAAGAAGTTACAATCAATGCCTGATATGCATTGTACAGTAGAGTATTTTGTTTTGTAAGGTATTTGAGTGCAGCTACAAGTTCTAACAGGCAGACGTATTAAATAGGTGTAAGAAATCTTGAAGTAAATGAATAAATGAAAAAGGGCTTGTTACAAGCAGGGAGCGAACCTCCGCAGGGAGAAAAGATTGTACTTGCAGTCCTACACCTTAACCACTCGGCCATGGCAAAAGCACGTGCACGTGCCGCAGTAATGTTATATAAGAAGTTAACCAGTGTTTTCACGGTCGCGTCAGTCCGTCCTTATGCCACTGTGATGTTCACTTCACCCCGTCCTTATGCCATTCTGCCCAATTCACATCATCTGCATTCTACACTACACTATTTTCTTTTGGAAGCTACTTCAGTGCAGCTACAAGTAAGAACAGTCACACCTATTACATAGCTACAACAAATATTCAACTAACCTATTGTACAAAGAACACAACATCCCTATACCATCCCTATACCTGGGACAATGGGATGGTTACATTTTGGGCCAAATTTATGCCAGTATAATTGCCTAAATCGAACTGTCATAAATCATGGAACTTGAATTCTTTACAGTTTTTCACTATATAAAGCCCCTTAATTAAAAAGATATTCATTAGTCAGGGCTGGTGGTGGAGCTGACATCTCTGTGACCTATATAAAAACACTGTGCTTCTGACCTCATGCTATTATGTACTTACCAGAAGTCAGCAGTGCATTAAGACAGATATTAGAAGTTCCAATCAATCCCTAGTTATGGCATTGTAGAGTAGAGTATTTTGTTTTGTAAGGTATTTGAGTGCAGCTACAAGTTCTACCAGGCAGACGTATTAAATAGGTGTAAGAAATCTTGAAGTAAATGAATAAATGAAAAAGGGCTTGTTACAAGCAGGGATCGAACCTGCGCATGGAGAAAAGATTGTACTTCAAGTCCTACACCTTAACCACTCGGCCATGGCAAAAGCATGTGCACGCGCCGCAGCAATGTTATATAAGAAGTTAACCAGTGTTTTCACGGTCGCGTCAGTCCGTCCTTATGCCACTGTGATGTTCACTTCACCCCGTCCTTATGCCATTCTGCCCAATTCACATCATCTGCATTCTACACTACACTATTTTCTTTTGGAAGCTACTTCAGTGCAGCTACAAGTAAGAACAGTCACACCTATTACATAGCTACAACAAATATTCAACTAAATCAATAACCTGTCACGTTCACTTCAGTCCGTCCTTATGCCACTGTGGCCAATTGCTCAGTGCTTCTATAGACGATGGAAGGAAGGCAGGCAGGCAGGCAGGCAGGCAGGCAGGCAGGGGATTTCACCAATCACTTCCCAGAGAACGCTACACATTTGGCCTTGGACGAATTAACCCATGTTCCTTCATCAGATTTCACTATTCAGTGTGGTGGAAATGCTTTTTTTTTGCTCCTTTCAGACAGATGTCTATTGTTGACACATTACTTGCGTCACAATGGCCCTGCTCCAGCTGCACACATGCCATTTTAGTACAGAGGTAGTAGGCAACCTATTGCAATCCAGTCGTTGGGGAACTACAAGTCCCATCATACCAACCTGGACTACAGGGCTACAGGTTTAGTAAAGCCTGAATAAATTGCCAGATTTTTTAGGGTTGTTTTGGAAGCGTTCTGATTGTTCTCAGCACTCTTCAATGTGGTGATCTGCTTTTATCATGTAATGATAAAAGCTGAGGTATATGATTTGCATGGTACTGTGCTTACTGGTTATATATCTAAAGGAGCAACACAATATGGCTAATATTGGCACATCTGAGAGCAGATAACTCTGAGTATAATCTGTCAATCTATCAATGGATAACTTAATTCAATATGTAGCCTGATGCTTTATACATTTAGGACCTCATTTAGAGTCGGATGCATCCAACAAAAAAACACTATCATGCATGTGCAGAAAGCACCAAATCCGCCTGCATCTTGGACACTTGCGCCTAAAACAGACGTTGCGTCCGACTCTAAATGAGGTCCTTAGTGAACTGTCTAACTGATACAGCATCATTGGAGGTACAGTGGGTCACTCATAAAGGATTTGCACATAAAAGTATGACCCACCTAATGTGCCCCAATTCTGCTCCTGTTCTTTAAACTTTACTCAGTATAGAAGTTGTTTATATATTAGATTTGAAATTGGCACCAAGAACCTACTGTTGAAGTCACACTCAATCATGACCTTACGTGAACCATCAAAGAGCGCATTAAACGACTATTAAAAATATGAAAAGCATACATAAACAAACTGAAAGCTCCACAGAATGACGTGGGGATATAAGCACACAAGTCTAATGAATAATGACAGAAAAATAACATTTTTAAAAGTGAAAAATTTATTTTTTCAATCATGTGTTTTTTATTGGTAGATTTTTTTTTATAACACAAATAAAAATTGTAACAAACAAACAAAACAAAACAAAAAAACCGACATATGTTATGCTAATAAGTATTTGCTAATGTAATCAATAAATTGACATGTTAATTATGCAGGTTAAAAATATAGTTACAAGTTAGGTAAATGGTTAATTATAATATATAAACAATTATTAATGAAAGGGCTGACATAATAGCAGTAATAAAGCATAATAAAAAAATATAAAAGAGTAATAAAACATATAAAACAGAATTTCTGTACATTTAGTAACATAGCTCAGGACAACACATAAGCAGGTGGACGTACAGGACAATGCTAACCAGGGACCCACAGAGAGAAGCCTGTGGATATACTAGTGCGGAGGTACATAAACATAGTAACATAGTTGATGAGGTTGAAAAAAGACACCAGTCCATCAAGTTCAACCTATTTTGGATCTCCTGCGATCCCTCACCCTCAATTTGAAATTAATCCAGAGTAAGCAATCGCCAATCTGTTTCAAATGTGAAAATCCCCCCAGACCCAATATTGTAACCCTATTTTTACCCTATATCCACTACTTTAGTTCATTTTAATTAACGGTCATATCCCTGGTTACACTTTTCCCCTACAAATTTGTCTAACCCTTTCTTAAACATATCTATTGAATCTGCCATCACAACCTTCCCTGGCAGTGAATTCCATATCTTGACTGCCCTTACTGTAAAGAACCCCTTCCTTTGCTGGTTGTGAAACTTCCTCTCCTCTAACCTTAGGGAGTGACCGCTTGTCCTTGAGGTAAAAAGTTTCCATGAAAGTTCTCTGTATTGACCCTTAATGTATTTGTACATAGTAATCATATCTCCATCTTAGGCGCCTCTTTTCTAAAGTAAACATGCCTAAACTGAGTTATAGGGTTCACATTTGTATAAATTTGCAAACTTTTTAACTACTAAAATGTTATTTCGTTAATTTTTTAATTTAACTTTCCTCATTGCTTAATGACTCCATACCCTTTATCAATTTTGTCACCCTTCTCTGAACCCTTTCTACTTCCAAATTATCTTTTTTATAGAGTGGTGCCCAGAACTGTACTGCATATTCAAGATGAGGTCTTACCAATGATTTATACAGTTCTAAAAAGTCATTTTCTGGTGTTGAAATTACTATATACCAGCAGTATATATTTCTGAATTTGCACTACAAGTGCTTGGGGTGTCAGATAGTCCCTAGTTCTCAAAAAGCAATTTTCTGGTGTTGAAATTACTATATACCAGCAGTATATAGTTCTGAATTTGCACTACAAGTGCTTGGGATATCAGATATTCCCCAGTTCTAAAAAAGCTATTTTCTGGTGTTGAAATTACTATATACTAGCAGTATATATTTCAGAATTTGCACTACAAGTGCTTGGGGTGTCAGATATTCCCCTTTTTGAAAAAACTAATTTTCTGTTGCTGAAATTACTATATACCAGAGTATAAACAGAGAAACATAGAACTGCAGATCCAGCTATTGACAAGACAGTGAACACAATTGATAAGTAGCATGAGACAGGCATAGAGGTGCAATGGTGTGTAGGGAGATAAGAAAGGTGATAAAAAAAAAAAATGCCATGCAGGATGTTCTATACTCTATCTATATATATATATATATATATATATATATATATATGGATATGAAGAGATATAGAAAGATAGATATATAATGATTGTTCCTCAGTGACAAGTAAAAGAAGTTACAATCAATGCCTGATATGCATTGTACAGTAGAGTATTTTGTTTTGTAAGGTATTTGAGTGCAGCTACAAGTTCTAACAGGCAGACGTATTAAATAGGTGTAAGAAATCTTGAAGTAAATGAATAAATGAAAAAGGGCTTGTTACAAGCAGGGAGCGAACCTCCGCAGGGAGAAAAGATTGTACTTGCAGTCCTACACCTTAACCACTCGGCCATGGCAAAAGCACGTGCACGTGCCGCAGTAATGTTATATAAGAAGTTAACCAGTGTTTTCACGGTCGCGTCAGTCCGTCCTTATGCCACTGTGATGTTCACTTCACCCCGTCCTTATGCCATTCTGCCCAATTCACATCATCTGCATTCTACACTACACTATTTTCTTTTGGAAGCTACTTCAGTGCAGCTACAAGTAAGAACAGTCACACCTATTACATAGCTACAACAAATATTCAACTAACCTATTGTACAAAGAACACAACATCCCTATACCATCCCTATACCTGGGACAATGGGATGGTTACATTTTGGGCCAAATTTATGCCAGTATAATTGCCTAAATCGAACTGTCATAAATCATGGAACTTGAATTCTTTACAGTTTTTCACTATATAAAGCCCCTTAATTAAAAAGATATTCATTAGTCAGGGCTGGTGGTGGAGCTGACATCTCTGTGACCTATATAAAAACACTGTGCTTCTGACCTCATGCTATTATGTACTTACCAGAAGTCAGCAGTGCATTAAGACAGATATTAGAAGTTCCAATCAATCCCTAGTTATGGCATGATATGCATTGTACAGTAGAGTATTTTGTTTTGTAAGGTATTTGAGTGCAGCTAGAAGTTCTACCAGGCAGACGTATTAAATAGGTGTAAGAAATCTTGAAGTAAATGAATAAATGAAAAAGGGCTTGTTACAAGCAGGGATCGAACCTGCGCAGGGAGAAAAGATTGTACTTCAAGTCCTACACCTTAACCACTCGGCCATGGCAAAAGCATGTGCACGCGCCGCAGCAATGTTATATAAGAAGTTAACCAGTGTTTTCACGGTCGCGTCAGTCCGTCCTTATGCCACTGTGATGTTCACTTCACCCCGTCCTTATGCCATTCTGCCCAATTCACATCATCTGCATTCTACACTACACTATTTTCTTTTGGAAGCTACTTCAGTGCAGCTACAAGTAAGAACAGTCACACCTATTACATAGCTACAACAAATATTCAACTAACCTATTGTACAAAGAACACAACATCCCTATACCATCCCTATACCTGGGACAATGGGATGGTTACATTTTGGGCCAAATTTATGCCAGTATAATTGCCTAAATCGAACTGTCATAAATCATGGAACTTGAATTCTTTACAGTTTTTCACTATATAAAGCCCCTTAATTAAAAAGATATTCATTAGTCAGGGCTGGTGGTGGAGCTGACATCTCTGTGACCTATATAAAAACACTGTGCTTCTGACCTCATGCTATTATGTACTTACCAGAAGTCAGCAGTGCATTAAGACAGATATTAGAAGTTCCAATCAATCCCTAGTTATGGCATGATATGCATTGTACAGTAGAGTATTTTGTTTTGTAAGGTATTTGAGTGCAGCTAGAAGTTCTACCAGGCAGACGTATTAAATAGGTGTAAGAAATCTTGAAGTAAATGAATAAATGAAAAAGGGCTTGTTACAAGCAGGGATCGAACCTGCGCAGGGAGAAAAGATTGTACTTCAAGTCCTACACCTTAACCACTCGGCCATGGCAAAAGCATGTGCACGCGCCGCAGCAATGTTATATAAGAAGTTAACCAGTGTTTTCACGGTCACGTCAGTCCGTCCTTATGCCACTGTGATGTTCACTTCACCCCGTCCTTATGCCATTCTGCCCAATTCACATCATCTGCATTCTACACTACACTATTTTCTTTTGGAAGCTACTTCAGTGCAGCTACAAGTAAGAACAGTCACACCTATTACATAGCTACAACAAATATTCAACTAAATCAATAACCTGTCACGTTCACTTCAGTCCGTCCTTATGCCACTGTGGCCAATTGCTCAGTGCTTCTATAGACGATGGAAGGAAGGCAGGCAGGCAGGCAGGCAGGCAGGCAGGCAGGGGATTTCACCAATCACTTCCCAGAGAACGCTACACATTTGGCCTTGGACGAATTAACCCATGTTCCTTCATCAGATTTCACTATTCAGTGTGGTGGAAATGCTTTTTTTTTGCTCCTTTCAGACAGATGTCTATTGTTGACACATTACTTGCGTCACAATGGCCCTGCTCCAGCTGCACACATGCCATTTTAGTACAGAGGTAGTAGGCAACCTATTGCAATCCAGTCGTTGGGGAACTACAAGTCCCATCATACCAACCTGGACTACAGGGCTACAGGTTTAGTAAAGCCTGAATAAATTGCCAGATTTTTTAGGGTTGTTTTGGAAGCGTTCTGATTGTTCTCAGCACTCTTCAATGTGGTGATCTGCTTTTATCATGTAATGATAAAAGCTGAGGTATATGATTTGCATGGTACTGTGCATACTGGTTATATATCTAAAGGAGCAACACAATATGGCTAATATTGGCACATCTGAGAGCAGATAACTCTGAGTATAATCTGTCAATCTATCAATGGATAACTTAATTCAATATGTAGCCTGATGCTTTATACATTTAGGACCTCATTTAGAGTCGGATGCATCCAACAAAAAAACACTATCATGCATGTGCAGAAAGCACCAAATCCGCCTGCATCTTGGACACTTGCGCCTAAAACAGACGTTGCGTCCGACTCTAAATGAGGTCCTTAGTGAACTGTCTAACTGATACAGCATCATTGGAGGTACAGTGGGTCACTCATAAAGGATTTGCACATAAAAGTATGACCCACCTAATGTGCCCCAATTCTGCTCCTGTTCTTTAAACTTTACTCAGTATAGAAGTTGTTTATATATTAGATTTGAAATTGGCACCAAGAACCTACTGTTGAAGTCACACTCAATCATGACCTTACGTGAACCATCAAAGAGCGCATTAAACGACTATTAAAAATATGAAAAGCATACATAAACAAACTGAAAGCTCCACAGAATGACGTGGGGATATAAGCACACAAGTCTAATGAATAATGACAGAAAAATAACATTTTTAAAAGTGAAAAATTTATTTTTTCAATCATGTGTTTTTTATTGGTAGATTTTTTTTTATAACACAAATAAAAATTGTAACAAACAAACAAAACAAAACAAAAAAACTGACATATGTTATGCTAATAAGTATTTGCTAATGTAATCAATAAATTGACATGTTAATTATGCAGGTTAAAAATATAGTTACAAGTTAGGTAAATGGTTAATTATAATATATAAACAATTATTAATGAAAGGGCTGACATAATAGCAGTAATAAAGCATAATAAAAAAATATAAAAGAGTAATAAAACATATAAAACAGAATTTCTGTACATTTAGTAACATAGCTCAGGACAACACATAAGCAGGTGGACGTACAGGACAATGCTAACCAGGGACCCACAGAGAGAAGCCTGTGGATATACTAGTGCGGAGGTACATAAACATAGTAACATAGTTGATGAGGTTGAAAAAAGACACCAGTCCATCAAGTTCAACCTATTTTGGATCTCCTGCGATCCCTCACCCTCAATTTGAAATTAATCCAGAGTAAGCAATCGCCAATCTGTTTCAAATGTGAAAATCCCCCCAGACCCAATATTGTAACCCTATTTTTACCCTATATCCACTACTTTAGTTCATTTTAATTAACGGTCATATCCCTGGTTACACTTTTCCCCTACAAATTTGTCTAACCCTTTCTTAAACATATCTATTGAATCTGCCATCACAACCTTCCCTGGCAGTGAATTCCATATCTTGACTGCCCTTACTGTAAAGAACCCCTTCCTTTGCTGGTTGTGAAACTTCCTCTCCTCTAACCTTAGGGAGTGACCGCTTGTCCTTGAGGTAAAAAGTTTCCATGAAAGTTCTCTGTATTGACCCTTAATGTATTTGTACTTAGTAATCATATCTCCATCTTAGGCGCCTCTTTTCTAAAGTAAACATGCCTAAACTGAGTTATAGGGTTCACATTTGTATAAATTTGCAAACTTTTTAACTACTAAAATGTTATTTCGTTAATTTTTTAATTTAACTTTCCTCATTGCTTAATGACTCCATACCCTTTATCAATTTTGTCACCCTTCTCTGAACCCTTTCTACTTCCAAATTATCTTTTTTATAGAGTGGTGCCCAGAACTGTACTGCATATTCAAGATGAGGTCTTACCAATGATTTATACAGTTCTAAAAAGTCATTTTCTGGTGTTGAAATTACTATATACCAGCAGTATATATTTCTGAATTTGCACTACAAGTGCTTGGGGTGTCAGATAGTCCCTAGTTCTCAAAAAGCAATTTTCTGGTGTTGAAATTACTATATACCAGCAGTATATAGTTCTGAATTTGCACTACAAGTGCTTGGGATATCAGATATTCCCCAGTTCTAAAAAAGCTATTTTCTGGTGTTGAAATTACTATATACTAGCAGTATATATTTCAGAATTTGCACTACAAGTGCTTGGGGTGTCAGATATTCCCCTTTTTGAAAAAACTAATTTTCTGTTGCTGAAATTACTATATACCAGAGTATAAACAGAGAAACATAGAACTGCAGATCCAGCTATTGACAAGACAGTGAACACAATTGATAAGTAGCATGAGACAGGCATAGAGGTGCAATGGTGTGTAGGGAGATAAGAAAGGTGATAAAAAAAAAAAATGCCATGCAGGATGTTCTATACTCTATCTATATATATATATATATATATATATATATATATATATGGATATGAAGAGATATAGAAAGATAGATATATAATGATTGTTCCTCAGTGACAAGTAAAAGAAGTTACAATCAATGCCTGATATGCATTGTACAGTAGAGTATTTTGTTTTGTAAGGTATTTGAGTGCAGCTACAAGTTCTAACAGGCAGACGTATTAAATAGGTGTAAGAAATCTTGAAGTAAATGAATAAATGAAAAAGGGCTTGTTACAAGCAGGGAGCGAACCTCCGCAGGGAGAAAAGATTGTACTTGCAGTCCTACACCTTAACCACTCGGCCATGGCAAAAGCACGTGCACGTGCCGCAGTAATGTTATATAAGAAGTTAACCAGTGTTTTCACGGTCGCGTCAGTCCGTCCTTATGCCACTGTGATGTTCACTTCACCCCGTCCTTATGCCATTCTGCCCAATTCACATCATCTGCATTCTACACTACACTATTTTCTTTTGGAAGCTACTTCAGTGCAGCTACAAGTAAGAACAGTCACACCTATTACATAGCTACAACAAATATTCAACTAACCTATTGTACAAAGAACACAACATCCCTATACCATCCCTATACCTGGGACAATGGGATGGTTACATTTTGGGCCAAATTTATGCCAGTATAATTGCCTAAATCGAACTGTCATAAATCATGGAACTTGAATTCTTTACAGTTTTTCACTATATAAAGCCCCTTAATTAAAAAGATATTCATTAGTCAGGGCTGGTGGTGGAGCTGACATCTCTGTGACCTATATAAAAACACTGTGCTTCTGACCTCATGCTATTATGTACTTACCAGAAGTCAGCAGTGCATTAAGACAGATATTAGAAGTTCCAATCAATCCCTAGTTATGGCATGATATGCATTGTACAGTAGAGTATTTTGTTTTGTAAGGTATTTGAGTGCAGCTAGAAGTTCTACCAGGCAGACGTATTAAATAGGTGTAAGAAATCTTGAAGTAAATGAATAAATGAAAAAGGGCTTGTTACAAGCAGGGATCGAACCTGCGCAGGGAGAAAAGATTGTACTTCAAGTCCTACACCTTAACCACTCGGCCATGGCAAAAGCATGTGCACGCGCCGCAGCAATGTTATATAAGAAGTTAACCAGTGTTTTCACGGTCGCGTCAGTCCGTCCTTATGCCACTGTGATGTTCACTTCACCCCGTCCTTATGCCATTCTGCCCAATTCACATCATCTGCATTCTACACTACACTATTTTCTTTTGGAAGCTACTTCAGTGCAGCTACAAGTAAGAACAGTCACACCTATTACATAGCTACAACAAATATTCAACTAACCTATTGTACAAAGAACACAACATCCCTATACCATCCCTATACCTGGGACAATGGGATGGTTACATTTTGGGCCAAATTTATGCCAGTATAATTGCCTAAATCGAACTGTCATAAATCATGGAACTTGAATTCTTTACAGTTTTTCACTATATAAAGCCCCTTAATTAAAAAGATATTCATTAGTCAGGGCTGGTGGTGGAGCTGACATCTCTGTGACCTATATAAAAACACTGTGCTTCTGACCTCATGCTATTATGTACTTACCAGAAGTCAGCAGTGCATTAAGACAGATATTAGAAGTTCCAATCAATCCCTAGTTATGGCATGATATGCATTGTACAGTAGAGTATTTTGTTTTGTAAGGTATTTGAGTGCAGCTAGAAGTTCTACCAGGCAGACGTATTAAATAGGTGTAAGAAATCTTGAAGTAAATGAATAAATGAAAAAGGGCTTGTTACAAGCAGGGATCGAACCTGCGCAGGGAGAAAAGATTGTACTTCAAGTCCTACACCTTAACCACTCGGCCATGGCAAAAGCATGTGCACGCGCCGCAGCAATGTTATATAAGAAGTTAACCAGTGTTTTCACGGTCGCGTCAGTCCGTCCTTATGCCACTGTGATGTTCACTTCACCCCGTCCTTATGCCATTCTGCCCAATTCACATCATCTGCATTCTACACTACACTATTTTCTTTTGGAAGCTACTTCAGTGCAGCTACAAGTAAGAACAGTCACACCTATTACATAGCTACAACAAATATTCAACTAAATCAATAACCTGTCACGTTCACTTCAGTCCGTCCTTATGCCACTGTGGCCAATTGCTCAGTGCTTCTATAGACGATGGAAGGAAGGCAGGCAGGCAGGCAGGCAGGCAGGCAGGGGATTTCACCAATCACTTCCCAGAGAACGCTACACATTTGGCCTTGGACGAATTAACCCATGTTCCTTCATCAGATTTCACTATTCAGTGTGGTGGAAATGCTTTTTTTTTGCTCCTTTCAGACAGATGTCTATTGTTGACACATTACTTGCGTCACAATGGCCCTGCTCCAGCTGCACACATGCCATTTTAGTACAGAGGTAGTAGGCAACCTATTGCAATCCAGTCGTTGGGGAACTACAAGTCCCATCATACCAACCTGGACTACAGGGCTACAGGTTTAGTAAAGCCTGAATAAATTGCCAGATTTTTTAGGGTTGTTTTGGAAGCGTTCTGATTGTTCTCAGCACTCTTCAATGTGGTGATCTGCTTTTATCATGTAATGATAAAAGCTGAGGTATATGATTTGCATGGTACTGTGCATACTGGTTATATATCTAAAGGAGCAACACAATATGGCTAATATTGGCACATCTGAGAGCAGATAACTCTGAGTATAATCTGTCAATCTATCAATGGATAACTTAATTCAATATGTAGCCTGATGCTTTATACATTTAGGACCTCATTTAGAGTCGGATGCATCCAACAAAAAAACACTATCATGCATGTGCAGAAAGCACCAAATCCGCCTGCATCTTGGACACTTGCGCCTAAAACAGACGTTGCGTCCGACTCTAAATGAGGTCCTTAGTGAACTGTCTAACTGATACAGCATCATTGGAGGTACAGTGGGTCACTCATAAAGGATTTGCACATAAAAGTATGACCCACCTAATGTGCCCCAATTCTGCTCCTGTTCTTTAAACTTTACTCAGTATAGAAGTTGTTTATATATTAGATTTGAAATTGGCACCAAGAACCTACTGTTGAAGTCACACTCAATCATGACCTTACGTGAACCATCAAAGAGCGCATTAAACGACTATTAAAAATATGAAAAGCATACATAAACAAACTGAAAGCTCCACAGAATGACGTGGGGATATAAGCACACAAGTCTAATGAATAATGACAGAAAAATAACATTTTTAAAAGTGAAAAATTTATTTTTTCAATCATGTGTTTTTTATTGGTAGATTTTTTTTTATAACACAAATAAAAATTGTAACAAACAAACAAAACAAAACAAAAAAACTGACATATGTTATGCTAATAAGTATTTGCTAATGTAATCAATAAATTGACATGTTAATTATGCAGGTTAAAAATATAGTTACAAGTTAGGTAAATGGTTAATTATAATATATAAACAATTATTAATGAAAGGGCTGACATAATAGCAGTAATAAAGCATAATAAAAAAATATAAAAGAGTAATAAAACATATAAAACAGAATTTCTGTACATTTAGTAACATAGCTCAGGACAACACATAAGCAGGTGGACGTACAGGACAATGCTAACCAGGGACCCACAGAGAGAAGCCTGTGGATATACTAGTGCGGAGGTACATAAACATAGTAACATAGTTGATGAGGTTGAAAAAAGACACCAGTCCATCAAGTTCAACCTATTTTGGATCTCCTGCGATCCCTCACCCTCAATTTGAAATTAATCCAGAGTAAGCAATCGCCAATCTGTTTCAAATGTGAAAATCCCCCCAGACCCAATATTGTAACCCTATTTTTACCCTATATCCACTACTTTAGTTCATTTTAATTAACGGTCATATCCCTGGTTACACTTTTCCCCTACAAATTTGTCTAACCCTTTCTTAAACATATCTATTGAATCTGCCATCACAACCTTCCCTGGCAGTGAATTCCATATCTTGACTGCCCTTACTGTAAAGAACCCCTTCCTTTGCTGGTTGTGAAACTTCCTCTCCTCTAACCTTAGGGAGTGACCGCTTGTCCTTGAGGTAAAAAGTTTCCATGAAAGTTCTCTGTATTGACCCTTAATGTATTTGTACTTAGTAATCATATCTCCATCTTAGGCGCCTCTTTTCTAAAGTAAACATGCCTAAACTGAGTTATAGGGTTCACATTTGTATAAATTTGCAAACTTTTTAACTACTAAAATGTTATTTCGTTAATTTTTTAATTTAACTTTCCTCATTGCTTAATGACTCCATACCCTTTATCAATTTTGTCACCCTTCTCTGAACCCTTTCTACTTCCAAATTATCTTTTTTATAGAGTGGTGCCCAGAACTGTACTGCATATTCAAGATGAGGTCTTACCAATGATTTATACAGTTCTAAAAAGTCATTTTCTGGTGTTGAAATTACTATATACCAGCAGTATATATTTCTGAATTTGCACTACAAGTGCTTGGGGTGTCAGATAGTCCCTAGTTCTCAAAAAGCAATTTTCTGGTGTTGAAATTACTATATACCAGCAGTATATAGTTCTGAATTTGCACTACAAGTGCTTGGGATATCAGATATTCCCCAGTTCTAAAAAAGCTATTTTCTGGTGTTGAAATTACTATATACTAGCAGTATATATTTCAGAATTTGCACTACAAGTGCTTGGGGTGTCAGATATTCCCCTTTTTGAAAAAACTAATTTTCTGTTGCTGAAATTACTATATACCAGAGTATAAACAGAGAAACATAGAACTGCAGATCCAGCTATTGACAAGACAGTGAACACAATTGATAAGTAGCATGAGACAGGCATAGAGGTGCAATGGTGTGTAGGGAGATAAGAAAGGTGATAAAAAAAAAAAATGCCATGCAGGATGTTCTATACTCTATCTATATATATATATATATATATATATATATATATATATGGATATGAAGAGATATAGAAAGATAGATATATAATGATTGTTCCTCAGTGACAAGTAAAAGAAGTTACAATCAATGCCTGATATGCATTGTACAGTAGAGTATTTTGTTTTGTAAGGTATTTGAGTGCAGCTACAAGTTCTAACAGGCAGACGTATTAAATAGGTGTAAGAAATCTTGAAGTAAATGAATAAATGAAAAAGGGCTTGTTACAAGCAGGGAGCGAACCTCCGCAGGGAGAAAAGATTGTACTTGCAGTCCTACACCTTAACCACTCGGCCATGGCAAAAGCACGTGCACGTGCCGCAGTAATGTTATATAAGAAGTTAACCAGTGTTTTCACGGTCGCGTCAGTCCGTCCTTATGCCACTGTGATGTTCACTTCACCCCGTCCTTATGCCATTCTGCCCAATTCACATCATCTGCATTCTACACTACACTATTTTCTTTTGGAAGCTACTTCAGTGCAGCTACAAGTAAGAACAGTCACACCTATTACATAGCTACAACAAATATTCAACTAACCTATTGTACAAAGAACACAACATCCCTATACCATCCCTATACCTGGGACAATGGGATGGTTACATTTTGGGCCAAATTTATGCCAGTATAATTGCCTAAATCGAACTGTCATAAATCATGGAACTTGAATTCTTTACAGTTTTTCACTATATAAAGCCCCTTAATTAAAAAGATATTCATTAGTCAGGGCTGGTGGTGGAGCTGACATCTCTGTGACCTATATAAAAACACTGTGCTTCTGACCTCATGCTATTATGTACTTACCAGAAGTCAGCAGTGCATTAAGACAGATATTAGAAGTTCCAATCAATCCCTAGTTATGGCATGATATGCATTGTACAGTAGAGTATTTTGTTTTGTAAGGTATTTGAGTGCAGCTAGAAGTTCTACCAGGCAGACGTATTAAATAGGTGTAAGAAATCTTGAAGTAAATGAATAAATGAAAAAGGGCTTGTTACAAGCAGGGATCGAACCTGCGCAGGGAGAAAAGATTGTACTTCAAGTCCTACACCTTAACCACTCGGCCATGGCAAAAGCATGTGCACGCGCCGCAGCAATGTTATATAAGAAGTTAACCAGTGTTTTCACGGTCGCGTCAGTCCGTCCTTATGCCACTGTGATGTTCACTTCACCCCGTCCTTATGCCATTCTGCCCAATTCACATCATCTGCATTCTACACTACACTATTTTCTTTTGGAAGCTACTTCAGTGCAGCTACAAGTAAGAACAGTCACACCTATTACATAGCTACAACAAATATTCAACTAACCTATTGTACAAAGAACACAACATCCCTATACCATCCCTATACCTGGGACAATGGGATGGTTACATTTTGGGCCAAATTTATGCCAGTATAATTGCCTAAATCGAACTGTCATAAATCATGGAACTTGAATTCTTTACAGTTTTTCACTATATAAAGCCCCTTAATTAAAAAGATATTCATTAGTCAGGGCTGGTGGTGGAGCTGACATCTCTGTGACCTATATAAAAACACTGTGCTTCTGACCTCATGCTATTATGTACTTACCAGAAGTCAGCAGTGCATTAAGACAGATATTAGAAGTTCCAATCAATCCCTAGTTATGGCATGATATGCATTGTACAGTAGAGTATTTTGTTTTGTAAGGTATTTGAGTGCAGCTAGAAGTTCTACCAGGCAGACGTATTAAATAGGTGTAAGAAATCTTGAAGTAAATGAATAAATGAAAAAGGGCTTGTTACAAGCAGGGATCGAACCTGCGCAGGGAGAAAAGATTGTACTTCAAGTCCTACACCTTAACCACTCGGCCATGGCAAAAGCATGTGCACGCGCCGCAGCAATGTTATATAAGAAGTTAACCAGTGTTTTCACGGTCGCGTCAGTCCGTCCTTATGCCACTGTGATGTTCACTTCACCCCGTCCTTATGCCATTCTGCCCAATTCACATCATCTGCATTCTACACTACACTATTTTCTTTTGGAAGCTACTTCAGTGCAGCTACAAGTAAGAACAGTCACACCTATTACATAGCTACAACAAATATTCAACTAAATCAATAACCTGTCACGTTCACTTCAGTCCGTCCTTATGCCACTGTGGCCAATTGCTCAGTGCTTCTATAGACGATGGAAGGAAGGCAGGCAGGCAGGCAGGCAGGCAGGCAGGGGATTTCACCAATCACTTCCCAGAGAACGCTACACATTTGGCCTTGGACGAATTAACCCATGTTCCTTCATCAGATTTCACTATTCAGTGTGGTGGAAATGCTTTTTTTTTGCTCCTTTCAGACAGATGTCTATTGTTGACACATTACTTGCGTCACAATGGCCCTGCTCCAGCTGCACACATGCCATTTTAGTACAGAGGTAGTAGGCAACCTATTGCAATCCAGTCGTTGGGGAACTACAAGTCCCATCATACCAACCTGGACTACAGGGCTACAGGTTTAGTAAAGCCTGAATAAATTGCCAGATTTTTTAGGGTTGTTTTGGAAGCGTTCTGATTGTTCTCAGCACTCTTCAATGTGGTGATCTGCTTTTATCATGTAATGATAAAAGCTGAGGTATATGATTTGCATGGTACTGTGCATACTGGTTATATATCTAAAGGAGCAACACAATATGGCTAATATTGGCACATCTGAGAGCAGATAACTCTGAGTATAATCTGTCAATCTATCAATGGATAACTTAATTCAATATGTAGCCTGATGCTTTATACATTTAGGACCTCATTTAGAGTCGGATGCATCCAACAAAAAAACACTATCATGCATGTGCAGAAAGCACCAAATCCGCCTGCATCTTGGACACTTGCGCCTAAAACAGACGTTGCGTCCGACTCTAAATGAGGTCCTTAGTGAACTGTCTAACTGATACAGCATCATTGGAGGTACAGTGGGTCACTCATAAAGGATTTGCACATAAAAGTATGACCCACCTAATGTGCCCCAATTCTGCTCCTGTTCTTTAAACTTTACTCAGTATAGAAGTTGTTTATATATTAGATTTGAAATTGGCACCAAGAACCTACTGTTGAAGTCACACTCAATCATGACCTTACGTGAACCATCAAAGAGCGCATTAAACGACTATTAAAAATATGAAAAGCATACATAAACAAACTGAAAGCTCCACAGAATGACGTGGGGATATAAGCACACAAGTCTAATGAATAATGACAGAAAAATAACATTTTTAAAAGTGAAAAATTTATTTTTTCAATCATGTGTTTTTTATTGGTAGATTTTTTTTTATAACACAAATAAAAATTGTAACAAACAAACAAAACAAAACAAAAAAACCGACATATGTTATGCTAATAAGTATTTGCTAATGTAATCAATAAATTGACATGTTAATTATGCAGGTTAAAAATATAGTTACAAGTTAGGTAAATGGTTAATTATAATATATAAACAATTATTAATGAAAGGGCTGACATAATAGCAGTAATAAAGCATAATAAAAAAATATAAAAGAGTAATAAAACATATAAAACAGAATTTCTGTACATTTAGTAACATAGCTCAGGACAACACATAAGCAGGTGGACGTACAGGACAATGCTAACCAGGGACCCACAGAGAGAAGCCTGTGGATATACTAGTGCGGAGGTACATAAACATAGTAACATAGTTGATGAGGTTGAAAAAAGACACCAGTCCATCAAGTTCAACCTATTTTGGATCTCCTGCGATCCCTCACCCTCAATTTGAAATTAATCCAGAGTAAGCAATCGCCAATCTGTTTCAAATGTGAAAATCCCCCCAGACCCAATATTGTAACCCTATTTTTACCCTATATCCACTACTTTAGTTCATTTTAATTAACGGTCATATCCCTGGTTACACTTTTCCCCTACAAATTTGTCTAACCCTTTCTTAAACATATCTATTGAATCTGCCATCACAACCTTCCCTGGCAGTGAATTCCATATCTTGACTGCCCTTACTGTAAAGAACCCCTTCCTTTGCTGGTTGTGAAACTTCCTCTCCTCTAACCTTAGGGAGTGACCGCTTGTCCTTGAGGTAAAAAGTTTCCATGAAAGTTCTCTGTATTGACCCTTAATGTATTTGTACATAGTAATCATATCTCCATCTTAGGCGCCTCTTTTCTAAAGTAAACATGCCTAAACTGAGTTATAGGGTTCACATTTGTATAAATTTGCAAACTTTTTAACTACTAAAATGTTATTTCGTTAATTTTTTAATTTAACTTTCCTCATTGCTTAATGACTCCATACCCTTTATCAATTTTGTCACCCTTCTCTGAACCCTTTCTACTTCCAAATTATCTTTTTTATAGAGTGGTGCCCAGAACTGTACTGCATATTCAAGATGAGGTCTTACCAATGATTTATACAGTTCTAAAAAGTCATTTTCTGGTGTTGAAATTACTATATACCAGCAGTATATATTTCTGAATTTGCACTACAAGTGCTTGGGGTGTCAGATAGTCCCTAGTTCTCAAAAAGCAATTTTCTGGTGTTGAAATTACTATATACCAGCAGTATATAGTTCTGAATTTGCACTACAAGTGCTTGGGATATCAGATATTCCCCAGTTCTAAAAAAGCTATTTTCTGGTGTTGAAATTACTATATACTAGCAGTATATATTTCAGAATTTGCACTACAAGTGCTTGGGGTGTCAGATATTCCCCTTTTTGAAAAAACTAATTTTCTGTTGCTGAAATTACTATATACCAGAGTATAAACAGAGAAACATAGAACTGCAGATCCAGCTATTGACAAGACAGTGAACACAATTGATAAGTAGCATGAGACAGGCATAGAGGTGCAATGGTGTGTAGGGAGATAAGAAAGGTGATAAAAAAAAAAAATGCCATGCAGGATGTTCTATACTCTATCTATATATATATATATATATATATATATATATATATGGATATGAAGAGATATAGAAAGATAGATATATAATGATTGTTCCTCAGTGACAAGTAAAAGAAGTTACAATCAATGCCTGATATGCATTGTACAGTAGAGTATTTTGTTTTGTAAGGTATTTGAGTGCAGCTACAAGTTCTAACAGGCAGACGTATTAAATAGGTGTAAGAAATCTTGAAGTAAATGAATAAATGAAAAAGGGCTTGTTACAAGCAGGGAGCGAACCTCCGCAGGGAGAAAAGATTGTACTTGCAGTCCTACACCTTAACCACTCGGCCATGGCAAAAGCACGTGCACGTGCCGCAGTAATGTTATATAAGAAGTTAACCAGTGTTTTCACGGTCGCGTCAGTCCGTCCTTATGCCACTGTGATGTTCACTTCACCCCGTCCTTATGCCATTCTGCCCAATTCACATCATCTGCATTCTACACTACACTATTTTCTTTTGGAAGCTACTTCAGTGCAGCTACAAGTAAGAACAGTCACACCTATTACATAGCTACAACAAATATTCAACTAACCTATTGTACAAAGAACACAACATCCCTATACCATCCCTATACCTGGGACAATGGGATGGTTACATTTTGGGCCAAATTTATGCCAGTATAATTGCCTAAATCGAACTGTCATAAATCATGGAACTTGAATTCTTTACAGTTTTTCACTATATAAAGCCCCTTAATTAAAAAGATATTCATTAGTCAGGGCTGGTGGTGGAGCTGACATCTCTGTGACCTATATAAAAACACTGTGCTTCTGACCTCATGCTATTATGTACTTACCAGAAGTCAGCAGTGCATTAAGACAGATATTAGAAGTTCCAATCAATCCCTAGTTATGGCATGATATGCATTGTACAGTAGAGTATTTTGTTTTGTAAGGTATTTGAGTGCAGCTAGAAGTTCTACCAGGCAGACGTATTAAATAGGTGTAAGAAATCTTGAAGTAAATGAATAAATGAAAAAGGGCTTGTTACAAGCAGGGATCGAACCTGCGCAGGGAGAAAAGATTGTACTTCAAGTCCTACACCTTAACCACTCGGCCATGGCAAAAGCATGTGCACGCGCCGCAGCAATGTTATATAAGAAGTTAACCAGTGTTTTCACGGTCGCGTCAGTCCGTCCTTATGCCACTGTGATGTTCACTTCACCCCGTCCTTATGCCATTCTGCCCAATTCACATCATCTGCATTCTACACTACACTATTTTCTTTTGGAAGCTACTTCAGTGCAGCTACAAGTAAGAACAGTCACACCTATTACATAGCTACAACAAATATTCAACTAACCTATTGTACAAAGAACACAACATCCCTATACCATCCCTATACCTGGGACAATGGGATGGTTACATTTTGGGCCAAATTTATGCCAGTATAATTGCCTAAATCGAACTGTCATAAATCATGGAACTTGAATTCTTTACAGTTTTTCACTATATAAAGCCCCTTAATTAAAAAGATATTCATTAGTCAGGGCTGGTGGTGGAGCTGACATCTCTGTGACCTATATAAAAACACTGTGCTTCTGACCTCATGCTATTATGTACTTACCAGAAGTCAGCAGTGCATTAAGACAGATATTAGAAGTTCCAATCAATCCCTAGTTATGGCATGATATGCATTGTACAGTAGAGTATTTTGTTTTGTAAGGTATTTGAGTGCAGCTAGAAGTTCTACCAGGCAGACGTATTAAATAGGTGTAAGAAATCTTGAAGTAAATGAATAAATGAAAAAGGGCTTGTTACAAGCAGGGATCGAACCTGCGCAGGGAGAAAAGATTGTACTTCAAGTCCTACACCTTAACCACTCGGCCATGGCAAAAGCATGTGCACGCGCCGCAGCAATGTTATATAAGAAGTTAACCAGTGTTTTCACGGTCACGTCAGTCCGTCCTTATGCCACTGTGATGTTCACTTCACCCCGTCCTTATGCCATTCTGCCCAATTCACATCATCTGCATTCTACACTACACTATTTTCTTTTGGAAGCTACTTCAGTGCAGCTACAAGTAAGAACAGTCACACCTATTACATAGCTACAACAAATATTCAACTAAATCAATAACCTGTCACGTTCACTTCAGTCCGTCCTTATGCCACTGTGGCCAATTGCTCAGTGCTTCTATAGACGATGGAAGGAAGGCAGGCAGGCAGGCAGGCAGGCAGGCAGGCAGGCAGGGGATTTCACCAATCACTTCCCAGAGAACGCTACACATTTGGCCTTGGACGAATTAACCCATGTTCCTTCATCAGATTTCACTATTCAGTGTGGTGGAAATGCTTTTTTTTTGCTCCTTTCAGACAGATGTCTATTGTTGACACATTACTTGCGTCACAATGGCCCTGCTCCAGCTGCACACATGCCATTTTAGTACAGAGGTAGTAGGCAACCTATTGCAATCCAGTCGTTGGGGAACTACAAGTCCCATCATACCAACCTGGACTACAGGGCTACAGGTTTAGTAAAGCCTGAATAAATTGCCAGATTTTTTAGGGTTGTTTTGGAAGCGTTCTGATTGTTCTCAGCACTCTTCAATGTGGTGATCTGCTTTTATCATGTAATGATAAAAGCTGAGGTATATGATTTGCATGGTACTGTGCATACTGGTTATATATCTAAAGGAGCAACACAATATGGCTAATATTGGCACATCTGAGAGCAGATAACTCTGAGTATAATCTGTCAATCTATCAATGGATAACTTAATTCAATATGTAGCCTGATGCTTTATACATTTAGGACCTCATTTAGAGTCGGATGCATCCAACAAAAAAACACTATCATGCATGTGCAGAAAGCACCAAATCCGCCTGCATCTTGGACACTTGCGCCTAAAACAGACGTTGCGTCCGACTCTAAATGAGGTCCTTAGTGAACTGTCTAACTGATACAGCATCATTGGAGGTACAGTGGGTCACTCATAAAGGATTTGCACATAAAAGTATGACCCACCTAATGTGCCCCAATTCTGCTCCTGTTCTTTAAACTTTACTCAGTATAGAAGTTGTTTATATATTAGATTTGAAATTGGCACCAAGAACCTACTGTTGAAGTCACACTCAATCATGACCTTACGTGAACCATCAAAGAGCGCATTAAACGACTATTAAAAATATGAAAAGCATACATAAACAAACTGAAAGCTCCACAGAATGACGTGGGGATATAAGCACACAAGTCTAATGAATAATGACAGAAAAATAACATTTTTAAAAGTGAAAAATTTATTTTTTCAATCATGTGTTTTTTATTGGTAGATTTTTTTTTATAACACAAATAAAAATTGTAACAAACAAACAAAACAAAACAAAAAAACTGACATATGTTATGCTAATAAGTATTTGCTAATGTAATCAATAAATTGACATGTTAATTATGCAGGTTAAAAATATAGTTACAAGTTAGGTAAATGGTTAATTATAATATATAAACAATTATTAATGAAAGGGCTGACATAATAGCAGTAATAAAGCATAATAAAAAAATATAAAAGAGTAATAAAACATATAAAACAGAATTTCTGTACATTTAGTAACATAGCTCAGGACAACACATAAGCAGGTGGACGTACAGGACAATGCTAACCAGGGACCCACAGAGAGAAGCCTGTGGATATACTAGTGCGGAGGTACATAAACATAGTAACATAGTTGATGAGGTTGAAAAAAGACACCAGTCCATCAAGTTCAACCTATTTTGGATCTCCTGCGATCCCTCACCCTCAATTTGAAATTAATCCAGAGTAAGCAATCGCCAATCTGTTTCAAATGTGAAAATCCCCCCAGACCCAATATTGTAACCCTATTTTTACCCTATATCCACTACTTTAGTTCATTTTAATTAACGGTCATATCCCTGGTTACACTTTTCCCCTACAAATTTGTCTAACCCTTTCTTAAACATATCTATTGAATCTGCCATCACAACCTTCCCTGGCAGTGAATTCCATATCTTGACTGCCCTTACTGTAAAGAACCCCTTCCTTTGCTGGTTGTGAAACTTCCTCTCCTCTAACCTTAGGGAGTGACCGCTTGTCCTTGAGGTAAAAAGTTTCCATGAAAGTTCTCTGTATTGACCCTTAATGTATTTGTACTTAGTAATCATATCTCCATCTTAGGCGCCTCTTTTCTAAAGTAAACATGCCTAAACTGAGTTATAGGGTTCACATTTGTATAAATTTGCAAACTTTTTAACTACTAAAATGTTATTTCGTTAATTTTTTAATTTAACTTTCCTCATTGCTTAATGACTCCATACCCTTTATCAATTTTGTCACCCTTCTCTGAACCCTTTCTACTTCCAAATTATCTTTTTTATAGAGTGGTGCCCAGAACTGTACTGCATATTCAAGATGAGGTCTTACCAATGATTTATACAGTTCTAAAAAGTCATTTTCTGGTGTTGAAATTACTATATACCAGCAGTATATATTTCTGAATTTGCACTACAAGTGCTTGGGGTGTCAGATAGTCCCTAGTTCTCAAAAAGCAATTTTCTGGTGTTGAAATTACTATATACCAGCAGTATATAGTTCTGAATTTGCACTACAAGTGCTTGGGATATCAGATATTCCCCAGTTCTAAAAAAGCTATTTTCTGGTGTTGAAATTACTATATACTAGCAGTATATATTTCAGAATTTGCACTACAAGTGCTTGGGGTGTCAGATATTCCCCTTTTTGAAAAAACTAATTTTCTGTTGCTGAAATTACTATATACCAGAGTATAAACAGAGAAACATAGAACTGCAGATCCAGCTATTGACAAGACAGTGAACACAATTGATAAGTAGCATGAGACAGGCATAGAGGTGCAATGGTGTGTAGGGAGATAAGAAAGGTGATAAAAAAAAAAAATGCCATGCAGGATGTTCTATACTCTATCTATATATATATATATATATATATATATATATATATATGGATATGAAGAGATATAGAAAGATAGATATATAATGATTGTTCCTCAGTGACAAGTAAAAGAAGTTACAATCAATGCCTGATATGCATTGTACAGTAGAGTATTTTGTTTTGTAAGGTATTTGAGTGCAGCTACAAGTTCTAACAGGCAGACGTATTAAATAGGTGTAAGAAATCTTGAAGTAAATGAATAAATGAAAAAGGGCTTGTTACAAGCAGGGAGCGAACCTCCGCAGGGAGAAAAGATTGTACTTGCAGTCCTACACCTTAACCACTCGGCCATGGCAAAAGCACGTGCACGTGCCGCAGTAATGTTATATAAGAAGTTAACCAGTGTTTTCACGGTCGCGTCAGTCCGTCCTTATGCCACTGTGATGTTCACTTCACCCCGTCCTTATGCCATTCTGCCCAATTCACATCATCTGCATTCTACACTACACTATTTTCTTTTGGAAGCTACTTCAGTGCAGCTACAAGTAAGAACAGTCACACCTATTACATAGCTACAACAAATATTCAACTAACCTATTGTACAAAGAACACAACATCCCTATACCATCCCTATACCTGGGACAATGGGATGGTTACATTTTGGGCCAAATTTATGCCAGTATAATTGCCTAAATCGAACTGTCATAAATCATGGAACTTGAATTCTTTACAGTTTTTCACTATATAAAGCCCCTTAATTAAAAAGATATTCATTAGTCAGGGCTGGTGGTGGAGCTGACATCTCTGTGACCTATATAAAAACACTGTGCTTCTGACCTCATGCTATTATGTACTTACCAGAAGTCAGCAGTGCATTAAGACAGATATTAGAAGTTCCAATCAATCCCTAGTTATGGCATGATATGCATTGTACAGTAGAGTATTTTGTTTTGTAAGGTATTTGAGTGCAGCTAGAAGTTCTACCAGGCAGACGTATTAAATAGGTGTAAGAAATCTTGAAGTAAATGAATAAATGAAAAAGGGCTTGTTACAAGCAGGGATCGAACCTGCGCAGGGAGAAAAGATTGTACTTCAAGTCCTACACCTTAACCACTCGGCCATGGCAAAAGCATGTGCACGCGCCGCAGCAATGTTATATAAGAAGTTAACCAGTGTTTTCACGGTCGCGTCAGTCCGTCCTTATGCCACTGTGATGTTCACTTCACCCCGTCCTTATGCCATTCTGCCCAATTCACATCATCTGCATTCTACACTACACTATTTTCTTTTGGAAGCTACTTCAGTGCAGCTACAAGTAAGAACAGTCACACCTATTACATAGCTACAACAAATATTCAACTAACCTATTGTACAAAGAACACAACATCCCTATACCATCCCTATACCTGGGACAATGGGATGGTTACATTTTGGGCCAAATTTATGCCAGTATAATTGCCTAAATCGAACTGTCATAAATCATGGAACTTGAATTCTTTACAGTTTTTCACTATATAAAGCCCCTTAATTAAAAAGATATTCATTAGTCAGGGCTGGTGGTGGAGCTGACATCTCTGTGACCTATATAAAAACACTGTGCTTCTGACCTCATGCTATTATGTACTTACCAGAAGTCAGCAGTGCATTAAGACAGATATTAGAAGTTCCAATCAATCCCTAGTTATGGCATGATATGCATTGTACAGTAGAGTATTTTGTTTTGTAAGGTATTTGAGTGCAGCTAGAAGTTCTACCAGGCAGACGTATTAAATAGGTGTAAGAAATCTTGAAGTAAATGAATAAATGAAAAAGGGCTTGTTACAAGCAGGGATCGAACCTGCGCAGGGAGAAAAGATTGTACTTCAAGTCCTACACCTTAACCACTCGGCCATGGCAAAAGCATGTGCACGCGCCGCAGCAATGTTATATAAGAAGTTAACCAGTGTTTTCACGGTCGCGTCAGTCCGTCCTTATGCCACTGTGATGTTCACTTCACCCCGTCCTTATGCCATTCTGCCCAATTCACATCATCTGCATTCTACACTACACTATTTTCTTTTGGAAGCTACTTCAGTGCAGCTACAAGTAAGAACAGTCACACCTATTACATAGCTACAACAAATATTCAACTAAATCAATAACCTGTCACGTTCACTTCAGTCCGTCCTTATGCCACTGTGGCCAATTGCTCAGTGCTTCTATAGACGATGGAAGGAAGGCAGGCAGGCAGGCAGGCAGGCAGGCAGGCAGGGGATTTCACCAATCACTTCCCAGAGAACGCTACACATTTGGCCTTGGACGAATTAACCCATGTTCCTTCATCAGATTTCACTATTCAGTGTGGTGGAAATGCTTTTTTTTTGCTCCTTTCAGACAGATGTCTATTGTTGACACATTACTTGCGTCACAATGGCCCTGCTCCAGCTGCACACATGCCATTTTAGTACAGAGGTAGTAGGCAACCTATTGCAATCCAGTCGTTGGGGAACTACAAGTCCCATCATACCAACCTGGACTACAGGGCTACAGGTTTAGTAAAGCCTGAATAAATTGCCAGATTTTTTAGGGTTGTTTTGGAAGCGTTCTGATTGTTCTCAGCACTCTTCAATGTGGTGATCTGCTTTTATCATGTAATGATAAAAGCTGAGGTATATGATTTGCATGGTACTGTGCATACTGGTTATATATCTAAAGGAGCAACACAATATGGCTAATATTGGCACATCTGAGAGCAGATAACTCTGAGTATAATCTGTCAATCTATCAATGGATAACTTAATTCAATATGTAGCCTGATGCTTTATACATTTAGGACCTCATTTAGAGTCGGATGCATCCAACAAAAAAACACTATCATGCATGTGCAGAAAGCACCAAATCCGCCTGCATCTTGGACACTTGCGCCTAAAACAGACGTTGCGTCCGACTCTAAATGAGGTCCTTAGTGAACTGTCTAACTGATACAGCATCATTGGAGGTACAGTGGGTCACTCATAAAGGATTTGCACATAAAAGTATGACCCACCTAATGTGCCCCAATTCTGCTCCTGTTCTTTAAACTTTACTCAGTATAGAAGTTGTTTATATATTAGATTTGAAATTGGCACCAAGAACCTACTGTTGAAGTCACACTCAATCATGACCTTACGTGAACCATCAAAGAGCGCATTAAACGACTATTAAAAATATGAAAAGCATACATAAACAAACTGAAAGCTCCACAGAATGACGTGGGGATATAAGCACACAAGTCTAATGAATAATGACAGAAAAATAACATTTTTAAAAGTGAAAAATTTATTTTTTCAATCATGTGTTTTTTATTGGTAGATTTTTTTTTATAACACAAATAAAAATTGTAACAAACAAACAAAACAAAACAAAAAAACTGACATATGTTATGCTAATAAGTATTTGCTAATGTAATCAATAAATTGACATGTTAATTATGCAGGTTAAAAATATAGTTACAAGTTAGGTAAATGGTTAATTATAATATATAAACAATTATTAATGAAAGGGCTGACATAATAGCAGTAATAAAGCATAATAAAAAAATATAAAAGAGTAATAAAACATATAAAACAGAATTTCTGTACATTTAGTAACATAGCTCAGGACAACACATAAGCAGGTGGACGTACAGGACAATGCTAACCAGGGACCCACAGAGAGAAGCCTGTGGATATACTAGTGCGGAGGTACATAAACATAGTAACATAGTTGATGAGGTTGAAAAAAGACACCAGTCCATCAAGTTCAACCTATTTTGGATCTCCTGCGATCCCTCACCCTCAATTTGAAATTAATCCAGAGTAAGCAATCGCCAATCTGTTTCAAATGTGAAAATCCCCCCAGACCCAATATTGTAACCCTATTTTTACCCTATATCCACTACTTTAGTTCATTTTAATTAACGGTCATATCCCTGGTTACACTTTTCCCCTACAAATTTGTCTAACCCTTTCTTAAACATATCTATTGAATCTGCCATCACAACCTTCCCTGGCAGTGAATTCCATATCTTGACTGCCCTTACTGTAAAGAACCCCTTCCTTTGCTGGTTGTGAAACTTCCTCTCCTCTAACCTTAGGGAGTGACCGCTTGTCCTTGAGGTAAAAAGTTTCCATGAAAGTTCTCTGTATTGACCCTTAATGTATTTGTACTTAGTAATCATATCTCCATCTTAGGCGCCTCTTTTCTAAAGTAAACATGCCTAAACTGAGTTATAGGGTTCACATTTGTATAAATTTGCAAACTTTTTAACTACTAAAATGTTATTTCGTTAATTTTTTAATTTAACTTTCCTCATTGCTTAATGACTCCATACCCTTTATCAATTTTGTCACCCTTCTCTGAACCCTTTCTACTTCCAAATTATCTTTTTTATAGAGTGGTGCCCAGAACTGTACTGCATATTCAAGATGAGGTCTTACCAATGATTTATACAGTTCTAAAAAGTCATTTTCTGGTGTTGAAATTACTATATACCAGCAGTATATATTTCTGAATTTGCACTACAAGTGCTTGGGGTGTCAGATAGTCCCTAGTTCTCAAAAAGCAATTTTCTGGTGTTGAAATTACTATATACCAGCAGTATATAGTTCTGAATTTGCACTACAAGTGCTTGGGATATCAGATATTCCCCAGTTCTAAAAAAGCTATTTTCTGGTGTTGAAATTACTATATACTAGCAGTATATATTTCAGAATTTGCACTACAAGTGCTTGGGGTGTCAGATATTCCCCTTTTTGAAAAAACTAATTTTCTGTTGCTGAAATTACTATATACCAGAGTATAAACAGAGAAACATAGAACTGCAGATCCAGCTATTGACAAGACAGTGAACACAATTGATAAGTAGCATGAGACAGGCATAGAGGTGCAATGGTGTGTAGGGAGATAAGAAAGGTGATAAAAAAAAAAAATGCCATGCAGGATGTTCTATACTCTATCTATATATATATATATATATATATATATATATATATATATATGGATATGAAGAGATATAGAAAGATAGATATATAATGATTGTTCCTCAGTGACAAGTAAAAGAAGTTACAATCAATGCCTGATATGCATTGTACAGTAGAGTATTTTGTTTTGTAAGGTATTTGAGTGCAGCTACAAGTTCTAACAGGCAGACGTATTAAATAGGTGTAAGAAATCTTGAAGTAAATGAATAAATGAAAAAGGGCTTGTTACAAGCAGGGAGCGAACCTCCGCAGGGAGAAAAGATTGTACTTGCAGTCCTACACCTTAACCACTCGGCCATGGCAAAAGCACGTGCACGTGCCGCAGTAATGTTATATAAGAAGTTAACCAGTGTTTTCACGGTCGCGTCAGTCCGTCCTTATGCCACTGTGATGTTCACTTCACCCCGTCCTTATGCCATTCTGCCCAATTCACATCATCTGCATTCTACACTACACTATTTTCTTTTGGAAGCTACTTCAGTGCAGCTACAAGTAAGAACAGTCACACCTATTACATAGCTACAACAAATATTCAACTAACCTATTGTACAAAGAACACAACATCCCTATACCATCCCTATACCTGGGACAATGGGATGGTTACATTTTGGCCCAAATTTATGCCAGTATAATTGCCTAAATCGAACTGTCATAAATCATGGAACTTGAATTCTTTACAGTTTTTCACTATATAAAGCCCCTTAATTAAAAAGATATTCATTAGTCAGGGCTGGTGGTGGAGCTGACATCTCTGTGACCTATATAAAAACACTGTGCTTCTGACCTCATGCTATTATGTACTTACCAGAAGTCAGCAGTGCATTAAGACAGATATTAGAAGTTCCAATCAATCCCTAGTTATGGCATGATATGCATTGTACAGTAGAGTATTTTGTTTTGTAAGGTATTTGAGTGCAGCTAGAAGTTCTACCAGGCAGACGTATTAAATAGGTGTAAGAAATCTTGAAGTAAATGAATAAATGAAAAAGGGCTTGTTACAAGCAGGGATCGAACCTGCGCAGGGAGAAAAGATTGTACTTCAAGTCCTACACCTTAACCACTCGGCCATGGCAAAAGCATGTGCACGCGCCGCAGCAATGTTATATAAGAAGTTAACCAGTGTTTTCACGGTCGCGTCAGTCCGTCCTTATGCCACTGTGATGTTCACTTCACCCCGTCCTTATGCCATTCTGCCCAATTCACATCATCTGCATTCTACACTACACTATTTTCTTTTGGAAGCTACTTCAGTGCAGCTACAAGTAAGAACAGTCACACCTATTACATAGCTACAACAAATATTCAACTAACCTATTGTACAAAGAACACAACATCCCTATACCATCCCTATACCTGGGACAATGGGATGGTTACATTTTGGGCCAAATTTATGCCAGTATAATTGCCTAAATCGAACTGTCATAAATCATGGAACTTGAATTCTTTACAGTTTTTCACTATATAAAGCCCCTTAATTAAAAAGATATTCATTAGTCAGGGCTGGTGGTGGAGCTGACATCTCTGTGACCTATATAAAAACACTGTGCTTCTGACCTCATGCTATTATGTACTTACCAGAAGTCAGCAGTGCATTAAGACAGATATTAGAAGTTCCAATCAATCCCTAGTTATGGCATGATATGCATTGTACAGTAGAGTATTTTGTTTTGTAAGGTATTTGAGTGCAGCTAGAAGTTCTACCAGGCAGACGTATTAAATAGGTGTAAGAAATCTTGAAGTAAATGAATAAATGAAAAAGGGCTTGTTACAAGCAGGGATCGAACCTGCGCAGGGAGAAAAGATTGTACTTCAAGTCCTACACCTTAACCACTCGGCCATGGCAAAAGCATGTGCACGCGCCGCAGCAATGTTATATAAGAAGTTAACCAGTGTTTTCACGGTCACGTCAGTCCGTCCTTATGCCACTGTGATGTTCACTTCACCCCGTCCTTATGCCATTCTGCCCAATTCACATCATCTGCATTCTACACTACACTATTTTCTTTTGGAAGCTACTTCAGTGCAGCTACAAGTAAGAACAGTCACACCTATTACATAGCTACAACAAATATTCAACTAAATCAATAACCTGTCACGTTCACTTCAGTCCGTCCTTATGCCACTGTGGCCAATTGCTCAGTGCTTCTATAGACGATGGAAGGAAGGCAGGCAGGCAGGCAGGCAGGCAGGCAGGCAGGGGATTTCACCAATCACTTCCCAGAGAACGCTACACATTTGGCCTTGGACGAATTAACCCATGTTCCTTCATCAGATTTCACTATTCAGTGTGGTGGAAATGCTTTTTTTTTGCTCCTTTCAGACAGATGTCTATTGTTGACACATTACTTGCGTCACAATGGCCCTGCTCCAGCTGCACACATGCCATTTTAGTACAGAGGTAGTAGGCAACCTATTGCAATCCAGTCGTTGGGGAACTACAAGTCCCATCATACCAACCTGGACTACAGGGCTACAGGTTTAGTAAAGCCTGAATAAATTGCCAGATTTTTTAGGGTTGTTTTGGAAGCGTTCTGATTGTTCTCAGCACTCTTCAATGTGGTGATCTGCTTTTATCATGTAATGATAAAAGCTGAGGTATATGATTTGCATGGTACTGTGCATACTGGTTATATATCTAAAGGAGCAACACAATATGGCTAATATTGGCACATCTGAGAGCAGATAACTCTGAGTATAATCTGTCAATCTATCAATGGATAACTTAATTCAATATGTAGCCTGATGCTTTATACATTTAGGACCTCATTTAGAGTCGGATGCATCCAACAAAAAAACACTATCATGCATGTGCAGAAAGCACCAAATCCGCCTGCATCTTGGACACTTGCGCCTAAAACAGACGTTGCGTCCGACTCTAAATGAGGTCCTTAGTGAACTGTCTAACTGATACAGCATCATTGGAGGTACAGTGGGTCACTCATAAAGGATTTGCACATAAAAGTATGACCCACCTAATGTGCCCCAATTCTGCTCCTGTTCTTTAAACTTTACTCAGTATAGAAGTTGTTTATATATTAGATTTGAAATTGGCACCAAGAACCTACTGTTGAAGTCACACTCAATCATGACCTTACGTGAACCATCAAAGAGCGCATTAAACGACTATTAAAAATATGAAAAGCATACATAAACAAACTGAAAGCTCCACAGAATGACGTGGGGATATAAGCACACAAGTCTAATGAATAATGACAGAAAAATAACATTTTTAAAAGTGAAAAATTTATTTTTTCAATCATGTGTTTTTTATTGGTAGATTTTTTTTTATAACACAAATAAAAATTGTAACAAACAAACAAAACAAAACAAAAAAACTGACATATGTTATGCTAATAAGTATTTGCTAATGTAATCAATAAATTGACATGTTAATTATGCAGGTTAAAAATATAGTTACAAGTTAGGTAAATGGTTAATTATAATATATAAACAATTATTAATGAAAGGGCTGACATAATAGCAGTAATAAAGCATAATAAAAAAATATAAAAGAGTAATAAAACATATAAAACAGAATTTCTGTACATTTAGTAACATAGCTCAGGACAACACATAAGCAGGTGGACGTACAGGACAATGCTAACCAGGGACCCACAGAGAGAAGCCTGTGGATATACTAGTGCGGAGGTACATAAACATAGTAACATAGTTGATGAGGTTGAAAAAAGACACCAGTCCATCAAGTTCAACCTATTTTGGATCTCCTGCGATCCCTCACCCTCAATTTGAAATTAATCCAGAGTAAGCAATCGCCAATCTGTTTCAAATGTGAAAATCCCCCCAGACCCAATATTGTAACCCTATTTTTACCCTATATCCACTACTTTAGTTCATTTTAATTAACGGTCATATCCCTGGTTACACTTTTCCCCTACAAATTTGTCTAACCCTTTCTTAAACATATCTATTGAATCTGCCATCACAACCTTCCCTGGCAGTGAATTCCATATCTTGACTGCCCTTACTGTAAAGAACCCCTTCCTTTGCTGGTTGTGAAACTTCCTCTCCTCTAACCTTAGGGAGTGACCGCTTGTCCTTGAGGTAAAAAGTTTCCATGAAAGTTCTCTGTATTGACCCTTAATGTATTTGTACTTAGTAATCATATCTCCATCTTAGGCGCCTCTTTTCTAAAGTAAACATGCCTAAACTGAGTTATAGGGTTCACATTTGTATAAATTTGCAAACTTTTTAACTACTAAAATGTTATTTCGTTAATTTTTTAATTTAACTTTCCTCATTGCTTAATGACTCCATACCCTTTATCAATTTTGTCACCCTTCTCTGAACCCTTTCTACTTCCAAATTATCTTTTTTATAGAGTGGTGCCCAGAACTGTACTGCATATTCAAGATGAGGTCTTACCAATGATTTATACAGTTCTAAAAAGTCATTTTCTGGTGTTGAAATTACTATATACCAGCAGTATATATTTCTGAATTTGCACTACAAGTGCTTGGGGTGTCAGATAGTCCCTAGTTCTCAAAAAGCAATTTTCTGGTGTTGAAATTACTATATACCAGCAGTATATAGTTCTGAATTTGCACTACAAGTGCTTGGGATATCAGATATTCCCCAGTTCTAAAAAAGCTATTTTCTGGTGTTGAAATTACTATATACTAGCAGTATATATTTCAGAATTTGCACTACAAGTGCTTGGGGTGTCAGATATTCCCCTTTTTGAAAAAACTAATTTTCTGTTGCTGAAATTACTATATACCAGAGTATAAACAGAGAAACATAGAACTGCAGATCCAGCTATTGACAAGACAGTGAACACAATTGATAAGTAGCATGAGACAGGCATAGAGGTGCAATGGTGTGTAGGGAGATAAGAAAGGTGATAAAAAAAAAAAATGCCATGCAGGATGTTCTATACTCTATCTATATATATATATATATATATATAGATGGATATGAAGAGATATAGAAAGATAGATATATAATGATTGTTCCTCAGTGACAAGTAAAAGAAGTTACAATCAATGCCTGATATGCATTGTACAGTAGAATATTTTGTTTTGTAAGGTATTTGAGTGCAGCTAGAAGTTCTACCAGGCAGACGTATTAAATAGGTGTAAGAAATCTTGAAGTAAATGAATAAATGAAAAAGGGCTTGTTACAAGCAGGGATCGAACCTGCGCAGGGAGAAAAGATTGTACTTGCAGTCCTACACCTTAACCAGTCGGCCATGGCAAAAGCACGTGCACGCGCCGCAGTAATGTTATATAAGAAGTTAACCAGTGTTTTCACGGTCGCGTCAGTCCGTCCTTATGCCACTGTGATGTTCACTTCACCCCGTCCTTATGCCATTCTGCCCAATTCACATCATCTGCATTCTACACTACACTATTTTCTTTTGGAAGCTACTTCAGTGCAGCTACAAGTAAGAACAGTCACACCTATTACATAGCTACAACAAATATTCAACTAACCTATTGTACAAAGAACACAACATCCCTATACCATCCCTATACCTGGGACAATGGGATGGTTACATTTTGGGCCAAATTTATGCCAGTATAATTGCCTAAATCGAACTGTCATAAATCATGGAACTTGAATTCTTTACAGTTTTTCACTATATAAAGCCCCTTAATTAAAAAGATATTCATTAGTCAGGGCTGGTGGTGGAGCTGACATCTCTGTGACCTATATAAAAACACTGTGCTTCTGACCTCATGCTATTATGTACTTACCAGAAGTCAGCAGTGCATTAAGACAGATATTAGAAGTTCCAATCAATCCCTAGTTATGGCATGATATGCATTGTACAGTAGAGTATTTTGTTTTGTAAGGTATTTGAGTGCAGCTAGAAGTTCTACCAGGCAGACGTATTAAATAGGTGTAAGAAATCTTGAAGTAAATGAATAAATGAAAAAGGGCTTGTTACAAGCAGGGATCGAACCTGCGCAGGGAGAAAAGATTGTACTTCAAGTCCTACACCTTAACCACTCGGCCATGGCAAAAGCATGTGCACGCGCCGCAGCAATGTTATATAAGAAGTTAACCAGTGTTTTCACGGTCACGTCAGTCCGTCCTTATGCCACTGTGATGTTCACTTCACCCCGTCCTTATGCCATTCTGCCCAATTCACATCATCTGCATTCTACACTACACTATTTTCTTTTGGAAGCTACTTCAGTGCAGCTACAAGTAAGAACAGTCACACCTATTACATAGCTACAACAAATATTCAACTAAATCAATAACCTGTCACGTTCACTTCAGTCCGTCCTTATGCCACTGTGGCCAATTGCTCAGTGCTTCTATAGACGATGGAAGGAAGGCAGGCAGGCAGGCAGGCAGGGGATTTCACCAATCACTTCCCAGAGAACGCTACACATTTGGCCTTGGACGAATTAACCCATGTTCCTTCATCAGATTTCACTATTCAGTGTGGTGGAAATGCTTTTTTTTTGCTCCTTTCAGACAGATGTCTATTGTTGACACATTACTTGCGTCACAATGGCCCTGCTCCAGCTGCACACATGCCATTTTAGTACAGAGGTAGTAGGCAACCTATTGCAATCCAGTCGTTGGGGAACTACAAGTCCCATCATACCAACCTGGACTACAGGGCTACAGGTTTAGTAAAGCCTGAATAAATTGCCAGATTTTTTAGGGTTGTTTTGGAAGCGTTCTGATTGTTCTCAGCACTCTTCAATGTGGTGATCTGCTTTTATCATGTAATGATAAAAGCTGAGGTATATGATTTGCATGGTACTGTGCTTACTGGTTATATATCAAGAGGAGCAACACAATATGGCTAATATTGGCACATCTGAGAGCAGATAACTCTGAGTATAATCTGTCAATCTATCAATGGATAACTTAATTCAATATGTAGCCTGATGCTTTATACATTTAGGACCTCATTTAGAGTCGGATGCATCCAACAAAAAAACACTATCATGCATGTGCAGAAAGCACCAAATCCGCCTGCATCTTGGACACTTGCGCCTAAAACAGACGTTGCGTCCGACTCTAAATGAGGTCCTTAGTGAACTGTCTAACTGATACAGCATCATTGGAGGTACAGTGGGTCACTCATAAAGGATTTGCACATAAAAGTATGACCCACCTAATGTGCCCCAATTCTGCTCCTGTTCTTTAAACTTTACTCAGTATAGAAGTTGTTTATATATTAGATTTGAAATTGGCACCAAGAACCTACTGTTGAAGTCACACTCAATCATGACCTTACGTGAACCATCAAAGAGCGCATTAAACGACTATTAAAAATATGAAAAGCATACATAAACAAACTGAAAGCTCCACAGAATGACGTGGGGATATAAGCACACAAGTCTAATGAATAATGACAGAAAAATAACATTTTTAAAAGTGAAAAATTTATTTTTTCAATCATGTGTTTTTTATTGGTAGATTTTTTTTTATAACACAAATAAAAATTGTAACAAACAAACAAAACAAAACAAAAAAACTGACATATGTTATGCTAATAAGTATTTGCTAATGTAATCAATAAATTGACATGTTAATTATGCAGGTTAAAAATATAGTTACAAGTTAGGTAAATGGTTAATTATAATATATAAACAATTATTAATGAAAGGGCTGACATAATAGCAGTAATAAAGCATAATAAAAAAATATAAAAGAGTAATAAAACATATAAAACAGAATTTCTGTACATTTAGTAACATAGCTCAGGACAACACATAAGCAGGTGGACGTACAGGACAATGCTAACCAGGGACCCACAGAGAGAAGCCTGTGGATATACTAGTGCGGAGGTACATAAACATAGTAACATAGTTGATGAGGTTGAAAAAAGACACCAGTCCATCAAGTTCAACCTATTTTGGATCTCCTGCGATCCCTCACCCTCAATTTGAAATTAATCCAGAGTAAGCAATCGCCAATCTGTTTCAAATGTGAAAATCCCCCCAGACCAAATATTGTAACCCTATTTTTACCCTATATCCACTACTTTAGTTCATTTTAATTAACGGTCATATCCCTGGTTACACTTTTCCCCTACAAATTTGTCTAACCCTTTCTTAAACATATCTATTGAATCTGCCATCACAACCTTCCCTGGCAGTGAATTCCATATCTTGACTGCCCTTACTGTAAAGAACCCCTTCCTTTGCTGGTTGTGAAACTTCCTCTCCTCTAACCTTAGGGAGTGACCGCTTGTCCTTGAGGTAAAAAGTTTCCATGAAAGTTCTCTGTATTGACCCTTAATGTATTTGTACATAGTAATCATATCTCCATCTTAGGCGCCTCTTTTCTAAAGTAAACATGCCTAAACTGAGTTATAGGGTTCACATTTGTATAAATTTGCAAACTTTTTAACTACTAAAATGTTATTTCGTTAATTTTTTAATTTAACTTTCCTCATTGCTTAATGACTCCATACCCTTTATCAATTTTGTCACCCTTCTCTGAACCCTTTCTACTTCCAAATTATCTTTTTTATAGAGTGGTGCCCAGAACTGTACTGCATATTCAAGATGAGGTCTTACCAATGATTTATACAGTTCTAAAAAGTCATTTTCTGGTGTTGAAATTACTATATACCAGCAGTATATATTTCTGAATTTGCACTACAAGTGCTTGGGGTGTCAGATAGTCCCTAGTTCTCAAAAAGCAATTTTCTGGTGTTGAAATTACTATATACCAGCAGTATATAGTTCTGAATTTGCACTACAAGTGCTTGGGATATCAGATATTCCCCAGTTCTAAAAAAGCTATTTTCTGGTGTTGAAATTACTATATACTAGCAGTATATATTTCAGAATTTGCACTACAAGTGCTTGGGGTGTCAGATATTCCCCTTTTTGAAAAAACTAATTTTCTGTTGCTGAAATTACTATATACCAGAGTATAAACAGAGAAACATAGAACTGCAGATCCAGCTATTGACAAGACAGTGAACACAATTGATAAGTAGCATGAGACAGGCATAGAGGTGCAATGGTGTGTAGGGAGATAAGAAAGGTGATAAAAAAAAAAATGCCATGCAGGATGTTCTATACTCTATCTATATATATATATATATATATATATATATAGATGGATATGAAGAGATATAGAAAGATAGATATATAATGATTGTTCCTCAGTGACAAGTAAAAGAAGTTACAATCAATGCCTGATATGCATTGTACAGTAGAGTATTTTGTTTTGTAAGGTATTTGAGTGCAGCTACAAGTTCTAACAGGCAGACGTATTAAATAGGTGTAAGAAATCTTGAAGTAAATGAATAAATGAAAAAGGGCTTGTTACAAGCAGGGATCGAACCTGCGCAGGGAGAAAAGATTGTACTTCCAGTCCTACACCTTAACCACTCGGCCATGGCAAAAGCACGTGCACGTGCCGCAGTAATGTTATATAAGAAGTTAACCAGTGTTTTCACGGTCGCGTCAGTCCGTCCTTATGCCACTGTGATGTTCACTTCACCCCGTCCTTATGCCATTCTGCCCAATTCACATCATCTGCATTCTACACTACACTATTTTCTTTTGGAAGCTACTTCAGTGCAGCTACAAGTAAGAACAGTCACACCTATTACATAGCTACAACAAATATTCAACTAACCTATTGTACAAAGAACACAACATCCCTATACCATCCCTATACCTGGGACAATGGGATGGTTACATTTTGGGCCAAATTTATGCCAGTATAATTGCCTAAATCGAACTGTCATAAATCATGGAACTTGAATTCTTTACAGTTTTTCACTATATAAAGCCCCTTAATTAAAAAGATATTCATTAGTCAGGGCTGGTGGTGGAGCTGACATCTCTGTGACCTATATAAAAACACTGTGCTTCTGACCTCATGCTATTATGTACTTACCAGAAGTCAGCAGTGCATTAAGACAGATATTAGAAGTTCCAATCAATCCCTAGTTATGGCATGATATGCATTGTACAGTAGAGTATTTTGTTTTGTAAGGTATTTGAGTGCAGCTACAAGTTCTAACAGGCAGACGTATTAAATAGGTGTAAGAAATCTTGAAGTAAATGAATAAATGAAAAAGGGCTTGTTACAAGCAGGGATCGAACCTGCGCAGGGAGAAAAGATTGTACTTCCAGTCCTACACCTTAACCACTCGGCCATGGCAAAAGCACGTGCACGTGCCGCAGTAATGTTATATAAGAAGTTAACCAGTGTTTTCACGGTCACGTCAGTCCGTCCTTATGCCACTGTGATGTTCACTTCACCCCGTCCTTATGCCATTCTGCCCAATTCACATCATCTGCATTCTACACTACACTATTTTCTTTTGGAAGCTACTTCAGTGCAGCTACAAGTAAGAACAGTCACACCTATTACATAGCTACAACAAATATTCAACTAAATCAATAACCTGTCACGTTCACTTCAGTCCGTCCTTATGCCACTGTGGCCAATTGCTCAGTGCTTCTATAGACGATGGAAGGAAGGCAGGCAGGCAGGCAGGCAGGCAGGCAGGCAGGGGATTTCACCAATCACTTCCCAGAGAACGCTACACATTTGGCCTTGGACGAATTAACCCATGTTCCTTCATCAGATTTCACTATTCAGTGTGGTGGAAATGCTTTTTTTTTGCTCCTTTCAGACAGATGTCTATTGTTGACACATTACTTGCGTCACAATGGCCCTGCTCCAACTGCACACATGCCATTTTAGTACAGAGGTAGTAGGCAACCTATTGCAATCCAGTCGTTGGGGAACTACAAGTCCCATCATACCAACCTGGACTACAGGGCTACAGGTTTAGTAAAGCCTGAATAAATTGCCAGATTTTTTAGGGTTGTTTTGGAAGCGTTCTGATTGTTCTCAGCACTCTTCAATGTGGTGATCTGCTTTTATCATGTAATGATAAAAGCTGAGGTATATGATTTGCATGGTACTGTGCATACTGGTTATATATCTAAAGGAGCAACACAATATGGCTAATATTGGCACATCTGAGAGCAGATAACTCTGAGTATAATCTGTCAATCTATCAATGGATAACTTAATTCAATATGTAGCCTGATGCTTTATACATTTAGGACCTCATTTAGAGTCGGATGCATCCAACAAAAAAACACTATCATGCATGTGCAGAAAGCACCAAATCCGCCTGCATCTTGGACACTTGCGCCTAAAACAGACGTTGCGTCCGACTCTAAATGAGGTCCTTAGTGAACTGTCTAACTGATACAGCATCATTGGAGGTACAGTGGGTCACTCATAAAGGATTTGCACATAAAAGTATGACCCACCTAATGTGCCCCAATTCTGCTCCTGTTCTTTAAACTTTACTCAGTATAGAAGTTGTTTATATATTAGATTTGAAATTGGCACCAAGAACCTACTGTTGAAGTCACACTCAATCATGACCTTACGTGAACCATCAAAGAGCGCATTAAACGACTATTAAAAATATGAAAAGCATACATAAACAAACTGAAAGCTCCACAGAATGACGTGAGGATATAAGCACACAAGTCTAATGAATAATGACAGAAAAATAAAATTTTTAAAAGTGAAAAATTTATTTTTTCAATCATGTGTTTTTTATTGGTAGATTTTTTTTTATAACACAAATAAAAATTATAACAAACAAACAAAACAAAAAAACTGACATATGTTATGCTAATAAGTATTTGCTAATGTAATCAATAAATTGACATGTTATTTATCCAGGTTAAAAATATAGTTACAAGTTAGGTAAATGGTTAATTATAATATATAAACAATTATTAATGAAAGGGCTGACATAATAGCAGTAATAAAGCATAATAAAAAAATATAAAAGAGTAATAAAACATATAAAACAGAATTTCTGTACATTTAGTAACATAGCTCAGGACAACACATAAGCAGGTGGACGTACAGGACAATGCTAACCAGGGACCCACAGAGAGAAGCCTGTGGATATACTAGTGCGGAGGTACATAAACATAGTAACATAGTTGATGAGGTTGAAAAAAGACACCAGTCCATCAAGTTCAACCTATTTTGGATCTCCTGCGATCCCTCACTTATATTTGAAATTAATCCAGAGTAAGCAATCGCCAATCTGTTTCAAATGTGAAAATCCCCCCAGACCCAATATTGTAACCCTATTTTTACCCTATATCCACTACTTTAGTTCATTTTAATTAACGGTCATATCCCTGGTTACACTTTTCCCCTACAAATTTGTCTAACCCTTTCTTAAACATATCTATTGAATCTGCCATCACAACCTTCCCTGGCAGTGAATTCCATATCTTGACTGCCCTTACTGTAAAGAACCCCTTCCTTTGCTGGTTGTGAAACTTCCTCTCCTCTAACCTTAGGGAGTGACCGCTTGTCCTTGAGGTAAAAAGTTTCCATGAAAGTTCTCTGTATTGACCCTTAATGTATTTGTACATAGTAATCATATCTCCATCTTAGGCGCCTCTTTTCTAAAGTAAACATGCCTAAACTGAGTTATAGGGTTCACATTTGTATAAATTTGCAAACTTTTTAACTACTAAAATGTTATTTCGTTAATTTTTTAATTTAACTTTCCTCATTGCTTAATGACTCCATACCCTTTATCAATTTTGTCACCCTTCTCTGAACCCTTTCTACTTCCAAATTATCTTTTTTATAGAGTGGTGCCCAGAACTGTACTGCATATTCAAGATGAGGTCTTACCAATGATTTATACAGTTCTAAAAAGTCATTTTCTGGTGTTGAAATTACTATATACCAGCAGTATATATTTCTGAATTTGCACTACAAGTGCTTGGGGTGTCAGATAGTCCCTAGTTCTCAAAAAGCAATTTTCTGGTGTTGAAATTACTATATACCAGCAGTATATAGTTCTGAATTTGCACTACAAGTGCTTGGGATATCAGATATTCCCCAGTTCTAAAAAAGCTATTTTCTGCTGTTGAAATTACTATATACTAGCAGTATATATTTCAGAATTTGCACTACAAGTGCTTGGGGTGTCAGATATTCCCCTTTTTGAAAAAACTAATTTTCTGTTGCTGAAATTACTATATACCAGAGTATAAACAGAGAAACATAGAACTGCAGATCCAGCTATTGACAAGACAGTGAACATAATTGATAAGTAGCATGAGACAGGCATAGAGGTGCAATGGTGTGTAGGGAGATAAGAAAGGTGATAAAAAAAAAAAATGCCATGCAGGATGTTCTATACTCTATCTATATATATATATATATATATATATATATATATATATAGATGGATATGAAGAGATATAGAAAGATAGATATATAATGATTGTTCCTCAGTGACAATTAAAAGAAGTTACAATCAATGCCTGATATGCATTGTACAGTACAGTATTTTGTTTTGTAAGGTATTTGAGTGCAGCTACAAGTTCTACCAGGCAGACGTATTAAATAGGTGTAAGAAATCTTGAAGTAAATGAATAAATGAAAAAGGGCTTGTTACAAGCAGGGATCGAACCTCCGCAGGGAGAAAAGATTGTACTTCCAGTCCTACACCTTAACCACTCGGCCATGGCAAAAGCACGTGCACGTGCCGCAGTAATGTTATATAAGAAGTTAACCAGTGTTTTCACGGTCGCGTCAGTCCGTCCTTATGCCACTGTGATGTTCACTTCACCCCGTCCTTATGCCATTCTGCCCAATTCACATCATCTGCATTCTACACTACACTATTTTCTTTTGGAAGCTACTTCAGTGCAGCTACAAGTAAGAACAGTCACACCTATTACATAGCTACAACAAATATTCAACTAAATCAATAACCTGTCACGTTCACTTCAGTCCGTCCTTATGCCACTGTGGCCAATTGCTCAGTGCTTCTATAGACGATGGAAGGAAGGCAGGCAGGCAGGCAGTCAGGCAGGGGATTTCACCAATCACTTCCCAGAGAACGCTACACATTTGGCCTTGGACGAATTAACCCATGTTCCTTCATCAGATTTCACTATTCAGTGTGGTGGAAATGCTTTTTTTTTGCTCCTTTCAGACAGATGTCTATTGTTGACACATTACTTGCGTCACAATGGCCCTGCTCCAGCTGCACACATGCCATTTTAGTACAGAGGTAGTAGGCAACCTATGGCTATCCAGTCGTTGGGGAACTACAAGTCCCATCATACCAACCTGGACTACAGGGCTACAGGTTTAGTAAAGCCTGAATAAATTGCCAGATTTTTTAGGGTTGTTTTGGAAGCGTTCTGATTGTTCTCAGCACTCTTCAATGTGGTGATCTGCTTTTATCATGTAATGATAAAAGCTGAGGTATATGATTTGCATGGTACTGTGCATACTGGTTATATATCTAAAGGAGCAACACAATATAGCTAATATTGGCACATCTGAGAGCAAATAACTCTGAGTATAATCTGTCAATCTATCAATGGATAACTAATTCAATATGTAGCCTGATGCTTTATACGTTTAGGACCTCATTTAGAGTCGGACGCATCCAACAAAAAAACACTATCATGCATGTGCAGAAAGCACCAAATCCGCCTGCATCTTGGACACTTGCGCCTAAAACAGACTTTGCGTCCGACTCTAAATGAGGTCCTTAGTGAACTGTCTAACTGATACAGCATCATTGGAGGTACAGTGGGTCACTCATAAAGGATTTGCACATAAAAGTATGACCCACCTAATGTGCCCCAATTCTGCTCCTGTTCTTTAAACTTTACTCAGTATAGAAGTTGTTTATATATTAGATTTGAAATTGGCACCAAGAACCTACTGTTGAAGTCACACTCAATCATGACCTTACGTGAACCATCAAAGAGCGCATTAAACGACTATTAAAATTATGAAAAGCATACATAAACAAACTGAAAGCTCCACAGAATGACGTGAGGATATAAGCACACAAGTCTAATGAATAATGACAGAAAAATAAAATTTTTAAAAGTGAAAAATTTATTTTTTCAATCATGTGTTTTTTATTGGTAGATTTTTTTTTATAACACAAATAAAAATTATAACAAACAAACAAAACAAAAAAACTGACATATGTTATGCTAATAAGTATTTGCTAATGTAATCAATAAATTGACATGTTATTTATCCAGGTTAAAAATATAGTTACAAGTTAGGTAAATGGTTAATTATAATATATAAACAATTATTAATGTAAGGGCTGACATAATAGCAGTAATAAAGCATAATAAAATAATATAAAAGAGTAATAAAACATATAAAACATAATTTCTGTACATTTAGTAACATAGCTCAGGACAACACATAAACAGGTGGACGTACAGGACAATGCTAACCAGGGACCCACAGAGAGAAGCCTGTGGATATACTAGTGCGGAGGTACATAAACATAGTAACATAGTTGATGAGGTTGAAAAAAGACACCAGTCCATCAAGTTCAACCTATTTTGGATCTCCTGCGATCCCTCACTTATATTTGAAATTAATCCAGAGTAAGCAATCGCCAATCTGTTTCAAATGTGAAAATCCCCCCAGACCCAATATTGTAGCTCTATTTTTACCCTATATCCACTACTTTAGTTCATTTTAATTAACGGTCATATCCCTGGTTACACTTTCCCCTACAAATTTGTCTAACCCTTTCTTAAACATATCTATTGAATCTGCCATCACAATCTTCCCTGGCAGTGAATTCCATATCTTGACTGCCCTTACTGTAAAGAACCCCTTCCTTTGCTGGTTGTGAAACTTCCTCTCCTCTAACCTTAGGGAGTGACCGCTTGTCCTTGAGGTAAAAAGTTTCCATGAAAGTTCTCTGTATTGACCCTTAATGTATTTGTACATAGTAATCATATCTCCATCTTAGGCGCCTCTTTTCTAAAGTAAACATGCCTAAACTGAGTTATAGGGTTCACATTTGTATAAATTTGCAAACTTTTTAACTACTAAAATCCTATTTAGTTAATTTTTTAATTTAACTTTCCTCATTGCTTAATGACTCCATACCCTTTATCAATTTTGTCACCCTTCTCTCAACCCTTTCTACTTCCAAATTATCTTTTTTATAGAGTGGTGCCCAGAACTGTACTGCATATTCAAGATGAGGTCTTACCAATGATTTATACAGTTCTAAAAAAGTCATTTTCTGGTGTTGAAATTACTATATACCAGCAGTATATATTTCTGAATTTGCACTACAAGTGCTTGGGGTGTCAGATAGTCCCCAGTTCTCAAAAAGCTATTTTCTGGTGTTGAAAATACTATATACCGACAGTATATATTTCAGAATTTGCACTACAAGTGCTTGGGGTGTCAGATAGTCCCCAGTTCTCAAAAAGCTATTTTCTGGTGTTTAAATTACTATATACCAGCAGTATATAGTTCTGAATTTGCACTACAAGTGCTTGGGGTATCAGATATTCCCCAGTTCTAAAAAAAAGGTATTTTCTGGTGTTGTATATACCAGAGTATAAACAGAGAAACATAGAACTGCAGATCCAGCTATTGACAAGACAGTGAACATAATTGATAAGTAGCATGAGACAGGCATAGAGGTGCAATGGTGTGTAGGGAGATAAGAAAGGTGATAAAAAAAAAAAATGCCATGCAGGATGTTCTATACTCTATCTATATATATATATATATATATAGATGGATATGTAGAGATATAGAAAGATAGATATATAATGATTGTTCCTCAGTGACAAGTAAAAGAAGTTACAATCAATCCCTGATATGCATTGTACAGTACAGTATTTTGTTATGTAAGGTATTTGAGTGCAGCTACAAGTTATAACAGGCAGACATATTAAATAGGTAGAAGAAATCTTGAACTAGCTTGAGCTGCAGTAATGTTATATAAGAAGTTAACCATTGTTTTCACGGTCACTTCACCCGGTCCTTATGCCACTGTGATGTTCACTTCACTCCGTCCTTATGCCACTGTGGCCAATTGACATTATGTGCATTGTACAGTACACTATTTTCTTTTGCAAGGTAGTTCAGTGCAGCCCGGGCGATTTTAGGGTGGGCGATTTAGGCCCCGCCCCTTTCTAATTTCTAAGGCTGCCTGCGACTGCACAGTATGTGCAGGTCCGCTCGGCAGTGACAGTGTGCTGCCCCGCTGCTCTGATTGTGTTTAAAACACAATCAGAGATGCCGGGCAGCACACTGTCACTGCTGAACGGACCTGCACAGTGTGCAGCCGCCGGCAGCAAGCCCCTGCTAGGGGGGGCGATCGCCCCCCCCCTGGATCCACCACTGAGTGCAGATACAAGTAATAACAGTCACACGTATTACATAGGTACAAGAAATATTCAACTAATGTATTGTACAAAGAACACAACATCCCTATACCATCCCTATACCTGGGAGAATGGGATGGTTACATTTTGGGCCAAATTTATGGCAGTATAATTGCCTAAATGGAACTGTCATAAATCATGGAACTTGAATTCTTTACAGTTTTTGACAGTTTTTCACTATATAAAGCACCTTAATTAAAAAGATATTCATTAGTCAGGGCTGGTGGTAGAGCTAACATCTAAGTGTAGGGTGTAATCTACCCTCAAACAGGAAAGGGACTTGGGGCATTTCTAATTACGGTACAGTCTTTAAAGGCTGCTGTTTTGTCAATTTCACTATAAGTGTAGGGTGTCATACACAGACAGACACCAAACTGCCTTTGTCCATTTCTATTTTATAGTACAGTCTATGCAGGCTGAGTTTTTTTCTATTTACCTCCAAGTGTAGGGTGTCATATAGAGACAGACACCAAACTGCCTTTGCCCATTTATATTTTATTGTACAGTCTATGCAGCCTGGGTTTTTTTCAATTTACCTACAAGTGTAGGGTGTCATATAGAGATAGACACCAAACTGCCTTTGCCAATTTATATTTTATTGTACTGTCTATGCAGGCTGGGTTTTTTTCTATTTAACTACAAGTGTAGGGTGTCATATACAGACAGACACCAAACTGCCTTTGTCCATTTCTATTTTATAGTACAGTCTTTGCAGGCTGGGTTTTTTTTCTATTTACCTCCAAGTGTAGGGTGTCATATAGAGACAGACACCACACTGCCTTTGCCCATTTATATTTTATTGTACAGTCTATGCAGCCTGGGTTTTTTTCAATTTACCTACAAGTGTAGGGTGTCATATAGAGATAGACACCAAACTGCCGTTGCCAATTTAAATTTTATTGTACAGTCTATGCAGGCTGGGTTTTTTTCTATTAAACTACAAGTGTAGGGTGTCATATACAGACGGACACCAAACTGCCTTTGACCATTTATATTTTATTGTACAGTCTATGCAGGCTACTTCTTCTTCTATTTCAATTTTAATCTAGGGGAATATTATACAACCAAACAGAACATCTGCTTTGGGTATTTCTATTTATAAAATAGTCTTTGCAGGCTGCTTCTATTTAACTATAAGTGTAGGGTGTAATATACACCCAAAGACGATAGCCAATAGGCAAAGATGGAGAGGAAGACAAGCAGGCTTGTTTGTAGAATTAAGGACGGCGTACCAGGGATTAAATAGTTTTTTCCCTAATTTACACTAATAACTTTTGGCTGCACACTAGAACCAAACAGAAAAGATGCTTTGGGCATTTCCATTGATCGTACAGTGTTTGCAGGCCGCTTTTTTTCAATTTAACTATAATTGTAGGGTGTAATATACAGATAGACACCAAACTACCTTTTTTGCTATGAAATTCGATCGTTCATTTTAGTGCGTTGTCTGGCACCCTGGATTGGTGTGTGTCTGATAAAAGCACACATCCCGGGGGGGGGGGGGGGGGGGGGGGGGGGTCATCGATCGTTGACATTTATTAGCTGTAGAATTAACTCACTTATCCAAGAAACAGGTGGAGCACTCTTTTTTTTTTTTTAACAAAACCAAAACCAAAACACGCAAGGGCAGTTTTGCCAAAACCAAAACACGAAGGTAATCCAGATCCAAAACCAAAACCAAAACAGGGGGGTCAGTGACCATCTCTAATATGGACTGTACTTTTCTACCAATGTAATAAAAACATTTATACAATAGTTCAATATGTAATAAACCCAGTCACTCTTATGATTACGACACAAGACATAAACCGAGCAGTATTTAGGAAAAAAACAAAAAATTAATGAAGGGACGATCCTAAAGAGGTAGCCGGCTGGATTTTGCACTGACATCGCACTGACATTTATATTGTTTCTACCATGCATTTTTTTTTAACCATTCCCAAATTCCAACAAAAGCTGGGGCTGACTGATGACAGGTGCAAAGACCAAAATGTGGATGGACAATTAGACTCAAATGCACAAAATAAAATGCTCTGCACATGGTGATTGTGTGTAAATGATCTATTCCCGGCCTTAATCTCCCTAAAACATTAATTAAAAGTGCACATATTCTGTATACAGATACAAGCGGGAGATAAAGAGAGGGCACCGAGACTGGGTTTGCTGGTGGACAAGCACTGTGGTGTTCCCCAACAAAAACCACAACCATCGATAGGCTACGACAGGCAATGCTAGTGATACTATAACAGCGTGGGGTCCCCCTGTCATAATGTCACACAGCCCCAGCCTGTACAGGTGGTTAGACCCCCACAACGGTTGACCGACCTGGGGAAGGGGAGGAGGGGGGGTCAGGGGCGCACACAGGATTTTAAAGGGGGGTTTCCCCCCCAAAAAAAAACATATAGAGAGAGCTGCTGCGCATGCGCATGCGCAGCAGCTCTATTTCGGCGACACTGCACTGAACAGCAGCCGTGGCGCTGTCAAAGAAGCGTCCACGGCGGTGCTGTATTGTAAAGGGGCAGATGTGAGAAAGGGACCAAGGAAACAAACAGGCAGAGCAGGGAGGGGAGACAAAAAGACAAAAAGCTGGATTGAGAAAAGGGGGCAGTCAGCTGACCAGACATAGATGGCAGTAAAATGTTTTCCTGCACATTCTGTTATTATTCAGCACATTCTATTCCTCTCCTGACTGCCTGTCCCTGGTGGGTATAGCTATCTTGCAGCTTTGAGAGCAGGGAGGAGAGCGCCCAGGACGGCCATATTGAGAAAGGGAGACGATATGTAGGGAGGTGGAGCTGAGCTGAATGCTTTGAAGCCCTGTCACTTCCTTTCTCTGGTGTTCCCCCTCCCTACATCTCCAATCTCATCTCTACCTACACTCCTACCCGCCCCCTCCGCTCTGCCTCTGACCGCCGCCTCACTACTTCACTAATCACCTCCTCTCACTCTCGTCTTCAGGACTTTGCCCGGGCTGCTCCCCTGCTGTGGAACGATCTTCCACGTTCCATCAGGTTAGCATCTACTCTCAAAGGCTTCAAGCGTGCCCTTAAGACTAATTTCTTTATTCAAGTCTATCAATCCTCCTAACTTTCTTGTCCTGGCTCTCTCCCCTAGTTAGTACCCCCATTTATGTGTCTCCCCCTCCCTCTAGGTTGTCAGCTCTCATGAGCAGGGCCCTCTTTCCTTGTGTGCTCCTTCTACAGTTCATTCACCCTCCGTACCTCTTGGCCTGCTCCGCTATCCCTGTTTTCCCTGTTTTATTAATCTTAGGCCTTCTTCTTGCTGATTTCTACTATCCCTTTCTCTATCTGTCAGATATAATCTGATTTGCTTTACCCTATCACCTCAGAGAGTTAGTGGGTGCTAGCGAAAAGAGGGACCAGGACACAGAGAAACCAGTTCTCTACCACCAATGGATTTGGCTAAGTTGGAAGAGTGCGAGATACGACCACTCAAGGGTAGGTGTTAGGTGAGAAGGACATTTCTACCTTCCTTTAAAATCCATGGGGCCAATACTTTAGGGAAAAGATCTTGGGGTAAATGTATCAAGCTGAGAGTTTTCCAGCAGGTTTGAAAAGTGGAGATGTTGCCTATAGCAACCAATCAGATTCTAGCTATCATTTTGTAGAATGTACTACATAAATGATAGCTAGAATCTGATTGGTTTTTCAAACCCGCCGGAACCCGCTTGATACATTTACCCCCTGGTCTGTCATGGAGGTGATATGTCACCTTTTCCACGCATGCGACATACCAAACACGCTTTCTAAGTGCAGAGGGGAGTGGGGTCAACTTGTTTCCAATGGGAAGCAATAGGTGATTTGGCTGCAGCCAAAACATGCAAAGCTAATTTTATAGAAAGATTTTGGAGATAAGATAAGAAAAGAAAGAAGAAATATCCATGGATCCTTGAGGATTGGGGGTTCCACCATAGATTTAAGGATTCTATAGATCTTATCCCAAAATAAAGTTATCTTGGGGCAGGTCCACCAAATGTGGAGGAAAGTCCCTCTGTAGTCGCAATTCTTCCAACAGTGCGTATCAGCTCTTGGGAGCATTTTAATTCATTCAGTGTATATTGATATATATTGAAGAACTTGACATGCTCTCTATGATATCCTGCCATGCCTCCTCTTTGGGTGGTGGTCCAAGATCCGATTCCCATTCATGTCTTCGGTGGGGACCAGATACAACATCTAGAAGCATAGTGTAGATTATGAAAATCATACTTTGTCCAAGAGGAGTTCACAGACAAAGCTTTACGAATGGGGTTGGTGGGCAAAAAGCGTCTTGAGTTGGGAGACAATGAGCAAAGTGGAGAACTTGGAAGAATTAGAATAGTTTCGGACCAGCATGGGGAATTTTTGCTGGATACTATCCAGGGCCGGATTTACCACTAGGCAACCTAGGCACTTGCCTAGGGCCCAGCGGTTGCCAGGGGGCCCGGCTGGTGGTGGAGGCGCCGGCAAAGAAAAAAAAATATTGTGTCCAAGGGAGGGGAAAAAAAATGAAAAACATCACGATTCCAGCGGCCCCCGGCACCTCCTCTCCTCCTTTCTGCTCAGCTGCGTTCCACTAAATCATGCCCGACGGCATATTCACTGAAGACTCAGAGAGGCAGAGAGGAGCAGCGCACGCAACGGGGCAAGACAGAAAACAGTAGATGAGAAAACAGAAAGTAAGAAACAGAAGAGAAGAAAGCAATATAAAGATAAGCAAACTAACGGAGGCACAATGGCACACTATGAAAAAGGGGAAACAAATTGTTCCCAAAAAATTATGAAGAGGGACAGAGGTGATGTGAAGGGGCACAGAGATGATGTGAAAGGGCACATAGGTGATGTGAAGGGGCACAGAGGTGATGTGAAAGGGCACATAGGTGATGTGAAGGGGGACAGAGGTGATGTGAAAGGGCACATAGGTGATGTGAAGGGGGACAAAGTTGATGTGAGGGGGGGGCATATGTGATGACGGAGGGACAAAAGTGACAACTGCTAGGTTGTTACCAAGTACGTTGGATGTTGCTGCTAGGTACGCCCCCAATGATGCAAGTCACGCCCCCAATGCTATGGCCGCACCTCCTTTGATGGCGCACCGCTGCTGCATGGCAGCTTTCCTTCTACTCAGCTATAGAGGTATATGGTATTCCAAAAAACATAGTACTATGGATTGTTTCAGAGAGGGGGGCCCCCAACCAGTCTCTTGCCTAGGGCACCATGAGGTCTAAATCCGGCTCTGATACTATCCAATGGAGTAAAGTGAGTATTATCAGTAAGGTGAGCGAGACACCGTGATACCCATTGTCGAAGTCGTATAATTGGATGAACGAAAGTATATTGGTTAATATTGTTTTATTGTGCGATTGCGATCAGTATGCCTCGATCACGCGATAAAATACGCACACACTCGCACATTTAGTTATTTAAATTTATATTGATTCCATTCCACAGTGATTTATGAGCAGATGGTATTTAGTTTATTATTTAGTTTACATATTTTGATTATATGTACACTTCAGTGATATTTGAGGTTCAGGTTGCAGGAACTATGTCACGTTTAGTATCATTTTAATCTCCTATTCATCAGCAGTTGTCTGCATTCACTGAAGAGATCGCACATTGCATACTCTAGTTAGCGATGTTAGGAAATAAATGTTCAAACTTTTACTGCCTGTGTATTGTGAATAGATTAGCTTAAACTGGTTTCTGGGCAGGAGAATCATCTGAAATGTTGACCCTCACCCTCGGAGGGAGTTGTTTGAACTAGCCTATGACCTGTTTACACTGGACCCACCTGAAGCATGGACCTATAGAAGCAAGCCACGTCATCTGCATTGTTTTCACTGTAACACTGAATGTATATAAAATAGCTTTGCTTGCACTGGCTTCAGTCATACTCTGACCACAGTATTCTGGAGTGAAGTACTGTAAGCTGGTACCAGTGGAGCGCAGCTAGCGCAAGCGATCGCAGCGGTATGTATGTATCTTTTGGTATTGGCTGTACTGTATTATAATTATGTATTGAATTTCTAAAACTTTTGCATCTGCTAAATAAATCATTTTGTGCTTTGGAAACACAAATCGCTTAGACAATGCTTATTGGAAAACGATAAAATTACTTTAATACCATTCTGAAACATCTTTAGAAGCCAGGTGATTACCTGGAGGCAATTGGGGGTCATCTCATATGGGAATAATTGTGGAGATTGCGGTGGAGATGCCCACACTATCAGTGCCTCTCTGAGGGCTGGCAAAAGAATATAACTAACATGCTTACGAGGTTTCAGAATTACGGGAGATTGGAGGCTTTCCATTGCATATAAATTTGGAGAAGGCCCTCTGTGTCTCAGTAAATACTTAAGGTGGGACAGCTATTGGGATGGTCTGGAAGTAATATAATAACTTGGGGAGGCTATTCATTTTGATTGCTATAATCTTGCCCAAGAGGCAATGTCCTTTTAAGCTGGAGATGGGGCAAATTCTTTTGATAGAGAGTTTCGTAACATGAGGTTATGAAAATTCCAAGATATATTTTTGGGGTTGCCATTTTAGATTGAAAGAGGAAGTAAGGTGGGCTTTGTTTTGTGTGGGAATATAAAGTGCCAGGGCATTTGATTTTGAGAGGTTGATCTTGTATCCTGAGACTCTGCCATAATCTTTGATGATTTTATATAAATTAGGGAGTATAATACGTGGTTGTGTGAGGATAAGGAGACTATCGGCTGCAAAAAGGGATATCTTGTAGATGGAGCCCCCACCGTCAGTCCCTGGGGGTCTATCTATCAAGAGAAATGGGGGAAGTCAAACCGAATTTTTTAGAATTTGTCTCATGAATTGCCAATAAATCCCATTGAAACCTTTCTCAGACACTTGTATATCTATATATGTATATTAGTGTTGACTCAAGCATGTGCTTGAGTCTCGATGTTCCTGATTTATTCTCACAAGCCTCAGTATAATGAGTAGATTCAGATGAGAATAATTTACTGGACATGTAAGAATATAAATGCAATGGTTTCAACCGGCTTTTCACAAGCAGCCAATACTTTTCACTGGGTAGAGGCTTTTTCTCCCGTGCAAAAGAGAAAATTTCCCCAGTTGAATAGGGGGGGGGGGGTGAAGTGATAAAGGAAAATTTAAATGCCTTCTGAGGTTTTGTTTTGTTTGTCTATAGTTATTTTGTTGTTTTGAGAATGTACCTACTTATTCATTGGTACCCCCCCCCCCCCCCTTCACTGGAACGACCTCCCTCGCTCCGTCCGTCTCTCACCCAATCTGTGCTCCTTCAAGCAGGCACTTAAAACTCACCTGTTCCTCAAGGCCTACCAACCATCCACTTAGCCTCTCATCTCCTCTGTTTCTCCCCAGGCCCCTTTTTTTCTCCCCCCTTTGCTTCACTGGCTCCCTTCTGTGCCTGATTTGTTTACCCTCCCTTAGGATGTAAGCTTGTATGAGCAGGGCCCCCCCTTCCTTTCTGTCTCCATACCTGTTCTTCCGCTCCGTCTCTACTGTATTTGCCTGCCTGGAGTTTCTGGAGAACTGGTACTTTGCGTTTATTGTTCTGTACTGTTTTACCCTGTATAGTCTACTGTTCGTACTGTGGACGGCGCTGCGGAAACCTTGTGGCGCCTTACAAATAAACGATAATAATAATAATAATAATAATAATTGGTGTTGAAGGTATTTTTGTAACAGTTGATTAAGGTATTTTTTAACAGCTGATTAATTCAGCAAAGATATTTACAACAGAAAAATCAATGGGAAAATGGGAGCAAAACCATCATACACAAGGTGGAATGAGTCCTATTGGAAGATAGAATACTACATAAGTACATTTTTGTTCCCTTAAAAATATAGAAAACGTTGTTTCCATATTATCCACTAGAGGGCAGGGTTTCTTCACACAAAATAAAACAGCAGTGTTTCTACATTCGGCTTCAGGAACTGATGTTTTGTTTATCCCCCAATGAATCATAGTCAAAACTCCTGCTTCACTGAGGTTTTAGGCTCATAGATGGCACAACACGCTAATGAAGTTATAGTTATGGGAGCTATATAGGAAAAAAAATGTAGAAAGTAAAAATATATAATTTTCTGCGTTTCTTAGCTACTTTTAATTTCATTCTCTAACTTAAAATGTTTCTAGGGATCCCAAATATCTGTACTTTATTAGTGGTTTGGCCTACATGTTTATATATAGTTTTAAATCAAAGATTTAACTGTTGTATTTTTTTTCCTTTTTAAAACTTTGTTAATAAATGGATTTCATTATATTACTTATTTGTTTACTTTATGCTGGAGGAGGTGTTAACATTTTATAGCATAGGTTTAGTGGGTACATTTACTAAACTGCGGGTTTGAAAAAGTGCAGATGTTGCCTATAGCAACCAATCAGATTCTAGCTATCATTTTGTAGAATGTACTAAATAAATGATCACTAGAATCTGATTGGTTGCTATAGGCAACATCTCCACTTTTTCAAACCCGCAGTTTAGTAAATATACCCCCTAGATGTCATTATCATTTTAGCCTATGTTAGAACAGATATACACATGCTCTAACACTAGGGGTGCTGTGCTAGAGCTGTTGTGGGTCTAAGACCGTGAGTGTCTCGCTCTATCAGGGAACCCATGATAATGGCGGCACAGAGATGGGGCTTGTACTGTCTGTGTTATCAGGCAGGACCTGGTCATGTGATTCCTTCTTGCATGTCAGCTACATTCCATCCGACTCAGTGATGTTCTGATAACCAGTAACCTTGTGGCTGCCACCTGCCACTACATTTACAGTGGTGGCATTTACGTGTGGGGCAGTGTTCACCATACATCCCATGGCAGTGGCACTAAAAGGGTTAAACAGTAACCGCTATCTAATTTAAAGCATTAAATGCCGAAAAACATTTGATGACATGGCCAGTAAAACAAAATGGAACAGTTCACTCCTTGTGGCTATAGTCTGTAGAGATATATCAGAGGCGTTGACCCATGATTCTATTCTGAGCAAACTGAAAGGCCAAGAGATGCCTCAAACCTATTGTAGACTTTATTTAGGCTCCAAACGTATAGGATCAACTGACATGACAGCACAATTACCCACACTGTGTTCTGATGTGACAAGACGCAATACCACAACCTATATATCAATTTGCTTTTCTATCGCCACAACACGTCCCTCGTGTGTGTGTGTGTGTATATATATATATATATATATATATATATATATATGTGTGTGTGTGTGTGTGTGTATAACACTAAATATTTCTTCCATATATGGTAGTGCCGTTTTGAGACCAAAGGGGTCTCTTTTTCCATGTTTCAAAATGTTGCTCCCATCTATGAAATAAATATCATTAATTTTTCTTGAATTTCACATGTCCTGTCTGTTTCTTTCCAGTAATTTTGTTGAGTCAGACACCAGACTTTTCATTCATAGATGGTAAGGTTGTAATTTTCATCATCATCATCATCACCATCATCATTATCATCATTTAATTTATTTATATGGCGCCAGCAGATTCCCTAGCACTTTACAATTGGGAACAAACAGTAATAAAACAATGCTGAGTAATACATACAGACAGAGAGGTAAGAGGCCCCTGCCCGCAAGCTTACAATCTCCCTAACACTCCCTAACAGTGCAGGTTTTCCATATCTCCTTGCTGGAGCACAGGTGTATTCATTACTGACTGACACATTGTAACAGATCCACAGGTGGTCCTAATTATGTCACATGTGATCCGGAAAACCTGCACTGTTAGGGAGCCCTGAGGACTGGGTTTGGGAAACCCTGATCTATGGGACAATGGTTTGATACACAAAAGTAAGTGCTACATCATATTGGATATTTGTCCAGCTAGAATGCAGAGGTAAAAAAGTATTTAGTGGGCTGTATGCTCAGTCACATATTTATGTTGATCAGAGCCTTGTTGTCTTGTGTTGTGTAGAGGATGGTAATAGGGTGGTAGTAGGGAGATTAAGAGAGTGGTTGAGGAATACTATAAGCTTTTCTGAAGAGGTGGATTTTCAGAGAACGCTTGAAGGTTTGAAGACTAGAGTAAAGTCTTATTGTGCGAGGGAGGCAATTCCATAAAGTGGGTGCAGCCCGAAAAAAGTCCTGTAATTGGGAATGGGAGGATGTGATGAGAGTGGAAGAGAGACCCAGATATTGTGCAGAACGGAGGTGTCATGATATTTTGAAACAAGTGAGGAGATGTATGTTGGAGCAATTTTGTTGCTGGCCGTATATATGTTAGTAGAAGAATTTTATTTTGGATTTGGTGAAAAACAGGCAGCCAATGTAGAGACTGACAGAGTGACTCAGCAAAGGAAGGTTTGCAAGAAAAATCAATCTAGCCGCTGCGTGCAAAATAGATTGTAGGGGATTGATTTTGGGAAGACCAGTAAAGATGGAATTGCAATAGTTGATGCGGGCGATGATCCCGTATTCCCATGGTAAAGGCTGAAGACAATGAGTCATCCTTGAATGGGTACTTGAGGATAAGCAAGTAGGAGAGACAAAGATGGCGACGGGGCAGGTATCACAGCCCCTCCCCCTTCCCATCTTCACCCTCTGTAGCGCTCATTCACGCCTGTGAGTGTGAGAGGAAACCGGAGCACCCAGAGGAAACCCACGCAAGCATAGAGAGAACATACAAACTCCACACAGATAAGGCCGTGGTCGGAAATTGAACTCATGACCCCAGTGCTGTGAGACAGAAGTGCTAACCACTATGCCACTGTGCTGTCACAGATCTCTGTGACCCTTTTAAAAAACCATGTGGAGCTGAATTTAGAAAACATGGGAACATAAACATTGGTGGGGGTTGAAGGAAGACAGATTTTAAATTGAGGATGAGCTTGTTTTTACCTACTGTGTATGAACCTGGTGTGAAAAGCGAGGGGGCTCTACGAGCATATTAGCCTAGGGCGGCCAGACTCCGTTACCAGACCCTGATTATTACATACATGGTGATGGTAGTAGATTAAACTGTACCATATACAGAGGTTATAACATCACCTTCATGTAATCTGTAGAGAAACAATATAAGTGCACATTAGCCTCCAGATTTACACGTTCAATCCGCTACAACCCTCAACACGTCCAGCAGAAATCGATATCGGCATTGGAAAATTGCAGTATAACCTACAAACTCCTTCAGTGCAGCTTGATAAGTGGTTGGCAATATTCAGACAGCTTGGAAATAACTGAACACAGTCCATAGACCCCACAGTAATTGGATACAGTGCACACACATATATCTGAGATAGAATATAATGTAAAAGAAACTCATCCCTTACAGCAACTCTCTCCTGATTTATATAAAATTAATGCCAGAGAGCAAAAAAATATAATTCAATGAGCAGTAATGTAATATTTTTCCTTAATGCTTACTAAAAAATTTCACTCACTTCTTTCATTTTTTTTGTGTGTGCTCCCCCTCCTGTAAATGATAATCTTAAAATATATTTGCCCAGCACTGCCAATATCTGCAGCCTTGTCATACCTAAGTAATTTGGTAGTGATGGAAAGTGTCTATTTGCAGATTTCCCCCAGGACTTACCCATGCCGTACTCACAGAGCCCAGTGTATAAAGCATTGGATTAATGAGCTCCTGATGTTCTCAGAGGAGATATTTCCCATCATTTACAGATGGAGTAGACTTTATTGAACTTTCTGAGCAGTATTGTGCGAACGGGTATGTTTTTAGAGAGCGGGAGGAAACTGGAGCACTTTGAGGAAGCCCACGCAAACACGGGGAGAATGTACAAATGCCACAAAGATAGAGCCCTGGTTGGAGTCAAACTTGTGACTCCAGGGCTGGTGCAAGGTTGCTCGGCACCCTAGGCAAAGCTTAAGCTTGCCCCCCCCAAAAAAAATCTAATTTCCCAGCCCCTAACACACTTGACATTTCTAAAATAAAAATAATAACTCTTACCTCCTCTTGGCTGGCTAGGATGCAGTCCAAGGGGAAGTTTCCCTTTACAAGGCAGCGCCGCTTTAAATTTAAACGCCGAAGACGCGGAACTCGCGGGTGTTGAAGAACCCGGAGCTTAATACATTTACCCCCAGATGTCTGATGCAGCACTGATGTCTGGTGCAGAATGCTGACCAGGCTTCACTGCTGCCCAGGAGCAAACACAGGATATCTAGAGGGGAGGGTCCAAATGTTAGATTTCAGAACAAAACAAATGAAAGAAAAGAAAACATGACATCACTCACCTGTTACACACTGACATGTACCCGCTGCCCACCAACTTCTCTCACACATGCCTATCTGCCCACTAGCTGTCTTCACATATGCCACCCCTTACCCATCAGCTTGTGTCACATATGCTAGCCACATAACACCAGCTTTACTCACATGCCCCCCTGCCCACTACTTGGCTTTTTTTTTAGTATTTGCCCACTATTTGGCTCTCCTCTGTTGCTGTCTATTAATGTATTCTGTAGATGATATATTAAATATACTAACACATGCAAATAAAGAGAGAAAGGTAATCTAAAGGACAGATAATCTAGACCGTTATATTTTATTTGTATTTGTTAATCTATTCTGCAGATGTAAAATTAATTATACTAATAGAAAGCAACAAAGGAGAGCCAAATAGAGTGCAAATAGTAAACAACATAAACGGTTCCTCAACTATCCTAGAGTAGCCCCAGCTCGGTGAATAACAGTGGTGCTTTATTATGCATCGCTGCAATTTGTCCCTGCACTATTATAGTACATAGACCCCATAGTCTCTAACTTTTCTGTAGCATCCTTTCTCCCTCCCCCTTTCTATAGCATCCACCCCCCTTTCTATAGCATCCATTCTTCCGCCCCCTTTCTATAGCATTCATTCTCCCCCCTTTCTGCAGCCTCCATTCTCCCCCCTTTGTGTAGCCTCTATTCTCCCTCCTTTCTGCAGCCTCCATTCTCCCCCCTTTCTGCAGCCTCCATTCTCCCCCCTTTCTGCAGCCTCCATTCTCCCCCCTTTCTGCAGCCTCCATTCTCCCCCCTTTGTGTAGCCTCTATTCTCCCCCCTTTGTGTAGCCTCTATTCTCCCTCCTTTCTGCAGCCTCCATTCTCCCCCCTTTGTGTAGCCTCTATTCTCCCTCCTTTCTGCAGCCTCCATTCTCCCCCCTTTGTGTAGCCTCTATTCTCCCTCCTTTCTGCAGCCTCCATTCTCCCCCCTTTGTGTAGCCTCTATTCTCCCTCCTTTCTGCAGCCTCCATTCTCCCCCCTTTCTGCAGCCTCCATTCTCCCCCCTTTCTGCAGCCTCCATTCTCCCCCTTTTCTCTTGCCTCCGTTCTCCCCCCTTTCTCTTGCCTCCGTTCTCCCCCCCTTTCTCTTGCCTCCGTTCTCCCCCCTTTCTCTTGCCTCCGTTCTCCCCCCTTTCTCTTGCCTCCGTTCTCCCACCCTTTCTCTTGCCTCCTCTTCTCTGTACTCACCTTAGCTTCTTAATTTTTCTTCCTTTCTCTTCTTGCCTTCCTCTAGTTTTCTTGCTTCTTTCTTCCTGTCGGCTCCTCTACACTGGCAGCGTCGTGACGTCACAATGCTGCCAGAAGCCGGGAGCCGGGCATATTTTAAAATGCGGTTCTGCACTGTAGCACCGCATTTTAAAATTGCTAAATGAATGCGGGCGGTGCGATCTGCCCTGGACAATCTAACCGCCCGCATTCATTTAGCAATTATTATTGGGTCCCCGGCCTCAGTGCCGCCCCCCAGAGGCCGGCGCACTAGGCAGCTGCCTAATGCTGCCTAATTGTAGCGGCGGCCCTGCATGACCCCAGTGCTGAGAGACAGCAATGCTAACCACTAAGCCACTGTGCTGCCCCAAACCCAGTAGCATTTGCCCCAGGAATACCTGGTATACTCTGGCACAACAAGTGTGTATACTTATTTCCCAAAACACCGTATGGATTGTTAAGAGCGTTTTGTCGCTATCCAATAACGATTGTCGAATCTCGGTTTGTGTTTCCAACGCACAAATATTTATTCTCAATAAGTAGCAGAATAATTCAAGCGAAAAAATAATAAGTACAGCCGTTACTTATCGCAAGCGCTCTGGATCCAGTGAACAGTCATTCAGTCCTGAAGTCTGTGGTCTAGGTGACTGAACACTAGATGAGGAGCTGCTGATTATATGCAAACAGAGATACAGTAAAACAATGCAAAGGTGTGGCTGGCTTCTATTGGTCCAGGTTTCAGGAGGGTCCAGGGGGTTGTAGATCATAGGCTAGTTTAAGCTCAGGAATCCAAAGGAGGGGGTCATCTCTCCAGGGGATGAGCTCTGATCTTCTCGCCAAGATTACTAATCCTAATAGTCCATAATTCCTTAACATTAATAACTTGAGTATGCACTCTGCGATCCCTTCGCAGAGTGAACCGGACAGTCGCAAATGTGAAGGAGATTAGTTTGATACCACACATGACATGATTCCTTCAACATGTACTGATATGCATATAGCTTATAATATTACACATAAACTCTACTATATTTCAACATAAATAACTATGTGCTGCAACTACCATTAATGTGTATTATTTTACAAGTGTGAGTGTTTGTGCGAACGCATGTAAAAGCGTAAACACTGAATGCCATGTGTTGCTGCTGCGTACGCCCTTTCACGCTGTAGCGTGCCATACGCATCTTTTCAAACAAAGACAACCAAGTTTGCTCAATTTTTTTTTGCTGACTTCGACAGGATAGTCTAGAGAGAGCTTAGAGATGCGGTTTTGACAGTGTTAGTAGCAAATGCTAAAGTCAGATTATCCTATTTGTACACAATATAATAGTGTAATAGTGTCTGCAGTGTTCACAACAGAGAATATAGTTTGGACATTATTTAAAAATGCAAAAGTCGCATATTTAATATAAAATGGAATTAATAGAAATATTTGTTGTTTTCTCAATAATGTACAATCAGTTAATTAGAAGCATCTAGTTAGTGCTGCTGATAATCATCAGTATTGTATATTCTTGCACCGGTCCTTCAGCACTCGCATGCCTCCTCCTTTGATAGAAAGTGGGCGTGGCTGGGTTGATTGGGGCGTGCTTTATGCAAAATGGGGGCGTGACATGCACAAAGCCAAGGATGGGCGTTTCATGGGTTTTTCATGGGTAAATGTTAGAAGGCATGGCAAATTGCAAGTATATACTAAAAAGACATATGTTACAATCTACCTCCGGCTGCTCTGAAGCATCTTCCATGAGGATGCAGCTTACCTCCTGCAGCTTCTGTCTGCCAAGAACTATGTTGGACTTTGCCATCATATGTATCCAGCATGCAGTACCGCTGTTTCACCAAAGGGGTCACTGTGGTACTTGGATTGCTCTCCTACCTGCTAGAGCTAAGCTTGTTACTCTGGGATGCTTAACACCTGTGTCTAGCCTTTAAAAGACTGTCTGTCTCAGCAGTCTTTGCCAGTTCATCTGTTGCCATAACTTCTGCTGGTTCTCCTGTGTGTTATCTCTGACTGATTTCCTGGTATTGACCTCTGCTTGTACCTCCGTTTTGGCACCTGATCCTGTGACCCCTGACCCGGCAGTGTTGTCACTTCCACCTGCTTTCTCCCTGGCATCGTGGTGGACCGTCTGGCTTTGACCCCTGGCTTGTTTGACCATCCTGCTTTCCTGTGTCTGCATTCCATTGCACCACTAGCAATTCAGCACCTACAGTCTGTGGCATATCCAGCTATGTAGCTCCTGTGTCTGCAGTGGTTGCATCTCTGTGTCTGATCCAGTCTCCTGGCTGTCTGCCTACCTGGACCTCTGAGTAGTTAGCCCTGCAGACCACTATACTTTCTCTGGCTGCTGATCATTCGGTGCCTCCCGAGTAACCAGGGGTCATACCTGTGACGCATCCGGTGCTTCGTGCCTTCAAAGTAACCTGGAGTCCCAACACCTCTGGTGCCTCGTGTCACCTGAGTAACCTGGAGGTCCGACACCTGTTACTCCTCCGGTGCCTTGTGCCTCCTAATATCTTGGACTTCCAAAACTCATTACTCAACTGATGCCTCCTGCCTCCTGAAAATGCTTGAGTCCTGACACCCTTGACTCCTCCGATGCCTAATGAGTAACCTGGAGGCCAGTCATCCGTGGTTCATCAGGTCCCTCATGCCTCCTATGTAAACCAGGTATCCTGACACCTGTAGTTATCCTGCTTCTCCAGCCTCTGAACCAGACCTGGTTCCGGCTTCTCAGCATTGACTCTATGAACTGTATTACTATTGACCAGTCTCTGCATCTGTGGCTTTTAGAGATGTTCACTGACCCCCGTGAAGTGGTTTTGGTTCTGGTTTTGTATCTGGATTAACTTCGTGTTTTGGTTTTGGCAAAATCGCCCTCACGTGTTCTGGATTTGGTTTTCGATCTGTATTTTTTAGAAAAATAGCTAAAATATGCTAAAATCACATAATTTTGCTCTTTTTTTGTTCCTACATTACTATAAACCTCAACATTAATTTCCAGTCATTTGCAGTCAATTTTGACCCCCTCACAGGTCACAATATTATTTTCATACACTTTTGGACAAAGACTGCAGCGAGCTGGCTGGATGGTAAGCGACAGAGTAGCGACACAAACCCACGGCAGTTCCTAGCACATCTAGCAAACTAGGAAACATTGTCACACGGCAATGGCAGAAAGAAAAGTTGTGCAAGATGGAAGTGTCCTTGAGCCCTCCCACCCACCCTTATGTAAGATATTGAAAAGGACATGTACAATTTAACAAAGCTTTGTGCAATACTGATGAAACAGCAGCAAAGTGGAAGGTTTGAGTAATACATATACATATCTATTTAGACTAGAGATGGGCGGGTCCGGTTCTCCGAGAACCGAACCCACCCGAACTTTGGGTATCCGAGTACCGAGCTGAGCAGCTCGGTACTCTCCCGCCCATTCCGAATCCAAATCGAGGCCGAACGTCATTGTGACGTCGTCGGATCTCGGGGCTCGATTCTCGCGATACTTCAACTTTATAAATACACGCCTCCACAGCAATCCATCGCCATTTGACAGAGGGAGAGAGCAGGGTGTAGTCATAGGCTAATTAGAGCAGGGACAGAGAATACAATATTGTTCTTGCAATTGCTCTAACCAAAATCGCTAGTGAAGAGAGGAGGATAGAGGTTTATTATTTTTTCTTCATATTTGGCACTCCCCAGTGCTTTTGGGGTGTCCCCCATAATTGTGCATAAATATTTCTGGCTGTCAAAAGTCATATCTGTCAGCAGTATCTACTAAATAATTTTTAGCACTCCTCAGTGCTTTTGGGGTGTCCTCCCTAATTGTGCATTAATATTTCTGGCTGTCAAAAGTCATATCTGTCAGCAGTATCTACTAAATAATTTTTAGCACTCCTCAGTGCTTTTGGGGTGTCCTCCCTAATTGTGCATTAATATTTCTGGCTATCAAAAGTCATATCTGTCAGCAGTATCTACTAAATAATTTTTAGCACTCCTCAGTGCTTTTGGGGTGTCCTCCCTAATTGTGCATTAATATTTCTGGCTGTCAAAAGTCATATCTGTCAGCAGTATCTACTAAATAATTTTAAGCACTCCTCAGTGCTTTTGGGGTGTCCTCCCTAATTGTGCATTAATATTTCTGGCTGTCAAAAGTCATATCTGTCAGCAGTATCTACTAAATAATTTTTAGCACTCCTCAGTGCTTTTGGGGTGTCCTCCCTAATTGTGCATTAATATTTCTGGCTGTCAAAAGTCATAACTGTCAGCAGTATCTACTAAATAATTTTTAGCACTACTCAGTGCTTTTGGGGTGTCCTCCCTAATTGTGCATTAATATTTCTGGCTGTCAAAAGTCATATCTGTCAGCAGTATCTACTAAATAATTTTTAGCACTCCTCAGTGCTTTTGGGGTGTCCTCCCTAATTGTGCATTAATATTTCTGGCTGTCAAAAGTCATAACTGTCAGCAGTATCTACTAAATAATTTTTAGCACTCCTTAGTGCTTTTGGGGTGTCCTCCTTAATTGTGCATTAATATTTCTGGCTGTCAAAAGTCATATCTGTCAGTAGTATCTACTAAATAATTTTTAGCACTCCCCAGTGGTTTGCGCTCAGAATGGATTCAAAGCAGTCCACATATGATCTGAATGAGCAACCAGGTTCTGTCACCAGTCCTGATGTTAGTGTTCCCAGTACGTCATCTGGCCAAGGCGATGTCAAACAACAGAGTGTTTTCAAATTAGTGCAAAAAACAAAAACCCCAAAAAAATTTACTGTATTGAAGCGAAAAAGAAGTGTAACTGAGCAAAAGTTAAGTGACGATAAAAAAAAAATTGCAAGCATGCCATTCTACACACGCAGTGGCAAAGAGAGAATGAGGCCTTCACCTTTGGCTATTAGTGGCAGATCCCAAAAAGTTACCCAGCCTACAATTGGTGCACAACTACTGTTACGCGTCAAAGCCGAGCTGCAAGATAACAGTGAGGCATTACAGGAGAATATTTGCTCTGATTCACAAATGACAACAATCCCTGTGGAGAGTCCATCCAACAGTGGGATGTCTAATCGTGAGCATTCTGCTGATGTGTGCCTTAATAGCCCGAGTGTAGCCGGTGATACCCAAATTGAGGATGCCACTTTGAATTAGAAGAGGATGAGGGGGAGATTTGTGTAGGCGACGAGGGCGCTAATGATGATGTTGATGATTATGATGCAGACAGATACCAAATTGCCTTTCTCAATTTCTATTTATATTCTAGATTATATAACGGCTGAATAGTTTTCTATTTTACTCCTAGTGGAGAGAGGATCTGATGCAGACAGATACCAAACTGCCTTTGTCCATTTCAATTTATATTGTACAGTATATAACGGCTGAATTTATTAGTATTTTATACAAGTGGAGGGGGGCCTAGAGAGACAGAAACCAAACTGGCTTTCTCCATGTCAATTAATATTGTACAGTCTATAACGGCTGGATTTTTTTGTATTTTATACAAGTGGAGGGGGGCCTAGAGAGACAGAAACCAAACTGTCTTTCTCCATGTCAATTAATATTGTACAGTCTATAATGGCTGAATTTTTTAGTATTTTATACAAGTGGAGGGGGGCCTAGAGAGACAGAAACCAAACTGGCTTTCTCCATGTTAATTAATATTGTACAGTCTATAATGGCTGAATTTTTTGGTATTTTTATACAAGTGGAGGGGGGCCTTGAGAGACAGAAACTAAACTGGCTTTTTCCATTTCTTTACATATTTAACTATAAGTGTAGGGTGTAATATACATTCAAAGACGATGGCTGCATTGCCAATATGCATAGATGGAGAGGAAGACAATCTGTTTTGTGTGTAGAATAGGCCTACCAACGAAGAATTAAACTGTTTTTTTGGATGATTTATTACCTCAACAATTAGATTACTTGTCTCTAAAACAGTTGTAGCACTAAATTGGGTTAATTTAGGCCCAAAAACATGGATTTTCCAAAAAAATAGCAAAACAAAACCAAACAAAACCAAAACCAAAACCAAAACACGCAATGGCAGTTTTGCAAAACCAAAACCAAAACCAAAACACGACGGTAATCCAGATCCAAAACCGAATCCAAAACCAAAACACGGGGGTCAGTGACCATCTCTAATTTAGACATCCATACTTACATTACTTCTGCAAGCAACATTGTTCTTTGTTAAAAAAATGTTGTCTTTATACTGTTCAAAAAAATGAATAAGAATCCTCCACCATTATTTGGATGTTGACAGTAGGCTCCTGGCTGGCTGTAGGGCTCACCAGTGGATAATAGGGAGCAAACACAAATAACAATGATAGCTTAATTCACTTAACTCCTGAGTGTTCCCTGTGGAGGTGGAATTTAACCCCTGAAGTACTTTTCCAAGGAGATGTTATAGTTACTTCACTGATACTTCCTGATAACAACATGGCTAAAAAGGGCAGTTCAGGTCTGGATTAGATTAAGGGGTTGTAACATCATACACCATGCCCATTGCTTTGCAGTGTTCTTCTGTGAAATGGCGCTGGATCGCCATGGACTTGTAGAATTCAAAAATTGCGAGATCCAAGATCTGACGACGTAACAATGACATTTTGCCTCGTTTTTAATTTCGAGGGCGCGCGAAAGTAGCAGGTACACAGATCTGCTAAGTTCGGGCGTGTTCAGTTCTCAGGGAACTGAGCCTGAGCATCTCTAGTGGCTTTCTGAGTTAACCGTGCTAAAACTGCTATACTCATTATAATAAACCATTTATTCGTTTCACTTACGCTCTCTCAGTGGTCTTCATATTGGGAATCCAACAATGTCAGTGGCGCACGCAGGGGGGGTTTCTGGTCTCTCTCTCTATTTTATTTTTTTGGGGGGAGTGGAAACCCCCAGTTCTAATTCCTGCGTTCGCCCCTGAATGTAGTACACTATATTTGATACACCAATGTAGGTTTATGTGGAGTTTTAATTTTACAAGTCTGTTTAATCATCAATATAAGGAGATCATCATCAGTAAGGAGATTACTGTGCACCGCAGGAGCACTACAGGGAGTGGAACAACGCCTGCAGCCAGGACTAGGAGGTAAGCGGGGGGGACTCACAGGGGGGGGGACTCAAGGAGGGGGGTCCCTCACTGTGCCCTTAGCCCGGGGGCCTCCATTCCCTTAATCCGGCCCTGCCCATGGACATGTTTTACCTGCGGGTGGGAATGTTGGGAGAAGGGAGATAATAAACACGGAAACTTAGCGGTTTGCTAGTCAGCCCTCTGAGGCTGTGGTCATGTCCCCATTGTGATGTTGCCATGCCCCCTGTCCCGCTGCCAGGGACTTGCATTTTGGGAGGTATGGCGTGGGGGCAATAATACTACTAAATATATTTATAAGCTATTTTACCGCTGAAAGGCTGATAGAGATGGTGCTGAGGTCTATACCTTCCATGGTGTAAATTTATTTGCTAAAAAATGCAAAGATATAAAATCAGCTGATGACATTTAATAATATATGGATCTAGGACCTCAAATACAGATTTTCTTCAACATAAACCTGTAACTTTTCTCTTTGCCCCATTTTGCAGCCAGATGAAACATTGCAAAATAATTGCATGTTTGTGAGACTTAATTATTTCCGAGACCTAATTTATTAAGAATCGATTGCAGAACTGTAGTTTAATTTTCAGGTTTACACTTCCCAAGAGCTGAAAGCAGCTTATAAATGACTGTTGCTCTGTCTGATTTATAAACACTCTTTGGATTGAAATTCAGGACTCATAAACAAGGCACAAAAAACTTTAAAATAAGGAGTTATTATGTAAGATGTTGTTGTCCCAAGATTCATATAAACTATAAGGGGCATATTCAATTAGCTTTTGGATTCGCGGTAACGCGCCGGAACGGCCGCGAAACATAATACACGGTACCGCAATAACGTGGATTTTCGTTCGCAGCCCATAGGGTTGCGAACGAAAATCCGCGTTAATGCGGTACCGTAATACCCGCAAGAACGCGCACTTTTTGCGGCAACGCGCGTTACCGCTAATCCAAAAGCTAATTGAATATGCCCCATAATGTCTTTTTGGGCTGGATGCTATTTTCAAAAAGGATGGCAAATAACAGACCCTGGGGAGGATATAAAACGGGTACAAACATTTTATGAAGCAGATTTCTGAATTATCATGGGGGGAGCATTTTTTTCTTTGCACAGCAGACTGGCTTCATGTAACTCATTATTTCCTGGTCTGAATTATATTAATAGACCACAGGACCTCCCAGCTTGCCAATGAGCTCAATGTACCGTATATACTCGAGTATAAGCCGACCCGAATATAGGCCAAGGCACCTAATTTTACCACAAAAAAACTGGGAAAACTTATTGACTCGAGTATAAGCCTAGGGTGGGAAATGCAGCAGCTACTGGTAACGTGTAGATGGTACAGAGAATAGAACACGGTCACTATTTAATACAATTAGTTCTAATGAACGTGAGCATTCCACCAGTCTTCATGAGGAACACCTCTAGCATCACATATAAGATACAACAGCGTCCATTAACCAATAGTAACCACTCCAATAGGGTAATTAGTACTACTAGCAAAAAGACAGCCAATTACAAGTGTTAATTGATTCAGTAAAGAGGAAAACTCCACACAATTATATTGCATGTATTGAAAGGTAATTCTAACAGTGATTGTTCCTAGAAGTAGATATATCCAACATCTAGTAATCAAGTTATTACATACGGTCTGCAGATGTCCCAGTTTTGGGGGTGGTCACTTAAAATGATCCCCTCCCCAGCCTCTCACGAAAATAGTCGATCATGCGTCCAAGCGCAGGGGGGCAGAACAGTGCATTCCCCGGACGCAGGTGGCGAAGACGCGTGTAGCCAGTTGCATCTGGTACATTCCTCACATCGTTCAACGCTTTTCACCGGGCAGGTTTCCGTAGGGCTACTTAAGCTTCCTAATTTGCACCTCAGCCTTTCACTTACCTCCTCAGTGAAACGCACATGCATTCCACTGACAGGAAGTTCGGCATTTGGAACGCAAGTTTGCGTTCCACTGCGGAAGTTAAGAGATGAGGGACTGGAGAACAGATAAGTTCACTCGTGTATAAGCTGAGGGGGGGGGCTTTTTCAGCATAAAAAATGGGCTGAAAAAGTCGGCTTATACACGAGTATACGGTATTTAAAAGTTGCATGGTAACAGATTTAGCTCGGTGAGATACATGCAAGCAGGCAATAGTCATCCAAAATGATCTAAAAAGTTTCACTCAATGAACAAATTGGGGTCTTAATCTCTGAAAAAAAGGAAACCACCAATTGGATCACAGTATTCATCATGATTGGCCAGGGAGCAAAAAGTAGCAGCACGTTCCTGGCTAAAAAGGGCTTCCATGATTGGATGTAAACATCACTACATCAGCTCACATCGCCTTCCCTCATTGGCTAGGTACGCCCACTGTAGCCCCAGCCACTTGTATAAATATTGTGAGGTAGTTGGAGGTTTTCATACATTTGAAACCTGCTTGCCAATACATTAAGCTGTCAAAATCAACAAGGATCACAAATATTCTGTAGGCTTAATTACATACCCAGCACCATTTTCTATAACTCATTGTTGTTTTCAGAGAAGTCATTTGTCAATTTAAGGACCTATATGGCCAAATTTACAAAAGTTTTCAATCAAATATTGTGTTAATGATATCAGTGATTACGTAACTCTATATTCACAAAAGTGAGAGGTCATTTTGTAGGACAGTCAAAACTATGTAAGTGATCTTAATCAGGAACCAACTCCTGTTATCTCCAGATTTAACGCCAAAGTGTGAATATGGTGCAAAGTCTGAGGACCCTATCTATGAATCACCTTTGTGCCTTATGTCCTGTGAAAACAGCCATTAAAATAAAGTATGTTGGCTATTTAGGAAGACTCTAACGCTGGCAGTATCACATACATCCCATATATATATATATATATATATATATATATAAAAATTTATACATTGAATGTTTTACTTTGCTCTTCTTTTCTTGTCTATAATTTAATTATAATGTATATTTTTTGAGGGTGGTGGCACGTACCCTCTATAAGCAGCTGACTTGTAATATTGAGAATTTGAATAAGCAACCAGGATATTCGTTTTGGTATAGGAAACAGTGAAACTCATTTACAAAACAAGCCACATCTCAGCAGACAGGTCAGCTGATCAATGGGATACAAGTGCCGAGGATTGATAACAATTGGTTAGTAGTCATAACTTTTGCATCATTGATAAAAATGTTCTACATGTAAATAATAGTTGCAGTTACATAGATGGAAAAATGAACAGATTGCAGTCAGGTGAGGTTCAGATATAGCAGAAGTTAAAGATAAAGTAATTGTGTTATTTAAATGTGATGTTCCCATAATTTTGTATTTGTGTATTAATGTTATCCATTATCTTATATCATACTGTCACATTCATACGTAGCAGATAAGGATAATTGCCATGACTATTATAAACTTGAACATTGAAAGTCATTTTGGCAGACCTTTCATCCCATTTGTAAAAGAGAAAATGATGGTACTATTGGCTATTAACTTGTATCAAAGCCTGTATATTTTTGGCCTTACCAATGTAAGTGAACTAAATGAAGTGTTGAATCTGCCCACCAGGCAATGTGTTCTATCCCTTTGCTGTCATCGGGTATCTTTCAAAACAGCGTTGAGCTAATCTTTCTTCTTGCTTTAGTGCAGTCCAGAAGCCAGAAGAGTCTGAATGACAGTCTGGTCGTCATAGGTGATAGAAAGTCTCTATACAGATTAATAACACAGATATCAATGCAACTTTAAAAGGAAAGGCAGCACAGTGGCCTAGTGGTTAGCACTTCTGCCTCACAGCACTGGGGTCATGAGTTCGATTCTGTGTGGAGTTTGTATGTTCTCCCTGTGTTTGCGTGGGTTTCCTCTGGGTGCTCCGGTTTCCTCCCACACTCCGAAAACATACTGGTAGGTTAATTCGCTATTAGAAAAGTGACCCTAGTCTCTGTCTGTCTCCCTCTCTGTGTGAGTGTGTGTCTATATTAGGGAATTTAGACTGTAAGCTCCAATGGGGCAGGGACTGATGTGAATGAGTTCTCTGTACAGCGCTGCGGAATTAGTGGCGCTATATAAATAAATGATGATGATGATGATGAAGGAAATACCCGATATGTTGTGCTTTGCAATCTCAACTTCATCGCCAGTGTCTGTGGTCTGTTTGCCTGTTTACCTCTTTGGGCCTGATTCAGTAAGCAAAAGTAAGCAAGTAAGGCAAAACCATGTCCATTGGAGGGGAAGGCAAATTAAATATGTGATGGTAGATTTATAGTTGGGATAGGGCATGTCCTAGATCAGTGTTGGCTAACCTCCAGCTGTTGTGAAACTACAAGTCCCAGCATACCCTTCCAGCAATAAGCTGCTATATATTGGCAAAGCATGCTGGGACTTGTAGTTTCACAACACCTGAAGTGTCACAGGTTAGCCAACAATGTCCTAGATCAACTTTAAATTTCAGTGTAAAAATAAAGCTATCAAGTATTTGTGCAATACATGAAAAAACAGCCAGTATTTTCCTTATGTGCAAAATAGTAAACTAATTTGCACCCCTTGCATTGCAACATGGTTTTGTCCAGAACACTTGAGTAAGAAAAAATACTCAATTTTTTGCTTAACTTTCCTTAATGAATCAGGCCCTATATGTTTTGCCATTCCACATGGAAGTGAATATATACCCCGGCCCTTTTGCTTTCTAAACGAAGCTCCAGTGGAAAGTTAGGTTAAGATTGAATGAGCGGGTCATTTACCTCTATGATTTATATATGGATTTTTACATTTTTGTGTTTATTTGCCTCTAGGTTTATGTTTTAAACAATTAAAGATCTCTTGCCGAGCTTAGTCTTTCAGGGATGGCGAGGAGCACATCAATTTTCCTCGGGGGTTCCCAGTTTGCGAATGAACCAATGATGCGTCTTGCACGTCTGCATTTTGCAAGACGATCTATGTGGCTAGGATTCGCCTGATGAGAGTCCTAGCCACACTGCTGTTTGGCATTAGTTATTTATAACAGCAACCCCATCTGCAGGTAATGTGCAGCTGATGACCATGGATTCTGTTAGCAGGTACGTGTGCCCCCAACACACCTGCTCTCCACCACAGTAGAAGTACAGATATACATAAAAGAAGTAAAATAAAAATTAGGAAGATATCAGAAAATAAATCTAGTAAGATGGTTGAATAATAGGGGGTCTTGTGCCATCTGGCAATTCCTTCATTCTGTGCCAGGCTACAGAATGCATTGAATTGGTAAATAGATGAAATTATATTGTGTTATTGGCTTCCCCATACATGTATATGTTTTGCTGTCATTTTTATATTACTTTTAATGTACCTGAAGCTTGGTTGTTAGTGATGATAGTGGCTGTAGGTGTTCTGGTGGAAGCAGTTTGAGCTCTATCTAAATGAGCCATAGCGCCAGTGGCGGATCGCCCCAATCGCCCCCCCCTAGCAGGGGCTTGCTGCCGGCAGCTGCACACTGTGCAGGGTCCGTTCGGCAGTGATAATGTGCTACCCAGCTGCTCTGATTGTGTTTTAAACACAATCAGAGCAGCGGGACAGCATATTATCACTGCCGAACGGACCTGCACATATTGTGCAGCCGCCGGCAGCCTTAGAGTTTAGAAAGGGGGCAGGGCCTAAATCTCCCCGCCCCCCCTATATCGCCCGGGGTAGAAAAAAATTCTAGATCCGCCCCTGCATAGCGCACTATGGTTCATTTGTAGTTAATCAAAACTGCTTTGTCTTGCCGCGAGCTACAAACTACCATTGTCGGAAGTTGCAATCCACACGCTTGCTCTTGCTAGCACCAAGTTTAAGCAGAACTGCAAGGTCTTTTATTTTTTTTTCCCCATACACGTCCTCCTTAAAGATGTTGACTCTTGGCCTATTTTACGAGCTGGTCGAGTTTACAAAAAAATATAATCTAACACAATCAGCACCCAGGGGTATCCATTATACAGCACGGCTATCACTCCTACAAGGTGTTAGGGCTTTGACTGATCTGATTGCGGATAATGATAGCAGAGCTGGCTCCTGCTTGCACAGCCACTTTCTACAATGCAGAGCTTGGGGATTTAAAGGTGCAGCTACTGACACTTAGTTTTATTGATGCAGCCTTTTAACCACACAGTTTTATGCTTCCCTCAGTGATTATTTGCTTTTCAGTTTTATGGTGGATTTGTATTTTCAGGGTTTTCTGAAGTGTGTAAAATGGCAGCTGCCTGCACTCCAAGGAACAATTCCAAGGAATTATCATGAAACAACAATACTGTGATATTGGGTACAAAATGATATTGTACCTACACTTGCTGTTGGCACAGATTTTGTACAATGAACATTGGTTTAGTAGAAATGAACAACAGTCGCTCGCTTTGCAGACATTTAAAGGGACAAACAGTCAATCAAAATTATAGGTTTCGACTTCTGTGAAATAATTATATTATTCTTTATGTATATAGTGCTGTGTTGTACAATTAGAGAATGTTTATTCACTGACATCAGTCCTCTTCCCACTAGAGCTTACAATCTAAATGTCTTTTCACAGAAACACATTAGGACCAGTTTAGACAGAAGCCAATTACCAAATCTGTATGGACTCCACACAGATGACCAGAGTTGAACTCAAGGACCCCAACTCAGCAGCACTTTGACACCTTTATGCTCAAACGGTCAGCAAAATACATGTACATCATTACATGCTCAATGTATCAAACATGATAAAAAAAAGTAGCTCAAGGCTAGATAATTGTAAATCATCATCATCATGATTTATTTATATAGCGCCAGCAAATTCTGTAGCGCTTTATAATTGGAAACAAACATTAATAAAACAATACTGGGTAATACATACAGACAGAGAGGTAAGAGAACCCTGCTCACAAGCTTACAATCTATGGGACAATGGGAGTTTGAAACACAAGGGCATGTGCTACATCATATTGCACACTGGACCAGCTAGAACGCAAAGGTAAAAGTACTGAGTGGGCTGTGTGTGTACCAATGTTGGTCAGAGGGTTGTTGTCTTGTGTTAGCTGTGTAGAGGGTGGTAATAGGGGAGATTAAGAGGGTGGTAGAGGAATACTATAAACTTGTCTGAAGAGGTGGGTTTTCAGGGAACGCTTGAAGGTTTGGAGACTAGAGGAAAGTCTTACTGTGCGAGGGAGGGAATTCCACAAAGTGGGTGCAGCCCGAAAAAAGTCCTGTAACCGAGAATGGGAGGATGTGATGAGAGTGGAAGACAGACGCAGATCTTGTGCAGAACAGAGGTGTCGAGTAGGGAGATATTTTGAGACAAGTGTAATGTACACTGTGAAGTATAAATATATCATGGCTCCATACAGCCGGGGAAAAACGGCTGCATGAATCAACCACCGTGGCTCCGGGAGAGAGGGCGTAGCCAAAGATCTATTAAGTAATGATGCTGTAATCACAAAACTCAGCAGTGAGTCAGAAATCCACAGAAATTATTTTCCAATCATTTTACCTTTTTTGTAATTCAGACTAACAGGACAAGTTGCAATATGTTCCTATAGCTGTTTTACCTTATTTGGAATCTAAAAGAAAGTATGGACTGGATTTTATTGTTTTTATGGCCTGGGCAAAGTTGGGTATTATGATTTTTAATTTTAAGATTACTAGAGCTCTGCTTAGGGAAGTGACTTACCCCGGGGCCCGTCCGTGCACATTGTACCCTCCTTTGGTAGGCTCTACTTCTTCATGGGACTCCCAGCATAGCTTAAGTAGATTGTGGCAGAGGGAATCCGACTATCCAGGTAAGGGATCCAGGCACTATATTTTTATAAGAACATGTCCGAAAAGGGACAAATCTTTGCATGAGTCATGGGTTTGAACTAATCACAGTACAACATGTGGATTTTACACGTATACAATTTAAACCTGATCGCCTTTGTTTTGATATCTTTTGATCATTCCAACTGTATACAGCTTCTCCCAAAACGGTAGCTTATGTGTATCAATTTTTCCACTGGGATTTATCTACCAGGTCAACTAGTGTGTCAGAATGGCCATAAATGCTGCAAAAATTCTGGAGATATTGGGCAATCACAGTGTAACTTGACTCAAAATGATGAGATGTTGGTTAATAATCCAATCTGAAATGATCAGATCCTTATTGAGGATGTTAGAAGAAGTGGTCAACAGAGCGTAACCATCGGACTGTGTGTGTATCTGATCATCTTCTGAACAGTTTACAGTGTAAGCAGGAAGTGATTGGGCCACCGATTTTTGGTTCACAGATTGGGTGAACGTTTACTCTAACAGGGCAGTGTTCACCAAGGACCACCCGACACATACATACTTTTACATTTGTGATTCTTCAACTGACCGCACATGTTAACATCTGTACTGATCACTGAATGGATCTGTGTTCAAATCAGGTGGCTACATTGGACAGATCCAGACGTTCTGTGGTCAGCCAGCAGCCCTGTTAGTATGGCTGTCTAGGAACAGAGCACACATCATCATCATCATAATCATCATTTATTTATATAGCTCCAACATATTCCATAGCGCTTTACAATTGGGGACAAACATAGTAAACTAATAAACAAACTGGGTAAAACAGACAAAGAGGTGAGAAGGCCCTGCTCGCAAGCTTACAATATATGGGCAGCATGGTGGCTAAGTGGTTAGCACTTCTGCCTCACAATGCTGGGGTCATGAGTTCAATTCCTGACCATGGCCTTATCTGTGTGGAGTTTGTATGCTCTCCCCGTGTTTGCGTGGGTTTCCTCCAGGTACTCCAGTTTCCTCCCACACTCCAAAAATATACTGGTAGGTTATTTGGCTGCTATCAAAATTGCCCCTAGTGTCTCTGTGTGTGTATTAGGGAATTTAGACTGTAAGCTCCAATGGGGCAGGGACTGATGGGAATGAGTTCTCTGTACAGCACTGTGGAATCAGTGGCGCTATATAAATAAATGGTGATGATGATAATGATGAAAAACAGTCATTTTTCAAATCACATAACAATATTGATCGCCCCAGAGTGAACCTGCCATCCACACTCAGTGAAGTCAGCCATTTTGTGGACTGAACTAATAGTCATGAGAATTAATCAATTCACCTTTAGCCAGTACCTCATGAACATTAGTCAGGATGTGCCTCAGTGATGATGTCACTGCTTCCTAGCAAACTGATAGGTTGCATGGTTCTCCACAAAATGGATGCCTCCACTGTCTGTGGGTGACATGTTCAGTTTAAAATCCCTGTGGATTCTCGCCCATTGTTGCTTGAAGCCTAGACAGAAAGATTTTAGGTCTAGTTTGGTCTAAAGTAGAGGTGTCCAAGTTCAGTCCTCATGGGCTACCAACAGTTCACCTTTTCAGGATTTCTGTCAGTAGAAACAGGTGGGATCATTACTGACCCAGCCAAATAGATCAACTCATCTGTGCATGATTAAAGAAATCCTGAAAACATGAACTGTTGGTAGCCCTTGAGGACTGAACTTGGACACCTCTGGTCTAAATCGACTAAATCCGCTGATGAAATTGCAATGTGTGGCTAGCTATATAAATATCTGCTTGTCACCAAAAAATATATACACGACATGTCACGGAAGAACAAATGACATAGTACATCAGAATACATTGGCTTTTTTACTCCTCAAATCCTATTACCTGCAACAGCACTGTGCACTATACTTCTAGTGTAGCCGTTTATACGCTGTTTTCATGCTATAAATCTCCTCAGTTACTGACGACAGAAAATTATCTGCTGTGAAAGAAAATAAATGTTTTGGAGAGAAAATTATTCAAAATGTAAATCTACCAATATTCTTTCACATTGGGAACCTGTCATCCACAGCTGAAATAAAAAAAAAAATCCTTTATTGAAGCATAACACATATAGTGAACCTGCATTAAAATGCGTATTGAGGAGTTATTACAATGATGTTTTTCTCGGGTGACAAATGACTTCTGAATACAAAGCACATTCATACAAAAGGTTATACCGGTTTGCTCACACGACTAGATAAAAATCTCTCTAATTATGAATTCTCTAAAAGCGAAATCTGTTTTGTTTTCTTTGTTCTTTAGGAAATAAAGTTTTTTTACGTATTCCTTTCACGTGTTCTAAATTATTTTCTCAACATGAAAATGTATTTTTCTTCATTTGTAAAGAATGTCCCCCATAACTGTATAATAATGGTCACATCCCTGACATCTTGTTCTGAGGGGATTTCATGGAGAAAGACGCTATATGCCCAGGTAAGCTCAGTGACACATCCGCGTGGGTGTGCCCTTCCGTGCCGCTACCTGGTTTCAGAGACCCAGGCCCGGCGCTCCCATTAGGCAAGGTTAGGCACTTGCTTAGGGCGCCGGGCTCTGGAGGGCGCCACAGATTAAAAATTTCTTTAAAACTGTGCGGCGACCGCTGACCATACCTGTCACGGTAGCCGCACAGCTTCAGATACATCCACAGGGAGGGGGGGAGGGACTATTGTTCATCACCACCGCCGCCTCTCTGCTCCGTCTCCTCCCATCCACTCACTGACTGTCGGGCCGTGACATCATCATCACGGCCCGACAGTGTCAGTGAGTGGAGGGGAGCAGACGGAGCAGAGAGGAGGCAAGTTAAGGTAAGAAAAGATGGGCGGGGGGGCGCCGATTTTGAAAATGGGGCGGGGGGGGGGCGCCGATTTTGAAAATGTGCCTAGGGCGCCAAGGACCCTTGCACCGGCCCTGCAGAGACCTCATGAGAACGGAGACTTTTTAAATCTCATTATGGGGCCAATTTATTACAACTTTATTAATTAACAAACACATGAACAACATTACATAAGATATATAGCTTATAGTATATATCATGTTTTTTAGGTGCATTATAAAGATTTTTAATCATTTTAAATTACATTAATGTTATTTAAACAGTAATGCATTTAAAAAAAAAAACCTATTTAAAAACAATTAAAATATTTTTAAAGAGGTTCTGGCAATGCCATACTATTGTTAAATAGCCTACTCCATGCAAAAGCATGGTGTAACCTTTGATCGAAGACACTAAACACTGGTGCAGCAATAAATAGAGGTCTATAAGTAAATTTATAAAGCTGCAGGTTTGAAAAAGTGGAGATGTGGAGATGTTGCCTATAGCAACCAATCAGATTCTAGCTGTTATTTTGTAGAATGTACTAAATAAATGGTTACTAGACTCTGATTGGTTGCTATAGGCAACATCACCACCTTTTCAAACCCGCAGCTTGATATATTTACCCCTATGTCTTCAAAGTAAAGTGTCAATTCACCCACCAGAGGGCTCCACTGTTCTAAGCCCCACACGTTGGGTCTTCCTTTGTGGAGATCTGATTTCTTGAGGTTTCCCCCTCATAACATGAAAGCATTTAAAAGCAGGTCCCAATTTGGTCACTCCCCTGATCAACCCAACAACACTGCTGATCCTAGTTAGAAGTGCCCTGTAACCATACAAAAAAAATAAAACTAACATATTTCATTAGAGACAGATGAACACATTGAGACACATAGAAACAGTCCCTCAAGCAGGGGAAGAACGATGGCCATCACAGGGGCTACAACGTCTACAGGGTCTAGAGGTAAGGGGTCCTACCGATGCTGGTCCAACCACTAGGCCGACCCATGCTCTGCTCCTCTGAGGCCTGTCTGGGCTTTCAGTTCAAGATGGAGGCTTCACTCTCTGTGCTCAAGTACAGAACGGGGTGGTCTTTAGTGTGTGACCTGTCAACTTTTTCCATAGTGCACGATAACAGTGTGACAATTGCATATATTCTACCACTGTGTAGCTGCCATGGCATACCTGTAAGCATTTTCTTAAGTTTTGAACCTAGTTTTAGCCCATTTTCCACAATTCCATATTTCACTCCTGACCTGCCTCGGCACATCGGCAGAGAAAATAAGAAGTATTATTTCCAGGCGGGCAGTAAGTGTGGACCTCTTACCTCTTTGATTGTTAATAACCAGTCTTGCTTTATTGCTGTGTTTGTTTGTTGTTTAATAAATGTTAATAAGGTCTTTAGTAAGAGGCCATACGATGGTTCGATAACCAAGGCCATCCGACACATCTAGAACTGAAGCACCTAGTGGTGACAACACAACTTGAGGTCTCAGTTCCAGAGGTATCCGGGGGAGAGGATGTAGTGACAAAGGAATATTGACATCTTGCTGCACCAATGAAATGTTCACAGCGTCAGTCTAAGACTAATTGCTCCAAATCTATCACGTTTCCTCATTGGGTTAGGTGAGCGAAATATGAGTGGTGGCGGTGTACCGGGGGAGACTGTTAGCAAAGACAGACATTTTATAATATGTGCCTCATCACTAATATGTATAGAATTGGTCAGCACGGTGGCTTAGTGGTTAGCACTTCTACCTTACAGCACTGGGTTCATGAGTTCAATTCCCGACCATGGCCTTATCTGTGTGGAGTTTGCTTGGGTTTCCTCTGGGTGCTCCGGTTTCCTCTCACACTCCAAAAACATACTGGTAGGTTAATTGGCTGCTAACAAATTGACCCTAGTCTCTCTCTCTATGTGTGTGTCTGTGTATGTTAGGAAATTTAGACTGTAAGCTCCAATGGGGCAGGGACTGATGTGAGTGAGTTCTCTGTACAGCGCTACGGAATTAGTGGCGCTATATATGGAATTAAGAAATCTCACCAATCCCAGCTATTTCAGGATGCATCACAGTAATGGGTAATGTTCTCTGTGGTGGATAAGATGCATAACGGTATCTGCTTTACTCTAGTGTGAGAAATAAATTTAGTGTCTTGATGATGTTAACTCTGGACTGTCTCTGCATTACCAATCCAACCGGCTCCATATAAACTACTTTTGGCAGAAATAGTTTAGACAGGAAACAGTTTTATACCCACATTCAGGAGCGATATTTCTCTTACGCTTTATTACTTGGCATTGTCAGGACCATTTTGTGAACTTTCAGGGAGTTATCTGAGAAGTGGGATTAAAAGTGTTGCCAAGCAATTTATAATAACTATGAAGAAGCTACGCGGCCCTGGTGGTTCTGTAATAGCCACTGCCCGACATGATAGGAACCTGTAAGGTTTCAGTTTGGCCGCGTGTTATTGTAAGGAGGGCAGTTTCCCTGATATATTGGTCACGTAAGTCAGAGAACTTATTACTTATATTGTTATCTCATGCAATGTATGGCTTACATGTGTCTAAATGTGTATTATATAGGTTGCCAACTGACAAAAAACAGAAGAGTGAACATGAGGATGAACTATTTCCCATTTTCTGCTCAAAATAAATTATAAAAGGAATATCAATGAACAAGAAGGAAAATATGACATTGCTCAAACATGACATGAGAAAATGTACAAATGGGAGCAGAGCCGGATTTAGACCACATGGGGCCCTAGGCAAGATACTGGTTTGGGGCCCCCTCCCTGACAAAATCCATAGCACTATAGTTTTTTAGCATAACATATACCCCTATTCAGGGGCCGGCTGGAAGACTTTAGCCCGGGGGTGCAAGCATATAGCACTGGCCCATAAGTAGCGGCCCATTTTTAAAGGTTGGTCTCACCACTAGCCCTGGTAGGGCCCTCTGGGAACCACTGGGCCCTAGGCAATTGCCTAGGTTGACTAATGGTAAATCCGGCCCTGAATGGGAGCCACGTCAGTGAAAATTATTCACAAGTACAATATTAATTCATTGGGCCTGAGTCATTAAGGAAGGTAAGGCAAAAAAAAGGAGTAAATGTTCTCTGGGACAAACTATGTTAATCATTGCAAGGGGTGCAAATTAGTTTATTATTTTGCACATCAGTTAAATACTGGCTGGTTTTTTTTTTATCTAGCACACAAATACGTAATAGCTTTATTTGTATACTGAAATTAAAGTTTATCTAGGACATGCGCTACCCCAACTATAAATCTGTCCCCACATTTTACATTTACCTCCCCTCCAATGCAGAATGGTTTTGCCCAGATACAAAGTTACTCCTTTTTTATGCTTTACCCTCCTTAATGACTCAGGCCCATTGACTTAAGTTCTTCCCCACTGACTTCAGAGACAGAAAGTAATGGTTCCATTGAATTCAATGATAGCAGTTTCCCCACAGAAAGTAATGATTCCTTTAACTTCAATAATAGTAGTTTACACAAAGAAAGTTATGGCTCAGTTGAATTAAATATCAGTAGTTTCCCCATAGAAAGTAACAGGTTGAGCTTAAATAAGTGACTGTAGTTAATGCTGTTGGCTATGGGTTACGGCTCATTGGCACTCTATTAGTAAATAGTCCCCACTGCTAGGGAATACTTTCTATTATTTTGTGCACAGTTGGCTCAATGGACATCACCACATCTCTATAACAAATGAGTTGCATGAGTTACTGGAGGAAGATCTACAGCTATCTCAGGAATCATTAGATTTGCAATATAAAAATTCCAAAGGGAAATTCAATTTTCCATGTCAAAGATAACCAAACGGTTCCAATTCCTTGTGCACAGCCTCCGAATGGTAGAACTGTCTCCAGAGAACAGAATGAAACCTCCAGAAAATCAATACTTCTTATCTCAAATAAATTAATGAGCTCTAAATGAACCAAATGTATAAAACTTTTTGAACCTGTCTCCGAAACGATAAAATATAGTGTTGTATCCCGTGCGGCCTAATGATCAGCCATTGTTGGCTGTAAACGATTACTTATCTTAATTTAATACCATTAATCCACCTTAGATCTTGGGAGTAATATTGATTACTCCAAGATCAAAGATTAAGATAAAGTTTATTTCGCAATTCCTCTAGTCGTGAGTTTAGTTTGATGGTTTTAAAGCCCTATTTACCATCTGGGAAGGATACTGAGATTTCATTACAGTGATGTATGCGTTCATATTCTCCCACATGTGAGCAATATTCGGGAACGCTTTGAAAACACAACCTTGCTCTATAACTCCCAGTTCTGCACTGGACTAAAATTAAAGGGAAGACATTTGCAAAATGGAGATGTATGCAATATCTAAAAGCTTGTTTCAGTATAAGGTGAGTTTGCCCTTTGTTTTTTTAATAAAATGTGGTAGATTTGCAGTGTTAAAATAAAGCTAACCAGTATTTGTGTGTGTCATAGTAACAGGGCACCCACAGGCTATGTGCCCACACCAGGGATTAACCAGCAAAGTCTCCGCTCATTGGGCTACCTTTAGCCTATCACTCGCCCACAGTACCACGGACATGGGAACATACTTTAATATTTAGGCAATTATCCAAAAGAAGAATGCTTAGGTTTATTTCAAATTACCAACACAACTTAGAATTTTTATGAAAGTGTTAAATCAATCACACTATAAAAACACATGACACACTTGGAATACAATACAATATGATACCGTCTCCTTGGGGTACCCACGTCATGCTCAATCTGCTCCTAGTGAGGTTCCTTTCCCATAGAAGCCCTGCTTTAAAGTCACCCTGCTTTTGGCAGGCACACAGATCCATAAGAACCATAAGGAACAAGGATGAAGATTTGCCCCTCCTCGCAGTTCTTCATTGCAGCCCCCAATTCTTGGTCAGTCCAGTAGGAGCCTTAACAGATCACCATTTCTAGTATCCAGCTTCAAGATATTCAAGTTGAACACATTGAGTCGCTTCTCTGGTCTCCAGACATGACCTTTTATCCTTGCTCTGGTTTCCGCACTGGAGGCTTCTGGGTAAAGGGAGGGAGATAACTCTGCTGGTTACCTGACTGGCAACCATTATCTATCAGGGGCATGACAGGGACTTAGAGCTGCCCATCTCATTCCTGGACACCTTGCTCAGAGGGGCCAATTCAATTAGCCCTGAGGTTCTATAGAATCTGCCGAACAATACAAATTTTTGCTGGACAGTGTCAGCTCTATTACAGTGAGAGAGCTGGGACCTTGTGGGTTGGGATGTGGCCAACATACCTCCCACTCCCCAGTGTGAATTGACCACGCCTAATTCTTGTGCAATATCCCTATTTTAAAGGTCCAAAGGTTGAGACTTATGGGCATGTGAGGACAGGGTTGTATAATTTTATTCAGAAAGAAGAGCTGCACATAATGACATTTTAACATAAATACTAAATAATACATTTCAGTAAAAAGTCCCTTTAAAGCCAATAACATTATACGAAAAGGGAACATGTGAAATCGATTCAGCATGCATTCTAGTAATGTAGAAAGAAAGATGGCCCCTTCCACTGTAGTTTTGTTAAAGGGAATATAAATATCTCTTTCTGTTCTTAGCCTACAGTCAGATAGACAATTCATTATTGGATTTGTCACAACAGTGAGGTTTTTTAAGAATATGGCAGGTCCACTTTAAATGCTGTTCTTGATGCAGTCTTTGGATGCCTTCTGCAGTAATTTGGACAAGGAACTGTGCAGGCGGCTTTGCCGGGAGAATTACTGGTACCAGAATAATGGCGTTGTAGTATCGGAACACAAAGATCTCCGGCTTTACATCAGCCACTCTATCCGAGGAGTGAACATTGCTCTCAGAGAACAGATGTTACCGGGAGATTGAAAAATCAATGTGGCCATGGACTGTGACAGTTTATTGTAAACAAGATTTTTTTGCGAGTATGAAATCTTATCATAACAATATAAAATATTTATAAGGGTTTTCCATCAACCTTGGAGAAGGTTTGGCTCTATCGTGACCCTGAGTTCTACTGACTATTATTAATTTACTGGCTATAATGATCTTTAACCTGAACTAGCAACACAAAGGTCATATAATAATCTGGAGCTGTATTACAGTGGTCAGTGTATAATTCATATCCCCATAGTTTAAGTACATTAGTGGAAGAGAGTAACATTAATTTAGTATTTGTATTAAGTATTTCCAAACGTTACCAGCAATTGTTATTAAAAATATATAGGAAGAAACAGTTCAAAGTTAAAAGTTCCTTCCCAGAAACCATTGCACGTTTAGGCCAATGCTTCTCACTTGTAAGTGTGATGCTTTGTTCAAAAGTTAGCACTTGTTAGCACATACAATACTGTGCAAAAGTTTTAGGCAGGTGTGGAAAAAATGCTACAAAGTAAGAATGCTTTCGAAAATAGAAGTGTTAATAGTTTATTTTTATCAATTAACAAAATCATCATCATCATCATCAGTTATTTATATAGCGCCACTAATACTGCAAAGTGAATAAACAGAAGAGAACTCTAAATCAAATCAATATTTGTTGTGACCACTCTTTGCCATCAATTCTAGGTACACTTGCATTACAATTCTAGGTACACTTGCATTACAATTCTAGGTACACTTGCATTACAATTCTAGGTACACTTGCAGTATTTGAAGGAAGTCGGCCGAGAGGTTGTTTCAAACATCTTGGAGAACTAACCACAGATCTTCTGTGGATGTAGGCTTGCTCAAATCCTTCTGTTTCTTCATGTAATCCCAGACAGACTCAATGATGGGCTCTGTGGGGGCCATATCATCACTTCCAGGACTCCTTGTTCTTCTTTACGATGAAGACAGTTCTTAAGGACATTGACTGTACCTCTCATCGTCCCATCAGCCCAGAAACCGACTTGCTCGGTATGTGGAGAGATATGTGCAGTTTACCACAGTCTGGTATGGCAACAGAGTGGTGTCTCCTGGGGAGGGCAGAGTGATTGGGAAAGACCTAGACCCGCCCTTGGTGATGTTGTCATGCTCAACATAACACGGCCATGTCCTGATTCCCAACCGTTTAATGTTGGGAGGTTTGGTTAACATCATGAATGTTTTCCTCATTATCTGCCCCCTGTTGAAACTGTTCTATGTTCATTTTGTTTTTTTATTAAATACCTTTTTTCTCTCTTTGCTGAGCACCTTGAGTTTCTATAACAATAGTGTTTCTTCTTTTGCTCATTAAAGGTCTCCACTCTCGCTGATCATTGTTTATTTTTTTTCCCATCAATCCACCACTGATGTTCGTGTCCTCATTCCCCCTGTATGACTCAGCTCTCCTCGTCTTCTCCTTTTTATATATTGTCAATACTGAGAGAACGGTTAGGAAACATTCAGTAAGGTGTAATGTATTAGTAATTATTGTTTGTAGACGGAAATCTTTAACTGTTTTATTGTATTTTGCATTGACAAGACTTGCAGGAAAGTGTAGTATTTTGTGGATTGAAGTAAGGGCATGACCTGTGTGACCCGGTCCCTGAGTGTTCTTTAAATGGACTCTGTCGCCGGGAGGGTTAAATCTAGGTGTCGCGTGAAATGTTATTAATTAAAATGTATTATTTATGAATAAAAATGTATTTTAAAGTGTGTGCAGCGGTGCTGGGAAGAAAGTACCCATTGCCGCAGCATTACAGGAATTAAACCCCGGCGCCTAGACATGCAGTGCCAGTAGTGCAGTGCTGAAAGGGTTAACTAGGTCCCGGGAGTGCAACTATATGTAATGTGTTAAATGAATGTGTATGTATAATGTATAGGGTGTTTAGTAAATGTATAGTTAGTGTGTAGGCACTAAAGCGCTGATAACTAACCATGTGCATCACTGAAGAGGTTAACTCCCGGCGCTGGGCGCCATCAGTGTAAGGAGTGCACTTACCTGGTGCCCGGGCGGCTAGCTTCAGTGGCTGCTGGAGAGACTTCCACACTAGTCTCCTGGATGCAAATAGATCCAGGAGGTGCAGCACCTCCTGGGGGTCTCAGGAGGCTGAGACTCATACTGGAGCTCAAAGAGCTTTAGCTAGCGCAGGGTAGACCCGGGATGTGGCTGCTTTTTACCTGGTACTGTTTTTGGTCACAGGGAGAGCCAGACCCTGGTGCAGGGTCCCTGGAAGTAGTTTTAGTCTCAGACAGACAGGGAGGACAAAGGGTTGAACCCCCCTCTGCCTAGCAGCTCATGGACAAGGGGAAAGTACACTCCCCCCTGCCAGTAGCTTCAATGTTAAAAGGTGTTAAGCTCTCTGGGCTGATACACTGCAGGCTGCATGAATCAACCTGGGTTGTTTAAACGGGCAGGAGGCTGGATTACCTCCTGCCAAGCTAGTGTACAAATTGTATTTAAAGAGCCCTGTTTTACCCTGAAATGTTTTATTCCATCTATACTTCTGGAGATCACTAGTACCTTAAACTAATGTATGTAACTGTCCTCATTAGGACACTTGAGCTCCTCCTACTGTGGTTAGAGGGCACATTTGGGAGAAAGAAAGGGACGATGGCAAGGCAAGCCCAGATGGTCCACAGCAACACAACAGACAGGGTGGCATAGAAGGTCCATCCTGTTACAACCTTATTTCATGTGTAAAATTGGGCATTGTTTACTTTCACGGAACAAAGTATGAGAGACAAAAAATAAGGACTCTTCCTCTAACAGTTATTTCTGGGAAAGTGGTCAAAGATAGATCAACTGAGGGAAGATTATTGTGGGCAACTAAGAATCTGAGGAGATATTTTAAGGGCTATATTACCCAATGTATGTTTGGAGTAAAATTAACGGAGAGATCCATCAATAGAATCAGATGCCCGTTGAGACTAAAAGAGTGAGAGGCAGAGCGATAATCCAACAATGAGAGGTTGTCAGCTCTGTGGCCATCATACCAAGTGATACTACTGTGATTCAACCAAGTGCTGTGTAGGAGGAAAAGATGTAATAAAAGTGACACATTATTTCATAAGAGAAATGGTGCCCATTTATCACGTCATCTGCAATTCTACTAGACTACTATATCCGTGTCTGCTACATTGAACTTTCACTGGTCACTAAACCTGTCTGATTAACTACTCACTGGATCCTGAGAGAATAGGATGAAGTCTCTTGGGTTTTACCCTTAACCACTTGGTTGGATAATGCAGAATTATGAGGGACAAATCAAAAGTCAATAAACAAGCAAGACTCTTTGAAACACGAGTAGAGAAATTAAATTCCAACTTTGCTTGTGCATAGATTGGTAGGAGTGAGGGCCTTATAACGGCTGCATACAGGTGACATCTATCAGTCCTAATTAACTTGTTATTAGGCAAAGAGTTGATTGCAGTAAGTAAAAAAGAATGTGCAAATGTCAATGTTGATGGTGCACTGCCACCTGTTGCCTGTAGCCGGTATTGCGTCAGATCCTCACATGTTTCAATTGTCAGTGTTGATGGTGCACTGCCACCTGTTGCCTGTAGCCGGTATTGCGGCAGATCCTCACGTTTCAGTTGTCAATGTTGATGGTGCACTGCCATCTGTTGCCTGTAGCCGGTATTGCTGCAGATCCTCATACTGACAATCGATACTACTTACTGAAGCAACATATTTTCTTTTGTGTTCATTAATAAAAATACATTTTTTAATTTGCAAATTATATTTATATTCTTCCAAATGCAAAGGGGTGACTTTATGTCCTCTAAAAAGATCGGACACTGAACAGGTTGCCAGATATTTTTCTTTATGGGCCATGTATAGACTTGTTGGTAGCTCCGAGTCCTATTATCTCCAGAACATTGTGGCAGGTTAGAGATCTGTATTATGAACCTGCTTTGTGGAGTGTGTGAGAAAGTCGGAACCCCTGAGGTGAAGGCACCAGATGAAGCATATAACACCGACACCAACATCTGCTGTGACTGTTCTTCTGATAAAGTTACTGGAAGGCCTGGTAAAGAGATCACAATTGAAGGAATACATATTCAGCTGTCATAGCACAAGTTTGGGTTATATCCCCAAGGAGGCAGTTACGTGTCACAACGAGAGACTTATTGAGAGCACAATGGATTCATGTCTTGCAGAGCCATAAATATCAGAGTCTTGTGTGCTCAAACGCTTTACTTTCTAGCATAGAAGCGATTTGTTTTACACATCGGGCCTGTCATTAGCGATCATTAAATGTACAGGGTATTTTAAATATATTTAAGATAAGGTCTCATCTCCCTAAGATATTGGGGAACTGCTTATATTTAAGAAATTCCCCAAATAGCTAATTAATTACAACCCCACCAACACACACATTTTTTTCAATTCAGATCAAAATTGATCATATGTAGATGACTGTTATTCATTTTTCTGTATCATCTTCATTAAGGCGTCCATATTTATTTCCTCTCTGTAGGTCCCAGGTTAGGAACCCACCTATTGACTATATTGGGTTAGGGGTAGATCATAATGGTTGTCCAAAAGTGGACCATGCTAAACAATAGAACTTCAAGCCTATAAGAGAAAACTAGGTATCAGTAGTCATATCCCTTTCATCCTTTGGGGCCAATTTCTCTATAGAGTCATGACATGTCGGTGGGCAGAGGCGGAACTAGTGAGCTGTGGGCCCCCGGTGCAGGGAAGCGGACAGAAGGGAACTGGTGCCCACAGCTCGCTAGTTCCCCATGCAGCAGGCCCCATTATCTCCATAGGCCCTGGTGCACCACTCCTGCTGCACCAATAGTAGTTCTACCACTGGCGGTGGGCACGTACACTTCTCAGGACCTCCTTCTGTGTGCATATTACTCATTAGCATACTTGCCCACTCTCGCGGAATGTCTAGGAGACTCCCCGGAGAGTAGGCCATTCTCCCGCATCCTGTCCACATCCTAGTGAAGTGGGCAGGATGAGAGCCTCCGTGATGCAATTAGCTGTGAATGTAAAATTTTGGCAAAACCCCCAGCAGCCAAATGACGCTTTTGCGTCACACAGCCAAAATGGCTCTATTTGCTGCACCCTCACACTTTAGGTCTTCCGGAGGGGAGATGTGAAAAGCTGGTAAATATGCTCATTGGATTAGTGGACATGAGTATTAATTACCAGTTGCTTTAGTAATAAATGCTGACTATAATATATTCCATTTCTCCTAAAATAATATGTATTCAGGACCCAGAAGAACACATACAGGCGTATAAACGAGCGTCTGTTATTGGACCCTGATATTTTGATTAATCACATTTTAATGTTCGCTGTCTTTGTGCAACACAGAAATCATGTCTTTAATAGAGGTAAATGGATTCCTATAACTTCCCAGAGGGAGACGGACTGTCTGATGCTTTGCTGGTAGCTGGAGGATGAACTTCTAAAGTTAGAAGCCTAATCCTGGTTACCCCTTAATGATAATATAATGCCCCAGATAGAATCTGTGAAGCGCAGACATGATTTACTGCTTGATAAAACCCTTAGGGCAGTGGATGCCAAACTTTTTCAGTTCAAGGCACCCTTAGGATCCCCAATTTTTTTGTCAAGGTACCCCTAAGTCAAAATTATTACTAAGTAGTCCCCCGCTTTGCTTACCACTGGTCCTGGCTCAGGCACCCCTGTGAGATCACGGAGGCACCCCAGGGAGTGCACAGTTTGGGAACCACTGGGTTAGGGTAATATAGCAGATCAAGCAGATATTTTATAAATTGTCTAACAAACCTGTCCACCTACTGGCCTGTTAGCTGAGAGAGAATCAGAGATAATGGTGTACTCCCGATATGATCAAACACAGGGACCATTTCCAACCCTGACACCATTTACAATACACTCAGGCTTTACTATGCTATTCTTCAGCCAACTCGGAAACAGTTTCCTCTCCCAGTGAGCCTTACTTACAGCTCTGAGGGTAAGGCCCCATGCAGTAATGGATTATCTGCCATGTACTATCAAAAGTTTACAAACTTATTAGTAACATATATTGATTTGATTTCCCATGGTGGGTAAGACTCTCCAACATTTATTGTCTGAGTAATTAGTTTCTAGCTTCAATACTGTCTTCTCGCCTGAGTGGTTTGGTCCTTTACAACGAACTGGGATTTGTTCCAGAATGCCAAGCTTCCGATAATGCCCGATGACTACCAAACCTTATTGCCCATTCAGAGAATGCCTTTTAGGTTTGGATATTGAAAAGGCACGTGGCCGCCTTAGTTGGTCTTGTTTGCAGTATTCTAATTATTTGGTATCTCAAGACACCACAAGTCTATTTTAATTGCCAATAAAGACAATAAAGATTTCTTTACTTTTTCCTGCAGCAATACAGGCTGGCTGTTTCTAAAATGCACCAAACTGCTTTTATTAAAATAAATATCCTTTATTTATAAAGGGCTGACATATTACACATATTGGGCAGCACGGTGGCTTAGTGGTTAGCACTTCTACCTCACAGCACTGGGGTCATGAGTTGGATTCCCAACCATGACCTTATCTGTGAGGAGTTTGTATGTTCTCCCCGTGTTTGCGTGGGTTTCCTCCGGGTGCTCCGGTTTTCTCCCACACTCCAGAAACATACTAGTAGGTTAATTGGCTGCTATCAAATTGACCCTAATGTGTGTGTGTGTTGGGGAATTTAGACTGAAAGCTCCATTTGGGCAGGGACTTATGTGAGTTCTCTGTACAGCGCTGCGGAATTAGTGGCGCTATATAAATAAATAAATGATGATGATGATGATGATTACACAGTGCTGTCTACTGAGGGGATCATGACACACACAAATTATGGTGAGTTGAAATTGAAGGTAAAGATGACCTTGCCCAAATGTACATTCTAAGAAGTGTGGGGAACACTTGATACATAAAGTAGGAGAATACCAACAGTGGGTGTTGCTATCACAAGGCAGCAGCAGTAACAGCCGCCAATAGCAAAGCTGTGGTGTGGTACAGTTGGAATCAGGAAACACAGGGGACGGTGGAGACATGAACCAGTCACTTTAGAAATCAAAGGCAGCTGCTGGCAAACATGACTGTCCTTCACCATTTCTCTTAACTATCCTTCATCTTCTGGTTCTAGACATAGCTAGAACTCCGTCACCTTGACATAGCTGTCTATAACCCAATGTTTTTCTTAAGCAACATCCTCGCAGCTGGAAACAAAGTCAGGAATCTTGTTCCCCATGTTTGTTGGCAGCAGAGATCCTCAAAGCATGCCAACCTGCTTTCTACAAATATCAAAGGTTGCAGAGCTAAAAGTGTTAGCACATAGAGCAGGAGAAGGAGGTTAACGACTTGTCTTAAACATTTTAAAGCTGTGCTGATGCAGATACTCTGGCTTCTCCAGCAATCAGATAGATATATTATGCTTATTAAAATAAAAAGTTATTACCTATTAATTGCCATTACAAAGCAGACACAAATTTAATAACACTGATTTGCAAATCACCTTATCATTAAAATGCAAGTAATCATTTTATTAATTAGAAATATTTTGCATGGGATTTCCTTTTATGATTAAGGCCTTCATAAACAAAGATCCCTTTATACATGGAAACCAATGTAATTAATCTCACAGGATTATTAAGAATACCTCCTGTAAAAATGCTCTTTAGTTCAAATTTAACAACACAGATTTATTTAGTGTCTTCTAGTAAAAATGTGTGAAAACAATATATTTCTGTTTATACAAATGTGCCTAGTAGTAATTCCTGCAGATGGCAAGGTGCACGCCCACATTGGGGTGTTTGGTGTTACCTACAGAAACGTACAGTCAGACCACTTTTGTGAGATTGGGTGTCCAGCTGGGAGTGCAGATAATGAAAAGAACAAAAATGTTGCTACAAAATCCAGCCTATTAATTTAGGAACATTAATTTACATATTTCAACTTTCTTAAAATACAGCTCGTTCCAGCCTCTGTTACATCCTAAATTAATAATGAGAGTGGGGGATATCGGGACTGTCCTTATTACATTGTACTATTGTACATATGAATGTTCATATTACATTGGTAGAAATGCCCCCTGGAAGAAGTTGCATACTGATGAAACGCATTGGCACTTTAGGTCCAAAACACCGGTCAGCAAAGTATAATTTGTGCTTCAGCTGGGTTCCCCGGTAAATGCCATTCTATCTGCACCAGGACATGAGAAACAGCTCCTTTAGAAACATGGCATACTGGTATTTCCATTATTTTGATAAGAACAATTTGATTATAATTTGGGACAAAATTCTCCCTCATCCATTTGGATATTTACTACGTAATATTGATCCGTACAGCGGGAATCTTTAAAACATAACTCTGAATGAGAGGATATGAGCTTCTTGACTTTCTTAGGGTTGAGGACTAGGGGCCTGATTCATTAAGGTACTTAAATTAAGAAGTTTCTTATTTAAGTCTCCTGGACAAAACCATTTTACATTGCAAGGGATGCAAATTAGTATTCTGTTTTGCACATAAGTTGAATTCTGGCTGTTGTAGCACTCAAATACTTGATAGCTTATTTGTACACTGAAATTTAAAGTTGATATTTGTGTGCTACATGAAAAACAGCCAGAATTTAACTTATGTGCGAAACAGAAAACTAATTTGCACCTAAAACTAACTTGCATTGTAACAGGGTTTTGTCCAGGAGACTTAAATAAGAAACTTCTTAATTTAAGTACCTTAATGAATCAGGCCCTAAATATGCACTTTTAAGTTAGGGTATATAAATGTTTTGTGTGGTTTTGTCGTTTAGGCAATTTTAACAGATTTGCTTGTTTTTTTCCCACATTGTAACTGAGACCTCTTGACTGTATGGGAGGAGTTCAATTGCCAGTGATGTGGCGTGCGGACATCTAACCACGCACATTGCCGCTAGAAATCTCCGCTTATTTACCCTCCCACTTCTATGGGGTTTGAGAAAGAATGAGCGGAGATTTCTGTGAAATATCCACCGCAAAGTATCTACCGGACGTCACAGAGACACTTTGCGGCCAATTGAATTCCCCCCCTATGCGGGCTGATTCTGTATCCTGCTTCATGATCATTATTTTCTCTATGCATTGGAAGAAGTGGTAAATAGTGTAACAACTATTAGGGAAATACTTCATTAAATTAAGGGAGCACTGACTGTATATATCTTATTCATTGGTAGAAATGCACCGAGATATAGACTCCTAGATGCCCCTTAAAATGTACTTCTTAAAGCAGTAAAATATCGCATCCCTTCAAACATGATATTGTTTATGCACGTGGACATAATAACAAGCACATAAGTGTGCTTAGTCCATATTCAACTAGGAATCCTTTCTTCAGAACTTGAAACATTTTGGACTCACTACGCATTCTGCCACCTTGGTACACAGATGAATGTGGTTGCCATAAATACATGTAAAATTGTGCATTTTTTTGGGCAATTACCATTTATATTTTTTGTCATTTATGTCCAATGCATCTGATAATAAATTCTGATCCTTTATAGGTATGGAGCGAAACGCGTTTCTAAATGCCTTTCATTGTACGTATTTCACAAGCAAAAAATGGAAATCCATCTTTTTTATGCATTTTGGGGTACATGGTGCAAAGAGCCCTGACATATTAGCTAATATTGGCCTGTGATTGGAATATAATACGTTTTTAGTGCAGTTTTCCAAAAATAAACAGAATATTTATAAATGTATACAAACCTTTAGAAGTTTCAAAATCAAACAATCCCCTGTTCCAACGACATGTCACTTCATTAGATCATCTCTCTTCATACCAGTGAGAATACATTATTTTAACACCATCACTATTCTAATTCATTATTATACAAAAGAACTGAGGAAGACTTTTATCAACAAATAATGGTTAGGTAGGAAAATCCATAAAGTAATTTCTATAGTTAAAAAAAATCTATTCTGTCAACTTTGTCAAGATGAGGTGTTACATTTTATCTTGTATGAAAATATGTCAACATATATATTTTTCAGCCTTCGTATTCCAACTGACAGTAGAAAATGATAGATCCACAGTCGTATCAATCGTTATTTTATTAAGAGGTCTTACAAGACTGCAATTTAAATCATTTAAATACAAATCACTTTTTATTCTTGTACAGAAAGTGTAATAAAGTTAAAAGATCTTAATATTATATTGAGCATTATTGCAAATGCTTATAAAATTTTTGCATAGAGTGAGTACAGACTCACAGATAACCCAAATACAAAACAACCCCAAAAAGCTGTATATATTTCCCCTTAATCACTCCAAGCAGACACACGTTCCAACCGCCACTCAGACATACACACAGTAACCTCATGGGAATTGTTTAGGGGGCTATGTCAGCAACGTTTAAAGTGTACCTGCTGTTCACTGGAGGCAGCCATTTTGTGAGCTTAGCCATATTCAAGAGAATCTAGCCTATCAGTTCACTAGGAACCAGTGACATCACTGTGGAACTACTTAGTGATGTCTCTGGTTCTTAGCAAATTGATAGGCTGCACTCGCATTACCGTGGATAAGGTCACAAAATGGCTGCCTCCAGAATATGTAGACAACAGGTACACTTTGATATCGGAATTACTATGTCCATAGAGAAGTCATGTTTTAAAGGCACCTATGTGTCTTTTTCAGGGGATAGACAATCAAAACAGATCCAAATAGTCTATTTGTAACCGCTGTTAGATTCACACTCTAATAACCCTTATCTGTAATACATCTTCTGCCATCTTTAGCGGTCAGGGGCCCTCTGTATATAATGGCTTCAAACTGGTCACCAAACCAACGTCATCAATGTTTAACAGAGTAGAGCGAGACTCAGTTCAAACTCAATTTTGTTGCGTTTGTGATGCGGCCGGCAGGGCCAGCTTTATATAGAGACCTGCAAACCCTCTGAAGATCTCTGCGGCAAATTGTTACGGATAGGAGAAGGGTGATGTAATCACTAAAAGTCCACATTAGTGAGGGTTTTCCTTTAAACATTGGTACTGAGAACATGGCTGTCAAATTTGTCAGTTTAACAAACCAAAATGGTTGCCTTCAATGTAGGAGATTGGTGCACTTTTTCAAGAGAGGGATATTTTTGACTACATTCTGTCTCTCTAAACTAATTTAAATCCGAGTCTGTGATTAGACCACTGTGTTAATACATTTTAAGCAAACTGTATCCCCAAGCAGGACAGAACTACATAGATACACACACACATATGCACACACAGACACACATACGCACACACAGACTCACACACCCCTGTTTCACTATAAAGTGTTATGCTGGAGTTCCATGGTTTGCAAGTTTAAATAATAGATACACAATTGTTTTGCTCAGATGACCTATGGATAGAATCACAAGCTGTAGTCGTGGTGTCTCTTCAGGATAAACTGGGTCATGACTTATATAAAAGCAATCGGGTGGTACAACTTTTTATAACTATATTTGAGGGAGGCGGTTGGTGAACTTTCAAATGGAATTTCAACTATAATTTCCTATTTTTTCAGTTTTCAACCAAATTTCTTTCTCTCTCTCTTTATATATTTTATATTTTGCTTAAACACAACCCCCCACAGTAAAATAGATAAATTAGCAAGTTTTCCAAATAAGAAATTGTACTAAAGTCCACAAATATTGCATTTTACAGTAGCTTTGTGGTGATCAACTAGTATAATGTACCAGAAGAGAATACATTGGCTGCCAGTAAAAAAATGAAAACAGCGTAAATCATCTTTGACAAATGAACTTCCATTTTATGTGCAATAGTAAAAAAGAAAAGCGATCACTATATTAATGTTATTTACTAATGGTCTATGTAGTCAAGAAGACAACTGGCTTTCTAGCAATCTTCTGACTGAAGAAAGTGGACAGAAGACACGACCAAAGTATGGTTGGGTTAGTTTTTATGCACAAAGGGATTTAAGTAGTCACCACACCCAGGGCCAGTGCTACCACTACGTGAACCTAGGCCCTCGCCTAGGGTGCCAGTGTGTAGGAGGCGCCTAAAACATCAAACAAGCACTGCTCCACCATGTTTGTAAAGGGCAGGGGGGTGTGGCGCTTGGCTATGATGTCACATTCCAGCGCCACACTCACAAGAATAGAACTAGTGGCGCTATATAAATAGATGATGATGATGATGATGATGAAGCCCCGTCCCCACTCTACACTAGGTCAGAAGTGGTGGGCAGACCAATCGGCTCTAAACCTACTTCCCCCTCCAAGGATAAGCCTTGCACTATTTATCTCAGTCATTCAGCTTTACATTACAAGAACTGTGACACACACAGAATACATAGTGAATACAGAGCATATGTGCAGGCTGTACTTACAATACAGAGTGCTGAACACGCACCAAAATGTATATAAAAATATATTTGTTAAATGTGTCTAGAGGATATTACAAACTTCTAAAGAAATGCAAAAATCTGAACAAAATGGCCTCCCTTCAGAGAACTTTTTATTTAATTTTATCGCCCTGGTACAAATTGCTTTATCTATTTCCTTTACTGTGTGTATCCAATCAATAGAGCAGGGAATAGGCATATCTAAGGGCAGAAATATGTCTGACGGATATGAAGGCCTCTGTAAAAAGCCATCAAGATAAAGCATAGTTGGACAAGGGCACCAAGAAATGAAAGCTGTCTGACAGTGGAAAAACCCTGTATAGTGAATGGTCTACTCTGTACCAGAGAGCTAGGTCACAACTTTATCGCGCTCAACGTATTTGCTTTCCATGGAGGGCAGGATTGATTAAGAATGGGATGTCCAAAGTCGTGTGTACCCTGGTATGTAGATGTCTTAAACCTGCATTCCCAGGTACGGTGAAATGACAGTTTGTGGCTTCTGAATACCTCTCTTCTCATTACCCCCTCTTCCAGCTAAAGTGGCCAACGTAAATATCTGGTCACTAAGTGGTAGTGCTTCTTTAAACGCTTATGGCTTTTACAGACTGTCAAATCCAATATCCAATTATGATTAAAAAGCGAATACTAAGTGAAAAGCATACAGTGATGACTGATTAAACAAATTAAACACAACTAAGTCAGACAAGTGCTGCACTATGAAACGTTTTAACGTATGTTATATAATGAGTGATGCAAATGCTGGCTTTAAATGGACGTATGTCACAGGGCTAGGGGAATACTAATTAAAGGGTGTGAAGCCTCTGCTGCCACATGATTAACAGGTCTGGATGTAAGAATAGCCCTGATAGTGGAAAATTCATACCAGCCCTAAGCATTTCTGATAGTCTGCGAATAGTAATATCCAGCTATCTCTAACAGCTAAGGTTGTATTCACATAGGTGACATTTACCCCCCCCCCCCCCCCCCCCCATATAGAACTAGAACTCAGTCCTCGTCTTTGGTTTGAAATTTATCCAACAACTAGAATGTGTAGACATCCAATCAGCAAAGAGCAAACAAGTTAAATGGGTTAGATGGACCTCACATCTCGCCATCCCAGTCCTGACCTGAACCAGTTCCACTGTGTGTGACCGCATGCAAGTCCTAGTGTTTCCTTCTACAGAATTCATTTTATATAGCCCACAAATATAAACGAGAGTCCGTTCATTAGTGGAACGTGGATATTGCACATTTGCAGAGTTATTATAGAAATCCAATTCCCCCCTAGGTTACATTAGGGATTTTTTCAGTCTGCTGAAGAATTCTGTGGACTGTAACTATGGAGTGCAATGAAAAATTGCTTCCCCCAAATTGCTAAAAAACAAATTTGAATATCTCAAGGTCTGTGACATTATGGAAATATTGAAACCTGTAATTGTGGGTGCGGCAAAATGCTGGAGATATATGTCTTTTTCCTTGCTTATGTAGAGAAATATGCCCTTTGAGGTGGCTTTCTAACACCACAAACTAAGTTAATGAAAGAGTTATGCTGTAGATAATAGCTATCACCTGAAACAAGTTCTAATGTATAATGATTGTTGAAGAATTCTATAACGGGCAAACAAAGCACTCTGGGTAAAAGATTTATCCAAATAGCGGTGAGGTCATATGACTTAATCCATGTTCCTATATCAGATCACATGACACGAGTCGTCTTGCAAGTGCCTTATAGCCAGGAAATGAGACTGTAGCAGCATATCGAACTAGTAACCTGTAATGTTATTGGATCATACAAAATAGCTTCTTGTCGTAGGAAATCACGCCAATCGCCCATCACTCAGCCATCACACACACTGCACGTACCTTCCCCCCCGCCCCCCAACAAAAAATAAAATAAAATGAACAAAATATAGACAGCAAACAGTTAAATTAGAAACTTCCCCTCTGTGCTTTTCCTTGCAGAGTGCATTGTCTTAAGGCATAGGCACATTTCCCCCTCTTTGATCAGAGATGGTTCAGTCCAGTGTCCTCCCTAATACGCTGCTCTGGGTGACCTTACGCAACATGAAACAATGGAAGAGTTTATTACAGAGAGATGGGGAGTGCTACATATAAAAGCACCAAAACCGGATAAAAAAAACCCCCACTCACCTCACCTTGTCTTGTGAAAAGCAAGAGTACCAGAGATTAAAAACACAATATGGTGCTCGGGAGATAAGAAAGACAACCAGAGATCAATGATAATCAATGCCACACAATGAAAACAATATATAGTCTGTCACAGAACACTGTGACAACTGCCCTGGGCCCGTGAAATGCGTCGGAGATGTCGCTCAACTTGGCTTTTCCAAAACTGCAGTCGTTGGTTTCATCACAGCAGGTGATTTTCACATATATTATTAAATGCAAACAAAGAAAAGCAAATAGAAAAATGTCCTTGGCCACCAGTGAACAAACAATTCGGTAATCTGTCTAGATCAAATCCTGTCGTGTCGCTAAAGTGTTTTTTTAACCGACACATTGTGACCGCTAATAAAAATACAGTGGTTATATTGTACAGTAGCTAGTGAAAACATGATACGATATGTAATTATTATACAAATAAATCTGATATATGAATGATTGTGGTTGACGTGCTTGTTTTTCAGAGTAAATGCTTTGCAATCAACATAGGTGCCTGGAGAATTAGATTGTTTTCTGCCGGAGTCCACGGGATTCAGACTAAAAATGCTTTAGATTACTTTTACAACAAGCTGCTGTAGATGTGGGCCGCAGTATACAGCAAGGTGGGCACCTAACTGCTAGAAAAAATCCATGATTAAATGGAACATTGGAGAGTTCGCCAAGTCAAACTAATCGGTCAGATGAAGTTGATCGTAAATCCCAGATCCCGACCCATCCGACCCTAATTCCAGCACCGACAGCAAGAAAAAAACTGTTGACACTCATAAAAATGTTGAGCCTAGGAGATTTTGAGTTTAGGTGATTTTGCAACATTTTCCTTCCAGCTTGGACAATTCGCCTTTTTGACATTAACATAAATCAGAAGTATTTTGCTATAGGTGTGACAGACAGGGCTTCTGTTTTGCTTCATTGTAAAAACAAATCAATAAAACATAATTCCTTTTTCTCAGAGAAATTGAATCATGTGTGGGTTTGGCTAGGGGTAGATTTTTAATCAAGCACCCTACATCTATATGTTACTGGGCAATAGGGATACATCTGTCACAAACGTCCCACGGAATTTAAAACCACAATATTGCCAATCAACTCAGCTGGTTTCAAAAATATAGCAGCTGTCCACAGCCAGGATATAACTGTATGATTATGGGTGCAAGAGGTTATTGGACTACAAGTGTTGTTTTGAAAAGTATGTTCAGTCCGGAGGACATATGTTTCTTTGGGTTTAATATGACCGGTCACCTATGAGAATAAGTCTTAGGAGAAAAACAGAATATGGACCTAAGGGAAGACAGCTGAGGGTCACCCTGAGTTTCTGGCACTGAATCATCTCTTCCATGGGAGATTAATAGATTTACAGATATATATATCTATATATATTTGTATATATTCACACGCACACACACACATATTGTTTCTGAGGCTTCCTGTGTCTGGTTACAGTCGTACTCCGGGTACTTTGGAGTTTGGCTTGCCAGTTTCTTACAGACAGATATTGTTATTTGTCTGACAGGTGGACTCGCTGCCCGCTTGTGACAGGAACAGTTTCCCACTGGGGCACACGCAGATCTCAAATACGTTCTGACGGGGAGCAGATGCAGAATACGATCCCCGCGGCAACTGTGGAAGCTTTACGTTGGCTGCTTTCAATTGGATCTACAAGAGAATAGAATGATCACAAGACAGGACAAAACAACGGGAGGTGAATGCATTCAGAAAGATATATTGTTTACTAGCTACACCACTGTGTCAACCCAATGACGGCAAGACGTGCGGATGCTACCGTCAAGTGTCTGGAGGAGAAAACTTACTGAGGCCACTTAGATTTAGTTGCTTTCAGGCTAAACACAATAACAAACTTATTGGTTGTTGGGAACATTCCCTAATTGGAGACATGGATTTATCTGAACAAGTTTTGTATCATCTCAAAGTTAATCAGGAGTCGCCGAGCTCCTGAATAACTCAATTCTGCAGGAAGTGCTGTGTGATACAAGCACCTATCACCTGCGCTTCCTCCTACACTCTTAGTATTGTGACAGTGTGAGGTGAAGTATCCTTTCTCCATCGGACTATCTCTATTCCTGCTGTCGGTCACTGCGCTGCTAACTGGAGCTGAGATTCTTGCTAGAGAAGGTGGCAACGCAATGCGGCCTCTGGTGCGTAATGGAGCAGAATACGCATTGTCACTTTTATCGTTATTAAATGTAGCAACAAGGCATAAAGCACTCATTTAACTTGTGCAGCAAAAATAAATAGCATTTTTAGGTGTTTCCAATATTTTCCTTCCAGCTAGGACAGTAGCCCCCATTTGCCTTAGTAAAAGCTCAGGGTGAAGCAGAATTGCACATGAACACATCTCCGCCTGCTTACAGTGCACACAAGGGGCCTGAGTCATTAAGGAAAGCAAGGCAAAAAAAAGGGGTAAATGCTCTTTGGGACAAACCATGTTACAATGCAAGGGGTGCAAATTAGTTTATTATTTTGCATGTAAGTTAAATACTGGCTGTTTTTTAATCTAGCACACAAATACTTGATAGCTTTATTTTTACACTAAAATCCAAAGTTGATACAGGACATGCCCTACCCCAACTATAAATCTGTCCTCACATTTTAAATTTACCTCCCTCGCCGATGCAACATGGTTTTGCCCAAGTGCAAAGTTACTCCTTTTTTTATACTTTACTCTCCATAATGACTCAGGCCCAAGTAATCCAGTGGAAAACGCTACTCCCAAATGACGCAGAGCTGCCAATTACTAGCACAGTAAAGATGCGCTTTAGCAAAATCAGTTTAAGTACTAATTACCTCTGTCTGTTCCTGAATCAACATTATAGAAGCATAGAAATCTAATATTACATAACTTGTGATGTGATGTGCGAGACATGTGTGTTTCAAACTATTTGAAAGGGACCTAAACCTGCAAAATGTTGGTGATGTTGCTCACTGCAAGCTGCCATCAAAGTGCCGGCATTACACATGAGCCACAAGTGTTCAGTACACGGATGCAGCACGTCCTAGTGTCTTGAATCCATGCTTAGTCCAGTGCTCACATTTCATATTGCCTCTATCCGTATAGATATTTGGGGCTAGACTTACTAATCTGCGGGTTTGAAAAAGTGGAGATGTTGCCTATAGCAACCAATCAGATTCTAGCTGTTATTTTTTTAGTACATTCTACAAAATGACAGCAAGAATCTGATTGGTTGCTATAGGCAACATCTCCACTTTTTCAAACCCGCACTTTAGTAAATATACCCCTTGAGGTGCTGGTTAGGCAGTGAACACAGCTCAGACTGAACGTAACATGGGAGTCAAGGCAGGTATAGCTGGTAGATAATGACCAGACTGGCTCACAAGATGGGAACCTGTGCTTGGCTTTTCCAAATTGGTTGCAGAGATAACGATATTGTGATATTGTGTAGAGGAGGTTTTTTATGAAGACTAAATTTAGGACATTTTCCTATACCTGACTAGTATTTGCAGCCTACCTCTCCGTCTGTAGAATCTAGTCGTAAATCCGTTCTACAAGAGGCTTCCAAACTACCGGCTTCTGCATTTATCTCAATTCCTTTCGGTGCCTCCATGATCAAGGTCCGTGTCGGTGATTCCAGCCTGTTCAAAGAAACATTGACAAGTATTACAGAGCAGCACCCGCAGCCAAATCAGCCCCACTATTGAGATGCGCAAATTAAGCCATCATCACTTATTTATATAGCGCCAACACTTTCACAAGTCCAAGTTGAAATCAAATACTCCATTTGGAGAATTGTGCACTATGGGCCTGATTCATTAAGGGAAGTTAAGCAAAAAAATTGAGCAATTAGTCTCCTGGACAAAACCATGTTACAATGCAAGGGGTGCAAATTAGTTTTCTTTTTTGCACATAAGTTAAATACTGACTGTTTTTCATGCAGCACACAAATACTTGATAGCTTATTTGTACACTGACATTTAAAGTTGATATTTGTGTGCTACATGAAAAACAGACAGTATTTAACTTATGTGCAAAAAAGAAAACTAATTTGCACCCCTTGCATTGTAACATGGTTTTGTCCAGGAGACTACTTAATCCATTTTTTTTACTGAACTTCCCTTAATGAATCAGGTCCTATATCTGCAAAGCTCGTTTACTTTTGTTATTGTTATGTTTTGTTTGCCAACATATTACAAAACGTTGTACAATCAGAACTTTTTTCATGCACATCGGTCCCTGTCTCAGTGGATCTTGCAATCTAATTTGTCTGTCACATCTGGGCTAAATAAATTAGAAACCATTCAACCTACCAGTATGTCCTTGGACCATGTAGGGAAACCAGAACACCCAGAGGAAACGCAAGAGAACATGGGGGGGGGGGGGAATACAAACTCTAAACACATAGCAACGGCCTCAGTGCAGCCAGCCAGGAACACTAATCACTGTACCGCTAAGTCGCCCATAACAAAAACAATTAAGACTCTCTGCTGAAAAGATATTAATCCCATCTATATTAATCTCATATATAATGAGATTATCACTTAAGCCAGTTATACTTTGAAAGGGGAAATAAATGTTCCTAGCATAGTGCTATATAAATACTTAGAAAAGATATGGGGAAATTATATTCTGCATATTTATATCTTAGCATAGTTCCTTGTATTCATTTAAATGGCACTTGGCAAACAAAAAAGCCCAACGGTTAAAAAAGAACAAAAAATTGGCTACAGCAGAAGAAAACAATGGTGGGGACTATAGTACATCCAATACATTTTCTTTTAATAATCTTATTTATAAAGTACTATCACACATTGTACACAAACAAAGTAAGGACCAAAATAGGCCAGAATAGGTGACATTGTATAGAACTGGCAGGGACTGTGTGACAGTCTCATAGGCAAAAGGAGGGGGGTGGGTTTCCTAGTGCCTGGAAACTCCACTCCAAGCCTGGGGCACTGTATAATTGAGGTGGCTGGACCCTGCCCCCGCTTCACACGGCTTTGCTTGAAAAGGGAGATCTGCGTGCACCTAACGGTAGAGCATGCAGCATTGTCCGTGTATATTATGGGGATAGGAAGAGTTGGAGAGCAGCCAAGCACTGTCTATAATAATAACCACGCCCCCATGCATGCTGGTCACACCTACTGGTGGCGTGGTGTGGAAACAAATCCTGTGTTTGCCCCTGAGTCTACAACCAATACATTTTGATCTAAGAATGTATAAGAGAATGTATTAAAGATAGGTTCACCATTTTACTAAGAACGATAAACAATATAGAACACTAACTATTTTTGAAAAGTGGTGGAGGAAAAGGTGCTGTAATGTCCTGCAACCAATCAGAGGTCTGCTTGAAACCAATTATAGTTGAAATCTGATTGGTTGCTACTGATTAATTTATAGATTGCCGCCTGATGCTCACAGTACACACACTTTGTACATTGTTTTCAAGTATTTTTCCAGTGACATCCCTTTAAGAACAATATAGGGCTGAGCATGGGACCTAGCAGAAAGGAGACAGATGGACAATTTTTTTTTAGTAATCAATTTTATTGATTACATTTATAGAGCCTTAATGCTATGTCCTCACAAATGTCTTTTCAAACCTTTGTTGTGTTTTAATGTTCGGTTGTTCAAAGAAGCATTTGTATCCCAGTTTCCAGGATCGGACCATTCGTTAGCGCTGCAATCCTTAGAGGTATTTATGAGGTTGGGAGCACCTTTTTATTTTAATAGAAAACACAACATCCCAATGAGTCTTTATTAAAATTAACGAGCCCAACCTCTCTATCCTTTCAAGGTTGCATGTAAATTTACACCATATAGCCAAACTAGGCACTTGCCATGGGCAGTACTTTTCAGGGGAAGCACATCAATGGTATTGTACTTATTTTATGTACTTTTTTATGGCAATTTAAATTTTATTCTGTCTCAGGCTTCATCAGGCACCTGGTCTCAGTAAAAATAACAGAAGAAGGGCACACTACTGATCCTTAGTCATATTGACCAACTTTGGCAAGTTGGTCTCCAGGAGATCCTGGGGGAGGTGTTTGTGTGGGGGTGGAGCTCGACAAATCGTGTCATTTGGTTCCGCCCCATAAATTATCATAACTATTTCTACCCTATTGCAGCAGGAGGCGTGGCCACACTGACGCGCGAGTCTCCTGGACATTCCGCGAGAGTAGGCAACTATATCCTTAGTATATATAAACTTGATAAAGAGGGGAAAGTTAAGAATAAGAAGGTTACAATAAATGTTGTGAATAAGAGGAATTGCACTTTTGCGGTCAGTTAATACTAAACAGAAAAGGACATTTTAGGGGCAAATGTCTAAAATCTGCCACTGGAAAGTAGGAACAGTTGTAAGCTATGTTTATTAGGACGTGTACACTAATAGTGCCTAGGGCCTGATCAGCTGCACAAAACATGCCTGGAACACGTAAATGGAGAGTGAGGCACACAAGAAAACACTTGTCTCTCCTCTCCTTTATCGTGTGTAAATAATCTTGCTCCGCAACATGCAATCTCATTTTTCCACTGCTCAGCACACTGCTCCGCCCACTCCTTACATAGCAAGGAACATGGCTCACTCTGACCCCTCCCATAGGGCCGGCTCCTCTGAAAAGTGCCACCACCTCGCTCCGTAAACCTTTCTGCTTTGCTGGAAAACTTGTGCAAACCAAGGCACATTGCACAATCACAGAGGATTCTCTGCTTCCCCTCTGCTGTTTTCAAGGTTTGCAAACGAGTGATAGCTTATGCAGCCATATTGGCATCCCTCTGAATATTGGTTCAGCCCTCAAAATGTCTGCCCCCGCCAGAGCCATCTTAACGCATGGGCATGGTGGGCAATGGCCCCGGGGCCCCACCAGCATAGAGGCCCCATATTCTTGTCAACTTTTCAGCGTATTATTCCGGGGAGATTTATTCAGAACCTTCAAACCCTCTTTATTAAAACGTTTAGGTGGACTAATCACCTCAGAAGTGCAGTGGGGCCCCTACTGTCTAACATTAAGGGCATAGTGTCATCATGGTTGTGTAGGAAGGGCCCCAGGGCACTGCTTTGCCCGGGGGCCTATAATGCTGTTAAGACGGCCCTGGCCCCCACTGTTTGTAACTGACAGTTACACTAAAAATGAACTTAATAGAGGTCCGCAGTCAAAATAAATGTTCACTACACGCAGCCTTCTTAAGTTTTGACTGTTATAAATACCAGTTGGCTAACAGTGAGGTAATATATAGGAAAACAATTATCAAAAACCTATTTTTTAGTCAGCAACCAATTAACCCTAGTGTATGTGTTGGGGAATTTAGACTGTAAGCTCCAATGGGACAGGGACTGATGTGAAAGACAAATATTCTCTGCACGGAGCTGCACATTATTGTGGCACCAAATCCATATAAATAAATGATTATAATAATACGTACAGAGTACATGAAAAAAATAGCAGCTAAAATTCTCTCTAAACTGATCTGTAACAAGTGAAGAATGGCTGTTAAATAATGCTTAGGGAAACTGTGCTTTAAATCTGCGCTGCAAATCAGTTCAATTTGAAGGGATAGCATTGAACATTGAATTTAATTAATTGTTACACCAATATCGCTGGGCAATGTACATAAAATTTAGCAATTATTCCATCAATTACTTGCATTTTAGCTGAAGGACAGAAAAATATTGATTTATGCTGCCATCAACTAATAATCACTCCTAATCAAACTCACACAATATGGATGACTGAATCACATGCCCTTGAATCCCATTTCTATCAAAATATTTTCTGCACAACCTGAAACCTCTACCCCCCATTCCTCCAAGAAAAAAACAGCTGAGATTATGTTGTCATCTTCAGTTAACATGATTAAAGCATGACGGAGTTAATTAAACGAACATGGGAAATTTTTCTCCTGAGTGTGTATGTATTTACACGAATTGTCATTGCAAAATTACTGGTAACATATAACATAAATGTATTAAGTTCCACTGCGGACAGATGGTAATTTTTTGCATGCTATATTGAGAGCTTGTTGGATAGTGTGCGTTCTTGTCCAAAAACCTAAGACGCAGAACGTGCGAATGAGCCCTAAATGTTCTAAAACACTATAAAGGATAACGCCACTTAAACAAACAAAACTTTGTGTTCATTTTTTAAACCTTTTGCTCTGTTTAGCAGTCTGACACTACCATGTAACGCTATCATTGCTAACCCACCTTGGTTCTGCTCCATTATCTCTTCAGCAACAGAGATCCGATACATTGGTGCTATTTAAAAGACTAAGGAGCCTATTGATTACATTTTGGGGGTTTTGCCCCATTCGTTGTTATCTGTCATCACAACGATGACAGATGACTTTTCGTTTGAATTTATTAACAAAAATCATCCCAGGTCAACGCATCCGATAGACTTTCCTTGCCTTATAACTGCAGTAGTCTCTCTCTCCATTCTGGTTACTATCGCGAAGCGGCTTTGTGATAGTAACCAGTGGGAGAAGGGGCAAGAAGGTCGCAGTGTGGGATCCAAAGATCCCTCTACCGCAATGCTCTTGCCATAGCGTAGAATAGCTAACGCCATCTTTAGATGGTCAACAGCTTCTTACTTTAGCTCATAAGTAATATTTGAATCTACGTGTAAAGGATCTACCAAAATGGATTAGATACTAAGATTATAGATCCCAAACATATGAGGATTCTAATCAAATATTATTTGATTATTTCAATGACTTGTATTCATGGCCAAATATATGGTATCTAATTATAATTTTGTTAGCAGTGACGCGGCTTGACAATTAGCATTGTCTATTTTATCAGTGTATTTCTTTCTCTCAATTGTACTCCACACACATTTTTTTAATATTTCGCTATTAGAATTTTAGTTCAACCAATAAAGATATATTTAACAGTATTTTCAGATATTTTCTGGTCCATTCGAGTGCCCCTTAGGATCATTTCTTTCTTTCTTCTACTTTGTGGACACTACATTAACACGCCTGCCCCCCCACTACCTCCCCCACTCCACCGCTCTATACATAGAGAACAGACAGAGACGTAAGTAAAGGGCTTTCTGCGCTTAGGAGTTGGACTTACGTCCAAGACCTCCCATGTGTTTGAATTCCCAGTGATGTCGGAAGTCTGACAGGAGCGGAGGGGAGAGATCTGGGTCCCTTTTAGAACTGTGAGAAAAGTGAAATGTCCCCTCAATTCTCTTTTCAGTGGGAATTAGAATAAGTCTATTTTCATGAGTTCCGTTGATAGAAGATGATAAACTGTTGGTGTTAAAAACATTTTATTGAAAACAAGTTGTTTATGCGGGGGTAAAATCACTGAAAGATATGATCAGCGTCTGATGAGCGAGCCTGGCCCCACATGACGTCTGGGGTCAACCAGCTCCTCCCGCTTTTCTGTCTGCTAACTCAGGCGCAATGAATCTTCTTGCACTTTACAATACATAATTACTGAGCCTCCCAACGGAAACGGGGGCTACTTGTGTAGGCATTCAAATTAAACAGTGAAAGCTTTTAATTAAAAAGAATAAATCACAGGAAAACATTTCAATCTGAGTGGAGAACATGAGAGGTAGTGACATGAATAAGTGATTGTAAGACATTCTTGGGCGTACAGTGATTTTTAATGGCTGTCTTAGGGACCAGATTAATTACATGGTGAGGTCAGAAATGGACACGTCTTCATTTACAAGTGTTAAGCTATTTAAACACAACTGAGATGTACAAGTTATGAATTAAGTCACCAGAACAGATCAGTGGATTTTTATGCTGCTAAAAGTTTCTCAGAATTTGTGATGATATTTTTGTTTTGCCTTGATAAGAAGTTTTTACAGAGACAGAAATGCACCTTTTGGGGTACATTTATCAAACCGGCTAAAATTGAAGTTGTTGCCCATAGCAACCAACCAGATTCTTGCTATCATTAAACTAGTAGATGATGGAAAATGATAGCTAGAATCGGATTGGTTGCTATTGTATGTAGCAAAAGTAATTCTATAAAGTAGTAAGTTATTACACCAAAAAATAAATATATATTATGAAATATATACCCGACATGCATGTTTTGTGAAAAATACATACATATTACTGTTTAGAGGCATGCACATTAAGGTAACAATGATATATAGCGGAAAATGATTTTTAAATGTGCATTGCACTTATACAAAAATATTTATTACAATATGATACAAAAAACAAAAGTAAAAACATTATTGGGCCTGATTCATTAAGGAAAGTAAGGCAAAAAATAAGTATGTTTTCTCCTGGACAAAACCATGTTACAATGCAAGGGGTGCATATTAGTTTATTATTTTGCACATAAGGAAAATACTGCCTGTTATTTCATGTAGCACACAAATACTTCATAGCTTTATTTTTACACTTACATTTGAAGTTGATCTAGGACATTCCCTACTCCAACTATAAATCTGTCCCCACATTTTAGATTTACCTCCCCCTCCAATGCAACATGGTTTTGCCCAGGTGAAAAGTTACTCATTTTTTAAGCTTTCCTTTCCTTAATGAATCAGACCCATTATTGCTGGGGAACCTGCTGCATGATATGCACATGGGAATTAAGTACAAAACAGTTCGTTAGGGGGTTAAAAATCATAATTCCATAATCTCTTCTTGTTGTACAATAATCATGCAAACTATGCCATATATAATACACAAGTGACGCTAATATAAATGAAGCAATTGAAGCATACAACATCACCACAGTATTTGTTAGGAAAACATGTGTATTAAAAGGAATTACGCAGGCCATACTGTGAATTTTTAGAATCCACTTAGGTGTTCTGTGACCTATATAGCCACACTGCCTACAGCCTTGTGTTTTTACTTGACCACAGAACTCCACTGTAACTTCTAATATCCATATACTTTACAGCATGGAGTGCACTATCCCATACGTTATTGCACAATAGTGTATACGTATAGAGATACTATGGAGAACTATCTACCAATACTTACAAAAAATACACATAAAATATTAGCAAATATATGACAGAGTAACATTCTCTCGACTATTTCAGTGAATGTGACACTACATGTAAATTTTTTTTTTATTTTTGTAAATATAAAACAACCTAAATAAGTAAATACATGTGTTGCTTTTTAAATGATCCTAAGCAAATTCAGATTTTAAGTCACACTTGCATTCAGTTTGTAGTGAAACCACTAGAGGGCGCTAGTGCATTATATAAAAATGATGACCATCTAAGCCAGGGGTGCACAGCTTTTTTTGGTCCGGGGGCTGCATTGGGCAATAGAATTCATTAGAAGCCGCTGCAATAAAATGTAACTTGCTCAAAGATGTAAAATATGTAACATTTACTAGACAAGATATCATAGATATCAAGCCATGACCCTCCTCTCTAACACATTTGGCCTCCATATCCTCTGCAATAATACATTTACTCCCTCAATTCTGTAGTGACAAATTCCCGCCACCTCACCTTGGTACTAGCACCACATAACTCTGTAGTATCACCTCTCCCACACACCTAGGGCCGAATTAACCCGAGGTCTAGGTGGGCTAGAGCCAGGGGCGGGCTGGGCCGGGGGGCAGGGGGGCATTGGCCCCCTGGGCCTCTCACAATCACGGCTGTTAGGGCTGGCCGCCCCCCCGGAAGTAATATAAATGTGATGCGGCAGCAGAGTTTTTAAGCCATAATTACAGATTTATGTTTATGGTCATTTGACTTACTGATCTTTTGGTTCCCAGTTAAGTTTTGAAAGCTATTAACCAGATTCTACAATAAAGCAACAGAGGTTAACGATTGAACAAGATGGACAAAACCTTTTGCTTTATTGTCTGCTCAATACTGCTGTCATTGATGACGCGGCCGCATCACGTGTCATGTGATGCGCCGCCTGTGCGGCGTGTGCCCCCCGGGCTGACGTCCGTCAGCCCGCGCCTGGCTAGAGCCCAGGGGCCTCAGGGATTTGGGGGGTCCCGCCCCGGCATTCATCAGGTTGGGGGCGTCCCCGCCCCTGGCTCTGACTGTCAGCTTGAGAATGGCAGGGAGCTAACAGCAAATGTTATGCTGTTAGCTGCCTGCTCTCCTGTAGTGCTCCCGCGGCACGCAGTAATCTCCTTACTGAGGAGATCTCGAGAGAGTGTCTCTCACGAGATCTCCTCGGTAAGGAGATTACCGTGTGCCGTGGGAGCACTGCAGGGAGTGACAGAGGAGCAGAAGCAGGTAAGCGCTCTGAGGGGGGGAACTCGCGGGGGAATGGAGACCTCCTTAGCCCGGGGGCCTCCATTCCCTTAATCCAGCCCTGCACACACCTGTTACACATTCCCCTCCATCACTTCTATAGTGACACATTTCCCCACCCTATCACCTATATAGTGACACATTCCCCCCACCTTTAACACATGATCTCGGTAGTGGAACATTCCTCTACCCCCATCACCTCAGTAGTGGAACATTCCCCCACCCCCATCACCTCTATAGTGACACATTCTCCTCCATCACCTGTGTAATAACACACTGCCTTTGAGTGACACCCCCGCTATAATAACCGTCCCGTCCACTCTCACCTGTAATACATTCCCCCTCTCACCACTATAGTTTTCTTGTGATATTGGACACAAGTGAGTCTGGAATTCACAGGACTTGGAATTGTCAGTCTGACTTTTGCCAACATGCACATTCCCAGCTCAGCTCACAACGGCTGAAGCCTTAATATCGGCTACAGGTCAGATACCAGGTACTGCTGATACAAAGAGTTGTAAGGACAATGAAGATCTGTACATACAGAGGTCTGGATGAGGTGTGTTGCCTCATGTTCTCAGCGAGTGCCCGTGGATAGAGAATGCTTCTGAGAATAAAGATTAATGAACACTAATGGTTGGAGACTCAGTTTTTCAGTGTGATAGAAGAGGGAGGATGGGACAGATATCTCTCTCAGAGCAGGGTGAGCTGTTAATTATCTGGAATAAATATATTTTCTCTCTTATACAAATACAATTTGCCTATGTATCAGTGTACAAAAAATGTATGTCATAATCTCTTTTTCTTACATACCGTAGATGGTGGAATGGTTCGGCCTTGACATAGGGTGTCTCAAGGGATGCTGGGAACACAGCGCCTTCCGCACCTAAAAAAGGAAGGTTACGACAGATTACAGCAGAGGTTTTCCTTGTACTTATTTCATATACAAACTTTAATTGCTGTCAGTTAGAGACTTGGTGATAATTATGATACACAAAGGGTACAGAAGGAGAACAAAGATGTCCAACCTTTAACACTAGCCCACAGGACAGCTCTAAATTGGGTTCCCATATTGGATAAATGCCATATTCCTAATCCTAGCTTTATCTAGGCAGTGGAAGTATCCTAGCATCATATTCCCAGCAACACATTCTAGTGGCTCTGCAGACTAAGAACTGGCATACTGACTAATATACCACATCCCAATCACACTGAGCAGAGTGGAGGGAGGTACACTTGTAGGAGTTGCCACCTTTTTGCGCTGATATGAAAGAGATACCTGCTGAAAAGATAGAGCAAAATGTAATATATTTGTACCTCTAAGTCCACATATGTTCTTAATCAATTATATATGAAGCACCAGTTATCCTAAAATTAAATTACTTATGATAATTTACATCCTGAGCGTTATTATGTTTCAATTCAAATACAAATGGAGCCTCAATTTACTCAGTCTAACCCAAATAGTCGTCTCTGAAACCATTTGCTAATGTATTCCTGGTGCTAATTGGTTTAAGATATCTCAATATGATATGAACTTTTTGCAATAGCTGATTCCTCACTTGCACTTAGGATTCTCTTTGCCCTATTTTCTTGTTAATCCCATTGACATCTTTAGATTTGTTCTCATTGGTAGCTATTTAACTTTAATTCCTGAGTGCGTAACTTTAAAGTGTCCGGGTTTTAAAAATCACTGAAACCCAAACACTAGACTTCCGACATCCCAAAACCTGACTGACCAAGTGAGAACTGGACAGCACCCTAGTATATGTTGTAGAGACAGGTGCTAGAATTGAATACAAGTTTGAAGCTTTATTAGTTAATACATGCTCTTTTCGTGAACAATAGGGGCTTACTTAATAAATGTGCTGTAAGCCATAGCGACCAATCAGATGTTAGCTTTCGTTTTTGACTCTGTGGTAGAAAATTGGACCTATAATTTGATTGGTTGATGCGGGTAATTGCACATATGTGCACAGTCTACCATTAAATAAGCCCACAAAGGAACTACTGGTTGACTCTTTCATATTTCAAGGATTTGTTTTTATGTTCTACCTTTTTTTCTCATTCTCCCCTATGTTAGTTGTTACACCAGCTTGTTTATTATATTAAATTCTGCCTCTAGTGCTTCTAATTCCTTGACTTTTCCGTTTAGCCTATTGACTCAATTAAGGGAATTTATTATCCTGATATTGTGATGAAATTGGAAATTTCTATACACAGATGATAAGAATCGCACTAGGTGCTACTCTTTCAGCAAGATGGACTTGTGTCTTTTCTTAACCTCATTGACTTTGAGATAACAGTAATTGTATAGAAGATAAATTGTCATTGCCTGGTATTGGATTGTTTACACTATACAAGTGTCTACAGTTTCCATTCTTTCCCACAGATTGGAAATCCGTTGGGGCATGACTCCCCCATGGGCTCCACTCACAGCTTAACCCTTTCCTCCTCAGAGAGGTCAACGTAATGCAGAGGACCACTCCGTACCCACCGTCATTATGTACAAACCTGTAGTGAGACGGAAATGGCATCAAAGTATGTTGTAGAACTTGGGGTCAATTCCTGGGGAATACAGGATTTTTCTAAATCTCTTTGTGCTGGTAATCAATAACTGAGAGGTACACGGAAGACCAGCCCATGAAACTCAACGTCTCCTTAGTGATCCCACTTGTACATTAACCATTTTCTAGCTGTTGCTTTTGTCTTCCTCATGGGAGAGCCTACAAACGCCACACAGATAGAGCCTGGGTTGGAACTGAACTCATGACCCCAGCTGGTCATAAGGCATAATCTGCAATAGCTATATAAATAAATGATCAGAGATATGGAGGATGACTTAGAATATGGGCTTATAAGGTTAATGATTTTGTGGGGCAGTAGTGTGTGTGTGTATATTAGGGAATTTAGATTGTAAGCTCCAATGGGGCAGGGACTGATGTGAGTGAGTTCTCTATACAGCGCTGCGGAATTAGTGGCGCTATATAAATAGCTGCTGCTGCTGATGAATAGTCACTTTTACCGTGTTCTTTCAGACATGCACTAGGAAGCCTTGAGGTTTGATTTCCACCACAGGATAATTATAACGACCAATCCATGTTTGGACATACTACAATAAGTCAATTTATCCTAAGGATACCTTTCTGTCTTCTAGGGTCTACAGAACCAAGTCCATCAGTGCTTTGTATAGTTCTATATTAATTTGTGCATGATTTAGGTTGTTTTTTTAATCCAATATAGTATTCATACACAAGTAAATATCTCCCTGTTTGGATTTGCAGGAATTAAGACAGCAGGCTTCCTTCATTGGCATAAGGTTACTTGTTTCACATTGGAACATTTGTATTGCACTAATTCTTTGGTACTGTGAAGTGGAACATATTGGCTCCTTATTGGTAATGGACGATAAAGGTCATCTCAGGTGTGTTTAATGGAGCAGATCCGGTAATGGCTGCATGCACAGACTCGCGTTGAATCATAATTTGCTCTTTGTTGGGAGCTGGAAGTCCCCTCTCTCTCAGATATTCCACTTATATCAGCACTGGTGCGTTTATTGATTTTTAAATCAATTGAAATAATAAACTTCTAATGAGAGAACTGTGCAGGGTTTTGCATATTAATAGAAAGTATAGAGATGGGTAATAGCATCATACAAGTAGGTTGTATGATGTGAGATAGGAGTTACAATTACGGGTCTCTATACTAAGAATTCGGTATGGTCAGATCATGTCTCTGGGATGATTGCCGGCTTATAAACCATTTTGGCGATGACTTTAATAATGGATAAACGATAGGACACAGCAGGCTTATGCCTGTTGCAGAATAGTGGTTCCTTAACTATGTCTGCTTTACCAGTGTAATAAATAACTCTAATCATTTCCAATAAGTAAATATTAGGGGCTAGGGGCAGAACATAACATTACAGGGCCAAACACTATGGTGGCCTAGTGGTTAGCACTTCTGTCTCACAGCGTTTCACAGTGGTCATGAGTTCGATTCCCGACCATGACCGTATCTGTGTGGAGTTTGTATGTTCTCCCCATGTTTGCATGGGTTTCCTCTGCATGCTCCAGTTTCCTCCCATATTCCAAAAACATACTAGTGGGTTAATTGGCTGCTATCAAATTGACCTCAGTGTGTGTGTGTGTGTGTGTGTGTGTTAGGGAATTTAGATTGTAAGCTCCAATGGGGCAAGTATTGATGTGAGTAACAAAAATTCTCTGTACAGCGCTGCGGAAATAGTGGCGCTATATACATAAATAAATTATGATGATAATGAAAAACTAAATTTGAGAGTGGGAATCCTCCAGCGACTCTCGCTCTGCTCTTCTGAGCATGGGGTGGGCCAGGGCACGCGCAATGATACTCCATTTGGGCCTCCTCACAACGGCCACTGTCTACAATCATGGTCATGTGAATTATCATTCCAAGTTATTATTATTATTAATTTTTATTTATAGGGCGCCACAAGGTGTCCGTGGCGCCGTACAGGGACAAAAACGAATTACAATACAAGGTGAGACAGCACAGTACAGTAAACATAAAGCACAGCAACTCAGTAAGCTCAATGCACAGCTAGTGAGGGCGGGGGGAGTATCCGCAAACGACGGGGCCCAAAAGGAGGGCGCGGAAGACAGGGAGACCCCAGAGGGGGGAGGAGGGCCCTTGAGGAGGAGGGCAAAGTAGCTGGAGAGCAGAGTTAGAAGTGGTGGAAACAGGAGGAGAGATGGCCCTGCTCAGAGGAGCGTACAATCTAAGGGGAGGGGTGGAGAGACGGAGAAACGCAGGGGAGAGAGGGAGAGTAGAGGGACGGAGGCAGGGAAGGGGAAAGAAGGGGGAGAGGCAGAGGATAAGGTAGGTAGTTAAGTGGGAGACTGGAAGGCTTTAAGAAAAAGGTGGGTTTTTAAGTTATAAAGAGTCAGTGGTTAAAGTGAAAATTTAGATGTGAGGGGTTTGGAAATTTAGAAGTGGAGATATGAAGAATGTATTAGGAATGTAAGTGAATGGAATGTGATACCACTGTATACACCCCACTTCTACCACTGTTTAGATTTGATAATTTGCTTATTCAGGGCATCATGGAGCAAAATTGGAACAATGGTAGAACTCAGATCACAGAGCAAATATGATAATTGCAGAGCTATAAAGTGGGCACATTTGGCTGTCAGGGCCCAGTAATAGGTCTTACAATGAGACGGGTACATATTAAGCCTGATCAGCGAAACACGTGATCTGTTTGTACTTTGGCCTTTCAGCCAGCTCAACATTTTAAACAGCCAAAGAAGACAATCTGTTATAATTGTATATAATTTGCATACATGCACTCTCTGCAGACTTATAGGAAACAAGTTACTATACATAGTTAACAATACCACAAAGCAATAAAACATGTAAAAAAAAAAAATGCAGAGTAAAGGCTATTATATACATGGTAGCCAAGTAGATTTCGGCATGAAGGGGTTTATCCATATACATAAGACCCAATAGATGGACAGTTTTTGATAGGAAAGAGGAACTGTGGGTTTTGGGTCCAAGGAATGGTTGCTCTAAAAAAGAGACAGCTGGGACAAATTTATTATCAATTATTCATATAGCACCACCATATTAAGCAGTGCTCTAGAGAGAATATAGTATCCTGCTAACCATTAAAATACAAATACTGTATTACATGTGCTCTTATCAAATATTTTAGTTTAATCAAAAACATGAGGCCAAGGTCATGTAAAAAAATAATAATAAAAAAAAACATCCTTCACACGACCTATTCTTGTTTCTCCTTTGATAAATTCTGATCAGCTGGAACAATGTTAGGTAAATATTGAAAGCCCCAGGAGAATTGTAAAATTAAGATGATTGAAGCACAATAGATGCGGTTTAAGGCTAGGTCAATGCTTTCTGATAACCAGAAATACAGTCGATGGAGGTCCCTGAAGCCGTTGTAGATGTATAAATATGTACATTATTTATACATCCAACCACACGTTCCCAAGGGATCTTGACTAAATGAGAGCAAACCTTATACAGCTGCAGTGGAGACAGTGGAAACAACTTAACCAGTATAGAACCTTTGGATCAGAGTGATCCAGTGGTTATCTATGGCCCGTACAGGCAGGCCCGGCGCTCCCATTAGGCAAGGTTAGGCACTTGCCTAGGGCGCCGGGCTCTGGAGGGCGCCACAGATTAAAAATTTCTTTAAAACTGTGCCACGACCGCTGACCATACCTTTCACGGCCGCCGCACAGCTTCAGATACATCCACAGGGAGGGGGGAGGGACTATTGCTCACCACCACCGCCGCCTCTCTGCTCCGTCATCATCATCACGGCCCGACAGTGTCAGTGAGTGGAGGGGAGCAGACGGAGCAGAGAGGAGGCAAGTTAGAAGCAGGTAAGAAAAGACGCACATTTTCAAAATCGGCGCCCCCACCATGCACACTTACACACTATTTTGTAAGTGTGCAGGGTGGGGGTGCTGATTTTGAAAATGTGCCGGGCGGGGGGCGCCGATTCTGTAAATGTGCCTAGGGCGCCACGGACCCTAGCACCGGCCCTGCATACAGGTGTATAGTAATCTCTAGTCTAGGAGTCACAAGTGAGCAACTAGCAGCATTGTTGACAGATCAGGGCAGAGATATATTAAAACCCCATCGGGACCAGTTTCATAAGTGACATTGGCAATAATGGGTTTCTATAGATTACATGGTTTACTTCCCAAAGGGCGGCCAGAAAGTTGTACTTAAGACTTATATTCCACAAGTTAACCCGTGCATGATACTCATGCATTCTAGTCAAATCAAGCTACTTAAGGTGTTAAAAAGGTTCTTGTCATGCATTTGGGCCTAGCCCAGGCCTCCTCAGGGGAAGAGCGTTACTTCCCGACGTAAGCGCCCTTTTTTAACGTGGTTTTGTCCACATGTCACCACCTCATCATTCTTCTCCATCACCTCATCCTTCATTTTCATCGCCACATCTATCCAGATATCTATCCAGACACAGGGATCTCTCTCAGCGGTCCTGAGTATCACACTCCTCTCACTCTGTCACCCCCGGCAACCACCAACCACTCCCCACTGTCACCCCCGGCAACCACCAACCACTCACAACTGTCACTTCTCCTTCAAGAAATATATATATATATATTTTTTTTAAATCTTTATAAACACTTTTAACAATTAAATTAAATTAACTAATTAAAAACATCCTAGTATGCCAAATTTCAGCCCTTTCTGATTTTTTTTTTCCACACACACTAAGAATTTAGTAGGTCAGTGTATAACTCCGCCCAGCAGGTGGTGCTGCAGCTTGGTTTTATTTTTTCCACACACACACAGACAGACTAACACACGCCACTAAGCATTTATATTATAGATTGTTTTCAATTACACACCCCTCAGATTTTGTTTTGGTTTTTTTTGCCACTGGAAATGTCTGTACCCAACAATATCTCAGTTTTTATACAAATGATTGCACAACACAATCTTTACAGTTTCTGTACAGGGTATTTTTCTCAGTATTTCCTTATTTCCTATGCATTATTAGGTATTATGAACATATTGATTGACTAGAAACCAGTGTTGGTCCCTAGTGCACTGACACAAAATAGTCGGTTCCACTGTGTTTAGACAACAGGTACTTTTTTCTAATTTTACCAGTACATAATAATGTATACACTTGATAGACCCATTATACTCATGGTAATATTACTATTCTACAAGATATTTTAATTAGCTTCACTCTATCAAGTCAGAATAGGACAGGGAATCAAATAATCAATTTTAATTTTGCAAGAAAATCATGCATAGCGGGAAACAATAATGTGAGCTACTTATATATGTATGTTATATCATGTGTATCCAAAACTCGCTGCCTGATATATCATTTCCAGATCCTTCTGGCAGTGCCAGAAGTGAACATAGTGCGGGTGGATTGGAGTATTTCTTGCATTGTCCCCATTTTCAAATGGGCAATTCTGGAATGTATATTCTACAGAGTCTCTCATACATAAGAGTCAGGAATAGCCACAAAACTGCCCCCCCCCATCCGCAAATTACTTACAAAATGATTTTAAATGTATTAAACCTTTATCATACCACAGTTGGTTATTGACAATACACACAAACATTTGGGGGGGAACAAGTTGCTCCTTGGAGCAAGCTGCCATATTGCAATTAGAGGGTGAATGCTTTGCACAACATATCTTTGGTCTCTGACTAAGAAGCCAGCCTTTATGAAATGCTTAATGTAGAAATGTCCAGACTAGGATTTACATTTGTACCCCACAACTCCAAACCCTCCATATACCCACCACAGCTCTCCACAATACCCACTTTATAAAATAAATATATGTAAATAACTTAGACCTAACTGAGCCCATCGTTCATTACATCATCAACTATTTATATTACGCCACTAATTCCGCAACACTGTACAGAGAACTCACTCACATCAGTCCCTGCCCCATTGGAGTCTAAACACACACAGACTGAGAGACTAGGGTCAATTATGATAGCACCCAATTAACCTACCAGTATGTTTCTGGAGTGTGGGAGGAAACCGGAGCACCTGGAGGAAACCCACGCAAACACGGGGAGAACATACAAACTCCACACAGATAAGGCCATGGTTGGGAATCGAACTCATGACCCCAGTGCTGTGAGGCAGAAGTGCTAACCACTGAGCCACCGTGCTGCCCCATATATCAAAAATAAAAAAATGAAATAAAAACAATGAATGGATCAGAGTCTGCATCCCTAGGTTTGGGTCTTTATGGACCTGAGAGTACTGCATACTATCATATTTTGGCATAAACCACTGCTGCTTCAACCCTGATTCACATCTCACATAACTCATGGACATAAAGGGTGTAAAGGGGCATTGGGGTTACCTTAATTTAAAGTGTCATAATTTAAGATTTTAAGTTCATATTTAATATGCCTCTACTATAAAACAGAAAAAATGCAGATGCCGGCAGGGCATGCTGGAATTAGTAGTTCCACACCATTCGGACAGCTACAGGTTACCCCTTAGCTTGACTTGGATCTAGGGAAAGCCCTAATTCAAGGGGAAAGAAAAATATCACGTATTGTAGTTAAAAATCTAAAGTCTTGAACAAAGCCTATCCTATTACATACTAGACGCTGGCTGGTGTTTACATGCATATCACACACTGCAGGTAATAAATAGTTACTTATTAATTTATTCTCTATTCTGCAGACTCCTATTAAACTGTCATTCTGATCTCAGCCCTGACACTATGTAATTTACAGACAATAAATGTTCATAAACAGCCTGAGTAGAAAATCTATACAGTTATTCTAGCTTTATTTTACGTTCCATTTAATGCCCCTCAAAAATGATTTTGTCAATGCTATTCCATTAGCAGCTTCTCTGTCCAGTGACCTCCCCTCTACGACAATATGTCAAGGAATCAGTGAGCGTAACAGAGAGCCACTGGTGAAAGCCAGGAGTACTGGTGAGCCTGGTATACTGGGGAGAGTGCAAACGTATTAAGCAATTCCTCTAGTCCAAATATATATACAAAATAATGTCTCACACAACCTTGGCTTCCAAATTTTCGAAGCTAACAAGATTTAAGCAAGCTGCTTACAGTGCAGAGAAGAATCACGCATCATTCGCTCAGAACGATTACCGATCAAGACTAACATCTATATTGGTGCGCATAAATTGATGAATTACTATGGAAATGTGATACTCTACAGTGCTGTCCAAGATATATCTAGTTGATTATATTCTGCCAGTGTCAAGTCTTCAGTTGTCAGTAATTTAGTGAAACACTCAAGACCCTTGGTAGTCACAAAGTAATAGGGAGGGAAAACACAGTGCATCAATAATGCTCAGATCATTTACGGACGCGCTTTAAAATTTGGTTGGAAGCTGAGCATTATCGACCAGTGTGCGCAGTCGTTTCAAGACTGCATTCAGAGGTCTGGCCCGGTCGCATCCTGTCACTTGGGCTGACCTGTGGACAACATGAACAAGCAGAAAAGTTAAAAAATGCTAACTTTATTTTGACTGTCTGTCCTCAAGGTTACCGCAGATATTTACATATCCTCTATTGTTAGAAAAGCACCCATTTACCAAACATTGGCTAAGTATCTACTAGCTACAAATTGGAAGAATCCACTTGTTCCATCTTTCTCAGCTCTTAAAGAGCAAATATGGAACATAGCAGTCATGGAGAGATCATGTATATACCCAGGATGGAGCCCCCAGGCTCTTTGTAGAGAGCAGATCCAGGCCATCCTCTTCACTTCACTGACTTTCCTCCCTTACCCAGGTGTGATGACCCCTACACACAAACCCTCTCCCCTTGGCACAAAGACGCTTGCCCTCTCCTGTCCCTGCCAACCACAGGCATTCCATTTCCCATCTGCCCTTGCCCCCTTTTATTATTTAAAACTTTTCATACTCACTTCTCTGTGGCACTCTTACTGCCCCAGTTATCTTTTACTATGTTTATTTTTGCTATATACTGGTCGGCATGCTCAATTTGTGTTCCATTATCCTGTTCTAGCAATGTTATGATTGATGATTCAAAATAAAGAATGATAAAAAAAAAATAACACCCATTGTTATATCCACAAGAATGAAGCTTGTAAGGTAGGGTCAAATACTTAACAATTATGACCACATTTAATGTACAGTGTCCAGGGTAACACTGAATGAAAATGAAGCATCTTTTCAGTACAATAACGGTAATAAAACAAATAATCATAGTATTAAATGAACCATACAAACGGTTTGCCACACATGAACTTATGCATTCAATGTCTGTAATCTACTTTGAAGAACTATCAATAGGGTCATGCTTTGAGAAGGTTCCAGCAGACATAAATGAGTTCTGTGGCATCTTGAAAAAAGGGGTATAAAAATTGGTGCAGAGTTCAGATATGGACTTTTAAATACTGTTCCCTGAGAAAGCCCAATGGCCCCTCTTAAGCCATATGTTCTACTCTAGACATCATGCTTACAAAAGGTCAAAAGAGTTAAGCCCTTCTCATCATTGGAAGGAGGTAACATTTTTAAATATAATCTTCATAAAGGATCATGATGGGAAATAAAGAACATGCATTCTCCTGCTCTAAAGAATAACTATACACAGCTTTCCACTAAGGTCAAATACTATGGTGAGGCAATCAATAAGGAAAGGAAAATTACATTACCAGGAATTCCAAAGAAGGAGATGTACTGATTTGCATATTTTATAATGGATTTCCTGAGTAATCAAAGACATAAAGTCAATTTCTAGATTGGCTACTGGACAACTAACATCTAGGTTAGATATTTAGTAATCATGGTAACAATGATATACTGTTGAGTGATGAGGGACACTGGGAATGGGGTTGAGACACTATAGAGAAGAAAGATGCTTCTCCATGGGCCTTCTTTTCTACCTAAAAATCTTGCCAACCCTTCATTCTATTGGAAGTAACAAATATATTGTAATTGGATACAATACTTCTCCTACTTGAAAAGCTGTCTCTATAACTAATAAAGGTACATTGATTTAGAGAAGAAAGAAATTGGTGAACATGGGTAGTGTGAGAATATGGAGAGCTTCACAGATAGAATAGGTGAAACCTGAAGATCAAGACAGAGGGAAAAAATGCCCATGGATCGTCGGAATGGTGGGACATCTAGGCAGGATGAAGAACTCTCATTATAGTATCGTCCTTTTAGTAAAGCCCCCATCCCATTAGCAGAACGGCAGGAGGACTGATGTCCAGGACGCACTTCTTTTCCGGAGCTACTCATCCAACCCCCCTCCTCCTTGGTAATAGTCAATTCTCCATCTCCATCTCAAGCTAGTAGAAGAATTGTAAAACTCAGTGCTTCCGATGGGGTAGATTGCTGAAATAATCATAAATGTCCTTGGTTATCCAGAAAGCTACAGCAGGCATAAGGATCACTCATACCATTGAGCTTTGTCTCTCCCCCCCCCCCCCCCCCATAGTTTACTTGTCACTTGAGGAACTTTACTGACCCAAAAATAGCTAAACATAGTATTATGGTTCTTGAGGTCTAGTTTAGCAAGCTGTGTGTAAAGGTGAGTCCTGAAGTCTGCCAAGTTAGAATAGCCTATTACAGCAACCATACTGTAATTGTCACTGATAAGCATTTTCAAATATTAAAAGATACAAACTTAATTTCAGTTGTAACCATGAACTAACAACAAATCCAGTCCAAAAAAATATATATTCAAAATAAAAAACACATTGCCCAATTTACCATACCTCACTATGTAAAATACGAAACTTAAAAAATGGTGAGGTTAATTTTTTATATGAACTGTGTCAAACAATATGACGAAAGACTAAGTTGAATCATCTTCAGGTTTACATTAAAACCAAAGACACCTTTTCAATGAATTAACCACGTCGGTCAACCCATTCCCTGCCAAAACGGAGCCAAATAGTGTGTAAGCCAGCCAATAAACTAAGTGCATTTTTTTCTCCAAGATCACTTTCCAAGAACACCCATATCACTACCAAAAATGAAATTAAAATGCAGCAAACCCTACTGTGTTTTATCGTTCAATGTCAGACTAAGAAGTTATATGTATTTTGTTTACCACCCGCCAAGTATTGTCTCGTTAACGCTATAAGCGTCGTCTTTTTCTTCATTCTCTGAATTATGAGTGGCTAAAACTCCCCTACTGTGTTATAGATTTCTTCCTGGTAATCTGTCCGCCGTCCAAACTCATAGCGCTGGGCTGACCTGCGAAATATGGATTTATTCCTGTCAAATAAACTCTATACATAGAACTGGCCTATAAGATATGGATTTACCCTTAGCTCTTCCAAGCAGAAATACAAACAACTCCTACATTGCACGGCTTGGAGATTTTTTTCCCTTCCTTTTCTAGTCAAACAAGCAGCTTAAAATACAAATCCCATGCTAAAATAAATCAGATTTCTACAGCATTTACACACAATGCCTTAAAAGGCCTTCTCAGCCCTCTGTGTGGTGAATTACAATTTAACATGCAACACTCTCTGCAGTATGAAAAAAAGAAAGAAGTGAAATATGTGTTTATGACAAGTGCTACCCTGTAGTATAAAAGTATAAACACAATTGCATGGAATTACAGATACGGGTTTATCTGCTGTGCCTTCTCCACTCGGCTTCATAAACACAATGCGTGATAGTACTGCTGAGCAGAGAGATAGGGTAGCTATGTCGGAGGAGTCTACGGTGTATAGGTGCTATTCATAGCTCTATCTGCGTATAATGTTTGCAGAGAACAGATACTTTATTGGAACAGCTGAAATCAGATTTCATCAGTGCCCCCCTTGAAATAAGGAATGCTCGCTCTGAGCAAGCTGACGCTGAGCAACCTTTATACTCCGTGTGTCAGGTTATTTTGCCGACAATAGACACAACTCTTGTTACGTTGGCTTTAAATAAATGTAGTGACCAATGTTGAAACTTTTCTTTGGTTAAAAGGACAGTATACTATCATCATCATTTATATATATAGCGCCAGCAAATTCCTAAGCGCTTTACAATTGGGAACAAACATTAATAAAACAATACAACTATAACATCAAAAAGACAGGGGCGCTTCCATGGTGTAAAATCCAAGTAAAATGTTTATTCCCAAACAATAAAATTGCACGTACCAGAACTAAAAGGTTTTCAGGCATAAAACAATAGGCATCTAGCATCCAAATGGGGATATCATATCAGTGCGATCCTCACAGATATTCCACAATCACCTCTATGCATTTCATCCTTGAGGACTTCATCAGGAGGTGTGGATCTCTCTACACTAGTTGAAATTGAGGCTGAGAGAGGTGTCACAAAGTGAGTGTGTATAGGTCCTTTCACTTACATTATTTTGTGGACTATCAGCACCACCCCAACATCTGGGATTCACATAACTGAGGTACTTTTACTATTCATAAGACACCGGTTCCTAGTGACTTTATAGGCTACACACTCAATATTGGTTCATAGAATATATGTCTGCAATGTGTGCAGGTGACAGGTGTACTTTAAGCCACAAAAGATGGTTGTCAGAAGAGGCAGTATAAAGAACTTATATATTTCTGGATTGGAGGTTGGCAAAGGACAAGGCTTTATTTTTTAGGCGCTTATGGTTTGTATACCATTCCAAGTAAGCCTACGGCAGTAAGCGCTCATAGCAATTTATGCAATTAAAAAGGTTCTGTGTTATATATGTGGAATAAGCTATACACACATGTGTTTGTTAAGGGTTATATGTAGAAATATTCAGTCAGAGTAGATGTGTACCCGCTCCCTCATAAACAATGGAGGAAGCCATTTTGTGATCCATGAAAATGCATAAGAATTTACTAGGAACTAGTGACATAACTGAGACATGAGGCCAGTGTCATCCACCAATCAGCACACTAGGAGCCGAGTACCAGGCATCACAGAAGTCTGTCATAAGCGGTAACTGTGCACAATGTATGGCCGTGTCTGCTGGCCAAGAAGCAGGCAGAGGATGTTCCCCATACATTCTGACTGTGATTAAAGAGCCACACTCTCTGTCTATCTCTTGGTTCACCAGACGAGGGCAGTCATTATGCAGCTACAGGCAGCCGGAACCAACAATGCAAACTATACCAGCCTGGTGGGAGATGGCCTCACAAACCCAGCTGGCTCCTGTCATTGATGTTACTAGTTCCCAGTCAAATGATGGACTTGAGTAGTCACTCAGTCCACAAAACTCCTGCCTTCACTTGGTGTAGGATACATTCCCAAGAAAGCAGCATCTACAGTACATGACATGCATCTAATATGCTGTAAAAATAAAAGTTTCCTAAATGACTTTTTTTAGCCAAGGTTACTGTGATGGCCAAATGTTCTGGGAAATACTGTAGGTCACATAGATCCTCTGCACAAAACTGCTGTGACAGAGAAGAAAGAAAAAAACAGCAATTAACCTTGCTTAGAATCTGCAATCCGCTGCATGTAAAACTTTGGCAGACCAGAAAATAAACATAGTACATGTTATTTGGCTACAGGAGAGGGACAGATCTGCTTGTGAAGACAGTAAAATGGTTCATTACAAGAGCTCTAACACTTCTGTAAAGCAAGGGTAACACTAACCAGATATTAGGAATGTAATATTACTGTATTTAATAAAATAGAAGAAACTCTGCCACAACATTTAGATGCAAATATGTTTACAGTATTGAAATATATCTACAATATATTAAAATAATGTATTCTTCTATTCACCTCAAATGATAACAGTCCTTGATATTTTTTTTGCACAGCTCTGACTACATTTGTGACATCACATAAAATGTATTTATTCTTATCAAAACCTAAATCAAGCATGATGTGACACATTAACAGCAGTCATTGTACCTACAGCGAATGCAGCGACTTTGGCTCGTGAGAGTGAGACTATGACTCATAGTCTCACTCTCACGAGATCTCCTCAGTAAGGAGATTACTGCGTGCAGCGGAAGCATTACAGTGACAGCAGGCAGCTAACAGCATAACATTTGCTGTTAGCTGCCTGCCATTCTCCTTCACCAGCTGAAAGTCGGAGCCGGGGGCCCCCCAGATGCCCGAGGTCCCTGGGCTCTAGCTCAGTTAGACCTCGGGTTAATCCGGCTCTGGGTGCCCTGAGCACCTGACACTAGTGTGCGCAGCAATGCAGGGGTGTTTTTAGGGCAGAGATGGCGGGTTGAGGGCTGCCTTGAGTTGTTGAAGATCATGCCACTCTTTTTTAGTGGCAGCACACATGCACTGTATTGGGAAGTATGTATTTAGATGCACTTTGCACCAATGAAATGTACTATACCATGTATGTATGTAGATATATTATTCAGGAAATAATTTTGGCGAGCCAGGCAAGACAGGTTTTACAATGGCAAAAAACTACAGGTCTGAATGATTATATATCAGATATTTTATTAAGAAAATTGTTCAATTAAATAATTCTAATATTATATGTAACTCTCAGACCTGTGTTCTATGGGCCTGATTCAGAGTGGAACGGAAGCATTAGCATAACTAACAATTGATAAATCTGCATGCAGCGTTAAAGATGCGTCCAGGTCTGTATGAGTAGCAGATGTGTCAGACACACCTTAGGCACTTATGTCCAACTAGCAAACATGTACAAAAACCTTTAATTTTATATGTTACGAATGCAGTTGCTATAAAGCACAATTTAACCTTGAATAACATATTGAATACAGCAGAAAAAGTTCCCAACATGCATACAACATGCATACAACATGCATACAAAAAAATCTATATTTATTAATCTATGGCCGAGTGACAACTAAAGTCTCAATAAGCGTCTAGGAATCATTTGCAAACCTCTAATTAAAACGCGGTTCATTAGTTCGTGTGTTTGTATATTCTATACAAAACTGACATGTATATGAGAAAGAAACACTTCCTATCTGGAAAAAGTCTACATATCACACTGTCCTGAATGTAGCATAAGGCACTGTCTTCATTTCAGCACAAAGGTTTGATCACATTTGCTCTTCAGGAGTTTTGCATGAACAGACTTCAAAATGTCGAGTGTATAGCAAAAAAACCTCACCGGAACTGTAAAAAAACACTCTTGCTTCTCAAAGCCACATTTCAAATACTGACTTTTTAATGTGTTTTATTTTTGTACGGCATTCATCCAGTTTTCACGCATCGAAAAGCTGATGGAAAATGAAAAGACTAACATTCCACTTTATTGTTCTCGGGAAATCAAGCTTTTGACAATAAATACCTGAACATGTTTAAAAATAGTTAAGAGTCACCGAGACTCAGATACATAAGCATAATAGAACTAGCGATACCTGAACTGCACCTTAAAGTGTAATATGTCTTCACTGACACACTAAAGGCTGCCATTTTGTGGGCTCAAGCAATAGTCTCAGGAATACAGCGTTTGGTTTACTAGTAACTTCAGTGACATCAAATGACACAAATAAATCTACATAACTGAAGACACAGTTGAAAAAAATTATATATATGTAATTTTCTTTAAAGAAAAAGAAGAAGAAGATCTAAGTGGAATTCCCTCCCGTTTGCTATGCTAGTACATATTGCTGGTTGTGCCTTCCAGGTACTTGGTAAATGTAGCATGCCAGACTTTAACATGGAAGCAGCGGGGAACTGCTGGATACACGACTTCCCAAAAGAAATGTTCAACATTTATCAGAAAGAAAGGCATAAGAAGTCAACAACATTTATCTTCTGCGGGAATAAAAAACAAGATTATTCTTTTCGACATTGTACAAGCCCAGAATGCATATCCTGCCCTCAGCACAAGATTGTAGTCAGCCTCACATGCTCTTCCTCAACAAAAACGACAGATCTGTAAATTCATGCTAATCCCTTCAAATCTCTTCTGCAACGTCCGATATGGAGCTTCTTCAATTTCATATTCAAAATCCTGATTTATTTTTTTTGTCAGGGCGTCTGTTACCACATGCTGAGAACAAACTTTCACCCTAACGGTGAATACAGTGGCTTTTTTGTGACCATGTTTCAATGCTTCGAGATGCATTCAGCCACGTCATAATACACCTAGAACACCTAAGAATAGGGAGCATTGTGCCCTATGAAGATAAGACAGTTAGGGGGGATTTCAATTTGCCACATTACTGCTGAAAGTAACGCGGCCTGCGCACTATTAATAGTGCGCATTATTACTGTTAGCACGATAATTTCAAGGTTGGATTTTTGCAGAAATCCAGGTTAAAATTACCGTATTAACGGTAATGGTGCGCCGGCCACGGTACTTTTGACAGTAATCCGGCCAATTAAATTCCCCCTTATTGTTCCCCACAGAGCATTAGCTTACACTGTTCAACAGTCATCCTGAATGCTCATTGAATGATGACATATACATACTGTTTTATCTTCTTGGGGAACAATGTTCCCTTTTTAAGGCGTATTCAAGCGTGTTGGGAGACAGCTGAGTGCTCTTTAGAGCAACAGAACATGGTGACACTTCCGTGGCAGTCCTGCTGTGACACCCAGGATAGCATTCCAGGTTGGCAGTTCCCAAAGATTAAGGTCCAGACACTGTGACTTTTTGGGCAGGCCCTTTAAACCGAGCTTCCGACTGTTGATTCAGTTGCCGACATGCCCAGCTGGACTTGCTCATACAGGACCACTCTAAACAGTGGGAAATCGCACCCTAGAATAAGCAGATATGGCAGCTTTGGCACTATGGCACTATCTTCACGGGTTTACCTTTAAGTCTAATGGCCGAAAGAGTCCTTATTAATCTCTTGGTTACCATGTGTGCTCTCTGCACTGGAAACACCTCTGGTCAGACACCTTTAGAGTTGGACCTCGACTAGCAGCAGCGTTCCCTTTGAGGACTTGCATTTTGGGTTTACACAATTGGATACTCTCATCCTTGGTGTTCATCAAGTTCCTAATAGAGAATGCCAAGACAACCGCTTGGTCATGTTCCTCAGCGTATCTATAAGAAAGACTCTTTTTCTCATGGAGCAATCATTCAAGCTTTTTATACTTTACAGCCTGATGAAGCCTCTCTAACTTCCACTCCACAAGTTAATTTACAGACTCTCTTGCTGTGTGTACTTCCTGCTGAACCATGACAAGCTTTTGTTTCAAAACAACAATTTCCCACCTCTTTTCCTCCTTCCTCATAGGACTCTTGCAACGTATGCAATGTATCTTTCAAAGATTCAAGAACCACAATTTCCTGCCCTCTCTGCTGTAATCTCTCTGCAGTTCCTTTAAGAGCCTTCACTGCTTTAACTCTTTCTTCATATAACTCTTGAAACGCATGCAACTAATACCCCATTCATACTGCACCAAAAACCCGGGTTTTTGCAGGGGCACGCTGAAAAACCCGGGTCTTGGTGCAGTATGAATAGTCCAACCCCAAAATCCCGGGTCTAAAATCCCGGGACTTAGACCCAGGATTTTGCGAGGGGTAATTCCCGGGTCTCACCATTCATACTGTAAAAAAAAATGATTTTAATTAATAAAAAATACATAACAAATGTTTACTTTACTTATTTTCAGCCAGCGGTGTCTCCGGTGCGTTGCCGGCTGTCAGGGGGACCTCTGGGTACTAAAATGACGTCATTTCTAATGGACTAGCCGGCAACGCACCGGAGACACCGCTGGCTGAAAATAAGTAAAGTAAACATTTGTTATGTATTTTTTATTAATTAAAATAATTTTTTACACTTTTTTTTTGTAAAACCCGGGTCGGGCAGGTGCAGTATGAACCCGCCCGACCCGGGAATCTTCTTATCTATACTGCCCTGTGCCCCGGCAATATCCCGGTTTAACAACCCGGGATATTGCCGGGGCGGCAGTATGAAAGTGGTATAATTTCTCAAGGACTCAGAAACAGCTTCCTGGGTTTTTATCTTTTCATACTACTGTTGATTTAAATTCTTCTCTAAAAGTTTCACCAAGCAATCATACTCTTCCCTGGCCATATAATCTGACCCAGGTATCACCTGGGATTGTGCAGAGAGCATGAGATTTTTTCCAACTTTATCTCTGCTCTGCAAACTCCAGTGCAGGTTTTGCAATTCATCCTGCTGGGACTGAGTTTCTAACAGTTTGTTATCTTTCTTTTTGACATATTGTATTATTTTCAATCATGGTAAGTAGTCTTTTTTTCAGGTTGGGGTAGTACTTCTTAGGAATCCTTATGTCGTCTTACTCCGTGCCGGGATACTTAGTACCGTTAATAAGTACTACAACAACCAGCAATTTAATGAAGCAATTGCGCCATTAATCTCTGCGGCCTGTTACTCAATGCTGTGAATTTCGGCTTTTTTAAAGTACGCCCCTCCCTACAATTGTCAGATGACCTGTCCTCGGGGGTCTTTGGACAGGTTTTAAAAGTTGTCAAGCATGGTGTTATACGTGATTTTTTTAAACTGTGCACAAATTACTTAATATTTTATGGAATATTTAAGTAATATGTTGCGAGATGATGTAGCACATGCCCTTGTGTTTCTAACTCCCATTGTCCTATAGATTGTAAGCTTTCGAGCAGGGTTCTCTTACCTCTCTGTCTGTATGTATTACCCAGTATTGTCTTATTTATGTTTGTTCCCAATTGTAAAGCGCTACGGAATTTGCTGGCGCTATATAAATAAATGTTGATGATGATGATGATGATGATGAGAGCAATAGAGTAAAAATATGTTTTGTGTTATTTATACATGACAAATACCATTATAATAGAATGTTTTCATGTACACTTATGTATGAAAATGTCTCTTTAAAACGCTCAGAACTGAGCTCTATACATTAAAGATGATGACATGCTTTCACATGAACTGATGCTTCTAATTTATGCAATTTTTTCCGTAATTACGACCAAGAGGTATTTATTGGACAGAAGGAGTTAAGCCGCCCTTAATAAGCCAAACTAACCTAATGCTTTAATTAAAAACTGCAGTTGAATCGAGATGAGATACAAATGACGGTAATTAAGATCAGGTGGTATCTAGAGTACAATTTTATTATTAATCTGAAAAATACCTCTGACTAATTACCGAGGAGAAAATCACCTTGTGGCCTGCCGTGTATATCAATATCACACCAGTAAGTACATAGATAGACTCAATTCGTTATTAAAGGCTGTCAGTGGGAGACCTTTCATTAAGAAGGATTCAATACAAGTCATTTATCACTGACATCTGACCAGAAAGTCGATAAACAAAACAGCATAAGAATTGTGGGGGTAGAGGATTATAATCGTAAAGTAAAATATACCCACATTCATTCATTTTTCATTATCATATTCTTTAAAGTCTTACCTCCTTTACTTGATTAAGTATGTAAATGATTTCTCCAACCAATTATGTTCTTCCTAAAACAACGTATTTACATAACTTTAAATATAGTTTTCTATTGGAGTTTGTATGTATTAATTTGTTGTTTTGCATTTGTTTTTGCTTGTATTTGTTTTTATTTTTATGTTTATTTTACTTTACAGCAATAAGATAACACAATTAATAATATTAATTGCAGTTGTCTTTTTTTTATCACAAAAGGCTGTAAAAGATTAATAGAGGTGATGTAACATTACCTACCAAGATTCATTATCCAAATTTAGATAAACTGCTAAAATTGTACAGTTTGTGAATGGAAGCTCATATGTCATCATGCTAATTAATTATTATTGATGAGTAATATTTTTTAAGCGAAAAATATAGGGTGAAAGCGTTGCCTGCAAAGATAATATATATTATATTCTTTTGACGAAGAGTAACCTTTTATTGTTAATGTATCTATTTGCCTGAAGAAAATATTATATTAAAGCAGATGAGTTTAGGAAAAGAGCAGAGCTTTTTAAGGGTGGCTTTTAAAGATTCTGGTAATTGTAAGTCATCCTATACCCTCAATGGAACCAATTTTTAACCTAATAGATGCACTTTATACAGGAAACCGCATTTTAATGTGCACAAATACAGAATAGATTTTCCCTGCAGGATATTACTTTTAGGCTTTGCACATATGCTCCGAAAATTCCGTAAACTCAGATTCCATTAGCATTAGGTTGTTTCATTTGGCTGCTAATATCTACTATACTTGTCCCTGTCCGAAAGCTGAAGATCTTCCTGAAGCCATCCTCGCTTACACATAATTAGGGGCCACTAAAAGTACAGCCAAACCATTTTGCCCAGTGAAGTCACAGTAGCTCCATCTGCTGCAATCATATTACCTGCTATATTGTCAAGAAGAATAACTTTCTGCATTTTGGAAGTAGAAGTATTTCAGCTTATGAAAGGGTTGATCTGTGGCACACGGTAAAGGAAGAAAAGCTCAGCAAGGGAAAAGGTTTAATATAGGTTGTTTAGAAGTTCTTTAATATAAAATCTCTATATTTCAGGCAGGACCACACTGTGTGCGATTGGAAAAGTAACCCCCTCCCTACCTGGAGCGACAAGAGAAAGTTAGTTTAATTAAACCTACTGAACTTTGCTGGTCTCAGAAGAGATTATATAAAGTTATTATTTCAGATATGTGGTATTGCAGTGAATGGAGCTCAGGTATATATATCCTAAAAATAAAATATAATTGTACAAATAAGTAGTTTAGAGAACAATTACACTGCGTGGCAAGTTTATTAGGTACACCTGCCCCTCAGTATTGACTGCTGAATCAGCGACTACATCATGTGACCAGGTAATGCTATTAGAAGCTGGTACACAGCTAACAATGGCTCATGGGTGGAACATTGAGAGGGAGATTTGGCAAGACAAAACTTGTAAGTGACTCCGAAAATAGCATGGCCCTGGGCACCAGATGTGTCACTGTTATCAACAACAGCAACACGGTTGGAAGTGTTTAGTTGGAAACAGACAATTGCTGATAAGGTACATGGCAGCTGACACTATCATCATCAACATCATTTATTTATATAGCGCCACTAATTCCGCAGCGCTGGTCAGAGAACTCACTCACATCAGTCCCTGCCCCATTGGAGCTTACAGTCTATATTCCCTAATATAGAACACACTCTCACACAGACAGACAGACAGAGACTAGGGTCAATTTAGATAGCAGCCAATTAACCTACCAGTATGTTTTTGGAGTGTGGGAGGAAACCGGAGCACCCGGAGGAAACCCACGCAAACACGGGGAGAACATACAAACTCCTCACAGATAAGGCCATGGTCGGGAATTGAACTCATGACCCCAGTGCTGTGAGGCAGAAGTGCTAACCACTAGGCCACTGTGCTGACACTACTTGTAAAAGAGACCAGGTTACAACGAACACTATGAGGCAGATTCAATCCAGCGCTATAAATGGAGCTTTACGCTCACACAAAAATCCGGATTTCACACGCTGTAACGCGGACAGCACAAACTTGGAGGAGACTCTGATGAGCCATACGCTGCTATACGCTGCTATATGAACAGCATTGGAGGAGATTTCATCGGGACTTTTTGGTGAAACCAGGGGGATCAAAACATATGATCGATGGAAGGAAGAAATGGCTCTATGCTATGGAGTACCAGCTTGGGAAACTCCTGCCCTACATATGCCTGAGGGGTGGAAATAGAGTTTAACCTTATGTGAAGAAGCATTGTTACATCCAGGCCCGGCGCTCCCATTAGGCAAGGGTAGGCACTTGCCTAGGGCACTGGGCTCTGGAGGGCGCCACAGAATGGTAAATTACTTTAAAACTGTGCGGCGACCGCTGACCATACCTGTCACGGCCGCCGCACAGCATTCAGATGCACGGGGAGGGGGGAAGAGGCTATTGCTCATCACCGCCGCCTCTCTGCTCCATCTCCTCCCCTTCACTCACTCAGTGAGTGGAGGGGAGGAGATGGAGCAGAGAGGCGGCGGTGGTGAGACAAGGTAAGGAAAGACGGGGTGAGGGGGGAGGAGGGCGCCGATTTTTGCAGGGGGAGGCGCCGATTTTGTAAAAATGCCTAGGGCGCCATGGACCCTAGCACCGGCCCTGGTTACATCTACAGATAAGCCTTAAAGTTTTTTCATCTGGTACACACACTTTATATTGGTGAGGTGCGGGTGTTCCAGTGTGATCTTGATCTTGTCTACAGATACACCCTTACTGTCTGAGTGTTATATAAATGTCCTTTTTTCTCACCCATTTGGTTGAATGAGATTCTTATTCATGGCACATCTTCTGTATTATCAGTATATACAGTATTATACTATGTGGCGCCCCTCCCTATTTGTTTTATTTTATATATGGATACTATTTATGGATTACATTGAGATTCATGCACAATCTGCGTTTTGCACAGTGACAGTGGACAAAGTGCAGAACAGGTTCCCCCTCCAGACTCTTTGTATCAGTATTTGGGGAGGTCCCCATGGAAGGTTTGGAGGATCTCTCAGGCTCCTTGAGGATGTATAACTCACCTGGAGGTTTGGGGTGACCTCCTGGTAGGTTTCGCTTGCAATCACCTTATGGACTATCACATTAAAAGAAGCACCTTTTTTAGCGTTGTACAGTTTAAACATATTTTTATAACTGCATATATGCCGGACAGACAGAAGCATTTATTAGTTTTTTAAATGTATGTTTTAAATCAGGTCTTCTTTGCGGTCTGGCAGATTAGTATATTGTGCTTGTAGTGAACTGCACTTTGCAATATTGTAACCTTCTGCAGAAGTCAGAACATCTTCACGTTTATCCCATCTCTAATCCTTGTAGTTCATTAACATACGAGACATCCATGGATTTATTTTCTAATTATCCATCTTGCACTGCACAAGAAACACACAGGTCAATATGGATATGGTGCAGCCAATTTACCCATTATGATTAGGTCCAAAAAAGCTACCATATGACCTCTCAGCTAGGTTCGGTAGGCTTGTGACGTTACTAACTAGGAATAATGCAGTTTTAAAGTCTGCTGCTCCACCCATTACTAATTGGCGGCCAGTATGCAACTCAGACAACAAAACCAATTCAATAGAAAGTGATTGTTTATTACATCCATATTAAAATCCATCTACCATTGAGACAAGTTACAAAAGCTGTCTTTCAAGAACCAGACCCAGCTGATGGATTCTGAAGACCATCCTTTGTTTCTCCTATGTTTGGTACATGGATTTTTACTATGGATTGTATAAACCCTCTCTCTTTCTCTCTATTGAACTAATTTGGTATTCTGAATTAAATACAGTGCCTAGGACATTTTGCAAGAACCCGTGACACTATGCTTTATTCCAAGTAACTAGTGAGAAGAGCTCACTCTGTACCTCACACCTCAGTGAGGTCTGTGGCTCCCGGTGAATTGATAGTCTGCATCCTCTTGAATATGGATACAGTCAATAAAATCACTGCCATGTCTAGGAATCATTTACTAACATTGTATGTAAACCATAACAGCCAACCAGATACTTGCTTTCATTCTGTAGACCAGTGATGGGCAACATGAAAGACTTTGGGGGTCACATGGTACGGACGGATAACCTTCAAAAGGGCCACACATTACCCTTAATCTCGATAATGAGTTAAAACAAAACATTTAATCAGAGACAGACGCCTACATGTAATATATCAGCAGGCATTATAAACAAGTGCTACAGCTATGTCTGAGACATTTCCTAGAAATTCTCCAACATTCCCTAGAGATTCTGGTCCATGTTGACATGATAGAATCACGCAGTTACTGCAGATTTGTGTTCATGTTGCAAATCTCCGGTACCACCACATCCCAGAGATTCTCTATTGGATTGAGATCTGGCGACTGTGTGTGGTCATTGGGGTAGACTGAACTCATTATCATATTAATGGAACCAGCTTGAGATGACATGTGACATGGTGCGTTCTTCTGCTGGAAGTAGCTATTAGAAGATGGGTAGATTGAGGCCATAAAGGGAGGCAACAATACTCAGATAGGCTGTGACATTTAAACAATGCTTAATTGATATTAAGGGGTCTAATGTATGCCAGGAAAGCATTTCCCACACCAGTACACCATCACCACCAGCCTGCACCCTTGTCACAAGGCAGGATGACTCCATGGAGTCATGTTGGTTACACCAAATTCTGGCCTTAACATCTGCATGTTGCTGCAGAAATCAAGAATAGACAGACCAGGCAACTGCTGCTGCTGTAGCCCATCCACTCCAAGGTGTGCGTTCAGAAATGCTCTCCTGTATACCACTGCTGTAACACATGGTTAATTGATGATTTCCTGACAGCTTGAACCAGTCTGGCCATTCTCCTCTTACCTCTCTCATTAATAAGGTGTTTTCTCCCACAGAACTGATGCTTATTGGATATTTTTTGTTTTGCGCACTATTCTCTGTAAACGCTAAAGACTGTTGTATGTGAAGATCCCAGGAGATCATCAAATCACCCTGTCTGGTCCCAACAATCATTCCACGGTCAAAGTCACTCAGATGACATTTCTTCCCCCTTCTGGAGTTTGGTCTGAACAATAACAGAACCTCTTGGCCATGTCTGCATGCTTTTTTAGACAATGAGTTGCTGCCATGTTTTGATTGGCCGCTTAGATATATGCATTAACGAGCAGTTGTACAGGTGTAACTAACAAAGTAGCCACAGTGTGTGTGTCTGTATATATTTATATATGTATATCTATATATCTAAATCTATACATAGATATATATATGTCCTAAAACATACTAGCAGGTTAATTGGCTGCTATCAAAATTGACCCTAATCCCCCTCTATCTCTCCGTTAGGGAATTTAGACTGTAAGCTCCAATGGATGTAAGTGAGATCTCTGTAGAGCGCTGCAGAATCAGTGGCGCTATATAAATAAATGGAGATGATGATGATGATATATATATATATATATATATATATATATATATATATATATATATGTATACATACATACAAGTTAACCCGTGCATGATACTCATGCATTCTAGTCAAATCAAGCTACTTAAGGTGTTAAAAAGGTTCTTGTCATGCATTTGGGCAATAGCCCAGGCCTCAACCACCAACCACTCCCCACTGTCACCCCCGGCAACCACCAACCACTCCCCACTGTCACCCCCGGCAACCACCAACCACTCCCAACTGTCACTTCTCCTTCAAGAGATATATATATATTTTTTTAAAATCTTTATAAACACTTTTAACAATTAACAAATTAAATTAACAAATTAAAAACATCTTAGTATACCAAATTTCAGCCCTTTCTGATTTTTTTTTTCACACACACTAAGAATTTAGTAGGTCAGTGTATAACTCTGCCCAGCGGGTGGTGCTGCAGCTTGGTTTTATTTTTTCCACACACACACAGACAGACTAACACACGCCACTAGACATTTATATTATAGATATATATACACACACACACACACACACACACACACACACACACACACACACCATTGTGCGCTTATATTGGTCATTTACCAATCTGCTTGGTGCATGGGAACCTTAAGGAGCACATTTACTTGTACCTAACACATTATATATATATACAGTATATATATTTTATCATCAGTGCTTCTTGCAACAATATCACTGCAAGCTTTTTGTAGATCCATCAAAACTACTATTTTTTTTTGTATTATTAATAGATTTGTTTTGTTTATCAAATCTCCAAAGAGCAGACAGACAGTTACTCCTTGAAATAATTTGTCAAACAGAGAGTGAGCGATAAGATTTGAATTAAGAGATTCCTTTTCAAATTGTCATTTTAACAGAGATGCCATCGTTATGGGAGTTCAATCACACTGACAACCTGCTTTATAAACCTCTATCACTCGATGTAATTTAAGAGAACTTGAAATAGATTCTCATGGGGTTTCAGAGAACCGAACTTAGTCTATAAGGAACTGTGATCTTGTATCAGTTAAAGGGACTATCACACCGCAGATACCTATTTAATGCTAAGTTGCCTGTTGCCATGGCTACAGGAGGTAAAGATTCTGGACAGAGGGCATTCTCCATTAAATGATAAGTCCACCTTTTGTGGAATTGAGCTATCTAACATAAGCAGATCATACGGATCAATCTTATAATGGAAATAAATACCTAGCGCCCCAACTACCGTATCGGATGCCTGACATCATGGATTTTTAAAATCCTAGTGGGAATATTTTCAGCAGAAAGAAACACAGAATACAAATTTTAAAAAAACAACTACTTGGATGTCTGGAGGCACAGGTGCATTCCTAAAATAAAAATAAATAAAAAAAAGACAGTTGTTGTCAGCGCTTATCCTTAACACTGCATATCTGTGTGTATCTAGCAAAATGAAAACATGAGGTACTAGTTCATTTTGTGATCCAAACATTTAAGCCTGCATCTCAAGGGCACCTCATTGTATGTAGGTCCTACACTGACCTATGTGCTCCAAACACCATTAAAATGCGCACTCCTAAAATAATCGAGGAATAGAAATTTCTCAGCCGAATTGCTATTGTGGATGGCTGACTTTTTATTTTCCGTTTTTAGCAGAATCCTAAGAATGTATTTGACTTAAGCAATGCTGAATTTACTGTGGTTGACCGTAGATGCACAAGCAATAGCTTAAGACAAAAAAAACCCCAGCCATTTGCAGACATAATTTAAAGTGCCTTGCCCACCCCCATGTTGTAGGTATTTAAAGATTCAATATTCTGCAAAGAACTTGTCAAAAAGTGCTAAAACATATCCCCCACTTCATCCACCCTAATTTTGGTAGGAAAGTTTTCCCCATGACCTAAATGTTGAGATGTCAGAAGAATAAAACATTTAAGGTCAGTAATTCTTGGAGTCTGATCACTGGGGTGCCAACATTGAGCTAAGGGAACCAATTGGGGAGATGAAAAATAGGGGCCATACAAACCCTTTAAATGTGCATAATTTAAAAAAATATTTGTTACAAGAATGATCCTTCATATTACAGTAGTATGGGGTAGTTAGTAGTGGTAATCGTGCTGTTTTGATTTTTGTAGTGTATGTCCATATTCATTTCTACTGAATGGGCATTATTACAGGTTTAGAAGGTGCAATTTGTACCTTGGCAAAACCATGTTGTGCATTGGGGGATGGTGGGGGGGGGGGGGGAGGTAGCAAATTTAAAATGTGTGGAAAGATTTACAGTTAGGAGTCAGGAGCCTCCTACTATATTTCAGTGTAAAAAAAAAGCAGACCGCTATTTGTGTGCTACATACAATAGCAGCCGGTATTTCGATAAATTTCCCTATATGATGAAAAAATACAATTCCATTTGCAGCCCTGCTCTTGCATTGCAGCATTGTTTGACCAGGTGCAAATTTGCTCAATATGAGTAAAAGTTAAAAAAATAAGTACCTAGAACTCGCAATCTATCCGCTCCGACAACCACTTCCTTGTCGTTTGCTGAAAACAGCAGCTTCCCTTCATTCGACATCACCTCCAGACTATTCCCTCTTGCCTGAATACCCTCCGCCGCTGTAAGGAAAAGCAATAACAGCATTAAACAATGAATGTGATCTTATGCTCCCACTTTATACATGGGAAAATTGCATAGAAAAGCACAGGTGTTATCTACTCTCTGCTGCTCAGTTTCCCATTATCATAGTGACTAACAGTGTCGTTAAGGGGGGATTGGAGGGAGAAGATAGAAACAGCTTAGAAAATTGAAAATAAAATTGTAGAAAGAAATCTAATTAATTGGACAAAAAAAACTAATCTTTTAATCAAAAGTATAAACAGACTTGACATCTATGTACATTTTTATCTACCCTCATCCAAGGTGTTATAGTGGTATCAGCAATCCCCTACACTTTAAGTACACTTAAAATAAATAAAATATTCTAACTAATAAACATAGACAGATTACACATTAATATATTAAAATATTTAATTCAAAACTATGCTATCAGAGTTATGTCACCTGTGGTGTGAAATATATAATTTGTCAATCAGCTCCGGTGACTTATGTCATGAGAAAATCTTTGACGTTGGAGATTACCGTTGGTTACAACCTTATCATCCAAATTACATATTTTTTATATATATATATATATATATATATATATATATATATATATATATATATATATATATATTTTATTAATCTTAATTGAAACATTAGGTGCATCTTAATATAGTATTATATATATATATTTATTTGGACTGGTTGGCCCCTTGTACACCGTTGTGTATGGCAATTGTTGTGTTCCTATACATTTTGCAAATGGGTGGGTCTAATAAATATATAATGAATGAAACAACATAAGCTGATAAACATGTAGTTATAATAAAAATGGACAAAGTGAAACTTTTTTATAGTTTTAATATATGAAATCAAGTTCTTTTCCATCTGTGTCTTAGACACAGCTCAATGACTTATGTGTATCTTCCAAAGAAGCAGAATAATTTATTCTACTCAATGCTGATTTATGTACAAAGGAAAATTAGGCTTTGTGGAGACCTCCTGAAACCATTGGAAAAGTTGGAAGTGATTTACAATTCCTGCCACTCTTACCTGTGACCAGTTGGGTGACAGGCTTCATATCCTGGTTGAGAATATTGAGAGTTATATTTCGATCCGACTGAAGGTATAACTGGCTTCCCTGCAGGCATGACAAAATATGGGGAACAGATTAGCTTCCTGAAAATTTACAGTACCAAATGAACACATTAAACATCGGAAATGGCTCACAGTTTAATCATTTAAATACCCAGGAGGCAGCACGATCTAATTCATGCAATCCAAATTCAACTGTCACTTTCCATCAAGTGAATAATTCCCATATCCGAATTCTAAATTTACTTTCTTTTAGGTTATGTTCAAATGTGTCTAGACATAAGGCTTCAAATGGTGATGTTGACCTTTAAATTTTTCCAATAATTTTTTTGAATAACGTAACTATGTTTTAGTAGCTGCTTCGGAACCTGGACTAGGTCTATTGAAGTATTGTCTATCAACTCGTAAAAGGGTTGTTCCCCTGAAAACACCCCCTTCCCCCCACACACACATAAAGTGAGGGTTGCAAGTATCTATAAAACATTGTGAGGTTACTGCACAGGAGATCTGAACCTATCCAGTCGTCCAGAAAGCTAGTTGCTTCCGACTTGAGGTATTTGGGGAGGCAGATTTGGAGTCTCTGATTAGTATTTGAAACATGAAGGGGCATCTCCTAATGTGGGAAGATTGACCAAAAGGAGACACCCCCTTAAAAAAAATATACAGTAAAAAAAGAAGTGAAAACTGAGTATGGGGGTATTGCCACTTGGGCCACTTTTACAGATGAGGGCTTGTTCATAGAGTTGGGCCAGACCTCATAGAAATTGTGAAGGGTTCCGTCAGCAGTGGTCATTCACTGTATATATCATATGTCTTATGTGGCTCTTACTGCTAATCATGACAATTGCCGAACCATTAAGGATTTCAAATAGTAACATAGTTGATGAGGTTGACAAAAGACACCAGTCCATCAAGTTCAACCTATTTTGGATCTCCTGTGATCCCTCTCTTATATTTGAAATTGGTCCAGATGAAGCAACCGCCAATCTGTTTCAATCGGGAAAAATCATGATAACCAGGCCACTGGTGTTTATTGTCAAGGAGTGGGCCCACTCTGAAAGTATTCTGATGGAATTTGGTGGATGAGCTTTAAACTGTGACTCAGATGGATCAGTAACTTTTTCACTTGGATGAGTACTCAAGAGGCAAAGACTATTCCTGTGTGAATCTGCTTTTCCAATTTTAACTTCAACTAAAAATTTATTTACCCCAATGTTTTTCTGGAGTAGCCCTTCATTGCATTTAAAGAAATCTGCAGGTTATATTTTAAAGAAAGACCAAGATCCTCTCTCATGTCTGCCTAGTCTTTGTCCTTGGTTTGAGTTGTGCTATATTGTTTTCGTATTGTTTGCTCTGTTAATTGCATCCATGCATTCATTATCCTACTTATTACATTTTTCTACTTATTATTCTACTTACCTGTACCCATTATTCTTATCTATATGTACTTATGTCATTTTGTGGTATTTTGTAACCTCCTATGTACGGCGCTGCAGAAGAATTGTGGGGCCTTATAAATAAAAGATAATTAAATAATAATAATCACTTGTCAGAACCAGGCTCCACCCAATATTCCTTTAAAATGCTATAGCTTCCTACTAATCTCACTCATGTCAGAGGCCCATAATTCACAACTACAAGTCATCCAGGAAAGATCAATCAACGTATTATCAGATCACTTTACTCTTACTCTTCAAACATATATTGAGACACATGCTAATTCCTTAGCCATTTGTGTCAAGTCAAGTAAGCTCCCTTTGGGTCAGCTGCTACAGCACAGTGGCTCAGTGGTTAACACTGCTGCCTCACAGAACTGAGGGGGCTCTATCTGTGTGGAGTTTGTATGTTCTCCGTGTGTTTACTTGGGTTACCCCCAGGTGCTCCGGTTTCCTCCCACACTCCAGAAACATACTAGTAGGTTAATTGGCCACTGAAATAAATGAACACTAGTCTGTGTGTGTGTGTGTGTGTGTGTTAGGGAATTTGGACTGTAAGCTCCAAGGTGGCAGGGACTGATGTGAGCGACAAATATTCGCTGCAGAATTGGTGGTGCTATATAAATAAATGATGAACATGATTGTCCATTCCAAACAAACCTTGTTCTGGTCTTTTCACGGATTTTATCAGGGACGGGCTGGCAAATTTCAGTCCGGGGGTGCACAGGCGGCCGCATCACATGACACGCAATTCGGCTGCGTTATCAATGTCGTGGCTGCATCGAGTGTCATGAGATGCAACCACTTGTGCGCCGCTGGTAATATTCAGTTTAAGCGGACGGCACCGCTTGCATCCACGAGGGGCGCTTTAGGGGGGGGTCGGCCTGCCCAAACAGTGGTTAGATTGAGCGACCCGGGGGGCAGATGCCCCCCTACCCACTGGCCCAGCCCGCCCCTGGATTTTATTGTAAACCTAACCGCGTTTGTTACTTTCACAGATTCCATTGGCGCAGAAATTAACCATTTTCTTTCGTAATCATGTCATGAAATTACATGGAGTTCCTGAAAATTTGGTCTCTAACAAAATTTGGAAATTATTCTGTAATACCCTAGACAGAAATATCTCCTTCTTGTGAGTATATTAACCCCAAACCAATAGGTAAAGAGAAAGAGTGAACCAAGTCTTAGAACAGTATCTTAGGTGTTACACCTGTGAACACCAGTTGGACTGGACAAATTTGCCATCTAGAGACAAGTTTTCTTGCAATAATTGTCCCTAGTCATCTGTTCTTTTGGGACATCACCATTCTTTTTTGTATGACATGCATTCAAAGGATTTTTCCTTTTTTTCTACAGGCATACCTAAAGCAAACTCTAAAACAAACCAATAGACTAAAATCTGCAATGAGGTTCCGAAAATGTGAAAAAAGTTCTATCCTCTCAGAAAAAATAAAACAATCATGAACTATGGAATCTAACATTGGGTGCAGAGTTTCAAATACCTTACTCTAACTTGGGCCTAAAATTCATTGGACTCTATATAGAACCTTGAAATTATTAATTCAGTCCTTCTCAATGAGAATTCCAAATGTCTTTCATGCCTTTCCTCTAAAACCAGCCACAAATATTTGTTTCTCAGCTAACAGCTCAAAACCAAACACATTCTAGTACAGGAACATCAAATATATAAATTCTAGGCAATCTTGGCTTCTCCTTTACATTAAGGGTTCCAGCAATATTTGGTCCACTGGCAGGGATATGGTCTGGAAGTATGTTTCCGCATACCCTATCAGGCTCTTTAAAAAGAAAAAGAAAAAGAAAAGGGTTTATTGATTCTAAAATTAACAGAACCATTAAAGACACGCAGATAAAACAAACTAAAAGAACAAAACAGAAACCATAGGGAACATTGTTCAAAACCAGGTACAACTAGAGGCACAACAAACCCTCAGCAAGCTCAGGAAGGCTGCCAACCATGGCTTTAACTGCAGAGAAGACAGTGACTTGGGAGGGAGGAACAAGGAGAGACAGGTTGTGGGGGTCGAGGAAAAAAAGGGGAGAGGGACCATGGTCAAGAGAGACCATCCGTAGAACTCTGCACAAAGTTGTATTGCATCAATCAGAGCACTATAGGAAGTTGAGTATTCTAATGGATTGCCCATGGTTCCCAGATTTTGCAAAAGGAATTTCAAGATCATTAATTATACTTAAATGAGGTTGTATTTCGAGAAAATTCCATTTTGACAATACAAGTTACAAATTGGGTGGTTTTGGTTCAGAGGTCCCTTCTCAAGGCAAAATATTGTCAGAATGAATCACTGCCGGTGCAGCAGCTCACTTGCAACTGATTTGCCTGATCGATCTGCTACAAGTGATTGGCTGGCACGCTCATTGCAGCACATCCATGTTGACATGGGCACCCTGATGAATAATGACCTGGCCTTATTCACCTACATAAGTCCTGGGCACATCCTGTGCAGTGTCCTTGATAGGTTCCTGGGTGCACTGTTACTTGTTGTGCTACTGGTGCACTGACCCTGCCTGACTTCTAGTTTTCAGGGGAAACACAAGAGCACATAAAGTTACACTCAGTGAATATAAATGCTAGTTGGGAGAAGGAGTATACAGATCTACAGGTCCTATAATTCTACGGCCTAAACTTAAAGAACAAGTAAAGCCACTATGTAACATTAATGTATATTATAGTCTGTGCATTTAACTGAATACAGTGGTTATAGAAAGTTGAGTGTTAAGACAGCGGCTGAAAGCAGACCAGGCTAGCTTTAGAGAAACGCACTGTGCCCACTCATACACAGATGCTGTGATGTCACAGCAGCTCAAATAACTGCAGAATCAGTTATTTAAACTGTATCAGATCTCATTAGGACACTGTGGTAGGGCCTTCATCTGTCTGTAATGAAGTGTTAACTTTATACTTTACTATTTAACAGAGATGCAGTAGAATCTCAGGATAACACTGTATTTCACTTTCATGGTTCATATCTATGAAAATTCAGTTTTGGAGATTAGCCGTCCTTAACTTTCAACAATTTCCCTGTTAGCAGCAGTAATGAAGAATCAATTAATAGGGCCTTAGGATGATGTACCAGAAGCTATATCTCTTTCACTATACACAACTATGTCATCAGGCTGCCGATGTTGGATGGTAGCTTTAGATTTTCCGTGAAAGATACAGACAGGTGCAGATAAATATATGTTGTGAAACAAATTGCAGTCAGTCTGCATCTTGAAATAAAACTATCCACCAGCTGTAACCTTGGGACCAAATCAATCAGAACGCTGCCTGCAAAGTATATTGCTAAGACATCCTAACTACTTATGGGACCACCATCAGGGGGGTACAGGGAGGACAGCAGTAGTGGGCCCCACCAGCTCTGGGCCCCAAAAAAGTATTAGGATAGCAGGAAATGAAGGGATGTGGTGGGCTCCCTTGTTTGGCAGCAGTTGCACCAGAGATGTGAGGGGGGAGGAGGAGGACTCCTGGATAAATTAAGGGATGCGGCAGTGGGTCCGTTTGTAGGCAGCAAGTCCGTCTCCACTCCCTAATTTTGTGGAGCACCAGGACTGCCGCTATTTGCTGGAGTCCCGGTCCCCAAGGTGCACATCTACCCAAGAGAGGAGCCCGGCTCCCGGACCGAGCATCAGGTGACTAATGATGTCACAACACACGTCAATGAAGAGGAGCCGAGAGAAGCCAGCAAGAAGAAGAAGAGAAGGTTAGATAGAAATGGGGATGGGGGTAGATGGAGAGAACAGGGGGCAGGGATAATTTAAAAATGGGGTTGGGGTGAGAGAAGGAAGGAGGGGGGCTGCCTGTTACATTTGTACTGGGCCCCACAATTTCTGGTGGCAGCCTATCCACCATTCTTATATAGACACCAGCATATGTAGACACCTATAGATTTTGGGGGTTAGGATATACTTATATATATGCACAGGACATTTTAATTTTGAGGGGTATTTGTGTTAGTAAGAAAGTGTCAGATTGTATGTTTGCATCTTAATCCCCAGAAGTCTCTAAACAAGAGTTCCCGTTGCTCAGTCTTGCAGTCACACCAAGTTTCTTTGACTCCCAGCAGTGAGCAGATGTCTGTGCTTCCAAGCACAGTCTATCAGTCAGAGACGCGGGTGCCGCAGCCGCAGATGGTGATCCCGGCGACCTCCTCTGTCTGTAGAAATCTTTATCATTAACCTGCCAGCGAGGAAGCTGTAAGGACAGTTTACGCACACACTGATTCGTAGCATATGTTTACCGTCTTTGGTTTCCTCTGGCAATCCGCTGCCGGCGATGTTAGCAAACGGAGGGTTAATGAGCGGCTTCCTGATTTATCTCCAGGGCTGTATTCATTTATACAGGCAACTTGCAAAAAGCTAACTGTTGGGAAAACAGCCACTTATTCATTAGAAAGTCTTATCCTGTACGTGGAATATTGCAGTTGGATGGAAAATTGCAACCCTTAAAGACAACTTGGCTATATACAATGTTTTATCTTGCTTCCTTCGGTGCTTTTCAGCAAAGTCTTTATAACATCCAGGCAAAGCTTTTTTACTTTCAGTGCCCTTGGATACGACACAGAGCAGATTTCTGAATAAGCGTGTATCCAATGCACAGAGCAAAGAATTTCTGCTGGACTAAATAAAGACTCAGGGGCTCGGGCAGAGTTGGATACATTTGCATCCATAATGCACATATAAAACGCATGGTGGAAAAATGATACATTATGTGTTTACTTTGAGTTGCGCATTTCTTAAGATATATGCAACTCAGCACAGTATGCAAAATGTGTCAGGATAAAGGTACGTTTAAAGAAGGTCAGGACACACTTTATGTGTATCTTGATGTGCCCGCATACTACAGTGGTCTGTCATCATCATCAGCTTGATGATGATGATTATCGTTTTAATTTAGCAAAAAAAAAAGAAAAGAAACTAAATAAATAAAAATGTGTTCCCACCCCTCCCCACCAAAAGTGATTAAAGTGCATGGGCTGGTGTCACTAATGCGGTGGGATGAACACAGTGGTGGATCCAGGGGGGGCGATCGGGGCGATCGCCTTCCCTAGCAGGGGCTTGCTGCCGACAGCTGCACACTGTGCAGGTCCGTTCAGCAGTGACAGTGTGCTGCCCGGCTGCTCTGATTGTGGTTTTAAACACAATCAGAGCAGCGGGACAGCACACTTTCACTGCTGAACGGACCTGCACATACTGTGCAGCCGCCCGGCAGCCTTAGAACACAGAAAGGGGGCGGGGGCTAAATCGCCCCCCCCTAAAATCGCCCGGGGTAGGACAAATGTCTGGGTCCGCCCCTGGATGAACAGAGTGGGTTCTGTGCCCAAACCAGCACCAGGCTATGACAGACTGCTCACACTTGATTAGGGAGACTCGCAGAGTGGGGTCGCCCTGTTGTAGAGCGGTACAGCCCCAGTCTGTTCAGCAAGTGCCTGAATTCCGTAGGGGAATTACGCAGAGTAAAAAAACTGTGTAATCTACTGCCTATAATGTAGTGCGCTGTCTATATTCTAGGGCGCTGCCTATATTGTAGTGTGCTGTCTATATTGTAGTGTACTGTTTTGCCATTCTTTGTTTTGTCTTGTTACGCTATGTACTGTTTTACACTTTGTTCTTTGTATGGCACTACAGATCCCTCGTGGTGCCTTATAAATAAAATATAATAATAATATTAATTGTGTCTTCCAATTTTAGATATGTCATCATACAAGTTGTAGGAACGTACCAAAAAACTTCAAGACTTTATTTGTCTATAATAAAATTATAGGACAAAATGATTTTATTAATGGCCCTCAATGCTACAATGAAGTTATTTGACAGCGCTCTACAATATAGGCAGTACACTACAATGCAGGCAGTACATTACAATATAGTCATCGCACTACAATACATACAGTACAGGCAATACGCTGCAAGGAAATGCATAACCAGCAGCACTGATGAGCTAGGTGTGGGATAGCCTCTCACTAAAACATGAGGAAAGATGCACGAGAAGTGGGGTACAGAAAATAGAGTAAATCAGACAAGCTGAACCTGAACCCAGGAGTATGGACGCAGAAAACAGGATCAGAGTCCCTGATTGAGGTAAGGAGGGAAGACACATTTCATGCTGGTGCCAAAGGTATAAATAACTGATGATGATAATGATGATGATGATGATGAAAGGTAGTGGAAGAAGGAGGACACAAGTGCGCCTCTCTTGAGGTTTTACAATCTAAAGGGGATGGAAAGACATACACGGTTGACACAGAGAGGGTGAGACAGTGTAAATGGGCAGTAGGGGTTGGTTCGGAGAAGAGCTGATAGACTTTGACAAATAAATGGGTTTTTAGAGTCTGTTTAAAGACTTGGCGAGAGGTAGAGTGCCTGAATTGGAGAGGGTGAGAGTTTGAGAGGAGGGGAGCAGCACGGGAGAAGTGTTGGAGATAGGAGTGAGAGAAGGTAATGAGTGAGGATGAGAAGCGGGAAGCAGATGACGTTGAAGATGTAGGGGAAAGAGGCTTGGGGGAGGGCTTTACAGGTGAGAGCATAGAGTATGATCTGGACTCTGTAGTGGAGAGGGATCTATGTAGCGATTCAAAGAGAGGACAGGCAGATGTAGAGCAGTGGGAAAGAAATCCAAGACGGGCAGCTGTGTTGAGGGTGGACTGCAGTGGGAATAGGCGGGAGGAAAGGAGGACAGAGACAAGGAGTTGCAGTAGTCCAGACAAGAGAGATGACAAACAAGTGGATGAGGGTATTAGTTGCCTCCAGGGTGATAAAGGGTCTAATCCTGGAGATTTCTCAAAGATGAAAGCAACATAATTTAGAGAGGGATTTAATGAGGGCTGTGAAACAGGATAACTTCTTGGCAGCGGACTTGCTGGACAAAGGAAAGGATAATGTTGCTGATGGATAGAGAGATGAGGGAAGGTAATGGGACTCGGGAGGGTGGGAACACGATGAGTTCAGTTTTAGATATATTATATGAGTTTAAGGAAGTGGTGGGATATCCAAGAGAAGAAATCAGACAGACAGCTGGAGGCACGAGAGAGAGAAGTGGAGAGGTCAGAGGTCTGTGTGTTACAGAGGATTCCTTCCAATGGGGAAGTACCTCATATTGGGACAGTACAATTAGCAAATGTATCACACTAAAAAATGTCTGAGTCAGAGATACATTATCAGTGTATAATGACACCTTATACTGGATACTTATATCAATTATCAAAGTAGGAATGCTTGTGGCTCCTTTGTAATGCCCAAGCCAGAACCTCAAACCTTACATATATATTTGTGCTCATATAGCAAGTGACACGTAATGGTTAGTGGATGAATTTGTTAAGAGATGTGTGATACCTGGGAGGTTTGGACTCGGTCAAATGAAGCCGTGTGAGTAACTATCATGGACTTGTCATTTGGACACATTGAGTCTGATTCGTTAGCAGGATGTTATGAATGTCTTCTAAACATAAAATTGATTTTTACAGTTGCTCTTGATTGTAAACACATGTTCCAGTATTCATAAGTAACCTTTATCCCTAGTAATTAGCACTTACACCTGACCTGTACTTGGTGCGAGTGATGCGACAGAAAAACACGTACCTTTGAGATGCCAAAAATTTGCTGCACATTGCTACGAGCGCTCAAGCTTGGCGCGCCCTCACTGTACATTGACTATGTGCATACGTCCCTTTTTTCTCCCCATTACGCCCATGAAATCATAGACTGTAGACAGGGGCCTTTTGGGCTCAAAGATGAATTGGACGCTGCTGCGTTCTCTGGCGTATAGTCCGGTTCTGGGCAGGAGCAGAGCAATTTTTACGCAAAACACAGCACATATCGGCATTTACTTTCCTTAATGAATCAGGCCCATTATATATAAAAGTGAAGACTCTCCTTGACCAGCACAACAATATCTAAATTAGCGCTATACGCTGATGATGTGATTCTTACGTTTACGAATCCTCATATCTCGATCCCATCCTGTTTATACGAGATTAAAAACTATGGCGAGTTATCAAATTTTAACATTAATTCGGACAAAACAGAAGCCCTTGCCCTTAACTTCCCACCTACTACCCAAAAGCATTTGCAGGAGACCTTTAAGTTCAATTGGCAACCAAATCAGATTAAGTACCTGGGAATAAACCTAACCAGGCGGTATGATAAATTATTTGCAGCTAATTTTCCCCCATTAATAGCATCTCTAAAACGTGATCTCCACTCCTGGAGCTCTCACTTTATCTCCTGGATTGTCTCTTGGATTGGCAGAGTTGCTGCTGTAAAAATGAACATCTTCCCAAGGTTGTCCTATTTATTTCAAACTCTGCTGGTCCGTGTCCCTTTGGATGTTCTTAAAGATGTTTAATCCAGTATTTCTCAATTTGTATGGTCAAGCAGACATCCGCGTGTTTGCTTTAAAGTTCTATATCGACATTCTAAAAATGGTAGCCTGGGTCTTCCCTGTATTGATAAATATTACTTAGCGTCTCACCTCACCCAAGTCGTTCTGGCCTATGCATATATCCATACTAGGATGTGGGTGGATACTGAGGCTGATCTTCTGCATCTTATACTGGTTAGATCCTAAAGACTGACCGACCGCCCCTTCACACCCTTCCCCCCACAGTGCGCTTTTCTCTTTCAATTTGAAAATACCGCACTCGCTCTTTCAAACTTGTAGAAAACCCAAAACGAATGTTTCCTTTATGGAATAACCCCTCATTTCCTCCAGGTCTCAACCCCAAGACCTTTATTCACTGAACAAAGCATAACCAAGCTCCACGATCGTCTTAATCTACCATCCTGTGCTTTCTATCAATATTTACAAATAAGGCACCTTTTTAATGACAAAATAGACCCGCGCTCTCCTTGCCGCTCACCACCCATAGAAACTTTTTGCCTTAATAGGTCAGAGGTCTCTTTTCTACTTTTTATTCTCTACTGATGAACATCAATCTTCCTGACAAAGAATCACATGAGATATGCTGAGAGGAGGATATAGCCACTAGAAGTTGAGAAATGGAAGGAAATTAGAGAAACAGTCGCAAATCTTCAATTTGCACTCAGATTAAACTTATAAACTTTTATTTTGCTGGTATTTGGTCCCTTCTAGACTGAAGGCTATTTCTCCAACTACTATAGATCTCTGTTGGTGTAACTGTGTTCAGCGGGGATCCCTGTGTGATGATTGTTGGAGCTGCCCTAAAACTATTCCCCTCTGGCAAGGTGTTGCTGATCTTATCCACAAAATTACTCAGCTGCAAGTTCTCTTTCACCTCTCCTATTTTCTCACCACCTCCCCCCCCCCACCCCTCGCCTCCCCGTTGACACTCATGAAGTGACTTAGAAACTCCCAGGTCACATCCTCACTGCTGCTAGAAGTTTAATTGCCAAAAACTGAAAATAGACAGAGGGTCCTACTATTCCAGCGTTGATTCAGAGTGTTTGGCAAATCTATAACTTACAGCATATGACTAGTATCTTAAACGACCGACCCAATCAATTCCTATCAACCTGGCAAGACTATTTTGTTTCCTAATATCCCAATTCTTTAAGTGTTACATAACCCAACTGTTTAGAGAACTCAATACTCCCAATTGACTAAATTTTCCTTTGTTCTATCTAGTTTTCCTCCTATTTTTAACTGTACTAACACACTGTTCTCTCCTCCCCTTCCCCCTCTTCATTCTTCTTTTCTTCTCCTGTTCCTTTTTTCTCTACCTCCTGACGTCAAGTAAGCAGCTCTCATTATTTAGTTTTAAGCAGGCAAACCCGTTTCTGTTTGTTTGGCTAACCACGATTGTACTTTTGATATATGCTCATCTGTATTTTACAAAATACATGTATTCGTGAGATCTGGGTCCCTGTCTTTATGTAAAAAAAACTCAATAAAACTTCATTAAAAAAAAAAAAAAAAAAAAAGGTGAAGACTTTCTGTCTATGGCTTGCCCTGATAAGACAAATATTGAGGAAGGGAGCATATAAAGATGCCTCTTGGAGCATAGTCCATGGGTGCAGAGTATTCAGCGTGACTTAAAATAATGGAAAAGGCGCAGCTTGTATTATATCCCAATAATTAATGAGTGTATTAGTTACTATTTTCCTTCATGAATTCACTTTAATATTATTTCCTACCTCAGTAACAGTTGCTCAATAATGTCCGTAATGAAGTCTGTTATTGCATACTATGATTCTGCTAAGTGATATCACATTTACGCTCATTGGCAACTTTAGTGGAGCTGACAATGAAACGGAATGTTTAGTGAGTATAGAATCAATAAAGTATGACCTGAATACACTAAAACTGTTCTGACAATCAAACAGATACAAATCTGTTATATCATCCCGTATTACAACGTCGTCCAAAACTTATCTTTTCACTCAATTCCCCCTTAAAGCATCTGTTACACTCGATTCACCTAATAAGGCTTTTGAAATATGATGTCAATAAAACAAACTGTTGTAAAACAAAAAAAGCAAGTAAAAGAGACTGTCACATGAATATTTTTCTTGGTCGATTTCATTTAATTGAATTTTAAAACCTCTAAGTGTAGGCACATGAAATTGCAGATTCACTTGTTATGCCGAAAAACCCGTAGTGGCTCTGGGTCCCCAAGGACGGATGTAGTCAACCTGCTGTTTACACCTGCAGGCAATACTAATTTACAAGTGAACAGTAGAGTATTAATGGCTGGTGTTATGCGATGGCAGGAGATAGATATTCCTCCCTCGCTTTGGGATTTGAACCTATTTCTCAAATGTAAAAATCATTGCGTTTACCGTTCAGCCTTCAGAGAAGATATTTTTTTTTTTATAAAAAAGTGATGTTGTTACAGTGTAACACTGAGGGCCCTACACCGTTTATGCATTTACAGATAAGGGATAAGATATTCTGGTTTAGCTCTAAAGAAAACTTACCGGCCTGGAGCGGATTTCTTTGGCATACAGAGGTTTCAAAAATTCGGAATCTCCCTCTAGCCGTAAACCTCTCTCGGTGATTCTCAAGTTCCCCATTCCGTCCTGAAATACACAGCAATAAAACGGCAATGTGATTCCAGGCTTTTAATAAGGTCTAAGAGACGCTGTGTACAGAAAATCTGTACGAAATGCAGAATTATTTATAAACATGATGAGATTGGACCGGAATGTATTATAAGGAATACGTGCAACTGATATTCATAGAAAGATAATGTAACACAGAGCTTCGATCAAGAGGAGACAAGAAGACTACATGAAAAAACTGTCAGTATTTAACTTATGTGCAAAACAGAAAACTAATTTTCACCCCTTGCATTGTAACATGGTTTTGTCCAGGAGACTTAAATAAGAAGTTTCTTAAGTTTAGATCCTTAATGAATCAGGCTCTGTATTATTAACTATCTTTAAAATAAAAAAATAAATAAAACTTTGAGCAGGAGGAATAACCTCTTCTTAAATCCATACTCTTATATTTCTATCCCTCATACAGTATTGTAGCCATAACTGGGAATTTCTCCCACAAGGCACATTAAAGAATGGGTGGGGCTTGTCATAAGCCACACCTCCCTACCGCCCACTAAACTTATTGGTCACCCACTGCATTATATTATAATGTTGTGAGCAATTGGACTAGGATTGCTTATTCTGTTACATTCACTTAGTAAATGTGGTTATTATTTTAATTCAAAATCACAAAGTGTTGAGATTACAATCTAATTACAATTCATGTAACAAAGGCAAAGTGATTTACAAAGCAACGAACGAAGACCAAATTTAGAACCAAGGCCCAACAGTCAGTTCCCATAAGCACAGAGCTTCTTCTCTTCTGCATATAAACAAACTAAAGAACATTAGTTCCATATCAAACTTCAATCAATGTTGGATGATGTTTATTTGGATGAATGAGCTTTTAATACAGGTGATGGAAAACTATTATCCAGACAGTTCCAAAAACCGAATAAATAAAAATAAAATAAAGGTAATTATTGGTACTATGTGATGATATAGTACACACAGGCATAATCACAATCACTGTAAGAAGCTCTGCTAAGCCCTTTAATAAGAGGGGAATGCCAGGGGCAGTATGGTTCAAGACGGGTGGCATTTTTAAATGTTATTTATGTTTTAAGCCTGGTACTCCAGATTACATATAAAAAAAACCTGGAAGACCAAGTCCCAAGCATTTCAGATAATATAATTTGAGTGAGTTTTCTCCAGCTGCTCCGGTTATAAGAAGAGCCCCAAGGGTGTCTGGTTAAACTAGCTAAACCATGTCTCGTCAACTAGTTTAACCAGACCTCATTAGAGCAGCATTCTGTTTTCCTTTCTCTTATTGGCTATTGAGGAATATTGCAGTCTCTTGGTACAGCTGATTTGTTTCAAGCACAGCGCCATCTAGTGGTATAATAATATTTTTTGCCCTTGGAGATAGTTATGTCTATATATATATATATATATATATACACCTTTTGAAAAAGCTCTTATGGTGGATGAAACTTATGGACTTATTTGTTGTATGTCTCTTGCAATTCCTGTTCTGCAAGTCCTAAGGCAAATTTACCATCAGTGCACAGAACTAAACAAGTAATATGAAGCTGTTGGGAGGAGGCGGGTGACTGGCTGCAGGAACAACTGACTATCGATTGACAAAAGGTCTAACAGAGAAAATGACCAGTGGACACTTTACTATGGGACCTATTGTTTTAAGGTATAAAGTTTCCTTCCTATTTTTAAATAATATCTCACCCACCTGTTGTTGATTCACCTGGACAGACAAACAAGAGGAATGTACAATGAATCTGAGACACCAATCCTTCCCTCCTCTGGGAAGCCGGCACTGATATTTATTAGCATTTACGTACGTAGCGATTCCCAAAACTCACTTTCACCAGTCAGCTGTCTTATATATGGAAAATTGTCATTACCTATTTAAAAGAACAAATCTCCATATGTCTTAGTACAATGGTTCATTTATACTCTTTAAAAATACTGAATAGTCACATTTACTGCATGTCACAGAATTTACTTTCTCCCAAGCTGTTTGAGAGGACGGCAGAGCCCCATTCATAGAGGTGGCTTCCTAATTGCTTTACGAATGTGACATTGATGTTCTCTGTATGTAATGGCCTTTCTGAACTCAACCTGAGTATTTGTGGAATATTTCCGATTGAAGACTGAGACGACAGTTTCCACCTCCAACAACCAGCCATGAGTTCACTGACCTTCCTGTAAAAAAACTACAAAACACTGTATATACTGCTTATTTTTAGACGTGGGAGGCTGTCTGCGGTATATGACATGACTTTATGTTGATACACTCATTGTTTTGATCTACAAGTAGTTGATAAAATGTAATGGGCCTTCATTAAGGAACAAAAAGCAAAAAAAAGAGTAACTTTGCACCTTGACAAAACCATGTTGCATTGGAGGGGAGGTAAATTTAAAATGCGGGGGCAGATTTATAGTTGGTATAGGGCATGTCCTAGATCAACTTTAAATTTCAGTGTAAAAATAATCTATCAAGTATTTGTGTGCCACATGAAAAAACAGCCAGTATTTAACATATGTGCAAAATAATATGCTAATATGCACTCCTTGCATTGTAACATGGTTTTGTCCAGGAAAAAACTAAGTTTTTGCCTTACTTTCCTTAATGAATCAGGCCCAATATCTGTTATGAAATAGTCACAATGGGCCTGAGTCAATAAGGGAAGTAAGGCAAAAAAAGGAGTAAATGTTCTCCGGGACAAACCATGTTACAATGCAAGGGGTTAAATTTATTAGTTTGCACATAAGTTATTATTATTATTATTATTATTAATTTTTTATTTATAGGGCACCACAAAGTATCCATAGCGCCGTACAAGGACAAACAATGGCACAGTACAAGGTGAAACAGCACAGTACAAGTAACAGTAAGCACTATAACTCTGGGGGCTCAGACACAGCATGAAAGAGAGGGAGGGAGGGGAAAAGTGAGTACAGGCAGGTAACTATGGCCCAAGAGGGTGGGCACGGATGACAGGTTGAGAGTCACTGAGGGGAGCGGAGAGAAGCGAGAGGAGACAGAGGGCAGAGGGACTGAGAGGAGGTGAGCTGAGCAGCTGGAGAGCGCAGTTAAAAGTGATGGAAACAAAAGGTAGGAGAGCCCTGCTCAAAGGAGCGAACAATCTAAAGGGAGGGGAAGACAGACAGACACATGGATGAGATGGAGAGACGGGAGGAAGTGGGAGAAGGGAAGAAGGGATGAGAAAGAGAGGTAGCCGACCGGTGGGAGTTTAGGCATGAGACTGGAAGGCTTTAAGGAAAAGGTGGGTTTTTAATGTTCGTTTGAAAGAGGACAGATTAGGGGAAGTTCTGATGGAGCGGGGGAGCTTGTTCCAATGGAGGGGAGTGGCGCGGGAGAAGTCTTGGATATGTGCGTGAGAGGAGGTAATCAGAGGGGAAGAGAGGCGACGATCGTTGGACGATCGCAGTGAGCGGGAGGGAGAGTGAATAGAGATAAGGTTAGAGATGTAGGGAGCAGTGGAGTTGGCGAGGGCCTTGTAAGTCAGAGTGAGGAGCTTGAAAAGGATTCTGTAGGTGAAGGGGAGCCAGTGAAGGGCTTGGTAGAGTGGGGAGACAGAGGTGGAACGGCGAGAGAGGAAAATAAGCCTAGCAGCGGTGTTAAGTACAGATCTAAGGGGAGTGAGATTAGAGAGGGGGAGGCCGATAAGGAGAAATTTACAGTAGTCCAAGCGGGAGATAATCAGAGAGTGGACGAGAGATTTGGTGGCATCCTGGGAGAGGAAGGGCCGAATGCGGGCAATGTTGCGAAGCTGGAAACGGCAGGATTTGGCGAGAGAGTGAATGTGAGGGGCAAAGGAGAGAGAGGAGTCGAGGATGACACCTAGGCAGCGGAGTTGGGGAAAAGGGGAGATAGATGAGTTGTCAACAATGATGGAGAGGTCAGAGGGGAAGGAGGTACGAGAGGGAGGAAAGACAATGAGTTCAGTTTTAGCAAGATTGAGTTTAAGAAATCTAGAGGACATCCAGGAGGAGATGGCAGAGAGGCATGCGGATACCCTGGAAAGAAGGGAGGGAGAGAGATCAGGAGAGGAAAGGTAGAGTTGAGTGTCATCAGCATAAAGGTGGTACTTGAGGCCGAAGGAGCTGATGAGTGCACCCAGAGAAGAGGTGTATAGTGAGAATAGTAAGGGTCCAAGGACAGAGCCCTGAGGGACCCCGACTGGAAGGGAGGAAGAAGGGGAGAGAGAATCAGAGGTGGAAACAGAGAAGGAACGGTCGGCAAGGTAAGAGGTGAGCCAGGAGAGGACGGTACCGGAGAGGCCAATGGACTGAAGGGTGTGAAGCAGGAGGGGGTGGTCAACGGTGTCAAAGGCCGCTGAGAGGTCCAGGAGAATCAGGAGGGAGTAGTGGCCCATGGCTTTAGCCGAGAGGAGATCGTTCGTAACTTGAGCCAGGGCAGTTTCAGTGGAATGGAGGGGGCGGAAGCCTGATTGGAGAGGGTCAAGGAGGGAGTGTTCAGAGAGGTAGGTGGAGAGACGGTTGCAGACAAGTCTCTCGAGTATTTTGGAGGCAAATGGGAGAAGGAAAATGGGGCGGTTAATGGGACGGTTAAGTACTGGTTATTTTTTCATCTAGCACAAAAATACTTGATCGCTTTATTTTTACACTGAAATGTAAAGTTGATCTAGGACATGCCCTACCCCAACTATAAATCTGCCCCCACATTTTAAATTTACCTCCCCCTCCAATGCAACATAGTTTTGCCCAGGTGCAAAGTTACTCCTTTTTTTGCTTTACTTTCCTTAATGACTCAGGCCCAGTGTGTTTCACTGCATAAAGGGGGTAGCTATAGCTTGCTTGAGACGTCAGTGCACCAACCTTTGCGCTGTGTCTGCATTACATGCCAACTGTCCCAAAATTGCCGGGACAGTGCCACAATTTAATATTTTGTCCCTGGACATGTCTCTATTTTTTGTTTTAAATATTCATCAGCTAAATAATCCAGTTCCTCTAATTATACATATTGGACAAAGATATAACTGTCCAGCAACATTGCTTTATAAGTAAATATTCTAAATGCAAATATTTACATTAGGACAGAATTAGATTCACCTGCCCAGGGGCAAATTGCTCATGCCAATTATTTTAAAATGTTACCAATTACGTCCTGCCTGCGTACACAGAAATGGCAGCTTTGTGGCTGAAGACAGCAGCTTTGCACGTAGATCACTCGCAGGGCTTTCAGCCGAATCAAAACAACCGTTACAACACAAACCTTCAGTAGCAACCTCATTAAAATAGACTAAACAAGCTAAACTTAAATATTTTGGTACACCCGTTCTGATTGGGGGTGTCAGTATATTTTTACATTCGGAGGTAGTGGTGTATGTTGTGTTTAAACACTTGTTCACACGTCTCTGACAGAAACTAACAGTAGAGGTTAATTATTATTATTCCACTGTATTCACTAATAATTTATCATATACGCCTATTACACTAAAACATCAATCCTCTGATTTCTTCCTATCCGTGAATCCCTGACCTCAGGAAGGTTAAGGTGACATTGTCAACTAATGATTCAGCTAATGATCTAACAGGTTTATTATTATATAATAATTTATCATTATTTTTATTATTAGGCCACAGTGAAGATTTTCTACCACTGCTACCGCATTATATATATATATATATATATATATATATGGATATATATATATAGATAGATATAGGTATGTATATATATATATATATATATATATATATATATATATTAATCCTGTGAAGGGTGAAGCATTGATTGAACATAACACATACACAATTACACATACACTCTGAATGTAAGAAGCAGTGCTGCACATTATAAAAATGATGGTGTATTCAGATTTCTAACACTTAATTATTCAAGCCGCATCTATTTTTTATTGGGGTTGTTAATAGAGGTTATGATTCAAGAGTTCTGTTGATTTAGTTGAATACTCTATAAGACTTCTCAGTGATTGGATTTAATTTAGGGTCTTTCGAAGTCCATGCTGTTATAATTACAAGTGTACTTATCCTTTCGCAGTCATTTTTGCATCCATGGCTGGATAAGGAGCTAATGGGTGCAAGGCAGAAGCTTTATTGATGCAAAAAAAAAAAAAAATGATGTCTTTCTGATCCAGATATATTTTATGACAGCTGACTTGAGTAAACATATAGCTTTGTCCTTTGTTTTAGAAGAGGGGACAAAGTTGTTTTAATAAAGGAGGTATACCTTAGAGATGGAAAGAGGCTATGAATGTATGCTATGGAAGGGTTTGGAAAGTGAACATGGAATGGGAAAATCTCACAGGTGTTTCCGATGGATATTATCAGTGGGATATCACAAAAAAGAAATATATATATCTTTATACCTTCCGACTGCGAAAGTGGAGTTTTCAGCATTACCCATAAGATTGTGGAACTTTTAAACGCAAAGGAAGCAAGGCTGCTAGGCAATCAATAAAGAATGGCCATAGTATTTCACTAGACATATTAATAGTTATAGTGCAATATTTTAGTTCCAACTTTCCCTTTCCACAAAATACTTAAATTTTATGTACTCAACAAATGACTCCTTTAGCCATTTTTCCAACGTTTTTTCTCAAGTCATGACATAAAAAATAAATTAATTCGTAATTCTTACCACTGATCAACAAAAAATACTCAACTCAAAGTTAAAGTGTTTCAATTGATTTCAAAATAAATACACCAGTTTGCGTAAGGTCCCACAATTAACTAAGGCATTTCCCATTGAGAGTTTCATCATGAAGATCAAAGAACATTCAAAGCAAATCAGTGGAAAAGATTATTTAAAAGCACCAATCAGGGAAAGGATGTAAGAATATTTTAAAGACGTTGAATGCCCCCAGAGAGGAAATGGATAGAATATAGCAGAGCTGTGAATTTGGCTAGAACAGATGGTCCTCCAAAATTGAGTATCCATGCATAAGTGGCACTTGTTAGGAAAGTATATGGTAAATCTGACAGAGTTACAGTCCTCCGTGGAAGAAATGCAAGAATCTGTCCATTGGAACACAACAGTACAGTAACTTCACAAATCTACGCTTTAGAGAACTGTGGAAAAAAGAAAACCATTATTGGAGAAGATGCACATGGAATCCTGCCTTGAATTTCCCATAAAGCATAGTGTAGACCCTTAAGGAGAAAGATGATATGGTTTGATGAAATAAAGATTGAACATTTTGGTCTCACCGCTAGGCGTTGTGCAAGAAAGATGTGGAAACCTAATTATTAATGGAGGTGGTTTGCACACATAAGTATTTCACTCTCAGTCCAAAGATCCACAAAAGGTTACACAAAGCCTCTGCTCAGATGGACAATGAAAAAGTGAAATGATACTGTGCTCCAATAACCATTTAGTGCGAAAGAGAAGGCAAAAACCACTAAAGAGAAACAAAAATGGGACAAGAGGCACTTCAGTATCTATTGTCTGAATACAAACAGTAAGATATCTCTACACTTACAAAGGAAACGTAAAAAATTCAGATGAAAAGGCAAAACAAAAGCTGGACGACATCCCAAGCACTTCTGTTTGGAAGATGATGTGTGAAACTCCTGTAGCTCAAATCACGCTATTCAACAGAAGATGAGGAGGAGAAGCACGAGACGTACACAAATAAGAACATATGTCAATGCAGACGTGTATGAGAGCCTATCGTAGCTTGAAAAGGAACTGAGTGATAACTTGGCCAGGTTAAAAATCACAAGAAAAAGGAGGAATGGAGGATAAGGATAAGGGAAGGGGAATGAAGGGGAAGAGGCAGAAAAAAAGGTAGGAAGTACCTTATTGGAATATACGGTAAATTTCATTCACAAAAAAAAACCTCTGTGTTTTCACAAGGCTGGGAGCAACAACCCCTTACCAGATGGTCTGACTGTTTAAGGAAGTCTGTAGCTGTAAGTGAAGCTAACCAGCATAGCCACCTCACCGCAACTAAACTGTCTAAGCACATAGCCACACTGTGCCATATAATCATCATCATCATCCTAATTTATTTATATGGCGCCACAGAACCCACAGCAAAATCAACAAAACAGAAACAAGAAATACAGATAAATAAGGGACAAGAGAAACAATAGAATCAGTAAAAATCAATACAAGAAGAGACAATAGAGAAAGCAACTATACAAGAAGAAACAACTAGAACAAAGGAAACATTCCCAAGAGGATGAGGATACAGGAGATGGAGACAGACAAACTTGTGAGAGGTAACAATAGGAGGATTAGGGTAGTAAACTGATATAATGAACTTAAAGGACAATGAATTAGATGAAGTTGCCATGGTTATGGGACATGATATCAGAGTACACAGAGTATTACAGACTGTCGAAAAACAGCAAACTGCTACTTGCCATGGAAAAGGGAGTCGATGCATATAATGGAAAATATCTCAAACTTTCTTTCCTTGGGTCTAGTACAGTTTTGGATTCGGGAAGGGGGGGGGGGGGGTGGGAGGACGATCATGGCAATTGACCCCACTAGCAACACAAGCCCATTTTTAAATTGTGTCCAAGACGTTGATCAAAACGGGGAAGGGGCAGGGCCAACTGGAGCCAGCCAATCACAATGCAGGAGGTGTGATTATGCTAAATCGCCCCCACCCCCTAAAAAGAAAGTCTAGGCCCACCCCCGGTCTAGTGTGTTACCAGACTCTTAATGCAGTTAGACTGTAATACAATTAAACAAAGACATTGAGAGCCTTATTCATGGTCGGATGCAGCCTGCATGCAAGTTGCATTTTAAAAAATATCCCGGAACTTGAGCATAGTTCCAACCAAAATCAAATACAAGATACTTTTCCATTTGAATCTGGGTGTAAGTACACTGATTGTTAAACGTTACTTACCGTATGTAGACAGACAGAACAGACTGCAGTATACAAACATACATCTGTTCAATAAAAGGTTACAGTGGAACATCTAAAACTGTTAATAGTATAATCATTAATAAAAATATGGATTTAAAAAAATGTTTTTATATTAAATACATAAATCAAGAAGTTTTTCATGCGTACTGTACATACAATGTATTTTTAAACATACACATGTTTTGTTCTAGCTAGTGGCATGCATATGTGTAGTTATTAATACAAAGACTATGACATGTCAGTCATCACTATCAGTCGGCACTTACATCTGCCCTGTAGATGGTGCAATTGATTTGGCTGCAACCAAGCGCACTTGGACATGAATTGGCCACACACTGTACATGGTCTACGGCAATTCACCACTTCCTTGCCCAGTTCCGCCTCTCATGTTGTAGGCTGTCACAAGTGCCATTTGCGTTCAGACATGAATTGCATTCATTGGCGCAAGGTGTTTCAGGGCATGTGCAGAGCTATTTCATGCAAGATATGGCACGCAAGCGGACTTACGTCAGAACATGAACAAGGCCCTGTAGGCTTAATAATGACCTGTACTTGTCTCCTCTCTTAAGAGATACTGTCCGGCTGGAAAGTCTTCTTTCCAAATGTAGAAAGTAGACTTTCCGCACTTGGATACCGATGTAGAGAGCAGCGATTAGTTCCACAGTTGTTCTAGTAAACACTCCTGTGTTAAGTGAGGACTGCATGAGTCAAAAGGCAGCGACAGGCAAGTTTCAAGGCTTAAGGTTGTATGAAGTGCCTTAGTCTTGATATATGTTCATACCCCCCCCCCCAGTAATAGGGTATGATGACATTACTGTATGCCAAGCAAAAATACTAAAATGTCCTCTTGCAGATTGTGGTGATGATAACTTCAGGAATAATTCTGCTATTTTCTTTCTTTCTTCGACACGGTTCATGTGCCCAAACCATTGAAGAAGAAGTTTTGTGCACAACACAATATAGTCCAGCAAAAGAAACGGTGATAGATGAGGGATAGAGAGGGAGATGGAAAGTAAGAGAAGTGGAGAGGGAAAGAGAGAGGGAGAGACGGTGAAAGAGAGGGAGAGTGGGTGAGCAAGAGAGAGAGAGAGGGAGAGAGAGGGGGGAGAGAGAGAGGGAGAGAGAGGGGGGAGGGAGAGAGAGGGGGGAGAGATAGAGAGAGGGAGAGGGAAACAGAGAGGGAGAGACGGTGAAAGAGAGGGAGAGTGGGTGAGAGAGAGAGAGAGAGGGGGGAGAGAGAGGGGGGAGAGAGAGGGGGGAGAGAGAGAGGGGGGAGGGAGAGAGGGAGAGAGAGGGGAGAGAGAGAGAGAGAGGGAGAGGGAAACAGAGAGGGAGAGACGGTGAAAGAGAGGGGGGGAGGGTGAGAGAGAGGGAGAGTAAGAAAGAGAGAGAGAGAGAGATAGAGGGAAAGAGATAGAGGGATAGAGATAGAGGGAGAGAGAGAGAGAGGGGTGAGAGAAAGGAAAGGAGGGACGGAGGGAAAGATAGAGGGAGGGAGAGAGAGGGTGAGAGAGAGAGTGAGAGAAAGAGGGTGAGAGGTGAGGTGAGTGAGAGGATGAGAAAGAGAGGGAAAGAGGGAGAGAGAGAGAGGGGGGAGAGAGAGAGGGAGAGGGAGAGAGGGTGAGAGAGAGGGAGTGAGATGGGGAGGGAGTGAGAGGGAAAGGAAGGGAGAGAGGGAGGGAGGAAAAGATAGAGAGAGAAAGAGGCAATACTTGAACCAGTGAAGAGGGGAAGTCATGGCCATGAACTGTCTGTAACAATAACTGTATTTTACTTTTTTTTTACTGTAAAGTCTGACAATCTGCTGTCAAGAAAAGAGGGATTGTCTTGATTATAGGGTAGTTTGGCAGCACGGTGGCTCAGTGGTTAGCACTTCTGCCTTACAACGCTGGGGTCATGAGTTCAATTTCTGACCATGACCATATCTCTGTGGAGTTTGTATGTTCTCCCCGTGTTTGCATGGGTTTCCTCCGGCTGCTCCGGTTTCCTCCCATACTCCAAAAAAAACATACTAGTAGGTTAATTGGCTGCTATCAAAAACTGACCCTAGTCTCTCTCTCTCTCTCTGTCTGTCTGTCTGTTTGTGTATGTTAGGGAATTTAGACTGTAAGCTTCAATGGGGCAGGGACTGATGTGAATGAGTTCTCTGTACAGCGCTGCAGAATCAGTGGCGCTATATAAATAAATGGTGGTGATGATGATATTAGGAATATACCGAATCTCCCAGTATAAGAAGTTGGGCTACACATGGCTACCATTAGTTGAGCAATAAGAAAAAAGCGGAAAGTACCTAGCAACAGGTTTGGTCCTCACAAGTCGGTTCTGGGCATCCTTATTTCCTTTACAGAATCACAAGTTTTGAAGTGTCTGATGTCAAGGTTGTGCCTCCTTCGGGACAAAATATTTGTTTGCTTGGAAACTTGCTGCAAAGAATGGTCCTCATTACCATAGCTCTCACCAATATTGGTGTGTGTGTGTGTGTGTTCAAAAAATGTCTTTTATCAATGTCTCCCACCAGGGCCGGACTGGGACTAAAAATCAGCCCTGGCATTTAAAGCACACAGGCCCACGTGGGCCCCATGCACTATATTGTTGCACACTGATGCTGGCTCAGTGCGCGTTGCTGGTGCAGTACAACATGATGTAGTATGAGTGTGTGTGTGTGAGGGGTATTTATTTCTCCTAATGACTCTCAACATTGCATTGTTAGCACCCCAATTACATCAATAAATACCATGACAATACATTATTAGTACCCAAATTACAGCAATAAATAACCCCCCACACACACTCATACTACATCAATACCCACCCACATTACAGCAACCGGCATCAACCCCCACATTACAGCAACCAGCATTACCCCCCACATTACAGCAACCAGCATTACCCCCCACATTACAGCAACCAGCATTACCCCCCACATTGCAGCATCCTGAATCACCCCCACATTACAGCAATACCCTCTCCTACTTATTAACAATACTAAGCCCCAAACACACTACAACATTGCCACCACCACATTACCCCATACTACAGCAATACCACCAATTATAGAGGCACCACTGTAGGAAACCAATGTTTTGCTTTTTTCAAATCTCCCAAAAAATAGCAACAACAGAGTACTTACACACATATAGGTAACAGGTACCCTTTTCCCTCGATTAAATAGTAATGGCAGAATTTTCATAAATCATTCCACATGAAATAAAACTAACATATATCTAAAAAAAAACACATAACTATTGAATGATCATTTGAACCCACACGGCCGCATTAAAAGTATTTCCATCTACAGCAAAATGTCAGAGAAAAATATTTTTTTACTACAGTAACTGGATATGCGTCTTTTCTATTCATTTTAAATAACAGTATATAAATTAAGGGGTATAGAGGAGGTGGGTGAGGGATAATTGGATGTGATCCATCAGTTTGATTAGATAGGAAATATTTAGATTATTTACCTCGAGACGTCTACCCCCTTGACTCACAGGCAGGGCCGACAAAAGGAATTTTGAGCCCCAGTACAGCAACTTCTTTGGGCTCCTCTCATATTCAACAATGAGAGACTTGCCTTTGGCAGAAGTTCATATTATGCCACAACGTAGTGTGCTCAGTTTATATTATGCCACATCATAGTGCCCCAAGGTCATATTATGCCACATAGTAGTGCCACAAATCATATTATGTCATAGTAGTGCCCTCAAATCATATACCATACAGTAGTGCCCCCAAATCATATTATGCCACAATAGTGCCCCCAAATCATATTTATGCCATAGAAGTGCCCCCAAATCATCAGTAGTGCCCAGACAAAAACTCATTCACAATTAAAAATTGGTACAGCATATCAGATACTGAGAGTGCTAATCCCAGGAGCAGCTTAATACACCATTTACAATGCAAAGAAAAATAGATATATTGACACAATCACAGAAAAAATTATGACAAGCAGCGTTTTTTCCTCTTAATTAAAAATCTTTGTTCACATAAATATGCAAGAAACATTACAGTGCAATAATGAGCAATACATAGTGTTTTAAATGTCATTAGATACACAGTAGTGCCCCCGGTTCAAGAAAGGATGGTTAAAAACACATTGCACACAAGAAAATATATGAACTTACCTGATCATAGCATCCTGTGTTCTGTTCTCCTACTGGGCGCGCTGGGCGAGGAGGGATCAGCAGCTGTAAGCTCACATGGGCAGTCGGGAGCAGGAACAGAGCGTAGTGGATTTTTTTTTAACACTTGTCCCCATTCTTCATTACTACCTGTGTTTCATGATGGTTGCATCCCTGACATTCCCACTCTTAAGATGTTTCTCTCTTTACACTTTCTTTTACCTATGCCCCTGCATCATCTTCTCCTTTGTCCCTTTCACCTAACCCATCTTCTCCCCTGGCTCTCTCACACGTCTTCCTGCACCCTCTACCCCCATGGCCCTCACACATCTTTCTGCACCCACTTCCCCTGGCTCTCTCACACCTAACCCCCTGCACCACCTTCTCCCCAGGCTCTCTCCCACGTCTTCCTGCACCACCTTCTCCCCTGGCACCACCTTCTCCCCTGGCACCCTCACCCCTCTCCCAGCACCCCCTTCTCCCTGGATCTCTCACCCCTCTCCTAGCGCCCCCTTCCCCCTGGATCTCTCACCCCTCTCCCAGCACCTCCTTCCCCCTGGATCTCTCACCCCTCTCCCAGCACCCTTTTCCCCCTGGATCTCTCACCCCTCTCCCAGCACCCCTTACCCCGCTGGTTCTCTCACCCCTCTCCCAGCACCCTTTTCCCCCTGGATCTCTCACCCCTCTCCCAGCACCCCTACCCCGCTGGTTCTCTCACCCCTCTCCCAGCACCCCCTTCTTCCTGGATCTCTCACCCCTCTCTCTGCACCCCTTCCCCCTGGATCTCTCACCCCTCTCCTAGCACCCCCTTCCCCCTGGATCTCTCACCCCTCTCCTAGCACACCTTTCCCCCTGGATCTCTCACCCCTCTCCCAGCACCCCCTACCCCGCTGGTTCTCTTACCCCTCTCCCAGCACCCCCTACCCTGCTGGTTCTCTCACCCCTCTCCCAGCACCCCCTACCCCACTGGTTCTCTCACCCCTCTCCCAGCACACCCTACCCCGCTGGTTCTCTCACCCCTCTCTCTGCACCCCTTCCCCCTGGATCTCTCAACCCTCTCCCAGCACCCCCTTCCCCCTGGATCTCTTACCCCTCTCTCTGCACCCCCTCCCCCCAGGCTCTCTCATCCCTCTCCCAGCACCCCCTTCCCCCTGGATCTCTCACCCCTCTCTCTGCACCCCCATGCTCTCTCACCCCTCTCCCTGCATCCCCTACCTCCTGGCTCTCTCACACTGGTGACCCCCCCCCGCGCGAAAATCGTGGCTCCCCGTGGCCCCCCCTCCCCCGCAAAAATCATGGCTCCCCGTGGCCCCCCTCCCCCGCGAAAATCGCGGCACCCCGCGACCCCCCCCCATTCAGAAAACAAAAATCTTGAAACTGTGTCCAGCTTAAAGGGCTTAAGGGGGAGGGAGTGAAGGAGCACGCGACAGAGGAGAAGAAGAGTCGGGCCGGCCCATCCAGCCATCGGCCCTTCTGGCATTTGCCAGAAGTGCCAGATGGCCAGTCCGGCCCTGTCTCCCACTGCCTCCAATAGTCATGCCCCAATGCTGCTCAGAAAAATTAAAAGTATTAGTTAGAATGAGTAAATCTATATAGGTGGAGTAATAAACAGAATATAGTTCTCTAGAAATACCACAAGCACTTACAATTTTAAATCTGGCCCTTTTGTCGGAGTTTCACCAAAAAGACACTTATGTATTATACAAGCTAATCAAAGCAGTTGCTGAGCTGCCTCCTCATCTCATGAAAGACAGTCTGTATATAGTCAGTGGTGAGCTCATTCAGGAACGTGAGGGGGATCGCTTCTTAGGAGATGGTTATGGAAATATTGTATACAGCAAAATACATGTCTGTGTTCCCTTAGTGAATGGACAAAGAGGAGCTGCTGGAATGAATGTTTTTGTCTGCAGTACATGTATGACATTTGTGGAATATCTGGTCGGGAACTGAGTACTTCAGTACCAGGGTCAAAGAATAATGAAAAATAAACTGATGTGAGCAAGAAATGAGAACACTGCTCTGCCATAGATAAACAATTTACTGTTAGAACCGGGTGGTAGAAACGTCCAATCACAGGGGTCTGATAAGTGACAGCAAATTCGGACTGTAACTACAGTACAAATAGTTTATCAGTCTATATAGTTCAATTCTCTGAAGGATATTCTGTCATTGGAGATTCTCCAATAAACCTGAAGACCTATTTCAAGAAAAATGCATCCTAACTGTGACTGGAAAGTTTCAACTTTATAATTTCCAAATTAGTATTATTTACAATGCACAAGTGATGTTAATATATGTATAACCTGCAAATAATGTCTATACTATAAAGTTTGTAGTATAAACAGTGAGTTCTGATAACAATATTCCAAATGATGTAGACAATGGTGCTTCTACTTCCTTGTAATATGTCACATTATGGTTCTATATCAATGGGTAGAATATATTTCAAATATACAGGTCTATGTTTGTAGTTTTTACGGTATTTTAGACTATATGCTGCCATCAAACAAAGGACTATTTTCATTGGACGAAAGTGATTTAAATGTCCAGTCCATTTTACATTCCCCACCGCCTTGACAAAGACAAATGTCGAAACGCGTTGGTGACTATTAAGAAGTAACAAGCCCCCTGCCAAATGGAAGATAGACTGCTTGTTTCCTTGGTGAACAATTCCCGGTACTCTACCATCTATCACCAAGTTGTTGAGACATGCAGACTGATTTACTATCGGGTAGGAGACTTGCTACACTTCTGGGGACTTCTTTATAGATTTTTATTGCTGTGATGTTACAAATGTTTGTAAGAGCAATATTTGCTGTTTTTATGCTTTTTCTGTTACTAAAAGTAATGCCCTAGAGGATCTTCCTCCCTGATTCCCTTTTCCACTTTTGTTTTGAGTTCCAACTCAGAGAAGCCGTTTAAGAAAAAGAATCGTAAATTACTCTGATCCAAAACTCCAGTGAAGGATGACAACTCTGGTAAAAGAAATCCTTAAAGGACATTTACATTTTGTAGGATTCTATTACGATGAAAAAGAGATTACTGTTCACTGCAGAGCAGCAGGGAATGGAACATACATCTCAACTTTCCCACCACATGACAAACATGTCCACAGGCGGGACGGTGGACAGAGCCCTAAAATGAGGACTGGTCCAGTTACCTAAATTGGGACAGTTTGGAGGTATGTGGCAGCATGTTTTTATTTAATACTAGCTGAAGTCCCCAGTGCTGCCTGGGTTTACATTTTCAAGTTATTAAGTTATCAATGAGTTGGATGTAACTGTCAACATATTAAAAATAATAAGCAGCTAAAATGCCATCCAAATCCATCCAGTGGAAGGTCCAGAACAGGCTCCCTGGGTCAAAGTTCTACCCAGCGTACATTAGCGGGATTTCCGACCGGGACCTCAACCCCCTAGTATGTCTTCTGGGATCCAGTGTTACCACTCTGCGAAGTTTTCGTTCAAATCCATCCAGCGGAAGGCTCAGGTCAGGCTCCCTAGGTCAAAGTTCTGCCCAACGTATAGCAACCTGGCCAGGATCCAACTGGACCACCTTGCATTGGTTTCATCCCAATCTGTGCAGGTGTGTATCCGTGGCCCACCACTGTGCTACCATTAGGAGAACCTATGTTGATCCCATTGCCTAGGGTGCTAATCAATACTTTGAGTTTCAAATGTGCAGCACAAAAGTTGAAATGAATATAACATTTTATCTGCAGTAAAAACAATTATTTAAGTTGGTCTTTGCAGCTTGAAGCTTTTTATGAGCAGTGTAATCACATTGACACATTTACTCAAAACATTTTGGAAAAAGCACCTTTTTCAAGGCCCAAATCACCTCTATTTTTATTTTTTTAAAAGGGATCTTAACTGCAAATTGTGAATTCACATCCCAAACAAATATTTTAATATTCTTTTCCGCAGAGATTTATCAACGCTATATTTTATAAACGCAAGTATCTGTCATGACTGAATGTAGATTTCCCTATGTGTGCAGATGGCCCTTTCGCACAAGGCTTTACAAGCCTGCCTTTACCAGACAGATGCTGTGAAACATCTGACAGGACTTAATAGCTAACAAAATACCCGTCATTATTTCCTATTAGGCTCTGTAGCACTGCTTTATATGTCTAGACAGGTGGAGAGAGGATGTGATCCCAGTGGTGGTGGAATTTGGATTAAAAGCTCTCGCCGACAAGGTGTGTGTTTGTGCACTTGTCAGTGCGCGATGGTGGGGAATCTACAGAGAAATCAATGGTAAAACTAACCTCATTCTGTGAATACAAACCAGAAAATAAGAGAAAGGAGCAGACAAGTCTTTAGTGGATGCAGCAAAGACCAGTCAGAGTTCTGATATGAACTTCACTGGTGCCCGATCTGCATCTAGCAGAGTAAACTTGAATGATCCCATAGATAACATAATGACGCACTTCTGGGCCTGGAGATTTCGGGAAGCCCTGACCCTCCACATACGAAAACGGATGTACAGGAATGCCCTGGACAAATAGATAAAATGAGCCTGGGGTGTTTCTCGTGCATTCTATTAAACATAGAAAGTAGAGATGTTCACTGACCCCCGTGTTCTGGTTTTGGTTTTGTATCTGGATTAACTTAATGTTTTGGTTTTAGTTTTGACAAAACCGCCCTTGCGTGTTTTGGTTCTGGTTTTGGATCCCGATTGTTTTCTAAAATCCCTATTTTGTTTTGCTAAAATCCCATATTTTTGCTTTTTTTTCCCCTTACATTATTATAACCCTCAAAAACACTAATTTCAAGTCATTTGCAGTCAATTTTGACCACCTCACAGGTCACAATATTATTTGCATAAACTTTCAAACAAAGACTGCAGATTTAGAGGACCAAGCCTGCCAGACCTATTATTTGTATTTCAGCAATGACAATTAGCAATGCAGCTCTCCTCTTTGTGTGTTACCTATATAACACAGTAAAATGTGACTTCAGATTTAGAAGACCAAGCCTGCCAGACCTATTATTTGTATTTCAGCAATGACAATTAGCAATTGAGCAATGGAGCTCTCCTGAATGTCACTGTAGACTTTGAAGAACACTGCTACCCCTCCTCTTTCTTTTCTACCTATGACACTGCCCAACTGCACTACAGACTGGCAAGAACTGTGCTACCCTTTCTGTGTCCCTCTGTGAAATGGCGCTGGATTGCCGTGGAGGGCGGTACTTATATAATCCAAAGCTCGCGAGATCCGACGACGTAATCCGTGGAGGGCGCGAAAGTACCGAGACGACTCGGCTCGGTACTCGGATCTGCTAAGTTCAGGTATGTTCGGTTCTCGGGGAACCGAGCCTGAGCATCTCTAATAGAAAGATGTTCCTCAGGGTTGTTTAGTTCCTGCATATTTTAGGTACGGTACACATTGGTGCTTTCCCTGTGCATGGGATATGTTTGGTCTGAACTGCTTGGTGAATGCATCACCGCGAAGAGGGCCAATTGAACCCTATGAAGAAAGTGCCAAGAGTGCACACACAGTGACCCACAGGCCCCAAACTAAAGCACATGCTGCGCTCACTCTGAGTGCTTGTGAGGCAGATTCATAGGGCTCAATAATCCCTATGTGCAGTTCTGGATACACTGCAGCTCAGACCGAATCGAGCTCAGGAACAGAGAAAGTCCTACGAGCCGTTAATGAATTTGGAGTGACAGATTTAATGTGCTCACTGATAAACCATTCACATCAGAAATGATCCAGCATTAATATTAGGGGGAATATGAGCATGTGCTTGGGTTATCAGGCCAGATAAAAATAATGTAAAAAATGTAGGTGAAATTAATTTTTAGTGCTCAACCAGGGCCTAATGTACTCTTAATCCACCGCTGCATACCGCCAAATAAATGTACATTATAAAGGTAATATGAATTACATATCGCTAAGCCAAAAGAAAGATGACAGGCTCAGTAAAACTGTAACTCAAAGTATTCTTACTGTATAATTCTGATACATCTGTTCAGAGCTGCCGACAGGGACGGGCCCAGAAATTCTGTTGCCATGGGCAGTAACTGTAAAGGCACCCGTATAACCCAATACCATACTTCACAACATTGGAACAAATTAGGCCCAAATTATTGCATGATCCACAGGCATGCCCTGTGGGACTGAACCTCAAAAGTTGGAACCGTAGAAAGCTGTGCTGTGCACATGCTAACAAATATTTGGATGAGGTATTTTTTCTTACCTATGAGATGTGGAAGCCAGATAGGAAAATATTAAGTGGGCGGAACTTTATAATGCAATTGGTCATCAAGTGGGTGGGACAATTAAATTGCCAAATGCCCTGCCCAACTCCAGAAAACAAAGAGCGGCAGGGGCATGATGACGCCATAGCGGTATCACACCTCTGCCACTTGGCGCTTACTGAGGTGGGCGGAGCTTGATGACACTCTCCTTAATGTTCACGCCCATCATGTGACTGGTTAGTGCTTTCCAGGAGAATTGCTGCTTTCTTGTGACTCCGGGAGATATCCCCTTTATTCAAGAGTCTTTCGGACTATCCTGGAGAGTAGGCAGCTATGAAATATTTAATCAATACGTGATTTACTAAAAGGATAAAACCAGCTATTTAACTTTTACAGTAAAACATTTTTTTTTACAAGTAATTCCATACAATCATTTGCCCGAGACAGCTGCCCCATTATAACCACACCCATGCCAACTTCCATTTGGCATGGACATGAAATATTGCCTTCTATTATGTTGCTTCTCTTGCAGCAACATTCCTCCCACCTGAGTCAGGTGGGGCCACGCCTATTGTGATGTAACCACGCCCACCATATGAGGTGGTCTTTGGAGGAGGCATAGCCATGTCCCAATGTAGATATTTTAAATGTTGGGAAGTACATAGCAATAATACATAAACCTACAGTATACTCCATAAATCCTACATTAGGGCTCATTCATTTTGCATTCAAGTACAACATTTCCTCTGAACCAATGTAACCAATCAGCAATTAGCTTTAACCTGTCCAGCGTAGATTAGACAATGTAAGCAAGTGTCTGATTGTTTGCTATGGATTAGTTGAAATCCTTAACTGAAATGTAACATTAATAAATGAGCCCTAGGGGATATATTTACTAAACTGCAGGTTTGAAAAAGTGCAGATGTTGCCTATAGCAACCAATCAGATTCTAGCTGTCAGTTTGTAGAATGTACTAAATAAATGATAACTAGAATCTGATTGGTTGCTATAGGCAACATCTCCACTTTTTGAAACCCACAGCTTGATAAATGAATCCCCTAGTGTTCAGGGAAAAACACGGTGCGTAAGATAAAAAGAAATCCTCCATTTTATTCGATAAACTGACAGGAAGTATGCTGTGCATACGAAAAGGCTTCCTCCTGCTCACAACCATATCTGAAAAGTTTCTGAAATGAAAACTTTTTTTTTATGGTAAAATCTATTGAAGGGCAATAGACGGATGGTTGTTATTTCTTATTGCAATTAACAGTACACAGGAATATGCTAAATGTTGTTTGGTTGTTAGGTTATTTGCCATCACCATTAAACTGTGCTTTCAATGTATAACCTCACACTGTGTTCAGTTACTTCTGGAGGCAGAAATTCAAGGTGTTTATATTGCATGTGTAACTCACCCTGACAAATCACGCAAACTAAATCATGCAAATCTCGCAAAGCAAATACATGCCGAGCAAACTTCATCCTTGCAGAATTATCCTGTGTAGATGTGATGGAAAAAGGTAATTTGCCACGATTAGCTACTGCAATGTGACACGCCAAAAGTGAAGCACATATTGCTGACTAGCTTTCCAATTTCCAATAGCACCGTAATAGCTGTAACATTACTACTTTCAGAGGATTCAAACGCTTCAAAAGCCAGGGGGAGGGCTGGTAATATCTAATCTGAGAAGGAAGAATAAGTAAGTGGCCCATAAACAGCAGTAAGCCGTCACATGTTTAAATGAGCAAATTATGGTAAGTAAGCCAATTCCATTCCGGAGAACAGACTTCTGGGTAATGCTGTTTACATGGAAGCCCTCTGATTATTCACCATGTAAATGGCTGGCTTGAAAACCTGGGATAATATGCACCCCTGGAGTTGTAGGATTGAAGGGTGCGGCCTGCTCTTATGGGCTTTACATCCTCAAGATCTTAGGGGGGCGATGTCACCCTAAGGCTGCCACCTCCCTGAAACTCTGAAGGCTCCGGTCCCTAGGTGAAGCTTTAGCCCAGAGGTGTCCAAGTACAGTCCTCAAGGGCTACCATCAGTGCATGTTTTCAGGATTTCTGTCTGTAGAAACAGGTGGGAGCATTACTGACCCAGCCAAATAGATTGATTAACCTGTGCATGATTAAAGAAATCCTGGAAACATGACCTGTTGGTAGCCCTTGAGGACTGAACTTGGACACCTCTTCTTTACCCAATTCGCGGATAAAGGGGTCTTCCCTAGACTTGCAGTAAAGGGTCATTCCAAGAGGAGCCTTATGGCTCCAGGAGACAAGGATAATGTGACTCTACCTCTTTTGAAGAAATCAACTGCATTGAAAGCCTAAGTCCAAAACTTTTTTAGGAGTTAATTGTGCTTTTTCTCATAGAGCTTATCTAGCACTTCTCTATCACAAGACAGCAGAGTATGCAGTCTTTTTTCTATGACTGACCTTCAATGGCGCCTCACGAACCCACCTTCATTGGGTTTAAACGGGGTAGCGCGATCATAGCCGGATTAACCATAGGGCTAACTGGGCTACAGCCCAGGGGCCTATGGCATCCAGGGGGCCCTTGAAAGTGCTCAGCAGCAGTATTGATCGGTCTGGGGCGGGGGCGCCCCCGGCGCGATCAGTGCTGCTGAGCACTTTCACTGCAGTCCTTCCCCGGCGCGCTGTAGTCTCGTTACTGAGGAGATCTCGTGAGAGTGAGACTCACGAGATCTCCTCAGTAAAGAGATTACAGCGCGCCGGAGAAGGAGGTAAGTGCCGGGGGGAGGTGCGGGCAGCTCGAGCAGCTCCGATCACGGGGGGGGGGGGGGGGGGGGGCAGGGGGGGAGTGGGCAGCTCAGATCACAGGGGGGGCCCTCATGGGGGAATGGAGTAGCCCTTAGCCCAGGGGCCTCCATTCCCTTAATCTGGCCCTGAGCGCGATTAGCATTTTCTTCTGACCACATTGGCCAATGTGCACAAGAATGATTCAACTGATTTTGATCACCATATGGGCTTGTTTTTGGGCTACACAATCTGCAATATTAAGTTAATTGAATTGTTGCAAATAAATGCTAACATGTACACACATCTAATCACACTTCTTCCTACATATTAGCATGTGATTAAGCCTGCACACATCTTCTTTATTCTTCAGTAGCTGCTGATGAGTAATACCTATGTAATAGTAAGTGATACCTAAGTAATTCAATGTGCAGCCAAGCTCGGGGGTGCATTAGTGTAAGATGTATTCCGGGGGTCCCAAGCCCCCAATCCTGCAAGGCACATTAGCAAACACATGGGTTGCTATGTATTATGGCTCCCGCTGGAAACTAGATAAGCTCTTAAAACAAGGCAGATAGAGGTTCTTCACCTATAACAAGCCGCCTTTTGCGAAGAGCGTGATATGCTCACAGGTACTCGGATGCCCCAGGTCTTGTACTCAGAGTAGTAAGAGCTTATCTTCATAACCAGGTAACAATGGGTTATCGAAGCTGGGAGTAGTAATACAACAGGCAATATACACAGGGTAACCAGTAACAATGCAAATGGTCGAGGGAAGGCAGCAAACAGAAAGGTCAAGGTCAAATCAGAAGGTCAGGGCGGGCAGTGAGCAAGGAAGGTCCAAAGAATAAGTCAAGGTATCAAGACGGGCAGCAGACTAGGAGAATCCAGGAACAAGCAGGGCCAGGTAACAGGTAGACAATCAGCATAATAGGATTTAGCAAAGGAGCAGGCAAACAAATTGCAGGGCAAAAACGCTATATCTCGTAGGGCCAATGGGAATGCTCCATCAGGAACAAGTTTCTCCCCCCCCCCTTCTGGTAAGCAACAGCCGTGACGGGAATGAATCATTTAAGCAGTAAGGTACAACTGAGACTAAAACCAACGTGCATCAGAAAAAACATCCAGGATCCAAAGTGGAAGATGACAAGTTGACACCCGACTGTCAAAAAAACAGAACTTAAACAGCGTTGAGGATAAAAGTTAATGTAGGGATTGCAAACAGCCTAAAGAGGAGAAGTGATACTGAGCATCTGGTCCATATAAATAAAACAGGGCTACTACCAGAGCAGAGGTTTTAGGTGGAAAGAAGAACAATTGCACAGTAATTCTGTACAGGAGTTTAAGTGCAGAGCGATAGTACTATGCCTGTAAGCAATGATTTACAAGGACAGGGTAACTTCAAAACTGCAGATGATCAGGATGAAAAGAATCTAAATAAATCCAGTCTTAGCCATTTCGTGTTTGCAAGCATTTAATGCTCTGGAACATAAATCAATATAAACCTATGAACAGATAGTTTGAACAGGTCATTGTTCTGCAGATCTCTAGAGAGGTTAGCAAATCAATAATCTGAAAATTATTTATATATAGCATAACGGGGATTCTGCACCAAACAGGAACTATAAGCCTTTGCTGTAGGTATGTTTATAGGATGATAAAACTGCACTTAATCACTTTATTAAATAGACCTCAACATGTTTAGTTCTACACTCCTACAGCTGTCTTTACTTTCCATGGACTGTAACAGGTCTCAAATCTGTCCCTGAAAATGTCCTTGCTTTTCAATACACAGTACAAATCTAATCGTGCATATTGCATTTATATTTCAAAGTAATATAAAGTATAACAGCAAAGTATTTAATAAAAGTTGAAAGAACGTATATACAAACCAATTTACTAGTTGCCTAAAAGGTGAACGCCCCTTTGGATTAAAAAAAGCCCAACTGATGAAAAATTCTATTTAAAGAGAATGTGTCACATCTGTGACAGGTCTACTTTCTAAGCACGTTAAATAAAACTAGCACCCCTCCCCTCTCCCCCTCAATCCAGGTTCGCCAGAGAGAAGCTCCATGACTCTGGAGAGGGCCATACAAGTCAGGCTGTTTAGTATGCTAATTGACCCGGACAATATGCTAAACAGCCCTGCCAGTATGTCAATCACAGCCACTGCCATCCCTCTACACCATGTCAGTGCTCTACATCAGTGAGAAGGACTGGCATGGACCACCAAGCTGTCAAGAGAGAGATGGATTGCTCTGCATTAAATCAGAATACCAAGGTTACTTTTGCTCTGTCCCTGTCCTATGCAAACCAGGTGGCAGGTTCCCTTTAAAAGATTAAATCTCCAGGTGGCAATGTCTGAAGAATAGGAACTTTGCCAGGCTGTATCACGATAACTATGGAGGAACCAGGGAGACATTCCCGCAAATCTGTAAGTCAGTCAGTTGGGCTTGTATTGAAAATTCCTGCGAGCGGTTTCCTTTCTATCCATTGTCCTAGTGAGTCCCTGATAGAAAACATTCTTTAAGGTGTTTGCTTTCTCTATAAGATAGCAACAGTGTATTATACTTTAACATTCAATGGAGCATGAAAGATAGGAACAGCTGCTTGATAGTTTTATTGGCCGGGAGCTTGCAATCCCAAATGTATTTCAACCGTGTGCTGTACGGACAGATATGAGTGTAAAGACAACAGCGCAAAGAATGGATGGGAGAAATAAATGCTATGCTGTCTATGCCTTACAGGCTGGGACTTTCTGCACCATGTAAGGGTGGCATTCTTCAGATTAAAATATTCCTTTTTACATGGACAATTTGGCTTTTAAGGCTATTGCTGGGTTTTCAGATATCTGCTTGTTCCAGTCTACTTGGAAATCAACCCAGGAAAAAGATGCCGTGCCAAAAGAGAGTGGCCTCTGTCTGCACATTGCAGTTACCAGTGTGACTTCTATAATCCCAGAACAGTAATGTGTCCACTAAGTTGTAGAGTCTGGGGAAGCCGGTTTCCCTACTTATAGAGGGGCATCATGCTGCCTCATACCTCCCCCTAGTGCACAACTGCAGTCATGACATGTGTGAACGCTTCCGCCAGGTCTTGGAGCAAGATGTCAGTGCCAAGACCCAGCAGAATTTTTGAGCTCCTCCGACAGGTATTTAAGCTGCTATCAACCTCTAAGGTTACTGGCTGATGGTTCCATTTTTTGAACCAGATTGAACTCTCAATATGACAATGGACCCTCGTTCTGATAGGCTTCTCCCTATCGATCAAAGCTCTATCTCAAGATGGTCATAGTAGCAGATTAATACAGAAAAAATGTTTTAGCCCTATTTTCATTATATTAAATTATATTAAAATAATATTTATTTTTATTTTGTACTTATTTTGATTTTGTTTTTTTATTGAAAGTGGAACTGGGAGTCCAAGTGAACGGACAAAGCCGGGTTCCGCATGTGCACATGCACTGAAGACTGTCTGGGGAAGCAGTAATACTCCTCTTACTGCTGCTAGCCAGTATCGCTGGGGAGTTCAGTATCACAAACATTTAATAGTAATTCGATATTAGATTTTCTTGTAAAATTCTATGTTATCGTTACTCCACCATAAATAGACCCTAATAAGAGCAATAGCTTATAACAGCACAGGGATTCAGCAGGAGAGCAAGTTAAGAACAGTTATCGGAGGAGGTAAGTAAGTTACCACTAGAGACTGTAGTCTATATAGTACACTAGCCACTGGGTGAGTACTTTCCTGTAACCATCAGAGAATGGAGCCTAAATTGAGCACTAGCCACCAGAGAATGGCATCTCTGTACTGCATATAGGTCAACAAAACGGGACCCGCTTAGGGCCATATTTATATATCTATACCTATATATCTGTATATACATATATACACATATGTATATATATTACATGTCAAACAATAAAGCATTTTCTTTAATGACAGAGGAGGTCATTTATGAAGTGTACATTGGTTGAGGGGCAAAATCATTTTTGGAGATGTCTCTTCGCACCTCATTTTTCATTTGTCTGTGTAGATTTCTGCCAAAATGCATGGGTGTGCAGAGTAAGATGGCAATGAAATTGAAAGAGCAGGAGTTTGTACCAACTGATGGGAAGAGTTCCTTGAAGAGTACTAAGAAGGTGCCCGGGTGCAGATAGTTTTGTGGAACAGAGCACAAAAGAAATATGATTTTGTAAAGCACTGCTATTATATTTATAAGAGATGAAGGGGTGGAGCAAGCATATTATAAGGACATGCCTTGTGTAGTTAGAGGTTGTATAGCCATTTTCACTCCACAAAAACACTTGATTCTGAATTAGCATACCTCCCAAAATTTCAATTTTTGGAATCAGGCAAGGACATGGCCACCTCACATAGGGGGCGTGCCTATGTCACAAGCGGGCATAGTGACATCACAATGGGGGCCTCTGAAGCTCTAGGCTGCCCCAGCCTTGCCTGCTGGGAATGTTGTGAATTAAGGGAGATCCCGGGCAAGGGGCGTGGTTGGAGTGCGGGAGGAGTCGAGGCGCGGTCAATTGCTTCATTTTAGCCCCACCCCTGCGACAAAAACCTCATTGTCGTGGGGCCAAAATGACGCAATTCACTGCGAATCGCGTCATTTGGACAAGTAAGTTGCAGTATGCGGGATACCCGAATTTCGGGAGTCTTCCAGACATTCCGGGAGAGTTGGCAAGTATGTGATATGGTATGTGATATGCTGTAAAGCCAAAGTGATTTGTAGTACCCTTCCAGTGTGTAAATGAGGTCAGAAAACATGTTGCTAGGGATCTTTGAGACTGAAAATAATCAGACTATTTTATAATCTAGGTATGTTCCATTTTGGAGATTTTTTCACAATATGCAATTAATTTCACAATGTATGTGGTAATCTATGTGGTATAATAGTTTAGTTCATGCATAATGTGAAGAACTCCATACATTTAATTTCCTATTCTATTCATGGATTGCGTAATTATGCAGTTTGTTCATTAAAGTGTAGGCCTCAGCCTTGACTCTGGCTGTTTCTGTGGTAACCGTGGAATGATGAGTGGACCATTGTGTATGTTTTCTCAATCTCCATTCAAGGTTCTACTTTGCTGTATGTGGAGATGAAAGTAAAGGATCTCTATAGAATTTTGCTGAGGTGGAGTGAAAAGAACATTATTTAAACAACTGCTTTTATTGTCAATGAAAGCCCCCGAGACTTTATAAATACATGTTATGCAGATATACAATGTCATTATGTAAGTATCAACTATATATTTACTGCATATATAACCCATCGGACACAGTCACACTCATACTGTCACGATTTCAGTGGGACATCCCCGATTTTAGTGCTCTGCCCCGCCCAGGGACAGGTTTGTCCCGTGGGTGGTAATGTTCAGGGAAGGGAGGCAGCTCTCTGGGGCTGTGACCAAGCCCACTTTGCACAGTTACCGCGCCCCATTGTGCCGTGACCACGCCTCCCGTCCGCTTTCTGTGACAGACATGTTGAGAGGTATGTTCACACTTGCAATAGAGTACTGTCATACATGAGTGTGAGACTTTCAGGCAGGGGCACAGTTGAAGGGGTTTCTACTTTAAATACTAACAGGGAACATTTGACACAGTGGTCTGAGAGATTAAGGCAGGCATACTGAGTGCATAGTGCATTTGTTTAAACCACTCATAAATCGGCTCTGCATACTCCCCGAAGTCAACAAGGAACGGACCTAAAGATACGCGTGGTGATGACTACAGGTGCAGTTTTACTCTGCTGTACTAGACACATACAATACCTATGTGGAATATAAAATCTCAAAAGAACACACAGAAAAATATATATTAAGCAATTAATGTTTAAACTTAAACTGAGTGCATCCGAGTTTGACTTGGACGTGGCTGCACAGGAACGCCCTTCCTGTACATTGCCTACGTGAATGCACCTATTCCCACCCCGTTCACATCTCTAAATCGTAGGCTGTAGTCGGTGTCGTTTGCGCTCGTAGATGACTTGGACGTGGCTGCGTTCTGTTGTGTATCGTCCGGATCTGAACATGCGCGGGGTGATTTTTGCAAACGATACACACAAAACCGGCAACTGCCCAGCAGCTCAAAAAGGTTTTAATCTGAACCACTGTGCCTGCGTCAGATCTCTCCTCGCTGCTCTCTTCTCCACCCGGATAACTACAGCCAATGGTAAAGTGCAAATATTTAGAAGGCAGGGGATTTTGTTACAGGTCTTATTTAAAGACACACAATATGGAGGGTGCTGGATGAAGATACAATAAAATACTCCAATAAAACAAGTGCTTGTAGGTTTATTGTGCACATATAGAAAGAAAACTCACATTTTCAGGAGTCATCTGGCACTAGAGCAAAAGTGTCCAAACCCAGCCCCAAAGAGCTCCCAAAGGGTCATGTTTTCTGGGTTTGTTTGTAGAAACAGGTGGTATAATTACTGACACAGGAAAATAGGCTAACTCACCTGTGTATGATTAAAGAAATCCTGAAAACATGAACTGTTGGTAGCCCTTGAGGACTGAGTTCGGACCCCTCTGCTCTAGAGCATGTAAGGCATCAGGCAACAGTCTGGATCGATCGGGTATTAGTGTTTCCAGTTATGCATCTCCAGAATTTGAGAATTAAGGAGGCCTCCAGAAAGCCAGTAGAAGAGATCTAAATCTCGAAATGCATAACTGGAGATGTTATTAGTGAGAGGGACCATCGCTGTTGGCTCTACTGCTAGATGACGGAAATATGAGACTTTTATTTCCATTTATGCACAATAAACCTACAGGCACTTTGGGGCCTGTTTGTTATCTAGTGCCCTCCATATTGCATGTCTGCAATTTCTACGTGGATCTATTCCATACTTGCGAACTCTCCCGGAATGTCCGGAAGACTCCCAAATTTCGGGTAGGTCTCCCGGACTCTCATGAGTAGGGCAACTTCACGCATCTGCCCACTTCCTAGTGAAGTGGGCAGGGTTAGAACCACCAGGATGTGATTCCATTGGAATTGCGTCATTTTGGCGATCGTCAAGCCCCGCCCCCTCCACCCATACCCCCTGCCTCCCTTCAGCAACATCCAAAAGTTGGCAAGTACGATCTATTCATCTGGTGGCGCTGCCAATATCTCACTGCTTCATATAGCGAAAATCTTTTATATTTACAAGTACCTTATTTGTTATATTGTGAAGAACTATACACAAACACACACATCCACTCACAATCCTACTTTGGGTAGCACAGTGATCTAAACATATGTTTTTGATATATAAGTACTTACATTTATTTAAAGTTTAAAACCCCTTTAAAAAGAAGTGATGTACAAGTCTGCTGATTTCTCACCTATTTATGCACTGCAGTAGTAATGACAATCAGCCATGTGCTGGTATCTCTGCTTCAGTGACAGATTATGTTCTTTCTCTTGCTTATTTAGCAAACTGTAATTGCCTTTTCCAACCAATAATCAATATAAAATATGATCGATCCAAGGAGATTCATGTGTAAAACAACAGGGAACAGAAATGTTGGCACCAGGAATAAATGTAAAGGTTCCCCAGTCCTATTTAAATGCTTGTTTGGTAGCTTTTCACATACGCTTCTTGGTTTAATATTATCGTCATGTATTAATTATAACATCAGGGATATGAGGCTAGCTCCCTTGAAAAGGAAATCCCGCCAGTGATGGTTTTTTGATATGAAATGAAGCAAGGTGGATATGTAACACCGACGATCTGCGGAACTAAGAATATGTATTATTTAGAGCCCAAAACAAGGCAAGACGGGTTCCCTAAAAGCATTAACACTCTATGGGGAACACTTATAAGCATTATAGGTAAAAAATAGAACATAATTAAATGTTGTTTTAAAAAGTAGACAAATTAACAATAATTGGCAGAACAAGTCTCAAATAAGGTGCAGGTGCACAAATATGTAGCAAATCTATCTCATCAGGAGACAATTACCAGTGAATTAAAGCATCGCTTGTATGGCAGTCTTCTACTGCCTTGACCAGGATACTGTTTACCTATCTTAAAAGATACTGACACCCAAAAGTTACAAAAAAATCTAGTCTTCATATTGAAACTTGAGGTAGGTTCTTCCAATTACCCAGTGCAAATTATTTTATTTTTTTATAAAAAATAATAATAATAATTCATTACAAAGGGGTCATGGGCCTTTGGCCCCCCTCCTCTCTGACCCCACGGAGCCATAATACTATGTGTTTAAGGTCCCCCCCCCATCCCTTTTCCACAAGTCACAGGACAGTTGGTAAAGACAGAGCAAAATAAAAAATACACTAAATAAAACACTTTGGGCATCATTCAGAGTTAGGAGCAAAACAAAATCATCATCATCATCAACAGCTATTTATATAGCGCTACTAATTCCGCAGCGCTGTACAGAGAACTCACTCACATCAGTCCCTGCCCCATTAGGGCTTACAGTCTAAATTCCCTAACACACACACATAGACAGAGAGAGACTAGGGTCAATTTAATCGCAGCCAATTAACCTACTAGTATGTTTTTGGAATTTGGGAGGTCACCGGAGCACCCGAAGGAAACCCACGCAAAGATGGGGAGAACATACATACTCCGTGCAGATAAGGCCATGGTCGGGAATCGAACTCATGACCCCAGTTCTGTGAGGCAGAAGTGCTAACCGGCGCTGCGGATACCTTGTGGCACCTAACAAATAAATGATAATAATAATAATAATAATAACCACTAAGCCACTGTGCTGCCACACACAGGTGCAGCGCTTGCACCTTGGCAACACCATGTTGCAGGGAACCAAATTTAAAATATGCAAATAGATGTAGGGTTGGGAGGGGCAGTAAGTCCTCTGAAGGTGTGGCCATGCACTCGGCACACCATAACCACACCCCCCTGATCCGCTGCCAGGGACAGACACGTTGGGAGGTATGCTATATACTCCTGAATAATGAATTAGCATACACTCCTGCTGTTGATTTAACCCCATACCTACAAAGGCTAGGTAGCTGCTGATCTATGTAAAGCCATGTTACAGAAAATATCCTGTCTGTGAATGGGTTAAGTGGCTGGTTTAGTAGCAAATAATGGACAGGACTTTAGTTTGCTGGTCCAAGCAGCTCCTGAATAATTCAGAGACAAAGAACATTAAAATAGATGAGATTTTCTCAGAGTTAGTCTGATTAAATCTGCTGATAATTGAGTTTTGCTTGTTAAACATTGTTAAGAATGGGAACGTAGAATGGGACCCATTGTATGTCCAATATTACAAGAGATATTGATGATTTGCTGGCTGTTATGTCACTCCCATTAATAACAAAAGGAAAGCCCCACCTTGCTGTTACATTGTGAGTAGACACAAATTCTCGGGGAAGACTTTAAAAAGTAATTTCTAAAGATTACATGAAAATTCCTCCTAGACCAGACATTTGGAATAGATTCATTATTACCACTTTAGACCATCATCTAGTTGCATTCTGTAGGACACGAGTTCATCTTAGCGCAGAAAAGCGATTCAGTGCCATAGCTGCAGTACCACTTCTATCCAGTGTGTGGCTCCTATCTATAGAACATGAACTCCTCCTAGACCTAATCAGCTGATTAGCTACAGAACCACAGCTGCAGTTCCATTCCTGTCCAGCATGTGGCTAATTTCTGCAGAGTAAAACTATGCCAGACATGTGCACACAACCCATTTAAATCAGTGAGACATTTGTATGCTCCAGTAATTTCCATTTACTTTATGACTGAATTAACATAAAATATTTGATGTATAAAAATCATTTTACATCAGTTCTTTAATTAATTGAGCCCAAGTTACTTCAGTAAAAAAAGTAATTGGGAAATATCAGACCAGATAAATGTCTCCCTGATGAAATGGTCATGTTGGTGTGTCAGCCATGCCAATGCTAATTATTATTTGAGAATTTGAGACATAATTAATGCATACAGTGGATTTAATGGTAATTGTGGTAATTATTAAACTGTATTAATATATATATATATATATATATATATATATATATATATATATATATATATATATATATATAGTGCTTTTTTGTCATAGAACGCACGGAACTGAGTTCCGGCACCTTTTTTCGACGGACTTTCCAAGTTTTAAAATTAACTTTTGAACATTTAATTTTTGCGACTTCTATCATTTGTTTTCTTTGCGGTGCTGCTACAGTGCAGCACCACATCTTAGTGTGTGTCCTGTGCTGGCTTCCGGCTCTGGCAGTGTTGTGATGTCACAATGCTGCCAGTGAGAGGAGCCGCGATCAATCAAACAACCAAAGAAGCGAGAAAAGAAGCATAGAAGGTAAATACAGGCTACAGAAAGCGAGGGAGGGGCGCAGAAAGAGAGGGCTACAAAAAAACGAGGGGGACAGAAATAGAGGGATATAGAAAAATGATGGGGCAGAAAGAGGTGAGTTCTGGCACTATTTTTCTTACAAAAAAAGCACTGTATATATATATATATATATATATATATATATATATATATATATATATATATAGACACACACACATACACATACTGTATATATATATATATGTGTACAAGTTATTAAATAGATATGTAGGTTTCAGTTTTTATTTTGTACTTTTAAGTGACAGATTAAAAAGTATACATAACAGTCGTCTCGATTTGTCCCAGTTCAGCTTGTCCCAACTAAGAGGAGGTTGGGATGTAAGATATTATCGCAATGATAAGGATTGAACTATTTCTCACATTTATGTACAGCCGTGCACAGAAACAGCAGTTCCGAAAAACTGCTGTTTCTGTGATGTAAAAAAATCATACTTACCCCCCTCTTCGGAAGCGCTGCCTCCGGGTCTTCTCCTCCTTCTTCTCATTCTTCAATTGCGCATGTCCAGTTCCAAGAACTGGACATGCGCACACAGATACCCTCTCTGTCTCTGCAACGATAGTTGCAGAGAGAGCGCGCTGAGTGACAGGGAGGGATCATGTGATCCCTCCACACATGCACTGTCCAGCTCTGCTCTTCGGAGCAGAGCTGACAGCATTAGATTTCTTCCATTCCGATGATGTACGCCAGTATATTAACATGACAAGTTCCCGTAAAAAGTTTTTTCGGGACTTGTTAGATTGCGGCCAGGAGCAGTCACCATTCTGTTGAATGGTGACTGCTCCCAAAAACGAAGAGGGATGCAAAGCAGCAGATATCGATGATATCTGCTGCGATATCATCGCAGTGCTTTCACTTCCTTAAAGCAATAGATTTCTTTCTTTTTTCTTTTATGCAATCTTACATACGGTCCGGGAGATTTCAAGTACATCTTGTAAGTGGAAACCCTTTGGGGGAGGTGACAACGGCGTTGTCAACACGGTGCTGGAAGGTGTCCCCTTAAATAAAGTCACGAACTTTCCCGTATAAAACCCTTGTATGCATTTCTGAAACTGTATCACGCTATGTCAGCATTATGTTTTATATCTAGATATGCACCTCAATAGAACTACATGTCAGCTGTGGTGAAAATATCGTCAGGTGCAAAGAAAGGAAGCGCTTTATGTATGTGACTTCGGGGTATATTTAACAAAGTGTGATGGTGCACTAACGTGCACTTAACATACAATTCATGCCCCGATGTGTCCCCCGCATATTTATTAAAGATGCATCGCAGCAGATATCCACGATATCTGCTGCTTTGCATTCTGCTTCGTTTTGGGAAGCAGTCACCATTTAATAGTATGGTGACTGCTCCCTTTTGCAATCTAACAAGTTCCGAAAAATAGTTTTTTTCGGGAACTTGTCTTGATAAGCTGAAGCTGGCGTACATTATCATAAATGAGAAATCTCAGTGCTGTCAGCTCTGCTCCGAAGAGCAGAGCTGGACAGCGCATGTGTGGTGGGATCATGTGATCCCTCCCTGTCAATCACAGCTCTCTCTCTGCAACGATAGTTGCAGAGATAGTTGCAGAGACAGAGAAGGGATCTTTGTGCGCATGTCCAGTTCTTGGAACTGGACATGCGCAATTGAAGAATGAATAGAAGACCCGGAGACAGCGCTTCCGAAGAGGGGGGTAAGTATGATTTTTTACATCGCAGAAATAGCAGTTTTTCGGAACTGCTGTTTCTGTGCAGGGTTGTACATAAATGTGAGAAATAGTTCAATCCTTATCATTGCGATAAGGATTGAAAACTATTTTTCACTTTAAGTTAATATTGATAAATGTGCCCCTTCATCTTGTCAGCAACTCGTGGGTGTTTTGGGGGGGGAGAAGTGTTAAGGGCTGCTTAGCGCGTTGGAAGCATGGGCAGCGCCCCACAGTGTTTTAGCACGCCACCAATTTGCCGTGGCTACACCCATTTTTGTGTGCTTAGCGGTATGCACTTAACTAATCTCTACATCCTCAAGGGCAATGTTGGGATTTAGGTCGATAGGACCTGTTTTTGGTTCAATAGCAGAGAAAATTCACTGCATACTAAAGTTTTACTGCAATCATCATTCAGAAAGAAGCAATGGGATGGCATTTATGGATTTAGGAACTCTTTTGGCAGAGGGGTGTCTGGGTTGAACAATAACATTTTGGAAGCCTAATCGGGGTAGATATTTACCCCCTTAGATGTTTATTCAGGGTGTTTTCTTATTGGATTCTGTATAATGCCAGTCATAGTTTATCCCAAAGAGGGAAAGGTGCCCGTTCCACAGATAGACTCTTTGCGCTCAAGTTTTGCTCTGCCATTCTGCCGGATGTATTATCTATGGAGTTGGGTGGACAACACTGCCAATCCATTCTGCTGTGGTGAGGTTGTGGTATGATAATGAAGAAGCCCAGATATAACGATAGGGGGAATTCCACACAGAAACGTGCCAAATTCCACAGCCAAATGAGGCAAATACTTCATGGAACATTTTACGCAAATAAAGGCTAGTATGGCCCAATCTTTGTAACTTTTTAAAAATGTATTTTCTTGTTTCTTTGTGTATTTAATACAAAAACGACTAGGCATAACTGAAGCTTTAAAACTACCAATGTACTTAATACGAGAGTGAAAGGTCAATAATAAAAACCACTCTCATGTCTTCTCACATCTATGTTTAAACTTTAACATGAAAACTGGTAGCAGAAAAAAATGGTACCAAAAGTGAGGTAACCTATAAAACATCTGCTTTTATTTCCTAAATTGTCCTAAAGAAATGGCAGTTAGAATCCAATAAAATGTTATAATCAACACAAACTTTCTTTGTGCACCAGTATTCCGAACAACCCCCCTCACCATGGGGTTTATCTAATAAACCAGTACAGGCAGAAATAATTCAACAACCAATCAGATATCAGCTTTGTGCACCCAGGCTAATGACAGCGATTATTGAGTTGGTTGCCATGACTTACCGCACGGTTTAGTTGCACTATTTGTATAAGTAATCCCTGCTTCTACAGTTTTGCAAAACATTTTGTAAGTAATTTAAAAAGCATTGCTTAATCCTGCTTAGTAAATAAGCTGCAGCTGCTTTGCAATGCACAACACATCTGGTGGACAGATTTGACAATTTGTCTTTCCTGGTTTTTTCGCAAATGTCAACAATAAACTGCACTTAGATCTCTACATGCCCCAGACACAGAGATTAGTTATTGTTCTTTCTGTAGAAAAATAATTATACCAACATTATTATTTAATTGGATTATGACAAAAAAATTATTACTTACAATACAAATATCTAACCAACTGTCCTGATTTCTGAGGGAGTGTCCTGCTGTCTGACAGCTAAGATGTTTGTTCCGACTGCTGGACTGTTGCAAAGTATGTCCCACTTACCCATGCTTTGAAATGTTTTGAGGTGTGCCATTGCTTACGCCATAATTGGCAGCTTTTGTGGGATGGCCTCTGGGAGGGTGTAGGGGCGGGGCTCAGCAAATCTCATTATTTTGGCCCCACCCCCAAACAGACATCACTATGTTTGCCTATTACACCAGGTGCCATGATGCGTGAATTGCGTCACTAAGTCCCGCCCCCACCCACTTCACTAACGAAGTGGACAGGATCCGGCTGGTTGCCCTACTCTCTCGGGAGTCCAGAAATTCAAGAGTTTCCCGGACATTCCGGGAGAGTAAGTAACTATGGCTTAAGCACATTGGAGGCAGCCAATTTTGTGTGCCAAACCAATGTTCACGTGAAAGCTATTAATTCATTAGGAACTAATGTCATCACTGAGGCAGGAGACACACATTGATTAGTCATTGTCTGCCCTTGTGGCCTTAGGTCTGCCTGTTGCCCATCATTGCACTAGGTAAATGAGAGATATAATCTGAATGGTTGCTATGGCAACATCGCCACTTTTCCGTTTTAAACGTTTTAGTCAAACCTAACCCCTGGACTTCAAAACTAATGTGTTATGTGTTCATCCTGTCACATGCAAATAACTACACGAGGTCAACACTTCTTCAGAAACAAATATGAGATTTTAGTGTTTGTAAGGTATATTCAAGATGAGCGCCGTTTGCATTAGCACCACTCTGTAATTGCTTTAATCCATGCCTCCCAACATGGATTACGAAATCGGGCCAAAATAAGCCCCACCCCCATTCCCAGCAAACTCCACCCACAAATGGGCAAATTAATGTAAAACCCCACCCACTTTTTTGTTAAGCTACGCCCCTTTTCTGGCCGGCGAATCGTTATGGCCTGCCAAAATCAGGACAGCTGGGAGGTATGTTAATCTATAGCACCCATAGCTAACACAGTAGTACTGAAATGAATGCAGCCACAACAGTATTTGGCAAAACACACTACTTGTAAGTGGCCTGTGTCCCCTTCCGGTAGTATTTGCACTATATTAGATTGGACCTAGAAGAAATACTGTACTGAGAGTAAAGTACATACATGGCAAGACAGGGGTGATTTGCTTCTCACTCCTGTAATCAAAACCGCCTTATTCCCACATGGACGGCAAAATGACAGCAAAGCCTTTTTAATAGACTGAAAGCTATTTATGCTGCGAAAAGAATATAATTAAAAATTAATACTTCGGAAAGGAACCAAATAATTAAAAGACAGACCCCATTGGCATTGTTAAAATGAACAAAGTGATTTTTCACCGGCTAATGCTCTAATTAAAGAAATTAGAACAGGAAAAGCAGACAAGGGCTCGTAGCTTAGGGACCTGTACGGTGAATTTTAGACCATGGTAAAAACAATTCATGGGGAAAAAAAAATTACGGAAAACTCTCAGGGGATCCCTATAGTTCAATTCGCTCAAACACAGTTCAAAAGAAAAAAATTTGTCTGGTTGAAAACGTTTTAGGGCCTGATTCATTAAGGAACGCGAAGCAAACGTAATGTGCGCCCATAAGTCAGGAATACACACGTCCGTATTCAGCATGGAGCTGATGTGAAGATTCGTCTGGTGATGAATACGGGTCTAGGTCCGCTCTGATCTACTAGACAGGACACTGCAGGATATGTCCAATACATATGTGGAATATAAACCATACATGCCAACTCTCCCGGAAAGTCCGGGAGACTCCCGAAATTCGGGTCAGTCTCCGGGCAAGCTGGCATTTCTCCCGCATCCCAATCTCACGCGATTCTCTGTGAATCACGCCATTTTGGAGAGCGGGAGGGGGTGGGACGAGGCCAATCGCGTCATTTTGGCCCCGCCCCCCGCGACGCAAATTAAGTTTTCACGGGGCCAAAATGACGCGATTGGCCTCATCCCGCCCCCTCCTTCCCTCCAGTCACGCCCCCTCTCCGAGTAAGTATGATATAAACTTACAACTTGCATTATACATAATGAATCACAGTTATGTTCCTTAATGAATCGGGCCCTAAATCTTTATTTTATTGTTGTTGCTGCGAGGAACGAGAAGATGAAAAAGTCTTCATAGATTTTTAATGTGATTGTAACACCGTTCACGTCTTAGGAACACGAACCTTGTATTAAATGTTGTTGCTGTAAACGTGTATTATGATCTGTGAGCTTCAGAATCCCTTACTGAGGCAGACACCGCTCTCTAATGCATTATTCTTACCTAGAACATGAGACATCTGTGTGACAGAACGCCGACTCAGGCAAGCTCAGTCCTTATTTCTAAGCTGCACAGAAATAACAAGTTATATTTATATAACCAGCCAGCTATTCTGTACTATTTTTGGTCTTCTTTAGATAGAAAATAAGGGCATGGTTAAATCTATTTTACTGCATACTGTATGCGCCAAGCATGTCAATGCCTCCCTGTCCTGCTCACTTCCTCCATTAGTATAACTGGTGTAGCACAGGGCAACTAGGGGAAAACTAAAACAAAATATAAAGAAGTATCTCGGCTGCCTACTGAAGAGGGATGTGGGTGGTCTGACCAGACCATTGTGGTGAATATAGACCTAAGAAGAGGCAAGGGTGGACCCTAAGTGCAAGTCGTATTTACGTAACCTTAAAGCGCCATCTAAAATACAAGATGGATTCCCAAGGACCCACATGAACTCAAATGGGAGGAGGACATGTGGGGGGGACACTTTTTTCGGAGGACTGGGACAAAATTCGCCTGAACCTGTTCAAAATTTCGATTTGTGTAAAGAAGAGCACAAATACTTGGGAGAATTTTTATCGTTGGTGCTTAGTTCCACATTGACTTCACACTATATACCCGGGCATTTTCCAGCTGTGCTGGTGCCTGTGTGGACACGTGGGCACCCTGTCCCACATCTGGTGACACTGTCCAAAATTAACCCCCTATCGGACTCTATCCACTGCTTAATTTCCAATGTCACTCAGATCTCTCTTCCTGCCTCTCTCTCCTACTCCCTCGCTTTATCCCTGTTGTCCCCAAACACACCCAAAAACTCATAAATCACATCCTTAGTGCCGTGAAAGAGCCAGAGTCTCCTGCTCTCCCATCTATTATTAATCGTATATGGCAGGTTTACCATATCGAATACATCACCAGTATACACTGCGTTTGGAGTCCCTGGATTGAGTAACATTGGTCCTCTTCCCCACTGGCGTTCTAAGGCCTTCAGCCCTCACAATTTCTGTCTACCTTAAGTCTTCCGTTCGCTCCATTAGTGACTTTCCCCTTCCTTCCCCTTCCTCTCTTCTCTGTCTCTATCTCTATCTCTTTTCCCCTTAATCTCCCCCATTGCTAGTCATGCTCCAGTAGAAGGTCTATTGAAAGTATAGGGTGTGCGAGAGGCAGCCGCTTTAAAAGTTATTCAATTGTTTTTTAACGCGGCGGGTAAAACAGGCAAATATGATGTTTTATCTCGCACATCCTTGAGGTGTGTTAAACGTAAAAAACCTCTGAAAAGTATTTGAAATCATGTAAAAATGTTGAAAAAAAGTTAAAGTCATGTTTATCACTAATGCCTAACTTGTGTAAGTTGATTTTCTTGTGAAAAAATATTGAAATAAAAAAAAAAAAAAAAATTAAAATTAAAATCACTAATTAATTATATTTATGTATGTTTTTGGTACAAATATGAATGCAGTAATGTGTTTTGACATGGTATAGATGATTGTATGGTAAAAAATAGTTCAATAAAAAATATGCTAAAAGAAAGTACTGTAATGTAGATATTATCAATGTGTATCAATGTGTAATGCAATCTAATGTATGGAAATGTTTGCAAAACCTTTTTTTTTGTGTTATACATGACAGCGTTAAAACTCCCCTTCACTCCCCTAAAATCTCGCAAACACAATTTGTAACGCGCGGGGGCAGCGTTCCCTCTTTTTCAATTGAATTGCACGGGTTTTCCCGCTGCGCTAACCAAAACGGTCGCTATTGCCGGCAAAAACCAACGGGAGATTATTTTTTTTTTTTAACACGGCGGGGAAAAATAAAATCTCGCTAACAATTGAATACCCCCCCCTATAACTATAATACAAGATTCGGACTGCATTTTAAGATGGCATTATCCTGAGGAAGAACTGTGTATCTATTTGTGACCAGGGCTGGAAGAAATAGTAAGAAAGCAGAATAGTACAAGACACGTGTAGGACCAGGAACGAGATGTACTTCGTTAAAACCAGTAAATCTTCAGGTGTCATAGTTTCCCAGCTCATTGCATTTGACTGTTCCTAGGATTCTTCAAAACCTCAAATTACATCTAAAATATAATTATGGGAGTTACAATTTTTCCTTCAATCATCCGCACAACTAAGTGGTATAAATACATCTCAGCGCACAAAACAGATTTAGAAACGTATAGTCTGAATAAAAAATAATAATAATTAACTTATGACTATATAGTTGTCGCTTTCAAAAAGTGAGGCTGAATCCAACTGACGAGAAGGAGGTTAGGAAACTCGCAAATAGTATCGAAGTCTATGATTATTTAGGTGAATAAGACGGGAGCACTTCAGGGTGAAATTATAGAGCACAGAGCTTTTAAAACCTCACATGTCAAATACCAAAGTCGTAACATTTGAGATATTCATCCTCCTTGACAGTGAATGTATTAATTTTTTTGGGATAATGTAGAATCTATGCTGACTTTTCATTGTCTTTTAAAATATCTTTGTAGACAAAGTGTGCACGAAAAATACTTGTAACAATGTAACCAAAAGTTTATAATACTGCGTGTATAATACTGCGTGTATAATACTGCATGCTACTACACAATATGGGGCCCGTTTATTAAAGGTTTAGTATTCGCTGGAACAACTAATATTTTATTTCCACTTCATGGTAACTAAATATTAGTTATCGCCTGTATTTATGAAAATATATATAGCAATACTGGCCCAGATTAATCATGGTAACTTACTGGGTCAACCTTCATTGCTCTGAGCATTCATAATTAAACTGAAATCCCCTAATTGGTTCCATTAGTTTAAAAAAAAATACATAATAAAAAGTTTTTTAAAAAAATGTAAACATATAGGACCTCATTTAGAGTCGGAAGTAAAGTCCGTTTTAGGCGCATCCAGCATAAAAACACTACCACGCATGTGCAGAAAGCACCAAATCCGCCTGCATCTTGGACGCAATTAACACTTGTGACCACTACGAGAGAATGGGAGGAACACGGATTTGTGAAGGCGTGACCATGTAAATGTATCCTAGTCGCAGTGAGGCGCAGACGCAACACACGTCAAAACAGGGCTAAAGCTGTGCGGCAGGAATTAGGTGGAGCAAGCGGTTAGCTAGCTGCAGGAACTGCTCGCAGCTCCATAGGGTATTAAGAGTGGGACGCAACTGGGGTTGCTTGCTACTCGTAATACCCTACCAAGCTGCGGCACACTCCCACTCCTACACTTCTTACACGGACTTTGCGTCCGACTCTAAATGAGGTCCATATAGTTTATTGTATATATGTTTTTTTTTTACATATTTTAATAAACTTTGTTTTATTTAGTTTAATAATTAAAATATTATTTTGCCAGCTATAATTTCCCTCTAAAGAAAATGACATGGAAGTCTTTATCACCAATGGCAGCCTGAACCTTAATCATGGCTGACTCATTTCTGAGTTCTAATATATATATATATATATATATATATATATATATATAAAAAAAATAATTTATTAGGGCTTTAGCTCCTATTCGGGTAGGCTCAGCAGAGTTTAGATGCATTACCAGTCAGATAATCCACAGGTAGAGGCTTAAACCCAGGCTGACTTCTATTTGCATCAAAACAAAGTTCATAGTGCTTTCTGGGCAGTAGTAGTCAAACAATAACATCAAATAAATCCTGCACGTCTGAGCTCTAATTAGTGGCAAATCATATCCTAACTCACTCAGTGTATCCTCCCAACACTGGTCACAAACCAGGGGCGCACGGAGGATTTTTAAGGAGGGATTTGCCCTCCACCCCAAAAAAAAAAAGCGAGAGAGCTGCAGCACATGCGCAGCAGCTCCGTTTCGGCAGCACTGTACTATACAGCAGCCGCGGCGCTGTCAAAGAAGCATCCTTCTTTGACAGTGCCACGGCTGCTGTATAGTACAGTGCTGCTATGTAGGGCACTTTTTTAGTGGAGGGGGGGGTTTCTGGAGACCCAGAAACCCCCCCTGCGTGCGCCCCTGCAAACAGAATCACAGGTCAGTTCACAAATCTTTACCAACCAGTTCCACAGACATAACCTATGGAAAACTTCTCACAATTAGTAAACATGTGTTAACATAAGCTACAGAATAAGGACAGATACTGAGAATTACATTCAGCATACAGGAGACATGGCACTGTGCAGATCCACACTTATCAAACATACCCTATACTGAGACTCATATAAATTATACACAGCACGAACGTGGTATTGTGCAGTTGGCCAGGGCATGAGTTGTTATTAGGAATCAATAAACAATAAACATATGGATCTACTGTATGATGTATAATTTAATTGTTACAATTCTCAAATTCAGTCTTATGGTTCTACAAGTTACACTCAGCTACTGAACTAACACTTCATTCATCACCTGAAGAGTCGTTGTGGTGCCCAAGGGGTTAAAACATCCCAGAGGCCTCCATTTCCTCTTTAGTGAGATCAGTGTTGCATGATCAATCATACACTGTGTCCTATTTATCAAGATGTCCCTTCCATTGAGGCCAGAATAATGGTCAGCTTCAACTATCTCAAGGGTCTAAACCGTGTCTATCACACAATCCCCCCCCTATTAATAACTTGAATGACTGAGTTTGGCTGCAAGGGGCTTTTAGTTGCAGGCGTATGTTAGTGTTCCTATCGGAGGCATGCTTTTATTTCATTTGCTTCCTACAAATAGAAAATATCTCTCCAGCTGGCAGATACCAGTGCATTTAATCAAATAAGCTGGCCCACTGTCCGCTGCCAGCCAGTCTATTCAAACCTAAATTTAATAGCTAATATCTTAAAATGTCACAGAGACGTCCTGCGTGGTAATTAATAATGCACTCTACATATTTATAGCTCTTCTATGATCCCTTATTAAGTGACAAATACTCAGATGATTATTTTATTTCAAATATGTTTGCAGCACAGGATTTATGAGTTAGCACAAGAAGCGTTCGTTGAAGAAATATTTTGGAAAGAAAAATGTTTGCTTGTTTCCACTGATGTAACTAGACAGTGGGTTTAGTATGGAAGCTCCTGATTGGACAAGACAAGTAGCAAAGCCTTTCAGGAGCCACAGTTACTAGCTTCAATACAACCACCCCCTCCTCTTTCCTGGCTGCTGTAAACATCACTGTCCACCACCATAGGCTAGCACATTGAGATCTGTGACTGCATATAAAGTAAAAGGTTTACATAACTAACAGGGCATAGGCAAACTGAGGGGGGGGGGGTGTTCCTAGTGCCTGGAAACCCCCCTCCCAGCCTGGGGTACTGTATGCTTGAGGTGGGTGGACCCTGCCCCGGGACCAGCCACTTTGCAGATTGTTTGCAGTCTGTTTCTGTCTGCACTGTTCACAGCCATCTCTCCCCAACAAGTATTGAAAGCAGCAAGAACAGGTAGGAGAGCAGGACAGTCTGCCAACTATTCTGACACACTCAGTCAGGTCTTTGTCTTGGTTGTAGGGACAGTTGGGAGGTATGTCTCGCTTCACGCGGCTTTGCTCGAAAATGGAGAGTTGTGTTCCCCTAACAGTAGTGCATGCAGCATTACCTGTGTATATGATGGGGATAGGGAGAGCTGGAGAGCAGCCAAGCACTGTCTAAAATTATAGCCACACCCCGAAGCATGCTGGCCACGCCCACTGGTGGTGTGGCATGGAAACCCCCCTCTACAAATCCTGCGTTTGCCCCTGCAGGGGTGTACCAAAAGTGTACAAATCATTAAACTATTCATTAGGCACAACACAAGGCTGTGTCATCTATACTGTATATATTACAAATTTGTGGAAAGGCCACCACAAACTGCCCTAGTTGGACATTATCACTTTTTTTGGATGTATGCTTGCCAATGCAACAAAATCTATTGTCACTTTAATTACTAACAAAACACATTTCTCTCTTTTTACATACATAGTCTAGGGGATGTAGTGAAGATTACTTGAATGATATACCGCTCAACACTCTCTCTGTTACAAAATCTACAGATTAGGCCACGACCCTGAGCCACACAAACCATGATCTGCCACTACCGACGGCACACATTTCTAATGACGCCACGCCCCTTTGCCTGGTAGACCACACCCCTTTTTGAGAACTGAGTCTGTCCAGGAAGGATGGGAATGTTTGGGAGGTAGTGAATGGCATTCTTCATCAATAGGGGCTGGGAGGCGAGAAGCATAGCAAGTAGGTCTGGGAGGAATTGTAAAATTTGGGCCTGCCTGTATTTTCTTTTTTGTTGCTCAGGCCCATGCCTAGGGTGGAAGAACTGGAGGGGAGGCCAGCTGCCTGTTGCTTCATGTTATCTTATTCTTATGTTTGCCTGCCAGCATAAAAAGAAAATTATAAATTACTGGAATAGCCTTACATTTATTTTATAAAGAAGAGACATGGACGAGTTCAGAGCCAATGAGTTCTGTAGAGATGGGAGAGAGGACGGGGCGGTGGGGGTCGGTCTGACAAAAAAGATTAATGTTCTCACCATGTTTGTATGTTTTTCCTCGTAGCGCTCTGATTACCTCCCACAGTTCCAAAGACATGAACCTCAATCAGACATACACCCGATGGGAGGGGGGCGGGCCGTGGGGGCGGGTTGCAAAATGACGCAATTTACTGCGAATCGCGTCATTTAGTGGTGGCAGTAGCGGGATGCGGGAGATATGCCAGCTCTCCCGGGAGTCCGTGAGACCGATCCGAATTTCGGGAGAGTTGGCAAGTGATGATGACAATCACTGGTACTAGTGAACCGATTGTAAATGCAAATGATTCCCAGACGCTTATTGATAGTTTAGGATCTTGCAAGCGTGTTTTAGCAAGAATTTTTTTGTTCTTATTGTTTCGAATGCAGGACGGGAAGTTGTTACTGCTGTATTAGCTAGGTTATTCAAGACTAGATGATGCTTCATAGCATTTGCATTTGTAACATATAAAATAAACGATTTATATTACATAGTCGCAAGTGGGATGTGTCTGTAGTAATGCAAACACATCTGCTACTTATTTAGATCCAAGTGCATCTCCAACTCTTAATAATAATAATAATAATAATAAATCAGTATTCAAGAACCAGTATAAAATCGTTTCTAGAATGGGAACCGTAAATTCCAGATCAATACATCATTAAAACAATATAAACCTGACAATGTGTGTCTGAAACTTTATACAACACAAACCTACCATACTGTATATTATGGGAGATGGTGTTTTATGATAGCTTCCTTTTAATATAAACTACAACAGTAAGTGCACAATATCTGGTGCCCTTTGTGTATATAGCTGTACAGATGCCAACTTTTGTATGGAGTTTTACAGAGAAATAACCAGTGGCACAGTCTGTTCCCCAGTAAAAGAAGAGTAAATAGGTTTTCTTTGCTGTTGGCTGCATTCTTTATTGTCTTTATTTCTCAGCTGAAGAATTCCCCTCTGGTAATAGATGGTGGCAGTGGCGATATATAAAGCATGGTCTGCCAAGTAATGCATTCACGTAGGGTCTTTGTTACCATATACAGAAATATTCTCTAGCAGAGACTGAATACAGAAATGATTCAATGCATGCATATTTTACAACTCCAACAAAGGCATAAAGGGAATGGACTATAACATGGTGAATTGGCAGGGAGGAAAAAAACAAACACTATTTATAGTTAAGTTAAAACAGAATTGAACTTAAAACTATTCCTGGGAAAGAAAAAAAACATTTTGTTGTTATCGCATTTAATTCCATTGGACAGTAGTCACTGCCATGTCTAATATTAAATCTCTTCTATACTATTTTAATAACGAGGGTCATTTACAAACTGGAAGATTTGGGACTGTGCACCTATTTCAATGGAAGTATGCATGCAATTTATAGTGAGTATATTTTGTTCCAGGTCATGGGCAGGGGCAAACGCAGGATTTTGGGGCTTTCCAAATGCTTGATTTCCAAACAAAGCAAAGGGTTTTTAGGCAAAAGACCCCCACACACACTGACTGCACCCCTGCACACTACTGCAGCACCATAAAGAGACAATTTACTGCTCTGGGTGAGAGAGAACACTGTTGCCCCCCCGCCCCCCATCTTGGTGGTACTAGATGCCCCAGTGCTGCTGGGGTCTTAAGCTTAGTTGGTTTTTGACCGGATCCTGTATATTGGGGTCCTGCTTGGAAAAGAGATGGGTACTATTCAACTCCTGGAAAGTAGAGCAATGACTATATAATACTTGAATATATGATAGAATATAACTATTTCCCCACAACCAGCCCTGACATTAAATTAATAGCACTCATGTTTAATAAATAGGCCTCTTTCCCCCATTTGCTTATTATAATGTGTATAAAATTAATAATAGTGTAGTTGCATGTATTTACAATAGGTGAGGTCAGTAGATAGAATAGATAGATAGATAGATACCAACATCATAGTGTTCCACTATCAAAATGTCAGCTTATAGTATCACAGTAAAACATTATTGTGCAAGAGAGATTTGATCCTTTTATGGATGGCAGCACATGGTATTGCCTCCATGGGCAGGTTAGTTGCATAGTAATTTATCCTTTGCTCAATGAAGACTGTATTATTATCCTTAATATACAGAAACAACATGATGTTGCTGTAACTGATCCTGCACACTAGAACCCATCATCTCTTTTTAGCATCATCTATGTATAAGATATTAGAACAGTAACCCAAATCCTACCTTACTATTGGCCCTCCTTCATAGAAGGGAGCGCAGTAATGGGGGAGGCGACCATAGAAAGGAGATAAGTCAACCACAGAGGAGAGGGGAGACGACCATAGAGAGGAGATAAGGCAACCACAGAGGAAAGGGGAGGTGACCATAGAGGGGAGATAAGGCAACCGCAGAGGAAAGGGGAGGTGATTATAGAGGGGAGAAGAGGCGACCATAGAGAGGAGAGAAAGCGACCATAGAGAGGAGAGGAGGCGACCACAGAGAAGAGGGAAGGCGACCATAGAGTGGAGAGAAGGCGACCATAGAAAGGAGAAGAGGCAACCACAGAGGAGAGGGGAGGCGACCATAAAGAGGAAAGTGGAGGCGACCATAGAAAGCAGAGTAGGCGACCACAGAGGAGAGGGGAGGTGACCATAAAGAGGAGAGGGGAGGTGACCATAGACGGGAGAAGAGGCAACCATAGAGAGGAGAGTGGTGACCATAGAGAGGAGAGTAGGCGACCACAGAGGAGAGGAGAGGCGACCATAGACGGGAGAAGAGGTAACCATAGAGAGGAGAGTGGTGACCATAGAGAGGAGAGTAGGCGACCACAAAGGAGAGGAGAGGCGACTATAGACGGGAGAAGAGGCAGAAGAGTGGTGACCATAAAGGGGAGGGTATGTGATGGGACAGGGGAGGCAAACAGAGAGGGGAAGCGATCAGGGAAGAGTGAGGAAGGAGGATAGTAGAAACGGATCAACAAGATGACTGGTCCTGACAACGGGGGGGGGGGGGGAGGGGGGTTCTAGGCACTCAGAGACCCACACTAAGTGCACACCTGATGGGTGCTCCTGACTGCTGCCGTATAGATACACAGTAACCCTTCGTTGTGTGTCAGATCTCCGACATTTTGTTTTGCAAGACAAGATATTTAGCTGGTAGGAAAGACACTTGAAGGCATTCTTGATTTTGCGTAGGTTTGCATGCTACACGAAATTACTGTAAATTATCACCGCCTCCCAAATCAGTATTGTTCATGAAATTTAAACTGAGAAGTAGATTTATCTAGCCTTCTAAAAAGGTAAAGTGGAGTTATTGCCCATAGCAACCACTAGCTATGATTTTCAAGAATGCATTCAGTAAATGTTCTATAGAATCTGAATGGTTGCTATGGGCAACATTTGCGAATGTAGTCAAAAGTATGCCACAAATAAGGCAAAATGCTCACATATATGCACATGTAAACCAATGTTGTAAAAAAAAAGAATTACATTATTTGTTAACATAGAGATATTCAAAAACAAACAGATTGGCTACTTTGAATTGAACATTATAATGTTGTTATTCTTTTGGATCCAATCCCACTTTCTGAACTGTTAGTACAAGAGATGTAAGGGTTTTAGCAATTTGTCTTGACATGAGCTTTTAAACAGCATACGTTTGTGCCAGGATTTAATTGGTATCTTATTTGGATTACAAAGTGATAGCGGAAAAGAAAAAAAAGAACTACTTAAGGCTCATATAAGCCTAGTAGAACAGTTTGTTTTCATACGTTCAAAGTACAGTTCGTAATATAATATGACTATTATATCTGTCAAACTTGAAAACAAACTTGACAATGTAAAGTAATTCACAATATAATGTCATGTACAGTCATGGCCAAAAGTTTTGAGAATGACACAAATATGATTTTTCACAAAGTCTGCTGCCACAGTTTTTATGATGGCATTTTGCATATACTCCAGAATGTCACGAAGAGAGATCAGATGAATTGCAATTCATTTCAAAGTCCCTCATTGCCATGACAATGAACTTGATCCCAAAAACAACATTTACACTGAATTTCAGCTCTTCTACAAAAGGACCAGCTAACATCAGGTCAGTGATTCTCTTGTTAACACTGGTGAGAGCGTTTGACGAGGACAAGGACAAGGCTGGAGATCACTCTGTCATGCTGATTGAGTTAGAATAACAGACTGGAAGCTTTAAAAGGAGGGTGGTGCTTGAAATAATTGTTCTTCCTCTATTAACCATGGTTTTCTGCAAAGAAACACGTGCAGTCATCATTGCTTTGCTTCACAGGCAAGGATATTGCTGCTAGTAAGATTGCACCTAAAACAACCATTTATCGGATCATCAAGAACTTCAAGGAGAAAGGTTCAATAGTTGTGAAGAAGGCTTCAGGGCACCAAAGAACATCCAGCAAGCGTCAGGATCGTCTCCTAAAGTTGATTCAGCTGTGGGATTGGACCACCAGTTAGATGTAAGTGCCATTATACTATCATCTATAGTTTTATCTTTCCATCAATGTAATTTCATTACAGCCTCTCTATGGTCAACAATGTAGATTATATTGGTGGAACATACAAGAAAAAGGATTGAGTTCCCCTGCAATTAGATTTGAAGGGATTGGCAAATGTGACTTCATTCCCTGTCAATATGAAACAGTTATAATTTACAGCGAGAGTACATGAGTGGGATTGCCAAAAGTGTTTCCTATTGACCCTCGGAGGATTAAAACATATCTAGTGACGTGCCAAGCCCAGTGTTAGGTCTTATCTATAAAACTGGTAGTTGTACAGAAGCACAAATCTACAGGTGAGAACTACAAGGAAAGAGTGACAGAATACAGACACTAAAAGAGAAACATTTATATTTTAATTCCAGAGCCATACGGAATACATGAAAGAAACTAATGAAGTGATACATGTCCCTGCTGGTATTTTAATGTTGTAAGTACATTGATTTTGGCAGAAACATCTTTTTTTTTTCTTGAGACGGCCAAAATCTGAAATCAATTTGTAGAACAAGCAGTCATCAGTCATTAATGGATTTCTCATCATACACTCTCAAGGGGTCAGGTAGGGTCCCCCTCGGGGCTCCCCAGACTATGCAGTAGCTCCGTGATATAGGGGAGCTGCCAGGATAAACACGTCATCTGCACGTAGTGAGACAAATCTTTATCTGGACCCGCAAGCTCTCTTCAAGGGCTCTTGGGACAAATGTGTGTTTTATTCTACTAAGAGTATGACATTTCTTATGCCTGAGCGCTTTAAGGATATGGGCAAAACACTGGTACACTATTTCTGTTGCTTATTTACTTGAAAATTAATGAATTCTCTTCTAGCAGGCAACAAATACATTTAGGAATGGTAGACAATAAAATAATAATAATTATTATTTATAGAATATAAAGCATCAGCACATTTTGCTGTTAGGTAGGCATATAAACCCAAATCTAATATAATACAATATTATGGGATGCCACAGTAGAATTCTGTAGGAATCTGGTAGTTATCTTGCAAAATGCACTACAGCTCAAAAAACAACAACACTTCAATTCTCTAACAGTATTATAGACATTATTGATGTTATGCTTATAGAATTATTGGGGTTTATTTAAGAACATGATGAAAATGTGTGAAATGATGTAACCTATAGCAACCAATCAGATGTCAGCTTTTAGCAGTCAGACTAATGAACTGAAATTTGACAGGTTGCAGTGGGTTACGGAATATTATAAATAAGCCCTATTATCTTTAGCCGCACAGACTTTCTATAGATTTGGACCTTGGACTTGCTTATCTTTAGACAAGTTGTGTTTGTTAAGGGGCACAGTTTAAACATGTTTCATTTCCGGGTGATTTAAAATGCCCTGATGCCTTAACATTAGCTTTAATAATGTCTATTCTTTGATTTATCACACCATTTTAACCATTATCCCTATTGCTGGCTCTAAAAAATGTTTGGCCCTTAATGGGGGTATCTTCTTTTTGACAAAATATTATTAATTAGTACTGCCCCTCCCCCTATGTACAGCAAGTGTAACTGGAAAGGGTGAATATTTGCTCAATCCATCCTTTAACCCTTCAAAGTTGTAAGTTCTTTGGCCTTACAATAGAACAATAGAAATCTGCCAAATCAATCTCCATGTATCTGGGAAATAAAAATAACTTTTTCATCACAGCTGCTTTCTCCTCTATTATACCAGTAAACCTAACTGAAACGGCACGTTACTTCTACGTACATGACCCTCCCAGCTCCTGGGGAGCAGGACAAAACGCGGACATCCAGGAGATGGAGATTGATATAAAAGAAACCAGGTGAACTCTGTCAAGTGCACCCAGTCACAGGTTTTCTGCCTTAAGCTGAAAATTCAAGTTCCCTTATGATAGAGCAGTAATAGCATTTACAAACATGTATATTTTGCTTTAGGAGGTATCCGAACTGAATTTGTTTCACAAGAGAGCAAAGTGACGGGATGACATGTTGGAGGCCAAGTTGGATGAAATATGGGTGTCTGGCTCTTAGATTGAGTCTCCAGATTGCATGTACTCCGCCCCCCAAACCACTGTCAAAGTCTTGGAGCTTTTACATATATACATGCAAATATTTTTAGCAGCTCTTTTATATTGTAGCCCCCTGTTGACAGACAATGTAGTGTTGGTGCACCCCCTTTGCATCTACCTCTAGATCCACCACTCTCGGGCTAACTAAGCCTCTCCCCTCTACATTGCTGGCCTCTGTATGGTCCTATAGCTCTCACTTAAGCTGAGTACACACTAGAGGTTTTTCAACCAATTTTAAGGCCAATCACACAATAAACAACCGTTAGGTAAGATATCACATTAGTGTGTTCACTCCCACGATCATGTTTTATTGTACCAAAGCACATTATATAATTTCATTTGATTTTATAAACTTCTTAAAAATCACATGCAATCAATGATGAAACGATGTTGGGGAAATGTGGAAGTGCGTACACACTCACAACCAGCAGTGTAGGCAGATCTCTATAGAGTGTGCAGAGTCACAATCTTTTCAGCTGATGGTTATGAGACATGAAGATGCTACCCCTAGGTGTCTCAGGGGTAGATTTGGTACACATGCTCCTTTTAGCTGTCTCCTGCATCAGGCTTACACGCCCTATTTGCTTGTTTTCCCAATGAGTCAGGCTTATTACAATCTGCCTCGGTCTCTCCCATCAAACTCTTACAATCTAAGCACATACTTACCAACTCTCCCGGAAAGTCCGGGAGACTCCCAAAATTCAGGTCAGGCTCCCGGGCGAGCTGGCATTTCTCCCGCATCCCGGATTTCACCGAGAATCGCGTCATTTGACGCGATTCTCAGTGAATCACGCCATTTTGGAGGGGGCGGGGCGAGGCCAATCGTGTCATTTTGGCCCTGCCCCCGCAAAGTAAATTACGGGTTTCGCGGGGGTGGGGCCAAAATGACACGATTGGTCTCATCCCGCCCCCTCTCCCGGAAACTTGTTGGCAAGTATGTCTAAGCATCTCTACAGCTCTTCACATCATCATTTATTTATATAGCGTCAGCAAACTCCATAGCGCTTTATAATTGGGAACAAACAGTAATAAAACAATACTGGGTAATACATAAAGAGAGGTAAGAGGGCCCTGCTGGCAAGCTTACAATCTATGGGACATCTTCACTGGGTTCCCAGAGCCCCTTCCACAGAGCTCACACTCGTTTTGTGCTTTACTGTCAAACCCACTTGGCAAACTATGGCCTCACTAGTCATGGTCTGGTCTAACTCAAAGGGACAGGAACGGGAACATAAAATGCACGCTAACTCAAGACTCCCATGTGTACCAACCCTCCAGCCCTCCAAGATATGAGAAGGTCTATTGTAAACCTTTTATTCCCACCGCACACACTATCTTTCATGCCCCCAAGGGCTCCTAACAAAATGAGCCCTAGAGCGTGGTGTGCGTGAAAATCTAGATTGTATGCTCCACTGGGGCAGGGATTGATGTGAATGATTAAATATTCTCTGTAAAGCACTGCACAATAAGTAGGCACTATATAAATAACTATTAATAAATAATTGATTATTAGCAGGATGAATGTGCCTATGCACCCACATGCAGTTATGCACCCACATGCAGAAATTAGATTTTGTTTTGTGCAATAAAATTATTTAGATGAATTTTAAGGCTTGAAGAAAGTGTATTTAAGGGAGCATTAACTAAATAGCAAAGGGCTGAAGGGAATTGTGCTCCCTGGAAAAAGGACTGGAGTATAATCACATCTTTATGGATGGTCCCTATTATCTAACCTCGGAGCACACTGTATACGGTAAAACACACTACTCTGCCCATTCTGACCAATGTAATAATACACAAGAGTGACAACTGTAATAAAGACAGTTCTGATGTCCTCACACTCTCATCATTAATTTAAGAAATAAAGGCCTAAACCCAGCAGCTTTAAGAGAATAAAAATGGGGTGACCCTAGGATATACTGAAGTGTCACTTCTACCGTGCACACTTTCAGCCGGACCCACAAACCTTCACACACAGCATCTGTGTGCAAAACCCCAGAATGTTGATGTGCTGTAGACTTTACCTTTGTTCATCATCATCTATTTATACAGCGCTACTAATTCTGTTGCGCTGTTCAGAGAACTCACTCACATCAGTCCCTGCCCCATTGGAGCTTACAGTCTAAATTCCCTAACATACATGCACTGAGAGAGGCTAAGGTCAATTTAATAGCAGCCAACTAACCTACTGCTATGTTCTGGGTGTGTGGAAGGAAACTGGAGCACCCGGAGGAAATCCATGCAAACACGTGGAGAACATACAAACTGCACACAGATAAGGCCATGGTTGGGAATCGAACTCATGACCACAGTGATGTGAGGCAGAAGTGCTAACCACTAAGCCACTGTGCTTTGTTCCATGCACAATGTTTAACTCTACACATTTGTTGCAATAGAAATATAATGCACCTCCACATATTTAGCTGACACTTAATGGCTTGCAATATGCTATGGATATTTGCAGAAATATGCAAAGAGCCAATGAACAACATCCGAATGATTTTCTCAGTAAACAGAACTCCTCTGACATTCAAGGAAAGACAAGTCTGTGGCACAAATCCTCCTCTACATAACACAAGCTGTCTGCAAACAGAGAAATTCAGAACTCTCCTGCTAAAGGCACCAGAAGAATAAGCAATTTCAGAGGGGCGAGTACCCATGAATGGATGTCTGTTGTATGTGTCAGTAGTCAGAGAATTTACACTTAACATGAGTGAACACTTCCTTTAATTCTGCATTACGTTGGCAAAATTATTACAAATAGATTGTGTTATTTAACTTTTGTTTACTGCTTCATGGGTAGCTATTATTTTATTGTTCATGCTTGTCTGTGACGTGGGGGCAATAAAATCCATAAAGGAAGCAAATAGGGATGCCACAGAATGGGCTTTTAAATGAAATAAGCAGGGGGCTTAAATAACTTAAGATCTAGGCTTGTCTAGCAGTCTCTGCCACGCAATTGGCACAAAGAATTGTAAGAAATAATCCAATTCACAATTAACCTTTTCTTCCAAAAGTAAAATGAAGGGGATTGGATATTTGTATTAATGATGCAGTGAACAGCCTGATCTCAGGAAGCTTTGCGAAGTTCCTATGGAGAAAAATGTGATCTCACCCTACGCACCGCTGAGAGGGCCCAATTGTCTCATTCAACTCTAGTCTCTGTGCTGCCGTGGAGAGACCAATTAGACTGGATATCTGCTAACAGCAGCCTGAGATTTCAACTGATTCTCTTACCCAGGGTACAGGTCTTAATTAAATGCAAATAATCTTTAATTTCAAAGGCACTAACAGGTTGCAGCCATTCCCCACTGCTGCGCCAGAGAAGCAGAAGTCGGGGTCAGGATGGAGAAAAAGCGATTTTGTTTAATGTGTTTGGTTAGTCAAATCTAAATGCTTTCTTTTACAATGAGTGCAATAAAAATGTGTAATCAGCTGTTTATCTACTCATTTATTTCATATTTCAAAACACATTTAATTTCATTTTAATCTACAATATACTTTCATTGCCAAAACACAAAGCTTGATTTATGACCTGCGCTGTCAATCGATGCATGACCTTTTGCCAATGTTTGTTCCATGAAGGTCCCTGTGGGTGGAGTAGGGTTGATCACTGGTGGAGCTAAAGGAAAATAATGATTTATTAACCTGCTTGTGCTGTAGGGGATCATTCATTTAGAGCTGCAGTACCTACCGAGGCCTCCACGTGTGGTGGCGCTGTGGTTGTAGTGCTGACTATGCAATGTATATATTACATATTTATTGTCCTTTATATAGCACCCACATATTACGCCTAGTTCTATAGTATTTTTAATAATTCACACCATTCCCTGCCCTGCTGGATATACATAAGGTCATCATTAGTAGGAAGCAGTCACGTAGGGAAGAGACACGTGCCTGTACTATATCCCATTCTTGCCAACTCTCCCTGAATGTCAGGGAGACTCCCTGAAATAGGGGTGATCTCCCTCACTCCCTGAAGAGTCTGGCATTCTCCCTGATGCTGAGCCAGTACAAGACGTGGTTGGCTTCGCCATCTGTGGCATGATGACACAGTTCAGAAATTGTGTCCTAAGTCCATGTATTGATGCCTATGGAGGTGGCCATTTTCATGGAGACCAAGATTTAATCAAAGACTGACAGGTAAGACAACACGATTTCAGTAATGGAGACAGAAATGTAAAAGACACTTCAGTCTCTAGAGATTCATTGGCTGCTTTTCTTTAACGCATAGTTACCTACTCTCCTGGAATGTCAGAGAGACTCTCGCATTTCTGGAAGACCTCCCCGGAGAGTAGGACAACCTCCCGGTTCTCAACCCCGCAATAGATAAGTGGTGGGGGCGGGGCTTAATGACGCAAATGTTGCGCTATCTTAGCCCTGCCCCCTGCTGTAAATAGTCAAAATTGTGACAATTGTTTAGGAGGCGGTGCTAAATTGATGCGAATGGTCAAGCTCCGCCTCCGCACGCCCACCTTCACCGGGATCTCCCTGAAGCCAACGAGGAAAAGTTGACAAGTATGCAATATAATATATATAGACACACACACATATAAAGATACAATTATGCAATATATACACTTGGCCACACTCCTGATCTCTCTTGGGCAGGTCTGATCCCTAGGCCACACCCCTTTGTCTCCATCATAAAAGATGTTTAGCAATACTGGCTGCAATGGTTCACTCTCCAAAAACCTGTTACTGAAACCTGCCCTAATTAGTGCTACAGATAGTCACCCAGTGCTTCATATCATACTCAGCAGGAAGGAAACTGTAGAAGAGCACAGGTAACTTATGTTACCACAACATAAGAACCATATCATAGAGCCATAAAATAAGAACAATAATGGTGGCCATTTTGTTGACGCCAAAGTCCTTTAAAACATAGAGAGATCCCTACAAAAATGAGTCTAAGGGGTATATTTGCTAAACTGCAGGTTTGAAAATGGAAAACAAAAAACAAAAACACATCCTAGTGCAACCTGCTATTGCATTTATAACTATATCTGATAGTGCTACAAATGATACCAAGGGGTATATTTACTAAATTGCAGGTTTAAAAAGTGGAGATGTTGGCTATAGCAACCAGTCAGATGTTAGCTATAATTTTGTAGAATGCAGTAAAATAAATGACAGCTGGAATGTGATTGGTTGCTATAGGCAACATCTACAGTTTTTCAAACCCGCAGTTTAGTAACTATACCCCTAAGACTGCAAAGTGTAATAGTTTTTTTTAATGAAGGCACAAACAGGGGTGTTCCTAAAAGCTGTTTCCTCCTTCTAAACCCATACTTGACTTTCTGACTATCCTCTGCAGGATATTGTGGCACTATGAAGCGCATCATAGAGGTGTCCTATCACGCCCACTTTGCTAGGTAGTAGACAGGGTGCAGGAGGAGTCTGGGAGAGGTACCAAAAATTCAAGCGACTCCTAGATATTCCAGGAGATTGGGTAAGTATGTTTAAACCTAAAACTGTCATATACCCCTTTCATACTGAAGCCTCGACCCGTGTTTTTGCCGGGGTGAACCCCGGCAACCCGGGATGAAGCTGCAGTATGAATGACTCCAGGTCAGCTGACCCGGGAATTAGACCCGGGTCTTTTGGTCGGGTAATTCCCAGGTCCTAACCCTGAAGCCTGCACTATGAGGGGTGAGACCCGGGTTTTTCAACCCGGGTCTCACCGACTAGTGTAAAAAAGTAAAAAAATAAAAATATTTTTTTTTTTTATTAAAGTTGAATTAAAAAAAAAAGAATAAAAAAGTCCTTTTTTCCTTATACAGGTATAGGGTCCGGTATTTATGCTTTAAATGCATAATTCTCTCCTCGGCCACTAGGAATAACGTAATTTCTTACAGTCAGCGATGGGGAACTACTAAGGTAAAAGGACTTTTTTATTCTTTTTTTTTTTTCAATTTCTCTTTCTTTTTTGGCAGACCCGCAGCTGCCCGGGTTCAGTGTGAACCCAGGATTTTGCCTGTCTAGGAGCCTGTCCCCCGGCAATATCCTGGGTTCATATACCTGGGACATTGCCGGAGCAGCAGTATGAAAATGATAATAGTGTGTGTGCAGCTGTACGTGGGATACAGGGCACACGGAGGAAAAAAAAAAAAAAACCACGAGAGAGAGCTGCTCCATTTCACCAGCGCTGTCCTATACAGCAGCCGCGGCGCTGTCTAAGAAGCGTCTGCGGCGGTGCTGTATACAATACAGCACCGCCACGGACGCTTCTTTGACAGCGCCGCGGCTGCTGTATAGGACAGTGGCCACTTAGTTAGCGCAGGGGGGGGGGTTTCTAGAGACTCAGAAACCCCCCCTGCGTGCGCCACTGGGATACAGGTTGAGCAGCAAACACGCTCTTAGTTCTAGTGAAGGACTACTGTACATATATATACCCAATATTAATAGGCATTATAATCTTGATAAAAATATATGTAAACAGCCTAAGCTATGGCAGAAATTATAACCTCATAGGTCGGTTGTGTTAGTAAGTAATACCTTCTGAAACGCTCACTTAGTAACGTGGAGTGGTTTCCTTATGTAACCATCAATAGCAACTATAAAAGGACTAGAGGTCATAATCTAATCCAAGTAATATATAGTACAATACAGCACCGCTGCGGACGCTTCTTTGACAGCGTCGCGGCTGCTGTATAGTACAGTGCCGCAATGTAGGGACACTGATCTTCGCGGAGGGGAGGGGTTTCTGGAGAACCAGAAACCCCCCTGCATGCGCCCCTGACTTTATATCACATTGGACATTAACACCCATACTAGACTTGCTACCCTGCTATTGTTCCTGTTTTACAGCCTTGTTCCAAAATAAAATATCGTTGGAGTAGTTCAGTCAGTACTGAGTGATCTGAAGGACCCCTATCCTCACACGTACCAACCGCCCATCTTAAAACAATAGGACGGTCACCTCTTACATCTGAGCTCCTGTTTTAAAACTTTTTAAGACATTGCATTGACAGCCAAAAAAACCTTCCCTTAGCCTCCAGCTTGAAGGGAGTGGCCTGACACCCTTCAGTTTTTTTTTGGGTGTCAGACCACTCCCCTCAGGTGCAGCAAGCTTTGAAAATGGAGGCTCAGGGAAGGTTTTAATTGTGACACCCTGAATATCTATTTGTTTCACATGTTAGGGACTCACCTACAGGAGACGCCTTGACGTTGGCGGGTGAGCTTATTCCAATATAGCTATATTGTGCACAAAATTCTCCTATTTAGGTCTATGCTGACACATAGTGATTTATATATTGTTTGTTTTAGAGCACCAGATTAAATATAAAATTACCCTTTAAGAGCGCTCTTGCTGTGAAAATGCTGACACCGACCTTCATTTTATTTCTGACTGTATTTAAGAAACCGTCCATTTACCGGGTTGACTTAAAGACTTAGACAAGTAATATTTAACTCTAACAATCTGAAGACAGAGGCAGAAATAAGAATATTCAAGAAAGATGGGATGAACTATATGGAACTAAAGGAAACAGCCTAAGAAAATCATTAGCATTTGCTTCTTAAACCGTCTGACAAAGTTCTGCATTAACCACAGTCTAAGAAACTGCGCTTGTGAGTAAGTCGCCTCCAGTGCCTCGTTTTACCATTTTGTCACCCAGTGAGTAAGAGGACATTATGGAGAATCAGCCCCAGGACCCATTTAAAAGCATCTCTGTGTGATAAATTGTCTGCTTAGTTTTATATATTTATTTTCCAGATCATTTTGCCCATTTATGAATTCGTCTTAAGGGAAAGAAACCGCCTGGAATCTGCATCGGATACAGACATGAACTGTGTCTCTCTCCATTCATCAGTCTCAAATAAAATCATTATACACTGCAAGGACCAAGAAAAATGAATAAGTGTTACATTCTTAATAATAGTAGTAAGTGCTGCACTTACTTATGGGAACAACTCCACCCTAACCCTAAATTACATAGTACAACCCTCTTGCCCCCCACCCCCAATTAGCAGAACAGTGGAACCTCGCTCACCCCACTGGTGTCTTTAGCACCTCAATGTGCTCTGCACAAACAGAGTGAAAGATGTAGGAGCGCTGGAATACAGAATGCTTCTGCCACGTACAGTACGGAGAATTGACTATTATAGAGGTGCTGGTGGGGTAAGTATTTCATGAGCAGTTTGGTTCTGAACACCAGACCACTGCCTTTCTGCTAACTGAGGATAGAGGTTACTATATCATTTAAAATTAGGTTAGAGTTCTTCTTTAAGTAATGCCACCCAGTCAGTAAAACATGAATACGTAACCTGGATACAGAATATATTTAGGGCTAGATTAAGCTCGATACTCATCATCATCATCACCATTTATTTATATAGCGCCACTAATTCCGCAGCGTTGTACATAGAACTCACTCACATCAGTCCCTGCCCCATTGGGGCTTACAGTCTAAATTCCCTAACACACACACACACACACACAGACTAGGGTCAATTATGTTAGCAGCCAATTAACCTACCAGTATGTTTTTGGAGTGTGGGAGGAAACCTGAGCACCCGGAGGACACCCACGCAACCACGGAGAGAACATACAAACTCCACACAGATAAGGTCATGGTTGGGAATTGACCCCAGTGCTGTAAGACCGAAGTGCTAACCACTACGCCACCGTGTTGCCCTACTCCCCTGTCCCTTCCCCCAGCTACAATCAGGAAACAGTGGAGGATGGACAAACCACCACCACAGCACAAGCAAACCCAACTTAACACATTACTTGCAAAGCAAACTGGTTGGGAATGACTGATATCTTATTAAGCAGTGTTCTCCCAGCACCTATTACCCGGATGCTACATCGAGCTCCTTTTACTTGCCACACGGCTCATGGAGCCCAACAGAGTCCTATTAAAATAGAATGAACCACAGTTTCCCGTTTTAACAGGCACTATGTAAGCACTACAGCCAGCAGTGTGTCCTTGACCAGTCCTGGCAGGTGTGGGCAATAACCACCAAACTTTTTCAATATTACTTCTTATTATTTAGAACTTCTTCATGCCACCAGGTGGCAAAATTTTCTGGGGAGAGCACTGCAAAGATACCTCCGACATCTAGCTTCTCAAAGTGCAACAATGGAAGCAGGAAGGGATATATATAATATGTGTTATTTGGGCACCACAATCTATGACCCAGTTGAGGAAGATCAGTCAAAATTGACATTTGTATTGTTACACCATTAGTAAAAATGGACTTTAAAAACATGGTGCAAAGAACAAGCACCTGATGTCACCCACAGAAGCCAGATGTCAGCTTTTATCAGAGTAAAGGATACTACTGCATATCTGATTGGCTGGCAAGAGTTAAAACATATGTATTCTACATGCACAACTAATTATTAATAAACCCTTTGCTCAACAGGACATAACCGTGTGTCTGGCTGTGTGATGGCTTTACGCGTCAGGCATCACAGTTATGTCTTGTTGAATGTTAGGGTGGTGCTGGCAGTAGCTGTTGCTGACAGAGGTCTCTAGCAGCCACTGGTCCTTGTGCGCGGAGAGTGGATGGCTCCCTTCTATCTTCCCAGGAAACCTTAGTAACGTCATCATCTGGCCTTCCATACAGTAGACAGAGAGACTCTATACTATGCAACTACATTTACAGCATGTGTAAAAGTAGTTGCATAGTATGTTGTATGTTGCTACACAGTCAGAATAATCTGTAATAACGTGCCTATAGTAGGTATCCCTATAAACATTACAAGTCATACAATATATTTAGCATATATTTGTGGGAGTACACTACCTGCACAGATAAGTTCTGCAAGTGCATTTTTGTTCTTTGCATGTTTCCCAATAATATACAAAAAACATCTTTACCCCCAATATGCTACCAAACAGAAGTACAACCCTCCCCCCAAAAAGGATGAAATGAAAAAATAGTCACCAATGAAAATGAAAATTCATCTGGTCGTATGGGCCAAAACACATGTGGTCCTTAAGGGCTTCAAGGGTCAATAAACCCCCAAGTTGAAATGTTCCGATGTGTACCATGAAGGTAAAATACTTTGCTCAGCATTATTTCCCCAATCCATTACAGACAGTTAGAACTCCTTCTACAGCACAGTGTCCTGATGGGATCTGACACAGGCCAAAAAGCTGAGATTGCAGTCACTTGAGCTGCAGTGACATCACTGGCTCTAACCCCGAGTATGAATCCACCAATGCACACAGTGTATGTCTGCCAGTCACTCTCTACCTGCTGTGTTAGTGAAGCTCCTCCCTCTTAACATGCTTAAATAGAGCATAAAGGACCTACTGTGTTAAGTGTATGAAACACACAGCCTTTGATATATATTAGTGTCAAATACGGGCTTTACTTAAATGTTTTAAACATGAATGGTATATGACTATGCACATTATAGCAACCTACTATTGTGGCTGTATCACTGTTACCCTAACACTACCCCTGTAAAACGGATCTAATCAAATCAAAGAAGTTTAAAAAAAAAAGAAAAAGAGTTCTATGGAATCTCGAAATAGAATACATATTGCTGACGCTATAGAACACAATGATTACAGGAAAGATTGACATTTTCACCTTTATTACTTGTGGTCCTTAAGGGACTGGAAGAGGTAATGGATTGTATCCAAAGACCTCCATTATAAGAGCTTATAAATACCAGATTGAGAGGTCGTAGGTCTTGTACTAAACCCCTCAGCTATTGTGACAAGAAGACATGTTTACGAAACACCCTCTTTCTTCCTCTCTGAAATTCCTGTGTTTAGCTGGAACAAAGGATTGTGTCTAAACGGGAAGGTCATACTAACACCAAGAAAGCGCCACAGTACAGCTCGCCAAGGACAATAGCTCATCTTACCACTAAATACAGGTGGCTGACCTTGCTTTAATATGTGGATAAAATACGGATGATTCTTGGTTTTCCTTTCTTGCAGAGCAATTGCGTACTACCAATTTATAGACCAAATGTTAATGCTATTTTATAACCCAATTTCCTAATTGTTACTTATTTGCTTACAGTAAATCTCCAGCCATTTTTATTTGTATTATTATTGACCACTTAAAAGCAAAACTTGCTGGAAAAAAACAGCTGCAGTATGTTTAAGCAACACTCGGAAGCGCTGTATTTCACACATAACGCAGAATAGCAAATGATCATCATGTACAGATATCAATTTAAATGGTGTGTCTACATTTGTGGCATGTATTATAGGAACTCTCCCTCACCTTGGAAAATTGTGCTTTATATTATATATTACACTAATAGATGGGTGTAAGAGATAAGAAAGGTTCTATTTTAGTTGCTACCTCAAACAGTAGTACAGCCAGCTTCTCGGCCTTTTGGCTAAGATCAGGTGTAGATGCCCATGTACGCAGTGGGGCTTAAAGGTGCCCCCCTGTAGGCGATGGGGCATCACCTGGTCCTCTGGCCAAGAGGCCGGCTGCCTGGCGCCCGAGGTGCTACGTGACCCAGGTGCTGTCTGAGCCGGAAGTGCCCAAAAATGCACGGTGGAGAGAAAGGCACCTGTGCACAGAGTAAGGCACTTTGCACCGTTCATTTTTAGGTAGCACAATTTTTCCATTGCCCGAGCCTTTTGGCCAGGTGCAAGGATAATTTTTATATTTCCGGCAGAAAGGCTGGGGCCTTATGACACCTATTTATTTATTGCACTTGGCGCTGCACCAAGCATTATTTTTTCACTTTTTTGATTGTGTGGCTGGGTATATAGACCCTTAGGGGCGACCCTCTCTCCCAAAGTCTTTTGAGGCTCCCTCCTTCTGGGGGAAGCAGAAGAACCAGTCCCCTGGGGGAAGCTTCGACCAACCTCGGGGTAAAGGAGATCACCCGACCTTTGCCTCCTAAGGGGGTTGGGTATGTAAAGGGGCTCTCCCTAGCTTCGTGAAGGAGGGCCCAAAGATCTCCTTTTTTCCCTCTCTGGAACCTTTTAGCTCCTAGGGGGTGAGAAAGCATGGGACCCTTTCCCTTATGGGTGGAGTCCAAAGTCCCAAGTCCCCAGCACAGTTTGCACTGCACTGGGTGATGTTTGTAAATTCTACCAAACAGGCTTTGATGCTAAAAGGTAAAAAAAAAATTATAAGCATTTGCTTTTACTTTGGTCAATTCAGTCTTTCCGAGGCATTAACGCTCGGATAGATACATTGGAGTGCTAAATAGTTACGCGGTTAACTGCATAGTGGACTATGCTGCATGAGGACATTGTACAAGGCTATGTCTTCGCTCATCTGAGTGTATGCACCCTTAGACTGCACTGGAACGGCACCACACAGTGACAAAACTATCACGACAATTGTAAGAAGGAAAAAGCTATGACAGTGCCACACAGTCCCAAATTATCTATGAAAGACGACGTACCCTTGTCGTACTCCACAAGAAGCTAAAGAACAGCAATTATTCTATATAATAGCCCTTTAAATGGTTTACTTTATTTAAGCAGAAATTAAAAAAAAAAAACGTTTCAAAATAATATAATAGCCTTTCACAAAGTGTCCCACGAAATCAGAAAGAATTTACTGGAAGTGTTCCTAATCCTATCTGTGACACAATTGTGTTGTGTACCAGTTTGTTGTGTATTGAGGGACATTATTCTCTCTAGAGCTCATTCCCTTTCATGTATTCTTAAGAAAATTGTAGCAGCGTAATTTGTTTCAAACGATTAATGGGAAGGAACAATTATTAGCAGATAACGTTCAAATTGCTGCAGGATGACACAAAGAAGAACAAAAATTGAAACATTTGTATTTAAAAAGCAGCTAAGGGAACATTTCAATAGCTTGAGAAACTTTTAAACAAAGGCAATTAAACTGATAAGTGATTTAAATAAACATATTTGTATGTTATTTGTGAGTAAATGTTTAAAAACAAAGTGGGGTTTTCTAAATAGGCTGCCCAGCAGCTGGTCTTTTTTGTTAAATATTTATAGATATTATAAGAAAAAAAACCTTTAATAAATATATAAAGTGTTACAGCATTAATGACGAATTGCATAAAAAGACCTGAAAGCACTAAGCATAAACCAGACAACAATAAAACAGATTTTATTTATGTTGCCTATAGCATTTGTGCTCAACCATTTTACCCCAATTGCCAGTGTTGTTGTTGTTCTGGGATCGCAAGGGGTATCGTAAAGAAACGCATATTCTCATTGATTTGTCAGCATTTTTTAAAATGACGATTTCATTAAAGACAAAACCATCGGGTTTTGTCTTTAATAAAATTGTCGTTTTAAGACAATGACAGCAAACTGCAGCATTTTTTTTTGAACCACCACTTGATAAATATACCCCCAAGTGTCATTGTGCCATTGTTCTGGGACCCCAAGTGTCATCGTGCCATTTTTCTGGGATCCCAAGTGTCAGTGTGCCATTGTTCTGGGACCCCAAGTGTCAGCGTGCCATTGTTCTGGGACCCCAAGTGTCAGCGTGCCATTTTTCTGTGTCCCCAAGTGTCAGTGTACCGTTGTTCTGGGATCACAAGTGTCAGCGTACCGTTGTTCTGGGATCACAAGTGTCAGCGTACCGTTGTTCTGGGACCACAAGTGTCAGCGTGCCATTGTTCTGGGACCACAAGTGTCAGTGTGCCATTGTTCTGGGACCACAAGTGTCAGTGTGCCATTGTTCTGGGACCACAAGTGTCAGTGTGCCATTGTTCTGGGACACCAAGTGTCAGTGTGCCATTGTTCTGGGAACCCAAGTGTCAGTGTGCCATTGTTCTGGGAACCCATGTCTCAGTGTGCCATTGTTCTGGGACCCCAAGTGTCAGCGTGCCATTGTTCTGGGACCCCAAGTGTCAGCGTGCCATTGTTCTGGGACCCCAAGTGTCAGCGTGCCATTGTTCTGGGACCCCAAGTGTCAGCGTGCCATTGTTCTGGGACCCCAAGTATCAGCGTGCCATTGTTCTGGGACCCCAAGTGTCAGCGTGCCATTGTTCTGGGACCCCAAGTGTCAGTGTGCCATTGTTCTGGGACCACAAGTGTCAGTGTGCCATTGTTCTGGGACCACAAGTGTCAGTGTGCCATTGTTCTGGGACCACAGGTGTCAGTGTGCCATTGTTCTGGGAACCCAAGTGTCAGCGTGCCATTTTTTAGTGTCCCCAAGTGTCAGCGTGCCATTGTTCTGGGACCCCAAGTGTCAGCGTGCCATTGTTCTGGGACCACAAGTGTCAGCGTGCCATTGTTCTGGGACCACAAGTGTCAGCGTGCCATTTTTCTGTGTCCCCAAGTGTCAGCGTACCGTTGTTCTGGGATCACAAGTGTCAGCGTACCGTTGTTCTGGGATCACAAGTGTCAGCGTACCGTTGTTCTGGGACCACAAGTGTCAGCGTGCCATTTTTTAGTGTCCCCAAGTGTCAGCGTGCCATTGTTCTGGGACCCCAAGTGTCACCGTACCGTTGTTCTGGGATCACAAGTGTTAGCGTACCGTTGTTCTGGGATCACAAGTGTTAGCGTACCGTTGTTCTGGGACCACAAGTGTCAGTGTGCCATTTTTCTGTGTCCCCAAGTGTCAGCGTACCGTTGTTCTGGGATCACAAGTGTCAGCGTACCGTTGTTCTGGGACCACAAGTGTCAGCGTGCCATTTTTTAGTGTCCCCAAGTGTCAGCGTGCCATTGTTCTGGGACCCCAAGTGTCAGCGTACCGTTGTTCTGGGATCACAAGTGTTAGCGTACCGTTGTTCTGGGATCACAAGTGTTAGCGTACCGTTGTTCTGGGACCACAAGTGTCAGTGTGCCGTTTTTCTGTGTCCCCAAGTGTCAGCGTACCGTTGTTCTGGGATCACAAGTGTCAGCGTACCGTTGTTCTGGGATCACAAGTGTTAGCGTACCGTTGTTCTGGGACCACAAGTGTCAGTGTGCCATTGTTCTGGGACCACAAGTGTCAGTGTGCCATTGTTCTGGGACCACAAGTGTCAGTGTGCCATTGTTCTGGGACCCCAAGTGTCAGTGTGCCATTGTTCTGGGACCCCAAGTGTCAGTGTGCCATTGTTCTGGGACCCCAAGTGTCAGTGTGCCATTGTTCTGGGACCCCAAGTGTCAGTGTGCCATTGTTCTGGGACCCCAAGTGTCAGTGTGCCATTGTTCTGGGACCCCAAGTGTCAGTGTGCCATTGTTCTGGGACCCCAAGTGTCAGTGTGCCATTGTTCTGGGAACCCAAAATTCAGTGTGCTATTATGCAGGGGCCCCAAGTATCAGTGTCATTGCTTGGTATAGGTTACACCACATTTTTCATGTCCAGTAATTTTAATAATGTGCATGAGTATGCCCAGACATCCCCATCTTGGCCCACCAATCAATGCACTTCCATGTAAAATCAGATATAATCAGATATAATCACCCACAATTAGGTGCATGGTGTCGCTAAAATATTTACGCTGCGGTTTTACACTTTTGCAGTTTGTAATTACGATTAGATCCTAGTGATAAGTAAAGCGAAAGAATAAAAGTTAATTTCAAGAGGTAGTGAAAGAGAAACGAGTTGTGAGTAAAGGACAAGTGGAGACAGATAGAAAATATGAAGCTAAACAAGTCTGAAAAATTGTTTGTAACTTGAACAATAATTCAGTTTAAATATATAGGACCACGCTGGTGCATTCTTCTAGATAAAAACATCTTGGAAGATCTGCTAACGACACACAGTATATTTAATTCAAATATTCCGGCAGACATCACCTATTCCATGCACATGTCATTTAAATAAACTACGGGAATTAAGTCATATAATACTCTGTACCATTTTCATCACTTGTTTAATAATTTAAAATATGTTTAATGGCAGTTTCGCTTCCAGACCTGAAACCTTGGCTCCAGTCCGCACAAGAGCAATTACTACAAAATCTAGTGCAACAATTTCCATTACATTTGATGCTGGCTCATAGCTGGAACTAAGTTAGAGATTTCTATCTATCAGATCATTCTAAAAACCCCATAGGTATCAATATGGGCGTGACTAATGTCATTCTGTACACATCAACATAGGTTACATAATGACAATTAGACTGTAAGCTCTTCGGGTCAGGGGAGCATGCATCCTCATTTGACCATGTTCTTATGCATATAATGCAATTTCATATTTCACCAGCAGAGTATACCTTTAAGTGTTTTGTGTGGAATTCCCCATTTTTGTCTTGTCCAAAATTTCACAGGATGTGTTCTGGCCTATACAGATCTATAGTTATTTCTGAATGTCTCTTTTTACATGTCTGAATGAAGTCAGTCGTCTTCTGGGCAACTATAAAGATCCATAAGCATAGGCAGGAACTTCTGACCTGGAGAAATATATTATAAGGAGTGATGTCAAAGTAATTAACATCACTATTAATGCAAGATTTTTTTAAAACTGTATAACTGGTATACATAAATTCTTCTTTTAATGCTGATTGGTTGGCAGAGAGGCGGGGGACGAGGAGGTAAAAAATTCTCCCTAGGGGTCCCGATAATTTTGATTGTGGCAAGGGTGGACGTGGCCCTGGCCACACCCACTACAGATTATAGGGACGAATGTGACTACGTTCACACTGCTCCAAGGCTGTAAACTTTTTTTTTCAGCCAGTATAAGGGGGAGGGAGCGTTGATAGGATCACACCCACATAAGCGGTGTGTGTAACCTTGTTAGCGTCCATGAACACAACCAACACACCTAATGGGTTTTTGCACCACAAGGTGATTTAAACATATTGAGCCTGATTCATTAAGGAACTTAAATTAAGAAGCTTCTTATTTAAGTCTCCTGGACAAAACCATGTCACAATGCAAGGGGTGAAAATTAGTTTTCTGTTTTGCACATAAGTTAAATACTGGCTGTTTTTTCATGTAGCACACAAATATCAACTTTAAATTTCAGTGTACAAATAAGCTATCAAGTATTTGTGTGCTACATGAAAAAACAGTCAGTATTTAACTTATGTGCAAAACAGAAAACTAATTTTCACCCCTTGCATGGTAACATGGTTTTGTCCAGGAGACTTAAATAAGAAACTTCTTAATTTAAGTTCCTTAATGAATCAGGCCCATTGCCTTTAACAAACACCCTACTTTTACTAAGTACGCTGCTTTATGTTTCTATCTTCCCACTGTGCCTTTCAGCCAAGTCTTTTAATTCTCAAAAGGCTTATTTCCAATTATATCCATTGCATTTGTAGCTGGAGAATTTTTTTACATTTCCAACTGCAAAGGAAATAAACATTTCTGCCTGATTATATGAATACAGGGCTAAAATCCTTCCAGAAAGTCAGAAAATGAAAGTGACATATTTAGTAAAAGTTGTAGCAGGGCATAAAAGAGCCAAACAAGTTGTAATTCATCCATAGACCCCTTTTACTGTTTCCAAACTATACTGAGCCTCATTCTTTGCTTTTTTTTGAACTAGTGTAACAAATACTTTGAAGTTTTGATTTGAATCTTGGCACAGAGATGCTCATGTAAACCCTGCAATGTCCATCAATTTATAAATGAGAAAAAAACCAAGGAAGCGAATAATTATTTTTTACCACTGTTGCCAGTGAAATGGCCGAGTTTCTATTTGGAGAAACGCATTTTGTTATTAATCAACATTATGGTCATTGGCATCAGACTTTTCCATTGCTTCAAGTTGAAGCCAAGATCGAAAAAACAGGAAATGTGGAGGACACATTTTATTGTTTTTTAAACCAAGGCCAACAAACCAGAAAATATATTGTTCTTTTTAATATAAAAGTGCTCAGGTTGGATTTAAAATGGACTTACAGTACATGTGCCAATCATTAAGTGGGTACAACTTTTAAAAGTACATTATTTGTAGTATAACTGGCACTTCCTGCTATGTTTAGTGCTAAGGAAAGATTGGTCCAATAAGCTCATTTGACAACTACCCAATGAACGCAATTTACTTTCAAACTTCTGACGGTTGTCAGCCAGGGGGAACATACCGTTACAGGCATTGGTGGGAGATGGCTTTTTGTAACTCCTGAAACGCGTCAGAGGAAATTCAATTGCTGGCGATGAGCTGCACGGACACCAAGCCAGCAATTACAGTAGAAATCTCCGCTCATTTTAACAAAATGAGTGGAGATCTCTGTCAGAATCTCCTCTGCGAATTGTGTCTCCGGAACATTGTGGCTAATTGAATACCCCTTTGTAAATTCAGTGAAAATTGAATTTCCAAATACACCATAGAACAGCCTTGTGCAGAATGACAAATATGAAATATTTCACCACCAAAACTGTGTACCCCTGCAAAACAGAGTGAACCTTGAGTTCAAATTTCGTTACAACTTTGGCTCATCGTTAGCGCCACATTATCTCAGCGTGAGAGTCTGATGTCTATACCAGCAGTAAACACGGAGGTATAAACACACAAACCCACACACGGCTCGATGTAAAAACTGTTACTGAATTAGATGTACAGGAAAAGACGGCAGGTGAAATGAAACCACTTTGTTCTCAATACATCCAAGCACAAAGCCTTTAATTACAAAGCGAGGCGTGCTCCCTGCAGAGACATTGGGATTACTAGGAAAATGATGATATTTGCACAAAATCCTTTGCTGAATCTCATTCCTTGCTCACGTTTCTGTGTCCGCAGGGAAAAAAGTGTCAAAACATGGCCCTTATTTCATTCACATTTTCCTCCGCAGCAGTTTAACTGATTGCCTTAGACATAGGAGCCTCTAATACATTCTAGATGCTACCACTCAAAATACCGTTCCACAAATCTCCCACCCAGGGCTACAGATTTTAGAGAGAACATTTTTCTCAGCAGATTCTTCAACAGTAATCCCATACTCCTAATGAGAAGGTAAAGATTTATCACCCATTGAATATTAATATTATAATACACAAGTGACATTAATATATGTATAAATTGCTGTGAAAAATATCTGTATAAATGATGAGTTCTGGGGTTATATTTAGTGAATTGTGGTTTAAAAAAAATGAAGATGTTGCCTATAGCAACCAATCAGATTCTAGCTGTCATTTTGTAGAATGTACTAAATAAATTATAACTAGAATCTGATTGGTTGCTATAGGCAACATCATCACTTTTCCAAACCCACAGTTTAGTAATATACTCCCTGATGTCATAACTTCATCATTGTTCATTAGGAATAATACTGAAAATCATATGGATATTACAAACTTCCTTGGATTTCATCAACATTTGGGCCAATCACATCCAAATCCTAATTATTAATGATTTTGGCAATAATCATTTGATAATCTCTATTCCTGGCCACCCTCCATCCAGTTAGCAACATGGTACCTGGGAGTAAAAATGGATTAGCAAAAGCATTAAAGAGTTGTACAGGGTAATATATTGTATTACAAAGCTGTATATAGAGACAGAGAGCACCATTTGGTACTACAGAGCAGTATATAATAGCAGAATATTTAGAAATCTGTAATTACACCTCTCTCTAGTATTGTATAATGATTATACAATACTAGAGGAGGCCACGAATTAGTGGTAGATTATATTAATTTTTGTAAAGACTGTGAAGTTGGCTTTCAGCCTAGGTAGAGAGCCAGACATATATGGTCTAATTATTAGCCATGAAATCACATTAAGATCATATATAGATACACCACAGATATACATTGTGACCCTAGATCAGGTCAAAGCCTCCAATAAGTATGTTATACTATAATCCTTCAGCATAGTCTGCACACCCTGCACCTAAGTCTCCTGTTCACCTTGCATTCACCACCCGTTATATAACAGTCATTTTCTGTGCAGTGTAACACATGCATGAAAGTTCCCGAGTTATTCTCCACATTTACATTTTTCGTCAACACACCCCAATCCCCCTCAAAAATAATTTAAAAAACACTCAAAAAACCTATTCTTCTTTAACAACTTTCTTCCCCCTGGTCTATTACCTGTTTCCTGCTGAAATTCAGACTCTTGTGCAATCAGCAGCAGCTACTGGCACTTTTTAAATTTGATGCCAAGCCGGCTCCCAGCATGCCTCACTCTTGGCTTAGGTCAGTCTCACTTGCATGAAAAATGTGGATTTACCTAAATTCATGTTTAATAATACTTGAAGTATACATGACACGGCTGATGCGCATATTGAATGTTCTGTGCACATTTTTTAAACCTGGAGTGCCCAAATAATATTCTAAAAAACCCGCACATTTTCTGTGACATTGCAATAACAGATGTACATGAAATATGGGAGTGATTACCCGTCATAACGATTGCGCATGATTGACAAAACACACGTTTTTCATGCAGGTGTGAAAAGGGATATCAGCATTCGATCATGTATGGAGGCGTGATTGAGCAGGGGAGCGTTGGGGAGGAATGCCGTAGATACGTTTGGCATCTACAGTTTCCCCTATACAGTCACTTAGTAGGCTGAGGTGGAACACAATAGAATGGAGCTGGAACTTCAGGAGGTCAACCAATGAAATGGGAAATGTTAAAATAGCCCCTTTATTATTATTAATAAAATTTATTTATGTAGCACCAGCATATTCCGCAGCACTTTACAATTGGCTTTTTCGATTTAATCAAAATTGGACTTCAACAAACTACTATAAGATAACCCTGAGCAGACTTCCCGTTGCAAGCGTCTTGTGTAACAACAACGCCTCCTGACTTTCCAACTGGGCTCCCTGCCGTTTCTATGGCACAAACACTATTCAAGTCAGATTCCTGTTGTAAAATAAAGTTCTAGCTGAGCTCCCTGTAATCTATGATAACTTTATATTGCATCTCTCTGCAGCCCATGCCTGCTGTTAATAAATGCAATAAGGAGCCCCCCCCCCTTTAACATGCTCGCTCCCCGTTTTGTCTCCACATTCTGGTTTCCATGGTTACTCACAATAGTAAAGTTCATAACTTTGAGTATCCAGATGGTCATGGCCAGGTTCACCAGGATGAGTATCATGAGGAGCAATACGAAGAAATAGAGGCATCTCTTCCTCCAGCCGTATATTCCCACCTTGTACACGTGGGGTCCCTCGGTGCTGGACAGCGTGCTCCGGTGTACGTACTGCTCCTGAGGCATCTGTAAGAGGCACACAGAGAGAGAGAGAGAGAGACACATTCTCAATGTTATAAGGGAAAATCTCTGCTGAGTGTCCCTGTCCTGACCAGAATGCATTGCAAAAAGCCATAAAAAAGGAGGGCAGATAGCAGACGCAGCCTAAATCAGCATCTTATTCAATATGTAATGGCTTCTCAGCAGGTTATATTTAACTGTGGGGATATATAAACATGAAGCCTTGCCGTCACCAGCCGCTGCCCTCTCCCGCTACATTTTCACTTTCTTCTCATTTGACCTGATATGAACATTTCACCTCACACTTCTTCAGTACTGTACTAATTAGTTGCATCCTTTTGAAACATAAGTGCAAAGGCAGGCAGTCTGGTAATGGTGCTCATTATGACTATGAGATGGGCTAGCAGATGGAGGCATGCAAAAAAAAGTGTCATCTTGCAGATTTTTGACAGTTTACCTTATTTTATTTATTTAATGTTTTTTTGTTTTAGTTATTTTTTTTTATTCTCCATAAAAATAGCCATGTTGGGGGTTTCGGCCTGGTGATCAGATCCCCATATAAATAAATTAACAATTAAGATACTAGGTCACCGGCGCAAGTCGGTTTTATATTCCGCACTTACGCCACATTTACAGCGCATGCCCTATAAGATGGGCTTATGGGTTAGAGCTTCCGCTGACTCCCGCAATACTAGTAAGCAGTACAGCTGAGGCGGGGGCTGGCCTAGGGGGAGGCGGAGCAGGTGGTTTGCGCATACCTAAGGCGTGTAGCGAGCCACGATGTGGTGAAAGTAAGAGAATAAGAAATTCTTAAATTTAAATTGCTAAATGTTTCTTTTTACGCATGATTTATGAAAAATACATATATTAATTACGTGCGTTAGATGGGGGTCTTCATTCACATTACTCTATACTTAGAATCAGCACTGATTGTTCTCTGTGGGGGAATTCAATTGCCGGCAATTGCAGTAGAAATCTCCGTTCCTTTTAGCTACGAGGAAAAATTAGCAGATTTTTCTGTCAAAATCTCAGCCGCAAAGTATCTCCAGAGGGTCCGTGAGACACTTCATAGCTAGTTGAATTTCCCCCTATATTTTAGAAGCACATGCTCCTTCCTAGGTATTGCTGCTGTTAGGAAAGAATCTCTTAAAAAGCATTGTTAAGCATTACAGCCAGAGGGACAGATGCTCCATTTACACATTTGGGGGTAAATGTATCAAGCTGAGAGTTTTCCGGCGAGTTTGAAAAGTGGAGGTGTTGCCTATAGCAACCAATCAGATTCTAACTATCATTTTGTAGGATGTACTAAATAAATGATAGCTAGAATCTGATTGGTTTTTCAAACCCTCCGGAAAACTTTCAGCTTGATACATTTACCCCTTGCAGTTCATCGTCAACCGCATCCTGTGATGTTGCTCGGACACATAGCTGCATTTATTTGGGGTGATGGGACGGGGAGGAAGGGTGGTAAAGGTACTTTTTGCACTGGACTCCACTTGGTCTAGAACCAACCTTGTATGTAGTCTAAAAAGTACTGCTTACTAGGATGCTCCTACTCTGGGAAGTATTGCCAACTTTTGGTACAGGGAGCAAACAGAAGTTAGTGATTCTTGGTACCACCACATTTACCTTAATAGTTTTAAAGGGAAAGAATGCATTGGTAGCTATCTATGATGGTTTGGGAGCTATGGTCTCCTGTAGAATAGCCATGGCTATAGCTATTTCCTCTGGTGAAACCTTATAGTGAAATCAACTATCTTGTGATTTATATAGGCCAGTGACACCCAGCGCATACGTTCTATGTAGAGAGAGTGTGCACTTCTGAGTTAATGATGTGTAGCATTGATAGAAGCCTAGTTAATTACACAATACCATCCCTCAGCTTTAATAGAAGAAAGACCTAGGGGTAAAATTATCAATCTGCGGGTTTAAAAAAAGTAGAGCTGCTGCCTATAGCAACCAATCAGTTTCTAGTTATCATTTTGTAGAATGTACTAAATAAATCAAACTAAAAGACACATTTTAAACTTCTAGGCGCTAAGTTGGAATTTTAATAGTTCTATATTTTATGTAATTTTTCTATTTTGTTAATCTTTATGTTATTATTTCTTTGTTTATTTTTTATTACTATTTTTTATTTTTTGTCGCTCCCCAATGAGGAGGGTATGTCACCTCCCCTAGTAGAAAAACAAAATAAATAAAAACAATCAGGTTTGCCAGAATCTAAAAAATGTTTTATTATGTGTTTTTTTTTGCTGTATTTATCAATCTGTAATGTTTTAATAAATATATAATATTTTATAGGTGCAACCTAGGAGGTTTTGAGTTTAATTCTGCCATATTCTACGGTTTTATATATTCATTTAGATTCTGGCTTCCCTGATTGTTTATATTTAGATAAGGGGCTGGGACTAGTTAGAGTTCATGAGCATGTCGATGGCAAAGTTGAATCTGGATTGTACCCAATTCTCTATTTATTCAGTAATTTTGGGAGGTATCATAATTCATTACATCCAATTATTCAACATTGACTTAAAAGACACTGAGCAACCATGGGCAAAAATAAATATGATTTAAGGACAATTTCATTTTTTATATATTTTTGCCCTACCTTCTTTACTTGATTTATGGGTGTCTCTCCCATAGGAACCCTTTACTCTGTGCTGCTGGGGTCCGATTTGCAAGTATGCCACAGCATACGGAGAGCTTGCCATATCAACACAGCACTTGAGACCAATAACACATACTTGCCAACTCTCCCTGAGACTCCCTGAAATAGGGGTGATCTCCCTCACTCCCTGAAGAGTCTGGCATTCTCCCTGATGCTGAGCCAGTACAAGACGTGGTTGGCTTCACCACCTGTGGCATGATGACACAGTTCAGAAATTGTGTCCTATGTCCATGTATTGATGCCTATGGAGGTGGCCATTTTCATGGAGACCAAGATTTAATCAAAGACTGACAGGTAAGACAACATGACTTCAGTAATGGAGACAGAAATGTAAAAGACACTTTAGTCTCTAGAGATTAATTAGCTGCTTTTTTTAAACGCATAGTTGTCTGCTCTCCCAAAATGTCCATCAAACCCCGCCCCCACACGCCCACCTACCCCGGGATCTTCCTGAGGCCAAGGAGGAAAAGTTGGCAAGTATGCAATAATATTCAAACCAGAAGTCATTGCGTAGGCGACCTGGAGTGGTATGATGTGGCAAGATGGGGTCAAAGCCGGACAGAAAGAGATGGAGCCCCCACAACTAAGATAAGGAGAGGGGGGGGGATAGCGGTTTAAAAATATGATACAATGTGGAAACTCTGCCTTCAGCTCAACAAATAAATAGGAAACTAAACCTTAGATGATTCAAGAGAACAGGAGACATGAGCATTGGAAAATATCCCAATTAGATAATTGACTATTTGACCGGCTATGTCTAACTCTTTTCATATAGAACTCTTAACTATGATGACTTCAAGGGCAGATTTTGTTTTAATGACTCCCTTGACATTTAAAGCTACACTTCAACTGTAGACAATCTGCATACTACTTAAACTACTCCACAGATCGACATCAGATAATGTCCGCTATTTTCAGAGCTTTCCTTGTGTGTCCAAGGAAACTGCTAAGTGAACAATGTGCATTTAAATTAAATGTATTTCTTCACCCTATCTTACGCAATGATCAGAGAAATCGCTGTCTGCTACACTCTAGTTCTGCGAGTGCTGACTAAACGCTGGGACATGGAACACAGAAATACGGCTTATTCATTAATAAGCAGCGATAACAATTAATTATAGCTCCGCAATTTAGAAATAGAATTTCGCCAATGTGACTGATTGATACCCTGGCAATACTAAGGCTTTATATACAGCTGCGCAGGACAGTCTTGGGGGACGAGCCCCAGCGCATACACGTTGGAGCTGGCAGCCTAGATGTGAGCTTAGAGCTCCTCTAAGAGACAGAAAATGCTAAATAAATGCTTGAAACGATTTGAAAAATATATAAAAAAATATATATTGTCCAAGAATTGGCAATTAAAAAAAAAGTATTTAAATATTAAATTATTATTTTTTTGATTTTTCAATGAGGAAGCACGGTGGCTAAGTGGTTAGTACTTCTGCCTCACAGTGCTGGGGTCATGAATTCAATACCTGACCATGGCCTTATCTGTGTGGAGTTTGTATGTTCTTCCCGTGTTTGCGTGGGTTTCCTCCGGGTGCTCCGGTTTCCTCCCACACTCCAAAAACATACTGGTAATTGGCTACTCTCTAAATTTGACCCTAGTCTCTGTGTGTGTGTGTGTGTGTGTGTGTGTGTGTGTGTGTGTGTGTGTGTATGTTAGGGATTTAGACTGTAAGCTCCAATGGGGCAGGGACTGTTAAGAGTGAGTTCTCTGTACAGCGCTGCGGAATCAGTGGCGCTATATAAAAAAATGGTGCTGATGATGAAAGGCTACATAGGCTTTTGCAGCTATTGCTGGAAAAATCGTGAGCTCTATCTCACATAGGGCTTTTCACTGTTTGATAAATAGAGGTCTTAGTCTTGTGCCTATTAACATTCCTCAGAAAATCGCGGATGCGCAATTGCTACCATTACTACTAAGTAACGCTAATTGTTGCTAGCACCTCTATGGGGCGCGAGCAAATATGATTGTTACTTCTGTAAAAACAAAATCCACGTGAGGTGTCTTGCGGCTGTTCTGGTGGCACCTCGTGCAGATTTATTTTACAATTGCATTCCTCCCCTTAGAGCAGTGATGGCTAACCTGTGACACTCCAGGTGTTGCAAAACTACAAGTCCCAGCATGCTCTGCCAGCTATCAGCTAGTTATTTACTGACAAAGCATGCTGGGGCTTGTAGTTTCACAACACCTGGAGTGTCACAGGTTAGCCATCACTGCCTTAGAGTCTCTTGTGAACGTATGTCTCTTGATTTTGTACCTAGGACTAGCTCTAGAGGGCACCACTTCTTCTTGTGAGCCATTGGAGCAGTAGTAAAAATCATCAGCAAGTGTGAGTAGCTGAAATGTTTCTGGCTCTTACTTGCAAAGCATGCTGGGACTTGTAGTTTCACAACACCTGGAGAGCCGCAGGTTGCCTACCCCTGCTCTACAGTGTCTCCCCAGTAGCTTCTCTGTATTTTGAGTTTTAAAGGAACCCCCTCACCCTGAAATGTTTAGATATAAGCCATGAAGGTAAAACACATTGTCCAGTGTTACATTCCACTGCAGCTCAGTGACATTACAGTATGATCTGTCTAAGCCATGGTTGTCCAACCCGCGGCCCAGCATGCCTGTAAATGTGGCCCAGCAGGAGTTTTGGTTGTGGCAAGGGGGCAGCACTGAAAAAAAAAAAAAAAAAATGCTTACCTTGCGGTCACGTCAGCTGGCTCTCCGGCTCCCTCCCTGGTCTCCTCCTCCATGCGGCGCTCGCAGTGAATGTCGGGGGTGACGTCATCACACCCGACATCCATTGCGTATCGCAGCACAGAGGAGTCACCCGCGCGAACTATCAGCAGCAGTGAAAGATTATCCAGTATCTTATTGTTGTTACTTGTGAATTTGGACTTTCTGCACCATGCAATTATGAACTAGCTGTGTTCTCTGTATGTATCTAATATAAGTATCAAGAGATGATTGTATTTTTAATATTTTAAACCATTTTAAATGTGCAGTGCTGAGTAGGGTGAAATTATCACCCACTGTTACCTTCATCGGAGGCTGCTCCATGAGCTATTTTTCCCACCACCCTATCTTTAAATCTCTGTAGATTTCTATTAGTCCTCCTGATGCTCCTATATCGGTGACCATTTCAAACTGGTCAATAAAAAAATGATTCATGGGTGCAGAAAGAGAGGAAAAAGAAGTTTTTGCCATTTAATTCCCCGAACCCCACTAAGGGGCAGATGCAGGTAAATTAAATTGTAGCTGGTAATGGGACTACTGCTTTAATCATGATTCTGCAACAGGTTTCCTAACTCTTACTAACTTCATTTCCAAGTAAGTTTAATATGTTAACTATGTTTTCTATGGTTTTTTTCGATGATCAGCCATAGTTAGGGTTAGTGTATTTTATGTGCGGCCCAAACCAACTCGTCATCTTCCAATGTGGCCCAGGGAAGCTAAAAGGTTGGACACCCCTGGTCTAAGCCATTGCAGACAGTTTTAGCTCCTGACATATATTTTGGACAGAGTCCTGATGCAGGGGAGAAACAACTTCCACTACAGGAAGTGCTGTCATTTTGGGACACGGAGGTGTCCCAATAAATACCGGATCACCCCCTGGCGACTACGCTCTGCTCTTCTGAAGCTTTTTTTTTTTTTTATTGCAATAAAATCTTTCACACATACAAAACTGCCACTTGTAATAAATACAGTCCGTGTCCACGCACAATCATGCTTAATTTAAGCCATAAGTTCGCTAAAAGGGTCAGGAAGCTGGACTTGTGTGTACACTGTACACCTCAGGAGCATGGTATATTACTTTGTTCATTTATACCTAGCCTTGGATATATATTAATGGGAAATAATGGCTTTACTTGCTCTAGTACCAATTGTTTGACATTTGCTGTTGGTCCTGAATTCAACATCATACATCTTTCTCTAGACAGATCTCACACAGAACACCCCACTAACATGACATGTACCCTGGATCCTAACATCATAATCATTTATTCATATAGTGCCGTAGAACTTTACAATTGGGAACAAACATTAATAAAACAATACTGGGTAATACAGACAGACATAGAAGTAAGAGATACCTGCTCGCAAGCTTACAATGGGAGTTTGATACACAAGGGTAAGTGCTACATCATATTGTACATTGGTCCAGCTATAAGACAAAGTTTAAAAAGTATTTAGTGGGCTGTGTGATCAGTCACACAACTATGTTGTTCAGGGGGTTGTTGTCTTGTGTTAGCTGTGTAGAGGGTGGTAATAGGGTAACCTAGGGAGATTAAGAGGGTGATAGAGGAATATTATAAGCTTGCCTGAAGAGGTAGGTTTTCAGAGAACGCTTGTAAGTTTGAAGACTAGAGGAAAGTCTTATTGTGCGAAGGAGGGAAATCCACAACGTGGGTGCAGGCCGAAAATAAAGTCCTGTAACCGGGAATGGGAGGAAGTGATGAGAGTGGATGAGAGACACAGATTTTGTGCAGAACGGAGGTGTCGAGTTGGGAGATATTTTGAGATAAGTAAGGAGATGTATATCAGTGCAATCTTGTTGATGGCCTTTTATGTTAGTAGAAGAATTTTATATTGGATTTGTTGAAAAACAGGCAACCAATGTAGAGACTGACAGAGTGGCTCAACAGAGGAAGAACGGTATGCAAGGAAAATCAATCTAGCCGCTTCGTGCAAAATAGATTGTAGGGGTAAGAGTTTGATTTTCGGAAGACCAGTAAGGAGGGAATTGCGATAGTCATGCGAGAGATGATGAGTGCATAAATTAAGGTTTTTGCAGTGTCTTGTATAACATGTTACTATAGATTCTCTTCTGTAAATATCAAAGGAGAGGCTTACTTTAATAAATGTTCTTACCAATGCTTTTATTACATCCCAATATGCCATAACATAAATATAAGCACCTGCTATACCTAGCTATCTTAATTCAAGAGATACAACTGCCTATTGGTAGCTGTAACGTCCAGTCAGCCTTTCAATGTCACCCTGCTTGCCTGTAGACATTGGCAGAGTACGGGAGACTCGCCAACCCCCTGACAATGCAGACAGTTCCAAGAACAGTTATTTGTGATGGAACTTTAAGATCGTGTGATTACAGCCCGAGCTATTCATGCTCATAGCTTCTTTTACAGAAGAACAAAAAAGTAACTAAAGTAACTCATTTTAATAAGTTTGGATCAATGTGTACTGTAGTTGTCATATATACAGAGACAGCGTTTTGTTTTTCAGTTTATATCCTCCAATTGTCACACAATGATTTGCAAACGTTTTTTACTGTTCTTTGTTTGAAAAAAATTGTTTATTGAGCAGAAAGTTCAAACCGGGTATAAATAAACTTTTACAATATATATTATACCATACCCCATCTTCAAATGATTGTAAATAGTATTTGTAAATAACAAGGGAAGTGAGAGAGAGAAGGGAAGTGAAAAGGGAAGGTACAGTATTTGGTTAAGATAGATTAACAAAGAAAAAGAGAAATAGAATAAAAGTAGACACTTCTTAATTGTCATGATTTGGGATCCGGATAAGCTCGGCAGGGGATCCCGAGGACAGAAGGCAGGAACTGCGATTAGGATGGAGGAGCTACCTTTCATTTTTTAGGGGGTATGAACCATCCTAGAGGGGCTTACTCTGGAGCTACTAATTCTGCAGCGCTGTACAGAGAACTCATTCACATCAGTCCCTGCTCCATTTAAGCTTATAGTCTAAATTCCCTAACACAGAGAGAGAGAGGGAGAGACTGGGGTCAATTTTGATAGCAGCTAATTAACCTACCAGTATGTTTTTTTGGAGTATGGGAGGAAACCAGAGCACCCGGAGGAAACCCACACAAACACAGGGAGAACATACAAACTCCACACAGATAAGACCATGGTCGGAAATCGAACTCATGACCCCAGTGCTGTGAGGTAGAAGTACTAACCACTAAGCCACTGTGCTGCCAGACATATATTTCTTGTAGGCCAAACTGGAGGGGTGGGGTGTGGGGGGGGGGGGGGGCTGCTCGCTTCCAGTTTTTAGCTATTAACGCTTTAGCTGCTGCCGATAGATGGAAGACCAGTTTTTGGATGTGTATGCTAACATCCTGCGGAGGTCTAGAAAGTAGAAAACACTTGGGGTCCTTCGATATCGGCTGCTCTCGCATTGAGTTAATGATGGAGTGCAGTTTCCCTGTGGCCGCACACCCGCCAGCACTATCGGCTAGCTGTTGAACACATTTTAGAGAGTCTTTCAGGTGTATAATACCACTTATTGTAGAGTTTATTTGAGGTCTCCTAGATGCGGATGGAAATGGAACGTTTGGCAATTACCAACCTGGCCTCTTCCCAACACAATCCATCAGGTGGGGGCCTAGGTCTCTCTCCCGTGCCCCCTCATGGCTCTAGGAGACAAGGTGGTATCAATTGACAAATTATACATAGAAGAGATCATTCCTCAGTGGAGATTTCCAACAAATATCCTCAAATGGATTGATGTCCCGTAGGGCATTTAATGAAGGAAGAGACATAAGAAAATGTCTAATCTGAAACAATTAAAAAAATAGAGGTGTAACATAGGAGAATCTCTGTTGAATATCTTGCAGAGACACTCAGGGCTAGATTTACTAAGCTGCGGGTTTGAAAAAGTGGAGATGTTGCCTATAGCAACCAATCAGATTCTAGCTTTCATTTATTTAGTACTTTCTACAAAATGACAGCTAGAATCTGATTGGTTGCTATAGGCAACATCTCCACTTTTTCAAACCCGCAGCTTAGTAAATCTAGCCCTCAATGTCCATAGGCAGTCAAATCAAAGACAACCCTAACACCCGCTTGTAACCAAAGTTTTAACTTGGGTGCCCAACAATTCTGGAGAGAAAACTGGATTGTCCCAGATCAGAGACACAGGAGAAGACTCAGAAGAAAGCTTGAATCAGAGAAGTCCCAGATGTGCAGAAAGGACTTGAGGGAGAAAATGCGATTTGGGGAGTCTCTTAGTTTTAGATATTCTCCACTGGGAAGCAAGAAATTTGCAGTTGAAGAGGCGCGATTTGATATCCAGCATAGCAATATTGTCCTGGAGAGCAAAGGTATCCGTAATCTGGATGCGGGACAAGATAATAGCAAGATAATAACATTTTAGATCAGGGAATCTCCTACTTTAGACTTCTTAAGAATAGAAAACGGTATTCCAGGGCGCTTGTCATTCCAAATGAACATGAGGAATGTTGACTGAAGTTCCTTGAATAACGAGTTCAGGACTTTAACTGGGAGGTTTTCAAAGAGGTACAATAACCTCGGAACTAAGTACAGTTTTTGAGTGCTATGATCCTGCCCAGCCACAAGATTATAAGCTTTATCCAGGAAAGCAAATCTGCCGATAGTCTTGGTAGTACACAAGGGAAGTTTTCCTTGTATAAATGCTCATAGGTCAAAATAACATACACTCCTAAGTACTTCATCTTTAGTTTCTGCCACAGTAAATTATGAGCCGGCTGAATGGCTCCCTTAAGATGAGATGGGAGATCATGGCTTCTGACTTCAAATTGATTTTATAGTTGAAAGTGCGACATATTCATTTATCAAGCTGTATAGGGCGGGAATAGCGGTCCGGGGTCGGGTAAGAGACAAAAGGATATCATCCGCAAAAAAGAGAGATTTTAAATTATTCGAGAGAGAGATAGGACTATAGCTACCACACTTCTATGGGTCCTTCCATTCTTTTTGTATCACTACTGTTCTTGCTTCTAACATGGTTCTAGGGAAGGGGATCCCTTGAAGAGCAGCATTAAACTCGGACTATAGGTGAGGTGCTAGGAATCCGGAAAATGTTTTCTAGTATGTTGCAGAAAATCCATATGGGATTTAGCAGTTTTCTGGTCTTTTATCACTTGTGTAATTTCATCAGTGGGTATTTCTTTGTTCAATTGGTCAGTCGCCATAGCGGACAATCTTGGTAAACCAGCTGGTGAGCAAAGTCTGCATAACGTCCTCTGAAGGGAGGGATCCAGATGGATGTTCCATTTCCAAATGGTACAGCTCGGAGTAATATGATTGAAACTCCTGTGGCCCTAGGATCATATGACAGGGTACCTTTTGCTGTTTTAATAGCCAGAATGTTATTCTGTGCAGCTTTGGAACGGGGTCTAGAGGCCAAAGTCTTATCTGCCTTGTCTCCTGTTTCATAAAATGTTTGGTTTAACCATTTAAAATTTTTAGCAGTCTGTTTAAGGAGATTCAGTTTTGTCTGCACCCAACTAATATGGTCCAGAATGTTGGAATCTAAGGTTTTCTTATGTCGCACTTCCAGGTTCTCTAATTGCATAGTTAGAGTCTTATGTTTGGATGTTTTTTTACTTTTGTGATAGGTGGCCATACTAACCAGATGGCCTCTAATTACCGCTTAATGAGCCTCCCATAACACCGTAGGGGAGATTTCCTTATTTTTTTCCTCTTATGTTTGATAACATGATTTAACAATATTAACTCTTCTCTCACACACTAATTCTGGTTACTCACTGGCATTGCGTTTTGAAATACAGAGGTAACCAGAGCATGCACTTTATGGGGTTCACTGGAGGACGCTCCATAAATCCTCAATCCATTCATTTGCATAAACTCAAGCAAATAGAGCAAGCAGCATTCAAAACACTCTGACCTGTCCCAAATGCTCCCGAATCACAAGTACAAGTGGACATAGAGTCACTGGAACCAAAGGGTTCCATTCTCAACCCCGTTTACATGCTTTTATTTGGATGATATAAGGTGGGTAAGGTATCTTACTTGCTAAAGTGAAGCAATCTGTGTCCACCGCAAGGACGCACCAGAACCAGCGTAGGCACTAATTTAAGTGCGTCTTGCTCATAAACTACAGGGAACACATTTACAATAGATATTTATTATCTCTAAAATGTCAAGCGTCAACGTTGCTCACTGCACCTGTGGTAAAACACTATTGTGTATAACAGTTAATCCTTAGGCTACACTGAGTGCTATATGTACATAGCCTAAGGATTAACTGCTTTGCAGAGAACTGCGTCATTGTTGCATCAACACAACCACAACCTCTAGTCTTAGCTGCCTGCAAAATCTGCTATAACGGGCAGAGAAAGGCCAGGGCGCGGGATCTCCCATTACTCCAATCTCGGATGTCAAATCTCCGCCTCACAAGTAGATAGGTAAGAAGCACCTTTAATATTTGCTCATTTTTCTTTTAAAAAGGCAGCTAAAAAGTTGATAACAATTATTTATAAACCATCAATTGGGCTATAAGATTTTAAAATAATACATGGTGTTTCCTTTTAAGGTTTCTTATAGGCTAGATAAACACAAAAACATGGCCCTGAACACTGGAACACCATGACCTCAGACATATAAAACCATGTCAGACAAGATTCTGATAATACAACTGTACATTCTTTCTGATAAACAAATTAAGCACCATTCTTTCTTTTTTTGCTTAATGGCTAATCCATGTTGTAGTTGATGATATTTTTATGTTTTGCATTCCTCTCCCTGTTGTCATAACAGCACATTGGAGTTCTGTGCAAACATAATGTAGAATAGAAAACAGAACTGACTTCCGCACACAGTCAGCAGGACAAGAGAATAAATAAAATATCTCATTGTATTAATAAATAACGTGAATAAGGACCAGCATGCTTTGCGATGAAGTTCCAACAACGACAACTTAAGATATACTGGAAACTGGAATAATATAAGCACAAATCATATAGTGACGGGAAAAATACTGTAAATGTGTTTCTCTACTTTTTTTAAAGACGGATTTCATTACACTACAAAATTAAGTTCATAAAGTAAAACAAATATATATTATACAATATATAAATTATATCAATACGATATTCATAACGACAGAGTCAATATCTGGAAAGTCAGATAATTAAGTGACTCAATAACAGGAAAAATATACACATTACTATTATTATATCTCTTGTGATCAATAAGCAAAATTAATCAGTTTTCAATTCGGATGGATACGGAAATATCTCTCTATGAATATCTCTCCAATATAGGCCAGCCGGTGTCAAAAATCAATAGGATCTCAGGGTCACACGTAAGCATTCACATGTTATAAATTGTATCAAATTTCAATATGTGAACAGCTTCACAAGGAACCGCATGAGGTCCAACAAGTATCAAGGACATCTAAACGGCATTCAAAATATGTATAGACTGTATATAATAGTATTCAGGATCTAAGTGTTTAGTATCTAAACAGGAATGTTGACTCAATTGTATAATGAGTAGAACAACAAACTGATGAATAATGATGGGAACCTTTTGTTGTCCAGTTTGGTACCATAAAGGGTCCTATAGATACCTTTGAAGCACAGGTCCCCATGGCAGTTCCACTATGATTACCAAGTAAAAGACCTGTATTTTATTCACATTCCTCTTTTTAAATATAGAGAGATATGAGCTACAAAATATTGAAGGTTAACAACATTTTTTAATATTATAAACCACATTACAATAGGGATCATTTTTAACCGTTGTCATACAAGACCACCAACCAACTAGTTGAATTTCCAGAAGTGTCACAGCATTCCATCACATCTGACTAGAGAGATAGATGACGAGGGTCACTATCTCCCTTTTAACGTGCCCCCTTGCACCATATGGTACTAAGCTGTAACACAATATATTGTGAGCACTCAGCATTTTTCATTCATTTAATCTGCTGTTCACTCCACTGTATTGTGAATTTGTGAGTCGCTGTTCGCTCTTCTAGACAGCCCGCTGTCATGAATGGAAAATGGTTATTGCAGCCGCAATATCATTGATTTGGTGGAAGATTAATGGAATTCTCTATAAGTTGTGATCTGATCTTTATTCCTTGGTGTGTGGTTCCCTTCATTGACAGTTTTGTGTCTGACTGCATAGATCTTAAGAATAGATTCCACCGATTCCCAAAAATGTCACCTTTCGTTCCTAAATTTATAGTAGCATCATCTAGCATAGTACGACATATTTAGTGATTTGTATTGTTTGCAGCTTTGCATTGTAAGTTTTGCTTTATGATAATTTGTAGCCCAAATCCACAAAGATCTATCTGCCTGTCTTTCTACAACACGCCTTATGCGTCTCTCTAGGATTATTATTTGGGCAGCACGGTGGCTCAGTGGTTAGCACTTCTGCCTCACAGCACTGGGGTCATGAGATTGGCCTTATCTGTGTGGAGTTTGTATGTTCTCTCCGTGTTCGCGTGGGTTTCCTCCAGGGGCTCCGGTTTCCTCCCACACTCCAAAAACATACTGGTAGGTCAATTGGCTGTTATTAAATTGACCTTAGTCTCTCACTGTGTATGTTAGGGAATATAGACTGTAAGCTCCAATGGGGCAGGGACTGATTTGAGCGAGTTCTCTGTACAGCGCTGCGGAATTAGTGGCACTATATAAATAGATGATGATGATTTGTAATGTCGGGTGGTATGAGTGCCTTTTTATTGTGCAAAACCTGATAAAGGGTAAGGAATATGTGGTTAAAGGATAACGCCATCCAAAATGTAAATGTTTTTTGATGGCACTCAATAATGCCTAGTTTTACTTATTTGGGTTACACCACTCCCCCCGATTCTGGCAGTTGATGGCTCCAAGGGTCCATCAATGATTTCTCTCACTACTATGATAGGATTCTTTCAAACTGTCTTTTATGAATCTGAAACAGTCAATCAGTAGCAGCGGAGAACAGAGCAACATTGGACCATTGGAGTATTCAAGGAAGCAGCCAAGGAACACCACACCAGGTAAATGGAACTATGTAAGATGAGCTCAGGGAGGACGGAAACCTCCCGAGGAGCAGAACCCAGTGGGTGAATTGGAAATTTGGAAGTGTCATTATGAAAAGTGTAATGGGAATGTAAGTGAAGGTAAAACTATCAAATTTCAATCAAAGCGCTAGGGAATTTAGACGGTAAGATCCAATGGGGCGGGGACTGATGTGAGTGAGATCTATGTACATAACTGCGGAATTAGTGGCGCTATATAAATAACTGCTTCTGATGATGATATTAGGCATCAAAAAAACCTCTCCAATGCGGGAGAAACACCTAACTGTCTCGCAATCACCTTATATGCACATGCAACAAAGGAAACACCTATCATCAGTGAAGCATTCACAAACAGCCAATAATAAGTGATTCGCTATTGCTGGCGACTATTCGCTATTTGCGCCTGCCCTTGACCACTCTGAAAATAATAGGGCTTGGAAAGGCATACACAAGCCACTGCAATACAATGGACATTACAATTTCACAATGATGCTTTGCTATTTTAAGTTTGCATTTTATTACTACATAAGACATTTTCTTGTATCAGTGCCATAGTATGTCCCGTCTTTGATAAACCAGTAGGCAGAGGGTTAAATCAATAGACTGCTAGATAACCCTCCAGCTTTGAGGATGTATTGGTGACCAGACCACACAGAGAGTTTCCATGTGCTCTGTGTTTACTGAGCGGTACATTGTGTCAGGCAGCACAGAATCCTCTAATCACTGAATACTGTTCCATTAAATAAAAGCACAAAAAAAATCATTGACAACATGGCAACAGCCGTCATGGCCTGTACTGCATAGTGTTCATACTGAAAACTACAGTATACTGTATATAGGGCAGCTGCTACACTGACTCTGCTCTGTCAGATTGTTGTTAATAGAGAGAACTATGAAGCACTGCTGCCTTTCCTCTAGATATCCACCTTACCTTTCAGTCTCTGGACATAAACAAACACTCCAGCAACATAAGAGAGAGAGAGAAGTAGCTGCACAGACTTCTCCGTACCCAGCCGGCGAGGCCTGCGCTCAGAAGCTTGCACTGTCTGTTTCACATTTTCCAGTCACAAACTTGCAGCCAAGACCCTGCCCAGCCCCTAAGAATTTCCTGGGCTGCTCTCCCTCATTTCTACTGAAGCCTTGCGGCCTCTGTATTACATGGATGCGCTGCCAGGATCTGTCACCACTTCTGGTCTCAGCTGCCTGAAATAAAGATGGGGGGTGGGGAGGGGGACACCTGTTTTACATTACTGAGCTTCCACTTCTTCCTGCTCAGTCCCTGGGGGGTCTGATTTAATGATACCTAACATGGAACTGAACAGGCTGCAAACAAAAGCAAAACACCCCGCTAGATTGCAAGCTCTGCATTCTAGCTTAGGAAAATAGCTTAATAAAATAATTTGGGCTGAGTAAAGTTTATCATGGTCACATGTCTAGTTTATACAACAGTATTTCAATGAATATTCTCACTCGGTAACGTAAGTTAGAGCAGTTATACAGCTTACTAAGCAGAAAAAGAATTTAACATGAACCATATGGGATAAAATCATACTTGCCAACTCTCCCGGAAAGTCCGGGAGACTCCCGAAATTCGGGTCGGTCTCCCGGACTCCCGCAAGAGCTGGCATTTCTCCCGCATCCCACAATTCCCTTGTTAAAATGACGCAATTCACCGAGAATCGTGTCATATTGGCCCCGCCCCCCGCGACAAAACGTCATTTTACTCGCCCATTAGTTACGCCCATCTCCCAGATGTCGCCTACTGAAAGTAGGCAAGTATGGATAAAATGGTGGAGTGGAGAGCAAATATTTATGAGCCAATGTTCCTATTTGTCTGCCTGGCACAGATATTGGCGTACACCCCTCTTCCGCTTTTCGATGTTTGTCTAAGTAGCCACTTTGTGACCTGTGACTAAAAGCGCATGTAAACTAAAATTGTCAAAGTAATGTCTTCTACCAAATTTGAGCCACCCCTACATCATTTACTACTTTAACTTGTTTACTGTTTTCAGCTATAATACTGTTCAGTTATATGTACACAATAATGTGATTCCACTAGGGAAAGCACCTATTTATTGCACTTAAATAGCGCAAAAGGAGTAAATATCTGGCTGCCCTGCACAAGCCAAATGGTTCTGAAACGCTGCCGCATGTTCTATGTACAGCTCAGCTCCGAGGGGGGGTGACAGCGACAGAAAGACCAAGGTCTATTTCATCAGGCTGAGGCTCCACTATAACATAAAGGACCATTAAATAGCTGTACCTGTATATTCAGGTAAGAACAACAGTTGCCACATCTCCAAACATGTCCAAGGAGAGAAAAAAGAATAAATCCACGTAGAGTTTTCCATTATAGGAATTGAAGGTCAGTCCCTGCCCCACTGGAGCTTACAGTCTAAATTCCCTAATATACATACAACAGAGAGAGACTAGGGTCAATTTTGATAGCAGCGAGTTAACCTACCAGTATTTTTTTGGAATGTGGGAGGAAACCCAGGCAAACACGGGGAGAACATACAAACTCCACATAGATAAGGTCATGATTGGAAATCAAACTCATGACCCTAGCACTGGGAGTCAGAAGTGCTAACCACTAAGCCACCGTGCTGCACTGTATTGACCCACGGCCTCCGTACAGGGAACAGCCATAGATGGTCCACCCAAATTAATATAAGCTGGGAATTCTGATTTAGTCTGACAACAAAGACGTTTCCAAGACAATGAAAACCTCTGATCACCTTTAGAGTCTGTGTAGCAGACTAGTAACTGCAGAAAGTATTGTAGCTTGCAGGCAGTGAAATGTCTAATTTTTGTTGAAATCTTATTAAGTTAGGTCAGCTTTGTTAGAGCAATGCAATGAAATAAATAAGAAATGACAATATATTTCTAATGTACAAATTCAATGGGCAAGCAAAATGGAAAAAAAAAAAATAGAGAATAGAATAAATAAAAGGATGCTCTAACAACAGATATAAGCGAACAATACACGTTTAATGATCGTATAGAAAACACTGGCATGTAAACCAAAGATGCATGTCTTCAGAAACAGAAAGGCATTGTTACAATATCACTAAAAAGGCAATTAGGGAATAATACCGTCACCTGTCTGATCTTGTGTACTGTGCTTCTCATTACGTGCAGGGGATATAGAAACATACAGAGACTGCACTGAGATCTTTATATGTCCTTCAGCTAAACTATTTTTTTTTTAACTGCATTAAAATCTATCAGTTTTTAATACCTTACTTACTTTTTACCTCATTGACAATTATGAATTTCAGGCATTTTCTTAAACTGATACTAAACTGATGGTAATAAAAAGAATTTTTGACCTTTAAGCTTATCTTGTTTCTCCTGGCATCATTCATTTTTTGACATATCAATTTACAATCTTATTTATGTTAGGCAAAAAGACTAAGGTTGCAGTCTTTTTTTGTTCACTTGCTTTATAAAGAAGCTCAATATCTGCAATGTGGCGACTACGCAAATCTTCTCCCACTCCTCATCTCTGATGACCGCTGGCCCTCACCAAACTTTCTTACATTATTATTATCCTTTATTTATAAGGCGCCACAAGATGTCCGCAGTGCCGTACACAATACAAGACAGTAGACCATACAGGGTAAAACAGAACAATAAACAAGTTTTACCAAGACTCCTAGGGCTCCAGACATAGCAATTATAGTGAGGCTGAAGCAGAAGAATAGGTATGGAGATAGGAGGGAAGAGGGCCCTGCTCATAAGATCTAACATCCTAAGGGGAGGGCAACAGACAGCAGGCACAAACAGAGTCAGAAGGGATCAAGTCCTGGAGGAGCAAGAAGGGACAGGGAAGAGAGAGGTAAAGAGAACAAGTATGGAGAGAGGGTTAGGTGGATGGCTGGTAGACTTTAAGGAAGAGGTGAGTTTTGAGTGCCCGTTTGAAGGAGCACAGATTAAGGAACAGTCAGATGGAACGTCGGAGGTCATTCAAGTAGAGGGTGGCAGCTCTCGAAATATCTTGGATTCGGAAATGTGAAGAAGTAATCAGGTTAGAGGAGAGGCGACGAGTGGCCGAGCGCAGGGAGTGGGAAGGAGTGCGAATAGGGAGGAGGTTGGAGATGTATGTAGCAGTGGAGTGAGAGAAGGGCCTTGTAGGTGAGGGTGAGGAGTTTGAAAAGCATTCTGTAGGGGAAGGGGAGCCAGTGTAAAGCAAGACAGAGAGGGGAGGCAGAAGAAGAGCGGCGTGAAAGGAAGATAAGTCTGGCAACCTCGTTAAGTATAGAACGAAGGGGGGCAAGGTGAGAGCAGGGAAGGCCGTTGAGGAGAATGCTACAGTAATCAAGACGGGAAATGATGAGTGCAAGAATGATGGTTTTAGTTGCATCCTCAGATAGGAAGAGCTGAATGCGGCGATGTTCCATAGTTGAAGTGAAAAGATTGGGCAAGGGATTAAATATGGGGGGTAAAAGAGAGGGAGGAGTCAAGGGTGAAGCTTAGGCAGCAGAGTTGGGGGACAGAAGAGATGGTGGTGTTATTAACAGTGATAGAGAGATCGGGGGGATGAGAGTCTACAAGGAGGGAAGACCATGAGCTCTGTTTTAGCAATGTTTATTTTGAGAAAATAGCACACCATTATACCAGTCTGTGATCCACCACACCATTATACTAGCCTGTGATCCACCACACCATTATACTAGCCTGTGATCCACTTCACCATTATACCAGCCTGTGACCCACCACACCATTATACCAGCCTGTGATCCACCACACCATTATACTAGCCTGTGATCCACCTCACCATTATACCAGCCTGTGAGCCACTACACCTTTATACCAGCCTGTGACCCACCACACCATTATACTAGCCTGTGATCCACTTCACCATTATACCAGCCTGTGATCCACCTCACCATTATACCAGCCTGTGACCCACCACACCATTATACCAGCCTGTGATCCACCACACCATTATACTAGCCTGTGATCCACTTCACCATTATACCAGTCTGTGATCCACCACAACATTATACTAGACTGTGATCCACCACACCATTATACCAGCCTGTGATCCACCACACCATTATACCAGTCTGTGATCCACCACACCATTATACTAGCCTGTAATCCACTTCACCATTATACCAGCCTGTGATCCACCACACCATTATACCAGTCTGTGATCCACCACACCATTATACTAGCCTGTGATCCACTTCACCATTATACCAGCCTGTGACCCACCACACCATTATACCAGTCTGTGATCCACCACACCATTATACTAGCCTGTGATCCACCTCACCATTATACCAGCCTGTGAGCCACTACACCTTTATACCAGCCTGTGATCCACCACACCATTATACCAGTCTGTAATCCACCACACCATTATACTAGCCTGTGATCCACTTCACCATTATACCAGCCTGTGACCCACCACACCATTATACCAGTCTGTGATCCACCACACCATTATACTAGCCTGTGATCCACTTCACCATTATACCAGCCTGTGACCCACCACACCATTATACCAGTCTGTGATCCACCACACCATTATACCAGCCTGTGATCCACTTCACCATTATACCAGCCTGTGATCCACCACACCATTATACCAGCCTGTGACCCACCACACCATTATACCAGTCTGTGATCCACCACACCATTATACTAGCCTGTGATCCACTTCACCATTATACCAGCCTGTGATCCACCACACCATTATACCAGTCTGTGATCCATCACACCATTATACTAGCCTGTGATCCACTTCACCATTATAGCAGTCTGTGATCCACTACACCATTATAGCAGCCTGTGACCCACCACACCATTATAAAAGCCTGTGACCCACCACATCATTATACCAGCCTGTGATCCACCTCACCATTATACCAGCCTGTGATCCACCTCACCATTATACCAGCCTGTGACCCACCACACCATTATACCAGCCTATAATTCACCACACATTTCATTAGAACAGCCTGGGAACCAGCACACCCTGCACAAGCCCTGTCACTCACACAGATTTCACCAGCCCTGTGGCTCAGGGTTGGTCAAAATACTCCACATTTAAAAACAGATTAATTACATCAAAGGCAAACACCGCTAACACCCACCTCCCACTCAATCCCATATTAGCTACAGGATATGCACACTGTCCTTGGCATACAATGGAAGTAAACAAACATACTTTTGTCATGCAGCTGATACCAGCCAATAATCGGACTGGTAGTAATGTGATTGAGGAGGGGTATCACGTGCTGATCACGTGAGGTTGATCCTCCTTAATTGTGAGTTTTACTTCAATAACCGGCTCAGCTGGCTGAGAGACCCTTACAGAAAACTGACAGGACCAATCAGAGAATATGAGGCACGTTTTGTAATCTCATTGGATCAGGAGTGTATAAGTTATACACTTTTCTTTTAGAACTTTATTTCAATCATGTATACGTCTATTACTCTAAAATGCTGCGCTAGATACACCCCTTTGTGTTTTTCTTACATTTTTCGGAGGTTGTCTACTGTGAGCAGGGTGTCCCTCGTAGGGAACATATTGAACTTTTTGGGTACGATATTAAACATTGTTTTTTTATGGAATAATTTCAGAGAGTACAACTGACAGAAATGTATAGGACTGTTCAAGCTACTTTATAAGCAACTTCACTCAGAGACGTGGGGTGTGGCTTCGAGGCCCGCAAATGAGAATGCGTCTAGTGATGCTTTCCGCCTGCGACGTTGGCTCCCACTCTGCCCTTGTAAACAAATGAGTCTCTAATGCTTATATACCTGCCCAATACAGTAGAGCAGAGCTAGGCTCTACGGAGGTGATGGAGAAGCGTCACCAGGTCACCCCCCCAAATAAATTGGGGGTGACCTGGCGACCCTGATTTTAATTATTCTATTTGATAGTTATTGGTCATTTGTTGCCCCCCCTTCCCACCCCCCCACTAAACAATATTAAATAAAAAAAATAGTCAATCTGGACAATCTGTCTGAACTTTGCTGTGTAATTCTACCACTTAGGGCAGTGATGGGAAACACTTGTTTAAAATTCCTTCTGATATTTTATTACAGATAGGTGTCTCTTTCTTTGATTAAATATATAGTGTGGCAAGAGCCCGCTACTGCTGAAGCACACGCGAACAACTTCTTCCTTTTTATGTAGTTTTATTGTCAGGATGGTTTAAAATGTATTTGACACCATATGAATTTCACAGCAGATATGGAGACCCTAAACGCTAGCTAGACATAGACAATCTCTTGCAAGACCAGCCAGCTTCCCCAGCGTTGGTGCACAAATGACACAAACAAGCTTTTATACATGATACTTCTCCCCCAGCCCTAGCTTGATGGGCAGGTGACACACCCACCTTCTCTTTAAGAGAAAACGCCCATCATTGGCTCTGTTTGCACTAACATACACACCCTGTCTGTTTGCTGAGAGGAAATCATGTAAGTTAACAAAACTTTAAACTACACATAAGTTTTTACCTGGTTTAATCTCAACCTAGGTGCATAACTGCGCCAATGTTTTATTCTGCTTGTATGTTTTCCCTGCATCTTGTCAGATAAATGCCTCCCTTTGTTACAATAGTTTTGGTTTATTACTGAGATTAAGAGCTAGATTTACTAAGCTGCGGGTTTGAAAAAGTGGAGATGTTGCCTATAGCAACCAATCAGATTCTCGTTGTCATTTTGTAGAAGGTACTAAATAAATGAAAGCTAGAATCTGATTGGTTTCTATAGGCATCATCCCCACTTTTTCAAACCCGCAGCTTAGTAAATCTAGCCCTAAGTCTATATTGTTGCCTATCACTGGCTTGCATGTGCAACACACTGAATAAGTATTTCAAGAAATAGTTTTTCATTTCTAACCTTTTAAGTTCACTTCAGGATACCCTGAAACACAACACTAGCGCCGATAATCGAATTTATTGCAGTTTAATAGCATCAAGGTATAAACGAAAATATGAAAATCTCACTAAGGAATAAAATATGCCTGACCTAATTCAACTGTATGCAAATGTCACCATATATAGATAAAGCATAATAATAGTAATACTGTAAGAAAAACAATGTCTAAAATTTATTTAGGCCATCTTTACAGCTTCTTTGAGTTTGTGTGTACAGAGAAAGGAAATTAAAGTTAATTATTGAATAGCGTTATAAAAATAAATTTCTTGGGTTGACAATGTATCGAGCCGGAGCCTGCACAGTCTTCACCTAACGTATTACTGACTTTGCTCATTTGTTAGACATTTTTATTTTGGTAATAACATCACCCGGTTGATTTTTATGGGTATGTACTCATGGACACTATAACACAATGACATGAGTGTTGATAATCAATGTAAGAAACGTTGCACACTTCAGAAGCAACAGTAACTTAGAATGAACAGTTTGATATTTCTCCAGAATGTAAATGATTAAAAGATTCTATGGGGGGAATTCAATTTAAGGAAAGGTCCCCTAGGAGACTTGAGCAATATGTGACTGCGCACACTTTTGGGTATTACGGTACCTAAAACATTCCCCTTCTACAGGGGGAATTCAATTCAGCGGGCAGTCCCTTAGGAGCCTCACTCGTTGCGTCTCAGCGGAATGTTCGGTAAGTAGCGATGTAATACCTGGAAGTGTTCATAGCTGCACAAGGTTCCTATGGGACCTAACGCTGAGTTGAATTTTCCCCTATAAGTATGTAACAAAGTAAGAAGACTCTTTAAAGACATAGATTTTCCTTTGATTGTACTATATTTTATAATTCACAGCACGTCAACAAAGTGGTAGAGAACACATTAAACTGACAAAATCCTCATCCTTTTCCTGCCAAGTAATTTATAATAATTTTTCCCATAACATTAAACATGTAATCTACGATGTCTTTGTCAAAGCAGAAAATATTGTGCAGCTAAGAAAAACATTAACTTGAGCTTGGGGATGGCTTAGATCAGACCTGCAAACATTTCATCAGATGTTAGAAGCCAACAATTTATATCTTAAAATGTGCGATAAGTCTAAAAAAATTGGGAATGTTCTATGCACATTAGCATATGTGCCTGGAAAAATACATTCATTGTACAGCATACTAAAAACAGATCATATGTATCCATAACACAAGCTTTCCACAGATCCGGCTGAATATTCCAACATTAGCAAATGGTCCAAAAAGATTATCGAAGACCAAAATGTTTTCCTTGAAGCCAGTGCTATACCTCTCGAACTTTCTTACCCCCTCTACTCTTAAAATTAAACACACTCAGTTTGTCCATGTTTTAAATTTTGCTAAGGGATAGATCATACTTGCCTACTCTCCAGGAATTTCCGGGAGACTCCCGGAAGAATAAGCAAACCTCCCGGACCCTGTAAAATGCTGAAATTCACGGTATTGAATAGCGGGGGGTGGGGTTTAATCGTGTCATTAAGCCCCGCCCCTGCTGTGCAATACCTTGAATTTCTCTTTTTCATGGTAAGGGCGGGGCTATAGTGACGTAAATACATCGTCACGCCCACTCCTACCCTCTGTCACATGATCTGTACACCGATCTCCCTGAGTACAGATTTAAAAAGTAGGCAAGTATTTTCTGATTTACCAGTGTAAGATTACCACAGTTCCACTACCTATTAGTTCTGTGAGTGAAGCTTTCCTTGAACAAGTTGTTTCACTAATACCAACTACCGCTACTTGTCTCCCATAACTACCCTTCTACCAGTTGCTTTTTAGAATTTGTTACGGTAAAGTGAATTTACATATTGATTTATCTCTCCAGACTCAGGGACACGTAATACATCCCCCATTCTATCCCTACAATTTTTTACTAAGTGAAACTACTGTTGTAATGCGTCCATCAGGAGGGCTCCTTTTATATCTGCACGTCGGTAAAATCTGCAGCCGCTTCGCGGGAGATTAAACAGAGCCTGACAGGGTCAAGGGAATGAAGAAAAGCACAGCTTATAATGCACGTCCCTCGTCTGACATTAATTACTGGAGACCACAGGAACACGGGATAGAAGAGGATGGTTCAGTAGAAGCGGAATAAGTAAGAGCAAGTGAATCCATTAGAGACTTCTGATAAGCCTATCACTATCTTACAGCATGCCGCTATCGTTTCTATGCACTGTTCTCTACAAGGTAAAACAATGAGGGTGCTGTGGAATTTCATCCAGCAGAGCTAAAGCTCTTATATCTGTACGTTAAGCTCAAAGAGAAGGAAAAACAATAAACTTTTGTTAACTCTTTTCCTACAAGAATTGCCGCTAGTCTACAACAAGGCAGTGACGGCGGTAGCACTGGGACTCACTCTCCAAGGGGACATCAGAAAAAACATTTTCATTGGTTCCAGTAAAGTAATCCCTCAAGGTAGCAGGTGACAGTGGCCAAACCATACTTGCCCACTCTCCAGAAATGTCCGGGAGACTCCTGCAGGATTCCCCTCCCCTCTGGGATCTCCCGTAGAGTGGGGGAAAAAAATCTTGACAATTATGGCCTAAACTAGATAACAATGAGAAAATACCCAGAGCAAGAGGGTTCAGTACAGGCAGTACATTATTAATGCCAGAATACAAGCTGAAGTTCATGGCCGTGAGCAGAAAGGACTGGTCAGAAACTGGATCAGTAACGAATTATCAGTAAACAGAGAGCAGACAAAAGGATGGTCAAAATCAAACCAAAACAAGATCAGCAATGGTCATTCAGATAACCATCAATATAGTAAAGTTAAACTACCTGTTGCTCCGGCATGGAACGTTCACTGAGCGTATTTTTAAATCCAGTACCTGCTATTTTTGAAGCCACAATGACAATGACATTCAGCCAAATGTTCAACAGGAATAGGCAGAGATCCGACAGCTGGACAAGTTAATGCCACTGCACGCCCCATGTTACATAGATGTTTTGTACAAGCCTTTGTTACCCATTGCTTCATAGGGCTGCCATGTACATTGTATTACTGGGAGGTCTAGTCTCCTTTTGGAGATGTTTATTTGCATATTATACCCAGGTAATGTGGCTTAAAAATCTCTCCAACTCTTCTCATTGTTTTAATGAGAATGTCTATATAGCTCAGTTCACATGCTGGACAAAACAAAACAAAATCTTCCCATCTCTTCTCATTGTGTTAGACTGACTGTCTACACATATCACTTTACTTCCTGGCCACAATAACCTACCCTGTAATCACGACTCCAGTCTACAAGCCTAGCACTGTGTCAGCACTCAGCACAAGCTTCTGGTTAAAGCCACAATGAGAAAACAAGAGGATAGAGAGTATGTGTTTCATTTATGTGTCAGGTAACTAAACACGTAACTCTCAACCGTCCCGACTTCAGCGGGAAAGTCACGAATTTAGGGCTCTGTTCCACGGGTGGGAATGTCGGGGAGGGGTAGCTAATGGGCAGCCTAGTGCTTTACAGTGCTAGGCAGCCCTCTGGGACCTTAGCCCCCCACCCCACTGGGGGCATGGTCACGCCCTCATCTTGTCATAGCCACGTCCCCGCCCCAATACCTGGGACTCACAAGCTGGGAGGTATGCTAAGGTGCATGTCTCTCTTTCACATTAATATATATCAAGGGCTGTGTATTACAGAGCTGAATAATATACATTAAATAACCAGAGAGTTTATACATAACCAAATGACTGTCACTCCTCTGCAGCAGGAGGAGGGCATACACTGGGATAGACAGACTTGTTTTGCAGAAATGCATTGTGTGGATTGGTTGATTCATACACAGGGGCGGGGCTAGTAATGTCACGGCAAGGCAAGTCTTAGCTCTTTGACATGAGGGCCCTGTCCTAGAGGTGTGCGAGGCGTTTCAGCTTAGTGCAATGGGGAGGAAAAAATTACTTTTTAAGAGAACTGCAGAGGAATTTTAGGATAATACTAAATATTACCTCCATGGTTCTTATCTAAAAATTCCAATCCTAAGGTTTAATAATCCTTATTCATTTTTTTTATTGCATTGATTGTCAGTGCTCAAGTGTGATAAAGGCACAATTGGTAAAAAAAAACAGATAAGTGAAAAGTCAGCTTATTACAGAAACGACCTCTATATGTCAACTATGGACCAAGTGTCTTCACAAGTATGCCCCGCATCCACCATCATGTGTTACCACTTTTGTGCCCGATGCACAGTATGGGCCTGATTCATAGTTGGACACCAATCTGCATACTTGCCTACTCTCCCGGAGGCCCCAGAATTTTGGCTCCTGTGTGGAGGGGTGGGGCCTAATGATGGGATTTGCATCATTAAGCCACACCCCTTCATGCAATGCCACAAGTTATGACAGCGGAGTTACGGTGATGTGATTGTGTCACCACTGTACCAGTTTGCCAGTTGCCGTATTCTCAGCTCCAAAAAGTTGCAAGCAAAAAGAGCGTATCTTGAAAATACTATTTTCAACCATATTCAGAGCCGTACACATCTCAAGATATGTCCAACTCGTTATTAGTAGCATAATGGGCAGATCTACACCAAGCAAAAATATTGTGCATGTACGCCCACATGCAGAGCCTTATTGTCAAAGAACAATAGTAGCATATATGTTTTTATGAAAGAACAAAACACTAAAATTGTTGATGTTGAAAACAAAAGATTAGTTTATGAGTTTGGCTATTACTGCCATTAATACTGTATGTACCACTCAATGGGAGTTTTTATAAATATTTGATTCTTTTGTTTGGCTCTGTTTGTTCCATAAAGCTGATGAGCCCTTAGAAAAGTGAATGCACAATGAACCTGCATTATGTGAGTTTAGCTTTCAATGAGCTTCAACATAGACAGCACTTGTTAGTGCAGCATTTGTCATAATAAATATATGCGATGTGTCCACAACACAGACTGAGTAGAGGCACAAGATGGCTTTTTACATTAGTGACAGCAGGTAGACGCGCTGGAGTCAACCAGGGACACGTCTCAATTTTGGCTTTGCCTCCTTTGTGACAGCGCATCTCGCATGCTGATTGCGATATGATGTCTCTCCCCCATCGCTATCTATAACAGTGAGTCAGTAACCACCAGGCCGGCCAGCTGCACAGAACTCGGCCACGTAAGTGTCAATGTAGCACCTGCTACACAGCTGGAGAAAAATCAACCCCTTCATAGCTAAGATGAACCAGACTAAGGGGCATATTTAAGAAAGCACGATAGTGCTTTTAACGGGTCATTAAGGTGCCTCCTGTCCTCCGCAAATTTATTAAGGGTGCATCGCAGCAGATGTCATGGATATCTGCTGCTTTGCATTCCTCTTCGTTTTTGGGAGCAGTCACCATTCAACAGAATGGTGACTGCTCCTGGCCGCAATCTAACAAGTCCCGAAAAAACATTTTTTTCGGGAACTTGAAGCTGGCGTACATCATCGGAATGGAAGAAATCTAATGCTGTCAGCTCTGCTCCGAAGAGCAGAGCTAGTCAGCGCATGTGTGGAGGGATCACATGATCCCTCCCTGTCACTCAGCGCGCTCTCTCTGCAACTATCGTTGCAGAGACAGAGAGGGGATCTGTGTGCGCATGTCCAGTTCTTGGAACTTGACATGCGCAATTGAAGAATGAAAAGAACGAGGAGAAGACCTGGAGACAGCGCTTCCGAAGAGGGGGGTAAGTATGATTTTTTTTTGTCACTGAAACAGCAGTTTTTCGGAACTGCTGTTTCTGTGCAGGGCTGTACATAAATGTGAGAAATAGTTCAATCCTTATCATTGCGATAAGGATTGAAAACTACTTTTCACTTTATGTGAATATTGATAAATGTGCCCCTTAAGATCTCCATGGATCCACACCGAGTGTCCACTCTGGCTGTGTTACGGAACACCACAGTCAAATGGTCACATTTCTTAACGAGCAAAGAGCCCTAATGTCAGCGAAAATGGGTGTTTTCGACCTCGTTAGGGCTCATTTTCGCATTGCCCAATATATGAAAGGTGCTGTCGGTAAGATTATGTTTGGGAAGGCGATTTAATTCCTACATGCCACCTTAGGCAAGGTGGCCTCCGGAAGAACCAAGGGGAGGTGGGTCTGTTGGTTCGGGGCTCAGCAAATCTTGTCATTTGGCCCCACCCCTAAACTGTCATCACAATTTCTAGCCTATTACAGCAGGGAGCAGGGGCCGCGATGACACGTGAATCTCGTCCTAAGCCCCGCCCCCGCCACTTAAGTAATGAAGTGGCCAGGAACCAAGAGGTTGCCCTGCTCTTCCGGCAGTCTGGGAAGACGCCCAGAAATCCGGCAGCCTCACAGACATTCTGGGAGAGCAGGCAACTATGATTTAAGTATTGCGGCGATACTTGTACCACCACGATGTCTGTTCTATTAAATTGCGAGAACAGAACAAAACCATTAAAAAATGCTTGGTATCTGAATAAAGCTATATTTAATGTATACAGCTTTTTTAATTTTGAAATAAATTATACGCTTTTTTTAAACATATAAAACATATTTTTATAGACTTGTAGCTGCATTGTGCATGTGTGAGCTGCCAAACCTTCCCTTGCCTGCCCAAATCTGCAAAGATTGACCCAACAAAGCAGTAAGTTAACCATTACAGCTCCTATCCACTATCACACAGCTATTTATTTTTTTTGCAAAATTTTGGTTGGTAAGAACTGTCCCTTTTTTTATCACCAAAATAAGTGCCCAAAAAAATAAAATGAAACTTTTTTTTTTGCAATGAGATCCCTCAAAAAGAAATAGATCCCAAAGTCGTAAAATGGTAAACAGGGCACTACTTAAAGTGTAGTTGTCGTGCAGTTGTGAACAATCTATTAACATTCAGTTGTGGGTGGAATAGTTATACCCCATCCCAGAAGTTTACTTGATGTCACAAGCTGTTTCTCAGGTGCGCATTGGGAATGTTTCTGCCAGTACATGCGCCGCTCACTCTCTCATGGATGGTCATAAATATTTATACTCGCTCCAAAGATGCTCCGGCTTCATGCAGACAAGTACAAAGGTGAATATAGAAGATACTGCACAATTCTAACACAGTAAATGTAACAAATGTCTAGTTATTTGTTGTCCAGTTACATGTTTAGTATACAGTTGTATGTAAAGCTGGGCACATACTACAGACTTTTCATCCAATTATCGTGCTGATCACATGATAAACGACCGTTAGGTCAGATAGCGCATTAGTGTGTACGCTCCCACGATCATGCTTTATCGTACCAAAGCTCATCGTATTGTTTCATTTGGTTTTAGAAGCTTCCTAAAAATCTCTATCAACGTTGGAGCGATGTTGGGCAAATGTGGCAGTAATTTTCTGTAGTGTGTACCCAGCTTAAGTGAGAGATCTGCTGTAAGATTTTACAGAGCAGAACCTTTAGTTGGGGTAAAAACAGTTGCAAGGCTGAGACTGAATAATAAGCAATACAGCAAATCAGTTTCTTGTACTTTACATTGACGCTGTACTGACTCCATGATACATGCATAATTATTATCATTGAATCAGAAATATGTAACCTTGGTCACAGCGCTGCAAGTCAGCAATGCTAACCACAGTGCCACAATGTCGTCCATTGTTGTCAAATGTACCTAATTTCCATGGACAGTCCCAGGTTTCAGAGATTTGTCGCTTAACGGATTTAGGCAGGACAGTCCTGATTGGAGGGGACTGTCCCACCAGTTAGTACCATTATACTAACTGACGCTATGATGATAAGTACAGTATGTCCCGCTCACATTGGTAAGCATGTTACACACACCTACCACTAGTGGGCACCATAGTTTAAAGAGGATAGAAGTTCGAGTTGGCCTAGTTCTTTGGAAGCGCTAAGCACACCACCACGCGGGGTGAACAGTTTACTTTTTTGTGTGCGCGCTGCCCTGATTTGGACCAGGACCAATGTTGGAAGATTTTAATGCACATTATATCACAATCTGTGTCATTCAGAGGACACGTTGGTATGATATACAGGAGTCTTGTTCAAATTGTTCTTGCTGCTTTTTCTTATTACTCTGGTTCACAATTAATTCTTTTGAAAAGCAAAACAAAATCAGGCACCCCTGGCCAATACCTACAGCAAGATCACCCAATGAATGTCCCACCCAAATTTAATTAGAGAAATTATGTAAATCTCGCTCCACATTCAATAAGCTGCCCGGATGCTGATCAGGTTATTTGGGACAATAGACACACAAGCAGATTAATGAGCAATTTGCTCAAATTGCGTTGATCAGGTTGTACAACCACAGTGGCTCTCAGGGGGCTGATTCATTAAGGAACGTAAACGATGATACGTTCCGTATTTTGCAGGAAATTGCTCTGCGAGTGCTCAGAAACGGATTATACGTCAGTGAACGCAATTCATCCAGGAACGCAAAGAACACTTCCAACTGCCTACGAATTCAAGGGCAGAATAGGGGAGGGAAGGTGCGTATGTCCGTAGTCAATGTACAGTAAGGGTGAGCCAGGTCCAGCGCATGCACATTAGTCCGATTGAAGCTCTGGGCATCTCCCAGGTATGTTTTTTTTTAACTGTATCGCTTGCACAAGCTACGGGGCAGGTGTAAGTGCTGAGTGGTAGTGAGGACGGTCATGTATGCAGCTAGAACATGTTTTGTAATTAAGAGCAATGTATAAATGAAAAAAAATATCAATGTATTTTTTATTAATAATTATATTATTAACAGGTGTTAATATTTTTTTTTCCCCCTGCGCGTTCTGATGGGACTTTATGTTGCACATACGCATTGTGTGTATGCTGTGTCTGCCTGCATACAGCAAGTGCCTTATAGATAGAGCCGTACTTATACCCGTATCAAACTAAAAATATTTCTCCAGATCCGTTTGGACTTGAACATGGGCGTAAAAACAAAAGCAAATTGCGCTCACTTTGCGTTCCTTGATGAGTCAGATCCATGGTGTGTATGTTCTACTGAACCTCCAGGCCCGCCGGTGAGACAACAAAGGCAGCCGTGGTTAGGAGCGCCATTACTACACGTGATCAAATCCGCACCGATGAGATCAGAGCCATGCTAAGTAATGATTGGTTAATAGAGTAAAGAAGATCAAATTGACCAATAGAATTGCACCGGGTAAGCAGCTATGCCTTGATCTCCTGTAGCACTCACAGATCACTTGTACTTTTTTATCCGGAGCACTAGTTCAGGCATCGCCTGACGCAGACTTTAACTGCACTGATAAAATAAAATAGCATTACCTGATTCATAAAATATTAGTGGGACAGGATATAGTACTTCAAATAAAAAATTGATTTATTCTCCATCTCCATCTTTTAAACCGTCCGGGCATTTCCTGTGGAGCTTAAGAGCCATTTACACGGTTCTAAGGAGGGTTTTCTATAAAAGTGGAATAATCTGAAGTCGTTCTTAAAAATATCTTTGATGGAACGACTAAAACATTTTACACCATATTATTTTAAAAAGTCTTTATCAAGGATGTAAAAAAAACTCCCTTTTTAGTTCTTAAAGAATACAATCTTTCCTGCGCTTTCTTAGGAAAATAGACGTTTTCAGACAGGATAAGGGAAGTGCTGATTCATTCAGGAACAAATACCAAGATATAATAATACATAATATCCTGATAATAATAATAATAATAATAATAATAATAATTATTGTGTATTCTGTATAAGTGACATCTTATTGTAGCTTTACCTAAAGTCCACGTTTTTCTCACTAACATAGTTAGAGGGTTAAGTGAGTGTTGTAGAGGATGGTGATATAAGGTTATAGAATTTGCAGTAGACAGACCAGTAATCATAAGGACAAGTTAAAGAATCTTTTACAGTCCTCTTCTTTTATAGAATATCCTCCTCATGTTAATAGTGCTGTTATGTGTCATGTGGACCGTGAGGGAGTAAAACTTTTGTATTCGCAAATCCTCCTGGAGTCCTTTCATCTTATCTGAAAGGAAAAGGATTCTCCTCACCTCCATGGAGAGGAGGCTTTGATAATGTGATTTTTGTTCTCACGGCCTGTCACCCGCTACGCAACAGCGCGATTCACGTAATTGCGCAGTGGAGGGTGGGGCACCGACTACGCGATTTGGTAAGAATCGCCTCTTGACGTCAAGTATGTATAAAAGACCGCCCACAGCCTGGCTTGCATTTACTTCACTAAATAAATGTATTCTACTAGCAATTTAAGTTATTACTCATTGTTAATGTTATCAGGCATAGACATACCCTCAAATGTCGTGATTTGAAGGAACTATCTCGTCCAGTTAGGATATTGTCCCCACTGGAACGGTCAGGAGTTATGGACCGGCCACATAGGTCCTAACATTTGGGTAGGCAGCACCAGGATGGGGGCATGGCCAAAAACTGTGGAGGTGATTCATGGCAAGATGAGGGCGTGGCACCATCATAGGGATGTAACCACACCTTTGGGGCGTGCCTACCACTAGGTTCCCCCTTCCCTTACTCCCAAATACCTTGATTCAGCTGTGAAAGATAATACTTCCCTACTTTCCCACTGATCAGGACAAAGCTAGAGGGGCAGAGCCCTCAAATCAGGACTGTCCCTCCTAAATCGGGATGGTTGGTAAGTATAGGGCATTTCCAGGGCTATTATAGTGGAGGGAGGGAGGTTGAGGGCAGCACAGCTTTTCAGAGGGGCAAGCACTTTGGTTCAAGACAGAACTAAATGTTGGAGGTTTGCATACATAATGAAAAGACTGATGGAAAACCAAGGGGTAGCCGGCCATTCTTGCAAAATTGCCACCCTAAGCCAGGAATGCCAACAGCTTTGACACTTATTCTGAACATAAAGACATCTCAGGTAAACTTACCATTCCATACCTCTCAGGAGACTTCCAAGATAAAGATCATAATATCCTTGGCAGTGGAACTATCAGTCACCTCTGCATTTTCTGAAGACGCTCCAAGGAAGCCCAACAATGACTGTCAGCTCTTGCTCCCTGGAGATCCCTCAGCAAGCATGCAACTTACTCAACTGGCTTCTCTGATGGATAAGAGGCTTTTTGTGACAGCACAAATTATTAAAATCTCACAAGCCCAGGGGACAATCATTCCCCAAAGACCCTTCACTTGCTTCTGTAAATCTCCAGGGTTACAAGATTTGAGGATTATTTACTACATAAAAATAGATTTCACATTTTAAATATAAGTACCCATAAACCCATATTGTACATGCAATAACAGAAAAAGAAATTTGAACAGGATTAATATATAACCAAGTCTCCTACAGTAACCAGTCATTAGGATCATGTACAAACATGTAAAGTGCAGTACAAATGCTGCTTTGTGTCTACTTTTGCACAAATGCACCCATGTGTACAGGTAAAAGCACTGACTTATGGACCAAGATGGAGTCTGCGGGGTGCAAACGTTTTTACCATCTGATGGCAGGAGTGAGGAAAATAGTGGGTGTAACTAGCCAAGTTTATACTAGGCACATTAATAGTTTTAATGTTGCACCCACATGGAAGAACACATTTTTCAACAGGCTCATTGTGCTTAGTGTTCCCTGCCTTGTGTGTAGTGTTCCCTACTTTGTGTGTACTGTACCCTGCTTTGTACCTAGTGTTCCCTGCCTTGTGTTTAGTGTTCCCTGCTTTGTGTGTAGTGTTCCCTACTTTGTGTGTAGTGTTCCCTGCTTTGTACTTAGTGTTCCCTGCCTTGTCCGTAGTGTTCCCTGCTTTGTGCTTAGTGTTCCCTGCCTTGTGTGTATTGTTCCCTCCTTTGTGCTTAGTGTTCCCTGCTTTGTGTTTAGTGTTCCCTGCCAGGTGCGTAGTGTTCCCTGCTTTGTACTTAGTGTTCCCTGCCTTGTCCGTAGTGTTCCCTGCTTTGTGTTTAGTGTTCCCTGCCAGGTGTGTAGTGTCTCCTGCTTTGTCCGTAGTGTTCCCTGATTTGTGCTTAGTTTTCCCTTTCTTGTGTGTAGTGTTCCCTGCTTTGTACTTAGTGTTCCCTGCCTTGTGCGTAGTGTTCCCTGCCTTGTGTGTAGTGTTCCCTACTTTGTACTTAGTGTTCCCTGCCTTTTGCATAGTGTTCCCTGTCTTGTGTGTAGTGTTCCCTACTTTGTACTTAGTGTTCCCTGCCTTGTGCGTAGTGTTCCCTACTTTGTACTTAGTGTTCCCTGCCTTGTATGTAGTTGACCCTACTTTGTACTTAGTGTTCCCTGCTTTGTGCGTAGTGTTCCCTGCCTTGTGAGTAGTGTTCCCTACTTTGTGCTTAGTGTTCCCTGCCTTGTGTGTAGTGTTCCCTCCTTTGTGCTTAGTGCTCCCTGCCTTGTGCGTAGTGTTCCCTGCCTTGTCCGTAGTGTTCCCTACTTTGTTTATAGTGTTTCCCTGCCTTATGACGTGGTGCTCCCTGCGTTGGGTGTGTAGTGTTCCCTGCCAGGTGCATAGTGTTCCCTGCTTTGTGCGTAGTGTTCCCTGCCTTGTGAGTAGTGTTCCCTACTTTGTGCTTAGTGTTCCCTGCCTTGTGTGTAGTGTTCCCTCCTTTGTGCTTAGTGCTCCCTGCCTTGTGTGTAGTGTTCCCTCCTTTGTGCTTAGTGCTCCCTGCCTTGTGCATAGTGTTCCCTGCCTTGTGCGTAGTGTTCCCTACTTTGTTTATAGTGTTTCCCTGCCTTATGACGTGGTGTTCCCTGCATTGGGTGTGTAGTGTTCCCTGCCAGGTGCATAGTGTTCCCTGCCTTGTGCGTAGTGTTCCCTGCCCGGTGCATCATGCTCCCTGCCTTGTGTGTACTGTTCCCTCCTTTGTGCTTAGTGTTCCCTGATTTGTGTTTAGTGTTCCCTGCCTTGTGCAAAGTGTTCCCTGCCCGTTGTGCAATGTTCCCTGCCTTGTGCGTAGTGCTCCCTGCCTTGTGTGTAGTGTTCCCTACTTTGTGTGTACTGTACCCTGCTTTGTACCTAGTGTTCCCTGCCTTGTGTTTAGTGTTCCCTGCTTTGTGTGTAGTGTTCCCTACTTTGTGTGTAGTGTTCCCTGCTTTGTACTTAGTGTTCCCTGCCTTGTCCGTAGTGTTCCCTGCTTTGTGCTTAGTGTTCCCTGCCTTGTGTGTATTGTTCCCTCCTTTGTGCTTAGTGTTCCCTGCTTTGTGTTTAGTGTTCCCTGCCTTGTCCGTAGTGTTCCCTGCTTTGTGTTTAGTGTTCCCTGCCAGGTGTGTAGTGTCTCCTGCTTTGTCCGTAGTGTTCCCTGATTTGTGCTTAGTTTTCCCTTTCTTGTGTGTAGTGTTCCCTGCTTTGTACTTAGTGTTCCCTGCCTTGTGCGTAGTGTTCCCTGCCTTGTGTGTAGTGTTCCCTACTTTGTACTTAGTGTTCCCTGCCTTTTGCATAGTGTTCCCTGTCTTGTGCGTAGTGTTCCCTACTTTGTACTTAGTGTTCCCTGCCTTGTATGTAGTTGACCCTACTTTGTACTTAGTGTTCCCTGCTTTGTGCGTAGTGTTCCCTGCCTTGTGAGTAGTGTTCCCTACTTTGTGCTTAGTGTTCCCTGCCTTGTGTGTAGTGTTCCCTCCTTTGTGCTTAGTGCTCCCTGCCTTGTGCGTAGTGTTCCCTGCCTTGTCCGTAGTGTTCCCTACTTTGTTTATAGTGTTTCCCTGCCTTATGACGTGGTGCTCCCTGCGTTGGGTGTGTAGTGTTCCATGCCAGGTGCATAGTGTTCCCTGCTTTGTGCGTAGTGTTCCCTGCCTTGTGAGTAGTGTTCCCTACTTTGTGCTTAGTGTTCCCTGCCTTGTGTGTAGTGTTCCCTCCTTTGTGCTTAGTGCTCCCTGCCTTGTGTGTAGTGTTCCCTCCTTTGTGCTTAGTGCTCCCTGCCTTGTGCATAGTGTTCCCTGCCTTGTGCGTAGTGTTCCCTACTTTGTTTATAGTGTTTCCCTGCCTTATGACGTGGTGTTCCCTGCATTGGGTGTGTAGTGTTCCCTGCCAGGTGCATAGTGTTCCCTGCCTTGTGCGTAGTGTTCCCTGCCCGGTGCATCATGCTCCCTGCCTTGTGTGTACTGTTCCCTCCTTTGTGCTTAGTGTTCCCTGATTTGTGTTTAGTGTTCCCTGCCTTGTGCAAAGTGTTCCCTGCCCGTTGTGCAATGTTCCCTGCCTTGTGCGTAGTGCTCCCTGTCTTGTGTGTAGTGTTCCCTACTTTGTTTATAGTGTTTCCCTGCCTTGTGACGTAGTGTTCCCTGCGTTGGGTATGTAGTGTTCCATGCCTTCAGCTTAGTGCTCCCTGCCTTGTGTGTAGTGTCCACTACCTTGTGCGTAGTGTTCCCTGCCCGGTGCATCATGCTCCCTGCCCGGTGTGTAGTATTCCCTGCTTTGTGCTTAGTGTTCCCTGCCTTGTGCAAAGTGTTCCCTGTCTGATGTGTAGTGTTCCCTGCCTCGTGCATACTGTTCCCTGTCTTGTACGTAATGTTCCCTCCTTTGTGCTTTGTGTGTAGTGTTCCTGGCTGTGTGGGAGAGCGTGCAGCATTCTCAGAGGTGGAGAGATATATAACTTTAACGTGATGCATTTTTGACAGGAAAATATTAGGACTGCTGGGAGTTATGGAGGTGCGTTGGGAGGTATGCCATCCACCTATAATCTCACTCTAAAATTGCACTTATAACTTTGCTAGAAATATAAAATCCTCCTGTACTCATATTTCATTGCTCAGAGATGTCGCTGAGTCCTAGTGCATTAATAGGCTCCAATCTCATGAATATTGGTTCAGTACACAAAGACTCAGATTCATGTTCGGACGTACATCCATTTGCGTATCGTATCTTGCGTGAAATAACCCTGCTCATGCTCATACAATTCATCTCTGCAGGCCAATGACACAACTGCCTACAAGATGAAAGGTAGAATGAGGGAGGGAAGGGACGGATGAATGTAGGCCATGTACACTAAGGGCATTCCAACGTAGATGCGGCTAATTCAAGTCCTGGGTTTCAGACAGGGCTGGCAGAATGTGGTAAGCGGGGTAAGCAAGGCGGGGAGGACAAGACTGAGGGGCGTTCCCCTCTGCCTGCTGTCCCCACTGGTCCGCTGACACAAAACAAACAAACACAAAAAAAACCTGTATCCAGCACACTGAATGGCGGGCGTGACATCATCACGCCCTGACACTCAGTGAGGAGTGAGGAGCTCAGAGGAGCTCAGAGAGGAGCCAGCACACAGACAAGAGGACAAGAAGAAGAAAAGACTGAAGAGAAGAAGACAGAAGAGAAGGAAAGAAGGACATAGAAAGATAAGTAAATAATGGAGAGGGCACAGTGGTGATGGAGGAGGAGAGGGCACAAAGGTGATGGAGGAGGAGAGGGCAGAGTGATGACGGGGGAGGAGAGAGCACAGTGGTGATGGAGGAGGAGAGGGCACAGTGGTGATGGAGGAGGAGAGGGCACAGTGGTGATGGAGGAAGAGAGGGCACAGTGGTGATGGAGGAAGAGAGGGCACAGTGGTGATGGAGGAAGAGAGGGCACAGTGGTGATGGAGGAGGAGAGGGCACAGTGGTGACGGAGGAGAGGGCACAGTGGTGATGGAGGAAGAGAGGGCACAGTGGTGATGGAGGAAGAGAGGGCACAGTGGTGATGGAGGAAGAGAGGGCAGAGTGGTGACAGAGGAGGAGAGGGCACAGTGGTGACGGAGGAAGAGATGGCACAGTGGTGACGGAGGAGGAGAGGGCACAGTGGTGACGGAGGAAGAGAGGGCACAGTGGTGACAGAGAAAGAGATGGTAGCAGTGGTGATGGAGGAGCAGAGGGCACAGTAGTGATGGAGGAGGAGAGGGCACAGTGGTGACAGAGGAGGAGAGGGCACAGTGGTGACAGAGGAGGAGAGGGCACAGTGGTGACGGAGGAGGAGAGGGCACAGTGGTGACGGAGGAAGAGAGGGCACAGTGGTGACGGAGAAAGAGAGGGCAGCAGTGGTGATGGAGGAGGAGAGGGCAGAGTGATGACGGAGGAGGAAAGAGCACAGTGGTGATGGAGGAAGAGAGGTCACAGTGGTGATGGAGGAGGAGAGGGCACAGTGGTGATGGAGGAGGAGAGGGCACAGTGGTGATGGAGGAGGAGAGGGCACAGTGGTGATGGAGGAGGAGAGGGCACAGTGGTGATGGAGGATGAGAGGGCAGCAGTGTTGATGGAGGAAGAGAGGGCACAATGGTGATGGAGGAAGAGAGGGCACAGTGGTGATGGAGGAAGAGAGGGCACAGTAGTGATGGAGGAGGAGAGGGCACAGTGGTGATGGAGGAGGAGAGGGCAGCAGTGTTGATGAAGGAAGAGAGGGTACAGTGGTGATGGAGGAAGAGAGGGCACAGTGGTGATGGAGGAGTAGAGGGCACAGTGGTGATGGAGGAGGAGAGGGCAGCAGTGTTGATGGAGGAAGAGAGGGCACAGTGGTGATGGAGGAAGAGAGGGCACAGTGGTGATGGAGGAAGAGAGGGCACAGTGGTGATGGAGGAGGAGAGGGCACAGTGGTGATGGAGGAGGAGAGGGCAGCAGTGTTGATGAAGGAAGAGAGGGTACAGTGGTGATGGAGGAAGAGAGGGCACAGTGGTGATGGAGGAAGAGAGGGCACAGTGGTGATGGAGGAGTAGAGGGCAAAGTATAATGGAGTAGAGAGCACAGTGTGATGAAGGAGGAGAGGGCAGCTGTGGTGATGAAGGAGGGGGCACAGTGGTGATGGAGGAAGAGAGGGCACAATGGTGATGGAGGAGGAGAGGGCAAAGTATAATGGAGTAGAGTGCACAGTGTGATGAAGGAGGGGGCACAACCAAACTAATTAGCCAAAAATTTAAATCTTTTTACAAGGAATACATATTCTTCATTTATAATACTCACATAGCAATTCATGTTTGCTGTTTAATGTAGATATTTCTATTACTCTCTTTATTAAAGTGTATTATATGATTTGTATTAAAAGAAAAAGCATTATTGAATGAAGAAATAATTTATAAAAGAAGAGGGCGCAAATGTATTTTTTGCAGGGGGGCGCCTGACATGTTAGCACCGGCCCTGGTTTCAGACATATAATTTGACCCAGCTGCAGGGCAGGTGTAAAAGCTGACTGATAGTGATGACTGACACGGCATAGTCTTTGATTTAGAAAGCACATGTATGTGTGGCACTAACTAGCACAGACATGTGTATGCAAATAAGACAGACTACAAAAACACATTGTATGTACAGAACGCATTGCAAACATCATTATTTATGTGTTTAATGAAAATAAAATGATTCCTATTTTTTTTAAATGATTGTATTCTATTATTTTACATCACTAATTTTTTCTAAGTGTTCTGATGTGACCTTTTATAGTACATACACATGTGTGTATACTGTACTGTTTACAAGAGTGTACTTACACCCAGGTTCATATTTAACATATCTTGACATCCACTTGGCTTGAATATGGTCAGAAGTATGCTCAAGTTCCGCAATCTTTTTTAAAACGCAAGGTGTATGCAGACTTCAATCTGGCCCAAAATGGCTTCCTCCATCCACCGTGTCCACTTTAAAGGACACATTTTCTTCCCAACACTATACCACATGATCTGGAGGCAGCAGTCACTTGACATTTTTCTTTGAATAGTCACATGCTCACATTAAACACTTACTGTTATCTAAAGTGCTATGAATGAAATATATATGGCTGCAAATGTGGAAATTACATCTCTAATCTAGCTGTTTTTAAAAGTGTTTTTCTGTTCAGGACAAGATATAATTTGTTTTATTAAATCTAAATGGTTTCCGCTTAGACAAATTAAAAACCATTGATTAGACTAGACCTACAGCTCTCATTTGTGAGGCCTGAGATAATAATTATTCTCTGCTAAGTACATACTGAACCATAATTACTAGGTGATTTATACTGCACAGTCTATAACTATATTAATTTCACATAATTATTTCACTTTTAGTAACTGTCTAATAATACATAACTTATATATTGCATAATTTCTTCTTAGTGTAAGTGGAAGTTTTCACTGCTAACCATATTCTTTTCAGAAGGTAGTCTTCTACCTTACATTATTATTTTTTTTGAGTAAGGAAATTATAATATTATAATTTTTTATTATTGATGGACCAAACTGCAACAATAATACGCAAATTCTCAAATCCCCCCCCCAAAAAAAATTTGTTTTTGTGATTCAGACATTTATATTGGCAATTCTAAAATAATGTGAAAAATATATTTGCCTAAAAATGTAATAAATTTCATAAAATGATGAAATAAAAATAACTAAAACACATTTTGCAACATTCACACATATTATTAAATATACAAATATATTTTAAAAGGTTTATGATGTGCATAGTTGGGCTTATGTCAAGTTGAGCGCAAACTGCGTTTCTGGAGTATTATACAGTTTTTTACTTCTGGGCAAGCGCACAAAGCACTAGTTCCGAAAACAGCGGTGTGCGCGCATGCTCAGATTTATAAATGCCCATTATATGTCAGAAACGGAAGTTATGTTCAACCTCACATGAGCCCCAGTGTTGGTCATATATTATTATGCACTCAATTTTCCAAGCATTTATTTGATGACGATTGAGGAAACGGTTTCCATTGGGTTAAAGATAGAGCACTTTTCATCAAGACATATGACCCTGAACATGTGACCCTGAATGACCAATCTCGCTATGCTCTGTCTCTTTTGTTAACAGCACTCGCTCCTTACTTAACAAGTGTAGCGTGGCGTGTAAAAATACATAATACAGGCGCTTTATTATTTGTCATGAAGAAATGTGCGCCATCTATATGTTGGTAACTCATGAGTGTTGCTTGCTTGAAGGGCCTGAATTCATGAAATTGCATATTCTGTGAAAATCATCAGTTTTTGGAGGTATGATGTACGCATATATTTGTGATTAGAATTTAGGATTCTATTTACCATAGGGTGCTTAGCTCCCATTTTCACCCGTGATAGATCTTTGCTTAAAACATCAAGGAGGTACTGAAGGCAATAGCACTGCTATCACCGGCAGTGACATCCTATGATCATAAAATTCGCCAGGTCTTGCCTCCCATAGTTTCCCCATGGAAATCATGGGATAGCCCAATTATCAAGGATTACAGCAGCAAACCTCGTTCTGTTATTGCCAAATCAAAATGGCAATAACAGAAGAAAATGATAGAATAATGCTTTATTCTTAAAATATAGGTGTAAAAATTTTAAATGTTTTGAAAGATCATGAAAGACCAAGTTTAGGCTTTAATTCCACTGCGCATGCGTGAACCAGCTACCGAGGTTATATATGCGCTTATCCTTGACTATCTCTTACCATCCCGGATCAGCATCTCAGTACTGCTCAGCTGCCTTGGTGAGACTTTATTGATAGATTGCAGCAATAGGTGATTTTCTATTGCCGTGAAAAGGAGTGATAGAAGATCAATCTTATCGCCACACACTGATAAATAGGCCAACAGTCTTGTTTGCTGAAAAATCAGTCTTTTGGAATCAAAAGCATAGGATAAACTGACAAGTATATAACAAAATGTATTAATATCTTTCCACTCTAATTTGAAATTCTCCAAATCCTAAGTAGATTCTGCATATTAAATTTGGAGTATGGTCATGATGTATTGAGGTGTGGTGGCCATGGTATATCAAGGTGTTTTCATGGTGGTTTGGTCATGGTGGATTGAGGTTTGGTGATGGTATATTGAGGTTTGGTCATGGTGGATTGAGGTTTGGTCATGGTGGATTGAGGTTTGGTCATGGTATATTGAGATTTGGTCATGGTGGATTGAGGTCTGGTCATAGTGAATTGAGGTTTGGTCATTGTATATAGAGGTGTGGTCATGGTGGCTTGAGGTGTGGTCATGGTGGAGGTTCGGTCATGGTATATTGAGGTTTGGTCATGGTGGATCACATGTGGTCATGATATATTGAGGCATGTTCATGGTGGATTGAGGTGTGGTCATAGTGGATTGAGGTGTAGTTATGGTGGCTTGAGGTTTGCTCATTGTATATAGAGGTGTGGTCATGGTGGCTCGAGGTGTGGTCATGGTGGATCAAGGTGTGGTCATGATATATTGAGGCATGTCCATGGTGGTTTGAGGTGTGGTCATGGTGAATTAAACTATAATCATGATGGATTGAGGTGCGGTGGTCATATTATATTGAGGTGTGATCATGGTGGATTGAGGTCAGGTAATGGTGGACTGAGGTCTAGTCATGGTGGGTTGACCTCTGGTCATGGTGGATTGAGGTGTGGTGGTCATGGTATATCGAGATGTGATTATGGTGGATTGAGGAGTGACCATGGTGGATTAAGGTCTTGTCATGGTGGATTGAGGTCTGGTCATGGTAGATGGAGGTCTGGTCATGGTGGTTTGAGGAGTTATCATGGTGGATTGAGGTCTGGTCATGGTGAATTGAGGTCTGGTCATGGTGGATTGTGGCCTGGTCATGGTGTATTGAGATGTAGTCATGGTGGATTGAAGTGTGGTCATGAAGGATTGAGGGTATGACCAAACAGATAGCATGCCCTAATATTTTGATGGAGGCTTGAGTGATGAGTTAGCTGCCTGTCTTATCTTTATGCCTGTAAGTTATAATCACTTGACGCTGGTGACAGTCCCATGATGACAAAAGCCCTTTCGAGGCCTAATATGAAAAGTAGACAAAGACGACCCTTAGCTGTTAGCTGATACATTAAAGCACATTGCGCGTGATACTGTCATAGTAGACTCTGAAGCACTACAATCCCCATCATATCATGTTTACTGAATTTGCTTAGAACATACATTTTGCACGTTAAATACTCCTACTTCAGAAAATATTAATGTATATAGTGCAGAGATTAAGAAATAACATTCAGTAAAAATAAATTTTATGTGCACTTGGTTAATATTGAAAAATAGTAACAACTCCAGGGACGTTTTCTAGAGATAAAGCTTTAAAATCTAGGATGATCCCTGGAATTTATGGACAGTTGTCAACTCTGTGCCTGGCAGGATGAGCTGACAAAAAAGGCCAAGAGGGCATTGTCCCATGGGATGATCTATGTTTACACCTCATGTTGAGTTGAACAAAGCTCATACATTGATTCAATGCTGCAGTTAATAGACTGACATTGCTCAGTCATTCACTGACTCAAAGCAGCTGTCACAAAGTAGAATTCTCCACCGGACAGGGGAACAAATATTCATCACCGTGATTATTCTGCAGATCATAATGACTTCTTCTAGCTCCCCATAATGATCTGTCATTTTTAACAAGTAGGGAGGGACTGCTGTACCCTGAATCAAACATTACCAGCCGTCCCCGTCCTCCTGCTGCCTGCTGAGAACTAGAACCAGGTAAAAATATAACAATAATTAAAAACAAATGCTTGTTACACATAAAAGCGTTTGCTTCCAATTCTTATAGTGACAGGGTTTTTCCTAGGCACAGTCATTACGCATTGTGGGACTTGTTTCCTGGCACCTAGTAAAGAGACAACCAAGGACTTGTGCAGACTTCTTTCCCACAGTGATGCATAGACAGAAGGATTACTGCTTATACCATCGCTAAATGATTTGCAATATTTGTCCAAGAGTTTGTTGGTTATTCACTTCATAATTTAGTAGTAATTAAAAAAAAGACATTTTAAGTGTATAAAAAGTAATTTATACTTTGAAATGTGTTCAGTTCGTTAGACATTTGCATATTCATGAAAGACATCTCAAACTATGACGAATCATTTTGCTGGTTTAGATCATACTTGTCAACTCTCCCTGAATGCACGAGAGACTCCCGAATTCCGGGTAGGTCTCCTGGAAGAGCAGGGCATTCTCCCGCATCTGCCCACTTTCTTATGAAGTGGGCAGATATTTTGAGCCTCCATGATACGATTCTCGGGGAATCACATCATTCTAGCTCGACCCCTGTGGTAAAGTGACGCGTATGCGTGATTATGTCACGGGGGCCGTTTGCCGAATGCCAACCTGGAAAGGTTGTCAACTTTGATTTAGGTACTCCATATGGATTTCTGCATACCTCCCAACTGTCCTGATTTAAGCAGGACAGTCCCGATTGGGTTCTCCGTCCAGCTGTCCCAATCATAACAGATTTATCCTGACTTTAAGGAAGTTAGGAGGTAACTCCCATTCATTGTGAAAGGTGCCGCATGAACCACTGGCAATGATTTGGTGTTAGGAAAGAGAGGGTAAGGCGTAATCTAGCGCTTCAAAAGTACTGGACACGCCCCCAGGGATGTGGCCACACCCCCATCACTGCATGGCCATAACCCTTGATTGCTGGCTCTCTAAAGTATGATTTGTGAATGGTTCACTATGCGAGGTTCAAGTTGCATGTAACCTATTTTGTGATACATATATTTTTTTAAAGACGTGCCAGTATTGTGCTTTAGAAAAAGCTGTACATTATTTAATCAGAAAGATTTCTAGGACTCCGCGCTGCACTCGAGGTTGATTTTAGAATACTCAGTGGGCTGTGACAGGGCGTACATAGCAAGCACAGTAGGCAGATTGAGGATAGTGTTTAACAGCTTTTCAGGGACCGGTGAGCGATAATATCTGAGATGTGAGAAGGGGCAGATTGGAGAATTCCAAACGAAGCTGGAAAGAAATGAATACATTTCGTTATGTTCTTGTCACTTTCTCTGCGCTCTCTCTAAACAGGGGATTTTAAGTGTGGTTTGCACAAAAAGAGTTATGTTCACTCATATCCGGACCAGAATTTCCAATAAGTGTTCTATGGGAGAACACTATTTTTCAGTATAGGCAAATGCCCTGTCATATAAACCCTTTTATCTCAGTAAAAGAAATTCTTAAAATGTTACTAACCTTTCATAAAAACATCAAAACACTTTTATAGACATTGGAATAACTTCAACAGAAACAGTTTTAGTTTCCTTAATAAATGCAATATTTTTTAAACCAAAGCAAAGCCAAGTATCAAGATACTTACATATAAGTGACTGTTGCACAGGTTATGTCCCTACTTTTTTTAGTTAAAGAGGAACTGAGACAAGGTCCTCTGCTGTTATTTGTATTATTATTATTATTATTATTATTATATTATATAAACATGGTTCCTCAGGATCTCTGTTCACTTCGGGATAGGACATTTTACTGAAAGCACTGTGCTATACTCTCTCCCAGGACAGGCTGCTTCACAAAGTTGGAAGTAGAGAAAAGATCTAGCAAATAGAGACCAGTGAACCTGACATCACTAGTGGGGAAATAACTGGAAACACTGCTAAAAGGATACTAGGATATCTCAAATACAGCAATTTATAGGATCCCGACTGGCTCCTTGATCTAGGGGTATGATTCTCACTTTGGGTCCCACATGACTTCTGTGGGAAGCATGGTGGCTCAGTGGTTAGCACTTCTGCCTCACAGCACTATGTTCATTAGTTTAATTCCCGATCATGGCCTTATCTGTGTGTAGTTTGTATGTTCTCTTCATGTTGCGTGTGTTTCCCCCAACACTCCAAAAACATACTGGTAGGTTAATTGGCTGCTGACAAAATTAACACTAGTGTGTGTATAAGGGAATTTAGACTGTAAGCCCCAATGGGGCAGGGACTGATGTGACAAGTATTCTCTGTACAGTGCTGTGGAATTGATGGCGCTTTATATATAAATGGTGATAATGAGTATGGATTTACTGGGTGAAGATCATGTGAAACAAATCTGATTGATTTTTTTTGTTAGCTGAGATATTGACGATCATAAATGTAAATGATCTAGGTAATTTCAAGATTGCTCTAACAAAAATTTGAGGTCAAGTTTTGCCAGTTCAACCGAATTTAAATCAGACTTAAATATACTGAGCATCTCTACTCCTCACTGTGATCAATAAATAACTTATTTGCTCCATTCACAATAGATGGATTTCAAACCATCGATAACCACAACCCCTTAAATGTCCACTGCATTTAAAATACAAATTGCTTTATATAAAAGAACAATTAATAACAGACCAATTAATATATGTGAAAAACAAAATAACAGTGCACCATACACCCATGTAATGGGATTTCAGGTCCGACAGAACAAATCTTCAGTATCACTCTCTAGTGGTTCAAGCATCGAGATGAAATCTATCCTTTGCAGCTTCTCTTTCCAAATTACCTGATCTCCGCGGGGAAGTAGCATCTAAAACTGAACTAAGACGTCTCCATGACACAGGACTTTTAACTTTTTATCAATAAAATGTGAAATGTTGCACCCTGTATTTGTTCTGTTTTAAACATTTCTTATATGTAACAGATTCAGGAGCTAAACTGAACTAGAGATGTTAGTCCATTCTACCACATCCTTGTGATGATATATAAGAAGGACTATGCTACCTATAGGTCAGAGTGCCACCTAGGTTTGGTGGATTCCCCGATTCCACTTTTAAAGTACAAATAGAAAAAAAAGGCCTGGTTCATCGAGGGACGCATACTGAGCGCAATCTATGAACGCACGTAATTCAGGTCTGCGCATGGCAACATTCAACAAGGAGCAGATCTGAAGTTACGTGCGCTGATGAATACGAGTGTAGGTCCGATCTGCTCGACTACACAGGAGGCTGCAGGATAAATCCAATACCTATGTGGAATATAAATTCTCAAGAGAGCGCACAGAAAAAAAAGGAATATTGAATAAATGTTACCTGTTAATAATATAAACATTAATGACAAAACATTAAAAACGAAAAAAAAAAGCTGTTTTTTTTAAAGTTTTAAAGTTTTAAAGTCCTCAAAATACATTTATTAGGATGTTATGAATGTCTACTGTACATAAAATATGTTTTTACAGTTGCTCCTGTTATAGCATGCATACACAGCCGTCACCACTAGTAGGCGCACTTAGTCTAGCCCTGTAGCTGGATCAAAAGATACGGCTGAAAAACAAATACCTGAGCGATACCAACAGCTGGAATTGGGTACTGCTGCGTGCGCTCGCGATTGGCACACTCTTACTGTACATTGTCTATGGGCAAATGCCCCTTCCCCACCTCGTTCTCTCCCTGAAATCGTAGGCTGTAGTAAGGGTCCTTTGTATTCAAAGATGAATTGAACGTGGCTGCGTTTAGTTGCCTATGGTCCGGTTTTGTGCATGATACGCACAAAATAGTCGCTTACGCCACCTGATGAGAGTGTACCTTGGTGCAATTCTCCTTATTTTGTGAGTAATAAACTAATAATGTATACTTCACTTCAAAATTGTTCTATATATTAAAAAAAATTACTTTACCATTTAAAAAGAAAAGTCCTTAAGAAAATACTAATAAACATATGAAACGGATTATTAAAAAGTAATTCTACCGCATCCTGCCCAGTTCTTAATGAAGAGGATGTTTAGGGGGCATACTTGACGCGATTCACCACACAACACCCCCCGTCCACCCTCCCTTAGGAGAGGGAAGATTAGTTGGCATGTATGATAATACTGGGATCATTTAGGAGTCATTAGATACCATGGTGTCTACACAGTAAATCGTCTCTCACTGTCTGGCTTTGTTGCTGGCACTATCCAGCACTACTATAAGTACCAGTCATTAAGACCTGCAAAAAAAACTAATTTCTGCCACTCAAAATAACATGAGAAAACTATGTACTGTACCAAATACTTTCCCATTGTACACTTACATTTTACTTTAATGAGGCATGTTAATTTCTGCATATTAATAAGGCAGGGCCCCTAGCAGGAGGTTACTGTCAATTATGCAATAATTTCACTTATTTATTGTAAGCACCATCTCAAGCGTGAAGTAAAGTAAATGTCATGTGCCGGAAGAATTAGACCGAAATGACTAGGCCGCATCAAAATATCAATAAAACCACAAAATTGAACAAAAGATGAAAACGCTCAATTTTCATACAATTTGTTTTTCTCTGGTGATGGCTGACGTCAGTTGGGCAGATAAATCTGTTTTTCTGTCAGAAAATTGTTAGTGGGAATTTGATGCAAATATCCGTGAAGAAAATCTGCCATTATCTTGTTTTTTTTTAATACAAATAATTTTTGCTCGCTCCCCCAGGCTGAGCCGCAATTAATTTTTCCTTCATGGAAGAAAATGTATTCAACAACATTTTCTGTTTTCGTTGGGTCTGCATGTGATAGGCACAATTTGCAATCTGTTGCTGTTCCTCAATTGACAGTCTTACAGGGTTAAAGTGTACTTTTCACCTGCACCAACTGGAAGCAGCCATTTTGTGAACTGATCCAATCGGTGAATTCACTACAAAGAACAAGAAATCTGCGCTGCGCTATGACATTTAAGAACTTCATAGCTGGTGATGTCACAGTGCTCTGGTGATGTCATAGCTGGTGATGTCACACTGCAAATTGACATCATTAAACATCATGTTGGAGATGGGTGTCAAGCAATTGGGCCAGGAAATGTTCTGTTCCTCCCTCAAGAACTGTACAAACAGTGCTGGCGGGAAGTCCCGAGTCAGGTGTGACTAGGGTGATGTAACTATTTGGGTCTGTAGGTATTTAGAAATTCCTATGGGTCTCTCCTGGTTAAAAAAAAAGTATGAACCAAACTGTTAGAAAAGAAAACCAACCAAAAAAAATCCATGTTTCTACCCTTATAACCCTCTATTGGGCCTATTTATCAAGTCTTCAACAATGTGGAGATGTCTGTTCCCGCATGGTCCGGGCATATTTCAGCATCTGGGCTATCTAACAAAAGCCTAACGCAGGAGATATCAGATATATTTCCTAGATATGGCTACCTGTCACAGAATACTGCATCTCCCACAATTCTCACTGAGGGCTGCGGTTGGAACCAATTTCTCAAATGCCATAAAGCTTTGTTTTTCGGAGCTTAACCCGATAGCTATTTCCATCTGAAGATGGCTTCAGCCATTCTAGTCTATGGGGAGACCATTGCAGAAGATGGACCTTCATGCTCCTCCCCTCCCTTCTGAGCATGAGCAGCCTGATGGCGGTGTAGGCGCAGTGCATAGGACAGGTTAGAACCTTGAAGTAAAGTGATCACAATTGCGATCACTTTATTAGTGACTCTTTACCGGGATTGGCTCTTATCAGAGCCACTGAGTTCAGAAATAGATCTCTTTGACATTAAAAAAAAATTTTCACAAAGTATGTTAGCAGTTACGCATGGTTTAATCATACCATGTCATGTGTATGGACAGACAAATAAACAGCAGTTGTTTACCACACTACACCTTCCCTAGTTCTATAAGTCTTGCCCGAGCCAGGCAGAAGATTTGGGAAAGCCGTGACCATTGCACATGCTTTCAAACAGTTAAAAAATTCAGGTAAGTATGATAGAGCATTTTCTATGGACATAGATCTCTTGGATCCTTTCTCCTCCACTTGATCACAATTAGGCAACATTGCAGTTTCCTGAGTGTCGGAGTTCTGTCCACATAACATTTTAGGCATCTGACATCATCCTGCTTAAGCTGAATTTAAACTCGTTGAGGGACAGAATAAATTATTAAGGTAGGATGGGGAAAGAAGGAATTTTGAAAGCTGATGTTTCATTGGTTGTCCATACACATGGGAGGGCAGGGTTAACCCATGCAAACATGACAATGGTAGGAATTACAAAGATGTGTATTTTTTGTGATTTCATCTGCCTTTCCTTTAAAATGACTGTAAAATAAGCTAATAAATAGCCTGTATGTCAAAAAGATGAAATCATTCTAGAGTAGGGAAATAAAAATGAATTCCTGTCGAAACAGACACAACTTAAAACAATGAAAATCGGTCTGATCACAGATCTACCTGTGGTCTGGAAGGATGTTTAACTTTTTTTTTTAATTGAACCTGTAATACAATATTTGTGAAAAAGTTAATGGAAGGAGAAACTATTAACCAATTATTGCAAATTATTATTATTTCTTCACAAGTCACATTAATAGTTTATTGCAGTGTACCTGTGTGCAGTTAAGGTGTGTCAAATGATTACAGCAAAAATACACCTGTCTCTGTGACTTCCCCCAGATAATTAGCGCATTTCCAAGAAAAGACTACAACATTAAGACAAAAGAACAATCCAAGCAGATCCGGGACAAGGTCATTGAGAAGTGCCAATAAAATGGTACAAAATATTTCCAATTCCTTGAATATACCTGAAGCACATTTAAGTCATAATACAAAACATGGAGAAGATATGGAACAACTGTAAATCTGCCTAGAACAGGCCGTCCGCTAAACGGATTGTATGGGCGGGAAGAGCAGTAGTAAAGGAGGCCAACAAGAGGTCAATGTCAGGTCCGGAGGTAGTCAGCATATCGATGCTGACTACACAGACAACACTTACCCCGACATCTTCAGTCCGGACGGCTGTTTCCCGACAAGAATCCATGACGATTGTTCTGTGAAGCGACTTCAGACACTCACGATGTACTTTAGAAAGGGTTGTACAGTGTATATGGCTGCATACTTACATTACCCCCTTAAGAGCAGCATTAACAACGTCGCCTATCTCTCTGACATCATCAAGTCCCGCCGGCGTCTTCCTTCATCGTGATTGGCTGAAGTCGCTTCACAGAACAGTCGTCATGGATCCTTGTCGGGTAGCAGCCATCCGGACTGTAGATGTCGGGGTAAGTGTTGTCAGTGTAATCAGCATCGTTAAGCCATACCACACCCATCAGGTCTAAAGGAGCTACAATATTCCGTGACAGAGATGGAGGTAAATGTGCATGGGACAACAATAGCATGCACGATTCATAAATCTGGATTGTATGGGAGGGTGGCAAGAAGAAAACCCTTGTTGAAACAAACTCATATCGAAGTCCGGCTGCAGTTTGCCCAAAGACATGTGGGAGACCTGACCATTTTTATTGTCAATGCTAAGCACTGTGCTTGGCGCCAAACTAACCCTGCACATCCCATTGAGTACACCATCCCTACAGTAACGCATGATGGTGGCAGCATTGTGTTATGGGGATGCTTATAAAATGGGGGGAAACGGACAGAGCAAAGTACAGAGAAATCCTAGAGGAAAACCTGCGGTCGTCTACAAGAGCGTTTGGATTTAGAAGAAGATTCCAACATGACAATGACCCAAACCCCAGTGACTTACCACCAAAAAGGTTAATGTCTTGAAGAGGCCTAGTCAAAGCCCAGCTCTCAATCCAATTGAGCATTCGTTGCAACATTTAAAAGTTACTGTCCTTAATTAGCACCACCAACCTAATAAGCTTGAGCAATTTGGCCCAAAAGAATGGACTAAAATTCCACTGTCTAGATTTGTAGAACTGATACAGACTTACCCAAATAGACTCGGGGCTACAAGTGCTGCCAACAGAGTTTCTATCAAGTATTAACTATGGCTGGAGGGGTATAAATACTATTGCAATCACTTTTTTCTTTGTTCATAATCCACAAATGGTTTGATATATTTTTTGGGGCACATTACTGAGTAATTTGTGTTGATTAGTGGAAATACATTTCAAAAAATACATCATAGTTCCAATGTTGTAACACATCAAAATTGACAAAACCCAAGGGGGGAGGGGGGGGGGAAGGGACATCTTTTACAGCCACTGTAGGTGCCAACATTGTAAAATCATTACCAGGGATCCCTCTTTGTTGCTGAGCAGGGTCATCAAAGTATATTTCAGCCAGTACAGGGGGGCATTGGAGAACTACAAACTCCACCACGTCCTAGTTACTGAATTTGATGACAATGTACCTCTTAGCCTTTTCAGTAATATATATATATATAGTGAAAAGCGTGCAGATGGCTCCTCGCACAGGTTTTCTGAAGCACTTTGACATTTATTTTACTTGTCAGGATGGATGAACAGTCTTGGCAGTGTCTTCATCAAGCAAAATGAAACTTTCACAGCAATAAACATAATCCAATAGCCCTCAACTCTGGCTATAACAGTTAGGTCACTAACTGGTCACTGTCCACTTTTTGGCACCAGTCTCCCACCCACAACACAAGCTATTTATGCCTCCTCCCCAGTACTACTCTAGCTGATCCCTTGATTGCTTAGACCCAGTCGCTCCACCTGGTCTCCTGTGCTGTGTGTGTGCGTGTGTTCGTGCAGATTTAACCCTCTCTGCACCTATAGGCTGTGGTTTCCCACCTCTCTTTCCTCTAGTAAAAGGTGGCAATGTATCCCAATTGCCACAATATATATATATATATATATATATATATATATATATAATACATACTGCATATATACTGTTGGTCCCCCTTGTGCAGCGGAAACAGCTTCCACTCTTCTTGGAAGGCTTTCCGCAAGATGTTGGAGTGTTTTTGTAGGAATTTGTGCCCATTCATTCTGTAGAGCATTTATGAGGTCAGGCGACCTTACTGATGTTGGACAAGAAGGTCTGGCTCGCAATCTCCATTCCAGTTCATCCCAAAGTGTTCGATGGGGTTGAGGTCAGGGTTCTGTGCGGGCCAGTCAAGTTTTTCCACACCTAACTCATCAAACCATGTCTTTGTAGTCCTTGCTTTGTGCACGGGGGCACAGTCATGTTGAAATAGAAAAGGGCCTTCCCCAAACTGTTGTCGCAAAGTTGGAAGCATAGTATTGTCCAAAATGACTTGGTATGCTGAAGTATTAAGATTGCCTCTCACTGGAGATAAGGGGCTCAGCCCAAACCCTGAAAAGTAGCCCCACACCATTATCCCTCCTCCACTAAACTTCACAGCTGGCACAATGTGTCAGACAGGTAATGTTCTCCCAGCATTCGCCAGACTCGCCCATCTGACTGCCAAACAGAGAAGCATGATTTGTCACGCCACAGAACACAATTCCACTGCTCCATAGTCCAGTGTTGATGTGCTTTACACCACTCCATCTGGTGCTTGGCATTGGTCTTGGTGATGTGAGGCTTGCATGCAGCTGCTCGGCCATGGAAACCCATTCCATTAAGCTCCCGTCGCACAGTTTTTGTGCTTACATAAATGCCAGTGGAAGTTTGGAACTCTTCAGCTATGGAATCAGCAGAACGTTGGCGACTTTTACGCACCATGCGCCTTAGCAGTCGTTGACCCCCGCTCTGTGATTATGCGTGGTCTTCCGCTTCGTGGCTAAGTTGCTGTTGTTCCTAAATGCTTCCACTTTCTAATAATATCACTTAAAGTTGACGGTGGAATATCCAGCAGGGATGAAACCGTCTTATTGGAAAGGTGGCATCCTATCACAGTACCACGCTTGCAGTCACTGAGCTCTTCAGAACGACCCATTTCGTATCACAAATGTTTACAAATGGAGACTGCATGGCTAGGTGCTTTATTTTATACACCTCTGGCAATGGGTCTGATTGAAACACCTCAATTCAATAATTAACAGGTGTGGTCAAATACTTTTGTCCATATAGTGTATATATATATACTTGCAAGGTAGGCAAGGACGAACCTCAATGAACACCAAGTGGGCAGAGCCGTAATGATGAAACTAGATCCATCATACGCTGTGCCCAGCCCTCTTCTACTGGCGTCACACAGTTAATGCCCACATCTTCTTTTTTTACCTGGCTTCCACATAACGCATAAACAGTAGACAAACATAACTAACTAATGAAATGTATAACATAAGCTGCAATTTTATTTTCTGTTCTGTTCAATGGCTAACACAAAACAGCTATTTACTGCTATCATAGATACACAAATTTTAATTGTACATGAATCAATATTTGCCTGCTCCAGCAATATAGAGATAGTGTAATGATACCAATCACAATCATTCTAGCATAAAAAGCTTATTCGGCTGTCGGCTGTAAAATGGCATCCAGCTACTGATCCTGTCTCTCAGTTTATTCAGCCTAATAATGATTACTACCTTCCATATGGAGTTATGAAAGCATGCTAATGAATTGAGTTTCTTCACTTGGAAAGCACAAATGGCAACAGGCAGCCTGATTATGAGCCATACTTACCGGTTCGGTCTGCAGATTTGTGACCCTGGCATGGCTGCACACAGCGTTCTGCCTGCAGGGGTTGTTTTTGATCTACTAGACTTATTTGTGCACTTATATTAACCCTTGGATGATGGACGGGGCATTAGAACTACCAGATTATCAATGTTGATGCATTTTGTGTCTATAAAAAATAACTTTAATATGGGTTAGTGTATTGGGTACTGTGCAGAATATTGCAATACTTGCCAGCATTACCGAAAAGAAAAATTGGAACAAATTAGCATACGACCAGATCCGTCAGAACCCCACCTGCCGAAACCCAACCCAGTTCACCCAACAACAATCGATTTGACAAAACCTTCATGACCAGAAAATTGGGACTTTCAAAAAAACATGCAATACAGATATGTGTGGGGTTTTACTTACAGGTGGCCGGCAATTGCTCCATGTTTCCGATCCCTGCAGTGTTTTTCTTATCCCAGGGTCTGTGGAGCAATTGCCGTCATCCTGTCAACGGGAATTTGCTTCTACGTGATTTTTCCGACTTATCTGCGGTAAGAGTCCACACATACCTCTATTGGATATCTTAAAAGTCATCTTTTGTGTTTTGATGTTCGTTCTTAGCCAATGTTATCTGGTAATAAAGTGTTTGTTGATTTTTTTCCATCTAGTCTAGATTTACTCTTTTTCGGGATTCAGCCAGAATATATAAGGAAGAAAACAATACGCTTTTGACAGAACACGTTTTTTAAAAAAAAACAAACAAAACACATAGATATAATCACCTTGTAAATGTACATATCATAGAAGTGACATCTTTTTCACTCATTTTATTAGAAGTATCTGAAAATTTATATATTGATTGTTGAAGTTAAGTTTGTCTGGTTTAGACATCTAGGGGTATATTTACTACAACTGCGGGTTTGAAAAAGTGAAGAAACCAATCAGATTCTAGCTGTCAATTATTTAGTGCATTCTACAAAATGACAGCTAGAATCTGATTGGTAACATCTCCACTTTTTCCAACCCACAGTTTAGTAAATATACCCCTAGGGCCCATTTATAGGACTACAGCGCTGCGGAATCAGTGGCGCTATATAAATAAATGGTGATGGTGATGATCAGATATATTTATATAGGCAATAGGATGTGTCTTTGTTTTTTATTTTGATATGGCCCATGGGATTAAACACGAAACATCGTAACTGGATCAAGAAAGAAAAGGGATGTTGTTATATAGACCACGTATTGAAGTGCTTTTTCACAACTGAACTGTGAGAGACTTTTTTTCATATTAATACTGGATGGACGATTAACATCACATATGTTGTGTTTATGTATAATTTGTTTCATTGTTTATCGGCTCAGATATTTAGTTAGTTTTTTCACTTACTAGCGCTAGCTTATTGTTTTTGTATCCGTATGATAAGCGTCGGTCTCCTCTGGACTTGGGACAAGGGGACGTGGCCAAGCTACTTTTGGAGCTAGGTCCTGCCATTGTCGGTGTGGCCACACCACAATGTGACATCCCAACACCCCTCTACTCAAAACACCCTTGAATTTCTAGCGCACCAGCTGCAGGGGCATATTTATGAAATTGCAAAAAGCCCTACTACTGGCGAGAGCGGTTGCTTTCATCGGCGATAGTGCTTTGTACTATACAACAAGGGGTTAACTCCAGCGGTAACACTGCTGTCCTCCCCCAGTAACTCCCACTGACGGTAAGATTTCCCTGCCATTGCTGCAGATAGCTTCCCTCTGCCTTGGAAAGCCTATTTAATGAAAATTATTATTTATTAATAAATTACGGTGACAACTGATTTTTATTGCTGCAATAAGAAACTATAGAAAAAAAACAACTAACTGCGACATTTTGATAAATATTACTCTAAGCCGGCGGTTCCCAAAGTTTGCGCTACGGCTCCCAGGGTTGCTGCGGCGCTGTCACAGGGGTGCCGTGGCCAGGAGGAGAAAAAAACAAAACTTACCAATCTGGCAGTGCCCTGGGACCCAGCATCCTCCTCCTTCCTCGCTTCTCACTGAATGTCGGGCGCATTCAGTGACAAGCGGCAGGAGAGAGGATGCTGAGTCCCAAGCACCGCCAAATTGGTAAGACAGAAGAAAAGACAGAAGAAATAGAAGAAAGAAGGTCAAGTATGGTATGTAAAGAAACAAAGGGGAATGGTGATAGGAAACAGCAATGGAGGGGCAAAAGAATGAAGGAGGGGGCAGAGTGAGTGGATGCAGAGTGAGTGGATGCAGGGGGAACAGAGTGTGTGGATGCAGATGAGGCAGAGTGAGTGAATGCAGGGGGCACAGAGTGTGTGGATGCAGAGGGGCACAGAGTGTGTGGATGCAGAGGGGCACAGAGTGTGTGGATGCAGGGGGCACAGAGTGTGTGGATGCAGAGGGGCACAGAGTGTGTGGATGCAGGGGGCACAGAGTGTGTGGATGCAGGGGGCACAGAGTGTGTGGATGCAGGGGGCACAGAGTGTGGATGCAGGGGGCACAGAGTGTGTGGATGCAGAGGGGCACAGAGTGTGTGGATGCAGGGGGCACAGAGTGTGTGGATGCAGAGGGGCACAGAGTGTGTGGATGCAGGGGGCACAGAGTGTGTGGATGCAGAGGGGCACAGAGTGTGTGGATGCAGGGGGCATAGAGTGTGTGGATGCAGGGGGCACAGTGTGAGTTAGCTGTACATTATTCTATGACAGAAATATAATCGAAAAAAATATTCTTTTCCCTTGGATTTATGTGTATTATTTTTGCATACAACTAAATATGTATTTGTGTCCTGACCTAAATACTTATGACTCAACTACTTATAAAATGGGACTGCTCGGAAATTATTTTGCAGGGGTGCCTAGAAAAAATTATGGAGACTCTAAGGGTGCCGCAAACTGCAAAAGTTTGGGAACCACTGCTCTAAGCTACAGATTTGCAGAAGAAAATATTGTGCAAAGTTCTGGCCACCGAAATTGGAGATGTGGCTGATATGGGAGCCAGTAAAATCATAACTCTTATGGGAACATACCAGGAATTTTCTGCTAATTTTTTTAAGCCAAAAAGGAAAATAATAAACTTCAAAACAAAGAAAATGAAAATGTAATCTAATAGTAAAGAAGTGTTATACTAATAATTGTCACACAGCATGTTTCAGTGTGTTTAATTTTATCAGCAAGCAATTATGACTTGTTTTCATAAGTACATTAGAAACTAAGCAAATATTTGCGTGCAATTATTTTAATATGATATCGTTTTAAAGCAAAGCTGCCAATTAATATGAGAATAATTTTCAAAGTTAAAAAACAGTATGAATGGTTGCTAGCAAATTAAATTAGCAACAGCTAAACGTTTTTTGCTTCTTTAATTTTAAATAACAAATGAATAAAGGAAAATGAATAGAATGCTGATTGATAAACACATTCGCCTGCTCCAGTTCCACACAAGCCACTCCCTCATGCAGAGAGCCACGCCCCCTCCGCCACCCAGTCATCTCCACATGGTGTCTGGGAATCCAAACTGTGTCTCCAGATATTGGACTATTAGAAAGTTTGATATGATTGCTCTGGAGATGAGCAAATCAATTCAAGTGACAAAGGTCACAGTAAAACAATATAAAGCATCATTTGGACAACAAGAAGAAAAGTAAAAGAATGACACATTTAATAAATTGAAATTATAAACGAAGTTGTATATTCTAATGTTTACACCTTTAGATATTGTTAATTTATTGTCATTTATTGTCTTCTATGTGGCATTATTGTTCCCTGGTTCTGTAACATTCCAGCAATGTCTTCATCAGGCACCATGGTCTATTTTTCAATGCCTTGGGATGACATTAAGGGGATCTATCTCAGATACTATAGAAATGTAAATAAGGAAACGTGCCTGTTATATACAGCACAGCCGGAGCAATGCGGAACTCTGAACATAAAATAGACCTTTTTATGCAAATAAATTTACAAATATTTTATTTATGATTTATAAAGTTATACAAATATATATTTTACATCTTGACATAACTTTCATTTATTGGTTCATAAATGTATTTCTGCAATAGTATGTGTCATCCAGGCAGGAGGCATTGGCCTGACCAGCAGAAAAACACTTAATCTTAAAATCACTTAAAATCACAGTCGGATGGTTTCTCTCTGGCCAGGTTTGAAGTTGGCTTGTGGCGGCATGTTGTCTAGATTATCCTAGAGAGACACTAAATCAGCAGTTGGCATGGAAAAATCAAGATCAAAGCCTCAAATATGGAAGGCATGGCTCAGCTGGGGTTTGGTCAGCAACTGAGGGCAGGTGAAACTTGATTGGTAGCAGCTGAACACAGACATAGCTCAGCTGGGGTCTGGTGAGCAGGTAAGTGCAGGCATGGCTCAGCTGGGGTCTAGTAAGCAGGTAAGTGCAGACATAGCTCAGCTAGGGTCTGGTAAGCAGGTAAGTGCAGACATGGCTCAGCTGGGGTCTGGTAACCAGATAAGTGCAGACATGGCTCAGCTGGGGTCTAGTAAGCAGGTAAGTGCAGGCATGGCTCAGCTGGGGTATAGTAAGCAGGTAAGTGCAGACATAGCTCAGCTGGGGTCTGGTAAGCAGGTAAGTGCAGACATGGCTCAGCTGGGGTCTGGTAACCAGATAAGTGCAGACATGGCTCAGCTGGGGTCTGGTAATCAGGTAAGTGCAGACATGGCTCAGCTAGGGTCTAGTAAGCAGGTAAGTGCAGACATGGCTCAGCTGGGGTATAGTAAGCAGGTAAGTGCAGACATGGCTCAGCTGGGGTATAGTAAGCAGGTAAGTGCAGACATGGCTCAGCTGGGGTTTAGTAAGCAGGTAAGTGCAGGCATGGCTCAGCTGGGGTCTAGTAAGCAGGTAAGTGCAGGCATGGCTCAGCTGGGGTCTGGTGAGCAGGTAAGTGCAGACATGGCTCAGCTGGGGTATAGTAAGCAGGTAAGTGCAGACATGGCTCAGCTGGGGTATAGTAAGCAGGTAAGTGCAGACATGGCTCAGCTGGGGTCTGGTGAGCAGGTAAGTGCAGACATGGTTCAGCTGGGGTCTAGTAAGCAGGTAAGTGCAGGCCTGGTTCAGCTGGGGTCTGGTAAGCAGGTAATTGCAGGCATGGCTCAGCTGGGGTATAGTAAGCAGGTAAGTGCAGGCATGGCTCAGCTGGGTTTTAGTAAGGCTGTAGGCAGGGAGGGGAAAGGGGGAAGGAAGCAAGTGTCTTAGTCAAACATTCCCAGGAACTGGAGATTGGAGTGTATAAAATCAAGGGGTCCACACTGCCTGGTAATGAAGGGCCTGATTCATTAAGGATCTTAACTTCAGAAACTTCTTATTTCAGTCTCCTGGACAAAACCATGTTACAATGCAAGGGGTGCAAATTAGTTTTCTGTTTTGCACATAAGTTAAATACTGACTGTTTTTTCATGTAGCACACAAATACTTGCTAGCTTATTTGTACACTGAAATTTAAAGTTGATATTTGTGTGCTACATGAATAAACAGTCAGTATTTAACTTATGTGCAAAACAGAATACTAATTTGCACCCCTTGCATTGTAACATGGTTTTGTCCAGGAGACTGAAATAAGAAGTTTTTGAAGTTAAGATCCTTAATGAATCAGGCCCGAAGTTTTTTGTTTAACAGGGTTGTGTCACAATAAGACCCACTTGTGCATAAGTGCCAATTAAAAAAAAATCCCTAAAAAAAGAGTTCCTGCCACCACTAAGTCTATCTTACATGTGAATTATTTAAGAACACAAAGACAGAATGGAATTAATATAACAAACAGTCATAATGTTTATTGAATAAAAATGGTGATAACTATTTAACATACAGAAATATAAATGCAAAATAACACTGAAAGAAATGTGTTGTTATAATCTGTTTTACAAACGCTTTATTGCCCGTTGATCCAAGAACAGCTCTTAAAAATACATCATAGCTCACTTCTGGAACATAGTAGAGATATGGCATTAGTTTCACTAAACATGGTATAATATTCTACACATATGCATAGGAAATATATTTATGTTATATTGATTTCTAGGGCAGAAAAATTATCCCTAAAGGGTCCTTAGAGGACATGTGTATATATAATGAACACATGTTATGTTGATACTTTCAGTGGTTACAAATTTATACAGAGGTCATCTCAAACAAGTTTTATAAAACGTATTACTTTGATCCATTATGTTTCTCTTAAGGATTATACACTGAACATGGAGTGACTCAAATATAGTCCTTCTGGCCAAATTAATTTTAGTGACTCTTTTAGTGTTGTTAGAACTCTTAACTGGACAATAAAAAGGGTATATTGCCCCTTCTGTGATAACACAGCATTTCTGTGTAAATAATCAAGGGAAGAACGTGCCAGACACACTGAAGTATGTGCTTCCTTCATCAAAATACATTAACCCTGGTTTGCTTAACACAGTGGTTTGCTGTTATCCATCTGCTTAATAAGAATCAATGGTACTTATTATAGTACCTTCATGCATAGTCCAACTACTGTAACTTCTATCCCTCAGACCCGAAGCTGTAAAGTCCACAAGACAAGTAGAAATACAAGCACTTGGCAGAAAACACTTCAATAGGTGACACTTTCATTTTTTATTTCCCTCTAAAATGATCTGCTACTTATTTTCAACTGGAGCCGTGAAATGTATTCAAGGGATGGTTCATTCTTCCCTGGGGTATTCCTACAATATCTAATTTGTCGACCTTTCACAACCGCAAGTTGATGGTAAATATCAGCTCAGTCCTCTGTCAAAATCCCTGTGTGCTTGGGCGCTCCTCCTGACACTTCTCCCCACCGCCCGCAGCTGACGGGGCTTAAAGGTCAGGCGTGCATCTGTCTGGACAAGGGGGCTGAACACAAGATTTTGTTTCATCAGGCAAAGTCTAAATGTTAATATTACTGTATTCAGTTCATTGCAGCTTGCAGCACACACTTCACGTACAGTTGTATTGTCCTATAATTACTATGTAGGCAATTTAGGTACATTGTTCGGGTGAAGGGTTTGGTTTTAATACTTTTTCACTTTAGTTTTTTTTTTTTTTTTTTTACTTTTTCACTTTTAGTTTTTTGGTTTTCTTTTGCTGCTTGGTTTATCAAACACCCATTTTTCCATTAAAAATACTGGAGGAGCTGATCAAAAAGGGTCATGATTATTGGAGGTGCCCAATCACTAATTTAGGGTGTATACTCACTATGCACCAAATTGACTCTGAATATGTCCCAGGCTATGACTACCATGCAGAGAGGCAGTTGTATACAGCAACACTTATCATGGGGCTAAAGACACATTTGTTTGTAACTAAAGTAAGCTTTGCACATTGCCCACTAATTAAGGCAGTGATAGGCAACCTGACACACTTCAGAGGCCACATGGACGACCTTCCAACCTCAAAAAGGACCGCACAGTATCCTTAATCTCAGCAATAAGTTAAAATAATACAATTAATCAAAGAAACAGAGCACATGGTAAACATGAGTTACAAGTTATAACAAACAAATCTGGCAATAAAGCTGTAAGGAGCTGGGGCCACAACTGAAGGATCACAGGGCCACATTCTGCCCTAGGGCCACTAGTAGTCCTTCATTGAATTAAGCGTTGTGGTACACTGACACTTTCATTGGCACCTACTCTAAAACAGAGGCTGTGAAGTATCGATTGATCATAAAGTTGCCGTCCAATTAAAAGTAAAAATGGAAGCAGATAGCTGCACTTGATTGGTTCCCCAAATTCTGCACAGATGCCTGTAACAGTCATACCTTCCAACTATCCCGATTTTGGTGGGAGAGTCCCGATTCATGGAATTCGCAAGGGGCCGGGCATACACGTAAGTGGGTAGAGTTTTACCCAAGAGGACCCAGTTGCCCAAGCCCCTCCTTCACGAACTTCCCAGGAACATGCATGGTAAATTCACGAGGAGGGGCATCAACATCCCTACTGTCTCTTTGGAGCAGATTCAATCCCCTAAATATCCACGCGCGATGCCTCCGGAACGGCTGCGAGACTCCTCACATGGTTATTTTTTGACAGACGTAACGCTAATATTTACTAGTGCCTCATAGAGGTACGAGCTAAACTCAGCACTATTTTTTACCGTTGTAACAGTAAAAAAGTGTTGAATCTGCCCCTTTGAATCAGACAAATAGTAGCAAGCAGAGAGTTTATTTTATCTTAAAATTAGCTACTATAGTAACAGCATTGCTTCAAAAACGGGGTACAGTCTTTCACAGTATAACATGGGGGTCTATTTATCAATAAGCCCCTTTCTCCGGCTTAAACACTGATTTTTATCTTTTATTTAGTTAGCAACGCAATTTAACAAAAATATATAATGCCTGGGGAGTGGGCGAGAGTGGTAAGGGTTAAGTCCCCAAGTCATTCTACAGATATGCTCCTATATGAGCCAGGGATAGGGCTTTTCGACAGGGGCTGGCTGGAAAATTTTAGCCTGGGGGGGGCGATACTAGGCTCAGCAGCCTATCAGGAACAGTTAAAAGGAAAAACAATGCAGGTAATCCAGTGGCCCGGCACAAAGTAGCCCACTATGAGACCGCCCCGGGGGGGGGGGGGGGGGGGGTGGGGGGGGCACATGCCCCCCAGCCCAGCCAGCCCCTACTTTTCACCCATTAATAGATTAGGCCCATAGTCGCAGGGAGCTATTAGAACAGCAATGTCTTTGAGAGCAATCTCCTTTCTCTTCTCATATTCCGTTACACAAATTCAATCAATCCCTGAGTATCAGACAGGGCACCTTCAACATCATTGTAAAGGACAGGCAGGAGGCTTGTTAGGATACTTTCTGACATTTTAAAGTGATTTTATTCACAAATTGTACTGCCCTGGATAAGTAAATATCACTCTTCATGTTTCTCTGTCACCAATCTCTTCTCAGCTGTCAGTTTGTTAACTGACCAGACATCATGTTACATAAAAAGACGAGTACAAGGTTGTCAGACCGACTGACGCACACATTACACCGTCTCTTTCTTAGGTCGTTATACAGCAGGGAGTACACAAGGTAAGGTAGATCTCAGACTAATATACTCCTATATATGTGAATAAGCACAGCGGGATCGCCGTCTCTCGAGGTAACCACAACCACAGCACAAACACAAGAGGTTGAGTTTAACTAGCTCCACAGAAAAGACCCATAAAGTGCTGTCACAAAGGATATATCCTGAAGCCCAAAATACAGAGGATTCTGGGAGGGATGTATGAACGTCTACACTCACAGAGGACTCTGGGAGGAATGTATGAACGTCTATCACTTTCCCAGTATCTCATTTACCCCATTCCCCCTGGTTCCACCTAGGAGGTGGAAAATACATCTACTGCCGTGAGGTACTCATGGTCTTTCACGTTGACATATTTAGACAGATTTTCATTTGCTAGGTGGATGCACCAATAGATTCCTAAAACGTGGCATTAGTACAGTTATGTGACACTAAGGATATTATAATATTAATATAATAGTTTTTACTAGAGATGTTCACTGACCCCCGTGTTCTAGTTTTGGTTCTAGTTTTGGATCTAGATTAACTTAGTGTTTTGGTTTTGATTTTGGCAAAACCGCTCTCGCGTGTTTTGGTTTTGGATCCCTATTTTTTTCTACAATCCCTATTTTTTTGGGGGGGGGGGGTAAAATCACATAATTTGGCTCTTTTTTTTGTTCCTACATTATTATTAACCTCAATAACTTTAATTTCCAGTCAATTTGTGTCAAGTGACAAGAACACTTCTACCCCTCCTGTTTCTGCGTGAGCAATGGCACTGGATCACCTGGGAAGGGAGGTACTTATGGAATTCAAAACCCGCGAGATCCGACAACGCAACAATGACGTTTTGTTTTGATTCAGATCCAAGGACGCGCAAAAGCACAGAGCCGGTTTACGAGCCTACTCGGATCCCCTAAGTTCGGGTGGGCTCAGTTTTCAGAAAACCGAGCCTGAGCATCTTTTTACATCAGTATATATTCCAGGCAAATAGAACTTTTTCACTTCGTTCTTTTGGTCTTTTTATTCCTCAAATATTCCCCCTTAAATTCACTTGATTGGTCCAGGTCTAAAACAAACGCTTTACAAGGCTGGGGAATTACAAAATGCTCCACTACCTCTCCCTGTATTTCATTCATCCAGGAAAGATTTTCCACTGTAAATATGTTATCATTTCTAGATTATTGGGACTTTAAAGATATAACTTGGCTAAAAAATACCATGAGCATACTCAATTAGCTTCTGGAATCGCGGATCACATAAAGTGCAATTATGGCACCGCCACATTGCAGATTTCCGCAAAGAGAACTCTGCGGTGTAACGGTATCGGGAAGGAGGCGTCCGTGCGTAGCCGCGATCCTGGAAGCTAACTGAATATGCCCCTATATGTTACGTACCTAGGATAATATCTGTACAGTGTTTGAACCTAAGTTTTTCTGCCTGGAAGATCTGGAGTTACATTTTATTTGAGTAAAGCCAGAAAACTACACACAAGTTCAAGACCTGGAAATGTAATGTTTCTTTTTCGAAATGGAATCCCTGTGCTGTAAAGAGACAAGAGGGTTGACTTTGTTCTACCTGGAAAATCTTTTATTTAGAACCCTTCACACATAAGTTAACTTACGTAGGTCTGTTGTATTAATAGACCGCACGTATTTACCTACAGGGGCGGCATTGCACTGTTGCTATGGCAACACTAGCCAAACTGTTTCTGGAGAACATCATTTTTTTATTATTATCATCAGTAAATATTTCTGAGAGTTATTAACTTTCACAACATTTAGATGCACATTTGCAATAAACCAATCAGACATTTGCTCTCGCTGTCTCGCGCCAGACAGATAGAAGCTACTTGCTGATTGCCTGCTAGGATTCAATGCAAATTTGCACCTAAACGCAGTATTAGTAAATAATAAATCACTGTATTTCTTCTGGGAATTGGACCCATGTCAATATAACAAAAAGAGATGTAATAGACCTGATAAACAGTAACCCCTTGATGTATAAGATGAAGCCCTATCTCCAATGAGAATTATTTTAACAATTTGGCAACTGACTAAAAGCTTCTTGTGTTGGTATTATCAGTTCTTGGCAACCTGTGACAACAAGCGGACTTGCGGCAAGGTGCATGATACCATATTTTGTGTATTTACAACACTCTTCAAATGGAGTGCACGGGGCTCAATCAAGCGATTTTCCTCATTATGTCATATTTTCGCCCATTTAACAAGCCAGTGAGTGGCTTCTGGGAGAACTGTCGGCTCCCCCAGGAGTCCAGGAACAATCCAAGAGTCTTCTGGACATTGTGGCAGAGTAGAGAACTATTATGTAGAATAGCGGAGTTAGATATTGAACATAACTTCACTGAAATATTTATTGGAATAGATAGCTCCAGCCGCAGACAGGGCAAGGAATAAAAATGGGCACCAAACAGCCACGTAAACAGATGGCCAAAGCCAGAACTCAGTAAGAATAATAGATGTTACCAGAGCCCAAACTATAGCCACACTGAGCCAGCCCTGACTGACATTAATGCGCAGTGTCCAATGGGTGTCGTGGAATGGTTTTCTGACCAGGAATGAGATCATACACATCAGCCAGCATAACATGAAAATGAATGGGGAACGCTAAATCGACTCTGTCAAACCGCTGCATGCAGCATTTACAATGGATCACTTTGGTGTAACGGAGGAACAAATTAAACCACTACTCCAATCCACCCACAGAAGCTCTGATCCGTCGGTGTCACGCGCATGTACAATGAGGTAACGCTAACTTTTGTAAAGGGGCACCTCCCTTCTGACACTTTTCCCTTTCTAAGTTACTCATCCCTATGTTTCCCCTTCATATATGGACATTTTTAATTGTCCATGCAGTCTATAAAATATTCCCTATATATAGTTTTGTTTTCTAAACCTACTAGGCTCTCCAAATCTTCATAAAACCCATAGAAGTGCCAGAAGCAAAAATATAAACGTATGTATTATTCGGATAAGAAAATCATCATTTTTTTTCTGACAGCAATATTGCAAGATCTGATTTTGTGATAGCCAGATCACCGAGAAGTGTCAAAAAAAGACGTTGAATATAAGGCGTTAAATCAACACTGACATATGTATCTCGGAACATCAACATTTTTTTCATTTCCTGTAAAAAAAAGGAATGTAATACTTTCTAATTTTCCAGTTTCTGCTTGACCAAAAGGTCTGCTTGTTTGTATAGAACACAATGGGTGAAGACGCACAAAGAAAGGAAATATTATTGTGAAATATTTTTCTGCGTCCTGCCGAAAAAGCTTTAGGGTATATTTACTAAACTGCGGGTTTCAAAAAACTGGAGATGTTGCCTATAGCAGCCAATGAGATTCTAGCTTTCATTTATTTAGTACATTCTACAAAATGACAGCTAGAATCTGATTGGTTGCCATAAATCTCCACTTTTTCGGACCTGGAGTTTAGTAAATATACCCCTTAGATTATTTGTATAATACATGTGTTTGACTTGTTATTCCTGAAGACAGATAAGAATACTCAACTACAGATTGCTGAATTGTGGGACTCAATGTAAAAATCAACCAAACCAAAAGTAACAATTCCCATAATCACCAGCATTGTTAATTTGGTTTAAATTAACTTCCACAAATCCTTACAGAAACTCTTCAAAATATGATATAATGTAGGTCTCCCATTTTCAAACAGAAAACAAAATAAGTTGGTGCATTTGACACCACACTCTTCTTGCAGCTTTTTAATGGATAACCCTGCTATCTTACCATCTAACTCATACTTGCCAACTTATTCTAGTTGGCGTCCGGGAGCTGCAGGGGGGAGGTGGGCGTGCGGGGGGCTGGGCTCAGAAAATCGCGTCATCCCCTGACATAATGACGCAAATGCGTCATTTTACAGCGTGGGCGGGGCTAAATGCCACGATTCCTGGAAAAAAGCGGCATTTTGGGCCTAATTTTGCCCACTTCGCTAGGAAGTAGGCATACACTCCTGGCAGTCCGGGAGACCCACCCGGAATCCAGAAGTCTCACGGACATTCTGGAACAGTTGGCAAGTATGATCTAACTCTTACCAGCCTGTTTACTGAAGAGTGGCAATAGCGATGTTTTTCTATCGCTGCAGCGACTGAAAACCACCTATCGCCATAATTTACTAAGAAAATATTGTCCGGGAGCAGTGAAAGTAGACTTACCTCCTTACCGCGCTGCCTGGGCAGTGTCCAGGAATATGGGCGTGCGTGAAGGTTATCTCTGGAGAAAGCGGGTGAATCTCATTGCCAGTGTGGGGTATCTCTGGTGAAAACAGATCTCTGGTATATCAGATCTCTCAGATATCTCTGGTGCTACCTTGTGTTTTACATTTCAGACTTTGTTTTCCTGCTTACATCCACTCCTGCCTGATTTATCGTTCCCCTTTTTATTCCTTAAATATTTTGCACCCTCACTACAACACTCTGACTACTGTAAAGCACAACTGTGTCCTATGCTTATCACTATCCCCATTAAAAATACACTGACCATTCTGTGTATGTGTTGAAGTGCTACAAGAGGACACTGGGCAGATATGGTAAAATCTAGTCAGATCTGACAGGAAGTCAATACTTGCGTATTGCCAAGAAATGCTTACAAAAACTGTTCAGTCAATTTAAAAGGAGATATGTCAGTGTATTCACAACACAGGTCAGTAATAATAAACATTATATTATTGTGTGTTATTTATAAAGCGCCGGCATACCATACGGCTCTGTACCGTGACGGTAGCGTCGTACATTGTAGGGATCATGATACAAATAAACAACACACATCAACAGGAAACAGAAGGTAAAGATGGCCTTGCCCTTGAGCTTACAATCTACGGGGCCAATTCAGCTGGCTGCGAGGTCCCACAATAACAAAAATGAGCCATGTTTTCGGCATCGTAATTCTCAGTTTTGTGTGCAGATAAACATCCCTATGTTCCTACAGGATCTTGTAGCTAATACCACTTTCATACTGCCGCCCCGGCAATATCCCGGGTTGTTAACCCGGGATATTGCCGGGGCACAGGGCAGTATAGATAACAAGATTCCCGGGTCGGGCGGGTTCATACTGCACCTGCCCGACCCGGGTTTTAGAAAAAAAAAGTGTAAAAAAAAGATTTTAATTGAAAAAAAATACATAACAAATGTTTACTTTACTTAATTTCAGCCAGCGGTGTCTCCGGTGCGTTGCCGGCTGTCAGGGGGACCTCTGGGTACTAAAATGATGTTATTTCTAGTCCATTAGAAATGACGTCATTTTAGTACCCAGAGGTCCCCCTGACAGCCGGCAGCGCACCGGAGACACCGCTGGCTGAAAATAAGTTAAGTAAACATTTGTTATGTATTTTTTATTAATTAAAATCTTTTTTTTTTACCTCACCATTTTTTTTTTTTTACAGTATGACAGTGAGACCCGGGAATTACACGGGTTGCACCATTCATACTGCAGGTGAGCGGGGTCCAACACGGGAATTACCCCTCGCAAAATCCCGGGTCTAAGTCCCGGGATTTTAGACCCGGGATTTTGTGGTTGGACTATTCATACTGCACCAAGACCCGGGTTTTTCAGCGTGCATCTGCAAAAACCCAGGTTTTTGGTGCAGTATGAATGGGGTATAATTGAATCGGCCCCTAAGATATGTGTAGCTTACTTGATAGATAAGGTAGTGGAAAAATAATTGTTGGTGCAGAAAGTGTGTTCGGCTATTGTAAGGCAGCAGCATCATAAGACGCCAATAATTATGCAGTCATTGGTGATTGCCTTTTCTATGCTACCGATTTTGTGATACAGTTGGAACCAGAGAGACAGTGGACAAATGAAAGGTGAACTAGTCTTTGTAGAGATCTTAGGACAGTCAGCTGCTGGCAACCATGACCGTCCATTTCCCTTTCCCTATAGACAGTTAGTCATACTGGCCTGAATTATGGGAGGAAACCGGAGCACCTGGAGGAAACCCATGCAAACAAGGGGAGGACATACAAACTCCACACAGATAAAGCCATGGTTGGGAATCGAACTCATGACCTCAGTGCTATGAGGCAGAAGTACTACCCACTAAGCCACTGTGCTTAGTGGTCAACAATATAAAAAAAATAACCTATGATGATGAGAATGATGCCAATTTCTTTTTTTTTTTAAAGAGGACGAAGAGCCACCCAATTCTGCAACGTAAACTGGTGGAAGCATTAAGTGAATCGCCCCATGGTTCTTCCACTTGATTATGATCTGCTGAAATACCGGCAGAAGACGCTTGACCAAAAACCGATTGATCACATGTTGCCGATGAAACACTTCCATGCCCGTGTTCTAGTGAACTACCTATTTAACTGGTTGTTACCAGCAACATCACATTCTTTATCTTAGATAACCTTGTATATGCAAATTGGGAGGAAAACATGCCTTGCAGCCGCTAACCTCGGCTGCAGGTGATGTTATAGGCTTAAACATCATTTTATATTCTGCTTACTATGATATATTTTGACATTTGCATTACACTCATTGTAGAGTGTAATTAATCTTCTCTGCTACATTGTATTATGACAGGATTACCAGTTTACCAGCAAGACCTGCCGTGGCCCTTTCATAAAGCCCTGACTCTAATTAATGTTTCTTTAACAGCCAGGTCATATTTTTCTGTGGCTTTCTAATTGGCTTCTGTTTATCGTTTTTATTTCTTTTAGTATTTGAACGTTCCACACACATCATTTTGCCTGATGACCTAATTAGCGGAATACTTTTTCACGTCAGTAACATTAGAGACCAGTTAAAGAACAGATCAAGAAATAAGCAAAGCACACATTGCTGGTAATAGACCTTTGTTACCACATTCTCAATGGATGTCATTATCATTAAATGGATATTATGCTGAAATATTACTCACAGAGTTTGCTTGTATTTATGGGTCACGCTTGACGACTAAATTCGACTAAACAATGAGCAGATGGGTCTGGTCTATAGTTGCAACTGAGTAGGTGCATTTTCCATAGTAAAATTGGAGCTTGGGAGCATACCCGCAGCAAACCAAGGTGTGGCTGGGTGGATTGGGTCATGACTGTGTAAATTGGGGGCCATTATTGTCCTGGTGTTTAGGTGTGGTTGACCAGGGTCAGTGTGCCTATTGCACTTTCTTCATCACCATCACATTTTAAAGAGATGAATGTGGTGATCTAGTGGAGGCAGTGATGTTGGGCCTGATTCATTAGTGATCTTATCTTGTGCAGAAGTTAAGATGCTTATTTTTAAGAAGAAACGGGGAGAGAAGAGTGAAGTTAAGATGGATTTTCATCTTAACTTAAGAAATTCTTCACTTACGCAGTGGATTTTGCTTCTTATCTCCCTTTTCTGAGCATGCACAGAGTGGATTAGCTTAAGATAAGCAAAAAACGGAAATAAGATCACTAATGAATCAGGCTCCTTGTGATTATGATAGTGATGAATGGACTGCATGTGATACAGGCGGAATCGAAGCAAGAAGGAAGTCACAGACTGATACTTAGTTGAAGCAACAAGGTCCTCCATCAGCACCAGATAGTAATGCAAGGTACCTTTCAAACTTGCATGGGAAGATCGTGGCATCCATGCAGTTCTATATAAAACAAAGGTTATACATCAGATGTGTGTGCTCAGGGATGGGGAAGGTAACGATCCGGACAGGCCTGCCCAACATGTGGTTCTCCATGTATTGTAAAACTACAAGCCCCAGCATGCTTTGCTAGTAGGTAGCCAGCCGATCGCTGGCAGGGCATGCTGGGACTTGTAGTTTCACAACACCTGGAGAGCCACAGGTAGGCCACGCCTGATCTAGAACAATTTAAAAGAAAAAAGAAAAACAAAAGATGACTTAATGACCCTGATATCTAAATGAAGAGAAGTTTGGCAACTGTGCAAAATTGGAGCGATAACTAACTAACTTTTACATAGCACAAACACAAAGACAGCCCCATCGTCCTGTGTGTATTGATTTGTCCAGTACTGAACCTCTTGTATACACATACGCTGTATAAGCAAATGTTTTGCAGTGTCATGCTCCAATGACTTAATCCTTCTGTGGTTTGCAATATGTCAAACCTCTGCTCAATGCAACTCAAAAAATAAGCTTTGACTTGTTGAGTCTTGTTTCCAGACCCATGTGCCAATAAACATTAGTGCAATGCTTCTATGCATGATTTACCATGTCCACCAGAGAATGATACGTTATGAAAACAACAGCTTAAAATAAATTCAGTCACCTTTGGAAATATGTTTTTTTTTTTTTCCTTTTTCGTCGGTGAGGAAGAAACAGATGTACAGGAGACATAATTTGTAAGGATCCCAGTTACAAATGTGTTTTTAATAGCATAAACTTTTAATAAGTTATGCAAAAGGTGGTCGGCTGAGGACTTCAAGGGTCATGATTGACAGGTAAGGCCAAGGCTGCATTCCACTTGAAGCCCATGTTGAACTTCTGCATTAAAGAACGCTTCCCCTAGTCACGTTTGCTAGGGTAGCTGAAGAATTTAATAAGGGATTTTTTAAGCTTGGCTTTCATGGTTATTTTAAGCACTGCTTGCCAATTTAGGTGCCTTGGTACGGTTACACTGACTGCCTTTCAGTTCCGCTAGGAATTCTCCCTCTGTTTTTCTCGCAGAAGTCTCTGATCAGCTCCTGGAACTCATCTCATGTTTCTGATATGAGTTTAATAAATGTATCTTATGCTAAGTGCTCCCCACCAAGCCTGGGCCATTAGCCCGTCTCACTCATACAGCGGAATGAGCAAGATTTTTTAGGCTACCCAGAGCTCTCTCTGCCTTCAGAGACATATTATTACTGTTCTGCATTTTCAATACGGTCATTACTTGTTTATTAGGTATCTTGTGGATTAAACATGCCATTGACAGGCACTTGGAGGTACAGTTAACGGCTAGTTAAGAAGTATTTCTGTGGATGTAGGTACATTTTAAAAAAGAACTACAAAATGTATGCAAACATTATCTATAATGTATATAAATGTAGAAAACTGTAGTATCAAAACAAATAATCTTATTTAACCTTTTTTAGTTCTAAAATGAATAGCTGTGATCTCAATATATCAATTTGTAATATCCCAGAAGAGATGCAACTATCTTGGTTTACTGGGCCTGATTCATTAAGGAACGTTAAGCAAAAAATTGAGTAAGTTTACTTACTCAAGTTTTCTGGACAAAACCATGTTGCCATGCAAGGGGTGCAAATGAGTTTATTATTTTGCATATAAGGAAAATACTGTCTGTTTTTTTTTATGATTTTGGCAACCACAGTCACATGATGTAACGTGCAGAGAGGCTTTGGAATGCCCCTCTGAATTTCAAAAACCTACCCCTACCCATGACAGAGCGCAGTTTTCTTTTAAATAGTTCTTATGTGCATTCAATTCAGATGAAGTACCAAGATAATGTAACTTTGTCAAAGCAAATGTATGGTATTTATAAGCACTTCTTAGTCAATGCAGTGATTTTTTTTATATAGCTAAGACTTATTTCTAGATGTGAGAATGTGAGGTCTGGGGAAGAAAATCAGAGAACTACTTATTTAACGAGAAGTAACATTCTGCTGTGTGGTCATATTTTCCTTCTCTCCCGGAATGTCCTGGAGACTCTGGAATTTCTGGGAGTTCTCTCAGACTCCTAGAAGAGCATGTAACCCTCCCAGATCCCGTCCACGTCCTTCATGAAGTGGGAAAGGACGAGGCTTAATTAAGCTATTTGTGGCGAAACGCGTTATTGTGGCTCCACCAACCGCTGTTTGATGACACAAATTGTGGTATTGTGCAGGGGGGAGGGGGGGTCATGATGAATCAATTCACTGCATCAAGCCCCCTGGAACCTTGACCTCCCTTTCGGGATCTGAAAATGTCGCTTATCTCTATCAACTACCATTCTGCCGTCTTATTTTGTTTTTGATTAAATGTATGAAATTACTACAACAAAAAGCACACCGGCAGGAACAAAAACAAACAGGTGGATTTATCATTAGACAAGACAAACAGCTAGTGGCCAGACAAGCCATGTCCAATATAACAATGCTGCAGATTTGCAAATGACTCCATCAGTCAAGCCAGGGGTGTTCCTCTAATGAGGCAAACACAGGCAGCTGTCTCAGGCAGCAGGTTGATGGGGGCAGTAAAAAATAGGAAATTCATTAACAAAATGCTAGTTTTCTTTCTAAAAAAAAAACTAAGTTAGTGTTTCCAACCTTGTAGGTAGAGATCAATGAAAAAGTTGACAATATTTGCATATTATTCTGTACTACATTAAAACAACTACCTTACTAATATAACTGATCAGGATGGACTCTATTTTGGTTGGTCTTAACTTAAGAAACTTCTTATTTAAGTCTCCTGGACAAAACCATGTTACAGTGCAAGGGGTGCAAATTAGTATTCTGTTTTGCACATAAGTTAAATACTGACTGTTTTTTCATGTAGCACAAATACTTGATAGTTTATTTGTACACTGAAATTTAAAATTGATATTTGTGTGCTACATGAAAAAACAGTCAGTATTTAACTTATGTTAAATATCAGGTCCTCTCTGTCTATATCCATCCTGCTTTAATATACTGATAAATATCACTAATAAATAAACATTGTGGCCATAGCTGGATACCCCATTACTTCATACTTGCCTACTTTACCTACGTCACCTCCGGAAGCTGCAGAGGGGAGCTGTGAAACCAAAAGGTGGGCGCGGCTTGATGATGCCACTCACGTCATTAAGTAGGCAGGGGCAAGGCGCTGAATGCTTAATCAGACCCATGCCTTTTCTGTGCTCGCTGAGGTGGGCGGGGATAGATGACGCAATTTGCATCACAGCGGCACGTCCCCCGCCCACCTTGAGGGCAGTTAAGTGTCCTTGAGGAAGCATGGCCTGTTTTATAGGAAGACAGGAAGGTTTTCACCAGATTTGGGAGTCTCCTGGACATTTCAATTGAGTTGCTGACTATGTATCACTCTCTTACCAACGGAATATACCGCTATGAACAGTAATTGTCTAAACACATTTTATTAAGAGAGTGTTACTTTTTCGTTCCAGACAAGAAAACTAAACTTCCGTGAACCTTACCTTGATCAGTCCTAATCAGCTCTGGGCTGTGTCCGTATCAAAGCATCTAGACGCAGCTGGATGGCAGGATGTCAGCACAGTTTCTGTACAAGACCTGTCAGTATCCAGGGAGGGGGGAGGTGATGTATCTCTATGTCACCTGCAAATGAAGGAGAAATGTATTGGGATGAGCAGGATAATACTTAGGAACTTGAAACTTGGTGTCTGCCCTGAGGGTATTTTTGTTCTGACTTGTGGGAATAAAATACCTTTGCATATGAAATGCGTTTCTACTTTACTGGAACCACAATGAGGGAAAGAGCAACGTTATAAGAGGGTTTTTTTGTGGGTCACCTTCAAAGGAGAAGATATTTTAAGTCATATAAAAACATTCTCAATTCAAGTCTTGTCCAGCTCCTTTGTGAGTTGTTGGATTCTTTAAATTAACCCTAGAAAGTAACATAAAAATTCTAAAGGTTTTATGCTGGCTTTATTATTATACGTAAATGTAACTATATTTTTATTTAAATAGGATACATAGTAGAGAACAACAAAAAATGTAAGAAATATGTACGTTTATATAAAAAAAAATACAATCAAACCCCCTTTTTCTGCCAAACGAAGTCTCCTGTGATGTTTTCTAGGAGGCTATATTATATAGTATCATACGCCTCCATATGTTATATATAGGCATTTGAGGCTATATGAAGGTATTTTGGCTATACCAAACATATTGGCTTTCTGCTGGCATTTGAGGCTATATGGAGATATAGTGACTATAATGACATATGAGGGTATAGTGAGGTATAGTGACAATGTGATGGCTTATGAGGCTATATGGAGGTATAGTGACTATGTTAGGACATGTGAGGCTGTATGGAGGTATAGTGACTATGTTAGGACATGTGAGGCTGTATGGAGGTATAGTGATTATGTTAGGACATGTGAGGCTGTATGGAGATATAGTGACTATGGGATGACATGTGAGGCTATATGGAGGTATAGTGACTATGTTAGAACATGTGAGGCTGTATGGAGATATAGTGACTATGAGATGACATGTGAGGCTATATGGAGGTATAGTGACTATGTGATGACATGTGAGGGTATATGGAGGTATAGTGACTATGTGATGACATGTGTAGTTATATGGAGGTATAGTGACTATGTGATGACATGTGAGGCTATATGGAGTTATAGTGACTATGTGATGACATGTGAGGCTATATGGAGGTATAGTGACTATGTGATGACATGTGAGGTTATATGGAGGTATAATAACTATGTAGTGGCATGTAAAGTTATATGGTATATTGGCTATATGGTTAAGGTTATAATCAGCTACACATGGTTTTATTGGCATGTGAAGTTATATGGAGGTGTTCTTGCAAAGTCATACCTGCCAACTGTCCTGAGTTAGGTGGGACAGCACTGATTTGAGGGGACCGTCCCACCAGATGGCACCTTTGTCCCAACTCCCAGGAAGTAGAGGAGAAGAGAGGGGTTGGTGCAGCCACGCACTGACACAGCCAGGGAATTGAAAAGAGGTGCACTATAACATTTTCAGTAACTGATATCAATAGTTAGAGAACATCTTCATCGTTGTCGTCATATTAAAATTTAACTTTTAATACCTTCTATTAAAATAAATATATTTTTTATATATATATATTTTGCAGACTTTTCCAATTGAATTTATTTTAATAAAAAGGTATTAAAAGTTAAATTTTAATATGAATAAGACATTCTCTAACTATAGATATCAGTTACCGAAAATGTGAAGGAGTTATAGTGCACCTCTTTTTGAAGAAACTTCTTGGCCCTTTTTTTTAAAGATTTATTCAAGTTTTTGGTTGAATAAATCCACGGACAACAAAAGAGAAAATATTTTTAAGAAACTTTGAACCGAGGGGAACATAACTGCATGAGAAAGAATTTTGGGGCTCCAAAATTAAACTCTGCTTATAGGGGAGGGGGACTATTATTGTTCACTTCCTGTCTGAGCAGGAAGTGATGGTCAGGGTGACGTACAATTGAGGAAGGGCAGATGGCCCAGATGACGGGTGTCCTTACCTGGAAATCTCGTTGGCCCCTTTAAAATTTCGCTACTGTGCCGCCAAAGTGCCAGTTACGCCCTTGTATATATGTTTCACAGCTGGCAGACCACAGGAATACCAACAAAAAGTATATATTTCATTGGCATTTTTATATAAGCGCTTCACTGACTTTCATTCAATGCTACAAGGCCACAGACTGCTTAAAATATAGACACTGCAATAAAAACTAAACATATAGCAAACAGAGGACGAGCTGTGTGACCTCTGTACTATCAGTGTTCTCAAAATTAAAAATAAAATAAAGGAGATTCATTTAAGAACAGAATTGGTATCAAATTCAGTGCTAATGTCTCTCACAGAATTATTCCCTTCCGCATTCTTGCTGTAAATCTTACCACGGGAAAACCAATTATCATCTCCTGATATTACACAGGCCTTTCATTTGATGCGGAAAACATGCAGTTTAATTGCTTGATTTAGATCTTGCTGCAAAAAAACCCAACTAAATCCAGCTGAAACATTGCTTTTAATTATGTTAATTTATATCCAAGAAGCCAAGTTTACAAAAAACAATAAAATTAATTATTTATGTCCCTATTAAGACTGGGTATACGTTATTAGGATAATTGACTGACAGGATTTCTTAAATATGTTTTTGAGTTTGTTCCTGCTGTTGGGATAAGTTCACATTTCCCCTGCACCCTGTTCAGCTGTCACTCGCTTCCACTGTCTGCCACTCAACGGAGCGACAGGGAAAAGCAGAATAATAGAATCATAGAACACAGAAATATTTAAACTCACACATGACAAAATAAAGTAAAGGAACAATGCGTCATGTTTAAAGAAAAAAAGATATTATGGAAAAGTAAGATTTTACATATATTAGACTGTAGTCTGTAGTTTAAAACAAAAGCAATGCCACAAGGCAGGAATAACATAATTATATCCGCAGACCAATAGTAGACAATGGGTTCCATTTAAAAATGTCACAAAGATAATTATTGGGGCATGACGGTGGCTCAGTGGTTAGTAATTCCTACTACCTACTAGTAGGTTAATTGCTACCAAATTGACCCTAGTCTCTCTATCTGTCTGTGTGTTAGGGAATTTAGACTGTAAGCTCCAATGGGGCAGGGACTGATGTGAGTGTGTTCTCTGTACAGCGCTGCAGAATTAGTGGCGCTATATAAATAGATGCTGCTGCTGATGTTATGGACTACATAATATGCAGATGAGCAGCCCATTTATTGGCAGATCTATCAAATGGTATATACAGGAAAGGGGTACCCACAGGTGCTTCCCCATTTAACATGCACTGACGTTATACTTGTTCCATAATCACCATTTATTCAATGTTTAATGGGACTTAAATCCCACTGGGCGTGTATTCCCAGAGACTGGCCCGGAGAAGCGGAATTTCTTGATAATTTGTGGCAATAAGCGAATTGAAGCAGTGATGAAAATAAACATTTTTATGGTCACATTTTGATAAATAGGCCCCTTAATTTTCCCCCAATGCGCCTATGTGTTATTTTACATATCACCCTTCCTTTATTTAGACTTTTAGGGGCATATTCAATTAGCTTGGCTGTCCGCGATTACGCTCCAGAATGGTCGGCGACAGTAAAACACAGTACGGCAATAAGGAGGATTTTCCCCATAGGGTTGCGAAGGGAAATCTGCGGTATTGTATTACTTTGAGTGATCGTGGACCGCCAAACTAATTAAATATGCCTTTGCTTTTTCTCATAATATAGGTCTAGTACAGGCCTCCTATACATCTTCAGTTAGTCATGAGAGTGTGGGGATATCTGGGGTGTCAAATTTATAGTTTTTAATGCTTCTATTCCATTTGTGGAATTATGAAAGAAAGGCATTTCTGTGGGGGGAATTCAACTGCAGCTGCAGTGGCGCGTGGACATCACGGTGTGCACATTAGCGGTAATTATGATAAAAATCTCCGTTCATAGAGGTGCAAGGAAAAATTAGTGGAGATTTCTGTTAAATCTCCTCCGCAAATTGTCTCAGGGACGTTCTGGATTCACTTCGGGGCTAATTGAATTCCCCTATTTGTGTTTGAATGGTGTAAATATCATTAAAAGTATAAGCTAATATCTGATTACTGGTTTCTCCGGGGACATGTGGAACCCAATGACCCCAAAAGATGTCTTCTCAACCCCCTAATGTGCATTTAAATATTTTGTTCTTATTTTTGATGTGGGTGCAATACAAAGCACCTTCCATGTTTTCAATGAAGGACCCCCCTCTTCTATAATGAGCTGGATTATGCCACCATTCTCCTTCCCAAAGCTCCCCAAGGCTCCCCTAGCATAATAACTATAGCAAATAAGAGTGTGACTCAAGAGGGGACGGGTTACAGGCAGGAATGTAAGATGTCCCATACACCACTAAAAAGGACAGGTAGCTTCTTGGTGACATCCTGTCAATATCACCAAAATGGAACAGTGTGGGAGTGTGCCCACCAGTGATGCCCAAAGTCTTCATGTCTTCATCAGGGCAGTGTGAGAGGAGAAGCTGCCTTTGGTGTAAATGTAACACCCCATTGGTGTTTTAAGGAACCACAAACACCAGTGACTTAGGCTGGTTGCTGTACTGACAACACACCCCAGCCTGCTAGAGTGCGAAGGAGGGGCTGTAAAAGGGGGGGGGGGAGAGAAGGAGAAATTAGAAGAGACAGAGATACAGAGGAGACAGTGAGACAATAGAGCATACTTGCCAACTCTCCCGGAATGTCCGGGAGACTCCCGCATTTTGCGAGAGTCTCTCGGACTCCCGGGCGAGTGTGGCAATCTCCCGAATTCTGCCCACTTCACTAGGAAGTGCCCCACTTCCTAGTGAAGTGGGCAGAATTAGATCCCAAACGCCGCGATTCCCTGTGAATCGCGGCGTTTGGCCGTCCCACCCCCCTTCACTGGCTGGCTCCCGGAAGAGAGCTGAAGAAAGTCGGCAAGTATGCAATAGAGGTGATGTGAAAAGCTGGGAACCAGTGTGCCCTGAATAGGGGGAGAGTCCCCAGAGCAGAGAACCCTTCAGAGAAGGGGGATTGCTGCAAGTGGCTCTATGTATATACTTAGGGATGTAAGAGTAGAGATCCCTGGAGAGAAGGGGGGATTGCTGCAAGTGGCTGCATGCATACACTAAGGGATGTAAGCATAGGCAAACCGAGGGGGTTTCCTAGTGCCTAAAACCCTCTCCAAGCCTGGGGCACTGTATAATTGAGGTGGCTGGACCCTGCCCCCGCTTCACACGGCTCTGCTTGAAAAGGGAGAGCTGCGTACACCTAACAGTAGTGCACGCAACATTGCCCATGTATATTATAGGGATAGGAAGAGTTGGAGAGCAGCCAAGCACTCTCTAAAATTATAGCGACGCCCCCATGCATGCTGGTCACGCCCACTGGCGGCTTGGTGTGGAAAACCCCTCTACAAATCCTGCTTTTGCCCCTGGTAAGAGCAGAGACCCCTGAAGAGAGGGTTGTAGAAGAGAGTTGTGGGAAACACAGAAAGGGGTAGAGAAAACACTAGAGAAGAATGTTATAGCCAAACTGATTTTTCCCTGCTTGCACAGCTGAGCGCTACACAGAGAAAGGGTTATAGCTACATGTGTGTGCTGAAGATAAGCTACCCTGTTATTCATGCATGTGTCTGGAAACAGATAGGCAGAACTGTGAACTACTGTGACATGAGTCGCTGTGGAACTACTGTGACCAGGAGAACCTGGTATGTACTGTGATAAAACCAGAAGTGTAAGAACTGTGCCGGAGAAGTAAGGACATATATTTGCAACCATATTCATACTGCTCATTAAGAACTGTGCTGGAGAGTAAAGGAGCTGTATATATATATATTTCTGCAACCATTATGATTATCGTGCTGGAGGAAGAGGAGTGTTAATAAAGAGCTTAGTTTGTGATAGAAATGGCCTGAGGGGCGTTACATTTCCTTCTCTCCCCAGGCACTAACATTTCTAATTACAGCTGTGGATTTCATCAAAAATTGTGTTTTGGTCAGGGCTTGTATTAACAGCATACTTGCCAACTCTCCCGGACTCCCGGATTCCGGGTAAGTCTCCCAGAGAGCTGACAATTCTCCCGCATCTGCCCACTTCCTAGTGAAGTGGGCAGATTTGAAGCCTCGATGATGCGATTCTCCGGGAATCGCATCATTTTGGCCTCCCCCCCCAGTGTTAAAATAAAGCATTTGCATCATTACGTCACAGGTAGCGGGGCTCAAATTACGCGATGCACAGAGCCCCGCCCCCTCACGCCCACCTCTACACCGAGACTCCCGGAGGCCAATTGTTAAAGGTTGGCAACTATGATTAACAGTATACTGAACTGCTCCAATCTGCACAACCACTTCCATTTTTTGAGAGTGCCAAATCTACTTTCCCATAAGTCCAACCTATTTTGGTGTTCACCAATAGGGACTGTCCTGCCTAAATCAGGACTTTTGGGACATAGACCAATTATATATAAATAAATGTATCTCATAAATCAGCTTGCATTTATTATATATATATATATATATATATATATATATATATATATATATATACTTCTTCTGTGTTTTAAGTACAGTGTTCATTCATATTCAATGCACTACATTTATAGCATCAGCCAATGTGTGTATCCAAAAAAATTTAATCCAGACTATGAATAAGTATTTCACCCAGTGGTATAACAGTCTGTATTAACATGCTGTTCTTTCTGTTATAATGATGATTATGGTTATTAGCATTAATTTAAATAGTACTGTGTTATTCCACTAGGCATTGCAGTGGGAGGCAAAGAAAGACTTATGGAAGGAAAACAAACAGATGGAATACTGCCGATACCTTACTAGCGCATATGACTGCCATTCACCACACTACAGTATCACTCTCTCATTCAAGCATTTCTCACATTAGATAAATCTATAACTGGTTACCTGCTTACAGTTAGTCTAATTTACATATGAGGAAACATGCAGCTCACACAGCACTTTATTATGCACCAATGCACCTGTTAGTCACGCACACATCCCCCTTTGGGAAGGGTCCAAATGCTGTGTGCCCGGTGGCATATTGTGGGTGGAGCTGGGAATGAGCGTGATGACGAGAGTAAAAATAGTCACTTTAACACCACCCAATTCATTTATTACATGAATTACTTTTCCATTGTACCCCTACTGTACAGTGTATTGTTTTATTACATTGGTAGTATTATACCTACAAATGTTCTTTCCTGTATAAAGTGCACATGTTTGATACAAAATGTGTGCCATTCCCATTGAAAGCAGGAACACTCCCCTAAAAACTGGTTTATATATATGCACTGGAAAAATGGCTAAAAAGGTCTGAAAACTAATGTTCGCTTTAAACCGGTTTTACTTTTCAATGTGCTTTTTCACAGGAACTAGAGCTTTTCACCTATTAATAAATATACTTACTACTTTTTATTGTACTTTAAGAAGCTAAAGTATGTTGATGTAATTGTTCTTGACAATGATAATGCAACAAGTTCTATCCAAATGTCAGGAATTTTATAAGAAGTTCCTACAGAAAAGGGCAGCTGTTTTGTTTGTTGAACGTTGTATGAGTATACAGCCTATCAATTCATTTTGTAAATTCATACCCATGAAGGAAATGCTTATATGCCTACACTATCATCTCCCCTTTTAGTTAACATAACATCCATATTGGATTTGGGGGTTTGCACTGGAGTAGTTGTTAAGGTATTAATGCTCAATCCGACCCATCGCACACCCCATTTCTGTCAACCTGTGTCACACACAGTCAATAACCCAGTGCTGTCCGGATTCAGCCATCCCTACTACTGTGTGAGCTGACCAGCAGGGACAAGGTTAATCGAATAAGCGCTCAGCATGTGGATCCGAAGCGTCTCATGAATATTCTATGACATCTCAGCAGCGTAATCTAGTGAGGATATTCCACATCACACGCTGAGCCCAAATAATCATGAGAAAGGTTACTAATGAAAGATGAGCGGCAGAACCGCCATGCTAACATGCAACAGCACCTGCAGGCAGACGTTCTGTGGATGCTTATAATTAGGAAATGAAAGCAAAAAAAAATGAATAATGATTAGGGGTTTAAAAAAAAGTAGCACAGATTCGGATCGTAATGAACCAATCCAGTTAGATTACAATGTGACTTGAGTAACTTGTCCACAAGTGCTTCACTATCACTTATAGAGGATGGATACTCCAGACAATGACATTCTTTATTGCGATCAGCTGGGTGTATCTAGCCACCGATGGTGCCACATGATTTCATGTCGCAGCCACTTTGATTAGATATGTCCGATTCCTGGTCAATTGTGATATATATTATACATTTATACATTTGGGCAGTATGGTGGCTTAGTGGTTAGCACTTATGCCTCACAGCGCAGGGGTCATGAGTTCAATTCCCAACCATGGCCTTATCTGTGTGGAGTTTGTATGTTCTCCCTGTGTTTGCATGGGTTTCCTGCAGGTGCTCCGGTTTCCTCCCACACTCCAAAAACATACTGGTAGGTTAATTGGCTGCTATCAAAACTGACCCTAGTCTCTCTCTCTCTGTCTGTGTGTATATGTTAGGGAATTTAGACTGTAAACTCCAATGGGGCAGGGACTGATGTGAATGAGTTCTCTGTACAGCGCTGCGGAATCAGTGGCGCTATATAAATAAAAGGTCATGATGATGATTTATTTTATAGCCAGAAGATGTCTGCTACCAAGGGAAGAACTTTAAAGGGGGGGGGAAAGTCCTAAACCTAATATGTTTCTTACCTAAAACTATTTTGGGTGCTGTTGAATGTTTTAGGACATGTCCTGCAGATTACAGAATTGTAAATATATTCTTATAATGTCCTGTTATATATAGAGTCATTCTGGGATTTCCATCGATGCGGGCAGGTGTTATCTATAATTGCTTTCGATTATTTTACATCAATTCAATTTATAATTCACAAGTACTTTCCATTTGTGGTTTATACATGGAACGGAACTATGAGATGATTATCTCGCAATATCATTATTACCTGCAGTTATTGGTACATTATACTTTAGTATATGTCTACCAGCAGTCCTATTGCTGAACAGTGACGCGGCTACATCATGGGATACTGATAATAACAATATAATTCACAGTGGAATGTCACACTATTAGGATTACTAATGTCATGTACATGATAAGGAGACACCAAGAAAGCTCAAGTCTACAGAAGCAGAGCTTCTATACAGTGCAAGAAATGAGTTATAATTATAAGTGAAGGACATAACTAAGGACAGTTGTAAAGACGTCAATTAAATAAATATATCATACTTGTCTATTCTTTCAGAATGTCCGAGAGATACCTGACTCCCGGGAAAGTAGACCTCCCTACAGCCAACCCTTAAGTTCCCCCAACCCTGTTGCACTATGCCACGAGAGGCCCATAGAGTCGGCAATATATATGTGTATATAAACAGTATATTGCTTTAACTAACAGAAGAGATCTCGTCAGTTATAATCAAACAAGGCTGAAGCACCATATCACTCAATAACCCTGATTAAGACAGGGGGGCTGGCTGGCAAATTCTAGCCCTAGTGCCAGACTCGGCTCAGCAGCCAATTAAGAACATTTTAAAGGAAACAAGTGCAGTCAGCCCAGTAGCCCAGTGACCCAGCCCATGGTAGCCCACTATGGGAACGGCCTGGGGGTCTCCCAGCCCACAGAACTGATCTCATTATCGTAAGCAAGTGTTGTTTAATGAGAATGTGGGTGGGACTGGACAGAACAGGGCAAGTTTTGGGTGGATCGTGGAAAGGGCTTGTCTTACTCGTACCTGCCAACTTATGGCAAGTATGATCCAAAGCTGCAGAAGGAAGGTGGACGTGCAGGGGATGGGGCTCCAAAAATCGCGTCATTTTGGCCCCGTGGAACCAAACGCCGCGATTCCTGGTGAATCGAGGCGATTTGGACCAAATGCTGCCCGATGCAGGAGATTGCCATACTCTCCCGGGAGTCCGTGAGACTCACCGGAAATGCGGGAGTCTCCCGGACATTCCGGGAGAGTTGGCAAGTATGGTCTTACTTTTTAAAATGTTTGGATATATGCAACACATAAACCGTATTATATATTGCTGCATTTGTCAGCAGTGATGTCATCAGCTATAATCACACAGTGTGGCAACACAAGTTTTGTGACCATACACAGCACCAAGGGCCTGAGATCAATGGTACAGAACACTTTCCTCTTGTATTAGATGAAGTATCTTAATATATGAAAAATTCCAAAGCTTTTATGTCAAACACGCTGTAAGAACACTTGATCGGGCTCATGAGGCTTCAGGCACCGCAAGGTCTCCAAATCTCTCTACACTATCATTTTGTTTACGGAGAAACTTGCCATTTATTACATGAAGAGCTGTTGAAATGATGTAGCTGTCTTCAAGTGTACACTTCAGGTAGAAATCGCGGAGGTTTTGCAAATACAGTTTAGAACACTATAATTTCCTCAATGGAGAACTAATGTGAAAAAGAGCTTCAAAAGCTTTTCGGGTCATTTTGTAATCCTGGTCCTGTCTAAACGGAGACAGAATTAACCCCCGGACAGTTAATATTTGTTTATGAGAGAATGGCAGAGATAAAAAAACAAAATTCTCTTGGGATAGCTCCTCAACCATTAGGTTTAGGCCATAATTAGTCACCAATGCTTTATGTCCAATGACAATGGGGCTGATTCATTAAGGAAAGTTAAGCAGAAAATTGAGTAAGTTTTCTTACTGAAGTGCTCTGGACAAAACCATGTTACAATGCAAGGAGTGCAAATTAGTTTAGTATTTTGCACATAAGGAAAATACTGGCTGTTATTTCATGTAGCACACAAATACTTGATAGCTTATTTGTACACTGAAATTTTAAGGTGATCTAGGACATGCCCTACCCCAAATATAAATCTGCCATCACATTTTAAATTTACCTCCCCCTCCAATGCAGCATGGTTTTGCCTAACTTACTTTTGCTTAACTTTCCTTAATGAATCAGGCCCAATGTGTTTTTCAGTGGGATGTTTTGACAACCAAGGCAAAGATTTGAGACTCTATCACGCTAGGCAGGCATGGGGAAGCTTTCACCAGGGGAAATCCAGCGAAAGTCTTTGCTTTTGGGGTCTACCGCCAGAAATAACTGGCAGTAACCCTTTGATGTTTAAGGAGAAGTCCTAAATCTATTGAAAACACAGATTTTCACAGAGAAAGGGCTTTTCTCCCTATAATAAGCAGGAACCATAGTCTTACCAGACATGATGAAACTCTCATGAATTGGATCTGAGCACCAATTTGCTTTCTGAACAGAGCAGCCAGCAGATCACCCTCGCTTGAATCTGACGGATCATTAACAGGTCTGCGGTGTTGGGATTGAGAGATTGATTCTGTATTTAGGTAAGAGTCTTGTCATAAAACAAACCTCACTAGAGGATACAGAGGGTGCTGCCATGGGGAAATGATTGTGATGGTATTTAAGGGGGTGCTGCTATGAGAGAGAGCTGGGGGACGAGTGTGAACGCATTAGCTGGGGGCAGATGGTTGTTTTATTCCTATGTAAGTGATTTATTAACAAAGTGATAGAAAATAAGAGTTAAGCAACACAGTTATATCATATACTGCTCATCTGCCTCCCCCTCAATTTGGATCGAGCAGCATCTCCAAGCAATTTAACTTCTACTAACCCAATCTGACTGCAATCGGTTTCCATGTGTTGTCTCTCTCAGATTGCCGTCCTGTATCTCAACTCCCATTTCCCTCCAAGCTTACTGTCACGGAGCCTGAGTTTGGAGTAGACTTCGAAGCCCTGCTCTAGACAGACTTACCCCTAGAGAGTCTAATGGTAGAGAGGTATTCACTAGGGATCCCAGCAAGGGAATATGGACTTAGCTGCTCTCTATCCGCAGGTCGCGGTCCTCTAAGGGGGACTAGAGCAGGGTGAGATGGAACCGTGGAGTGGAGCAGGACTGCTGGACGATAAATGCAGAGGTTCAGGTGAACGGCAGTGGATCGAAGCGCTGAGGTCTTTAGAAAGCGAATAGCTGAGAACAGGACTGATATGAGGCATGAGGTTCCTGCAACAATACCACAGGGCTTGATCGTGGAACAGGTAACACAGAATACCAACTGAGAGGTGGTGACCTGCAGAAAACTGATGCACTGAGATCCCTGGAAAGTGACCGATGATAAGGCATGAGGTTCTTGCAATAATACCACAGGTCTTGATCGTGGAACAGGTAACACAGGATACCAACTGAGAGGTGGTGAACTGCAGAGAACTGATGCACTGAGATCCCAGGAAAGCGAATAGCTTGAGGACTGGACCGATGATGAGGCACAAGGTTCTTGCAATAATAGCACACAAATACTTGATAGCTTATTTGTACACTGAAATTTAAAGTTGATATTTGTGTGCTACATGAAAAAACAGTCAGTATTTAACTTATGTGCAAAACAGAAAACTAATTTGCACCCCTTGCATTGTAACATGGTTTTGTCCAGGAGACTGAAATAAGAAGTTTCTTAAGTTAAGATCCTTAATGAATGGGGCCCTTGGTTATTAAAGTATGAAAAACGCAATAGTGAAGGAGTTAACCCGCTCTCTAGGCACATGATTGAAGCCAGGGGGTATATACAGGGCCAGTGCTAGGGTCCACGGCGCCCTAGGCATTTTTAAAAAAGCGCCCCCCCCCCCCCCCCCCCCGCAAAAATCGCCGCCCCCCACGGAAAAAATCTCCGCCCTCTTCCCTCCTCTCCTTACCTTGTCTCACCACCGCCGCCTCTCTGCTCCGTCTCCTCCCCTCCACTCACTGACACTAGTAAGTGGAGGGGAGGAGATGGAGCAGAGAGGCGGCGGTGGTGACAAAATAGCCTCTTCCCCCCTCCCCGTGCATCTGAATGCTGTGCGGCGGCCGTGACAGGTATGGTCAGCGGTCGCCGCACAGTTTTAAAGTCTTTTAGTATTCTCTGGCGCCCTCCAGGCGCCCTCCAGAGCCAGGCGCCCTAGGCAAGTGCCTAACCTTGCCTAATGGGAGCGCTGGGCCTAGGTATATACACTGCTTCCATCACTTTGCCGGCTAAGGCCTCACAATGCATATTATTATGTTATATCGCCAATTAGTGACACGCCAACTATACAGTTCTCAATGTACTAACAAGCCGACAATTAAATATTACTACATTTAATATTAAAGGGACATTTGAAGCCCTAGCCACTTACAGAAGCTCTGCAGTGTAGAACTATATGAACAACATGTTAGAAAGTATTCATTTAGAACAGATAGCTATAAACATGTAGCAGCTTCTGGCTTATTCCTTATGTCACATGAATACATTCAGATGCACCATAATGCACCCATTGTGGATGCGACCTACCGCACACAGCGCAGAAGTGGAAATGTTATATAATAGCAATGTTTCAATGCCAATATATTCTTGAACTACCCTAGAACACTGTTCCATGCACCAGATATCTTATAGCTATAGCTCACTTCATACATTTAGTTGCCTGGGAGATAAAGCCTCTATCTCAGGGTCATACAAAGTGTTGGCACTTTGAATTTTTAGCTGGATTCACGCTAACATTATGGAGCATTCAAAGAAACATAGAAAGCATTACTAATGCTATGCAAAGTGTTGCAGCGGTAAGAACGGCTGGCTTGCTTTTTCTTTACCCTTACAGTGCTGATTTTTATTATTCTTCGTATTATTAATATTTATATATTTATATACCGTCAGCATAATCCACAGCATAGGTAAGTTGTCGTATTTAGAGACAAAGGGTCTGAGTCATTAAGGAAAGTAAGGCAAAAAAAAGGAGTAAATGTTCTCTGGGACAAACCATGCTGCAATGCAAGAGGTGCAAATCAAGGGCCTGATTCATTAAGGATCTTAACTTAAGAAACTTCTTATTTCAGCCTCCTGGACAAAACCATGTTACAGTGCAAGGGTTGCAAATTAGTATTCTGTTTTGCACATAAGTTAAATACTGACTGTTTTTCATGTAGCACACAAATACTTGATAGCTTATTTGTACACTGAAATTTAAAGTTGATATTTGTGTGCTACATGAAAAAACTGTCAGTATTTAACTTATGTGCAAAACAGAATTTGAATTTGCACCCCTTGCATTGTAACATGGTTTTGTCCAGGAGACTGAAATAAGAAGTTTCTTAAGTTAAGATCTTTAATGAATCAGGCCCCAGTTTATTATTTTGCACAGAAGCTAGATACTGGCTGTTCATCTAACACACAAATACTTGATAGCTTTATTTTTACACTGAAATTTTTACCCCAACTATAAATCTGTCTCCACATTATAAATTTACCTCCCCCTCCAATGGAACATGGTTTTGTCCAGGTTCAAAGTTACTCCTTTTTTATGCTTTGCTCTCCTTAATGACTCAGGCCCATATTGCCTTACATAGAGTTGAGGCAATTTCCATCTAAAACACAGGCGTGAATTGCATCCCAAAAAAATACACATTCTACATAGTATGGTGAATCGGACACATCTCAGGTGATCGTCATCGTTAAAAGTTTGTATTACTAAATAAAAAGAGAACTCTCTTTGTATCTCCTTCACTGAACAGGACAAGTTAAATGACGGGCGGGACAATGGGGCAGTCCACCAAAATCGCAACCTACTGGAATCGGGACGATTGGGAGGTATGGTCTAAGTCTACATTGGTCAAATTTACTTGAATATTCCCTTATTGTACCTGGCCTAGGTGTCAGGCGCTGTCCCCGCTGATCCCGTGAGTCGGGGACGGACGCCTTCCTTCTTCCTTCCGTTTGTGTGGCCTGTCGGGCGCATGCGCCCTGTCTCGTCCCGTTGCCTAGCAACGGGACGCTACTTTCCCCGCAGGATTCCCCGCCTCTGGCTCCTCCAATCACCAGCGAACTTGCCCTATTTAAACCTGTCTCTGGCGCCATTAGGGTGCCAGAGTAACAAGTTATATACCTAGTGTTCTTGGTTCTCCTGCTCCTGATTGTGCTCCAGCGTTCCTGCTATATTGTTGTGACCCGGCTTGGCGACTACTCCTTCTTCTGTGTGACCCAGTTGTACTGTGACCTCGGCTTGTTGACTACTCTCTCGGATTCTCCCTGGTACCGTATATTCCTGATTAGCACGACCCGGACCGTCTGACCCTTCTACACTACACCGGCAACTGGCTAGTAGGACCGCGACCTGCGTACCCTGTGCAGCGAAGTCCAAAACTCCTTGCGGGGGTCCCTGTCGAATACCAGGGGTACGTTAGACTCCGCACCTATTAGTTTAGTAGTGCTAATACCGGTTAGTGTCCTGCTATTGTTATCCTCAAAAGGCTAACGGCCTGACACTAGGCTTGCATGTCCCTTGCCTTCCTTGACCCGCCTCTATAAGTGCAAGGAATGGTATACGCGTGATGCATACAGACACAGGCGTAAGACTTTATGTAGACATGTGCAGTAGTCGTACTTTCCTTTACTAAGAAGGGGGAGGACAGAAGAGAAGTGGATAAAGACCAGGAAACAGATAAAAGCTGTGGATGTACAGAATGAAAACGTAGGATGGACATGGCTACAGAATCATGGAAGGAAACAACATAGAGGAGGACAAAAGAAATAACCAGGTCTCTGTGTTATATATTCATTGATTTATTGTCCCTTACTCCTCAGTACTGTCATTCCTATTGCTATATGCAGGAAATGGTTAATAAAATAAAAATAGAAAGGAGAACGGATGGAGCAAATCACAGAGACGAAAGAGTGAGAGGGACGGACGGGGTGAATGACGGGACAATGTGAATAAAAAACCAGACTCCAAATATGTTTTTTATTGTTTACATCAGATTGCATTAGATCACATCCCTTCCTGTATATGTAATAAATATATGACTTACAGTAAATGCTCCAACACCTACCCCCATTACTGGTCTTATGTATTATGTGTATGCACCTCAGTCGGGGGCAGACTCACTTCCCTGCCAGGGATGGATATAGGGGAGATAAATACATCTTGTTTCCCTCTGAAGCAGTGATTACAGTAAGACCGGGAAGGAGCCGCCTGGGACAATCGGCCCCTCCAGTGCAGAGCTTCACACAGAACCTGCTGACTCTACAAGAGGGATTAGGAAACGGATGACAGTAGTGCTGCTTTTCAGCATCGCAAACAGGGGGCTGATTTTACACTTGATTTAGTCGGTGTGAAAAAAATGTACATGTACCCAGCATATTGTATGTGTTATGGGATAAAAATAACCCTACACTGCCTAGTGTACTGCAGATACATGATCTCCTGGAGAATGGTGGGTACCGGTGCCATAAAGATGCCATGAACATATTGGCATCCATGCTTGGATTAACCTTTAATACACAATAAAAAAAAAAAAGAATTGTCCACTCTTATTTTATGTATAGCTTTCTAAATGCCATATTGCATCTTTTACTAATTTGTGTGGAATAATCCTTTAATAAGTTGATGCTCTGCTTTCCAGTCATGTTATTATATTATCAGTTTCTTTTTTGTGATTGCAACTAAAGCTGCTCTGGGTACGACGGCTGAGCTGTGTGGCTGAAAAAATGGTTGAGTACAAGTTGTAGCAGGGCATATGTGTAAGGCAATACAGTAAATGGTGAGTCCATTAAATGTGCTCAAACCCGTCAATTTCCCGCTCATCACAAACCTATAAGTAATCAGAGGTCCGGTTTCTCAACAAGGCATCTTATGCAAGTGCTTAGGGTCCAGCGCTCTTAGGCTTAGTTGACGTCTGTCCCTTACAGTATTTCCAGGGGCTCTGTTGGGTTATGAGGGTTTGCCCCTGGATTATCTTTTTAAATAGACTAAATGCCCAGCATTGCTTTAATTCATAACCGCCTACTCTACCGGAGTGTCCAGGACTGCGAGAAGTTCTCCTGGACCCCCAGAAGAGTGGGCCACACCCCATATTCTTGCAAAGTGGGCGGGTCATGATGACAAGATTTGCTGCGGATCATGACATCATAGCTGAGATGAGACAAAGCACAGCATTGGGCAGCGGGGAAAGGGCTGTGCTGAATCGCGTCATTATGCTCCCCCCCCTCATTTGCCCTTTGGACCTTCCCTCTGGTTTCTCCCAGTTAGAGGTATAAAAAGTAGACAAGTATGTCTTAATTATTTTGGTTGCTGTGTATGATCCTCAGGATCTGCTCTTAAGATACCCATAAACAGGAAGATCCAAACAGACCGCCCTGCGGTTAGATCTGTCCGATTTCCCCACAGACATATATACATGGTTTCATTCCAACTATTATGTGTTCAGGCCAAACAAGGCACAGTGATTGCATTCGGATGATGCCCGCATAGTCAGATGCTGCGCCAGTTAACATCTGAACAATCAGATGTTGGTTGGTTTCAGCAAGGCCCATTTTTACGCTGTAATTTTTGGTCAATTTACTGGTAAAATGAAATTGCAGCATGTGTTGGCATCTGTGTCCTGTATGCTTTACAAGCTAAATGTATTAAAGATAAGTATTTAAAATATAGTAATATTGTCTTATTATGACAGTCAGTGGTCAGTAATATTGGAAAGTGTTCTGTGTATAGAGTATTCTGCACACAACATGTAGATGCCCAACAGCAAAGTGCTCTGGAAATGATTTTCCAATGCTGTCAATTAAGCTGTTAGGAACTAGAAATTGCTTGTTTGCTGAGTATGATCTCTCGATTTCCACTGTTCTTTATATGGCATATTACAGGAATAATGTACTGTTTACATTTGCAAATGCAGAGCCAGCTCTACAGCCATCCAATCTTAAAACGTAATATTTGTTTTAATGGATGAAGCCTGTAGATTCTTTTAAACATAACAGACTTTAGTGTGAATAATTGTGGCATGGTAAAAGCAATATGGTGGCAGCAAAATTCATTCTGTGCCCTAGGACCAGAAACTGGTGAACACTGAATACACCTAAGGGTATACAATATCGCCACTTGTGTAAGCGCTGGGGTTCAGACAGAGCTCTCACTGCACCTCCGGTATCTCCGCGCTGGAGAGCCAAACATCTCGTTAAACCCTCAGAGTGTTGGCGGGCAATGCTTGATACTTTGTCAACTACTAGCAGTGAGATCAGAGGGGGATATTGTGAAATATAGAGTTTGATGGTAGAAAAGAACCTACAGGTCTAGCTATCTAGTTTAGCTTTTTGACTGTGTGCGTGTTTGTTTTTTACTATACATTTTAGATATAAGTCTTAACAATAGCCATTGGCAAGGCTAGCGGAACATGGGACACCCGGTAAGCGCAGCAGGAGGGTGCCAGCGCTTACCAGGGATGCTCGCTTGCCGTGTTCCCCACTCTGGGGAGAACAGAGCAAGAATTGGACCAAGTGCAGGCTCATGGGGAGGTGGCACATGCACAGTGATGCCACATGCACATGCCAAAGAGGCTTGGGCATGTGCCAAATCCGGACGGGGGAGCAGGAGATTCCAGCACCAGCCCTAACTAGAGGTAATGTGAGTACTCACCACGACTGCTGGGTGTGGTCTATGAAACGCTCAATCGCTGGGCCCTATGGTAATTTTTTAAGGGGGCCCAATGTTCTGCTCCGGAGGCCCTTCTACCGTCTGCATTCCAGTAGCTCAGACCGTAGCGGATGGACCAACGTCGCCGAGCTCCATGGCAGTCACATGGGCTGCTTCGGTGGAAGTTCTGTCACCGACATGGATCTATCGCCCTTTCTGTAAAAAAGTTCTTTCTCGTATTGCCTTTCAGTCTTCCTACCAACAATTTCAAAACTTGTCCCCTTGTTCTAGAAATCTCCTTATTTTCAAAACTGCTGCCTTCCCAAAATTTCTTTAATACATTACTTATATTTCAATGTTTCTATCACATCTCCTCTGCCCCTCTTCCTCCAAGGTGTATATATTCAGTTGTTGCAGTCTTCCCTGATAAGTTTTGTTCTTCAGCCCATACAGGATATAGTATAGTAGGCCTTTGCTCAATTTTATTTCTATTTTATTTATATGCTTTTGGAGAGCAGGCCTCCAGAACTGTGCACAGTGCTTAATGTCAGGTCTTACCAGTGACATGTAAATCGGTAGTGTTACTCCCCTCTTCCTGCTCTTACTATACAACCAAGTACTATTCTGACTCTCCCCAATTTTTGGCTACAATGATTGCGTATCCTCAAATAATATGAAACGATAACTCTAAAGTACCTGTTCTCTGTGATTGTTGACCATACATCACCATCACTTCTGTATTCTACTGACGCAATTTTGCATTCCACATGCATTTTTTTAACATTTTTATGTATTTAATTTAAGATTCCATAGTTTAGTCATCTATTTTTTTTTCTCTATCATTACACATTTGTTTTTACCCCCCTGTTGCAAATGAATCATCAACATTGCATACCTTACCTTGTGGACAACAACAAGTAATATAACTAATAAAAACATTAAAAAACATGACTCGCTGCAGTATTCCGTTGGTTACCAGCCCTTCCTCCTGAGTTTAGAATTTCGACTTTCAGGCTAATGTCCTTTGGACAAATCTTTATTCTTTTCACTACCTTTGAGTGGAATGGAAGGATTTTCCGATTTTGATGTAATGTATTGTGGCATACCGTAATAAAGGCCTTGCTAAAATCTAAGTAAGCTATATCCATTGAAGTGCTATATCCCTGTTTCTTAAAATGTTGCCTAAGGCAAAGTACTAACATTGCCTCATGACCGCCACAGAACTGCATTTGACCCTATCCTGTCTTAATCTAGCTCTGTAATCATAGAGTCCTATAGACTGTTTCTTTACTTAAGCTTCAATTTTCCAAACCAGATTATTACCGCAGGCAAAAATGGATGTAACCTATGGAGTAAAGACAAGGTCAAGCCAGGTTTTAGGCATGGTTGGGTGGACTAAGGCCAAACCTGTGTAGTATAGATATGTAGTCGGTATGGACTTAAGCATAGTCAAAGTATTAATGTTTGGTAGGTGTGCATGGTGTATTGTCAATTAGACACTAGGATTCCAAGCTTCTTCTGAGAAAAGTACTAAATTGCTAAACCTCTCAAGACACAATTAGCACCTATGGAAATTACCTGAACTTCCCTATGGTAAGGGCTTGCACTAAAGTATCAACTCCTAATATAAGGTCTAATACATAAAATAAGAATATATTTGTAAAATAGTTTTTCACGTTTCTAATGGTTCCAACAGACATTAGCTACAGTAGCCAGACAATGTAACCATTTCCAGTTGAATGAATATCTAGAAATCCATTCTTGATGTTCAGATTGTCGAAGTCAGCTAATTGGATATGGTCATTTCAAATTAATATCTATCAATCCGATTGTCTATGTCCAGAATTATGCCACTAGTATGCTACGGCGTGGAGGAGCGCAACTAACCACAACATGTGCAAACACTTATACACGCATTTACACGGACACATACACATATAACTAGCTCACATTAAAATTAGTTGCAACACATAGTTATTTGTAATGAAATGTAACAGAGTTTATGGTTAAATACTATAATGTTATGTACACGTTAGTGAGATCTACGGTTCTGGTCACAGGAAACATATCATGTCTGGTATAATTCTAATCCCCTATTTATCTGCATAGGTCCGGTTCAATCGCTGAAAGGTTCGCACCTTGCGTATGCTAGATATGGTTATAGGGAATAAATGATCATGTATGATATTGTGTGTGTATTGCTAATAGACCAGTTTGAACTAGTTTTTGGCGGGAAGATAAGTATGCATCTTCTGGAGAGCTGACCCCCACCCTTGGATGGCAACGTTTGAACTGGCCATTGACCTGCATACACTGGACCTTCCTGAAGCCTGAACATATGGAAACATGCCAAATCATCTGTATTGTTTTCACTGTATCACTGACTGTATATAAGCAGGGGCTCTGGGACCAGTAGTCAGTTACATTGACCACAGACTTCAGGACTGAATGACTGTATTCTGAATCCAGAGCGCCTGCAATAGTAATGGCTGTACTTATTTTATTTGAATTGTTACTCTGCTGCTTCTTGCTGTTAAATCGCATTGTGTTTTGGAACCACATAACTGGAAGTGGACAATCGTTGTTGGATAGCGACTGGACATACATAACAAGATTTTGACATACCACATGAATAACCAAAACATTAAAGGACAGTACACATACCAGTAAACAAATTACATTTTTAAAGGGATCCTTCTTTTTTATTTTCACTCATTAAATATTAATTAAATATTAAGGGATCTATATACAAATATATATATTAGTTAAATGACTATCTAGTTTCTATGATAGTGCTACTTAGTCATCTGTTAATCCAGGGTTCTTAGTTGAGCCCCAAACCTGGTAACATTGGAGATGGATAGGGCTCCCTTGACTAGACTGTAATAATTGCAAGTCCCCTAACACCTGCAGGATCATCAGGCAAGACCAGGTATGATCCCCAGCAATAGGTCCATGACACATCATATGGGGCTAGATACTATCCCATGAAATAGGCTCACGACACATCAAGTGGGGCCAAATATGATCCCCAACAATAAGTTGGGGCTGTATAATTATACCACCACCCACAACTGAATGAAAGCTTCATATTTATATTTTTATTTTCTATTATTCATTTATTTATTATATTCTGTGCCCACTCCATCAGGTACTGATAAAACTTTAGTTCCTGCTCTTATTAACCTTTATGTAAAAAGTGCCAGCATACTTAGCAGCAACAATTTTAATCTCCTGCATTTACTATTGCAATTCCTTTTAAACCGAAGCCAAACCTCAATCTATTTTGAATGCAGCAGCTAGATTAGTTTTCCTTGCCAAACATTCTTCTACTGATGCTCTGCTCTGCCAGTCCCTACATTGGTTGCCTGCACTTTACAGAATCCAATATAAAACACTTCAACAAACAAAGCCATTAACCAAACTGCACCAACATACATCTCTTCCCTTGTCTCCAAATAGCTCCCAGCTCGAGATCTCTCATCCACACTCATTACTTGCTCCCATTCGCGGTTATAGGACATTATTTTTGGCTGCACCCACTCTGTGGAATTCTCTTCCTTATACAACAATCTATCAAATGCCCACTCTGTTCACACAAAACATACATATAGTATAGAGATATAGTAGACACAAAACCATGAGATTAGATATAGTGTGCACAGGGGAATGACATAAAACTAGCCCATGCCATCCCCTGTGCTAGGCACAAGTAAGCAAATCATCATCATTATTTATTTATATAGCGCAGCTAATTCCGCAGCGCTGTACAGAAAACTCATTCACATCAGTCCCTGCCTCATTGGAGCTTACAGTCTAAATTCCCTAACGTACACACACACACACAGACTATGATCAATTTGTTAGAAGCCAATTAACCTACCAGTATATTTTTGGAGTGTTGGAGGAAACCCACGCAAACACGGGGAGAACATACAAACTCCTCACAGATAAGGCCATGGTTGGGAATTGAACTCATGACCCCAGTGCTGTAAGGCAGAATCGCTAACCACTAAGCCACCATGCTGCAACTCCAATTTTGAGGTTACAGTCCCTTTAAGCATATTGTAAAATGTAGCAATTCACAATTATATGGTTGGTAAATATTGTGACCATTCATGAGGCATTTGAGTGCAACAGTGCTGTCAGTCAGTGTGTCATTATAAGCAATATGATTGGACACTGCCTCATCTCGAAGCATTGTTCTAGCAGTTCAGTGCAACACTCCAGCAACCATATCTAGTAGCATTGGCTACTGTAATATATAGCCCAGAGTGAAAACAAAGATCTATTTTGAACCTGATTGTTTCTAACAATCATGTTAATTTTGATAAATACCCCCATTAGTGCCTAGTGGCAGCGTGTTAATATACTGTCTGCTTTCATTTCCCACCTAAATCTTACATGCCCTGGGAGAAGGAGTGTCAAAGGCATTATTCTGCTGTGTACAGTGTACTAAATGTATCATCACAAAACACCCAGGAACCCATTATAGGGTGTACATTAATAGTTAATAACTAATAATAGTTTGGAATTGAAATTATCCTTGGACCAAGTTCCTGCACCTAGAGAGACACATATGTGAGTTTATTCCATGTGCTGACTTGGGTAGGTGACTGTGGTATTATAAAAAACACACAGATTATTTCCTATAAGCAAGATAATTGTGAATTAGTTCCTAAATTGTACAGCAATTAGTCTATAACTAGACCTGTGCTTGTTTTTCAAAAAGATTTGTGAAATTAATTCAATCATTTATGCCGGCAATAGGGCTCTGATAAATCCTCCCTTTAAAGTAACTAAGGAGTGTAAATGCTGATATGTGCCGTATTTTGCATAAAATCGCTCTGCGTGTGCCCAGAACTGGACTTTACGTCAATGAACGCAGCAACATCCAATTCATCTTCCAACGCAAAGGACCCTTACTGCTGCCTACAATTTCAGGGGCAGAATGGGGAGGGGAATGGGTGTATGCACGTGGTCATCATCATCATCATCATCATTTATTTATATAGCGCCAATGATTCCGCAGCGCTGTGCAGAGAACTCATTCACATCAGTTCCTGCACCATTGAAACTTACAGTCTACATTCCCTAACATACACACACAGACAGACACATAGACTAGGGTCAATTTTGATTGCAGCCAATTAACCTACTAGTACGTTACTGGAGTGTGGGAGGAAACCGGAGCACCCGGAGGAAACCCACGCAAACACGGGGAGAACATACAAACTCCACACAGATAAGGCCATGGTCGGGAATTGAACTCGTGACCCCAGTGCTGTAAGGCAGAAGTGGTCAATGAACTTTAAGGGTGCGCCAAGCTGCAGCGCATGCAGCAATGTCTGATTCATGCTTTCGGCATCTCGGGGGTACGTGTTTTTCTGTCGTATCACTTTCACCAGCTACAGGTCGGATCTAAGTGCGTTTTATGTACAGGAATCATTCACAACATCCCAATAAATGTATTTTATGGCTAGATAAAAAGAAAAGAAAAAAGAACACTTTTTGTTTTGCCATTAGCAACTATATTATTAATAGGTGACATTAATTAAGTGTTTTATTCTGTACGTTCTTTTGGGACTTATATTATATTATATTCTACAGATGTATTAGACGTATCGTGCAGTGTATTTTCTGTTTAACCAGAGTGTACCTAGACCCGTATTCCCCAAGAGATGTATCTTGAGATCTGCTCCTTGTTGAATATGGATGTACGTATGCCCGAGTTTACATGCGTGCTTTAGTTAATCCGGCCCATTTTGGTTATCTCCATCTATAACCCAGATGCAGAACTCTGTACACAACAGCGCCACCACAACTCCAGGTTGTGGGAGGTACTGAAAACATGTAGTAACTAATAATTACTGATCAAAAGACTCTCAATGATTGAGAATTTAGCAGAACACACAAATACATATTTTCATAATATTGTTACTTTTCCTTGAACTTGAACAAATACATTATTATGTATTTTGCATCCATTACCATGGTAACTGTGTACTGCAAACATCCTTAAATATTTTCCTACAGACTAAAGGCTAAATTGTACGTTCTTGATCCAACTGGACAATGGAAGCTTCAATCAGACAAGCGGTATGTCTTACGCAATCCATGTATAAACAAGGTTACCTAGGGATAAATAACAGGATGCTGTATCAGCGTGTTCATCCACACAATAAGTCCTCAGTAATGGAATGTATCACAAAGAAACACCATTTTATATTGGACAGTGGAGGGGATTATTACAACATCCAAGTTAATTCAAAATCTTTTCCAGCTCTATGCTATAATTGGCAACAGTCTCTACGTTTCAGAGATAATGAGAGGCTTTGACCCTGGAAAATTTATTTCCCGCCTATAATAACCAAGTCTCCTATTTTCAAGTGATTTACATGGTGATTTGTAACATATTATATTAGAATATATTAAAAACAAGTCACAATGTAAATCTCTACCTTTTCAAAATTTCAAAAATAAAATCGCCACACATTACAATCACAGAAATCATGGAATCAACATGGGATATTCAAAAGTAATCTCTCTGGTTTCAGAGACTCGAGCTTGCCTGAAAACCAGAGAGAGGGGTGAGATTTCCATTCATTTCAATGGACAATGCATTTCAATGGGCACAGAAAGCCCATAGAAATGCATTGACAATTGAAATGAATGGGAAAATATTCCAGTAAGTAAATTATGAAATGCTTTTGTTGAACTACGAGTCACATTAAGCCATGGCACCTATTGACTGCTTAGATCTGCTGGCACTGTTAGAACTACAAAACCAAGCAATTGCTGGGACTTGTGAAACTACAAATGCCTGCATACCCTGTTAGCCCAGGTATGTGGAACAGTTCCACAGTAGTATTATGTTGCTTTGCCACCAGCCCCATTTTTATTTTCTTTTTTACTTTTTCATACTTGCCAACTCTCCCAGTATGTTTTGGAGAATTTTAGGGAGTTCTCCTGGCCACCCTGCCACACTCGCAGAACTGTGCCACTCGGACTTGCCAGTTGTCAAGTATGTTTTTTGCAAATTGTATGTTTTGTATATACAATAAATTATGTGAACAGAACAATCAACAATAAACTAATTCAGTTGTGTCATATAAATGTCATACTACAGAAATTATAACGCACTATTTTGTAACACAAAATTAATTTTGCAATAAGGTAATTTATTGTGCCGACAAAGTAAGTGATAGCCACAAGTTTAAGCAGAACATGAAAAGCTGTTTGTTGGTTGCAGATCAGTGAAATATAAAATCAATATTATATACTAGTTTCTGGCAGACATCATCACGCAATTATTTTTGTCTGTAGCCCCTGGTCATGGTGATCAATTGTGCTGGAGAGCTTTGGTGTAGGGGCTGAGAGCAGTATTAAATGGGTCTACTCATCCAGACTACATCCCCCAGCATGCCTGGCGGTGGGCAGTGAAAGAACTATCCTTACAAACTTTACTGCAGAGCGGGAGAATCTGGAGGAGGATGAAAGGAAGTGCGGGAGAGTGGCAGGGGAGAACAGTATGGCAGGGGAACTTTTATCGTTTATGACCTGGCACATATGAAATAAATATAATGCATGATTATATTTGCATGCTGACTTGGTTTGTGATTGCAACACAGCATGTGAATTTCATATGTGACAGGTTTAATGTACTAAAAATAATGAAAGTGAACAAAACATTCATGCACACAAAGCATTCGCATTCCATGGTTACTATAGTTACTACTCTGTGCTACAACCAGAAACAAATATTTGGAAAGACCACTTTCAAAATATTTCTACTAGTTTGTGCTGTTTACTTATTAAATTTATAGTAATCTACAACAAAATGGGGCAAGAATTTTATATAACAGGTTTACATCTGTGCACAAACCAAAATTGGACAATATGAGCGCTTTACACAACCAAAAAAGGGGTGAGGTCATCCCATGTTGGGATTGCTATATCCTCGGGGGCCTGACTAGAACCACCTTCCCTGCCCTTAAAAAATAGTTTAATCACCACATGAAACACATACGTGCTGACTGGCAGGATGATGAGACAGTCCCTTTAAATCGGGACTGTCCAGGTAAACTGAAACTGTTGGGATCTACGCACAATCTCACAATAATTTTTGCTATACTTCTGTGTGTATTACTGCAGTAACAAGTCCGGCCTGATTTGAACTGACCACTACTTGTTCTTACTGATGGATGTAAATGTGACTTTTACTGACTGTAACCTTTCTTATGGTTGCTAACCAAGCTTAAAAGTGTTCTGGAGTGAATACCAGAGTCATGAACATTTTAGTGGGTGATCAGACATGACATCGTATGTAAAGTGGAGCATATACATATGGATTGCCCATTGCTCACAGTTTCTGCAGAAAAGAAGTGACGATTGTCAAGTGACTTTATCTCCTAATTGTGTCAGGTCTGTGAATACATTTAAAAAGCTGCTCTTTTGTGCATGTGCTTTAGTTTCCCTTTAAATATAGAGGAACACTCTATATATATGAACAAGCAATCTGCACGGGCAAAACAGCAAGTTATCATAACCTCTGGAGAAAAATCCATTATTCTGTCGTGACCCTGAACATAAATCAGCCTCTGCAGCAGTTTAGGAGAAGTGTAACCTCTTGCCCAGTGGTGGCCCCTGGTGCCACAGTTGGATTGTCAAAAATAAGCCTATTTCTCCTGAGCCTGCTCAAAATTCAAACATTCCACACTGTGCGACACAAAGACGCAGCGGCTGCGAAATTCTCCATGAACGTAACATAAATAATATTATTTTTTGTGACTGGAGAGACCTGTGCGTTGTTTCACTTGAATCAGTGAGTCACTGTGTGCAGTACATATTATGTCAAAGCAGCGATTCTCTGTTATTTGCAAAAATTCGATCTAACCTCTAGCTTGCAAGTAAACTACATGAATATACAGGAGCTAAAACATAAAAGGGATGTTGTATTGACAAAAAGTCAGTTAGCAGTCATAGATGCCAGTGGTAACTATTGACTCCCTCCACTTCAACTATATTCTTTTGTCTTACAGCTCTGCCCTTTCTCTTGATAAATAAAACTCTTGTTTCATCTCAGATTTTCAACCCCCGTCTCCTCTTTGCCACTTTCAACTCCATCCTCTGCCCAATCCCCTACTATTCTCTCCCACTCTCTTACAGCACTCGAATTTGCCGCCCACTTCACTGCCAAAATTGATACCATCCGTCATGAAATCTCCTCCTGCCAGACCCCATCTGCTTTGCTAACATCCTCCCTCTTTACCCAACCAATCAGGTGTCCTTTCCACCCCATCTCTGGCAGTGAGGTCCATGCTCTTCTGTCATCTTCTCCCCCATCTACCTGCACCCTTGGCACCACCGTTCTCCCCCCTCTACCACCGGCACCACCGTTTTCCCCCTCTACCTGCAGCCTTGGCACCACCATTCACCTTCTCTGCTCCATTCCTCCCGAAACCTGTCTGCACCTGTCCCACCTCTTCAAGTTGTCTTTTTTCATTGGCATTTTCCCTTCATCCCTTAAACATGCTCACGTCTCACCTATCCTCAAAAAAAGTTTCTTGACCCTGCCTCTCTCTCCAACTTCCCCCAATTTCTGTTCTCCCATTCAGCTTCAAACTACTTGATTGGATTGTCTACAACTGTCTCGTAAGCTTCCACAACTCTTAGGCTAGGTACACACTGAAGAATTTTCCGATCAACGTGTTATCTACAACGACTTTACCTTTGATCCAGGTCCAATTGCTCGGACAATTAATGCGCACACACTGGTCACGTTTTAGACGATTAACGGAAGACCGACAGTCCGGGAAGCGACTTTTCAAAGCAACATTGTAGTGAACAAAGATTAGAATTTTGTACACACTGAAACAACTTATGAGGTCCATGTAACGATATCCCCAAGAAATTTAAATAAAGGGCAGAGCATATTCAATTGTACCCACCCCAAACCTCATAAAAAAGCGAAGAGAGAAGACGGGAAAGCTTGACTAATATTTTAAAGAACTAAGGGAAAACATCAGTGAAAAAAAACTTCATGGGAATGTTTAAGTTTTTTTCAGAAGCTTATGCCACAAAGGACCAGCCACTTTCACCATTAAAAAGTTACATTTTATAGTACTAATATTAATATGTTGAAACCTTTTATTTTTTAACTGTTATTTTTTTTCTATAGAATTCAACAATAAATCTGTTGGATGTACAATGTGTGGTTTATTCTGTGTGTTTTACAAATATATGCATGAACAAATAAATAAAGGTTTGATTATAAAACATGTTCAATGTACATGTAAAGGGTCACAGAACACAGGTGCAAGATGCAGTACCATTTACACAGGTGTACTAATATGCAACCAGACATATCTAATATATAAATGCTTAGTGGCGTCTGTCTGTGTGTTTGTGAAAAAAAAAAAAAAAGTTGCAGCGCCACCTGCTGGGCGGAGTTATACACTGACCTACTAAATTCTTAGTGTGTGTGGGAAAAAAAATTCAAAAAGGGCTGAAATTTGGTAGGGCCCAAACTCATTTTCGTGAGGTAATTTTACCTCATGAACACACATGTGTAGAGGCGTGTGTTAGTGTGTATGTGTGTGTGTGTGTGTGTGTGTGTGTGTGTGTGTGTGTGTGTGTAAAAAACTATTTCTCAGAAAGGGCTCATCCAATTGACCTGAAATTTGGTATACTGACATTATTTGACAAAAAAATTAGAATAGTCAAGTCAGTTAACTTCCATCATCCCCCCTTCCCCCCGTGGGAGGGGTAGTAAAGGCTAAATTTACGAGTTGAGGGGTCAAACTCATTTTCGTGAGGTAATTTTACCTCATGAACACACATTAAAAAGGGCGCTTGCGTCGGGAAGTAACGCTCTTCCCCTGAGGAGGCCTGGGCTAGGCCCAAATGCAAGACAAGAACCTTTTTAAGACCTTAAGTAGCTTGATTTGACTAGAATGCATGAGTATCATGCACGGGTTAACTTGTATAAAATACACATCTATACACAATTATAGGAAACCCAAAAACGTGTTATATACAAAAATGTATATAATTATGCAGGCAGACAAATGGAATACACATATTTTGCATTTTATTAATATGAATTGGGTGTACAATAAAGTGACACATAGCTATAAGTAAGGAGGCAGAGACATAAGCAATAGAAATGAAAAAGTTTTTTCTACAACAATACACTGACAAAGGTTTCTTATTAAAATGGCAGAAATATGCTGTACGCATTAATGCAATAGACACCTGCTTTACCGCTAGAAGCGCCTAATTACCAAATGAGTGATGTGAGGACAACGCACCACGTGGGACTGGTAGAGGCATCATCAGAAATTAACATACACCCACCCCCAAACTAGTTGCAGCTCGAGGAACATGAACTACATCATCGTTATGTGGATTGGTCTGAAAATATTAAACAGTACGACCAACCAAATGAGCCGACAATCAACACTTTGGAATGACTTTCAACCATTGTATACTATACACACTAACCCGACTTCCGACCGAACAGTCGTATGTCGGCAGATTTGCCAAATTATTGGATGAAAATGCTCCAGTGTGTACCCAGCCGCACTCTCTCCCCATCCCTCTCCAATCTGGCTTACATCCTCTTCACTCCACCAAGATTAACCACACCAAAGTCACCAATGATTTTCTCTCTGCCAAGTACAAGTGTAATTTCTCCATACTCATCTTCTTGGAGTTCTGTGCCCCTTTTGCACACCGTTTACACCATTGGCCTCTGTGGCACTGTTCTCTCCTAGTTCACTTCTTACCACTCCATTCTTCCTCACTACCCTTGGAGTCCCACCAGGCTCTGACCTCAGCCCCCTGCTCTTCTTGCTGTATTCTTTCTCCCTTGGTGACCGAATCTGTGTCACAGCCTTGCCCTTCCCCATTAGATTGTAAGATCTCATAAGCAGTGTCCTATGTTCTGTACAATTCTTGTTTTCTGTATACCTGATCTATTATGTCTTAAACACTTAAGCTTCTTGAATTGCCTGTACTTTGCCTGTTGGTCCTCTACATCTGCTTTAATTACCCACTGTACGGCCCTGCAGATAATAATATTATTGCACAGCTCCCAACCATCCTAATTTCAGCTATTCTCTCTGTCCAGGGTCCCCCTGTATCTGTACCAGTCTGTCTCCCTACGGCACATGGCCACTCTTCAGAGCAATCAAGAATCTACAGTGACAGCTAATCGGAATGAACCACCAGCTACACTCTGATTCGCTGCCAGACTCTCTATCACATCCGGTATTGCTGTGCTAGCGGTATATCACGCAATCACTAGGCCCCATACAATTATTTTGGTGGGGAAAGTGGCCAAGTGATACTGATCTATCTGCTACAGAAACCTCCACTCTGCTCTTCTGAGCATCAAATGAATATAAATAGCCACAGAACAGCCTTTCATCCTCACGGATAGTGGTCATCTGCAGACTTCACACTGATAATTCAAAGAAGACCAAATATTGATTTAATGGTTAACCTGTGTCCTCAAGCCTTTTGGTGCCCATGGCTGCTGCCTTTTCTGGCTAGCTTTTGTCTTTTCCTAGTTTCTGGTCTCAAAGACACCAGAGTTGCCCACTGATCTGGAATCTTGAACTATGGAGCTGAAATTGCATTTTTATCTGTTTGGCAATCGCCGGTATCTCTTTACAATACTGTTGGATTAAACTGCTAATAAATTCCAATTGGTCCCAAAATAAGCTGTTTGGAGCATATTCAATTAGCTTTGCTGTCCGCGACTACGCACGGCTGCACGTGTAAAGTGTAAATATGGTACCGCAACATTTCGGATTTCCCTTCACAACCCTATGGGCTAAGGGGTGTGCACGGAAATCCGCGATGCGCTAACGGGACTTGTCGCGCGTAATCGTGGACCAAAAAGCTAATTGAATATGCCCCTTTATGTCCACACACCCTGAAAAGCAGCATTATAAAAAAAATAAATGTAATTTCCTTAACTGACAAACACAAGGCTTGCAATTATCTAGTTAGATGTGCCTGTGGCATTTTGTATGACAGCCACACCACTTAACACAAAAATAAAAAATCAGATCGACAACGCAGCTAGAAGACTTATTCCATTTTTTCATGTCTTTAAACATTTCACTGGTGTACAAGATACTAATCTTCCGTTGGTCTCATTCCCAACATGTCTCTAAGGGTTTGTATTTTTTTTTTTTATTTTTTTTAAAGTTTTATTTTTGAAAGGTCACAAACAAGCATCAGTCCAGTACAGTATCCGTAACAATCAAGCCAAACAAGTTTGAGGACCTATACATTAAGGGTTTGTATTTTTTAAACAGATCTTTCCAATTTTGTAGAAATTGTATTTAGCATGTTTCTGTGTTGCTTATTTAGATGCAGAGGTAAAAGGCAGGACAATGAGAACAAATATCACCAACACAAGCAATTGTAATACAGTGATTTAATTAAAGAATTACACCGCTTTAATTATCTACGTACCTAGCACTAGGTAAGATTGTAAGCTTGTAAGAGAAAACAACATAAGAAAATAGCACCACATTGATTTTTTTTTTCATGACATCTAACAAACTTCAGCCAATTATTATTGCCAAGTGAAAAAGTTAAAATGTTATTAATACTTTTTCTCCTCTGTCATTAGTTGCTGTGTAACAGACATTGCATAGTACAGTATCTTAGCTTCTCTGAGCTCTGTGCACAACTGAAACATTGGCGCTTTATTAATATACAGATTTCTGCTGGTTGTTGATTGTCCATTTTCTTTGCAGACAAATTTACTGAATCTGCAAAGTTTGTCATCATTTGTGTGGCTCAAATGGAAGAAGAAATCAGATTAGAGAAAAAGTAATCATAGGATCACATATACAATGTGTACATAAATGTGATTCGTACAGAGAGAGACTCAATCGAGCATATTCAATTAGGTCCGGAGATAGCGATTATGCAGCGGCTGCGAATCACATAAGGTAATACGGTACTGCAAGAACACAGATTTCCCTTTGCAACCCTATGGGGGGGGGGGGTGCCAAGGGAAATCCACGTTATTGTGGTTCAAGGTCACAAGGAGCTAAGGTAAGAATATGACTCAGGATTTCCAGCCTTCCGAAACCTACTGGGGATTGACCGGCAAGTTTGGGACCCTAGAATGAATGGGCCTGACAGATATATATGGTATTCAGCCTGATTGAAAACAAAAGTGAAACACACTTCTAAAAGAATAAGGCAGAACAAGATCAAAATATAGTTTGGGTAAAAAAACAAAATGATGAAACGTTATATCGGAGCATGGAATTAACTGCTTGCCAAGCAGAGAAATAAACTGCTTTGCAGCATACTAAACACAGATCAACGTGGGCAAATTAAAAATGTATGTGAAATTAGATTTAGAAAAGAACAGGCTATAAAAAAAGTGGGTCCTTTATCTTGCCTTTGTTTACTGTAATCTTTAAAAGCCAAGAACATAGGCGTACAGTATATTAGTCTGGAGACAGCAAGTGAATACTCTGGTCTTGATGTAGATGGAGAGAGCTTTCCCAGTGAACAAAATTGCATTAGCATATCAAAGCTATAAGACAGAAATCCAACAGAGTAACATACAGAGGTGTAACCCCTTCAGTGCCAGAGGGGACCAGAACAGAAATGGATTGCAGAGGCGCCGGAGCTGTTGTCTTGGGAATCCCTCCCCTGCTTTGAAATATCAAATATTAATAGTTGGGAGGAGAATTCTGACATCGAGAGCCGTCAATTAACAAGGCAAACCTATGCATGGTTCCATCTCTGTACAGCGCTGAATGCCGACAGAGGCTGAGTGATTACTGTGATTGCTAAGGAGTGTTACTCTCTCTGATACCTATCTGCACAGTATGGGTATTTAAATGGAGGAGAAAGGATATGAAACTGCTATTGGTAGCCAAGATGACGATGCTTAGTACATGAGCGCACCAAACAAAATTATTTGATAATTTTTTTTTATGGTTGGTCTCTGTCAGAGCATACACAACACAAGACGGTGTTGGATAGGCACATTAAAATTAGAGATGCTCAGGCTCGGTTTTCTGAAAACCGAACCCACCCGAACTTAGGGGATCCAAGTAGGCTCGCGAGCCGGCTCGCTACTTTCGCGAGTCCTCAGATCTTAAGCGAGGCAAAACGTTATCGCTGTGTTGTCTTGTCATGCAGAGCAGCAGTGAATGATACATACCTCCCAAATTTCCTGATCGGGACAAAGCTTCTTGATCGGGACAAAGCTGTCCCGATCAGGATGGCGGGACAGAGCAATAGGCAATAGGGGAGTATATCATGTGATCTGCTGATATGCCAGTTGTAATACATTTCTCATGAAAAGCCAATGTGGACATATTGTACAAAATACAACTGGAATCACTAAAATATTAATACATTTAACTAGAGATGCTCAGGCGCGGTATTCCAAAATCCGACCCTTCCCCCCCGAACATCGCCAAACTGAGTACCAAGTCGAGCCGGCTCGGTACTTTCCGCTTCCTCGGATCTGAATCAAGGCAAAACGTCAATGTTGCATCGTCGGATCGCGCGGGTTTTGGATTCCATAAGTACCTCTCTCCCCAGGAGATCCAGCGCCATTGCTCACACAGAAACAGAGGTAGCAGTCAGATCCGGATTAAGGGGGGGGGGGGCACAGGGGGGTATGTGCCCTGGGCCCCCCCCCCCCCCCTCCCCGGCCGAGGGCAGCTGAAGTTTTTGCAGTTGAAAGAAGAAAAAAAAAGAGCTGCAGCTGATCTGTTCCCCCTCCCTCTCTTACCTTATGTGTATTTGTGTGTCTCCTCCCTGCTCCTCATATGTGTATGTGTGTGTGTGTGTGTGTGTCCCTGCTCTACATGCGTGTGTCTGTGTCAGTCCTCCCTGTCTACCTTGTGTGTCTCTGGGTTCCTTCTCTCTGGACTTCCTCTGATAAGTCCCATGGGATGCATCACATGACCAGTTGCCGACCATGCGAGACAGAGAAAGATAGACAGAGGAGGCTCCTACACAGCTTTGCTGAATGCAGGTGAGTGTGTGAGAAGGGGAGGGGTTATCTTCTAAATGTAATAAGGGAGGGGTGGGGGATTTGTATTAATATAATGAAGCAAGGGGGGGATAGAGGTGATTTGTCTTACTGTAATGAGGGGAGGGAGGTTTGTCTTACTGTAATGAGGAAAACAGGGGTTATTTTAAAGTAATGAAGGAAGGCGGGGTTTGTTAATGTAAAGAGGGAAGGTTAGTGGGGGTTTTTCTTAATGTAACGAGAGGTGACTTATTAATTTAATGGTGGACTGTGGGTGGGGACTAAGTTTGGGGAGAAGGAGGGCTATTTATTAAATGTGAATATAAACTATTTAATGCTGGAGATGGTTGTGGGAAATGGTTATATTTATTAAACGTAAATGTTATTAATTTAATGCTGGGGCTGGGTGGAGTGAAATAGGTCTATTAATTAATTGTGTATGCTATTAATTTAATGTCAGGGCTGGTGGGAGAGAAAATATCTATTTATCAAATATGAATACTTTAATATATTTTAATGTTGGGGCCTCATTATTTAAATGTGGGTGCTATTGATTTAATGCTGGGGGTGGTTGAAGTTTTCTAAATTAAATGTATATTTTTTTTACCAAATAGGGCCCCCAACATTCCAGGATCAAGACAAGCAGCAACTAAAGACACCAGCAGCCACAGGGGGTGAAAGTGGCAAGACAGGTAGGAGAGAGCAGGACAATCTGTCAACTGTCCTGAATCTGGTGGGGCAGTCCTAAATTTGTGTGCCTGTCTCAATAAGTCAGGATTTTGTCCAACTGCAAGGACAGTTGGGAGGTATGTCCCGCTTTACATCGTACTGCTCGTGGAGGCAGATTTGTTCATCTAACAGTAGTGCACACAGTATTGCCTGTGCATTTGTCTAAAATTTGTCTAAAATGATAACCATACGACATCAAAGGAGCCCCCCCACCTTAAGTGCCCCGGGCCCTCCAGAGCCTTAATCCAGCTCTGGTAACAGTGTCCTTGTCGCTCTCCAGTCTCCAGTGACATTGATCATACAGAAAAAGGAGGGGTAGCAGTGTTCTTGTCAAAAATTGACTGGAAATGACTGGAAATTAATGTTATTGGGGTTAATAATAATATAGGAACAAAAAAAGAGACAAATTATGTGATATTAGCAAAAAAAAAAGAGATTTTAGAAAAAAACATCAATCCAAAACCAAAACACGGGGGTCAGTGAACATCTCTAATTAAAATGCATTAAATTGTCCCAAACATTGTAATAACTGATTTTCATTATTGCATAATACATTCTCTTTGAAGCTGGTGCCTCCTATAATTAGCTATGCATGCTGGCTATTAGTGGTGTCCCTACCTCCACTGCAGGAAGTGGGGCAACTACAGGGGACAAATGTAAATACAACATGCATAACAAGAGAAGTGCTACTGTGTATTTGTCATTAGCATTAAAGAAAATAACAAGAATTAAACCCCCAAGTACAATAAAGTTGTCCATAGCAAATGAGCCACCAAGGACATTTCTTTGTAAAGATATTTTATATGATGTATATGATACATGCATATATTGTTACTATGACATTTCTTGCCTACTCATGGGAGACACATGACACTTATGATTCCTCTGATTTGGGATCTGAGGCTATGAGCTGTGATAACTTTGTGCTTATATTACCACATCATATTCTAGGTAATAATCTCCATTATTTTTTGGTCGCACCTCATAGGGATGCAAGCAAAAATAAGCCCAGTTTTACTGTAACTGTAGTATGTGCGCAGAAACACAGCTGCGAGGTTGTTACGGAACCTCGTGGATAATTGAATCCCACACGTGCGTCTCTCACTGGAGGATGGTTTTGAACTGACAATTGGAGCCATATACAGTTTTACCCAACATTACTCAAAAGGAATTGAGGAAGGGGTCATCTCAACAGTACTTAGGCCTAGAGCTAACCAAACCCTATGGGTAAAAACCTAGCACAGAGGGATGCTTCCTACATTAGCAGGACATGCTTCTTATAACTGCTTTGCTGCATTTGGCAGAAAAGAGGAATCAGCCATGATACTCAATGGGAGTACCAACAATGAGCTCATGTGCTAATACACATGGCTGTCAAATTAGATAGAACGGTCAAGCTGTATATATATATATATATATATATATATATATATATATATTTGTATATGTTACAAAACATCTGTAAGTGTAAGCAGCAGTTTACCCATAGTTTTCCTTGAACTCATTTGCTGTCTAAGCTCTTTCCACAGAAGTTTATAGTGATAAATACATTCTCCGAGCGGAACACAAGACACTGCCACAGTGTGATACCCCTTGATATATGAATGTTGACGCTGAATGATTTCTTCATTTAAGACTCATGCTATGTTGCAATACCTAAAATAAATCAATAACTCAAGTCTGTCACACATATAATACAAGCGTGGGATTTCAGAATCAACCAATATTTCTTAGCATTGAGTATAGGGAAGAAATGTGTTCAGCCCACAAATCTCGCTACCTTTACTGGCTTTAAAGGGGTTAAATAAAAGAACATAGGAAAAAAAAAACATATATTCTACTGCTCGATATGATTATGTACAGTGGGATAATGTTTATTTCCCAGTTCCCAGACAGTGACTTGTATTTCTGAGTGTGTCTGGAAGCTGATATGAGACAGGAAAGATCAGTAGTTGTATATTGTGTTTGTTATCTATTTGGAATGTTCGCTATACAATGTGTTTGTTATCTATTTGGAATGTTCGCTATACAATGTGTTTGTTATCTATTTGGTATAATATACAAACTGCGAGAGTCTGTACACTTTGTTTGCACACACTACCTTAGTGGTAACAGACACTATGAACAGTGCTAAGCAGGGGCGGGCTGGCCTGGGGGGCAGAGGGGCAACGGCCCCCCGGGCCGCTCGGTCAGACCGCTATTAGGGCCGGGGTGTAGGCCGGCCGGCCGCTCCCCGGGTGCAATATAGAAAATTTTCACCGGCGGCATCATATGCGGCCGCGTCAGCACACAGGCGGCCGCACCACATGACAGGGGATCAATGACGCGGCCGCATCCCGTTTTATGAGATACGGCCGTCTGTGTGCCCCCCGGCCATCACTCTCCCAGCCCGCGCCTGGTGCTAAGCACAGTAAACACAGTCCATAGAAGCTACTTATTGGTTCATCTACACAAATATTCTCTTGCTGCATTTAAGATAGAAAACTGCCAGGGAAACATCACAGACAGTAAGGATATATAAGATATGGACATTACAGTGAGAAACCTGTGTTGTTGTGTGGATGTGCCTTAATAGCACAGATCTCCTGTATCCAGTTATGTAACAAGAAGGCCATAGGGACCGGGGAAATGATCATCATCATCATCACCATTTATTTATATAGCGCCACTAACTCCGCAGCGCTGTACAGAGAACTCATTCACATCAGTCCCTGCCCCATTGGAGCTTACAGTCTAAATTCCCATACAAACATAAAGACAGACAGACAGCGAGGGAGAGACTAGGGTCAGGTCAATTGTGATAGCAGCCAATTAACCTAACAGTATGTTTTTGGATTGTGGGAGGAAACCGGAGCACCCAGAGGAAACCCAAGCAAACACTGGGAGAACATACAAACCACACAGTTAAGGCCATGGTTGGGAATCGAACTCATGACCCCAATGCTGTGAAGCAGAAGTGCTAACCACTAGGCCACTGTGCTGCCCACATTTGTGCCCTACAATAGTAGTATTACCACCATTGGCTTTCAGAGGTGTCCCCTCTCTTTATGCCGCCTGAAGCAGCATTTGATGCTTGCCTCATTATACCCAAAGAACTTCTCCTACTATCTGTCCACACTACACACTCAAGAATCATTGATTACAGCAGAAAGCACTTTGTTGCACAAATCTCCTGTACTTCTTCCTTATGTCATTGTCTTAGCAGCATGGTATTCAGGAGGGAGAGTTAGCACATGTATATGGGAGGGAGAGGGAGTACAGGTATACAGGAGGGAGTACAGGTATTCAGGAGGAAGAGTAAGTTCAGGTATATGGGAGGGAGAGGGAGTACAGGTATTGAAGATAGAGAGGGAGTACAGGTATACGGGAGGGAGAGGGAGTACAGGTATACGGGAGGGAGAGGGAGTACAGGTATTTGGGAGGGAGAGGGAGTACAGGTATTCCGGAGGGAGAGGAAGGAGAGATCTAGTAGAGAGCGATTTTGTTATTCAGTTTAAATTGCTCAAAATCCCCATAATAAAATTGTGAACTAATTGACCAAACTCTCAAATCTACTAAATGGTTAATTTAAGTGTAAAACGATTTTGGGTAATTTGAAACTGAAGAAATGTTGCCCCTTTCACATTCATTTGAATAGGCAAAGTTTTCAATGGCTGCAGAAAGCCCATCGAAAAGCATTGTCCATTGAAATTGAAGGGAGAAGCTCAGCCAATCACAAGCAATCTTTACATGCTGACCGCTTGTGATTGACTGAGTGGGCACTGACCTCCAGCCCCATTGAAAGCAAGTTTACTCACTGCAAGGCTCTGGAGCAGTACGTTGCTTGTTACGTTTTTTATTTTCTTTCCCGAACGTAGTTGCACAAGGTCAGTCATGTTCTAGCCGCCACGGTCATGTTGCAGTTCACAATAGTAGTTATTTAACAGAGCTTTCCCCATTCATTTCAATAAACAATGTATTTCAATGGGCTTTCTGTGCATATCGAAATTTATTGTCCTTTGAAATGGATGTGAAATCTCACTCATCTCACTGGTTTTCAGGCAATCTCAAGTGCCTGAAACCAGTGAGATTATTATTCATGGCGATTTCATGACAATGTTTTCTGTGATTGTGAGATATATGGTAATTTTTGTCAAGGCTTGAAAAAGTAGTGATTTACATAGCAATTTGCCTTTTATAGATTTGGTGAATTGCACATTTCCAAATATAAAAACTAAAAATAGGAGATTTATCCAAATCAACCTTTAGTATAGCCTCTCCATTATCCTCTTTTACTGTACATTCACTGCACACCATGCCAGTCATAATCTGTTAATAGAATCACATACGTTTGGTTTACCACTGTTCTCCCTTTTGCATAACTCCCAGATGTCCCAATTTAGTCCTGATTCTGCCAAGAGTTTTGTCCCGATAGGGCAGCATAACTCCACCGATGTGCTAGGCATGATCCTGGGGACATAGTTCACCCTCAACACCCTCAACGTGGCATGGCCATGCCCATTTGAAGAGACATTCCACCATGAAACAACTCAGCGTGCACACAGTTTCTGGCACTCACACCACTGTGTAGCGAATAAGAATCTTTTCATAATAGAAAGAACTATAATTCCATGAATGTGCAGGTGGTGAGGGATGCCAGACAGAAACTTTTTAATATTGTGCCTGGCTCCTTGGGGACATCTCCTGATTCCTATGTCCTGCAGTAACTAGCTATTTATTTTTTAACACATGTGGGAAAAATGTTGAAACAAGGTCAGCCCAAGCTTCTGTGTGCCCTGTCCACAAACTTGGTGCTGAAAGTTGTCATATTGTTGTGGAGGCCGAATTCATGCAGCCTAACAATCCACTAGGTACAGCTAATGGATTAGGGGGATTAGGTCACTAGCTCTTGCTTCTTAGTAAAACTTGCTGACTATATTCTTATAAAAATTTGTTTCCGCTTACAAAATCGCTGCCTTGACTGTGTAGAAGCAGCCCCAATTAAACAGATGGGCAACCTGTTCAATGTATTTTTATTCCCTAGGCTGTGCATTAAAAAAATACAGAATAGTCATTAAGAAGACATGCAGCAAAGGGGCTATAGTTTAACACGCTCTGGGGCTATGTTCTACTGGCTGACATAGATTTTACACATCAATCACATGACGCTAAGATATGGCTAAGTAAGGGGATCATTGCTATGACAGATTGGAAACTGTTCCATTCTTTTAATACTATGTTAAAAGGGAGTTGGAAATCTGGACTAGATGTTATGAGAAGCGTATCGTTCTCCTTGTAGCTCCACAGAAGCTGGGATTCTTGCCATTTTGCCAAGATCTAACTAAACCCAAATTATACACTGATGCTTGTTGGCTCAATACACCAAAAGCTCAGATCATGAAACCGGCTACTCATGTAATGATATTAAACAGTGAACGTTTTTTCCTTATCATTTTCATTTTATGCCTTCGAAAAAGATTTTAAACCCATCATTCAAAATCGTTTTATAATGTACTGTGTAACCCAAACTTGGACTGTGAAATCATTTCTTATTTCAATGGAAGCATGGGAAATTTGTCAGGCAGACCAGAACCAGATTGTCCAAGAGACGACCTAGGCTCCTGCCTAGGGCCAGTAGGCACTCAGGGGCCCGGATAATGTTAATCCATTTGTGTGTTGTCTATTTTTAACAAATGGAAAGGGGAAGGTGGCCCATACCAGAGTATTGTCTAGGGCCTCGTGGGGTCTTACTCAGGCTCTGAGATAGCCAAATGGCCATAGGATAAATCTGGAGGAACCTTCAGTGAAACTAAGGTTGTGACTTCACCTACCAGCAAGACTGCTTATGTGAGATGTATTTTATTGTTTACTTTGATAAATACCCACCAACGGCATTACATTACTGGACTGCAGCTGGAGTTCCTGGCCAAAGAGGGCCTAACGAGAGGAGCAGTGCGTGATCAATTTGGTATTTAGAGAAAAGCCCTACTTATCAAAAGTCACTCCTGTGCTATCTCCAGTGAAAGCTTCACCATGAAGTCTATTTAACAAGGATTATGGCAGTACATGTAACGTTGCTATCACCAACTCAGGTTAGAGAGAAAAAGAGAGAGAAAAAGAGAAATATTGTTTTTAAGTAAAGCATTTTTTTCTAATCTAAATAGGAAGAATATAACTTTGAGATGTGGAACTAGATGCCCAAATCCACTATGTGCACATGAATTTGCAAGCTGGGTCTTACCATTACCAGCCAGTATCGCTGGGAGGCTGAGTATCATTGACATAAGCAACGAGAGGAAGTCGTTATTATTGCTGCTTAATGATACATAGACCTGCCAGTCACATCCACCCATGTGACGCTATCTTCAGCCAGTTACACCCAACTGTTGCCAAATCTCCAAGCCCATTACTTTAAATGATGCAATTCAGAAGAGAAAGAACAATACAGAACCCTTAATACTGAGGAAGGTGGCAGATTTATCAGCTTTTACCAGCAATAGGGCTGTCTTTCTGCTTTACTATATACATCAAAGGGTCACTGCTGACATTTGTACGGTTAGCAGTGATATCCCTGCAGGCAGTAAGATTTGACAGCTTTCGCCTGCAAAGCTTTCCCTATGCCTTTGCATGGGGAAGACTATAGCGGTGATACTTGGACCACCACACTACCTAGTGGCGGGTGAGCAGAACTGCAGTCATAACTGCTCACCCAGTTCAAATCTCCTAGCCTATATAAGCAGACTGCGCAAACCATGATGTTAGAGTATTAGGTCTCCTTTACTCCATGGTCACTTGTGATACCTTGTTTTTGTGGATTTCCTGTGTACCAGTTTCCGCCTAACTTCCTGACCTTGAACCTCTGCAGTGACCCTTGATATTGATTTGTCTTAACTATTCTATCTGTTTGCTGATTCTGTAGTGACACTGCCAGTCTGCTAATAACCCGGATTGCTCTGACCTTTCTAATGGCCCCTGTGTACCAACCTATCATGTCTGGAACTTGGGCAGAAGGCCGCGACCTGCGTGTCACTTGCAGCGGAGCCCATACTGCCTTGCGGAAGTCTATGGTAAAGACTGGCGGCATGTTAAACTCCACGCCTCTGCTTGTGCTAGTGTACAGCAGTGTAAGTGACAAGGAAACGGCTGAAGAAAGAGGAGCGGATGTGGCTCAAAACAGTAGATTGGGACAGTAGTGAGGGTGCATTAGTGTGACTAGTAAAGGTGGGAGTAGGGTAAGCTTTAATAAACAGACGGGGTTTTCAGAGAAATGTTTAAAGGTTTGAGGCTGTGGAAGACTAATCAGGCGTGGTAGCGAACAGGAGAAGTCTTGAAGCCTGGACTGTTATAATCACGTGGAGACACTGCCGGTATATTTCTGTATGGACGATTGTTATAACGCTGAGGAATACTGTGATAATCTAAGGAAGGTGTCCTGAACCTCTACCTAGCTATGACCCCATTGTATTATGGCTCTGTCTCTAATCACTGTGTTTGTTGGTCAGTAAAGTTTATTTAGAAGCCCTCTTTCCCCAGTACTTTGTGTGATATGAAAACACCACTTTAAATACTAAGAGAACCAAAGCCCTAAATTATTTGCGTTTTCTGATTCAATTCTCTTGTTCTATTCCAGAAGAGATTCAAAAACCAAAACCTTACTCGGTTAATTTCGTAAAAGTATTTCACAGGCAGTTTCTAAATCTAACCTACAAAACACTTTCTCCATCTCAAAATGAACAGGTCAATTTCAACTCTTTAGTTTATAGGCTACAATAGATCCAGTCAATTTTACACCCTCATTGCATTCCGCCTTTTACAGCCAATTAAACGCCTCAGGTCTTGCACTCACCGTCCACGGACCTTGGCACAACACATAAGCTAAAATAAGAGCCATTTTCATAAAACGCACTGAGGTACTTTTGCATTAATTTTACACTTCTTCAGCAACAGTGATTCAGTCATCGTAAAACAACTTACTCTATTAGGGGAATCTGTAAAATCTGAAAATCATAAAAATGTATCAACCTTGACTTCGAGTAGTCATTTCCAGATAAAAATTGGCATAGGATATCAGATAAAGATGGGATAAGATGGGTTTTTCTTTGCAATTATTGCTAGTGACTCCATTACTACACTGGGCACCCAATCACAAACATCTACAGCGTGTTCTTCCTCCATCTCCTGTGAAAGAAGTTTATTTAATCTGACTGAGGTCTGAATACTGTGAAATACAGAATAATGGTAATACACACTTCAATCCACTTGCTAACATTGGACACTCAGTGGAATAATTCAAAATCGGAGAATAAGTAACCGGTCTATTAAGCGGAAAATAGAGTACAGCACCTACATACCATTATAAAGGGAAAAGGCTCTTAATGAATAAGGCACAGCTGAGCTGTTCTCTCTAATGTAAAGCAGTGCATTTAATTTGATGCGCTTCTTTCAAAGTTATGCATCAAGATCTACTTCTTACGTCATTTGAATAATAATGAGAGCAAGGCTAGCTGGGAGTGATAATGCTAGAGTGAGATCTTCACAGCATGATCTTTCCAATTGATGTTCAGGACGGCCATAGAGGCCGGCTGAGTAAGTGTAATTACTATCAGAAAGCAGTGACACTTCCTAACTTACTGGCGAACAGTCTTGTGCTTTGAGTGGATAATCACATTTAATTATGAGGGGAATGCGGTGTAAGAAATTGATTGTGAGCTGCCGGCGGAAGGCACTTGAGAAAATCTAGGCTTTGTTTAGATTTAAAGCGTACCTGTCACCGACACACAGCGGAGGCGGCCATTTTGTTGCACGAGACAATATTCGGCCTAGTAATTCACTGGGAACTACTGACATCCCTGAGGCATGAGGTACTGTTAGTTCATGAGAAAGTAGTAACATCACTGAAGCGTGAGACTACTGAGGCATAAGGCGCTAGCAACTAATGACACCACTGAGGCATGATGGGTAAGTGTAAATAAATCACTGTCAACTGGTTTAAATGCCAGCATGCTGACTGAACACCATTGAATAAAATGGTTGTTTTCGCTGGAGAAAGGCTCTGTCACTGATCTGCACAATTTATCAAAGGCTTAATGCCAGAGAAACCAAAGATTTCTCCAGCGTTAACCCAGTTATCACCGATAGAGCTCTATGAGGACACTGAAAAAAGGCAATATACCAGGTGGTGAAAAGATGAACTTTACGCTGTTTGTCCTGAAAAGTTAACGCCATCTGTGAATAGCGTTAAGCTCCTTTCTGCTTTATTTTCCGTCTGCCAGAGAGAATTCTTTAAGAAAAATGAGGCTGAATGCAGAAAAACACATCTGTTTGTCATGAATCAGGCACTTACCTTATAGGGTAAGTTTGGTGACATGCTGCAGGCTATGGATGGAGGAGGGTGGGAATCGGCTAAGTTTATATATATTCTTTCCTCACTGGGCGCTTTCACTCTTGACTTCAAGAATCCCCGCCCACCTTCCTGGTTCTGGAATTTTAGCTAATTATATTTATTTTCCTATATTGAAGGAGGCACAGTAGGCGGGAAAGCTTTTGCAACCAGCGGCTAATTCACATGGTGCTACCGCTGATTGGCCGCACGTCACTACGCCTTTCGAAGCACCCTGGCTCTTGGTACCTCTGTACGAGGGTCCCTCGACCTGCGCTGTGCTTGTACTTCCTTGTGAGCCCAGAGGGCAGTAGTCACGATGACGCCAGATTTAGAACCGGCCGATCGTAAAGGACTAGGTCCTGGGACCAGTGGTTAGTGCCTTGTGGCCATACACTGTTCAGTTTTGCTATTAGTCGTTAGCTGATTGGATCGTTCTCGTCGCCACGCTTTATAATGTGTAATTAATAAACTGTGACCTGTTAATTTTGCCAAAATGAAGTTGTCAGTGTGTTTATTTCATATATAAGGTTTTTAGAGTTTTAAGTTAACAGTTACAAAGGTATGGTGTAATGAAGCGGGAAATCAGCAGTATGCAGTTTATCCCTCCCTCCGCGGCTGGCCGCACGCGCCTCCCCTCCTTCCTCTAATCAGTAATCCGGTATAATCAGTGCTGCACCAGGCGTCACCGGTTTACTTTACTATAACCGCTGCTGGCCAGCTGCTCTCCTGGCCACACACAGAAGCAGGAGAGAAATAATCTGTGCCCGTGTGGAGTAAATGCCGAGCACCCGTGTTGTACATAACATGGCCGGTGCCAGCAAGACAGAGCTTTTGCCGTAGCTCTAAAAGTTTACACATACTTGCCAACTTTTCCTTGTTAGCTTCAGGGAGATCCCGGGGGAGGTGGCTGTGTTGGGGCGGGGCTTGATTAATTGCATCATTTTGGCCCCACCCCCTAAACGGTTGTCACAATTTTGGAAAATTACAGCAGGGGGGGCGGGGCTAATATGACACGATATTTGCGTCATATTAGCCCCCCCCCCACTTATCTATTGCGGAGGCGAGAACCGGGAGGTTGCCCTGCTCTCCCGGGAGGTCTCCCAGAAATGCGGGCGTCTCCCGGACATTCCGAGAGAATAGGAAACTATGCGTTAAAGAAAAGCATCTAATGAATCTCTAGAGACTGAAGTGTCTTTTACATTTCTGTCTCCATTACTGAAGTCATGTTGTCTTACCTGTCAGTCTTTGATTAAATCTTGGTCTCCATGAAGATGGCCACCTCCATAGGCATCAATACATGGACATAGGACACAATTTCTGAACTGTGTCATCATACCACAGATGGTGAAGCCAACCACGTCTTGTACTGGCTCAGCATCAGGGAGAATGCCAGACTCTTCAGGGAGTGAGGGAGATCACCCCTATATCCCGGCGCTGTCCAGGGAAGTTAGTTTGTTAAATAGCGGCAAGAGTATATATTTTTTTCATTGTTATGGGTGGTAAAAGAAAAAAATATCGCTTTTCGCCAGTAACAGGATCTATTTGTTATATAGACCCCTAAATTTTTGGGGACTGCCAAAATCCTGATATTCTGCTTGCATATTTACCATTGTACATACAAGGCCCTACCAATATAACTCAAATTACAGACTGCACATTGTTTTCCTGCAAAAGAACTGTTGTTTTATTTTAAATATTTGATTAGCAAAAGTCTTTTAGTGTGTATGTTCTATCCAGAAAATGACATTTTTGTCAAATCGTTTTTGCATCAAAAACAATTTTGAAGCAGTTAATTTTAAGTACATGAAATAGAATAGTATCCCATTTATAACAAACCCCTCTTACCCAGATTAATATTTTCCTCTGTCTGCACAAAATCATTTCTGGATATCTCTTTATTAAAATTTCATTTTTAATAGTAATCTACTTAGAAAATCAAAGAACCAGGAATGGTTATACAATAGAGGTAAGAGCACTAGAGAGATTAGTTTTCATATCCTAATACCGTAGTCATGCTCATGTATGATTAATGTAGTCACTAAAATAGCCCTGGCTTTATTAACTTCCTTTCCTTATCCATTTTCTATTTCTACCTCAGAACAAAAGTTAGAACCATCCTAATATGGCCTGTGGGAAATTTAGGAGAGGCTGCGGCCTTGTCAACCATCACACATTTTTTACACATATATGTATATTATATATGTATGTATGAAAGCTAATGTAGCTGGCAGGAAAAAGAACAATATAATTTATTTGTATTGATTTTGACAATTTCAGGTAGTTTTGAAAATAAATATTGATCCAGATATGAACCTGAAATTATAAGCTATGTTGATCCTGTTAATCATTGACAAGCACCCACAACTCAAGATGGCCTGCACATGAACTTATTCTTATCCTTCGATTGTGGCTATAATTTATAATACCAGGGAAAGACATTTCTAGCACCAACTTAATAATAACCTCCTCCCAGGAATTAAGTGTCCGGAAAACTATACATGTGCAGGAACTGAAATGTCAGTGGTTGCTGAAAATGTCCTGAAGCGGCAAGATTATAAGGAGCAGAAAAATATCTTTTGAATGTGTTCCCGTCTCCAGGGGTAAAATCTATGGCAGACTTTTCCTTGGCTCCCCTGATCCTGCGGAAACCCACCGTGGGCTTAATCTAGCAGTAAACACTCTGAGGGAAAAATAAACCTCAATCAAATGCAGAACAGAAAATAACAGTTATTCTTAGAATAGACTTTGGTTTCGAGCAGGGGATCTCAACCTTTTTAAATTCTGTGACCCCAAATATGCTTCAAGAATATCTAAGGCCCACCAGTGTCGAGGCAAATTATTTCCTACATCAACAGTACTAAAAGCTGCTAGTTATGCACTTAAGCACACATATTTAACCACAAAACATAGTTTTGTATATATACTTGCAAACATTTTATTGCATCCAAGAGGTAGATTGATATTGACAGAATTGTAACCTAAACACGCTCCCTTATTCTCCCCCCATGCAGTTCCCAGCCCTCTTTTTCCCATAAATGCACTGCCCAGCTACCTCTACTCCTCCATGCCGTCAACTGTCCATTTTATTTCCCAATGCACGCTCAAGCCCCATTTTATTTCCCCATTCACACCTCAGCCCCCTTTCTTCCCCCGAGCATTCCGTTGTATGTTTCACAATACAGTGAAGTTCCAACAATGATTGGCAGGCGTGTGGACAAATGACAACAGAGCTTACTTCCGAATGTCGCTGTCAGGGAAGAATGGCGGGCAGTCCAACTCACGGCCCCACGACCCTCAAGCCTGTGGCCACACTGTGGGTCGTGGCCTCCAGTTGATAGCCACTGGTCTATAGATAACCTGTACATTTTATGGGACATCACATGTTTTATATATTAAAAATAATATGTTTTATAGACTTAAGTATTTAATATTTTAAATTAGGGGGCCTGTTCCATTGGAGCTAGTGACTAATATTTCACTATACATCATACTTGCAACATTTTTGCCAAGTGGCAAGTGCCGGGGACGGGGCGATTCGCGTCATGGTGGCCCTGCCCCCTTCTGCATAATGCTGCAAAAACACTTCATCATGGCCCCCGCCATCTATCTGGGGAAATGCATGAGCGAGGGCTTCTCTCCCTGAAATTCGTGAGTCTACTGGATGTTCCTGGAGAGTAAATGTACCCCTAAGGCTTTTTCGGCAGGATGCAGAAAAATATTTCCTTTCTTTGTGCGTCTTCACTCATTGTGTTCTATAAAAATAAGCAGACCTTTTGATCAAGCAGAAACTGGTAAATTATAAAGTATTTCATCCCTTTTTTTTTTACACCTGCCAACAGTGTGGCAGGTCCCACTCATGTCAATAAACATTCATTTAAATGCGATTATTTGGACTGATGTATATGTCTACGTGTTTTAATAAATATCTATAGACGTCATAGCTATAAATACTCAAAAAAAGGATATATTAATTTGCATATTATTACACGTGTCACATGTTCCCGATTTTCACTGACATGCTTCAAAGACATGTCTCTGGAAGTTTTAGGGGTATATTTATTAAACTGCGGGTTTGAAAAAGTGGAGATGTTGCCTATAGCAACCAATCAGATTCTAGCTGTCATATTGTAGAATGTACTAAATAACTGAAAGCTGGAATCTGATTGGTTGCTATAGGCAACATCTCCACTTTTCCAAACCCGCAGTTTAGTAAATATACCCCTTAAACTCTGACAATGGGTCTTCTTTATCAATAGAGCCCAATTATAAAGATTACAGAGATGACACTAGTCCCCCTTTTAGAGACAAATCTATGAGTAAAATATATTGTTTCTTAATATTAAAAATCTGTCCTGCATTGTGTCAAAAGTTGGCTATACACACATCTTTTTAACAAACGATCTGTACAATGTCTTCATTTCATCATCATCATCATTTATTTATATAGCGCCACTAATTCCGCAGCGCTGTACAGAGAACTCACTCACATTAGTCCCTGCTCCATTGGAGCTTACAGTCTAAATTTCCTAATATAGACACACACACACTCTCACTCACAGACAGAGAGGGAGACAGGCAGATAGAGAGGGAGACACAGACCGACAAAGAGGGAAAGACTAGGGTCAATTTTGATAGCAACCAATTAACCTACCAGTATGTTTTTGGAGTGTGGGAGGAAACCGGAGCACCCGGAGGAAACCCACGCAAACACAGGGAGAACATACAAACTCCACACAGATAAGGCCATGGTCGGGAATCGAACTCATGACCCCAGTGCTGTGAGGCAGAAGTGCTAATCACTAGGCCACTGTGCTGCCCAAATCATTTGTACAAGTAAGTCAAACACATTACAATCCAATCAGTATCAAAAATAAATAAATAAATTAGCAATTCCTGCACACACATTCGGATTTTGACCTAACAGAGCTGAACGATATTTTATGTAGGCAGATTGTGGGATTGTTAAACTTTAGGCGTAGGGTTACAATTCACACTCTTCAATCAGTTTCAACTTGATCCTTTTAGAAGAAAATGTTCCACCTAATGCAATAAATCAATTTAGTCACCTCCTTTTGATTGTATTGGATAAATTGTTCCCCTACACCCATATCAATTCCCCCCCCCCACCTCACGCACTGAATGATTCACCCGTTTAGAATGCCTTAATTGCCACAATGAATCACAAGACAATTGCCGATCTTAATCAAAGATACAAAACTACAGTGGCTAAATAGGGTTACGCTTTAGCCTCTATTTCATGATGCTATTTATTGTTCTTGCAGAGAAACAGGACACATAGATCTTACATCTCTTCCCTCCTCTCCAATAAGGAACACAAAGCAGGTGCAGTGCAGTCACAAGAAAATAAATTGTCTGCAGAGACAACAACGTACATTCCTCTAAATGGCAAGCTGATCTTTGAAAGGTGTGCACCCTCTCGCTGTTCTTTATAAGCCCTTTAAGAGAGCCTGGGATAGACACACTTCCCGAAGACAGTGACAAATGGACCCTGGTTGGGGAATAACACACTACATAAATACTTTTACACTATGTCTCGGGTGTCTGCTAAATTGCCAAGATTTGTTCTGCACAAAGTGAAGTGTAATGACTCAATTGCATCAGTAGAATAGACCACATTAATTCAGTGTGCTGAAACAAAAGCTTACAGAGCTGTAGAGAGAGAAGGATTCTCCTTATCTAGAATAGACCTGAGATCTTACCAGTCTACCCATCAGGCACATAAACTATTTATTTCGCCATTAACTGTGTTCCGAGGAGCCAAATTTAATATACTGCGATTATCTATATTACTATTATAGTCTCTTAGCCAAATAGCAATGTCTGTGACCATTTGGATGATGTACCTATAATGGTAGGAACACTGTCCTCATCTTTCTTGTAGGATATCACTAATTTGTGTTGTAATGGGAAAATAATCAGGATAAAAAACTTTGAGTAGACCAATTTACAAAGTATCCAGTGACAGCTAGTAGCCTACAAGGTTCCTAATCTCAGATGGCTCTACTTATTAAAGGGAGAAAAGCCCTATATCAAAGGCTATTATTGCAGAGCATTGGGAGGTCTATTTAACAAGGATCCCAGCAATCCTCCTTATGCCATCACCATCACAGGATATATTGAGTGAAAAAATTGTTTTATTTATCCAAATAAAGCATTTTTTTCAAATTGAAATAATAGGAAGATTATGTTTTTTTAAAAAATATTTTTACAGATTTTATTTGTATTTATTATTTTTTTGGAACTGAAAGACCAAGTCAAGGCTTCCAGTTCCACTGTGTATATGCGAATCAGCGCAGATGCACAAACACTGGTCCGTTGAAGTGTAAAACGATTCCCAGTGTGGCTGGGCACCCGAGTATCACTGAGTATCACTCAGCTACTCCGGCGATATTAAATTACTAATATTCTATCGCTGCGATAAACGTCTGTTTCTGCAAGGTTTAGGCATATTTTAGTAACAGGGTTTAGCTTTTTGGAGCTTGACCCTGATAGCTAAAGCTATCTTCAGATAGGATTAGCATATGCAGCCTATGGGAAGAGCACTGCAGAGGACGGATCTGTGGATCCTCCCCAGCAGATTTCATGCTCCTCCCCTCCCTCCTGTCACTAATTATTTTCTGAGTATTCCCATAGGCCAGGTCAGAACCGTGATTGTGATCACTTTAGTATAGACCATTCACCGGGACAGGGTCTTATCTGAGCTGCTGTCCTGAAAGAACCATTTGGATAAGTTTTAAATTAAGTCATTTCATATCAGTGCGATAAGAAATGATACTTAACGAGAACAAATTGGGAAGGGTCATAAATAGACCCTTAGTGCAGGAAGCTCTGGTGATCATGTTACTTGAGAGTTTGTCTGCCACTGGGGGCATATTGTGACGTCATCTTTATTAGAACTCTTTCCCGATGTGTCCAATAAGCTATCGGTTGTCCCAAGGACACCCAACCGCTCTCTAGATCTAAGGCTGGTGCCGTAGAACACTGTTGGTGCAGGACCTGGTCCATGTAGAATCAAAGTCCGTGGTGTTTAAGTGTGGAAGAGGCGGTGACAGTAAAAGGTCTAAAGGGCACCTGCCATCCAAACATTAACATTTTCTCAGTCCCTGTAGGAAACCTCCAAATATTTTTAAAAAGCAGAATTGAGACAAATAAATCATGCCCACACTACCATAGCCAAATTTCCAAAAGGACATGCCCCTTTTTTGGTCTAAAAACTTGAGCGCCTTTCTAAAATTAGGGCTATTAGGATTGTGTGGTAGTATATAAAACTAGTTATTTATTACACCTGCGATTTTTTTTTTTTGTCCCAGAAATCATTTTTTAGATTTGTCTCCTCCTGCTCCTGCTGGAATCTCCTGCCTAATGACAGTGGCTCCATAATGAAAATAAACAGGAGGAGACAGATTTAGTAGAGCCTAGTGAAGTAAAAAAGAAAGATGTCACTGTGCTTTGTGTAGATGAATTAACAGGAGATTACGAGGCTTTAAACACTCAAATGAGTTTTTTATGGGGCTGACGGACACCCTATAACTGTGTTAAATAACAATATATAAAAGTATATTTGTGTGAGTCAATCTATGTCTATAGAGCTTCTTGTTAAGTTCATTTTTCCCTAGTTGTCAAAATGTGATCTTAACTAAATGTCTCTTGACATTCAGCAGGGAATAAGCCGTCACTTGCTGTAGGTTTTCATCTATGTGTTAGAATTTGTATTTGAATTCATCATCAGAGATTTTAATTACTATCACTGTGTCACTTGTCAGACGTATAATAAATACATAGATTCCCACTATTGTAATAAAATACTCGTAGATCTGTCTCGAGTGCAGATTGAAACCCAATTCCAGATGCATTGTTAATAATTTTTTCTTGTCGTGTTTTCTGCATGGGGGAGGGCAGGAGAAGGGTGGAAATAAAGCATTGGTAGCTGTTGATGTTACAATAGAGCTCGTCGGATTAAATGCTCGGTGCCATTATATACTTCTACTTGTTGAATTGAAATGTATCCAGCTGGCTTGAGATACTATTAGTCTACAATCATTATAAACATGTGACGGTGATGGCTACAAATACCAATGTAAAACAATTCTTAAATGCTGCATACAGCATGGAAGGGGCATCAATCAGTGGCTCAAATCTCCCAACTGTCCTGAAATTTTGACAAAAGTCCTCACCCGTGGCATGGCAGGAACCATATCGGGACTGTCCCGTAAATTGGAACGGAACAGTTTGTAGCATGCAACGTTTGGCTCTCTAGGCATCGTAGCAATGACTTGTTGTTTCACATCAGCTGGAGAAATCTGTGGCACTTCAGGTACAGGGAACTACAAGCCCCAGCATGGTTTGCCAGCTGTCGGTATTGGGCAGTATGGTGGCTTAGTGGTTAGCATTTCTGCCTCACAGTACTGGGGTCATAAGTTCAATCTGTGCAGAGTTTGTATGTTCTCCCCGTGTTTGCGTGGGTTTCTTCCAGGTGTTTCGGTTTCCTCCCACACTCCAAAAACATACTAGTAGGCTAATTGGCTGCTATTAAATTGCTCTTAGTCTCTCTCTGTCTGTGTGTGTGTGTTAGGGAATTTAGACTGTAAGCTCCAATGGGACAGTGACTGATGTGACTGAGTTCTCTGTACAGCGCTGCACGATTAGTGGTGCTATATAAATAGATGATGATTTATTAAAATATTTAAAATGAATAATGTTTCTTTAAGCAGTTTTTACTCAATAAAACAGTTACAGCTTTTTATAAGTTCTACCCATATTTATTTTAATGAAGTTACTTTAGATCTCCAAAAAATGCAGCAATACATAAACTATCTGGTTTTTGCAAGTATAGAGTTATAAAAAAATCTTTAAGATGAGAAACAATTTTATTTTTTTTCTTAACTAGCCACTTGAGGGATCATTGGAAACTTCCATAAGACTCCCTATATATTCAGCACTAATACATATAATGAAAACTATTAATACTATAATAATACTATTAGATCCATTGGATGGATTAGTAATGTCTTGGACGCATGATCCAGATCTGCTATGCAACTACCCAACCTGCCTATCCTGTCCCACAGCAGGATTCTCTTACAACCAATGAGAGGAGCAGGCAATGTCCGCATTTAGCATAGGGTGGTCACTGGGATAAATGGTATACTTCTTGCCCCGTCGTCGGGAGTCCATGATTATGGGCAACATACAAGGCAACCACCACATTGCGTGTCCGCCATTTTCTAATTCTGAATATACATTAGATGGCGACACTGATTTAATTATGTGTTCATATGGATTGTCTATTGCGGAAAAAAATAAAAAGACAAAGCTGTATTTTGTTTTATTTTTGTAAAAAGTCAAATTAAAATAAAGCGCTAAGTGGAAGATTACCAAACTTGGCAGAAATACAGAGGACAAGCCAAGGTATGCACTTTTGTAAATTGCAGCACTAAACATTGGCGAGATTTCAAGACATTAAAGGTTAAAATCTGCCTTTCAGAGCATGCACAAAGCAATTTCGGTGATCTTCAAAAGCGGTGTTCAAAATATTGTTAACCCGGTCTGATATCAGTGTCCCGGTGGGGGTTACTGAATAGAGCAAGTGATGCTCATACAACAAATTGGGGAAGATGGTCTCAGCCTTGCTCTATTGATAGTCACGACTATCTGGCCTACTAGGATAGTACAGTATTCCTGAGTTTATTCCATCTCCCCCCTGAAGTTCATCTTCCAGTGCCTGCTGTGATAAACAAGTGGTTTTAAACTCAATTTTCTAGGTTTAAGGATATTCCAGCAACAGCAAGTGGTTGAGCCATTTTAAATCAGACGTATTTTGACAAATTGCCATCAAATATGTAGCCTATTTTTTTTTTTAATAAAAAAGACATAGGGGGAGATTCAATTTGGCGCAAGGTGTCTCCGGAACGGTCATGGTGGCACCTCCTGCCGATGTTATTGTAGGGATCTCCACTCATTTCAAGGAAACGTGATCGGAGGTTCACGCTCTAATTGCTGGCAATGCGCAAAGCCGGACAATGCGGTGTTGTCAGCGTGCCACATCGCTGGCAAGTGAATCTCCCCCACAGAGAGAGATGCAGAGGTGGTCGCAGAGTCATTTACAATTAAAACAGCCGCACATAAAATTAGCGTATTTACACCCATATGCTGGGCAGTATGAATTAGAAGGGCGGTGCCGGGTGGCACCAGCAGCAAATGCACCTGGTCACAGACCCTTACGCCCCACTTGCGCCATGTTTTTATCCATTTGTTTTGTGTGTAACAAACACATTCACTGTTAGGCATCAATACAACCTAAACACTTCTCTAGTACAGCAGAAAGAACTCCCTGTCTCAGGTAAGAAAAAAAAAATTCACCCACAAAAGCAAAATATAGATTATGTCAGTGGGATGAAGAGAGCACCAATCACGTCAGTGGTGCAACTACAAACAGCCAATCACAAGCAGTTTACACTTACGGGAGACCATCATCATCTGCTATCTTCTCCTACCTCTGCCATCATGCCCATACTGTACTCAGCCTTAGTCCCGACATGTCATGCCTCTACAGACGCAGGATGGCATAAGTGGCAGAATAATGCAAATCTGCACGGTACATATGCGTGCGCCCACTCTCTGGGCATTCACACAGTAATTTCACCCAAGCTACGTTACACAAAAAGCATGAGAGTAACATAATTGTACAGGATTATTTAGCTTTTTTATAGCCACTATGTTAAAATTATATTTAAACAGAGTTATTATCTTCCAACTACATTGCAAATTGCTGAAGCCACTTTCCACATCTTTAGGACAATCAGATTGATGCTCTGATTGCACATACGGCCCAAATACCGTGTTCCTCTCTTTAGGACACGTGCGGGGTGAGTGATTATAAATTGCTCACAGATACCTGTGCAATTTAATGAATCATAATCCTGTTGAAAGTAGCAAAACACTCCCTCCCACTCGGCCCACAGTGAGATTCTTTCTGGAATAGGAGTTTGCAGGACTGCCTAGCCGGCTTTGGTGACTGGAGCGCTCCTTAGTGACAGTGATGGAACTGAGCAGGTGGCTAACTTGTCACATGATGCCAGGTATGATTGATCGGTGTGTGATGCCCAATGTCAGTCACTGCCAGCCTCTCTACAGCACCAGGAAACCTCTGATGCTTGGACAGCTCCACAGCTAAAGCCAGGAACACACTCTCCAATGCAGCAAAAACTTGCGGAAGTAGTTTGTGAAAAGTATATTGATGAGACACGTACAGCGTCAGCAACATGACCTCATGACTGCTTAAAAAGTTGTCTCTGCTTTAACAGCGTGCTAAAACTTTATATTTATCCAGTATAACACTGGAAATATAGTCTGCGTTTCTTAGGATAGTGTCACACCGATGTCTTACTTCTAAATCTCCCATAGTGATACATTGCACTCAAATGGAAAACCTGTCTCTGTTTCTCTGTCACACAGAAAGTGTTTTTCAGCACCTCAGCTATGGGACAGCTACATTGTTCTCTTAGGCTAGATCAGGGTTTCCCAAACTCAATCCTCAGGGCTCCCTAACAGTGCAAGTTTTCCAGATCTCCTTGCTGGAGCACAGGTGTATTCATTACTGACTGACACATTGTAACAGATGCACAGGTGGTCCTAATTATGTCACATGTGATCAGGAAAACCTGCACTGTTGGTGAGCCCTGAGGACTGGGTTTGGGAAACCCTGGGCTAGGTACACAATGCAAAAACGTTCAACTAATTTGTTATCACTAACAATTTTACAAACGACTGAAGTTCCAATCAGTCTGCCGATTCATGTGTACACACTGTACACAATTTACCTTCAGATCTGTGCTCTTCATCTGGTCCAAGACCAGTGTAGTCTGTTATTCATGTCTCACTGATTATAACACACAAAATAAACTTTGACTTTTCCACAATATAAATTTAGTTAGCTTCTGTGATTCTGAAACGGAATATTCATTCTCAGAACAAGTGGACAAATGAATCCACCTACAGCACTCTCTACCTACATTTAACAATACAGATACAGTGACAGGTTCCTACTCTGTCTATTGGCCAACAGTCATGCGAGTGCATACACACTGCAGGATCGGAAGGCGGCTAGAACGAGATTTTTAAACAGAATGAACAATCAAATTAAATGACTATCGGTACTTTGGAATGACTCTCGTTCACCATCTAAGTATACACACTAATGCAATATCGGGCCTGATAATTGGCTGAAAAACCTCCAGTGTGTACCTAGGCTTAGCTGAAGAACTTCTTGAGTGACAGGAAAACTAAGTTTTCTCTTTATTGCTCTGTCCACAGAAACAGCATTTAATTTAATAACACGATTAGTTAAAACGTTTAGCAAAACTCAAGTTTCAAGTGTTTTGTGGTTGGTGAATCAGTTGTGAAAGTTGCCCTGAAAATAAAATTGAAAAAAGGAAAATATGCCTGTATTCATCCTCACTTGCCTCCTTTAAGGGACCAGCTACAAAGCAATATAAATGCACTATATGAATATAAAAAAGAACAACGGTTGTCAGCGATTGTATTTACCAGTAACAATACAATGACCTTCCTCCCCATGCATGTTGTTCTGAGAAAGTCCATCCCGTCTCAACGGTCCTGGAATACGGAATAACTTGCAGAGTTCCCTATCGTCATTGCTAGCAGCTTTAGTCTGTTTTGTAGTTACATGTGGAGCAGATCTTTCTTAAGAAAAAAAATCTAATATAGATGTAAAAACTGCTGCACATGATTAGCTGGTTAATGCAGTAATGGTTGTGCAACAAGGTCTAGTATATCTATAAAGGTTTTACAATTTTTTTCAATAGCCAATCACAGCAAACTTTGTTAGCTGTTATTAGCATAGAAGTAGCATGATCAATGTAAAGTTTCAGGGCCTGATTCATTAAGGGACGTATGTGTGTTTTTTTTAAAACGCACGTAAATCAGGCACACGCATGTCCCAATTCAACAAGGAACGGAAATGTGATGATGGATTCGGGTGCAGGTCCGCTCTCCTCTAATACAAAAGACACTGCAGGATACGTCCAATACCTATGTGGAATATAAACTCACAAAAGAATGCACAAAAAAAACCAAACCTATTCAATAAATGTCACCCGTTAATAACATAGGCATAGAACATAAGAAAATAGAAATTTTTTTTTTTACAGGAAATACGTTTATTGGGAAGTAATAAATGTCTACTGTAAAAAATAAAATAAATTGCTACAGTTGCTCCTGATTGCAAACACATGTCCTAGCATGCATACACAGCCGTCATCAGTAGTACTCAGGACTACACCTGTAGCTGGAGCAGGAGATACAGATGAAAAACAAGCACCTGAGAGATGCCCAGAGCTCAAATTGGACACTGCTGCGTGTGCTTGAGCTTGGCAAGCCCTTATAGTACATTGACTTTGGGCATACACCAATCCCCTCCCTGGAATCGTAGGCCGCTGTAAGTGTCCTTTGCGCTCAAAGATTGGTCCATTTCTGGCCATGCGAAGAGTAATTTTGCAGACTATATGACACACAATCGCTGTTTACATCCCTTAATGTATAAGGCCCACAGGGCTAGAGTTACTAAACTGTGGGTTTGGAACAGTGGAGTTGTTGCCTATAGCAACCAATCAGATTCTAGCTTTCATTTATTTAGTGCATTCTGCAAAATGACATCTAGAATCTGATGTTAATACACCCCTGAGTGTTTTAATGCATCTAAAAATACAAGACACCCTTTGCTCCCCAAAGTTTGACAGATTATTAAAATGAACAAACTGATACATCTGTAATTGGCACATTGGTTGTAACAAATCATTAAGGCAGCTCCAGCGCTACAATAACTACAATCAAAGTGGACGATCACCTACGTACAGCGGAAGGCAGTCACTTTGTGGGCTGAACCAATATTCTCTCTATTACTTCACTGGTATCTTCTGTGCTATGCCTTAGTCATGTCCTAGAGAATTGACGGACAGTATTCTTATAAATATTGGTTCAGCCCACAGAATGGCTCCCTCCTCCATGTGCGACGGCCAGGGTTGGAATCAGAGGAGTGTAAGCTGGAAACAAATTTTCCCCCCTAATTATCAACTTGATTAGAAATAAAACTTCTCAAATTATTCAATTTAAAAAAAAAAAAGCATTATAATTAACTAAAAACATATTTAATAAATACAGTTCTAGTAATAGTGAGCTACACTTGAACCAGGAAAAATCCTGTTCTTAGGGGCTCCTTGGGTGCTGGAGGCCAAGGGCCAGGGGTGCACCAGTGCATCTCTGTGCCACATAACAAAGTTTGGTTAGGGGCCAGGGGTCTGAGCATGAGTTCAGCCCAGGGCAAACGTCCTCTCTGCCCTGCCTGACTGTGTGTAGAGGTCAGGTCCAATTAATAATTGATATAAGATAATATCATTTATCCACCCATTTTAAAGATATATATAGATGAAGCAGATATGATGTACTTGCCAACTCCCCTGGAATGTCCGTTAAGCTGGGTACACACTACAGAAATTTCCACTAACTTTTTATGCCGAGCGATTTTACATGCGATCGATGGTCCGATCGCTCGGTCCATGGACTGCATACACACTAGCCTTGTTTAGGACGATAAAGGGAAGAGCGGGTGTCCCTTTAGCGACTTTTTGAAGCCATGTTGTCGTGAGCAATGACTGTAATTTCGTACTCACTGTTGTGGATCGGTCGGAAGTTTATACACACTACACAATGGAAACAAGATTGGAACGAAATTATTAAATGGTACGACCAACCAAATGAGGCGGCAATCGTCCATTTGGGCAGACTTTAGACCATCGTGTCACTGCACACACTGACCCGACTTTTGAACGAGTGGTCGTATGTCGGCTGATTGAGCCGATTATTGGATGAAAACCGTGTAGTGTGTACCCAGCTTGAGACTCCCTAATTCTGGGGAGGTCTCCCAGACTCCCGGGAGAGCAGGCTATTCTCCCGCATCCTGCAGGAGGGCCCACTGCAACGAAATTACGTGAAGGTGGCATTTTACTGCTGCGTGAGGCACCAAAATTATATGATTGCAATGTCCAGCACCCTCCAAATCTGCAACTCACTTCCCATCTGTGTTCTCCCAGAGGAGAAAAGTAAAAAGTATAAGTACAGATATTTTTCCATGTTCAGATATTTATTATTTTAAGATAGAGTAAAAAGTGATTTGGGGGAAGAAACAAAACCATGGATGCCTAACTTCAAATACAGCATTAAAGTCACCACACTGCATTGAAATACATATTGGACTACTGTTCACTCTTCTTTGTGTTTGACCTCATACCCGCTGACCATTGAAACTTGTGTTGATGCCACTGAGGAGAAGTACTTAGTCGAAAAACCAGACCATTCAAATGGAATATTGAAAGCAGTGTGAACTCACCACACTTCCTGTTGCAGCGGGATTATCTTGCTCTACACTCAGTTACAATAGCATCAAGTCTCTCCAGTGCACTTTGAGCAAGGCACAGAGAGAGCGAGCGAGGGAGCATTGCCTTACAAGATATTAAATAAATCTGACGTTATTACAGCCATTCTAATCAAAACAAGGTTATCTGGTGTTTTATTTCAAAGGAAAAATGGGAGAAGTCGTGACACGTACAATAGAATTGCTTCTTCACGCTGCTGCCTCTTGATGAGAGAGCCACAGAATAATAACATTTAATCAGATCCAAAGTGTAATAATGATGAGCGCAGGGGCTGACATGTGATGGAACGGGATATGTGCCGAGCCGATGGTTTTTTTCTTTCATAGTCACACGGCAAAAGCTTCAATTGTCGTCTCTTAAAAGCTTTAAGTGTAAACAGCAGTAACTCATTTAGCCTGCAAATTGCTAAAATGTTTAGACATAGTTAGAGAATCAGCGGAGAACTAACTGTACCTTATTATAGTTATCAATGAAAGTAGCTGAACTCTCTTTCCTGAACAATTTCCCTCCCGCTGAAAGAGATTAAAGATCCGTCGTACAGTACTTTACTGTGACACACTATTGTAACCATTAATGTACACGATGTGGAGTTTGACACTTGTAACAGTACAGTACAGATCCAGGCGCTCGATCTGAGCACCAAGGTCTATGCCCATTTTGTGTTGCCACTTTAGAAAGGTTTTTTTGTTTGGTGCTCAGGGCAAGTGGCAAAAAGGATGGTTTTCTATCGCAGATTATGACACAATTTACTAATAAAATACTGGGGAAGCAGAGTAGACGTAATGTTTCACTGGGCCAGTGTCCAGGGTATGAGTGATCGGCTAGCCAGTCCACGCGTTTCGCATTGGAACTGAAAGCTTTGACATGAGCTGTCATTTCTACTGAAACATTTTTATAAATAAATAAAAAAGTATAAAGAAAAATAATTATTTTTATATTATACACAGAAAAATGCATGCTTTATTTGAATAATAAAGCATTTTGTAATTTAATATATCCTAGCAGAAGAAAGAATGCAGCATTATCGCTGCCATTCTTGTTATATAGGGGAAGGCTAGCTAGCGCCATCTCTCTTTGATACATATATAGCCCCTAGTGGCTGGATCTTGATTAACAATTAGTGGTGTAAGGCTGTGATGACATAAATGGTCTGATTGTGATCGTTATTCAGCTCCAGTTTCTAACAATCTTATGTCAGACCTGATAGGTATCGTCTGCCCTTGTAGTGTTCTCCACAGAAAAGTTTGCCAGCTGGGTGACTTTAAGAAGTAGCTGGGTAGGTGCAGCTATAATTTTTTGCAATAATAATGAAAATTGTTGGAGTTTATTTCCCACACCTGCCAGGACTGGTCAGACTGGTGGTCAGTAGTCTAACACACACTGCTGGCTGTAGTGCTCACATAGCGCCTGTTCTAATAGAAGAAACAATGGTTTATTCTATTATAATAGGACTCTGTTGGGCTCCAAGAGCCGGGTGGTAAGTAGAAACAGCCGAGTGGAGAACATGGGAAATAGGTGCTGGGAACAACACTGCCTTGTGGTTCTGATACGCTACAATTACCTAGTTGTCTGTACATAATCCAGAATGTATGGTTTGATCTCAGCATCTCCCTGTTTCAACGCTACTGCATTATTTCTGCCACAGGACCTCATTCAAATTCATTGTCAGTCTTCCTCCTTAGCTCTGTGATCTCTTTCTACACACATTCATATTACTATTCTGCTTGGTCCCCTTATAGCTACTTATATCAACTTGTTGTTCAGATGCAGCATGGCTAGGATCATAGTTATAACTTCCTGATCTACTGTCATTCTATTCTAGCCCACTCAAGTTCTAATTAATGTTCTTGTTATAAAGTCCTTTGTACTGCTACCCTTATCATGTTCCTCTTTTTAGCTTGGGCTTCTTTGGGTTATTTCTTGATCAATTTCTCTTACCGATGCTGGCTTACAGACTACTAGTCTACATTGAAATGATGACTTTTTTAAAACATCATATTATTCACCAAATGGCCCTTTCAGTAGCCCTGCGAGATAAAATTTCCGTTCATTAGTATCTATATTAATGTTAATGAGAATGCAAGCTATTAATTCACTAGCAATCAGTGACATCCCTGAGGCATAAACTTGCTTGGTTGACAGTGTTCGTGAGGGTATAACTTAGAGGACTGATCTTAAATATTGGATTACCCAAAAACGCACCATGCTGCATCCAAGGTCCGTGAGCACTGACAGTGGAGTGAAGGGCAAAGTACCACTGGCAGCAATGAAACCGCCCAGGACATCCTTAAATAGCTACACGGGTGTGATATAAAGTGGCTGCAAATTGCACTATTAAATAGAAGTATAGGAAGCCCCTTTTCTTTTTGCATAACGTCATCCGTAACAACAAGAGTGGCCCTGGTGGATATTGCGCCCTCCCCTTCCCCAGTGCTGGGCCTTCTCTGCATGACGTCCACTTAGCACGGTGGCGTAGTGGTTAGCACTTCTGCATTACAGCACTGGGGTCATGAGTTCAATTCCCGACCATGGCCTTATCTGTGAGGAGTTTGTATCTTCTCCCCGTGTTTGCGTGGGTTTCATCCGGGTGCTCCAGTTTCCTCCCACACTCCAAAAAAACATACTGGTAGGTTAATTGGCTGCTAACAAATTGACCCTAATCTGTGTGTCTATCTCTGGTGTGTATGTATGTTAGGGAATTTAGACTGTAAGCCCCAATGGGGCAGGGACTGATGTGAGTGAGTTCTCTATACAGCGCTGTGGAATTAGTGGCGCTATATAAATAAATGATGATGATTCTGAAGTATCGACAGAAACAGAGCATTTTGAAGTCATCGAGTAATACTGTTACTTTTCCTTTAAGCTTGTAAAAACTGTTCATTGTTCTGAAAAGAAGAGGAAATGCTTAGTCTATATCCAAGGTAGTGGGGTTTTAATTGGAAGCATCAAGCTGACATATGTATCAATATAAGTATTTTTCTTGTCCATAAATAATGAGACGAGAAGGTGAGAGGCGCACAGGGTAACATGAAACCTCTTTAAAGAGCAATCAGTCTGCAGATCCATGCTCCACGGGCTCTTCACACAGGCATCAGGATCAGATTCCAGCTTAATCAGCTAAGAAAAAGAGCAAATTAACTTGTCCTACAAGGAGGAGGGTGCCTGCGTAAAGAAAACAGCCAACGAAAGCAATACAACACCTAGAAAAGTCCTGACGCATTCAGTCCTGCATTCACCCCCCACTCGGCGGACTGCCCAGCGACTTACATTTAAACCACTTTAGGAACGCTGCAAAATAAATACTCCAAACATCTATTGCATTCACCTTTTGCTTTACTATTATCCTTTACTTATATTCTGCATTGCTGCTCAGACCTTGGCTCAGTCCTGCCCTAGTGGAGCTTACAATCTAATTTCACACAGGTACCTATTTAGTAAGTTAGCTTGCCTACCAGTATGTGTTTGGTGTGTGGGAAGAAGCCAAATCATAGAGGAAACCCACACAAAAATGGGGAGCACATACAAACACCAAACATTTAGCACCCTGAAGCCTAAGGAAGTAGCGCAGTGAGGCACTGCTGTGCCACATGCCTCCTTCAAGATCAATCTTAATTCTTTAGTACCAGATCACTTATTTTTCTAGGGAACCTATTTATGAACCCAGAACTTATCATGACCATAAGTGGTTTTTTTTATCACCATGACTTAACATTATTTTATTACTGTTGCGGCTAACACTGCAAAAAATATCCAGTGCGTTAAGGGTTACTTAGTGCTCCTGCTGTGCCCTAACCCTAAGTAAGAACAGTGGCCCAGCACATGCATAGAACTGGATCGGTATAAGCTTACACTTCCATGGTTAGAATAGAAAACACACATATATATGGTAGATAGGACATGTGAGATATTCGCAGGGAGCAGGGCACTAGCATCATTCATTTTAAAAAGTTCCAGCCTGAAAACAATAATTTGTTGCACTGATAAAAAAAAATATTTCACTTAACCCTTTCTGTTAATGCTATTCTGATATACAATAGTAGGCTTCGCCATACAAAGGCATTGAGAAGCCATCACTGGAGAAAGCTGAAGATACTTAATGAGGGGCGGGTTACCACCGCTAACATCAACGTTATCGCCAGTGGTAACCCATAGTTGCCTACTCTCCTGCAATGTCCGGGAGACTCACGAATTTCTGCCAATCCTCCCGGGAGAACAAGGCAACCTTGTCCGGTTAGTTAAGTGGAGTGGGTGGGGCTTAGGGACGAAATTCACGCGTCAACATGGCGCGCCTCCCTGTGATAGGTTAGAATGGCTGTCTGTTTAGGGGGTGGGGCAAAATGACGCATTCTGCTTGGCCGCGCCCTGAGAAAACACCAGTGAGATCTCCCCTCCCAGAAGGAAGATCTCACAGGTCGGAAAATATGTGGTGACCACTTACATGTATATGGCGAGGCGCACAAAGCCCTATCATTGGTGAAAACTCCTGTATGGAATTGACGTGGCAGTATGGATTACAAACTATGCATTTCAGTGTATTAGTCATAGGGATATATTATTACCAGTGTTGGCTCTGTTCCCGGTGTTCGCTACATATTCCCGGTGCCAAAACACATATAGACACCTTCAGATAGTGATTTAGTTTTCTCTGAAGCAGATTTCGAGAACATTTAACCTTTCGTCTACTGTGAAATGCTTAGACCTGGATTACTGTGACATGCGTCTGTGCGTGCAGGGTGCACAGAAAATCCTGGATAAAACCTGCGCTTTAATTTTTGTTTTTACCGTTCCAAACCCAGAACAAAATGATCCAGGTCAATTCAACCACACAAGGCCGGTGTGAACGCAGCTGGTACTTATTAACATTAAGTTATTTGGAATATAGGAGGGCAGCAGGAGTCCAGCTACCTGTGCTTTAAGCTGCCCACACATAGTGCAATCCAGACGTTCCGCATGACCAATGAGCCACTGGATCAAGGGGCAATTAGTACAGATTCAGAATGACAAAAACACGAGGGGCACAATGTTCCCTGCCGGTCGATGACTGCTCACACAGGACAATATAGTTATTACCTGGATCAGGGCCAACCTTAATCAAAATTCCACCCATTGTCATCGAATTGTTATTGGAGTAGGCAATTATTTTGGGTGCACACTGTTCTGTTCGTGTTGATTGGTTGCAATAAAAATTGCGATTGCTGTGGTTCCAAAGCACATAGGTTTTATTCGCAATAGTATAACAAGACAAAATTTTGGCATGCATACGCGTGCGCTTGTTAGCAATAGTTCTATTAGAACGCTCTGGTTTTCAAAGCCAGAGGTGAACAATTTATACACAGTACAGTTGTAAAAAGCAGTGACATCACAAAGATACACAGTTACAGTGTTAAGGTCTTCATTCATAGCTCGAAGGTGGTCTTGACCTCCCAAGAACTCGACGTGGCATTGGTGGAGTCCTCTGGTCATTAATACTTGAGATTCCTTCTTCAGATTCCCACCTCTAGACCTGTACAAACTGCTTTTTATGTGATATTAATTATAACTACATAAATATGACCGGAAACGTTCTCATATGATTGAGAACAGAATGAGACCAAACTCAATGTAATTATTATGTTGGAAACATTAATTAACGTTTTCACCACATTATATTTTATATTAACTAAAATAAATAGATCAAAGGTATTTGCATGTAGTTGTGTGCTAAAATAATTATTCGATTGCACACTAACCGCATCACAACCGATATTAGTGTACAGAAAATATTGCTTACCACTTTCATCCAATTATTAAACTTCAGCAACACCTATGTCCATTTTGGGCCACTATAACAAAATGTGTGGCACGTTTTACAAGCAGTGATGTTACTGCTAGAATCCATAGTAGGGGAAATGACTGATAGCAGAGGACTGCACATGTCCCCTGGCTACATAACAAGTATATTTATAATGTCAAAAAGTTAAGTTCTATCATGATATGGAAACCTTTGCATATATTTGTGAATGTCACAAAGAGAAAACGTCTTCTGTTATCCTGCATGATCAAATCCACTTTTGATCATGAAATAACAACGGAGAAAATAGATCTGCAAAAATAAAATTGCATACTTGTCAGTCAAATGCATCACACAGACCACAAAGAAATAGTCTGCGTCAGAGCTGGTACTTACATCTCAAGAAAGGCATTTCTGCTTATCAATTCAAATAAATATTTGTGGCTGGCTGGAGTCGGAATTAAGCCTCTTAGTACTGTCACTGCACAGCACTATTAAAATGACCTAGTTTGTTGACTCATCCTAAGACATTTAAATCTGCAAACTAGAGATTGGTGTCTGCTGAACGGCACGTGCAACTTTCAACACTCTAGCGCAGGGATGCACGCGGCCCTCCGAGCCTCCACCTGCGGCCCCCAGCTCCTCATTGCTTTATTGTCAGATTTGTTTGTAAGACTTGTTTACAATGCCTCCTGCTGTTATGTTATTACAGACAGTATTTCTTTATTTGATTTAATGTGTTGTTTTAACATACTACTGAGATTAGGGGTAATGTGTGGCCCTTCTGAATGCAGCCCTCTGAAGTGTTCTTAATAGGATGGGATATTGGTGGTTGTAGTTGGGAAACAACTGGAAAACCACACATTCATCATCATCATTATCGTCATTTATTTATATAGCGCCACTAATTACGAAGCGCAGTACAGAGAAGTCACTCACATCAGTCCCTGCCCCATTGGGGCTTACAATCTAAATTCCTTAACATACACATACAAAGACACACACAGACTAGGGTCAATTTGTTAGTAGCCAATTAACCTACCAGTATGTTTTTGGAGTGTGGGAGGAAACCGGAGCACCCGGAGGAAACCCACGCAAACACGGGGAGAACATACAAACTCATCACAGATAGGGCCATGTTCGGGAATTGAATTCATGACCCAAGTGCTGTAAGGCAGAAGTGCTAACCACTTAGTCATCGTGCTGCCCCTACATTAAGGGTTATTTATGACCATACGTATGATACTCACGGCAAAGACATTACTTTTATTATTAACTTGCACTGGATCAATCAAAACAAATTGTTGAAAGGCTGCTATTGGTTACTACCTTTTGGGCTTATGACGTTCCCACCACCTCAATTGTTCTGGGAACCCCAAGTGTAAGTTTACCATTGTTCTGGGAGACCAAAACAGATGGAATAACCCAAAAATGGGTTATGGATCCAACTTGAGCTCTCCACCCACTCGCTGCACTGTTCTGCACTAAACCAAGACTGTTCAACGGATCATCCAAAGCTGTTTTGTGCCCTCCAGCCTCCCTGAAAGCTTTGTGCTTACACAATACTACTCTTAGATATTTTCTATAGCAGTGCTGTTCAGGTATTTTATGAAGTGGGCCACATATATGTTAAAATGACCTGGTCCTAGGCCAAGTACTATTAAAAAAAATTATGTCATAAAGGCTTATATATGGAGGCTTTCTGGGATATTAGGGGGCCATGAAAACACCTTGGAGGGCTGACTTTGGACTTGGGGTCACCAGTTCAATCAAAATTAGTTAGCTAATGGGGTTTTCTACACCTTAACAACAGCCTAACACATAACTTCCATTGTTGCAGACAATGTAATATCAATGGTGGGCTAATATTTGTTGCTCTCTCCTTCCTTGACCACTGTGTGCTGAGGTGTAATACGATATACAGAACTAAAGGTTCTCTGCCGCTATATAATGCTCTGTGAAATCACAAAGAAATTTACAGGATCCCCACAATAGATTATAGAGTGAAACTCAGGGAGCACTAATTACACCACTGACTACATCTCAACCAGGCTTGGCCGTTGAAGTTACTAAGGAACCCACTGTTTGCACATAAACTCTTATAAGTGGATCCTATGGCACATCTCTAACAAGTACAAAGGTGAGTAAAAACATTCTCCAAGATTCTCAACATTATTTATTATTAAGCATTGAGAGTAGGGTTTCCGAACTCCGGTCCTCAGTTGAGTAGCACTGAATATAAAATGCCACATGCTACATGTATATTTCATGTCAACTATGTGGTTCCCTATAGCTATAGCTTATGTTAGGCCCTTCATAGCCCTTTTCAATGTTGTTCCCAGTTCGTTCTTGCTGCACAGTGACCAAACTAGCAGACATCGAAAGGGTTAAGGCAACATCCTCCTTCAGTTAAAAATATATTTCCCAACCCTGACCAAGGTGGAGAGGTCCTATCAGCTTAATTTATTCCGTCTCAACTATATAAAGACATTGGGAATTGGAATTTTCAGTATTATTATTATTGACTACCTTCATTAATCACTTGAAAGGACCTTGACACAGTTTCAAGCGGTGAAAGTCTTCAAGTCGTATGCGATACTTTTTCTAAATTGTACTTTGGCTTTTCTCATATAAGTCTGATTCAGATCATCAGAAAAAGTTAAATTGTTATCTGTATTTTGTACGAACATGGGGTTGATTTAGAGTGAGGTGAATCTTTTGCCCAGATGCAGAATATCCAGGTGAGTAAACCACGTGGCACGGCAAGGGATGCCCATGTAAATACTGCATGCACTTGCATTTGGCACACACATATATGCAGAGCGGAGCTGAACGGGACATACCGCCCAACATTCCGACCATCTGGATAAAGGTTCTGAAAGATGGGACGGGGAAACTTGTATATTAGAAGGAATAATCCAGCTCTACTGTAAATTATTATCAATATTAAGGTACCTTGGATTTCTGTGACCTGCTTGGTGCTCAGTTCATTGGTTTGTGACTGCATAGATCTTAGAGGTTATTAGTGCTCCATTACTGATCTACAGAAAGGGGCCATGGATGAGGAGTCAGTATTTTATACACTACCATGTATGATAAGGATATTTGCAATCTACAAGGGAGTATATTTGTGGCAGTTTTATTTTCAGGATTTACTCCACTAATAACATTTATAGATTGGTTATTATGAGCATTGGGGGATTCTCATTGATTTTACTTGCAAGATACTATATGTTTTTTCTTTTGACTATGATTACTTTACAGGATTGTATTGTTTTGTTGCTTACTTTAGATGTTGAGGATCTCTACACCTCTATACATAGTTTGGCTCCATCCTATGCTAACAATTTTATGGATACTTATTAAGAGACATTTATTTATACTAATTCATCATGTAAAAGATATTCATTATCGTGTTATCTTTATGTAGACATAGCTATATTTATAATTTGGTTGGGACTCTATTCATCATCATCATTTATTCATAAGGTGCCATAAAACACTGCGTCGTCGAACAGTCAGAGTTACAAATCATACATAATACAATCGCACATAAAAAGAGAACGAAGGAGGTGCAGACGTGAGACAAAGGGTACAGAGGGGCCATGATCGTGAGAGCTTACAGTCTAGATTTGATCCTGATGGTGGTTTTTCAAGCACTGAAGGAGGCGTCCCCTTTGTTGGAGACCACAGTCACGATTAAAGGCAATTTTACTGTTAAGCAGCACTTACACACTAAGGACCTTATTTAGAGTTAAAAGCAAATCCCGCTGAAGGATACACATTTGTACCTGGAGGAACCATGTTATGATGCAATCAGGGCCGGATTAAGGGAATGGAGGCCCCCGGGCTAAGGGTACTGTGAGGCCCTACTGGCTAAGGGTACTGTGAGGTCCCCCCCAATATATATGATACAGCATAATATAATAGCTCTGCCCTGCATAATATAATAGCTCTGCTCTGCCCCCCCCCCCCCGAGCGCTTACCTACTATTCCTTGGCTGCAGGCGTTCTTCGGTCGCTCCCTGTAGTGCTTCCGCGGTGCGCAGTAAACTCCTTACTGGGGAGATCTTGTGAGAGTGACACTGAGACTCACAGGTCTCCTCAATAAGGAGCTTACTGCACACCGCGGAAGCACTACAGTGACAGCAGGCAGCTAACAGGATAACACACAAAACGCTGCATGTACTTGCATGTAGTACATACATACTTGGCAGATTTATTTTTACATTTAAATTTGGTTTTACAAAAGGTACAAAATTGCACCATTCAAATGGATTCAGCTTTTACTTAAACATAAGTTGTACATACATTTTTACATATTTTTATAAATAATATTATGGTGGCTTTCATTTCAGATGTGATTTTAGCTTGCTTATTTGAAGAAGCTTAGGGAGAAACCTATCCACCATATGGATCATGTGACTTTACCCTTTATATTTCTTTATACTAGTCACATGATTATAGGCCTGTTGTACTAGGTGCATCATACAATCTGATTGGCCACATTCACCACGAGTATATTTTATTCTTTTAGTCTGGAGTTTTGTAGAGTTGAAGTGGCGCATTCTGATTGGCTCTGTGATGGAGACATGCCTTATATGTTTAACTATTTAAAAGTTCATTGTGTCTGCACCATTATTTTTCCAGATAAAAGCTAAAGTGGATATATCACAACCGTCTATACAGGTGACTTTGGAAATAATACATCTAATGTTAAGTGAGCAATATAAAGGAATTAAAATATTTTGTTGACAAATGTTAAAGTCAAACTCTTCACTGTCCCACTACTTGTGGGCCCAAATCCACATTGGCTTTTTCCAATCATTTCTCCTGTATACAGATGTGGACACTTTGTTATATATATATATATATATATATATATTATTATTAATATTTATTTATAAGGAGAGGTCAAGGAGGATGAGAAGGTGAGAAGGGAGAAGTGGCCCCTGGCTTTAGCAGAGAGGAGGTCATAAATATATATCTATCTATCTATGTATCTATGTATCTATGTATCTATCTATCTATATATATATATATATATATATATATATATATATATATATATATATATATATATATACACAAGTTAACCCGTGCATGATACTCATGCATTCTAGTCAAATCAAGCTACTTAAGGTCTTAAAAAGGTTCTTGTCATGCATTTGGGCCTAGCCCAGGCCTCCTCAGGGGAAGAGCGTTACTTCCCGACGCAAGCAGCCTTTTTAATGTGTGTTCATGAGGTAAAATTACCTCACGAAAATGAGTTTGACCCCTCAACTAGTAAATTTAGCCTTTACTACCCCTCCCACGGGGGGAAGGGGGGATGATGGAAGTTAACTGACTTGACTATTCTAATTTTTTTGTCAAATAATGTCAGTATACCAAATTTCAGGTCAATTGGATGAGCCCTTTCTGAGAAAATAGTTTTTTCCACACACACACACACACACACACATACAAACTAACGCACGCCTCTACACATGTGTGTTCATGAGGTAAAATTACCTCACGAAAAAGAGTTTGAGCCCTACCAAATTTCAGCCCTTTTTGAATTTTTTTCCCCACACACACTAAGAATTTAGTAGGTCAGTGTATAACTCTGCCCAGCAGGTGGCGCTGCGTTTTCCACACACACACAGACAGACAGACGCCACTAAGCATTTATATATTAGATATATATTTATATAAAAAGATTTCCTACTTAGTGGCAAGAGGTTGAGAAAGAAATTTGCTCGGATACATTTTCAGGCTCAGCTGGTTGGATTTACACTGCTAAGGCAGCAATGAAGACAATTGTAGCATAGGTGGAGCATTTATTCAATTTCAGAGTGAGTGGAAGCTGTAGGTGAGAACTATCTAATATGAGCTTATCTCCTTTGTCTGACCGGGAGTCATCACGCTGTGACAGAGAGAGAAAATGGCAGAGACAGATTTAGGAGTCCAGCTTAAAGAAAAAATGTATATATCTAAATAAGCAAAGCAGTGTCCTTGAAAAAACAATCTTGGTTGGGGTGCTCCAAATATTTAACAGACACAACCTTATATAAATGTTTGTTTAAAAAAACATCAGCCAATAAGGTAATGTAACCTTATATACTGTTATTTAGCTTTTTCTATCTGTGTATAGTACTCCTCTCTGTGGTTGGGTGTACAGATGCTCCGCTTCGTCATTTCACTTATGAAGCAGAGGTGCAGACAGGTGGTATGAACTGCGGCAATGACTGATCATCATTGCATAAATGGAGAGTGCATAAAGGCTACAGATCAATATATATAGAGGTCAGGAGGCAAGTGATGGAGGGAGTGTGACCCCATCCCCTGCAATGCAATGCCATGGTTCAAGGCATCGTGTAGGGGGTGGTGGGGCCTTATGATGCAAATTGCATCGTTAAGCTCCACCTGGGAGTTTCTGCACTCTCCGAAATTCAGGGGGCCTCTTGGGTATTATGGGACAATAGGAAAGTATGTCTGCGCTAACACCCCCCCCACCACCACCACACACACACACACACACACACAACCCCAACTAGCATAACTGTGTGGATTTCATGTTGGGGAACTGCAACACCCCCATTCTTTTGAGCTCCTTCATGCCAGTGTTGCAAAGGTTTATTGACCCGATGACTAATGCAGTTTACACATATAAACCAACATCTGAGATCCTGGACTTGTCACAAAGGGGACTCAGTTTTGCTCCCAGAAGTATGCGGCTCCCCCTTAGAGGTATGCGGCTCTCCCTTAGAGGTAAGCGGCTCCCTCTTAAAGGTATGAGGCTCCCTCTTAGAGGCATGCGGCTCCCCATTAGAGGTATGCGGCTCCCCCTTAGAGGTATGCGGCTCTCCCTTAGAGGTATGCGGCTCCCCATTAGAGGTATGCGGCTCCCCCTTAGAGGTATGCGGCTCCCTCTTAGAGGTTTGCGGCTCCCTCTTTGCCACCTCCCCATCCCTCTAAACACCCAGTCACTGCCAAGCACACTAATAGCAGGTGACAGCGGCACCTATACAGACCTATGGTGAAGGGAAAATACCTCCCAACTTACCCACATTGGGGCAGAACTACAGGTAGGACAGCTGCACAGAACCCTAAAATCAGGACCTTCCCACAGAAATTGGGATAGTTGGGATGTCTTGTTTCAATACAAACAGTGTGGTGTCAGTGTCTAACACCGGAGCTGATTATACAGAACAGTGGTCTAGGCAGTAGTGGGACTGGGTGGTGCAAAGTATCTGTGCCTGTCTGTGTAGTGGGAGGAGCCTCAAAAATGGTTGACCCCACCCCCTCGGTGGCTATGGAAGGGGCCCCAGGAAGCTGCTGTACCAGGGCCTGAAATTTCTCTCTGTGGCCTTGGGGAGAGGGGAGTTGCCTGGAATTGCACTTTATTATGTACAGTTTATTTTAATACCCATTTTCAATTCTGTGTAAAACTTCATAAATGTTTACACATCTCTGCAATATAACACAAGGTGTATTAGGCAGGGATGGGTTTTCAATACACAAATATAATATGTAACATATGCCAATAACCAAAGTGCATAAAATAACACAAGACATAACAAGTACATAATAAGTTCTGGTCAATGTAGCAATCAGCATTGGAGCTACCCATATGCTTATTCACAAAAAAAACCTCTATACAGGGGTGGACCCACAGCAAAATTTGGATAGGTGCCCAGTGATGCCATTCTCACCTTCCAGACCCCCTGCTCTGCTTTCAGTAGCGCAGAGCAGAGGGCCTCTCCTGAGTAAGCGCTCACCTCAGGGCCCCTGTACCCCTATGCTTACGCCCCTGCTACTTGTGTGGAGTGACAAAACCACTGTGCCAAAGTTGTACTTCGACTTGATTCAAGATTAGTGATAATGGCTCCTGTCCAAGCCTCATTTCCACTATCCAACAAGAACAACTCTAGGAACAGCATGACAAATCGACAGAACGCTGACATTTGCTCGGAGCTCACACTGGTATCACTTTGTGCTCTGAAAAAAACAGGAACACTGTATTGATCTCTCCTTTGTGCTCTGCGGACGTTACAACAATGCGTTGATTAGCGATGCTACGCTATGAAATTGTAATGTTACAATGGTTGCAGGTTCCCTTGATTCATACATATATATTTCACAACAGACACATAGGAACTTAGGGACGGATTTATCAAAATGTATCCAAATGCTGCTGCTGCTGCAAAAATAAATGACATATTGCTACAATTTAACCAAACAAACCACTGAGGCAGCGGAGCAATCCTAAGCTGCCGCCGCTGTACTGTGCCAGAGCGGTAAAAGTTAACTTACCGTTTTGCCGGGCCTGTCCCTCCGAGTGTGTGCATGCGTGTGCTGGCAGATCTGGGGTTTTACTTCCACTTGTAAAAAAAAAAATAAAAAAAAAATTATGTTTAAAAATAGATCAATCTATTTAAAAAAAATAAATCATTTTAAACAATGCATTAACAATGCTTTATTCAAAGACTAAGGCGTCGTTTTAATCATTTTGCTATCTCCATCATGAGAACAAGTACAGCTGGAATACTTATGGCAGGGTTATTGGAAGAAGTATCCTTTTGTGTGTTTTGAACAAGCCCATTCGCTGGTATAAATGCAATAGAGCTTTTCACCCTTACATAAATATGAACTATAGCCAGTTATTTTCTTATTCACCTCCCAAGCCACAGTTCATAATATGACGGTCAGTAAATTATTGTTAAAGATACATATTCATTTCAAGTTATACCATACTTTCCAACTCTCCCTGAATGTCAGGGAGACTCCCTGAAATAGGGGTGATCTCCCTCACTCCCTGAAGAGTCTGGCATTCTCCCTGATGCTGAGCCAGTACTAGACGTAGTTGGCTTCGCCATCTGTGGCATGATGACACAGTTCAGAAATTGTGTTCTAAGTCCATGTATTGAGGCCTATGGAGGTGGCCATTTTCATGGAGACCAAGATTTAATCAAAAACTGACAGGTAAGATAACATGACTTCAGTAATGGAGACAGAAATGTAAAAGACACTTCAGTCTCTAGAGATTCATTAGCTGCTTTTCTTTGACGCATAGTTGCCTACTCTCCCGGAATGTCTACGAGACCTCACGGGAGAGCAGGGCAACCTCCCGTGTGGCTTTATGATGCAAATATCTTGTCATCTTAGACATGATATAATTGGCCAGAATTGTGACAGTCGTTTAGGGGGTGGGGCCAAAATGATGCGATTCATCAAGCCCCGCCACCTCACGCCCACCTCCCCCGGGATCTCCCTAAAGCCAACAAGGAAAAGTTGGCAAGTATGATTTATACTCCTTAATTTGTTCTTTGGGGTTTTGATGCAAAGTTTGTGGGATATTTATAAACTGAAGGGAAACAGAAAACAACCAATAAGTCGATGTTGGTAAATAGATACATTGGAAAATCCAGCAAATTATCGTTGGTTATGAAACTATAACACTCTAGTGCAAACCTGCACAATGGTGTTTTATTTTTAAACACTATTATTTCTCAGCTTACAGGGGACAGAGTACTTGGTCATTTATTGGAAGAAACAATAACATTTAATAACAAGTGCAAAAAACAAAAAAAAAAAGTACACATCATTTTTTTCACACTGTATTTTTATAGATGGGTTTCTCCTAAACACAAACTAATTATAAAACAATTAAATACACCTTTATGCAGTCACTTTATATATATGTCCCTAAATCAGTGTATTGTATGTCTAGCTTACTGCCACCACCACTTCTTATGACTAATGAGGCGTAGGTCACCCCCAATCTGACAATGAATTACTTATGAATCAAAAGGGATAGAACACGAGTTTGTTAAATAAGGTGCACTAAATGTCCCAGTATAAATAGTGTATATATAACATATGCAATAAAAATTTACTTTTTTGATTATAATATTAAAGAAACCAGCAAAATGTATAAAATAATAGACTTAATAAAACTAATTATGTATTAAAATTGCTGGGTGCACTTGCAACTTTCTTCTGTCTTAGCAGGCTGGGGGTATAAGGCTTAATATAGGTTTAGTTAAAGGTCAGCATATAAATTAATAAGTTACAAAAGTATTCAAATATATCTAATTATTAATTATTATATAGATCATAGCTGGTTGGTTATATTATAGAGATCAACTGTATGTATTGGCTATGAGAGCCACAAATTTGAATACTTTTGTAACTTATTAATTTATATGCTGACCTTTAACTAAACCTATATTAAGCCTTATACCCCCAGCCTGCTAAGACAGAAGAAAGCTGCACGTGCACCCAGCAATTTTAATACATAATTAGTTTTATTAAGTCTGATATCATTTTATACATTTTGTAGGTTTCTTTTCTACTGGGACATTTAGTGCACCTTATTTAACAAACTCCTGTTCTATCCCTTTTGATTCATATCATATTTGTGTTTGAGGTTGCACCCTAGATAGAGAAAAATATCGAGGAATTCCCCCGATGATAAAAAATATAGTCTAGGTTTATGTTCTACAGCTGGTGCGATAGAATAACCTTTCTTTTCTCTATGTAAATGAATTACTTATATAAAGCACACGTTTAGTAAAATAAATCCAGTCTGCAACACGATACTGAACATCATTACTTGTGAGCAAGACAAACTCATTAGCATAGGTCCAAAGCCAGAGTTCTAAGCCAGAATGAATTAAATATTTGTTCAGAGATAATATAGTCACAGTGCTGGTACAACAATATTATACAATGGCATAGAGTAAGTACAAATAAAATAAAATGGTATTACCAGGGAACATACTAGTAGGCATACTGGAAGTTTGGAGAATCTGGTATCTCACAGCAAGTTTTTGAAATAAGAATTTGAAAAACTCCTTGTCTGAGTAAAAAAAACTTTTATTCGAGTGGAGCTGAAGACCAGCCGGCAGATGGCGTGTGGTTACATATTAGTTTTATGGCACTCGGACCTATTTATGAAAAGGAGACAAGCCTATATGTGGCGAAAACGGCCAAGGGTCACAGAGAAGATTTGCAGGTCTTGCCGGGGAAAGCTTCTCCTTGCAAGGCATAGGGAAGCCTTTGTAACAATGTTTTCAGAAATACAAGTACTATGACGATCATTGTTGAAAAAACAAAAAAATAGTTGATTATTACAATAAAGTATTTTTTCGATTATTAATGGTACTAACACATTTTTTGTTCATTTTTTTAAATACTTTATTTATTTATTTTTTATTAGTGGAACTGAAAGCTCAAGTCTAAGAATTTAGTTCCTCAGTGTATGCAGATACCGGGTCACACATGCGGATATTCACACCAGGCCAGTATCGCTCATCTGACCTGGCTATATTGTATTAATAAATTGTGGTGATAATTGATTTTCTATCATTGAGATAAGTGGCAATAGAAAATCAGCCTTATGGCAGCATAATGCTATATTCTATGACAGCGCAGTGGCTCAGTGGTTAGCACATCTGTCTCACAGCACTGGGATCATGAGTTCAATTTCCATGGCCTTATCTGTGTGGAGTTTGTATGTTCTCCCCGTGTTTGCGTGGGTTTCCTCCAGGTGCTCTGGTTTTCTCCCACACTACAAAAACATACTGGTAGGTTAAATGGCTGCTATTAAATTGATCTTAGTCTCTCTCAGTGTGTTTATGTTAGTGAATTTAGACTGTAAGCTCCAATGGTGCAGAGCCTGATGTGAGTGGGATCTCTGTACAATGCTACGGATTTAGTGGCGCTATATATATAGCTGATGATAATATAGGCCCTATCTTCAAGTGGTTCCGCTTCTACAAACCCCAGTGATCCACACTCTCTCATGGGTTGTTCAAGTACACAACTTAAGTGTGTCAGAAACCTGATTTGGAGAAACATGACAATAACAAAACCAACACCATATGTACATTACACCAAGTCTGTACTGATCATAGCTTGGGAGAGTTTTAGCATTTCTCTTACAGATCGTGTCTGCTCCTCTCATTATAAGATGCACCTGGAACTTTTTTGAAGTACAAAAATCTACTGCTATTACTCTTAGGCTTCTCCGACTGGGATACATTATTTTAATGGCTACATGTAAAAACTTGAATTCGAGAACATTTTAGCTTGTAAGGGATTTTACAGTTGTTACATAAAGTGATAACAATGACATGCAAATATGTGTTTAAAGGTGCCCATATACGCTACAGTAACATATCTGGCAACTGGATTTCTATTGCATCTTGTATGGCCTGAAAATGACCCCGCTCCTGATAAACGAGGAAGGGGATCAATATTAACTGGCATGGCGGGTCCGGTTAGAAGATGACAGCCAATAGTTTGTCATCCAATCACACTAACAGGTTACAATGGAGCTAGAAATTATCTGGCTGATCGGCCCACCAGGCTGGATGAATGTGCCCTCGTTGAGCAATAATCCATTTGTTAGGCCCTTGAGGTTGAACAGCAGGATTTGCCAATGTGTGGACAACTTGAGTGAATTGTATAGTATTAGTAAGTAGGGCTTAGAGGCCTATATATTAACAAACTGTGATAATGATGATTTCCTGAAACTTTGTTATTGTATTACAGCTCCATGCCAGCATTACCAAGTTAGCAATACTCAGCTGCCTTGGCGATACAGGCCTGGAGCTTTAAAGGGTTAACTTACCTCTTGGCCCAGCCCGTCTGTGCCAATAATCTTCTACAAGAGCCCGCAATGCAAAGCATTTTGAAGCCATCGTGGCCCATAGCCATCGACTCTTGCCACTGACTGGGGTACCCCTTGATCTAGTGCAGGCGAAAACACCCGTTGACAAACATACCCCCTTACTTTAGAGCAAATAAACATGTCCAATTTCCATGTAACAATTTCCTCCCTATATTGGCACAAGATTAAATTAATAACAGCAGAATCTTCTACATTTGGATTAAGAGATTTCTCTAGTCTAATTATGTATAACCTGATTACTATATTGGACAGCCTGGGGGAAATTTAGGTAGGGTTAAGGTGTCATAAAACTAAAAAAAGACAACACCGACCGGGCATAGGAAGGTGGAGATACCCTGTTAAACTAACCAAAGGGACTTAAGAGTAAGGCTGGGTACACACTACAAGTTTGTCACCCGATTATCGGGTCAATCACACAATAAATGACCGTTCAGCCCAATATCGCATTAGTGTGTACACTCCAACCATGAACAACTGTCGTTCCAAAGCTTATCGTATTGTTTGATGTGATTTTATAAACAGACTAAAAAGCTTGTTTAATGATGGAACAATGTTGTTCCAATCCTGCAGTGTGTATGCACTCATGACCAGATCTCCATAGATTTTACAGAGCGACAATCTTTTTAGTCGATGGTTATGACAGATGAAGATCACAGATCTGAGGGGAAAATCATGTAAAATGTGTATAGTGTATTCACATGTATCGGAACGCTGATTGGGACTTTCAGTTGTAGGTAAAATCATTAATGAGATCGCATCAGGAGAAAATTTCTGTAGTGTGTACCCAGCTATAACAACACAAACTCAACTAATATGGTCTGAAAGGTTCAAAGGAAAACTGTTTCCTGGTGGTTGAAAATAGCATTCCAACTTCCACACATCTGAGGATTCTGTCATGTACAAAAACACTTCCATAAGTATTGCTAAATACAAAACCATAAAAGAGATCCCTATTGTAGCTATAAATGTTTTTTTATTTAATAAAAAGCAGAATATATCTCACAATACCAAGAACACTTAAAAAGCCTCACGAGTGAATTACGGACAATGGATAAAGAGGGAAAGACTCAGATTAAAGAGAAAATTGCATTTTGTAGGAGTAATATAAAACACATATCAAATACTTGCTTCAGATTACTGTATTAGCCCCGTACAGGAAAATTTCGCTTCAAATAAATATTGGATTAGCAGAACCTGGGATGTATTAAATTAGAAGGTAATAGTTAATGTAAGATATGGCATTAGTGGGGGATAGATAAAATGAACATGAGAAAATACATTAGCAGAGAACTGGCAGTCAGTGTAATAGATTATATTTGCATAATATCCATGCTGATATTGAACTTACATTGGATATACTCTGCTTCACTGCTTGTATAAGACTTTTAATTAGCAAAGGATAAACACAGTGTACGTTGGCATGACGGGCAGCCTATGTGGGTTCTGAATAATGCAGGGGCAGACACATTTATTCTGTTGCATCCAATTCCAGATAAACGATAAAGAAATATACTCAGCATCTGCCTTCTATTAAGGCTGACCGCAGGTTGGGAAAAGAGAGGGAGGGATCTCAGACATGCACAGTGTTAATGACTAATTGTAGATAGTGGTGTGTTGTCCTTAGAACGCTGGAGATTGTGACAATGTCACAGCGCGGAGATACAATAACAGTTCTGGGAGTTGGAGCAGTGCAGAGTTATTAGCATCTCTTGAGCAGGACTAAGTGCATGCTTTCGGGGAGTAGGTACAACTCTGGATTATTAAGGACATAGGGGGCAGAAACCAAGGGCGCAGGGATTCAACGAGGACTAGAAATCTCCTATTACAATTCAGAGATGCAAATACGACCTTGACGGGAATTAAAATGTGCTTGGTATATTGCAATGAACTTTGGGAGGTTCTTGTATGAGGCTTGCTGTGTATAATAAAGCATGAGGACCGAGGACCCATGGCTTCAACACCACCAGGGGCCAACGGTAAAGGGAAAACACATAATTTTCATACCATACAGTCAATACAAATATGATAGATATGCATTCTGATTGTAGTGTACAAGCTACATTATAAAACCAATATAGTGTTTGGATGATAGAGTAAGACCTCTCTAATACAACAGAAACAACTCCTTGTTTATGCATGATAAAAATATCTAGCTTATAAATGCAAAGGCATAATAGGTGCCCCAGGAATGAAGAAAGCACCAATCAGTGTCGGCAGGCAATCGCAAACAGCCAATCACAAGCGGTCCACTAGTGCCAGAGAGTATAATGATGATGATGATGATCTGCTACTTGCACTTGCCCTGCAAATAATAGGGCTTTGTTCGCCATATATGCGGGTTTTTCCAGGCATGCATCCGTTCACAATTGCGCCCGCACATCTTTACTGTACTCAGCCTACGTTATAACTCCCCTGTCCCGCCTCTTATTTGCATATTTATGGGCATATTTAACAAATAATGATAGTGCACTATCGTGCACTTACCATTAAAAAAATGTCCCTCTGTGTCGCTCGCATATTTAAGAAGGGTGCATCGCAGCAGATATCGTGGATATCTGCTGCTTTGCACTCCTTTTCGTTTTTGGGAGCAGTCACCATTCTACAGAATGGTGACTGCTCCCGGCCGCAATCTGACAAGTTCTGAAAAAAATGTAACTTGTCATGTTAATGTACTTGTCATTATCATAATTGAAGGATTTCAGTGCTGTCAGCTCTGCTCCGAAGAGCAGAGCTGGACAGCGCATGTGTGGAGGGATCACATGATCCCTCCCTGTCACTCACCGCTCGCTCTCTGCAACTTTACTTGCCGAGACAGAGCGGAGATCTTTGTGCGCATGTGCAGTTCGAAGACACCGAAGATGACCAAGAGGAGATCCGGAGACAGCGCGTTCCGAAGAGAGGGGGTAAGTGTGATATTTTCCGTTTTTTCATAAATGTGAGAAATAGTTCAATCCTTATCAATGCGATAAGGAATGAAAACTATTTTTCACTTTATGAAAAGATTGATAAATGTGCCCCTTAAACAATAAAAAAGTTTTGTCTACGAATAAGTGAAGTTTTCATTTACGAAGCGGCTTGTCTGTTGTGAACAGAATGTTTATGATTTGCATTGAACCATTTTCCCCTATATACTTCATGATGTTTCAATTTTTGCAGATTGTGTTCTAATTTGGTACACTGCAATGTTAATACAGATAGCAATTTTACAAATACATATGCACGCATTCAAACAAACATAGGGTGATAGGAAAGCAGATGGGAGAAGTGAAGCGCAGTCCTAGCAGAATTGCATATTAGAGAGAGCATGCATGCGATACCATATGGAGACATTTCAGGTAGTACATTATATTAGGGGCTGTCATTTCTTTGACTTCACAGTCAATGATGTTTCCTATTTGCATAAAAGAAATATGTCTCATCAGCATAAAGGGCAGAAGCATCAACAGAGCTCATCTCACAAGTGTGATGAAGCAGTAACAAGAACTGTCCCAATATCAGCAAACTTCATTCTCTCTTACATGATTCATATCATCTTCTCTTCCAAGGACAACTGTCTGGTTCATGTGGATTAGCTGGGCATCTGGCTGTGTTTGCAAACCGACGGTCCCGCTATTCGTGATATCATAGCTGTTATTCCCTACTCACAGCACTTCCTGCAATATGTTTTTATGATATTATGGTGCCTTGTAAGGAAAATCATTTCGCTGCAAGTCAATGTTTCTGCATTCTGCTTGTTTAAGCAGCTGATTGTTCTGAAGCTCTGTGTATGATTGCTTCTGCCTTGGCTCATCTTGTGTCATACTTCCTAGTCTTTAGGTGGGAAGTATGTCAGAACATTTTTCCTGACCTCACCATGGTGAGTGACTATTTTAGGGCATAGGTGTGGGTCTGGGGGCAGCCTAGTGCATCAAAAGGGCTGGGCACCAGGGCCGTCTTTCCCATTAGGCACAATGGGCAGGTGCCCGGGGGCCCTGCAGCTCAGGGAGGCCCGTCGGAGGCAGCACAAAAAAAAAACCTGAAAAAAAAAAGAAGAAAATACTTACCTTGCGGTCAGCTGGCGATCCGGCTCCCTCAATGTATTTCATGAGTTAAAAAACTTTCTTCTTATTGTTTGATCATTAATGCCGTTATTATTAACAGGTGGCATTAATTATATACTTTTTTTTTCCTGTGCGTTGGTGAATTTATGTTCTACATAGGTAATGGATGTATGGATGTGTACCTGCACCCGAATTAAACAGCGCACGTATCTTGAGATCCATGCCTTGGTAAATTCGGGATTGCGCAGAGGCAAAATACGTGGGTTTAATACCAAACGCAGGTTGCGCTCACTATGAATCAGGCCTCTAGGCATTGAGCGATGGAAAATCTTATCTGTTTTGAGCTACAAGAGCTCTTAGTCACAGGTGAGTGGTTTTAGGGAGAGTGGTTTCCTCTTTAATTATAATTTAAAGGGACATCACCTGCACACCGTGGAGGCAACAATTTTATAGGCTGAATAAATATTAATGCCAAAAAATATACAATCCCTGGGCGCTTGTGAGATAATGTTGCTGACAGATTGAACATAAGTAATAATCATTTATTAATTACAAAAATGGTGAGTTGCAACTCAAATGCCATTACAGTAAACAATGTGGAAATTTATATCCATATTAGATGACAAAGTATTAACATACATAAGCAGATAAGAGTAAAGGTGAAATGGCCACAAATGCAAATTATGTGGAATGAAAAACCACAGTGATACCACAATGATGCCGCTTGTATAGTAGCAGTCCGGACCAACAGTTGGTCAATAAACTGTGATCCTTGTAGATGTCAGTATTGGGAAATTGTCCACAGAATAGAAAGTCCCATAGGAAATAACAACCAAATTACAACCAAATGTCAGTCTTGTATGGCTATCAATGCCAGTCCTAGTACAAGTGCTGGATGTAGGATTCAGTCCTGGATGACGCTTGGGCAGGTGGATCCCACGGGCAACAACCAGATAAAAGGGTGGTAAACGGACTTACCCTTTGTTCTTACAGGGCTACAGCTTAGCTGCGGTATATCCTCCGTGTACCTGGTTCCCTTCTGCACGCCTCTGGCTGGTTACCGTGGGGACGCTTAGCGTCCTACTGCCAAATGGGTGTCCCGACTCTTCCGGGATGTGTTGCGCATGCGACGGTTTGGGTAGAACTGATATAGCGATAATGAATTGTTGTAACAGATTCTGGATACTATATTACTAATCTTGATTAGCACTGGCTTACCTGAGGTGCGGAGTCTAACGATCTCCCCGGTGTTCACCAAGAACCGCCACAAGGCGGAGTGGGCTTCGCTGCCAGGAGTCGCAGGTCGCGGTCCCCAGGTTCGCCTCAAGATGTAGTACAGCGGAGTGAAGCGGTGGTAGCGGAGTCAACAAGCCGGTTCGGTACACAGGAATGGAGTCAGGCAGAATCAGAAGGCAACTCGGAGTCAACAAGCCAGGTTCGGTACACGGGTCACAAGAATAGGAGAATGGTCAGCAAGCCGGGTCGGTACACAGGGATAGGAGAGCCAGGGAAGTCAAACAGGCAGAGATCAGCACACAGGAGATACTGGAAACTGGAAGGCACTGCAATCCACGAAGAGCAGGAGCCAGGAACAGGTAAGTGATGCTCTGACACTCAGCGAGTGTCAGAGTGAGGTTTTTATACTGAAGGGGATTCAAAATCCCCGCCTCTAGGGTTGTGGTCATGTGACCGCCTCCGGGTGCGGTCACATGGTCCTGAATGCGGAAGTGCGGCTGGACGGAGCGGCGGGGATCAGGTAAGTCGGTGACAATTGTATCCACAGGGGTGGTGTGTTGTTCGGGAATCGTCTGGTAAGTGATGGGTGTATCAAACCAACGCGTTTCACCCTGTTGGCTTCCTCAGGGATTATAGTAAGAGTGAAGAAAGTCCTGGGGTTTTAAATAGACCTCACTTCCGGTGGGTTGTCACTTATTGGTTGTGCATCTTCGTCCTGCCATAGGTTGGTTGTTGTGATGGACGGATATCTCATCCAATGGGAAAGCTCAGATTCATTATTCTTTTTGACTGCAGTTTATGCCGCTTGGTGAATAAATATATACAGTGCCCTATTCCAAAACAAACTGTTTTCACATAAAATGTACTGTAATAAGTTAGATTAAATGCACAGTTGAGCAAAATGTCATTTAAAATATGAGGCTGGTACTTGATAATGGTGGATCTTGCACCATAGTACTCCATTGCTGATTAATGGTCATACTGACAGCTGGATAGTTCATATAGTGAAAATATGCTCTCCTTATGGGGCCAGCGATTTAACAGTGTTCAACAATGGTGGATCTCACTCAAAACGTTAATCTGGAAAGCTAAAGAAAATATTAATTAATATATTAATATATTATATTAATATTAAATATTAATGAAAAAGCAACCTGTTCTCTAGGAAGAAGTGGCATGACAGAGGCATGAGGTCTCTTATGCCTTAGTGATGTCACTAGCTCCTAGTGAATTTATAGGCTGCATTGGTTCGGTCTACAGGACGGCTGTCTGCGCTATGTACTCCTTCATTTCTCTTACAGCCTGGACAAAGGATGGGTAGTGGGGTAGGAGGTTATGATGGTGGTGGCTTCCAAGTGTTGGGCCTCCCACAGTCCCTTTAATGACGAGCTCACAAGTGGCAGATGTTCTCCATGTTAAGGACATACCTCTCAACTTGCAGGAAAAAGTTGTCTTCGTAAATCGGGACATTTTGGAGGTATGCATTCTATTGGGACCTGACACTTGTGCACACTGACACTTGACGTGACAGCCAAATGAAAATGTTGAGCGCCATCGTCCTACAACACACAACAGTGCCCAGACAGCTGCATACAACTACTACAGCGAGTCCATCTCACAGTAACTGCTCAGGTGCACTGTCTGACTTCTAAGTGACCTTTCCTTGTACCAGCTTCCAGCCTGGCTTTCTTGGCTGTCACAACAACTTTAGTCCCTACTCAATTAAAGGTCGATTATCTGTCATAGTTTTCTACCGCACATGTAATTGCATCTATGCTTTTATTTCTTAAGTAGAGTATTGGCCCCAGACTCAGGCTGTCTCCAGGTATTAGGATCAGGACTTAGAACTATCATATTGTGTTTTATCATTATCTGGGAGCAGCCGACTGTGATAACGTTTTATTCTGGATGGTCAACGGAGCAATTTTTAGCATTAGAGGAGTTGATTTGTGCGCTTCAAGAAAGTGACACGCTCCAGGTCTCAGTACGGCGCTTCATAAAAGTAACTAATTTTCAACTGGCCAGGGTCAGAGAGACGAGGGGGGGAAACAGGAATGTGTTTTTTTGGTTAAGCAGGTAAGCAGTCATGTGTGCAATGTGAGATTACTCTGCCTTTTCTCTCCTGCACTGGATGTGAACATTTTATTCCAGAATGTTAATATGTAGATGCAAATGCTTTAGCTATACTGAGATTTATGCTGTTTATTTATGAATACTTAGTAAACGTAATTTACGGCAAAAAGTGAAAATAAACATATGAAAGCGCTCACTAAACTTTTCGGACCTGTTTCATTAAGGATAGCAAAGCAACAACAAAAAAAAGGAGTGAATTTGCTCCAGGAGAACCCATGTTACAATGCAAGGGGTGCAAATTAGTTTAATATTTTGCAGGTAAGGAAAATACAGGCTGCTTTATCATGTAACACACAAATACTTGACAATTGAGATCATTGCTCCTCCTGTTCCTCTCCTACCTCCTCACAAAGGAGGGAGAGGTTTAATGGAGAATGGCACAGACCATGCTCAGGAGCAGATTGTGATGGTTTACAGGGGGTCTATGGGCCTCATTTAAAGTAAATACCACTAAAAGGTGCAATTTATGGAAAAACTATGATGCACTGCAGGTAGGAACATTTATAAAGAGGGAGGTGGGCAAGTTTACATCTCAGTGTAAAATGAAAGCTGCCCAGTATTTGTGAAATATTTCCCCTGCGTTCAAAGAGAATTGCATTAGTAATCCTTGTAACTCCAGGTGCAAGACTGCACGCATTAGCTGGGGTGGCTCTTAACTTTAAATGAGGTTCTACAGCAGATATGCAAAATGGACAGAGCTGTAAAGACACCAGGGTTAGTATAGGAATCAAATAATGTAGAGACATTTTTGTTTTGTGTATATCATTTGTAGTTATTAAAGGAGAGTTCCAGTCCTTTATAATTTTTTACCTAAGCCCTTTCTCTCGTGGGAGAAATCCCCTTTGCTCCAGATTCACACTCCAGTTTTCCCATCATAAAAGCATAACTTCCAACATCTATAGAGGCAAAATTGGGACAAAATAAGCCTCGCCCCTGATCCACCCAAACTCCGCCCTAAGACACCCACTTCCAAACAATCACGCCCACCTTTTGTCAAAGCTCCACCCACTTCAGGTCTGCAAAACGGGACTATCCAGCTGAAATCAAGACAGTTTGGAGGTTTGATAAAAGGGTTAAAGACTACTAGAAGAGGGGCAGTAAGGCCTAAATGATATTCATGTTAAGAATGTATGTCATACTTGCCAACTCTCCCGGAATGTCCGGGAGACTCCTGAAATTCGGGTAGGTCTCCCAGACTCCCGGGAGAGCAGGCAAGTATCCCGCATACTGCTATTTGATGGCCAAAATGATGCGATTCGCGTTGAATTGCGTCATTTTGGCTCCGCCACACACGACAAAATTACATTTTTGACGCCGGGGTGGGGCCAAAATAACGCGATTGACCAAGCCCGTCCCCTCCCGCTCCCTGCCCGGGATCTCCCGGAATTCAATGTTAAAAGGTTGGCAAGTATCATGTATGTGAACAGATCACATTGAAATTGTTCATCATCATCACCATTTCATCATCACCATTTATTTATATAGCGCCACTAATTCCGCGGCGCTGTAGAGAGAACTCACTCACATCAGTCCCTGCCCCAATTGTTATTTTATATCAATATACATATGCACACGTTCTCTCATATGGGGTGAACATCTTTCTTAATTCTTCCAAAAGCTTCTGAATTGAGGGCACTTAAGCTACAAATCAATTCCGCGGGCCATCTTAATGCGCTGGGTTGACTCTTTGCATGCTTTATATTTGAGTAAAGGAGATTTTTCCATAACCACAGACAGGGGCAGCCTGGGCTGGGACGTAGGGGGGCATCTGCCCCCCTGACCGGTCCCATAGGGGGCTACCTTGGGCTGGGTCACTGGGCCATCTGCATTTTTTTTTCTTTAAAATGTTCCCAATAGGCTGCCGAGTTGAATCGGGCTAAAAATTGCCAGCCCTCCCCTGAGCACAGATCGCATCAGAGGCAATGAATTAAATATGCAAAGAACTGTAAAAGGCAACTTTTACCATCATTAGCTGGAAAGGAGTAATACATGAGAGAGACAGATAAACTCTCCACCACTTGTTGTCATTTATATTTGCAAATACTCAGATAGCGCTCTTGAAGTATAATGACAGTCCGGGAACTCTGGCATAACGGCTCGTTTGCAATATCGACATAAGTTCTTTCCAGTAAATTTTGGTGACTAGAAGCTACATAAAATCATCTCATCAATCCAACATACGCACAAAACGGTATAGCATATATATTTACATATATATTTATGTTCTACAATATAAAGCAAACATTGATCAAAAGAGTTCACAATCTAGCAATGTAAATATGTAAAGCTACTATCATGGAATCATGGTATTGATAGTTTAAGCATGAGAAGGGCCATGGTCAAGCTACACAGAGGGTGTGGTCATATCATGTTGGGGCATGCCGTGCCCCCCTAGGGGCGTGTCCAGCTTCTCTGAAGCACTGAGCCACCCCCTTCCCTGCCATATAAACAGAAGGCATGGCACTGAAGGGGAATCCGTCAGGGGAACATACCTCTCGTCCTTATTCGTGGGTCTACGGGGCAGCTGGGACATTTGGGAGGTATGCTCATACTACCACCTTGAAAACACATCTCATTAACCTGGAACGGTATTGGTATCTTATTAGGGTGGTGTTACACAGCCGCAACTCAACACTGTGGCTTTCCAGGTAGAACAGCACAGAGTTCATAAGCACTAAATCGCTTTTCTACCCACTAAAGTGTTAACGTTCCAGCCATGTCACATGACAGCACTTTGGGACACATTCCTCAATGAGTCCTGAAAAGAAGTAGTAAAATTATAGCAGCTGAGCGATACCCGACTGCCTGGCCGTTGCTGTTCTGGGGCGGTAAGTGTTAACTTACAGCCTCGGCGGGCTTGTCCTTGCAGATGTGCACATGATTGAGCCAGCTTGCCACCAATGTGGGAATTTTTTTTTTTTAAATAGATTCCATTTATTAAAAATATGTAAAAACCCGTATACATTAAAAATGCTCTGCTCGAATAATAAAGCATTTTTTTTTCATTATTTTAATCTGTTATCAGGATCCTGCAGAATGTGGAAAAAAATGCAGCATGCAAAATCATTTATCTGACATAACTCTAATGCCTGACAGTAAATTAGCCTGCAGTAATTGTTACGTAAAAACCCAATATTGACGTGAAACTGCACAAGATGTTGACTGTGTTGCTCAATTTGTGAAATATGGTTATGAAACAGGTCTCCCGACCCCTGCATGACATAATTTTGACAGCAGTATGTACATTTGCATATAACATCAAAAAGGGACAAGACCAGTGATTTAACATCCATTTCCTCATAATCTGTATGCTAACAAAATGCTCAGAATTGTGAGCTATAAACATCATCATCATCATTTATTTATATAGCGCCAACATATTCCGTAGCGCTTTAACATACCTCCCAACTGTCCCGATTTCAGCGGGACAGTCCTGATTTTAGGGCTCTGTCCCACCCAGGGACATGTTTGTCCCGCGGGTTGGAATGTTGGGGAAAGGGAGGTATGTAATGGGCGGCCTAGAGCTTTACAGCGCTAGGGAAGCCTCTGGGTACATGGCCACGCCCTGGTGATGTGGCCACGCCCATGTCCCGTTGACGGTTATAGACATGTTGGGAGGTATGTATAAATAAGTTTTCGGCTTACGATAGTGAGAAGACCCCGAACTTAAGCTTTCAGATGGAGATAGTAATAAGAGAACAGTACTGCTACTGTCCTTCTTAAATAGGCTTTCCCATGGGGAAGCCATCGACAGGGGCGAGCTGGCCCAGGGGGCAGGGGTGCATTGGTCCGGCCGGCTGCCCCTGGGTTGGAAAATCACCTGATTTTGACCCGCGGCCGCATCACATGACACGCGATGCGGCTGCATCATTGGACACGGCCGCATCGCGTGTCATGTGATGCGGCCGCCTGTGCGCCCCCCGGGATGAAATATGCCAGCCCGCGTCTGGCCATTGACCACGAGCTCTGACGAAAGCTAACACCAGCCGGGAGCTTTGGCAAATAGGGAGAAAGGGCTTTTCTCTGTTTAATAAATAGGCCCCATTATATATAATGTAGAGGTGTGGGGGCACTTGGGGAACAGAGATTACAGCATGGCAACCTTTGGCTCAAGCTTCAACAATATATTTTTTAAAGGAGCGACAAAAACTATGAATTGTAGAAAGGCAAAGTTTAATCAGCTCAGTGAAGCATTGAAGCGTGTAGACTGGCAATGTTTATAAAAGATTAAAGAACAAATGGGAATTTTTAAAAATAAAAATAAAATATATGTTAAATACTGTAGCTAGTACATATCATATGTTTCTAGATATAAAATACTAATAATGAGGTTAAATAAGAAAGTATTGTAAACACTAGCGCATCTAAATTGTTAAAACATGAAAGAATGAAAATTAATTATGGAAATACAAGTAATGTAGCAAAATATGTAAAAAGGAAATCAGGTTAGCAAAGGTTGAAGCTGAAATTGGATTGTCAAATCCCAAAACGTTTCTCAAGTACATAAACAGAAAAGAAAAACACAACTGAAAATATTCCTGCACTGAAAAGTAAATTAGGACAAATAATTTAAGAAGATAAAGAGAAATATGATTTTTAGTCTACGTTCACAGAGTAGTAAAAAATGCCAGGAAATAGGGTGTGTGGCAATAGCCTATGCACATCATTAAATGTTACTTGTTTTATACAGCAGGAGGTGCAGTGCCTACGCAAGATTAGTGGATGCAATACCAAAAATTTCAAAAGGAAAAAATCTGAACCTGGAAATTCTAGACCTGTGAGTCTGACGTTCGTGGATAGGTTATTTGAAGGGGTACTGAGGGATGCTCTTTTGAAATGTATTCTAGAAAATTATTTCATAAAACAGTGTTGTTTTCGTGAATGATGCATTATTACCAACAAATATCATTAGCTTTTATAAGGCGGTAACTGAATCTTGGTAATACATTTGCAATACCAAAGAGGTACATTAAGTGCACTTACTTGTAGTCCATCAGGGCACAGAGACATACACACTATGGCAGACTTATTACATAGATGAAATAGTAATAACATAAGTATACAGGCGATAATAATTATAAAATCAGTTTGGTAATGGTAAAATAACAGTCCTTATACACAATACAATACAAAATACGGGTGACTTGTTCTCAAGCCAGTTGAGTACTGTTATATATGATAGGGCTGAGGTTAGAGAAGAGGGGTGCCAGGGCACAAAAGAAATTGGGCCCCGAATATAAAGATTTTGATTTGAACTCAACATTTGAGTTAGAAATTAAATCATTCAATTATTTTAAAAAGTTGTAGGTTTTACAACACAACACAACCAGGTTAATAAACTAGGCATGGGGTGCCAATGATACTAGGAAACCAGGATAACCCCCTTCTAAGCTGGCCACAAGTGGACTAATCCTGCGATTTGGATAATTGGCGAGCAACTGGACTATATTCCCTTTTGGCCATATGTGTGGGTGGTCAAATTATAGATCCGGCTACTACACACTCGGTCTCACATGGGGACCCATAGGTTAGGTCAGGAGAGGACTGCAGACATGGGCCAACAAACGTCATCTTTTGACCACATTCACAGGCATGCTCGATAATGATGCAATTGATTTATATCTCATTACAATTGAGTTTTGCTCTTAAATTTGGATCTCACACACTATACCAGCCAATTGGGTGATACACTATATTATCGCTTGTTTGGACAACTGTAGTCTTATCCTAAATCTTATCCCACATTATTTAATCAAATTGACATATACTCAGTAAAACTGAAATCCACTCAGACACTTTTCAGAATCTAGGACTTTAAGGAAGAAATTAGGTAAATGGGACTTGATTCCAGCAAGTGGGCAACCCTCCAAAAGAGAAAACTAGTTATATGTCCTCTGATTTTTTCTAGTTATATCTCCTCTGATTTTTGAGAACCTACTTCTTTATTTAATTCCATTCACATAACACTTCCTCCAACCATCACCATTATGGTCCTTCATTTCATACCAGGGAGAGGACATGCCAACAAATTGAGAGTAGTAGGCAGAGATTTCAAAGTGCTTAGGCTGGTGGTGTTTGTTGAATGCAGCACCTGATTGGACAGTAGTCCCAGCTAATCCAATCAGGTGCTACCCTAAGGCTGGGTACACACTACAGAAATGTTCTCCTGATGTATTATCTATAACGGTTTTACCACTGACTGATAGAATAAAAAGTTCCGATCAGCATCCCGATGCATGTGTGACACTATACATGTTTTACAAGATTTACCTTCAGATCTGTGCTCTTTATCTGTCATAACAAAACTCGATGAAGATCCTGATGGTGAGCGCATACACACTGCAGAACTGGAACAACATATTTCCATCATTGAGTGAGATTTTTAGTCTGGTTTAAAAATCAAATGAAACGATACCATGTGCTTTGGAACGATAATCGTTCATCGTTGCAGTGTACACACTAATGCAATATCGGGCCGAACAGTCGTTTATCGGATGATTGTCCTGATAACTGTGTACCCAGCCTAGGTCTACACCTCCTGGCCAAGTTAAGTGAATCATGATCACAGGGTTCAGTCTTCCAGTGATGACCAATCACACCTCTACATTCAATGCCTCAGCATCTGAGCTCAGACCACGGTGGGGTAACGTGGTGGGGGTCTAACTAAAGAGGGTGGGTTTTTCAACAGTGGACAACACCTTTAAGAGCTCACAAGCCAGCCCTTGCTAGTTGTAAACCCCTATACCTGGGAGGTGAGGGCATCTGATTTTAACTGCATTTTAATGGTGTTTAAAGCATATAGGTCAGTGTAGGGCCTGCATATAATGAGGTGCCCTTGATGCTGGGATGCAGGCTTAAATGTTTTGATCAAAATATGAACTAATATCTCATGTTTTCATTTTGCTAGACACACACAAATATGCAGTGTAAAGGACAAGCGCTGACAACTGTCTTTTTGTTTTACCTTTAAGAGAAGCTTCTTTAAAAACTACAGTAATCAGCTTCAATTACCTACCTAGAATAACCTAGAGCCACTGGCAACCTTTATACTTGTCCTGTAATGGTGCAGACAAAATAATTAACCCTTCAGCTAGCCGCTAACGTCTATCATCTAAAAAGCTGCAGGCCTCTAATGTAGCAGCTGGATCTGCAAGCAAATAGAATTTCATCTGTGTTCCTGCTCCATTAGATACTTTATTATCCTGAAAGAAAATAAGCAGAACTACTAGGAAGGAGCTCATCAGCTCCCACACGCTCCTGTTTGATATACACCTCCTGTATATCTCACAGTCAGGTTCTTGTATCTGTTAAGGTATGGGGTTGTCACCAGCAGGAGCTGAAAAATGAGCACTGTGAAGTTTTATTCATAAACAGCTTGTAATGATGAGATGACTGTTTTACTGCAAAGAAAGCAAAAAAGATACAGCTTTGCTGCGGGTTTTGGTGGACCTCCCTGGGCAGGATGGGGTTAACAGAAAAGTACCCCATTGACAGCAGTATTGAGCAGACAATAAAGCAAAAGGTTTTGTCCATCTTGTTCAATCGTTAACCTCTGTTGCTTTATTGTAGAATCTGGTTAATAGCTTTCAAAACTTAAGTCCAAACTGGGAACCAAAAGATCAGTAAATCAAATGACCATAAACATAAATCTGTAATTATGGCTTAAAAACTCTGAAAGGGACTGTCAAGAGTCGACCTTGCCATGATTGGCCTTGCACAGTGAGTGACCTCTGGCCCCCCATCTGTTCAGCCATTTTTAGCGGTGGATTGCAGTGAAATGACAAAGAGATTTAAAAAGACATATCGCGTCCGAATCCAATGGGATATATGATCAAAATAAAAATATATTGCGCAAAAGAGACCGTTGTTGGGTCTAGTTTTGAAGGACAACTGAAATTGAAAATGAAACAGTTGAAGAGATTAAAGCACTTTCACTCCTGGTTTGACATATAAATTCCATTTAAAAGTAAAATTACTTCTATTTTTAAAAAGTTATGATTCTTCTCACCCAGCCTATCTCTAAGCTCCTCTGTCCGTTGTCTGGTCATGCCTATTGTGAGTCATATGGACCCTCTCACAAAGGGTGAGGAAAAGTGGCAATACTCCACTAAACATGACAAAGGCTTGTAATGAAGGCTTAGAGCCATAGTTGACCTTAATGAGAAAAGAAGCTTTGAAACTACTTAATGCAATCTCCGCATTACATTTGCGCATCATTAAGCTAGCAGAGGACCTAAGTTTATGAAGTGCATACGTACAGCAAACAGCCTTGGTGTTTTAGAAATCTTGTTGCCAGTTACATCATACATTTATCCTATTGTTGGCCACATTACACTCCAAACACCATTGCCAGCCAAATTTCCCACTGCCAGTCATATTGCAGAGACCCTATTAGCAGATATATTAGAAAGAGATCCTATTGTCAGACACATTGCACAGACACCCCACTGCCAACCACACTGCACAGTTACCCCATTGCCAGCCACACTGCACAGATGTCTCAATGCCAGTCATATTGCACTGTTACCTCATTGTCAGCCACATTGCACAGATGTCTCAGTGCCAGCCACATTGCACAATTACCCCATTGCCAGCCATATTGCACAGATGTCTCAGTGCCAGCCACATTGCACAGAGACCCCATTGCCAGCCACACTGCACAGATGTCTCAATGCCAGTCATATTGCACTGTTACCTCATTGTCAGCCACATTGCACAGTTACCCCATTGCCAGACACATTGCACAGTTACCCCATTGCCAGACACATTGCACAGTTACCCCACTGCCAGCCACATTGCACAGTCACCCCATTGCCAACCACATTGCACAGATGTCTCAGTGACAGCTACATTGCAGTTACCCCATTGCCAGCCACATTGCAGTTACCCCATTGCCAGCCACATTGCACAGATGTCTCAGTGCCAGCTACATTGCACAGTTACCCCACTGCCAAACACATTGCACAGATGTCTCAATACCAGCCATTTTGCACTGTTACCTCATTGCCAGCCACATTGCACAGATGTCTCAGTGCCAGCCACATTGCATAACTACCCTTTTGCCAGCCATATTGCATAGTTAACCATTACCAGCCACATTGCACAGTTACCCCTTTGCCAGCCACATTTAACAGTTACCACATTGCCAGCTACATTCCATAGTTACCCCATTGCCAACCACACTGCACAGATGTTTCAGTGCCAGCCACAGTACACAGTTACTCCTTTGCCAGCCATATTGCACATAAACCTCATTGCCCAGCCATATTGCATAGAGAACTCATTGTCCACTATCGGGGTTCACAAAGCAGAGACTCAGCAGGGTGAGTGGGATTTTGGATCAGGGCTGCATTATATTTACTACCTCAGTATTACATATGGCGCAGAGCCAAAAATTGTACACTATGACTCTATGTACATTAGTATGGGAGATAAATATTAGTAAAGCAGCCAACTGTGGGAAAAGAGCAATACCTTCTCATTAGGTGGGAATGTTTAAATCACCAATTGTGTTCCTGCTTCATTTTGTGATTGATGCTCTTTTATTATACTTGCCTGTTTTATTATTTGCCTGTTTTAGTTATTATACCATAAATACAATATGTCCTGGGTATTTATATGACACTTATAAACTAATTACATTATATATAATTGGCAATAAAGTGCACCAGCTGCCAACAAACAGTGGAGGCAGCCAAATTTTGGACTGAACCAATAATCATGAGCCTATCAATACTGGACAAAACGGAGAGTGCACTTTAATATGACTATATTGTTATTACTCAAAAAGATTATTAAAGTAAAACAGGTTTCTGTGTGATGCCAAATCATTATGGTTCAGCCACCACTATACATTAAGTCATTAAGTTTCAGCTCTAAAGAAGAGCAACATTTTTATAACTGTTCTGCGCAATATTTGCATTATTCCATGTTTGCCTGTGGAATTTTGCATGTTTCTTCAGCGGAATGTGGCATTAAGTGTTCCGCAATTCCCCTATCATTTATGTTCCATCCGTAATTTCTTTATCATTTTTGTTCTGCCTGAATATCTCCCTTATTACACCTCAACCATGCCACAGAGCACAATATTTAAACACTGTTCCAGCTGCACTTCTAGACAATAAAGTAGGCAAAACGTGGAATTTACAAATACAGCACGGAATGCTGTTCTACGGAATGGTGAAGCAAAAGCAAGACTTGAAGACTGTATTGTCCAAACATTGCACCTATGTGAGACGGTCTGTTCCGCCACAAAATGCAATTCATGATACTGTGCCATAACTTCAAGCATCTCTAATTAGTGTGTTCACCGCTAGTGTCTGTGGTTACCTTCCCCTGTCCTCAATCAACCACCTTACTCTTGGATCCTCTGTATCTCCAACTGGCCCAGAATCTGTAGGGACTTTCGCAAGTCTCAGACTATAAAAATTATAAGGTCCATCAGATATTGCTTTATGGGATTGTGGGCCTGCTTGGGTGAATCATGAGCTGTGCTTATTCTTCCCCACTTTTGCTTTTTAAAAGGACATATGGTTTCTCTTGTACAACAAACTCCCAACACTAGTGTCGGCTATAATTTCAGACCCTCAATTTATCTCATAGTTGCTTAGTTTGCTGCACTGCTTTGCATGATCAAACTTCCATAATTGTTCACCAGCCTAGACTGACGACTACAGTTTAGCTAGGGTAAATCCATTACGTCACTTACATCCTTAAATGTTAATGTTTTGTTTCTTGTAAAGCATTTGAACTTGTACTTGAACTACGAAAGTGTAAGTTTGTAAGGTCAAGGGCTGAAGGTCATTATCATTGACCTTGGGACATGAAACTTTATGGTAGACACCAACATTAGATTTGAATGTCTGCAGGGCAGCAACATTCTGCATAAAACTGTCAGCAACAAAAAATGAATAGTATTAAAAAGAGGTTATAAAAAACAGAATGAGACTGTTATCTCAATGTGGTGTGGAGCCTGTTGGGAATTGTGGAATTAATTTTATGACAAAATCAGAAAAAGAGCTGTGAGGTCCCACAGTTACAGGAAAATGCACCATATTTTAACATTTATTTTCCTTTAAAGGCAACATATTCAGGACACACTTTCAAATGAGAGGTGACTCTCAATGCATTTGTAATGTAGGGACTGGCCCTGCTTAACGTCTACTGCAGCTAAGTAACGTGATGCTGCCGTGGTGGTATTTTCTTTATAAACTCCAGTGATAAGTGATATTTTCATCGTCGTGATAGAGCCAAAAGATAAGGTCTAATTTATATGAAATTATATTTTGTAGCAGTGAAATTCAGACAAAATACTCCCTCTGTCTTGGCAAAACTTTTTTTTTTTTAAATCAAACATTTTTTTATTTGTTTTTTAACATAGAAAAACATAACAAACAAAAAAAGAAAGTATGGATACAATGATAAATGTTGTAGTTCCACATAAGGTTACACATGAATACTATTTAAACATCTGCTCTTAAGTCAGCTTCAGAAAAGTTATGCCAATGACATAAACCCTGAAACTCCTATAATATATGAACGATCAATACAAAAAGCACCTATCAGCTTCAGAGGTGAATTCGCAATCAACCAATCAGAAGCAGCTAGTTAGAGCTGGACACCGCCATCATCAACGGCATGTATATGCACCGGCCCTCTATCGGTTGTGTCTCCGTCTTGGTCTGCCTCGGCTGCATTCGGTGAACATGTCCTCACCGTACTCGGCAAACAGGCGTACATCCAACTCAGCAACTGGCCCTTCGGAAGCACATACATAATATACCCCTATTGTAAAACAACTATAGAAGTGAAGAGTGCAAAGGATACCCGATTCCCCTAGATGCAGTACACATACATTTCAAACATGTTCATAGTTAACAAAATGTTTAAGTAATTTGCAGGGACCCTGTTTGCTGCTGTGCAGATGCTTCTTGGACGGCCACACACTATACCATTCCAGTATACAATCTCCAACATGTCAAGTCTACTGAAACCAAATATAATACACTTTTATAAATACTCCCTTCTAATAAGTATTACCTTATAAAGCCTAGATAGTAAGAATAGCTTGCAAGCATTGCATCTAACATGCACAAAAAGAGAGATTTTTCTGTGTAGTTGGCCGATAAAATAGGGACATTTTCCATGGACATCGCTAAAGCCTAGAACTCTCCCTGGTAATTAGGGACACATGCATATTCATAGGTGCCAAAATGTCAAAGTATATTACAGGGACACTGCTGTACAGGTTGTGCATCAATGTAGATCAGTGGCAGAACTAGGGAGCTGTGGGCCCCAGTGCAGGGAAGCAGACAGGAGAGAAGCGGGGCCCACAGCTCGTTAGTTCCCCGTGCAGCGGGCCCCATTATCTCCATGGGCGCTGGTGCGCCGCACTAGCTGCAGCAATGGTAGTTCCGCCACTGATGTAGATTATGTGCATATCGTCTCTGCTGACCTTGGGTCACTACAATCCCCATCCTGGCATACTTACTAACTAAACGTGGTAATATAGCACTTTTATGCCTTTTAGATACTCCTTTTCAATAAATGTTAACGTCTAAAGCCTACATAATAGGTAGAGTTGGTAAGAATTGTGCCTAACATGCAGTATGGGGGGGTTTCAAGAGGCAACTACTCCTAGGGACAAATATTCAAAGCCTGAGACTGTGGGTCATGCTTATCATAGGGTGGAAAGCCCCATGACCGGTTATAATGGGTGTTTTTGCCAGTGATAGGGTTTCATCCTATATCAAGAGGGTATTGCCGGGTTCAGCGCTGATATTTAGACTATTTATCAAGCATTGTGGTGGTAACACTGCAATCCTTCTTCTGCTATCACCTTCTGAGTATGGCAATAACAGAGGGAAATTAATGAAAAAATGCTTTTGTAATCTAAATAATTTTCCAATAGTGAATACTTTTTAAATATATTTTAACATTTTTTAAATCTATTTTAATATATTAACTACCTATCCGTATTCACCTATCGCCTGAGACTGGCTCGGCGATACTGCTCCAAGCTATATACTCAGCAGCACCTGGTTATTATTGTATAGATAAATAGCGGCAATAAGCGATTTTTTGATTGCTGCCTCTGGAAATTAGAGACAGGTGGTGATTATGTATACTCATGGCTACCTATGTATTTAGGCTTTCCTTTACATATTTATTATGAAAGAATCGCTCAATGACCAGAACAGAGAATATCCTGGCCTTGAAAATGGCGTGACCATTGTATTTTCCAGGTTCAGTGCTTGCGGAATTCTCAAAGTTGTCCGTGGATCAATGCACCTGCCCAATCAGGTTCACTTACCAAGATAGCCCCGCCCTTTCTGAAATATTTTTGCAGCTGTAAAGGAGGAGGGTTCTAAAGTAGGGACTGTGCTATTTTACTGATTGTATAAAGGAAAACCCGATATTGGGCATTCCTTTGGAATTGCTCCATCGTATAGAAAGAGTTTATAGTTCGGCTTCATTTCCCTTTAAGTTCCCGTGGTCTGGCAGGCTTGTTCTGCTTTTAAATTCAGAAAGGATCTCATCTGTTTGATGCAGGGTCTGGCTCTGCGCTCTTTTGCTTTTTATCTCTCGTGGCCAGATGTTTGCAGAGGGAACAGATGCTTATAGGAGAATGAGTAAGGCTACATTGGCAAACCCGCATTTATCATGAATAAAACACTATTAATCTTTCCCCAGTCAGAGCGGAGGAGGAGATGCAGAAAGAGAATGTATTTGTAAACACCGTACCATTTCCTCTACACCCTAGAGCGCACGCACAATGCACCCAGCACGCTCCATACCTGCAAGGATTAAACAGAAATTACTGGGCCAAGGACACGCAGGCAAATTGCAGCTAGCTGTGAGAGAGAACATGCAAGACTGTTATGGCATTCTGCCCTTTTAATGAAAAATGCTTTTACACATGGTGACAAATTCTCCACATAACAACACTTAGAACTGCCTGGGGTGTATTAATAGACAAAGGAGGCACTTGCCTAGAGCAGCACTGTTCTGGGGGCACTATACCGATGGAGCAGAATATATTGCAGCAGATATTTGCCATCCTGTCACAGAACTCACGCGCGGGCCTGTGAGTGCCTCTATTCGCCTAATCATAAGGATTGTCCTGAATCCCAAATTATTGCAAATTGTCCCATGATCTGGTCAGGATTTGTTTATCTCTTCATGGTACTATATACTAAACCTTAGTATATAAGGGGTAGATTTACTAAACTTGCTAAAAAGGAAAAGTGGAGGTGTGCCCATAGCAACCAATCAGAATCTAGCTAGCATTATCTATAAAGACTAGATAAATGATAGCTAAAATCTGATTGGTTGCTTTAGGCAACATCTTCACGTTTCCTTTTTAGAACGTTTACTAAAGCTTCTCCAAAGCTTTAAAAGTGATGTCCACTCAAATGATTTTGTTTAACCTCTTCATGATTTATGGAATTTCATACCTTCATGACCAGACAACAGTTCATAGTTTTGCTATGTGCTGGTTAAACTGAGAATATTTTTTGAACTATTTTTTCCCTAATACAATTCACAGAATTATTTTCAGGTCAAATAGGGCTTTATTTTGGTTGCACAGTGTGATAAAGAACTTTTTGTTTTACATTTATTATACAGGGGAAAAACAGACCAAATTAGCAAACAAGTGCAATTTTTCAATATGCTTTCCATTCTTATATAAACCCTGTAAATGTACCCACCAAAAGCAATCTAGTTCTCCTAAGTGTAGAAATACTAAAAAATAGAGATGCTCACTGACCCCCGTGAACTGGTTTTGGTTTTGGATCTGGATTAGCTTTGTGTTTTGGTTTAGGTTTTGGTTTTGGCAAAACCGCCCTCATGTGTTTTGGTTTTGGTTTTGGATTTTTTAGAAAAAATCCTAAAATAAGCTAAAATAACATAATTTTGCTCTTTTTTTGTTCCTACATTATTATTAACCTCAATAACACTAATTTTAAGTCATTTGCAGTCAATTTTGACCATCACAATATTATTTTCATACACTTTTGGACAAATACTACAGCGACCTGGCTGGATGGTAAGCGACAGAGCAATGACACAAACACACGGCAGTTCCTAGCACATCTAGGACACATTGGCAACACAGCAGTGGCAGAAAAGAAAAATGGTGCAAGATGGAATTGTCCTTGGGCCCGCTCTCCCTCCCACCCACTGTTATGTTGGATCTTAAAAAGGAATCCAAAAATCGCGAGATCCGACAATGTAACAATGACGTTTTGCCTCGTTTTCAAATTCGAAAAAGCGCGAAAGTACCTTGGATCAGCTAAGTTCGGGTATGTTCGGTTCTCTGGGAACCGAGCCTGAGCATCTCTCTTAAATAAGTGTATTGAAATTACTGAACAGATATACTTATTTTTAAAAATGACATACAAGAATTGCGAGACAGGAACATACCGGCACAGAGATTTATGCCACTTTCATGGGCAACAGTTACATTGCTGTTATTATGGGGGCAATGCATGGAGCTGCCTGCTGTAGAATGTTTTTTTGGGAAGGGTTGTACATTATACAGCTGGCGGGTCCATGCATTACCCCCCTAATAACAGCAATGTAACTGTCGCCCCTGAAAGACAGATGTAAATCTCTGTGCCGGTATGTTCCTTTCTCGCAATTCTTGTATTCAGTTTGTCAAGAAGTCTGCATTTCCTGTATGTCAGGAATTACAGCAGTCGCAATTAACATGTCTAACTGTTGTTGGAAATTACTTCTTCGATATAATGACTACCACAGGTTCCAGCAATGCATTAGTTAATCAATTCTGCTGCATTTACCAGCAGTTAGTAATCTGCACCTGTTACCTGGCCTTTAAAATTGTCTCTCACTGCAACCAGGGCCAGATCATTGGTAAACTTATGTCACCAATGCTCTGGTCATTATCCTGCTATCCTGGTAATCAGATCCTGCAAATCTTATTTCACGTGCCTCTGCTAGCAGTGCGCAATCCTGAGTCCTTGTATCTCTGATACCAGTGTGCAATCCTGAGTCCTTGTATCTCTGTTACCAGTGTGCAATCCTGAGTCCTTGTATCTCTGATACCAGTGTGCAATCCTTAGTCCTTGTATCTCTGTTACCAGTGCGCAATCCTGAGTCCTTGTATCTCTGTTACCAGTGTGCAATCCTGAGTCCTTGTATCTCTCTGTTACCAGTGTGCAATCCTGAGTCCTTGTATCTCTGTTACCAGTGTGCAATCCTGAGTCCTTGTATCTCTGGTACCAGTGTGCAATCCTGAGTCCTTGTATCTCTGGTACCAGTGTGCAATCCTGAGTCCTTGTATCTCTCTGTTACCAGTGTGCAATCCTGAGTCCTTGTATCTCTCTGTTACCAGTGTGCAATCCTGTCCTTGTATCTCTGTTACCAGTGTGCAATCCTGAGTCCTTGTATCTCTGTTACCAGTGTGCAATCCTGAGTCCTTGTATCTCTGTTACCAGTGTGCAATCCTGAGTCCTTGTATCTCTCTGTTACCAGTGTGCAATCCTGAGTCCTTGTATCTCTGTTACCAGTGTGCAATCCTGAGTCCTTGTATCTCTGTTACCAGTGTGCAATCCTGAGTCCTTGTATCTCTCTGTTACCAGTGTGCAATCCTGAGTCCTTGTATCTCTCTGTTACCAGTGTGCAATCCTGAGTCCTTGTATCTCTGTTACCAGTGTGCAATCCTGAGTCCTTGTATCTCTGGTACCAGTGTGCAATCCTGAGTCCTTGTATCTCTGTTACCAGTGTGCAATCCTGAGTCCTTGTATCTCTGTTACCAGTGTGCAATCCTGAGTCTTTGTATCTCTGGTACCAGTGTGCAATCCTGAGTCCTTGTATCTCTGGTACCAGTGTGCAATCCTGAGTCCTTGTATCTCTGGTACCAGTGTGCAATCCTGAGTCCTTGTATCTCTGTTACCAGTGTGCAATCCTGAGTCCTTGTATCTCTGTTACCAGTGTGCAATCCTGAGTCCTTGTATCTCTGTTACCAGTGTGCAATCCTGAGTCCTTGTATCTCTGTTACCAGTGTGCAATCCTGAGTCCTTGTATCTCTGTTACCAGTGTGCAATCCTGAGTCCTTGTATCTCTGTTACCAGTGTGCAATCCTGAGTCCTTGTATCTCTGGTACCAGTGTGCAATCCTGAGTCCTTGTATCTCTGGTACCAGTATGCAATCCTGAGTCCTTGTATCTCTGTTACCAGTGTGCAATCCTGAGTCCTTGTATCTCTGGTACCAGTGTGCAATCCTGAGTCCTTGTATCTCTGTTAGCAGTGTGCAATCCTTTCCTTGTATCTCTGTTACCAGTGTGCAATCCTGTCCTTGTATCCCTATTACCAGTGTGCAATCCTCAATCCTTGTATCTCTGTTACCAGTGTGCAATCCTGAATACTTGTATCTCTGTTAGCAGTGTGCAATCCTGAGTCCTTGTATCTCTGTTACCAGTGTGCAATCCTGAGTCCTTGTATCTCTGTTACCAGTGTGCAATCCTGTCCTTGTATCCCTATTACCAGTGTGCAATCCTCAGTCCTTGTATCTCTGTTACCAGTGTGCAATCCTGAGTCCTTGTATCTCTGGTACCAGTGTGCAATCCTGAGTCCTTGTATCTCTGGTACCAGTGTGCAATCCTGAGTCCTTGTATCTCTGGTACCAGTGTGCAATCCTGAGTCCTTGTATCTCTGGTACCAGTATGCAATCCTGAGTCCTTGTATCTCTGGTACCAGTGTGCAATCCTGAGTCCTTGTATCTCTGTTACCAGTGTGCAATCCTGAGTCCTTGTATCTCTGTTACCAGTGTGCAATCCTGAGTCCTTGTATCTCTGGTACCAGTGTGCAATCCTGAGTCCTTGTATCTCTGTTAGCAGTGTGCAATCCTGTCCTTGTATCTCTGTTACCAGTGTGCAATCCTGTCCTTGTATCCCTATTACCAGTGTGCAATCCTCAATCCTTGTATCTCTGTTACCAGTGTGCAATCCTGAATACTTGTATCTCTGTTAGCAGTGTGCAATCCTGAGTCCTTGTATCTCTGTTACCAGTGTGCAATCCTGAGTCCTTGTATCTCTGTTACCAGTGTGCAATCCTGTCCTTGTATCCCTATTACCAGTGTGCAATCCTCAGTCCTTGTATCTCTGTTACCAGTGTGCAATCCTGAGTCCTTGTATCTCTGGTACCAGTGTGCAATCCTGAGTCCTTGTATCTCTGTTACCAGTGTGCAATCCTGAGTCCTTGTATCTCTGTTACCAGTGTGCAATCCTGTCCTTGTATCCCTATTACCAGTGTGCAATCCTCAGTCCTTGTATCTCTGTTACCAGTATGCAATCCTGAGTCCTTGTATCTCTGTTACCAGTGTGCAATCCTGAGTCCTTGTATCTCTGTTACCAGTGTGCAATCCTGAGTCCTTGTATCTCTGGTACCAGTGTGCAATCCTGAGTCCTTGTATCTCTGTTAGCAGTGTGCAATCCTGTCCTTGTATCTCTGTTACCAGTGTGCAATCCTGTCCTTGTATCCCTATTAGCAGTGTGCAATCCTGAGTCCTTGTATCTCTGGTACCAGTGTGCAATCCTGAGTCCTTGTATCTCTGGTACCAGTGTGCAATCCTGAGTCCTTGTATCTCTGTTACCAGTGTGCAATCTTGAGTCCTTGTATCTCTGTTACCAGTGTGCAATCCTGAGTCCTTGTATCTCTGTTACCAGTGTGCAATCCTGAGTCCTGGTATCTCTGTTACCAGTGTGCAATCTTGAGTCCTTGTATCTCTGTTACCAGTGTGCAATCCTGAGTCCTTCTACCTCTGCTATTAGTATGCAATCCTGTCGGGGAGGTTTGCCTACTCATCCGGGAGTCCGTGAGAACTCCCCGAGATTCGGGAGCCTCCCGGAAATTCCGGGAGAGTAGGTAAGAATGGTATGCAAACTTGAGCCCTTCTCCCTCTGAAGAAGGACTCAGGATTGCATACTAGTAGCAGAGGTAGAAGGACTCAGGATTGCATACTAGTAGCAGATCTGCAACTCCACTTGTGATGTAATTCCTGACAGTCCTGACAACGGGGCAACTTTACGTTCAACTCTAAATCACCCCCTTATCTCTAATATTTTGCACATGGTCATCTCTTAATATGTGTTATACCTATAATAAGGCAAACTGTCTAAGGCAATATTACACCCAACTTTTTTTTTAAAAGTTCAAAATATACATAATGGGAATATGAAGGGCAATGTGAAAATGTCAGGGTTCTGGTGTCCCAAAGAGCATAAGTTTAAATTGTGGTCATGTGCCTCAGTGACAGCAGTTTCCAAGCGTTATAGAATGAAAGCACGGGTGAGCATTTCTGCCTTGATGGTAGATCTAACCATGATGAATTAGTACATATGTGTGTGTAAGGGGTAGCAGAATGTATTGTACAGCAATCATAGTGCTAGAACTGAAGTGTAAACAACATAGTGACTTAACTTTTAAATGATAACTCAGCCAGAGCTTCACAGCTGCAGCACTACAGATCTCAGATAACAATCCATATGTTATTTCACTGGAGACTGACGGATGAGCGCAGTGAGTAAGGACAGGATGCTTGGGAGCCGGATTCATGTTCTTTCAGCTTTATTTGCACAAATCCATCCACAGATGGAAATGAATGTTCCGCATTGCGGTTTACATCTCTGTCTATTCATTTTACATAGTTCGATACTTTCTTCAGTGTGTTTTAAGGTGATATATGATATAAAATATATATTATTAGTAGCATTTGTGTCATTCTTGCTGTTAATGCTTCTCTTCTCCCATACACTCCAGCTGACCCAACTGGAACTTGTGGGTTATAGAACATAGGTTGTGAGTATAGTCATGCAATATCGGAGCACGGCTGTGCAGCCTAGGTTGTGGTTGTAGGTCGTGATATTTCCATTTGGAATATTATGAGATATGATGTCAGTGATTCTTTCATTAACACAGGTGAGAGTGCTGATGAGGACAAGGCTGGAGATCACTCTGTCATGGTGATTGAGTTAGAATAACAGACAGGAAGCTTTAAAAGGAGGGTGGTGCTTGAAATCATTGTACTTCCTCTGTTAACCATGGTTATCTGTAAGGAAACATGTGCAGTCATCATTGTTTTGCACAAAAAGGGCTTCACATGAAGGATATTGCTGCTAGTAAGATTGCACCTAAATCAACCATTTATCGGATCATCAAGAACTTCAAGGAGTGAGGTTCAAAAGTTGTAAAGAAGGCTTCAGGGCAGAAATTAACATTCAGCAAACGCCAGCACCGTATCCTAAAGTTGATTCAGCTGCGGGATCAGGGCACCACCAGTGCAGAGTTTGCTCAGGAATGCAGTAGGCAGGTGTGAGTGCATCTGCACGCACAGTGAGGCAAAGACTTTTGGGGGATGGCCTGGTGTCAAGAAGGCCAGCAAAGAAGCCACTTCTCTCCAGGAAAAACATCAGGGACAGACTGATATTCTGCAAAAGATACAGGGATTGGACTGCTGAGGACAGGGGTAAGATCTTTTTCTCTGTTGATTCCCCATTCATGTGTCTGGTTGCTTCTCAGACAAGGGAGTGGGCTCATTCACAAATTTGTCTAAGAACACAGCCATGAATAAAGAATGGTAGCAAAACATTCTCCAAGAGCAACTTCTCCCAACCATCCAAGAACAGTTTGGTGATGAACAATGCCTTTTCCAGCATAAGGGATCACCTTGCCATAAACCAAAAGTGATAACTATGTGGCTCGGGAATCAAAACATCAAAATTTTGGGTCCATGGCCAGAAAACTCTCCAGACCTTAATCTCATTGAGAACCTGTGGTCAATCCAGAACATGTGGTCCAGAAGTTGTCAGCATGCCAGGGCGAACTGGAAAGGTCTTCAACAAGAAGGGTCAACACTGCAAATACTGACTCTTTGCATAAACTTAATGTAATTGTCAATAAAAGCCTTTGACACTTATGAAATGCTTGTAATTTTACTTCAGTATAACATAGCAACATCTGACAAAAGGTCTAAAAACACAGAAGCAGCAAACTTTGTGAAAACCAATACTTGTGCCATTCTCAAAACTTTTGGCCATGACTGTAAAATCCACTGGGAATCTATGACATCATTGAAGTAGATAGATAAGATCAGACAGACAGAAAATTCAAGCTAAATCTCTTTTTTTAAAATTCAGGTTGTCTCAATATTGCTTAAACCATCTAGTATTATGGCATAATGACAAAAAAAAAATATAGATTGGAGCAAATTCCTTCCTGTTCGAAAATAATTTAATATAATAAAATAAAAAATTTACTGGTAGTGTCAAAAATTACCTGCTCAGTAATGCAGAACACACACACACAAAAATCCATCATTAGCATGTACTTTATTACACAAAAACAAGATTCTTGGAATAATCAATGAATTCCCAAGGACACTCTTACTTCTGTGTGAATGTTTGATTAGAAGAGTATTCCAAAAATACAGCCACTCTACTTCCTGATGTTGTACTTTAACTGTTAAAAGGGCATGAAACGTGGTGTCTAGCAGACCCTCGGCCACCCTATCCTCCCTGGGGCAATTATACGCGCTATATACTTACACATGTTATTACGTGTGATTCATTTTTGACGGTGTGATTGCAACAAGGATCATGGCAAATATACACTCAATGAATCATTATTACCTGTGATGGTTTGCTGCAGCCCAACTATTCACTACATACTAATACACATGCAATCTATACTATGCTGATAAATGAAGTCTAATAGTAAGAGAGTGGTAACAGTTACAGATTATCACAGCATCTAATCAGCACAATTGTTATCCAATGCACATTTGACTGCGATGTCTCAGCAATCACCCCAAATCTCCCTTTAGGATCAGAGGTGCCTGAAATGTGCTGTGCATGACACTTGTATGGCTAATCCCTTTGTACAAACAAATTTGTGCTAAGCACTTGTATTAGCTTAGAGCACTGAGCTGTCCTCCAGGGTGGCTTTATAGCAGATTTTGCAGAGATCTCTATTTAACAGATCATTAACTCATTAACATTGTTTTTACAGTGTACGCGTTACCTACATGCAGTGGAGACAGCCATTTTGAACCAATAGTCTGCCAGTTTGAGACAATACAAATTCAATGTAATTAGCTACAGAATACAAACATCTACAGTAGTCCAAATGGAAATGTCAAATAGGTAATGTAACTTAATAGACTTCATATAAGATAGTTGTAAAGCTAATAAATTAAGTACAATCAGCTGGCGAGGTCAATAATCAGTCAGTCAATCAGAAGCGGCTAGACCATGCTGCTGACTGTAATCATCAACACTGCATCTATATGGTGCAGACTACACTTGCCTGCCCTGCCTCCCGCGTTTCGCCTCTCCAGGCGTAGGGAATTGCAAGTTAACCTGTATATACAGACATATACATTTTGTTGATGGAAATGCTTCATAGGAGAGATGCAAGTATTAAATAGATGAAATCACAAGAGGAAGCTAGACAGAGAAATGCCAACGTTGCCAAAGGGGCATGTCAATGAATTGAATCATCTGGACAAACTCCATCAAGCCAAAAATCATAACTCTAACAAATCTTTAAGGAAATACCGTCAAAATCTTTAATGACTGCCAAATATTCATTGGTGGACTAGTGCTGCCTGTTCACGTCACATCTTTCATTACCATGATGATCTAGCTCACATTAGCACTTATGCTAGATTTTGAGCTTCAATACTCATTTTAATATTTAGATAAGCTGAATGGGTCTGACTGATTAAGGCACGTGAATGTCAATTTTGTTAATATAATCCACACAATTACTCTGCACATTCCCAGAACTGGACAATACGCCATAGAAAGCTGCCACATTCAATTAATCTTCAAGCGCAAATTATACTTACTACAGTCTACGATTCTAGAGAGGGTACAGGGAGGGAAAGGGCGTTTGCCCTGTAGTCAATGTACAGTAAGGGCGTGCCAATCTCGAGTACACACAGCAGCATCTAATTCAAGGTCTGGGCACCTCTCAGACACTTGTTTTTCGGTCGTATCTCTTGCTCCAGCTACAGGTCTATGACGGCTGGGTATGCATGCTATAACATATGTTTGCAATCAGGAGCAACTGTAAAAATGTATTTTATGTACAGTAGATATTCATAACAAACAAATAAATGTATTTCATGGGGGGAAAAACAAAAACGCTTTTTTATTTTTTAATGTTTTATCATTAATGCCTATATTATTAACAGGTTGAATAGTTTTTTCTTCTGTGCTTTCTTTTGTGATTTTATATTCAACATAGGTTTTGAATGTATCCTGCAGTGTCTTGTCTTTTAGAGTAGAGCAGACCTAATACCAAATTCATCACCACACGTATCTTCTGAACAGCTCCTTGTTGAAATCAGGTGTATGTATATCCGATATACGTGTGTTTTAAAACAAATGCACATTGCGCTCAGCATGCGTGCCTTTTGGAATTAGGACCAATATTTAAATTTTTGCTTAAAATACTCTGTAACAAAAAATGTTCTCCTTATCATTTTTCAGCTCTAGTTCGGTGATTTATAAATTCTTATGGACACACACACACACCCACACATGCACAAACGTGTAACAAATTATTTTTAAAGGGAAAAATCAAATTTTTAAAGGGTTATCCAGTTTTGGGTTTGCTATAGGGGCGTTATCCAGTTTATAGCGACCTAGCCTCTTTTTTACCCATGTAGTAAATATGAAGGAGTCCCTCAGAGAGGAACTCCACTGGGAGTCATATCACACTGTGATCTTGCTGAGTAAGATCTGTCAGTTCAGTCCTCCGTAATATAATACTATATAGAAGTGCTAAATATTTAGATTTACTGAAGAGGAGCGGATGGATTTGTATCCACCTGTGCTGGAAGCTCACAGAATAGTATAGCTTTCTGTGACTTCTAGAGGATAAGAAAGAGGGAAGCTGATGGTCAATCTACATCTCAGATAGAAGGTGATGAACAAACTATAGCTCAGACAGAAGCTGATGGACAATCTACAGCTCAGATAGAAGCTGACGGACAATCTACAGCTCAGATAGAGGTCGATGGACAATCTACAGCTCAGATAGAAGCTGATGGACAATTTACAGCTCAGATAGAAGCCGATGACAATCTACAGCTCAGATAGAAGCTGTTGGGCATTCTACAGCTCAGATAGAAGCTGTTGGGCATTCTACAGCTCAGATAGAAGCTGATGGACAATCTACAGCGCAGATAGAAGCTGATGGACAATCTACAGCTCAGATAGAAGCTGACGGACAATCTACAGCTCAGATAGAAGCTGATGGACAATCTACAGCGCAGATATAAGCTGATGGACAATCTACAGCTCAGGTAGAAGCTGATGGACAATCTATACATCAGGTAGAAGCTGACGGACAATCTACAGCTCAGATAGAAGCTGACGGACAATCTACAGCTCAGATAGAAGCTGACGGACAATTTACAGCTCAGATAGAAGCCGATGACAATCTACAGCTCAGATAGAAGCTGTTGGGCATTCTACAGCTCAGATAGAAGCTGTTGGGCATTCTACAGCTCAGATAGAAGCTGATGGACAATCTACAGCGCAGATAGAAGCTGATGGACAATCTACAGCTCAGATAGAAGCTGACGGACAATCTACAGCTCAGATAGAAGCTGATGGACAATCTACAGCGCAGATATAAGCTGATGGACAATCTACAGCTCAGGTAGAAGCTGATGGACAATCTATACATCAGGTAGAAGCTGACGGACAATCTACAGCTCAGATAGAAGCTGACGGACAATCTACAGCTCAGATAGAAGCTGACGGACAATCTACAGCTCAGATAGAAGCTGACGGACAATCTACAGCTCAGATAGAAGCTGATGGACAATCTACAGTGCAGATAGAAGCTGATGGACAATCTACAGCTCAGATAGAAGCTGACGGACAATCTACAGCTCAGATAGAAGCTGATGGACAATCTACAGCGCAGATATAAGCTGACGGACAATCTACAGCTCAGATAGAAGCTGATGGACAATCTACAGCGCAGATATAAGCTGATGGACAATCTACAGCTCAGGTAGAAGCTGATGGACAATCTATACATCAGATAGAAGCTGATGGACAATCTACAGCTCAGATAGAAGCTGACGGACAATCTACAGCTCAGATAGAAGCTGATGGACAATCTACAGCGCAGATATAAGCTGATGGACAATCTACAGCTCAGGTAGAAGCTGATGGACAATCTATACATCAGATAAAAGCTGATAAACAATCTACAGCTCAGGTAGAAGCTGATGGACAATCTATACATCAGATAGAAGCTGATGGACAATCTACAGCTCGGATAGAAGCTGACGGACAATCTACAGCGCAGATAGAAGCTGACGGACAATCTACAGCTCAGATAGAAGCTGATGGACAATCTACAGCTCAGATAGAAGCTGATGGACAATCTACAGCTCAGATAGAAGCTGACGGACAATCTACAGCTCAGATAGAAGCTGATGGACAATCTATACATCAGATAGAAGCTGATGGACAATCTACAGCTCGGATAGAAGCTGACGGACAATCTACAGCGCAGATAGAAGCTGACGGACAATCTACAGCTCAGATAGAAGCTGATGGACAATCTACAGCTCAGATAGAAGCTGATGGACAATCTACAGCTCAGATAGAAGCTGATGGACAATCTACAGCTCAGGTAGAAGCTGATGGACAATCTATACATCAGATAGAAGCTGGTGGACAATCTACAGCTCAGATAGAAGCTGACGGACAATCTACAGCTCAGATAGAAGCTGACGGACAATATACAGCTCAGATAGAAGCTAATGGACAATTTACAGCTCAGATAGAAGCTGATGGACAATCTGCAGTTCTATCAAATAAACTTCTGTCTGACAACTTTGTACAGTACTGCTTGGATTTAAAATCCTTCAAGCTATCATACCTGAAGAATTGTCTATTGCAGGAGCCATCATGGGTGAGTATCTCTCGAACAGTGGCGGTCCTGGGCTGTGATGTGTTTTTATATGGGGAAGTTGAAAAACTAGATATGCAATTGAGTTCCCCTTTATTTATATATGTTGCTGTTTTTTATAGTCCTTCATTACATAGCTATATTCTGCAGGGGCGGATCCAGAACTTAATTGTAGCGGGGGTGATTTAGCCCCGCCCCCTTTTTGACACCTAAGGCTGCCGACGGCTGCACACTATGTGCAGTTCCGTTCGGCAGAGAGAGTTAGGGAGAGAGTCCTGCCCGGCTGCTCTGATTGTGTCAATCAGAGCAGTTGGGCAGGACTCTCTCCCTAACTTTCTCTGCCTAACGGACCTGCACATAGTGTGCAGCCGTCGGCAGCAAGCCCCTGCTAGGGGGGCGATCGCCCCCCCCCCCTGGATCCGCCACTGATATTCTGTGATATTCCACTATGGTGTACAATATAGAGCAATTTATATAACAATCTAGATTTTCTACATCACATTCTATTTTCCCTATTCACAAATGAACATTAATATGACAGCTTAATTTATTTACAATTTATCAGAAATTGCAAGATAAAAGGTGCATGATTTGCAAAGTTCTGGATTACACATAAGGCAACCTACTCTTCTGCATAGGGCCAGACTATAGGATAATAAATCGGTCTGTAGATGCTGTGTATCATCTTCACTGAACAGAGTTGATTCTACAGCCACTGATCTCATTTTAATACCAGAATTTAATATAACAGGCTGTCAGCCGAGGCTGGTGGAAGTCATTGCAGCTTAGGTCCCATAAATTGTATTTTTCCTGTGGCCATACACAAGATAAACAGCAGCAGTCAGGGTGAGGTGTGCAAAACGTTCATGTGATTTTATTGTAGTTGAGACGTTACAGCCGGCTTTTCGGAGAAAACTTCTTTTATTCTCAATCCAAAAGACCAGAATTTAAAACGAATAGGTGACCCCAAGATCGGTATTGTTACAAAGGCGGCATATCTTATTTCAGTAATGAGTATGCATAAACTTAAACTAGACCATAAACATCGAGCTAGATGTATGAACACATTTAAGACAAGTATTTTGACAGATTCAATATAATTTGTTCAAGAATTATACTTCATGTGTCATCATGATATAAACACAGAAACATTACAACTCACAGAGATGAATCAACATGCAAACGTCTAATGCAGGCACTTGGAATAAGAAATAAATACCATTGTAAGAATGTAACTCATAAGTACATTACTATATAAGTAGCAAAGTCTTCCAGTATGTAGTGGCTCACTCTTTCTACTGCAAGTTGGATTACACCTCTCATATCACTGCTGTTAGTTGCTACAGATGAATGATAAATGATTTAGGGGCCTATGAAATAAGCCCTTAAACTCTGTGAAAAAGGCAGTTTTAGCAGGAGTATCCAACCTATGTACTAAATCTGTGATGTTAGAGATTTCTACGGCGTTCACTACACTTTTGAACGCAGCAGCTGCTCTCTTAGTTCTCTACAGGTAGGGAGAAACAAGCTTATTTCCCAAGTTTACCTATTCTGAGCTTGTTGACATAATCTGAGGATGGCGTTAGTAGGTTTAATCCAATGGAAAGCCCTTCTTATGGGCATTCATGTGCAATATATACAGTCAGGGAGTGGAACCAGAAGTAACCTTTCACCTCTGTGATCTGCAAGCAGCTAGAGGAATATATTACTTTTACAGTCTACACTGGGACAGCTGCTTATTAGAGCGTGACTATGATGGTAAATTGCTCTGGTAAAGCCTCTTATCGATGCGGAAAGCATAGACAAGATATGTTAGCTTACAGGCTAAAATGATGAAAACTAATAAATAGGCCACTTGATGCAATAAATGCTTGAGAAATGCACACTTATAGAAAAAATGCACAATTATTTATGGAGTAAAGGATTGTAAATGAAAGTGGAAGATGGCAAAGAACCGAGAGAGTTAAAAAGTTAAAAGATACGAGGGGGAATATTTACTAAACTGCGGGTTTGAAAAAGTGAAGATGTTGCCTATAGCAACCAATCAGATTCTAGCTACCATTATATAGAACGTACTAAATAAATGATAACTAGAATCTGATTGGTTAATATAGGCAACATCTCCACTTTTTCAAACCCGCAGTTTAGTAAATATACCCCCAGGACTGATAAGCAGGGTCATATTTATATCATACTTGGTTACTTTTTTATACCACTTTGAGAATAACTGCAGCTACCACAGCCAATGTCACGCTTCTTACCTAGAGTCGCAGATTGCCCCTCTACAAGATTTCCCATATTATATGCTCTGCACTCATTGTGGTATTCAGTGTTGGCATGGTCATTTGGATCATGGTCAGATGCACATTCAAAGCAATGCTGCAACCGACAGATACGCATGGGTCTTGGAATGGAGTCAAGCAACTAGCCACGGGCGTGTATACAAATTGATAGAATTCTCCTGCACAAGTCTAATCTTGTCCCGTAGATAAGGCAACCCTGTAGCCGGTATCCTTTCCAGACTATTGTGCTCCCTATGTCTATAATCCAGTGGCTCTACCCGTCCTTCTATATCTGACCACCATCTCTGGTTTGGGTCTTTTGCCTTTCATCCCTGGCACTATACCATATTTGTCTCACTCCATGGTACCCAGCCATTGTGAGCTACCTTTTATATACTGTTAATTCCAAATGGTGATATCTCCAGCATAAGAACTGACCTGATTTGTGCACAAGTCCTGGGGGCAACTGATTCTCGGTAAACCTGTCTAGTTTAGATTTAATGGCAAGGGGGTTCCTTCCTAGAGGTAAGGGTTACACTGACCTCATCCACTTGTGTTTACAGAGGAGTGTCCAAGTGGAATAAGATACATCTAGTACATACACTTGTATTTACGGAGGAGTGTCCAAGTGGAACAAGATACATCTACTACATCCATTTGTGTTTACGGAGGAGTGTCCGCAAGTTTAAGATACATCTACTACATCCACTTGTCTTTACGGAGGAGTGTCCAAGTTTAAGATACATCTACTACATCCACTTGTGTTTACGGAGGAGTGTCCAAGTGGAACAAGATACATCTACTACATCCACTTGTGTTTACGGAGGAGTGTCCAAGTTGAACAAGATACATCTACTACATCCACTTGTGTTTACGGAGGAGTGTCCAAGTTTAAGATAAATCTACTACATCCACTTGTGTTTACAGAGGAGTGTCCAAGTGGAACAAGATACATCTACTACATCCACTTGTCTTTACGGAGGAGTGTCCAAGTGGAACAAGATACATCTACTACATCGACTTCTGTTTATGGAGGAGTGTCCAAGTGGAACAAGATATATCTACTACATCCACTTGTGTTTACGGAGGAGTGTCCAAGTGGAACAAGATACATCTACTACATCGACTTCTGTTTACGGAGGAGTGTCCAAGTGGAACAAGATATATCTACTACATCCACTTGTGTTTACAGAGGAGTGTCCAAGTTTAAGATAAATCTACTACATCCACTTGTGTTTACAGAGGAGTGTCCAAGTGGAACAAGATACATCTACTACATCCACTTGTCTTTACGGAGGAGTGTCCAAGTGGAACAAGATACATCTACTACATCGACTTCTGTTTACGGAGGAGTGTCCAAGTGGAACAAGATATATCTACTACATCCACTTGTGTTTACGGAGGAGTGTCCAAGTGGAACAAGATACATCTACTACATCCACTTGTGTTTACGGAGGAGTGTCCAAGTGGAACAAGATATATCTACTACATCCACTTGTGTTTACGGAGGAGTGTCCAAGTGGAACAAGATACATCTACTACATCGACTTCTGTTTACGGAGGAGTGTCCAAGTGGAACAAGATATATCTACTACATCCACTTGTGTTTACGGAGGAGTGTCCAAGTGGAACAAGATACATCTACTACATCGACTTCTGTTTACGGAGGAGTGTCCAAGTGGAACAAGATATATCTACTACATCCACTTGTGTTTACAGAGGAGTGTCCAAGTTTAAGATAAATCTACTACATCCACTTGTGTTTACGGAGGAGTGTCCAAGTGGAACAAGATACATCTACTACATCCACTTGTCTTTACGGAGGAGTGTCCAAGTGGAACAAGATACATCTACTACATCGACTTCTGTTTACGGAGGAGTGTCCAAGTGGAACAAGATATATCTACTACATCCACTTGTGTTTACGGAGGAGTGTCCAAGTGGAACAAGATACATCTACTACAGCCACTGTGGCAAAAAAGGTCAAAACAGAGTTACAAGAGTTATTTGAAATTCCCTGAATCTCAGATTACTGCCCACACTGTTGTGCATAATTATTTTCTTGCTTTCATGCATAAATTTTCATTAAAAATCATATCGAGAAATCTTAACAGCCTACAATCAAGTTAGAGTTTCATTAGAGGGTATAATAGTCTCAATTCTTTATAGTGTGGAAGCTTTTTATCATATTATCTTAGCTGCAAAGAAAAGAAGAACAGAACCTGCTGAAACCAATGTTTCAAGAAGAAAGTTTGTCATCTAAGAACTTATTTTTGCATCACTTTTGATCTAGGATGGGCATTGAGTCTCTGTAAACATCCTAAAATTCACACCTTTATATTATCTTTTTTGTCCTTTTTGACTTTATTATTTGAATTAATGTATTATTCTCTCCAAGACTAAACCTCCTTGGGTTTCCTACCCACTCAGAATAGAAACACCAGCACCCAGAAAAACTCCCTCCTCACCCCTCCCCCAGCCCTTGGGAATAATAGTGTATAATAGCTGGCTGTTTGCTAAATTATAAAGTGAAAGACATTTGTTCCAGCCCATTATACACAATGTACTATAGCAAAAAAGCACAAGAATTCATTAGATTACATTCCGGAGTGATAGACATCAGTTTCACACCATTATATACCATGTACCAAACAAAGATGTTAACTGGCTTCAAGAATTGGGATGTAATATATGCAAATTAATAAAGTTGATTTGATACAAAATAACAATTAAAGGGAGGAAATTGATTCTGCTGTTGATTTTTTTTTTTTTTTAAACATATAATATATTATGTCTTGGCAACACAGATAATAGCTTTTAAGTTAGAAGGGTATCTTGGATTTTGGGCAGTAATAGTTTCTTAAAGGGGTCCTCCATCATTGTGTGTGATGTATTTAATGCGCTGAACTGTGAAGCTATGCTATTTCGAAATGTTAGATTATTCTCCTTTGAGCCTGTGGTTATACGTAGTGCTAATCAAAATCACTTAAATATTTCTGTTTGATTGCGTACAAATATGAATAAATCACGCGAAGATGACGTCTATCGTGGGAGCCAGTTTAGGAATTGAAAAAAGTCGTCTGTTCCGATTTTAATTTGATAATTAGAAATAGTTTTATAATATGCAGCATATATTTTGTTGTTGCAATTTGTTTTGTTCCTTTTAGCATAAAACAGAGTGGGAGTAGTGTGACTAATGAAAAAATAGCCAACAAAATGACAAGCATGATAAAATAGGGACATCATGTTACATATACGATTTATTTACAATATGCCTTCCAACTTTTGATCCTGTGCACTCGGGACAAATCATGTGCAGGTTGACCGTCTCCGGTCCCCCATGGACGTGCCTAGCAGATTAGAAGAGCTAGTCCAGCCCCAAACTCCCACACTCCTCTAATAAAAAGGATGGAAAAGCTGCTGGCACCAGAGGCAGGTGTGCAAAGCACCCATAGAGCGGCGGTAAAGGGAATATAACTCCCAAAAGTCCTCTAAAATCTGGACTGTTTCGAAGCGGGACAGCTGAGAGGTTTCATGAATATAAAATATCCCCGCACCCTTACTTGCAGATGTTTGTGCTGTACAGCCTGAAATCAAGATACGTCATGTCAGACGATTTTCCACCTTTAATGTGACTTTGCAAACAACAAAAATTCAAGCAAAAAAACAAATAGACTGTAGAATGTTTCTGCAGATGGTGCAAAGTAGTTCCGGTGTGTATCTCTACGGCTTAGAGCTAAGCCTATGTCACAATTTTTATATAATATCTGTATGCATACAGCTAATTTCATCTGACAAAGGGGTCTACTTGAGAAAGGGAGAAAAGACCTTTCTCTAGTGAACATAGGAGTTTTCGCTGGCTTTAGATCTTCTCCCTATTTACAAAAGTCCCCGGGCAAGTGAAGACTATAGCCGGTTATAGCTCAGGATGGCGTTAGCAGTGGTTCTGCAACCAAAAAAGCTTTAATTTCTGCTTTTCTAAGAATAAAATAAATGTTGATATACATATAACATCTATGGTATTATGTGTACGTATCACTTGCAATGACAGTGGTCTATATATTTTAAAATGGTCTTTTACACTATGAAAAATATTTGCCCTCCCTAGTCTAAAATACACTCAGTGGCCACTCCATTAGGTACACCTACTCGTTAATGCAAATTTCTAATCAGTCAATCATGTGGCAGCAACAACTCAATGCATAAATGCATGCAAGAGGTTCAGATGTTGTTCAGACCAAACACCAGAATGGGGAAGAAATGTGACCTAAGTGACCATGGAATGATTGTTGGGGCCAGACGGGGCGATTTGATGATCTTCTGGGATTTTCACGTACAACATTCTCTCGAGCTTACAGAGAATGGTGTGCAAAACAAAAAAAACATCTGGGGGTAAATGTATGAATCTCCGGATTCTTCATCTCCGGCGTGTTCAGCCTCTTCAGCGCTTAAATTTAAAGCGGCGCTGCATTGTAAAGGGAAGTTTCCCTTTACAATGCAGCGCCGCTTTAAATTTAAGCGCTGAAGAGGCTGAACACGCCAGAGATGAAGAATCCGGAGATTCATACATTTACCCCCTGGTGATCGGCAGTTCTGTAAGTGGAAATGCCTGTTTAATGAGAGCGGTCAGAGGAGAATGAACAAACTGCATCAAGCTTACAGGAAGACCACAATAACTCAATTAAACATGCGTTAGAACAGTGGCATGCAGAAGAGCATGTCTGACTGCAGATCATGTCCAACCTACAAGTGAATGAGCTACGGCAACAGAAGACCAAACCAGGTTCTACGCCTGTCAACTAAGAACTGGAAACTGAGGCTACATTGGGAACAGTATACCTATTTTCAAAAGGCTACTTCCTGCAGGATAATGCACCATGTCGCAAATCACACGTCATCTCAAGCTGGTTCCACACACATAACAATAAGTTCAGTGTCCTCCAATGTCCTCCTGTCAGGTTCTGCCTTCACCTTTCTGCATTTGCATGCTCTTTTGTATTGGCAGCTCCTGCCTTTAGGACTATTGGACTTGTTTCATTGAATGTATTATGTGTCAGTAACTCTAATTCACCAGAGGTGATGCTATTGCGCCTTCTTCTCCTTTCTTCTAGGGCTTAACCTGTTGCACGAATTATCACTTGCACCTGGTGGTTCCCTATTTATACCTGCCTCTCTCTATTACCTGTGCTGGTCATTGTTGTTTGGTTGCTGTTCCTTATTATTGTGTTCTCTTGCTTCTCTTGTGCTCTGGGACTTTTATATGCTGGTGCTGACATCTCTCCACCGGATTTCTCTCAACTCAGTCATTCTATCTGCATCTGCTGTATTCCTTTGCTACTAGTTTTCAGCATTACTCAGAAATCCCTGTTCAGAATCTATTATGCTCGGTTTGTACGGTGGCCTAGCTGTTTGCACTTCTGCCTCACAGCACTAGGGTCATGAGTTCGATTCCCGACCATGGCCTTATCTGTGCGGAGTTTGTATGTTCTCCCCATGTTTGCGTGGGTTTCCTCCGGGTGCTCCGGTTTCCTCCCACAATCCAAAAACATACTAGTAAGTTAATTGGCTGCTATCAAATTGACCCTAGTCTTTCTGTCTGTCTGTGTGTATGTATGTTAGGGAATTTAGACTGTAAGCTCCAATGGGGCAGGGACTGATGTGAATGAGTTCTCTGTACGGCGCTGCGGAATTAGTGGCGCTATATAAATAAATGATGATGATGATGATTTCATGTATTCCCTGATTAAAATCTATTTAATAAACATCTTATGTTTCATCATATGAATGTGCAGCCGACAAATCTGCAGTAACTGCGTCATGCTATCATTTCAACATGGACCAGAATCTCTAAAGAAAGTTTCCAACAACTTGAATCCATGCCATGAATAATTCAGGTTATTCTGTGGGCCAAAGTGGATCCTCTATCCAGTACTAGAAAGATGTGCCTAATAACGTGGCCACCGGGTATACAGTTTGCAGAATAATGAGGATAATATCATATGTATATATATATATATATATATATAATTCAGCCGAATGTGCCATGTTGGTACTAGTTAATGTAATTAGAACTCTGCTCTTTCTATACTGTCTGGGGATGGAACAAGCATTGTATTGGGTATGACTTTATCATGGTGCCTTCACTATTTTTCTTTGGGGCCCAGACATTTCTACTTATATCCCTGGCACCCATAGTCACCATAGATTTACTTTTTCTAGTGTATATGTATAAAATCTCTAGATGACGCTATTGAGTTTACATTTACCAAGCAAATACACTGGTCGGTGACAAGGTTATCCAAGTATGTATGGATAACATACATTAGGTAAGTATATACATCATTTTCAATATGGAATCATTTGCATCTAATTATTGATAATATGTCTTCATCCCAGGACAACATTTCAGAGAATTACAGGATTTGGACTTATTTGGACTTATTTTGGAGACATGTAAATATATGTAAGCTCCTATAAATATGGAAATAAGATATAGCTGTCATTCATTCACAGCAGTAAATCCACCATTTACTCCATTAAATTCAGCATATTTACTTGTTCTGTAAACCTAACAGAATGCAGAAAGCGGTTACCAGGTAGATAATGTGTTCTCTTTTCAACCATAATATGCTCTAATCCGATGCTGACAAAGTACATCCAAGCACCATACAACTCTCTATGTGGTTCTCTGTTCTATCAGCTCATGTGCTAGACCAAAAAAATCACTGCCTGAGCTTCAATTGTCCCCAGCTGTCAATACAGGAACAAGAATCTAATGCAACTCTGACAGGGATGAGTGTGGTAAGAGGGAATATTACGTGAAAATACGCGAAAGTAACGAGCCGGCTTGCGAGCCTACACGGATTCCCTAAGTTCGGGTGGGCTCGGTTTTCAGGAAACCAAGACTGAGCATCTCTACTTAACAGCCATGTCTATATATGAACAGAGACATTTATTTCCATGCCCCTGGAGTACGAGGCATGGATGCTTTCACAATGCAATTCAATACAACGCAGGGAGCGCAGCTCGCTCTGCTCTAACCAGGAGCAACAGAAAGAAACAAATCTGCTGATAAAATATATGTCTGGAAAGTACAACAGAAAACAGAGAGATGAAACAATGTGTTTAGTAAAAGTCGCAGGAGGGCATGGGTAAACCAATGAAAATGTAAAATTCCTTTTATGTATGCAAGCATACTCCAAGAACCCCGCGGGGGTGGGTCTTAATGACGCAACTCATCAGTATGATTTATGGCATGGTGGCTAAGTGGTTAGCACTTCTGCCTTACAGCACTGAGGTCATGAGTTCAATTCCTGACCACTGTGAGGAGTTTGTATATTCTCCCCGTGTTTGAAACAAAATGGAAACTGCACTAAGAAGTAGCCTCATCTTCAAAACAGAGACAAATAATAGCTTTCTGCTTTTCTCTATGGTGAACATAACTTGTAAGGAAAAGGAAAAATCGTTTTAAGTGGTGTTTTCAGATAACTATGATCTGTATCTGTCATGTCCGTGGAGAACAAAATTTAGAGTTTGCCTGCTGGAAGTTTTGTTCATAGAAAGTAAGTTCTTGAAGTTTGTTGCTTACAGAGTGATGTTCAAAAATAATAAATGTCTCTCCCGGGTCCCCTGTTGAGTCAAACCGGATCCAGAGTTACCACTTTGAAAAGTATATCTGTGTTATTTAAATTTAGTCTCTGCATAATGTGAGCCCCTAAATTTATTTATGTAGTGAATATTTTCTGTTATATATGTTAAGCATCTGTAATCCCTTCTCCAAATCATCTACCCTCCCCACCCCCTCATTCCTCCCCTACCAATGTCATACAAATGTAAACAACTGAGAAGAAATAACACAGTTTCATAACGTTAATTGTGTATTTGCGACGTTTCTTCAATAAATAAATAAAAAATATAATAATAAATGTCATTTTAGAAGTTCACACACAGATTTCCCTCGTACATTTAAACTGGGTTATTCCAGGCATGATAATTCAATACTAAAGGGTGCAATTAATTATGCCACAGTTACGAACAGTAGAAGCTATTTATCTGTTTTAAATGAAATTTATAGAGGCTTATATAATAAAATGCTGCTATGTGTACAAAGGTGCTGTAATACATAACAACCAATCACATTCTGCCATTTTGCTAGTACAGTTTGAAAAGGAAAATGAAAATCTGCTTGGTTGCTACAGGTTACGACACCGTGTTATTGATAATCCTCATAACAGTAGTACAGGTAAGGGCTTTATTAACTGGAATGCTTATTTTACAGATAATGTTTTTTCCCATAAATTGGAGCACAATGCCTAAAATAATTTCATGGAGTGTGCAAGTAACAACTACGCTTCGCACTTCACAAGGGGGTGTGTTCTGCTCTGTTCAAGGGGTGTGTCTAGCTCCACCCACAGGCGTGTCTTGTGCCATCCCAAGGTGGAACCGTTTGTACTCTGCGCATAATGCCGCCAGAGGCTGTATAGTGTAGCAGGGCTGAAAGGAACATTATTTTTATATTACTGTAAATGTTATGGTATTGTCGGCGATAAAAAATACTGCAATAAAAATACAGTCGCACTGCTTGATAAACAATAAGGTCTCCTATGCAGAAGCATGGGAGCCCTACCGCTTGTGATAACTGTGTTAATAAATAGATCAAAGAGGAAGCCCTATTACTGTGATAAACATTTTACGGTGTTGATAGTACTTACTGGTATATGCACATACTGGCTAGTGCGACTTGGTAGCCTGTGTCATCACGTACACAAACACACACACACACACACACACACACACACACACACACACTTGCTAGCAGACCACTTACCCTAAAGGAAACACTAGGGAGAAGAATGAGTAATGATTACTATTATATGCTGGAGAGTGGTGACCATTTTCTTGTAGTACAGATCTTCACCCTGCTAAATAAGTAACTGAATCTCATTGTTATATTCTATGTATGGACAAACTGAGAGGTCAGATATCTAGAGGAATCACTAGAGGAAAATATGTAATAACAGCTTTTCCCGTTTATGGTAGTGGCGACCATTTTCCTGTAGTACAGGAGTCACAGGGAGATTAACTTCCCAATATTACAGGAGTCTCCTGTACATTCCGGGAGAGAAGGCAACTATGACCCAGGTTTCATAACAGGTTTTAGTTAACTTAGGCTCTGTTAACTTTTGTGTTATAATGCTGATCATCACCACCATTTATTTATATAGCACCACTGATTCCGCAGCGCTGTACAGAGAACTCATTCACATCAGTTTCTGCCCCATTGAAATACTTCAGTTTTTCACAAAAATAAATGAATATGCATTAACAGGAATTGAATAGACAAACACGAAGCTCCCTAATGTCTTTTTTAACCTAATGACTATATAATTATGCACCAACACTTGTTCCAAGTGTCTGTCTGGATCCTCTATTCAATATTATATATTAACCCTGAGCATTATTGAGGATTTTGTATTGTATTATACAATGCTTGTATATAGTTAGTTGCATTTTATGTTAATTTAAGGCTTATTTAATAAAAAGCTACAAATAATACTTATACTTTGCGTGCCATTGCATACCTCCCAACAGATCCATATTTTGGTTTAAAGATAATGATTTCATATAAAAAAAATTGGATTTGGACAAACAGATATTTGCGCTTGGCCATTATGAATTAGGGCAATTTGAGGAGACATAGATAGGTTTTTTTTTATGTGGAGCCGACGGGACAACTGAACTGAGGTCCATGTAGGGTGAAAGGGATTATACGGGGGTGGGAAGGTGGAAGTTTTCTGTTGCCGGGCAGATTAGCTGTTTTACTGTTGTACTTATAGTGTTCTCCTAGGCAACCACCCACTTTCATGTCTGGAGGGGAACAAAATCATAACTTTCTGTAATAGCTCTTCCTCCTGGAAAAGTCATCTGAATGAACCTGCAAGCAAAATGTCCCTTCCATGAAGATTGCTTAGAGATCCTAATTCATCAAGTATTGTGGAAATTATTGAGGTGAGTGTCTGGCTTGGGCGTTAATATTAGGGTAGTAACAATTTAGGGTGTTTATTTTGGGGTCAGTGGGAGACTATAGGACATTTTGAAGCAAGTTATTTGTGATTGTCTGAGGTATTTAGGCTGCTGCTGTGGTTATTTTGTGGTGATGAGGTGTATAGATGTTGTGGGGTGATTTGGGGTGGAGTTAGAGGTGTTCTGGTGTTTGGTGAAAATATGGGTGTTTTGGGTAATAGGGGCACATAAAGGCTGTATTTGGATAATTAGAGGTTGGACAGACCCCTTAGATTGGACTTTCCTGCCTAAATCGGGACAGCTATTCAGAAATGGAATTCTCCAACTCCACAGCTCTCCTTGTCTTGTTCTGTAAATGTCAGTATTTGGTCTTATTTTCTACTTGTATTTATACTGTATGTTTTCTTTTTTATTTTATATTCATGTTTTCATGTACCAGTAACCCGAATAAATGAAAGAATCTGCATGTGAATCAGTAAAACTTTGTGACTCACCTGTACTTGTTATTTACAGTAAAATAAGGTGGCTTTGCCCATACAAGCTTAATAAACGGACAAAAAGCACCTGTCGTCTACACACATTGGCATTGTGTAGACTGAAACAACAGTCATAGTCATACAACTTACAGATTCACTGCTCGCAAGCTTACAATCTATGGGACAATGGGAGATTGACACATGAGGTTAAGTCTACATTTTGCATTTTGGCCCAGCCAGACTGCAAAGGTAAAAGTGACTCATAAGCTAAATGAACCCGTCACACAACAATGTTGGTCAGGGGGCAGCCGTCCCGTGTGAAACTGTGTAACAGGCTAAAGGTAGCGAGGTTAAGAGGGTGGCCGAGGAATATTATAAGCTTGTCTGAAGAGGTAGGTTTTCAGAGAACGCTTGAAAGTTTGTAGACCAGAGGAGAGTCTTACTGTGCGAGGGAGAGAATTCCATAGAGTGGGTGCAGCCCGAAAAAAGTCCTGTAACCGGGAATGGAAGGATGTAATGAGGGTGGATGAGAGACGCAGATCTTGTGCAGAACGGAGTTGCTGAGTTGGGAGATATTTTGAGACAAGAGAGGAGATGTATGTTGGTGCAGCTTTGTTGATGGCCTTGTAGGTTAGTAAAAGTATTTTATATTAGATTCGGTAGAAAACAGGCAGCCAGTGTAGAGACATACAGAGTAATTCAACAGAGGAAGAACGATTTTCAAGGAAAATCAGTCTTGCCGCAGCGTGCAAAATAGATTGTAAAGGTTTGAGTCTGTTTTTGGGAAGACCAGTAAGGAGGGTATTGCAATAGTCAATGCGGGAGATGATGAGTGCATGAATTAAGGTTTTTGCAGTGTCTTGCGTGAGATATGTGCGAATTCTAGAAATGTTGGATAACAGGTACCACAATCACAGTACAATAACATAAGTTCACCACACCAACAGCTTTATGTAACTTACTGTTCCCATTCTCCTATCCTAAGTATAAGAAATAATAAGGTTATTATTAAATAAAACCGATACATTAAATACAAGATTTGGTTTGGGAGCCTGAAGAAGGGGTAGTAAGGGATTTTAACAAGACTTAATCAAAAAAAAAATTAATAAAAAACACAAAATATATTACCATGATGTACACAACCCACTATCCAATATGTCAGACCCCCAAATCATCTCCTTTCTTGCACAGAATTCTAAACTGTCCCATGAAAACCTGGGATAATTGGAGGCAGGGGCATAAATACCTCCGGAGCAGCCCATGTAGCTGCTATGGGACCGATCAATGATTATTAATCTGTGGCGTTAAAACTGATTTTCTATTGCATCGATAGAATATCAATTATGGCCACAATTTATTAATAAGGCCTAGTGATACTCAGCTGCCTGGCAATACTGACCGGGAGCAGTAAGACTTAACTTATACACATGTGTCCCGGGTAGCTGGCTCTCGCATACGCAGTGGAATTGAAAACTCAGTTCCACTGATATAAAAAAGGATTGCAGCGGTACTCTGCTCAAGTGACTGGGGATGGGGCAGACATTGTGGTGGGTATGACTTTGCGATGGTGATTAGAGGACCGATCTCAATTTTGTTATGGGGCTCAGACATTTTTGGCTACGCCTCTGGAACCCATAGTCACCAAAGCTTTACATTGTATGTCTTTTCTAGTGTGTATGTATTATAAGTCTAGTTGTCTCAGAAATTCTGCTGGTGTTTATCGTGTTTGTCATTTACCAAGCAGATACACTGGTCGATGACAAGGTTATCCAAGTTAGTATGGATAATATGCATTAGGTATGGAATCATTTGCATCTAATTATTTATAATACTTCTTCATCCCGGCATGACATTTCAGAGCATTACAGGATTTGCGCTCATTTTGGAGACATGTAAATATATGTAAGCTACTATAAATATGGAAATATGATATAGCTGTCATTCATCCGCTGCAGAAAATTTGCCATTTAGTCAGTCAATTAAATCATACGTACTCGTCTTGTAAACTGAACAGAATGGTGACTACCGATCATACTATTGTCTACGTGGACTGTGGTACTCTGTTCAATCAGCTCCCGCCTTAGACCAAAACCTCACTGTCTGAACTGGAATTATTCCCAGTTGTCAATACAGGGACCTGAAAGTAATACAAACCTGGCCGGGATGAGTGTGGTAAGAGGGAATATTAGGTAAAAATACATTTTAGTTAGCATTGATTAATTAAAATGAAATCATTGTTTAAGGTTTTAGAAGCCGGAATGGTCTATTGTGCATTGAAAAGTGTGTTTTAATTATGCATTTCATGTTCAAAACTGTGCTTAAAAAAAAACGCTGACCAATGCTTCACAGGACCATAAGATTTGAAAAGCGCGGAAAGCACAAGTCCGTTTTTATGCAAAGACTCAGCACTCACCAACAGCTGTTCACCCTGTCTGATCTGGAATGGTAGCGGTGAGTGATGTCAAAAACAGATCTATTTATCAACAGGAGGAAACCCCTAGATTAGACCTAGGAATTTAGGGATTGTTTCTATCTATGTAAAGCATGGGGAAGCCAATTTAACAAGCACAGCGACACTACAAGTACTGCCGCTGTCTTCCAATTGCTGCCACCGTCTCAGGATGGCATTAGCCGGGGGTCACTGCAGGAAAAAAATGCTTGACTATTAAAATAAAAGTTTTTTTCATATATTTTTTTTTTTTAAATTATTTTTTAAAATTTTGTTAATGACTTTTTGCTTTTTTTTTTGTATTGAATCCCCCGGGCTTCCACTTCCAGTGCACATGTGAAATTCAGCATGGTTGCGATAGGCAGTGGTAGGAAATCTTCCATAACGCAGTGTCTTAATAAATAGACCCCAATGATCACAATAACTGCCTATAGAATCTCCCCACCTGCACTAAGCCCCTCAGTAGTAGATAATATGTGGAGGACACAGGGCAAGTGGTTGAAGCAACTGCACTAAACACAGGAAAGAGGAGGTGACTATAGTCCATACCTCCCAACATTTGTTTCTCCGGGTGCGGGATGGGGGCATGGTCACGTCTCAATGGGGGTGTGGCATAGGGAGGTGTCTATGTTGCCCGTACTCCCCTTCCCTCCCCTCCAAACACCCCTCTCATGCAGACCAGCAGTGAATGACACATACCTCCCAAATTTCCTGATCGGGACAAAGCTGTCCCAATGTGGATGGCGCGACAGAGCAATATGCAATCATGTGATCTGCTGATATACCAGTTGTAATACATTTCTCATGAAAAGCCAATGTGGACATATTGTACAATATACAACTTGAATCATTAAAATATTAATACATATAACTAGAGATGCTCAGGCTCGGTATTACGAAGTTTCAAGACAGGATCCACGACACCCAATACTGCCCATTGGGGAAAAAGTGAGAGAAAATGTAATAAATGGTTAGAGGCATAAAGTTCAACTTTTGTCTGCTCCCCACTATGTACCCACCCCCTTCTCTTTTCTCTTATCTGTACCCTCCCCCCTTATCTTAAAACCTTTAATAAAAATAATAATGACTAAAAGAAAAAAAAAGTTGAACTTTTCTCCAAATATGCTTTATTCTGGGACATTCCCACATACAAAAGATGCTCATTGGGAACCACATTTCAAACAGTCCCATATCTGTATGTTATAGTCCCATAACATATATACGCTGGGGAGACAAATAGCCTCTATGGAAGATGTTCTCTGTATGAACTTGCTGTTAGAATAGAACATGAGTATGACAAGGTTTTAAGAAGTTGCTCTAGTGTTATATCTGGGAAAATGTCCAGGCAAAGGGAGAGACTCGATTTTATCTTGTGGGCAGCATGGTGGCTCAGTGGTTAGCACTTCTGTCTCACAGAACTGGGGTCATGAGTTCAGTTCACAATCATAGCCTTATCTGTGTGGGGTTTGTATGTTCTCTCCGTGTTTGGGTTTCCTCCGGGTGCTCGTTTCCTCCCAAACTCAAAAAAAAAAATACTGGTAGGTTAGGGAATTGTAATCCCCAATGGGGCAGAGACAGATGTGAGTGAGTTCTCTATGCAGCGCTCCGGAATTAGTGGAGCTATGTAAAAAGATGATGATGATCATCATCATGGTATGATCAAATGAGGATCTAAGAATTTTATAGTTAATGAAATAACTCCCCTCTCTTGTAAAGGTTTGGACAGTAATGTGCCTAATTCATTTGACTGGTCTGAAGGGGAAAGAGATCTGGAAACTGAGATATCATAGGTTTTAGCCTGAAACAATGTGAATATATGCATTTCTGGAGCTCTATATTTTTCCATTATCTGGGCTACTGTTAGGGGCGTTTTCTCCCTTCGCTCTACAAGAGATCCTACATTGTTATTATTTTCTGCTCCAGGAGTAAAAAGGATTTGAGGTGACTTGTAATAATAATTTACAGTCATGATGTCATAATAATGAATAAAATAATAAAAATACTTATGACATCTCCTAACCTGCACATCTACTTGTGTGCTGAAGATTTTAGATGACTTAAAGCCCAGTCATAGACAGGTAATAGGATGTAGAAGATAGTGAAGTGCTATTATGGGTTGCCAGTTCGGTTTATTGCTAAGTTACATAACACTTCTATTTCAAAATTGATTAATTGAAGTTATTTTCTTTTCATGGTTCAGGTCCTGATCGAGAATAAACCAGAACAAAGTCCTGAGATAACAGGGGCCAAGTGGCAAGAAACATGTCTGGTCTAGAACCTGGAATAGTTTGTTGACACAGACCCCCAACCCTGAGCTGTGGTCCTGAAACAAACCAAATCCACGCTCTGAGACTGGCTTAATGGTCCACATAAAAAAAGGGCCCTAAGGTCCATACCTGAGTGTAGTCCCCAAGCCAAGACGGGCTCATTGCTCCACACCCCAAGATGGTCTCTATGCTCAACACACCAAGACAAGTCCAAAACTGGAGGCTATATGGTCCATACCTCTGAGATGTGCTTTAAAGTACACACCATGAGGTGTGCTTTAGGGTCTTTACCCCCAAGGAGGGATCTACTGTCCACACCCCTGAAGCGGGCTTTATAGTCCATACCCCTGAGGTGGGCTCTACAATCCACACCCCTGAGGCTGGCTCTACCATTGACACCCCTGAGGCGGGCTCTACGGTCCACATGCCTAAAATGGGCTCTGTGTACCACACCCCAAGCCAGGCTCTCTGTACCACACCTCAAGATAGGCTCTGTGTACCAAACCCCAACTGGGCTCTGTGTACCACACCCCAAGCCAGGTTGTGTGTACCACACTCCAAGCCGGGCTCTCTGTACCACACCCCAAGACAGGCTCTGTGTACCAAACCCCAACTGGGCTCTGTGTACCACACCCCAAGACAGGCTCTGTGTACCAAACCCCAACTGGGCTCTGTGTACCACACCCCAAGCCAGACTCTCTGTACCACACCCCAAGACAGGCTCTCTGTACCACACCCCAAGCCGGGCTCTGTGTAACACACTCCAAGCCAGGCTCTCTGTACCACACCCCAAGCCGGTCTCTGTGTACCACACCCAAGCCAGGCTCTGTGCACTACACTCCAAGCCAGGCTCTCTGTACCACACCCCAAGACAGACTCTGTGTACCACACCTCAAACCAGGTTGTGAGTACCACATCCCAAGCCAGGCTCTGTGTACCACCCCAAACCAGGTTGTGTGTACCACACCCCAAGCTGGGCTCTGTGTAACACACTCCAAGCCAGGCTCTCTGTACTACACCCCAAGCCGGTCTCTGTGTACCACACCCAAGCCAGGCTCTGTGCACTACACTCCAAGCCAGGCTCTCTGTACCACACCCCAAGACAGGCTCTGTGTACCACACCTCAAACCAGGTTGTGAGTACCACATCCCAAGCCAGGCTCTGTGTACCACCCCAAACCAGGTTGTGTGTACCACACCCCAAGCCAGGCTCTGTGTACCACACCCCAAACCAGGCTCTGTGTACCATTCCCCAAGCCAGGCTATGTGTACCACACCCCAGGACAGGCTCTGTGTACCATACTCCAAGCCAGGCTCTCTGTACCACACCACAAGGTGGGCTGTGTACTATACCCCAAGCCAGACTCTGTGTACCACACCCCAGGACAGGCACTGTGTAGCACACCCCAAGCCAGGCTCTCTGTACCACACCCCAAGACAGGCTCTGTGTACCAAACCCCATGTCACTCACCGGACTGTGAGTGCTTCTTCCCGGACTATTAGGAACCGTGGACGTCCTCTATCCTGAGGGACTGCGCATGCGCAGCCCTTTCCAAACCTTCAGTGTATGTTCCTTTAACTTAATTGGCAGATCAGGCAACCTCCCTATATTAAGCACCTGTGGTCAACACCACGTTGCCTGATCTTGGAGTCTCATTCCCCATGAGTCTCTGAAGGTGTTCCTGTGTTTCCTTGTTTATTCAGCCCTGCTGATTCCTGTGGTTTCCAAACCACTTCTACCTCTGTGGTTTCCAAACCACTTCTGCTACTGTGGTTCCCATACCACTTCTACCATCTACTGAATCATCGTGACTGTGAGCTGATTCCTATCCGCTGCCTCCGTGCACTACAGTCTTCTAATCACTTCAACTCTACCATGTATCATTGGGACTGTTAGCTGATGCCTATCCGCTGCCTCCGTGCATTACAGGCTTCAACCACATCCACTCACCTGTTCATGATTGTGACTGCTAGCTGATTCCTATCCGCTGCCTCCGTGCACTACAGTCTTCAACCTGCAACCCGTCTGTGTTTCATCGTGACTGTTTGGCTGATTCCTATCCGCTGCCTCTGTGCGCTTCAGTCTTCAGTCCTTGTCAACGCTCCCGTGTTTCCTTGAGTCTGCCTCCACTATTGCTACCCGCTATTCTCCGTGATCAACAGTGCCTGTTCAACTCTGCTCTCCCGTGTCCCATCGTTACTGCACCTGCTGGTTGCTATTGGCTACCTCCGTGTTCCCGCAGAGACCCGCTGCTGCTACTCCTCAGCACTACTCATCCATCTACTGCTGATCCGCTCTCCACGCTTTCCTGTGTTCCCTGCTGGTCTACCTTCCCGTGCGCTGCACCTACTAGACCACCGCTTCACCCATCCAGGGACTTCGCACCCTGCCGGCCTCCTGCCGTTCAGGTATCTCTGCACTCCTGTCTGACTGCCTCCTGAACCACGGTATGCATACTTCTCATTGACTGTGCTGTGTATTGCATACCTTGCTGGACTGTGTTGGTTCTCCTCTGGAGTGTGCTATCCGCTGAGTCTATTGCCATCATTGACTGTGTTATCTTATGCTGGACTACTTCAAGAGACTTTCTATATTGGCAGTATTGTTCAGTCATTTATACATTTATATTGTGCATATTACTGTGGATCAAAGTCAAGGTGCCCGTGTATATATTGTGTTGCAATCTCTCCCCGTGCACCTCCTCACATATATATTCAGTAGTACAACTTGCTAGTGGCAGACCACTGACTCCTGTTTACAGTTTCACCTGTTCCAGTATCCTCTCACATAGCAGTGGTACAACTTGCTAACGCAGACCACTGACTCCCCGGATATCTCCACTTGGATTCCATTCCTTCACTCAGACAGCGGTACAACTTGCTATCCGCAGACCGCTGACTCTCATCACCTCCTCGTTTCTGTTGGACATTCCTCCTCACTATAGCAGTGGTACAACTTGCTACCGCAGACCACTGACTACCTTCACGTGTCCTTTGTCCATACAGTTCCTCGTGTATTACTACCTCCATATTGCCAGTGCTGCTAGTCATAGACTTTCCTGAGCATCTCATCATCTGCTATTTCCTGTTCCGTGATCACCCTGCTACCAGAGTACCATATTACCACCTATACTGCTCTGGTAAGCCTATCACCTGGTGATCCCTGGGTAAAGACTCCTAGTGCCCGTGACAGTAAGATCAGGCCATGACAGACCCAGATACGGAACCTACTGCTAAAGAGATGCTGCAGCATCTGGTCAGTCGTGTGGAGCAACAGGATGCTCGCCAACAGCTGTTACTTCAATGTTACCAATCGTTAACCTCCCAAGGAACATCTGGACAGACTGTTACAGCTAGTATTGAAGCTCCTGTGCTTTCCTCCGTTTCCCCAGTGCCATCCCAGGTGTCTACAGCTCCTACGCTTCACCTGCCTACTCCGTCAAAATATGACGGGGACCCCAAAACTTGTAGAGGTTTCCTTAACCAATGTTCAGTCCATTTTGAACTCCAACCTCAAAATTTTTCTACCCATCGTTCCAGAGTGGCCTATCTTATCTCATTGTTTTCTGGACAAGCCCTGGCTTGGGCCTCCCCTCTGTGGGAAAGAAACGATCCAATTCTACAAGATAGTGCCAAATTCATTTCCACGTTCCGAAGTGTGTTCGATGAACCAGGTCGTGTGACCTCCGCTGCTTCCAGCATTCTTCGTTTGCGACAAGGCTCCCATACAGTAGGACAGTATGTCATTCAATTTAGGATCTTAGCCTCTGAACTTCAGTGGAACACTGAAGCATTAGTTGCCGCCTTCTGGCAGGGGCTCTCCGATAAAATTAAAGATGCACTGACTACCCAAGAGCTTCCTTCGTCACTAGAAGATTTGATCTCTCTTTGCCATCGTGTAGACATGAGATTTCGTGAAAGAGAATCTGAGAAAACAACTTCTGCTAAAGCACCTCTTCGTTTAAACCCTCAATTTCGTCCAGTTTCACCTTCTGTGATTCCCATGGAGATAGGACGTTCCAAATTATCTTTAGAAGAGAGGAAACGAAGACTAAAGAATAGACTCTGTATCTATTGTGCTGATTCCACACATATGCTCAGTTCTTGCCCTAAGAAATCGGGAAATGCCAGGCCCTAACTAGTTCTGGAGAGGTGAAGTTAGGGTCCCTGGAGTCCTCTCCATTGTCTATGAAATCTAAAGTCTGCGCTTTCGATGTTACGATTTCCTTTGCTACTAAATCCTTTGAGTCACAGGCATTGATTGATTCCGGAGCAGCAGGAAATTTCATTTCTAAATCACTAGTGAATCAATGGTCCCTACCAGTGATCACTTTAAAAACACCCATTACTGTGACGGCTATAGATGGATCACGTCTCATCAATGGTCTCATCACCCAGAGTACGTCTCCAGTAACCCTTCAGATTGGTGTACTACACCATGAAGAAATTTCGTTTTTAATTCTTCCTGTTACGACAAGTCCGATTGTCTTAGGCCTTCCATGGCTTCAATGTCACTCTCCCCAGATTGACTGGCGCACCCCTCAAGTTACGTCTTGGGGGCCTGAATGTCACCATCGTTGTCTCTCTCAAGTTATTCCTCTTAAAGTACAGCAATCTTCCATCTCATCTTCCTCCCCGGGACTCCCTCCTCAGTATGCTTCATTTGCCGATGTGTTTGATAAAGCTCAGTCTGAACGTCTTCCTCCTCATCGTTCTTGGGATTGTCCGATCGACCTTCTACCTGGCAAGACTCCTCCCAGGGGTCGGGTCTATCCTCTCTCGTTACCTGAAACTCAAGCCACATCTGAGTACATACAGGAGAATCTCCAGCGTGGGTTCATTCGACCTTCCACCTCTCCCGCTGGAGCTGGGTTCTTCTTCGTCAAAAAGAAGGATGGATCATTACGCCCTTGTATAGATTTTCGTGGACTCAACGCCATTACTATCAAGAATCGGTATCCCATTCCGCTGATCACTGAGCTATTTGATCGCATCAAGGGAGCTCGGATATTTACTAAGTTGGATCTTCGTGGTGCCTACAATTTAATTAGAATCCGTTCCGGTGACGAATGGAAGACCGCGTTTAACACCAGAGATGGGCATTACGAATATTTAGTAATGCCCTTCGGGCTGTGTAATGCCCCCGCGGTTTTCCAGGGTTTCATCAATGAGATCTTTCGGGACTTATTATATGTATGTGTCGTTGTCTACCTGGACGACATATTGATCTTCTCACAGGACCTGCCTTCTCATCACCAACATGTGGCAGAGGTCCTCTCCAGACTACGGAAAAACTCATTGTTCTGTAAATTGGAAAAATGTTCATTCGAGTTACCCCAGATTCCATTCTTGGGGTATATAGTTTCCGGAGTTGGCCTGAAGATGGATCCAGACAAAGTAAATGCTGTACTACATTGGCCTCAGCCAACTACTCTTCGTGCCATCCAGCGTTTTTTAGGTTTTGCCAATTACTATAGACGCTTCATTCAAGACTTCTCATCCATTGCATCTCCCATTGTGGCCTTAACTCGGAAAGGGGCTAATACTAAGCAATGGTCATCTGAGGCTCTCCAAGCCTTTCAAATCCTCAAAGAGTCCTTCTCGTCTGCTCCCATTCTGCGACAACCTGATGTGACACTCCCCTTCTTCCTAGAAGTAGATGCCTCTAATGTGGGCTTAGGAGCTATTCTCTCCCAACGCTCGGAGCAACAAAAATTACATCCTTGTGCCTTCTACTCTCGGGGTCTTCTGCCCGCAGAGAAAAACTATACTATCGGGGACAAGGAGTTGCTGGCCATCAAAGCTGCATTAGAGGAATGGAGATACTTGTTGGAAGGAGCTCGCCATCCGGTGACGATCTTCACGGATCATAAGAACTTGTCATATTTGCAATCTGCTCAATGCTTGAACCCTCGTCAAGCAAGATGGTCTCTTTTCTTTTCCCGTTTTGAATTAATTATAACCTTCAAACCAGCTGCTAAGAACAAGAAAGCTGACGCTCTATCTCGAGCTTTTGTGACGTCCTCTGATGTAGAAGAGGTTCCCAACCATGCTATTCTAGACCCCAAATGTATTTCTCTGGCTGCTTCATCCACCAAAATGCTACCATTTGGGAAGACCCTCGTGCCTCCTACTCTGAGGAGGAAAATCCTTTCGTGGTTCCATGCCTCTCGTTTTTCTGGACACGCCGGTGAACATAAGACCTTTGAGATTCTCTCTCGTAGTTACTGGTGGCCTTCAATGAGGAGAGACGTCAAAGAGTTTATTGCTTCCTGTGATTTATGTTCTCAGTTCAAATCCTCCCGCAGAACTCCAGCAGGGTTGCTGCGACCACTACCCATTCCGTCCAAGCCTTGGACCCATATTAGTATGGATTTCGTTACTGATTTGCCACCAAGTAAGAATCACAATACTATTTGGGTAGTGGTAGACAGATTTTCGAAGATGGCTCATTTCGTCCCTCTGTCCGGTTTACCTTCCTCGTCTACTCTGGCTGAACATTTCATTAAAGAAATCTTCCGCATCCATGGATGTCCGTCTGAGATTGTGTCAGATAGAGGAGTACAATTCGTTTCCAGATTCTGGCGGGCCCTTTGTAAAACCTTGGGCATACGATTAGCACTCTCATCGTCTTACCATCCGCAATCTAACGGACAAACGGAACGAGTCAATCAAGATCTTGAGACTTTTATTAGGATGTTCTCTTCAGCCAACCAAGACAACTGGGTAGAATTGCTCCCTTGGGCTGAATTCGCCCATAACAACATGTACCATGAGTCATCATCCAAAACTCCATTCTTTGTGGTCTACGGTCACCATCCGTCTTTTCCGGAATTTCCTGCCCTCCCGCCCACCCAAGTTCCTGCTGTGGAGACTGCTTGTCAGACCTTCAAAAATATCTGGTCTCAGGTCAAAACCTGTTTAAAGAAGACATCTAACAAATATAAGTCTTTCGCAGATAAGAAGAGGCGGGCTATTCCACCACTAAAAATTGGAGATCGTGTCTGGTTATCTACCAAAAATATTCGTTTGAAGGTTCCATCTATGAAATTCGCCCCTCGTTTTATTGGTCCATATAGGATCATTCAAGTTATCAATCCAGTATGTGTTAAACTTCTTCTTCCTAAGAATCTTCGGATCTCCAATGCCTTCCATGTGTCCTTGCTCAAACCTCTCATCATCAACCGTTTCTCGACTCCTTCCTCAGCACCGCAGCCAGTTCAAGTTCATCAGGAGGAGGATTTCGAGATTACTGAGGTATTGGATGCAAAAATTTCGCGAGGAGTCCTCCGTTTCCTCGTTCATTGGAAGGGCTTTGGTCCTGAGGAGCGTTCATGGATCAAAGCTGAAGATCTTAATGCTCCTGCCCTTCTGAAGAAGTTTTATTCCAAAAATCCGGACAAGCCCGGTTCCAGGCGTTCTGTGCCCACCTTTAAAAGGGGGGGTACTGTCACTCACCGGACTGTGAGTGCTTCTTCCCGGACTATTAGGAACCGTGGACGTCCTCTATCCTGAGGGACTGCGCATGCGCAGCCCTTTCCAAACCTTCAGTGTATGTTCCTTTAACTTAATTGGCAGATCAGGCAACCTCCCTATATTAAGCACCTGTGGTCAACACCACGTTGCCTGATCTTGGAGTCTCATTCCCCATGAGTCTCTGAAGGTGTTCCTGTGTTTCCTTGTTTATTCAGCCCTGCTGATTCCTGTGGTTTCCAAACCACTTCTACCTCTGTGGTTTCCAAACCACTTCTGCTACTGTGGTTCCCATACCACTTCTACCATCTACTGAATCATCGTGACTGTGAGCTGATTCCTATCCGCTGCCTCCGTGCACTACAGTCTTCTAATCACTTCAACTCTACCATGTATCATTGGGACTGTTAGCTGATGCCTATCCGCTGCCTCCGTGCATTACAGGCTTCAACCACATCCACTCACCTGTTCATGATTGTGACTGCTAGCTGATTCCTATCCGCTGCCTCCGTGCACTACAGTCTTCAACCTGCAACCCGTCTGTGTTTCATCGTGACTGTTTGGCTGATTCCTATCCGCTGCCTCTGTGCGCTTCAGTCTTCAGTCCTTGTCAACGCTCCCGTGTTTCCTTGAGTCTGCCTCCACTATTGCTACCCGCTATTCTCCGTGATCAACAGTGCCTGTTCAACTCTGCTCTCCCGTGTCCCATCGTTACTGCACCTGCTGGTTGCTATTGGCTACCTCCGTGTTCCCGCAGAGACCCGCTGCTGCTACTCCTCAGCACTACTCATCCATCTACTGCTGATCCGCTCTCCACGCTTTCCTGTGTTCCCTGCTGGTCTACCTTCCCGTGCGCTGCACCTACTAGACCACCGCTTCACCCATCCAGGGACTTCGCACCCTGCCGGCCTCCTGCCGTTCAGGTATCTCTGCACTCCTGTCTGACTGCCTCCTGAACCACGGTATGCATACTTCTCATTGACTGTGCTGTGTATTGCATACCTTGCTGGACTGTGTTGGTTCTCCTCTGGAGTGTGCTATCCGCTGAGTCTATTGCCATCATTGACTGTGTTATCTTATGCTGGACTACTTCAAGAGACTTTCTATATTGGCAGTATTGTTCAGTCATTTATACATTTATATTGTGCATATTACTGTGGATCAAAGTCAAGGTGCCCGTGTATATATTGTGTTGCAATCTCTCCCCGTGCACCTCCTCACATATATATTCAGTAGTACAACTTGCTAGTGGCAGACCACTGACTCCTGTTTACAGTTTCACCTGTTCCAGTATCCTCTCACATAGCAGTGGTACAACTTGCTAACGCAGACCACTGACTCCCCGGATATCTCCACTTGGATTCCATTCCTTCACTCAGACAGCGGTACAACTTGCTATCCGCAGACCGCTGACTCTCATCACCTCCTCGTTTCTGTTGGACATTCCTCCTCACTATAGCAGTGGTACAACTTGCTACCGCAGACCACTGACTACCTTCACGTGTCCTTTGTCCATACAGTTCCTCGTGTATTACTACCTCCATATTGCCAGTGCTGCTAGTCATAGACTTTCCTGAGCATCTCATCATCTGCTATTTCCTGTTCCGTGATCACCCTGCTACCAGAGTACCATATTACCACCTATACTGCTCTGGTAAGCCTATCACCTGGTGATCCCTGGGTAAAGACTCCTAGTGCCCGTGACACCCCAACTGGGCTCTGTGTACCACACCCCAAGCCAGACTCTCTGTACCACACCCCAAGACAGGCTCTCTGTACCACACCCCAAGCCGGGCTCTGTGTAACACACTCCAAGCCAGGCTCTCTGTACCACACCCCAAGCCAGTCTCTGTGTACCACACCCCAGGACAGGCACTGTGTAGCACACCCCAAGGTGGGCTCTGTATACCACGCTCCAAGACAGCATCTGTGTACCACACCCCACAACAGGCTCTATGGTCCATGCTCAGAGACAGACTCTATTGTTCACGCCCTGAAAGGGGCTCTATGGACCATGCCGTGTGATGAATTCTAAGGTCCCCACCATGAGGTAGGTCACACTTGTTTTGATATCATAAATTAACTAAATGGCTGAAGATGGACGATGACTTGATCAAGTCGCTCTCACATCACTTTACTTTTGCATTATCCTGTATTGTCTGTAGGAAAGTGGTTCCAGTTGTTTTCATCAGAAGGCAGTTCTCCAGTGGATGATGTCTTTCAGGGTTTTTTTTGCATGGCTAGGTCAAAATTTGACTCATACTATACTATTTTTGCTATTTATATCTTTGTTAGAAAAAAAAACAAGAATGTTATTATAGTTCTGTGTAATATTGATGTTTGTTCTGTCATTAAAACTTGTATTAAAAATTGTTGACTGTTTTGTGTAACAACCTCATCATTCTGTCTCCTAACACATAACAGATTTATAACTTTAATATCAGATATAAAGTAATGTTGACTAGGTGCAAGTGGAGGGAACTGACATAAACATAGTTCTTCTAAGAGATCATTTGCCGAATTGCAGATATTTAGTTAATGAAGGGCCAATAAAAAATTACTTTTGGGGGTATTTCTGGTTTCTACAAATGTTTAAATATATTAAAATATATCTGTAGGAGGATAGTAGGAGTAGAGCAATGTTCTGCAGATCTCCAGAGAAGTCTATAATTTAGCAATCCATAAATTATTAGTTCAAAAAGCAAAATTGATGGTTTATAAAAGATAAACTACGTTGATAATACATCATAGATAATACATGACATCATAGCCTAGTACCACACCCCCAGCCTATTACTAACATGGCCGACAGCTGCACAGGTCAAAATCTGCTCCTTTATGTTAGCACTCAGCATGGAAGCACCTCAATGACAATACAATACAGACAATGAATGAGTGACATTATGTGTTTTAGGTGCTCCCTACAACCACATAGGTTTGTCAAGTGGCAGAGCCATCCCTGACCATCAACATTCGGACATGTTTAAATTATAAGATCATGGGCAACAGCTTAAAAGGGGAAGTCCACCCGGCTACAGAATTCACTTAATTCTAGTTATCTCTTCACTTCAAATTGTTGCATATTGTTCCTTGGCAATTGTCTTCACAAAGGAATTAATAGCACCATCTCGTCTCTTACTGTTTTCTGTCTGTATGGCCCTGATGAAAACCAACAGAGACCACCAATCACAGTAGGGAAGAGGACAATTCTGTCATCCTATAGGAGTTATTTTTTGGGGGGGCGGAGGAAACCCCCCCTGAAAAATCCTCTGTGCGCCCCTGCCCCCAACAAATCCATTTTTGGAGGAAGAGAGCTGATTGCACAAGAACAGGGAGGATATGGCCTAACAGATTTTGGCCCTTGGTCATTGTGAATTAAGGGTATGTCCAGTTTCACTTTTTGGTAGCTGTGCATAGCTCCAAATCGGATATTCATTTTTATTGGACTACTGGTATAAAGATCCGTGCTAATTATGACGATTATCAGCATAGGCCTTTTCAGTGTTCAAAAGAAGGTTGAAATAAATAAATAGAAATGACTTGACCACCTCCCCCAGTAGTGTTCCAAGCACCAGCACTCATAGCCATTATTGCAGGGGAACGTCCAAGTGGGGTCCTTCCGCAAACTCCACAACCATCATCAGACTACGACAGACTGGGCTGGTCACCGTATAACAGTGAAACTGCAGCATGGAATCCACATTATAGTGGGACACAGTTCCAGCCTGTTCACAACTCTCTACGGAGATAGGGCTTGCAAAAATCTCTTTTCAGGGCTACCTCTAGTAAAAACACCTATTTTCGCCAGAGATAAAGCTTTTCTCAGTTTGATAAATAGGCCCGCTAGTGGTCCTTACATGGCATGAACATCAACTGGAAAGATTGTAACTGGAGAATAGCCCTGGCTAAAATAAACTTTGTTATAGCCACAATAAAATTAAACTGGTAAGAGCAATTTAACCTACAAGTACTGTATGGCTTGTAAAATCACATTACTTGTATTGTTTCATATAAAAGTGTCTTATATTTTAGCTGTATTTACAGTATACTAGACCTGTCATTCCCACATAAAACCACATTGATGTCTATAAAATTGCAAATAAGGATTGTCTAGTCTGTGTTAAACAGACTAAGGAGCCGTGATAAATGCATTTTCATTAATCGTTCAAGAGCTGTAGTATCATTTATTTGTATAGCAGCTCCATATTACACAGTGCTTTCCAGAGAATAATGCATCATGCATATCAGTCCTGCTCAATTGGAGCTTATAGTGTAAATTCCCGTCACCAACACACATTAGGGTTCAGTTTGTAAGACTGTGGGAGGAAACCAGAGCACCTGGAGGAAACTGACGCAAACACGGACAGAACATACCAACTCCACACAGATACAGCCCTGGTTGGAATCGAGTCTATTCCCCCAGTGCTGCGAGTCAGCAATGCTAACCACCGTGCAAAGCCATAACTAGAAATATTAACACCTGGAACAAGACAGACAATTGACACCCCGTCGCCCTCTACCGTAACTAAACTAACTTAAAATAATTTTCCTGCGCCCCATCTTCAGTTTTGCGCCCTAAACTAATGCCAATCTTGAACTCTTCGCCAGCAGTTACATTTGGTACAAAGTGAGTCATATCCCCTACAAAAATACGAATTGTTGCTGAAGAATTGAGTTTTTTCCCTTCATCAATAGACCCTCATGTGAGGTTCCAGAATCAGAGAGGATTAAACCGAGAGTGAGGTCAAGGGTTATGGTGGCTACAAGATAATGACTGCTCAGAATGCAGATGAAATAATCTAAGTGAGGGAAATTCATGTGAGATATAAAGACTTGATCTATGAGAATGTTAGATAGTATGTACATGGATGTGTGCTCTGGGAGACATATGTGAGTGTCATCTACTCCCATTCCACCTAGAAGACATCGATATAAGAGACCTGCCAGTGTGGTTAAGGGGTAGCATAAATCAGTTATTCAACAGCTGCAGAGCAGAAGGAAAAATCAACTAGAGTGTACTGGTTAACCAACCAGTGAGTGTCAGCTCTTGTTACAAGTGAGCAAAGTTTCACTTGTTAAGCCTCAGTAGAGGTGGGATGATAAAGGAAGATTGTGCATTGGAAGTGGATGTAATTTATTGGTTTATGCGAGATGCAAAGACTGTACATATCCCCCATTTATAAGACGGCTGGAGAAATAACCATGATCTCAGGACACCACACACACACGTGAGCTGGGGGATACATGTATGTATTACTTATACTGTGAATTATCCTTTAACCTGTACACATGTAAAGGGTTACAAACTCAAGTGTCATTACATGATGCATCCATGCATACACAAATACATTTACAAGTCATTTTCTAATTGACTCTGTGTTAAAAGCCAGAAGGACCTTTATAATTACTTTGTGAACTAAAAGAAAGAACACAGAAATCTGTCTCCTCCCACTAGTTTGCATACAATGCCACTGGCACACAGATAAAAAGAAATCATTTTTATGTGTCACCTAACTAGCCTGTCATATAGATAATCTTTGATCTAGAAAATGTTAATTTATGATGCAGTACATGGAGTGCTTGAGTTATACGATATTGAGAAATTCACATTTTATAATGAAAAGCCAGAACTAAGACAAAAAGGTAACCCACTATGAAAAAAAAACCTTTCATAGGATTATGAGGAGGACACAGCACGTGGGGCCAGACAGTAATAAACGATCAGAGCGGAAGACCTCTCACCCCAGGCTTCACGTAAAGAAAGTCATTTGGAGGAACTTCCAGGGGCCCTGACCTGTGCCGGCTCCTCCGTGCAGCCATCTCTGAGTAATGCATTAGCTAGGCGGCTAAAGTTAATCTATAGTAAAGATAATATCTTATATTTATAGATCAGTGACATGTTTACAATAACAGTCACCTCTGACCTGCTGAGCTTACAATTCAATCTTTTAATGTGTAAGGTTCACAGAGTTAATATGTGCTGCTTTAGTGATCTGAAAGGAATACGAGATATCAATACAAACCAGTTTTTCCCAATGAATAATAGAACAGAAAGAGTGCCTCTTCCACAGCGATAGGACGGGAAAGTACATTTCAAAATAATGAAGTGATTCCATGAATTTTATTACTGGCAAAAACTCATAAAGGGGATGTCTACCTTTAACAACATTTGGGAAAAATGCCAAATGTAATGTTATAAAAAAAAATACTTAGAGTATCTCGCTGTATTATCCAGCTCATTCTGTGTCTTTGTTCACTAGCTCAGACTTCGCTTGACAAGGTTCTTCATGGCATAGTTATTACACCCCCCATGACCCTGCCAGACAAATACAATGCCGTACGGCAGGAGGGCAATGCCAACGACTACAATACCTAAAAGTTATTTAGGCTTAGAATTATTCAGGGGCAAAAAATAACAGCTAGAATCTGATTGGTTGCTATAGGCAACATCTCAGGGAAGGGCTGATAAATTTTAGCCCAGGGTGCAAGACTCAACTCAGCAGCCTATTAGGAACATTTTAAAGGGGGAAAAAATGCAGGTGCTCAGTGACCCAGCCCAAAGTAGTTGGGGTAGATATTCTTTAATGACTCAATCAACTAGTATTTCCTTTGGGTATGGGATCAAAAGAATTGTTAGTCATAATCCAGTGATTTGTCCAATTAATATATAGTATGATGACTGTAAAGATACACATAGGAACAAAGGTGATTTAGTGTGTGTGTGTGTGTGTGTGTGTGTGTGTGTTGTAGGGAATATAGATTGTAAGCTCCACTGTTACAGGGACTGATGTGAATAATTATATGTTCTCTGTAAAGTGCTTTATAATATGTAGGTGCTCTATAAATAACTTTTAATAAATAAACCATGTCCTCTTTGAAGTTTTGGTAAAGGATGACAACATAATGGAGTTAATCTGAAATCTATTCCAAGCAAAAAGCGATTAGCCCCTAACAACCAGAAGATTGAAACTCTATATCAAAAATGATTTTGATAGCAAGGACTAAACTATTTTATTGAATGAAAAGGACATAGTATAATAAATATTTTTATTTTTATATGTTTCATATGTTTTTTTTTATCTCCTTCAGGTGAATGACATTAAATGTTGTTCAATTTGGTAATAGTCCAAATAAACACAACATTATTATGTAAATACTGTAGAAATACACCTCTTTCAACATTTTTACCCATTTTATATTTTCATTACATGATCCTTTTTATCAAAATACATCACTTAAAAAAATCAGTTATCACTACACTATTTATGAGCGATACTATTACGTCTCTGGGGTTCTGTGTTTCGTGCCATCCGGCTAACCAGCTCACTCATTCACAGTGGAAAAATAAAGAAGTAATGTAAAAAAATAGATAAAAATATTTAAAAAATAAGAATTTTACTGCTAGCGGGAGTTACTCCTGATGATAGGAGTGCTATCGCAAGCGACAACCATTCTTATATGTTGTGTAAAGCAAAAAAAAAAAGTAAAAAAAATAAAAAAGGACTTAGTGTTTATATAAGAAATAAAATGTAAAAGTAAATTATTATTCATTACCTTCAGTGTATTTCTCTGTTTGTTACAGATTCTAGAACTGTAGTATTTATTATTCCTAATTGCTCATCTCTCCCCTGTTAACCACTCCAGCAGATCCGCACAACTAAAGTCATCAAGTCTCCTCTGTAACTGTGCAGGTTTTAAAGAGACATCAAGTAAGCCTTCTGTTATTAAAAGCAACACTTAGACCCCATGTGGTGCCCTGATTGGGTATGAGATTATGTTTTAAAATCTTTTTTGCATTTCATATCGCATCTGTGGATTCCCATCTGTTCAATCGGGAATCTATAAATGCTCCTTACTTTTTGAGAAGTGGAAAACTCTCAAGAGGAGAGCATTACAAAAACGTAATGATTACATTAAAACGTACCTCCCAACACTGACCCCGGTCCAAATTGGGACACTGTGCATGCTCAGCAAAGTGATGGCATGGATACAAAAGGGGGTATGGCTATGATCCAGGGGAGTAGCTAGTGCCCCCAAAGAGCTAGGCCACCCCCAAACTCTGTTCTATCCCCTAAAAAGACCTTTTAATGATGACACCTGCTCATCATTGTAAATGGGAACATAGAGTATACCTCCCAACTTGACCGGCATTCGAGACAAAGATGCTCCTCTCAAGACTATGCCGCCTAAATTGGGACAGTTGTGAAATACGTCAAAACCCAACCAACTAGGACTTTGGAACCGACCCGATCATAAATGAAAGTTTTCCATTTTTTCCATTGTTCTGCAGTATTTTGTGCTTTTTTTTAATTTAATATGGGGCACAAAAAATGTGCTGATCTAACAAAGTGCAAATGGAAGGGCGAAATGCGTCTCTGCCCCATAGGAACTTACAATCTAAATTCCCTAACACGCAAACACACACACTAGGGTCAATATCCATCAGAAGCCATATTTTGGCAGGTATGTTTTTGGAGGTTTGTGGTTTATAAAAATGACACTTGCTAATTCATCTGATCAAGTCCTATTCAATGACTTCTATAAATTACAATCAAGATGACACAATTAGTGCCATCATATGCCTTGTCCTGCCCACCATGCAGAGTAGGTTGGACCTACTAATGTTCTGCTGATCTATAAAGTGGTGAGTAGACTAAAGCTACCTAAACATTGGCGTTTGAAATGTATTTTATAATGTATGTAAATATACAAGTAAATACACATTCAAACTGCATTGTGTGTCAGATGCACTGACAAGGAACAGGAAGTATTCAAAAAAATGAGTTAAAAGGTAATAATGCAAATATGTATGGTCTTATTTAGTACAATAGTTTTTAATTTCACATCTGTTTACATGAATGTAATTTGCATTAAACATAAATGTTTAAGACCTCAATTTAATGCCAGTGGGTACATAGCCTAATATAAGCCATATATAGTAAAGGATAGAAAATAAAGAAATGTGATGTATGACAATTTTGGTTATATCTTGTCCTCAGTATAATCATAATTAATATACATATAATTAACGAATGAGAATGCTGAAATAGACTTGTGACCTAATGACAGACACAGAATAAATTAATCCTGATAATATAGAGTTCATCCCAGTGGCAGCAGAGGATTGGATCCTTCAGCATTACAAGCCCATCTGGTGCTTATGAGGTTAATACATATTCCTCTCTTGTCACCCCTTTGAGAGTCATTTATCTCAGGCCAAGCTGCTGAAAAATAGCCCTCAGCCCAGCCCAGGAGAGGAGGTCAAGGGGAGCTGAGGGCAAATGCTGGTCCCTAGCGTAGCTGGTGATGAATAGGTCCTTATCACAGAATGAAGGATGATAGGGAGGTGAGTCGCACAGATTAGAGGGCACGCTTTCACCACAAACAGATCCACCAAAGTCTGTGAGTAAGCGCTGTCTTCCTAATCGACAATAGCATTAATAAAGGACATGTTCATAATGACTATTAGTGTAATTCAGCGGCACATGTTTAGAAGCTACAAAAGGCTGATAAATATCTGTAGCACTTAGTGCACTTACAAGCCGTCCTCAGCCATATCAAAGAAGTTTATGGACGGGCTTCCTTACAGCTCTATTATGTGCTTATTAATGGGCAAAAAGCCTCTTATTCCTGGCACACCCAATGCACAAAAAAGTTAGAAAAGATGTAAAAAATATGATCAACATTCCATTATAAATTACCTTATAAGTCCGTAAAAAGTGTTTTACTTCTTTTAAATCCAGTAATAAAATTATTGCGATTTAAAAACTAGAAATATAGTCCCAGGGGTATATCTACTAAACTGCGAGTTTGAAAAAGTGGAGATGTTGCCTATAGCAACCAATCAGATTCTAGTTATCATTTATTTAGTACATTCTACAAAATGACAGCTAGAATCTGATTGGTTGCTATAGGCAACATCTTCAGTCTGTCAAACCTGCAGTTTAGTAAATATACCCCGAAGTGTTGTGTATCGTCCTGTAAAGAAATTGATTTGCTGATCAGTTCTAGCACTCTATAGACATTGGACGAGGCGTTGCTGATATCTGGGTGCACATGACGCTCATTCATTCCATACAACTCTTCCTATCTGACCTAGCTGATCCATTTATGAGCAGTTTCATCTGATAAAAAATTCAAGCACTGCATGAAAAGATCACAAAACTTTTCATAAACTGGCTGCTGCAAAGTCACCATAGATGGCTCTAGATTAGCTTATTTCAATGTAATAAAGTGTCCTTGATGATTGTGCTGAATATGCTGTTGAGGGACTCGAGCAAGTCTCAGGCCCATGTGATCCCAATTATCTTCTGAGCAGCGTCTGACTGCAATACCAAAACTGCATGGGGTATACATTTAATGTAAAGAGGTGGCGCCTGAAATACGTTGATCAATGTTTGTCGATCGATGTTGCCCTCCGTGAATGACTCAAACTGGGACAGAGGGGTGGTCCCTGGATCACCCAGCAATTTTGGGAGGCGGTCTTTGGCCGGCTGCCACGAGGGGCCAAAGTACATCATAACTGAGAGAATATGAGTGACATGGGACAGATTTGAGGGAGAAATTTCCTCAGTGCGTGGCTGCATATAAAGAGGGGAAGGAGGACTGAAGATCAGAGAGCCACAAAAATGGGGCGGAGTCCCCATAATAATAAAGAAGAGTCCTTGAGAGTAAAAAAAGGGGGCACCCCAATCAATTAGTGTGAGACTCCCAGGAAGGACAGAGAGAGCACAGTGAGCATGTGTTATTGCAGAAGTGAGAAGCCCCCGGCAGTGGAGAGGTGATTAGCTGTGCTGGTGTGAGGAAGGAGAGATACATATTTATTTTAGTGTTATTTGCAACTCAAGTATCGTGCTGGAGTGACGAGTGTAAAGAAAGAGTTCATTTTTATAGAGATGATCTGGTGCCCAAATCACTGATACATCTGTGTGCACGTGTCCTAAGTCACCACACCTGAGTCCCAACACTTTAAAGAGACATTGCTGAAAACCTGCAAGTGCGGGGACCCTCTGGTCAGAGAGCTAGCCGGGGCAGAGGAAAGTGAGGGGGCTCATTACCCACCAGTACCACACGCAGTGACAGCAGGATACATATACAATCACATTAGGATTCTCCTTTTGAACTACTGTATGTTCTGCCCAGAGGCACTAATTCACTGCTGCAGGCACAAGCTGGTTCTCATTAACACAGTTTGGGCCGGATATACACACCACAGTTTACACAGGGTCCCTTTGGCTGTAAGATGGTTAAAATAAGCCAGAAATCTGTAATGGTTGTACAGTCTCATTTCTTTTCAAATAAATGTTAACATCTCATCCTTTTAATATGTCTTGTTTTATTGGCCCAATTTGCAGTTCTTGAAGCCTCTAAATTGTCATGTTTTAAGTCATCATGTATAAAATTGCCAGGGATCAGCTGATGAAATCGGCTTAATTACACTTGCAGCCTGATTTAAATGTTATCCAGCCGCCTGTGCCAAGTGGTAGGCCTAGAGTAACGTAGCAGAGTACATCTACATAACCCATACAAGTCATCGCTGGGCTTTTAATAGCAACGCTGGAGAACTCCAAGAGGTGTTTTTAATTAAGCTTTATACTCCTCCTCTCGCGCCCCAGCTCCATGTAGAAGCAACTTAATGGATCCGAGCCGCCCACCCACTCCAAAGACCCCAAGATAATGCTGCAGTCCCATTGGAAAAATGTATTAGATTGTGATGTAATGAATTGTGCTCACATATCAGGCCACATTTACCAGTCTGGGCACACAAGTCACTTATACAGCGACAACAGAGCACAAATGATCCACTTGGGATTCAGGGGCAGGATTTCAGGTCAAGATTTTTTTTTACATAAAAACTACCATGTTATACTTTTCAACAATCATAAAATACAAAAACATATAAATACTCAAACAACAAGTTCATTGCAAACCCTTGAAAATATTTTTTGCTGCCAATTTTATAAACATTTACTCACAGACAATATTTATTACTGAAGCATTATATATTCAATTGTATAATGCTTCCAAATGTAAATGTAGTAGCTTGTAGCAGATAAACTCATCCAAATACTAAAGATAGGGGACTCGTAGCCCTATCCCTATCCAAAACCAGTGATGTGGTGAATGTTATGTGTACTTTAGTTGTGACAAAAGGTTTCTATTTTTTTTGTTGTTGAAGGGCAAAAATGTGACTAAATTTTAATGTCTTGCAAAAATTTGGCAGGAATACTTATACTCCTTCACGCAGCACTTGCAATGCTGCCCGGAACACTTCAGTCACCTGCGCTCTGCCATAATTGAGTGCAGGAGAGCACTTGGACAAAGCAATCATCTACACTTCTTCCTGCAGTCAAAACATTAACGATTGGGGCAGTAGAGGGAGAGGGGAGTGGAGGAAGGATGCAGCGCAAATGATTGTTGTCACACTGCACGTGCAAGTCTGGAGGCAAGGTGGAAATCTTCAGAAGAATGGACATGGAGGCTGGCCTCCATGCTCCCTACAATGGTCTGAAAAGGAGTAAGAATGGTTTGGCTCTGTATCACCACCTGTTGGCTTCAAGTAGTTTTGCAGCAGTTATATGTATTTTTAAAGACGAGCAAAGTTGTGGCAGAATAAAGCGCAAATCGAATTTCAGTGGAAGAGTCTGTGTCGCAGAGGTGCAAAAATCCAGCGATAAGACCTTCGAGTGGAACAGTTCTGAAAATTTTGCTCATCTGTAGTATTTCTCTTTACTCACTTACTTTCTGAGAAACATGTCAACATTTCTTACTTAGTGGTACCAGATCAATAGACCCACAGATACATGTAATCCCTTTATAAACCACATATGGAATGCGCTCATTAATCCAGCAAATCAACCTAGATGTCGCTTTCTGTGCATTCCTTTCCTTTCATCTCTCTCTGTCTTCTTTCCTTTACTGTATTTTGCTGACAGGATTAATGTACAAATCTGTTTTGTTTTATTTATCATGTTTATCTGATTATTCATTTTCTTATTCTTTGCCAATATTTGTAATGTTTGTGTTGAAAAGTGAAAACTATATGTAAAAAATCCAATATACTGTAGATATAAATGACTGCTTCTGATCATTTGACCTGTTTGTTACCAGTCACGATAACATTTGCTATACGATGTCACTACAGCTGTCCTTGAGGCTGTTGAATTGCCACATTCACATTTACAAATGACTCCACTCTCGCAGCTGTTGCAGATTGTAATCAATAGTTTACTCCAATTTTTTACTTCATTTGTTATGTGTATGTACTTCCCTAGTGTCTTGCACATTGTGGATATTGTGTATCATGTATTTTGTGTTAAATATGTAGAAGCCAATTTGAATTCATTAGTTCATAGATGTCCTGCTAATCTTTTTCTAAATATTTTGCTTTGCCATCAAAGTCTTGTAAGTTGTTTATTTTTGTTTCTCTTGGCTATGAAAAAAACTGCTCTGTGGAGATAATTGTATCCAATGCACAAACCAGAGCTGTGCTGCGCTGTATTCAAGGGGAAACAGAAATGTAAATGAATGGACAGTTGGTAGTCAGCCACATTCTAAATATTAACTCTTCCTGCATAGTGGAAAATATATGACTAGGTAAGGAACTAACGTAACATTCCAAATTTAGACAACCTTACCCCTTTAATATATAATCACCCACTACCTCATTTATTAAATAGAATGTCCTTGCCTTGGAAACCTCAGATTACTTGAAGCCAGGAGCCAGATCATGGCACAACCGGCACATTGTCACCGCAGCGACTTTGCATGCCAAATCTGGGTACTACAATCCATCCAGTTATCTTAGATAGAGGTTGATGAAGCTCTACTGGAGAGGACTGGACTGCTTACATCTCCCACGGTGTGAACCAGCAACCGGATCCAGGTAACAGGAGGAGGGCTCCTATTTGTTAAACAGGGGGGAGGTTATATTAAGGAGGGGTTGTCCACAAATGCTCCTTGTATTTCATCTGTTGTACAAGAGAACTTGAATACCAGATTGTTGTGCCTGATTCAGAGTGGAATCTAAACGTGAAAGTTGCATGCAAGTGTATGTGTATATACACCTTATACAGAGCTCAAGATGCTTCCAGGACTGAATGAGTAACAGATGTATCTTCTTGACACCAGACTCACCCTCAGACGTTTACGTCCAACTTGCTAATATGTACAAAAACCTTTTATTTTATATTTTATGAACGCAATTCCTTTGAAGCATCATCTAAACTTGAATAACCTAGCTAATACAACAGAAACGTCTTCCCGACATGTCAATAAAAAGAAAATAAAGTTTTTATCTTTGCTACAACAAGCTTGGCAAATCCTAATCTATGACTGAATGACTACTTAATAAGTGTCAGAGAATCATTCTACTTACAAGCGGTTTTGTAGTTTGGGCGTTCCTCTACTTAGCCCTTCCCTGAGCACCCACAAATAAAACCACTTTTTAATCATATCTGCGACTTGTCCTAGTCTAAATCCTTACACATTTGCTTGAACACACCCTTACTGTACATTGCTTACGTTAAAACGACCTTTCCCTCCTGCCGTAACGCCTCTTCAGAAGAAAGAAAAGTTAGGTGCCAAAAAGCAGTAGGTCTGAATAGCCGCAGTTGCATACATTGACTTTCTGAGCAAGCGCAGACCAATAAAACGCAAAGATACAATAAGTCAATGGGAGGATGTCTCAATTTGAACCAGGCCTGTTATGTTATCTGCTTTTATGAGACATTTCTTATCAATATACTGTACATTTTTAGATGTGTACACATCTACTTAATCCCCTTGGTAGGGAAGGAGTTAATAGTACCACTTTGTGTAGCGGTGGTAAATGAAAAGATTATGTCAAAAGGAGAAGGATGGGTGACCAGTCAAGAAGAACAAACAAAGCAGCAGGCATTAAGGTAAGATATATAGAATATATGGTACAGTAGTATCATAAGCTGTAACATAAAAGAAAAACAGCAATGTGCTTAACAAAAAAATGTAAATTTTTTTTTTGCACATGATATGGAAACACACATTAAATATTTTATTGGGTTAATTACCTTCAAACTTGGAATGATTCACTTCCCAACTATCAGAGCGTTTTATCCTACAAAATAATATAAAAAAAAATATATGAATTGCTGCCACCATTCCCTTTATCTCTCCCACACACTGAGCATTTGTAATTAACTTTTCATTTTACAGAGACACAGACGGTTCCAGACAATGCCACTTGCAGTTAAGGGTTAAGTAGGTGCTTCTGCTACCTGTCACCGTGTCACCTCTGTACACATCACAACTGCAGAAAAGACTCTTCCTGGCTCATCAAGGATTGTGCTGACCTATTTCCACAGGGATGTCAGGACTGCTTAATTAAGGCTTTACACACAGTGGCGTACAGCATATCCAAGACACAGAGAACTTCAAACCCTTGTAACAGTTTTTTACCTAACATTGGAGCCATTTGCATCTTAACACACACTGTACACGAGACAAAATATTCTGTTCTGTCATTACTGAAGCCAAACCCACAAGGGAAGCAGTTTTTCTTCAAAATAACTTAACTACTACCTGCTGCATTATAGATGGATATATAGAATGACATTTGGACAGGTTAGGCTTACTCTTCAGATCATGGAATTGCAGAGTGACTAGAGAAAGGATGAATTGCCAACAAGGCGGCAGAGGCAAATGTCTATATTCTGACACTGTAGACAGGTTGCAACACTGAACACTGATAGTGCTTCATGGTTGTTGTTGGTTATCTGGCTATCATCATCATCATCATCATTTATATAGCACCACTAATTCCGCGGCGCTGTACAGAGGACTCACTCACATCAGTCCCTGTCCCATTGGAGCTTACAGTCTAAATTCCCGAACATACACACACACAGACAGAGACAGACAGACACAGACTAGGGTCAATTTTGATAGCAGCCAATTAACCTACCAGTATGTTTTTGGAGTGTGGGAGGAAGCCGGAGCACCCGGAGGAAACCGACGCAAACACAGGGAGAACATACGAACTCCACACAGATAAGGCCATGGACGGGAATTGGACTCCTGACCCCAGCCCTGTGAGGCAGAAGTGCTAACCACTTAGCCACCATGCTATATACTGCCTATCCCATTACACATTTACAGCAGATAAACAAGCTGTTGCACACACCATCTAGGTTACAGTTGCCCAAAAGTGTGACATCAATGTGACATGTGGCATCCATACTCTTCTGGAGACCCTGCTTCTTCCACTATTTAAGTCTCAGCCTGTGGCTTCCTGCTTACCTCCATTCCCTCCCTGTAATGACACTGCCCCTGTCACATGAATGATCAGGTTACTGTCTCAGACATGATTCGCATACTCAATGGTCTAATTGACTATATTGTAAACATTCCAATGATCTAAACAGGGCACATATAAACAAGTGGCAGAAGTTGTAATACTGTATATTAAGGTGGTCAGATTTTAGTCAAATCCATTTTAAAAATAAAATATCATACAACAATATATGGAGGCTGCCAGGGTAAGCGGGTCCATAATAAAAGTCTTGGAGAGTTGCGAACAGTTTTTGAGTCACCAATCCCTGCTTTGGAATACAATATAATTTTTATTTGTCTCTGCTCCGCAGTTGTGTAGTTATGTACATGGATCACTCTATGGAAACATGTCAATGTTTACCTTGAGTATTTCAGGCTTACAACCTATGTGGCCGCTTAGTATTGAGAGTCAGACATGGAGGATAAAGATTACAATCCATCCTCTGCTTGGTATTAAACAATAACAAGAAAACATTTGTTGACTTGACATCTGCATGCGCTACTGGAGCCCATGTGTATTATAAATGTGTAGACATTTCCCAGCACTGCTAAAAACTAGTATCCTGTCCTGTATTATATGGATCATGACTTTATTATTGGCTTGAAGTATACAGCCAGATAAAGATAAATAAAGGCTATGTATATACATATATATTTCAAATACATTATTTGAAACATTCCAACCAAGTCTTAGATCCCGTAGATCCCTGATCTCAGTCCTGGGTCCTAATGCACCAATTTGGCTACTGCATTTTAAAGTGTCAGTGGCGCACGCAGGGGGGGTTTCTGAGTCTCTAGAAACCCCCCCCCCTGCGCTAACTAAGTGGCCACTGTCCTATACAGAAGCCGCGGTGCTGTCAAAGAAGCGTCCGCGGCGGTGCTGTATTGTATACATCACCGCCGCAGACGCTTCTTAGACAGCGCCGCGGCTGCTGTATAGGACAGCGCATGTGCAGCAGCTCTCTCTCGTTTGTTTTATTTTGGGTCGGCGGGGAGAAACCCCCCCCCCCCGACAATCCTCCGTGCGCCCCTGAGTGTGTATGACTAGGATCAGAGCACATGTTTTTCTGTCTTCATCCCTTCACGTCCGGAATCTCCCCAGTTTATTAGCCAATTAGATCATCAGAATGTTCACAGCAGCACAGATTATTTCAGAAGATGAATGTGCTGATGTTGTGTAAGGCAGTGAAATTACATTCTTGTGATTGCCTTAGGGAGGCCAGCACTGCATGTGACTGGTCAGTGTTAGTATGTGAGTAGGATAGAAGCAAACAGGAAGACACAGATTGAAAGCTTCATAGTAGAAGAAGCAGGGTCCTCCAACAGCACACAGTAGGGTAGAGATATGAGGCTCCTGTACAGCTTCATGGAGGAAGACTGTAGTGCTAAAGACACCTCTATATTAAATTAACTTTATACAACCATACTTCCTATGGACATGGATGCAGCAAAAGGGCTCCACAGATATAAGTATATTAATAAAAGTGGATAGTATGAAATAAAGGGAATTTTACTGTATCCTGAATGCCCAAACATTAAGATTGGTGCAGAATTTACACAGCATGTAGGCCAATGAGGGGCAATGTGAACCAGATGAATGACCCTACCTTCAAATGGGCCGCACAGAGGAAGTAGGAAGAGCACTATGCACACCTCCGGGTATGTCCTGAGACCTCCTTGCGCTGTGTAGAGGAGGTCACATGGTGCGGATGACTGCCCCTGTTCTGATATGATCGGAAGCAGCGAGCTGGGGGCCGCAGGCCGCCTGTTGCCCACTGCTGATGTAGGCACACAACCTTTGACGCCTTAGGCCTCTGTCCATCCACTATCCCTTTACTAGAGATTCTCACAAACTTTAAAAGTTTCGTAAATCGTTTTGTTGAATCGCATCTAGAGTTAGAAAATTCTATGGAACTTCAGGTCAATTAAAAATGTGAGCAAACAGGTTCATCCATATGTTAACAGTTTTGCACATGATTGAGCTTAAATTGATACATTTTCACACTTTTGTAATGCAAATAGAAATCTTGGAACACAGTGATGTTTGCAGTGAGAATTTAAAGAAATGATTTTGAACATTATATCTAGAATCTGAGTTTCCTTTTTAAAAGGTCTGATAAGATCCTTCCACAAATACCCTATAAGTTTTAATTTTTTGCTTATTGTTTCATTTAGAAATCATGCTACTCAATGGAATTGTCATTATATCTAAAGTTCTTTGTACATGAAGTAAATATATGCATAGTAAGCATTTGCATAGAAATAAAGCTTTGTCTGTTTATGAGAATATAGATGCCTACATAAATATCTTTACTCAATTTACCCATTATTACAGCATGTTTTTGAAAAAACGTTTACTAAAACCAAGGATGTAAAAAGAGCATAAAAAGCAGACCCAAATGTATAAATTATAGCATAATTGCCTACTCTCCCGGAATGTCCGGGAGACTCCCAAATTTTTGAGACTTCTCCCGGACTCCAGGGAGAGCCGGGAAACCTCCCGCACTGTGCCCTATTCATTGATGAACTGGGTGGGGGTGGGGGTAAACACATCATCCTGGCCCTACCCCCTGTAGTGATAGGGCGATATTGTTAACGTTTTATAGGGGGTATGGCCTAACAGCAAAATACACGTGGCCACATCCCATGACAAAGCCCCCTCCCGGAGATAATACTGCCAAAATTGGCATGAATATGAGTATAAATTATAGTAATTATATCTAAAGCAATTATAACAACACCAGAACCTTGAAAGCCCCATATTTCCATTTTACATTATAAATCATTATAGATATATAAGGTCATCTTTTGGCCGCGAGATGAATTTGTTACTAATCGTCTAGCAACTTGATGGCCAAATATGAAAAACAAACTATATAAATAGAAATAAACCTTTGTTTTAAGTAGGACTTATTCACGTAATTCTTCAATACATATTTTATAGCACTGTATTTTGCAGAGAGAACATTATTTCTCTGCATTTTTTCATTTATTAATGTGGATGTGTTCTGAAATATAATATTGGCTGCTCAAGAGCCCCACAGTGGAACGTTAACTTGTTTTTCTGGGTTTATCAAGGACAAGCTTTGAACAAAGAAACTCTTACCAGACATTTTATTGCAGAATAATGCAATGATTAATAACATATTATGCACTTAAAAAATTAAATATTGGTGAGCAATATTGGTAAAGCAAAATGCTGTGTATTTTATTCAATATTTACCTCAGTCATTTGACCTCATTTACAAAATACATAGGATGTGCAGCACAAAGTACCATGGTGTTACACTGCAGCGTCAAGATGGTCTGCCCAGCACATATTAAGGTACATGCGTATTCTGCACCCTCAGGGAACTAGAAGTGCGCCTCCCTGTGGAGGGGAGGATAAATCACAAGAGGCGCACCGTACAAAAGTGTAAAAGACACATCAGAAGTCCAACCTCCTATCGCTTTAGAACCTCCCTTTCATTAAATAACTTTTCCATTTTCTCCAATAATACTGCTCATTCATGGGTAAAACGGATCATGAGAGTGAGTTGACATCTGGGGGTATATTTACTAAACTGCGGGTTTGAAAAAGTGGAGATGTTGCCTATAGCAACCAATCAGAGTCTAATTATCATTTATTTAGTACATTCTACAAAATGAGAGCTAGAATCTGATTGGTTGCTATTGGCACTTTTTAAATATACCCCCTGGACTGCATTTATTATCTGTGGCAGTATGCCTAGAAATTCTACCCTAAAGGGCAAATAGAAGGGGCAAAATACATCCTATTAAACATAAAAGTTGAGACCTGGGCCTGATGAAGAGTTGGATGCAAGTACTATTTCTGAGCGTTAAATGCACTTTTAAATACTGCCAGCACCGAAGTTCATATCCTCTGTACAGCGCTGCGGAATCAGTGGCGCTATATAAATAAATGGTGATGATGATGATGCCTAGGCTGGTACTGGCAAAATCGAAAAATTCCGATACCAGCACCAGGCTGGGCTGGTGCCACTACAGCGGGGAAACCCACAGCATCTGGTCCCCTTGCCATAATGACTACCAACCCTAGCCTATACAGCAATCCCTGTCAGTCTAAAAATACTACAAGTGCCAGCATACCCCTGGCTACCAGAGCCATGACCCCATAGAGGTGCAAGGAAAAATTAGTAGATATTTCTACCTTAATTGTCGGCAATCTGCGCTGCACAATGTCTGCTCGCTGGCAATTGAATTTCCCTCTTTAAATGTATCTTACTCAAGCATACGAGTTTTACGTACTATACTTAAGGCACCTGTTGCTCTGCATACTACGTAAAATATTTATTTTTCAATATACAAATTTATGCCTGCATTTTTTTAAATTCCAATTCATCAGGCACTGACTGATTAAATATTGTCTGTACAGCGCTGCATGATATGCAGGCGCTATATAAATAACTGCTTATAATAATAAAGGAAAGCATCTTTTAGCAAAAAGTCCGCCAGCCCGCCTTGGCAACAACCAGACAGTTGGCAGAGCATCTCCTGCCTGTACCCACAATGTATCTCCTTGTCCTTGTGTGCCCTTGCCTGGTATTGAATTCGTTTAGTAATTTTTTCATAAATATCACGTCGGTACCGGGAAACTCTGCTGGTATGTGAAAATCAGCCTGAAATTGTTCTGTCCTGTCGCAGAGCCCATGAAATGCTTTAAAGCTCTATTATCTGTGACATGAAGGAGTAAGCGAGGGAGGCAAGGGAACGTGGGGGATGGGGGGGAATGCTGAACAGCAGAGAGGGAGAGCTGAACATAATCCACACAGCAGCTGGGAAACGGATCTGTGTCTGGATGGAAAACTATAAATCCTGCAGACTTTATCTGCGGGAGGAAGAACAGATACAAAGAAGTGACTTTCCTGAGGAAAGGAGGAAAAATGCCACAAAGCCAGGAGCTTGGATTGCAGCAGCAAAAGGCACTGACTATCCTCAGCTCATTATTGGCCTCTCATGAGGCTGGTGATGAGGACTAATATCTGGCAGCACGAATCTGCCAAGTGCGTTATACCCTGTGCTTCGGGTTACCAGATCGGCTATTTAAAGGCACACTAACCTTAAACCAGGGCCGTCTTTCCCATTGGGCACGCTGGGCAGGTGCCCGGGGGCCCTGCAGTCCAGGGGGGCCCTCCGGAGACAGGAAAAAAAGGAAAACCCTGAAAAAAAAAAAAGAAAATACTTACCGTGCTGTCAGCTGGTGATCCGGCTCCCTCCCTGGTCTCCTCCTCCGTCGCGCTGGCAGTGCATGTCAGGCGTGACGTCATCACACCCGCCCGACATCCAATGCGGATGTCGGGTGGGTGGGCCCCCGGGTGGGTGGGCCCCCCTGGGCTGCAGGGCCCCCGGGCACCTGCCCAGCGTGCCCAATGGGAAAGAACCTAAACAATAACAATTATGCTAGACTAAACATAAATAAGACAAATGATGTTGAGAATTCTATACATTCCCTTGGTATTCCCCTAGTACAAAAGGGGCCCAAGGTGCAGTAAGCGAAGACACAGACCCCATTCTGAGTATTTGGAGGAGGAACTGGATCACCTGAGCTGTTGAGTCACAGTGATTGATGTTTGGACCCGTTAAAGCTATTAAAAGTTGTTTAGATGGGCAAGTTGGTATTTCTCTATCAACAATAGTTTTGGTTTGCTTATACCTCTATGCAACATTGTACACACACAACCGGATTATAGACAAGAACCCGACATGGCTGCAATGGAACTGGAACGTGACAGAATGCCGTTCCACCACCTTATTTCAGATGCAGGAGCTGCGCTTAATCACACCCACCATTATATTAGCAGCTTGTTGCCTTTGCGTTAAGGACAGTCTGTTATCACATGACATCACCATGTTAGGTGACTATTTCAGTCACATTGAATAGAGATTGCAAGTGAGGGTGAAGACATTTGGGGCACAGCTGCTATTAAGGAATCAACGTCAATTATTGAGTTCCTATAAGAAAAAATTGTACAAACGGATTTGATTTACGAACAGCAGATGTTTAAGAATAGTCAAATATCTAATTTTTGGGGAATGCTCCCGTTATTTAAAACTGTCCATGCACATTCAGAATTGTCTGACAACGTTGGATGTTTTCATCGAAAACTGGTCGATCTGCATTTAAAGCAGGGGCTGCAGGGACAAACGCAGGATTTCTAGATAGGGGTTTCCATGCCATGTCGCCAATGGGCATGACCAGCATGCATGGGGGCGTGTCTATAATTGACAGTGCAAGGCTGCTCTCCAACTCTTCCTATCCCCATCATATACACGCACACTTTCTATCCCCATCATATCCATGGGGCAAGCCACTTCAAGCATACAGTGCCCCAGGCTGGGAGGGGGGGGGGGGATTCCAGGCACCAAGAAACACCTCCTGGGTGATCCCTGGGCTGGTCTATAAATCCCTTAACTTCTTACAGGGAAAAAAGACTTTTGTTCTGATACTGTTTTGGAAGCATGTCATGCGTAAATTACGCTCAAATAAACAGAATGTAAAAATAGCGTATTTACACCCGTATGTTGTCCTCAACGATATGACCAGCATGCATGGGGACGTGGCTATAATTTTAGACAGTGCTTGGCTCCTCTCCAACTCTTCCTATCCCCATAATATACATGGGCAATGCTGCGTGCACTACTGTTAGGTGTACGCAGCTCTCCCTTTTCGAGCAGAGCTATGTGAAGCAGGAGCAGGGTCCAGCCACCTCAATTATACAGTGCCCAGGCTTGGAGGGGAGTTTCCAGGCACTAGGAACCCCCCCTCGGTTTGCCTATGAATGGTGCTTACCATTATCATCATCATCATCATCATTGGCAGTCAGGCGTATATATGTGTATCTGTGTTGATCTGCATCAACACAGATGCGCTTGTGTGAATATGCCCTTACTGTACTCGGTCTACGTTAGATCTCTCCTTCCCTCCCCCATCCCATCTCTCTCATAGATGCGTGCAGCGCTGCATGCGGGCATATGAGTGCCATCTCGTTGTGGTCTATGCCTTTTGTGTGTATCACGGTAGCAGTAGGGAAGTACACTGTCACAATATCTCCTATGAGTCTCCCACAAGCAAAGGACTAAAAGTTTTTCAAACTTTGCTTATTTGTTTGTTTAAATTGCAATTTATTGGTAAATCAGACAAAATTTGCTTATGCTAAATCTAAAAGTAAAAAAGACTGAGAAACTCTCCGCGGTACAGATTATAATCATATGAAAGAGATACCGCTCTGCGCTGGGATTTTACTGCTTACGATATTTGCAGTGACATGAATATAAGAACACAAAGGCCTAGCTTGATTAAAATCGTAAATTTGCCGCAGGCGATATTTTCCGAATACATGTTTTTAGCACAACTACTGGGCTAGAAAGCACAGAAAATGGAACAACAAGCAATAGCTCTTAGAAGACTACATTTTGATAGCTTGTATGTTTATTGGTTTTTAAGCCTCTTTGTTTTACAGCTGTTGTTACATACTTTAATGTAGGTCTCGGTATAATTATGCAAAGATGCGCAGACTTATAACTGTAATAAAAATAAGCCGTGTGCACAGTCATAAAATTGGGGAAACTAAAATAAGTTTATTTATTGCTTAAATTCATTAGCTGTGTGGCTTTGTGATTACATTTTTTTTTTCCAAATCCATGGAAATGTTTAAGGCTTTGGGCTTGGCCATAGGAAAAATTTAATTGTTTATGATTTTCACATGTTAAAAAAAAGTTTACTTTTATCTAAAAATTAACTCCATATTCCCACCTGCCGTCATAGTTATTCCACAACTAAAAAAAACCATGATCGAATGGCAGGGCAGAGCTGGCAAATTTTAGCCCCGGGGGCCAGACACGGGTCAGCAGCCTATTAGGAACATTTTAAAGAAAAAAAATGCGGGTGGCCCAGTGACCCAGTTCAAGGTAGCCCACTATAGGACCGGCTCTGGGGGCAGATGCCCCCCTGCCCCCCATCCCAGCCTGCTCTTGTCTAATGGGATCAAAACTCGCATAGATCTCACAAAGCACACCATCCAAATATATATTAAAGGGGAGGAAAGATGAGCAATGCAAACAGCAGGCGTATAATAATGCGCCAATGGTTAGGGGGGTGCACAAAACACATAATGAGGAGAAGTCATGTGACATTGGGTAGGAGGAAGGCGAGGTGACTTTGTCACGTCAACATAGCCCCGCCCCCACTATACAAAGCCGAAATTCACGGCATTGATGGAGGGGGCGAAGCTTAATGACATGTTTAAGGCCCACCCCCTCCATTCACTGCTGTGAATTTCGGCAAATGCGGGAGTTTTGCCTACTCTTCCGGGAGAGTAGACAAGTATGGTATAACGTCACTCATCCAGTGATTTTAATGCCCTGCAGTGCCCTCACATAGAGTGCCGGTCACTGTCAGTAGCTAGCTGCTGCTGCCCCTCCTTGTCAGTGTTACGTTGGCTATGTGGCGCTGGGCTATGATGTCACAGCAAAGCGCCACACTCCCAGTCTGAGGAACCAAGGAAGCAGCAGGAGGGGGGGAGGGAGTGGTTGTGGGTTTGATAGTTCTGAATAGGAAGGGGGCACCACCAAGCCCTGGGGGCTCGCACTGGCTCTGCCTGAACAGATCTAACACACTGTCTGTGCAGATCCCTCTATCCCATCAATTCATCTAACTGCACCTGCCAAGGCTTTATAAGCAAGCAAGGGAGGGGACTTTTGTTTAAAAAAAACGTATTCTTCTTACTGCATGTGGTTTTATCAACCTTGTCTATCAGCATCACGTCTAAAAAAAAGTGCCTTTTATTTCTGGCGGTTTGTACGACTTGTATTCTTTCCATGAAAAAAAAATCGGATTTGTGGTTTCAGAACTGGCAATTTTGACTCACGCGCTTTGATGTGTGCGGTTTGACCTTTAGAAAATCCACAGTTTACAAACCAAACATGAAAACGCCAAAAACCATGTGGTTTGGCAAAACTGCACTTTAGTAAATTTCCCCCTAAAATCTCTTAATAATCAGCATCAAGAACAGTGCCACCATGTGAAAGAACCTCATAATGCAAACCTGTACAAAAGGACTATATACACTAACCATATTTGTTATTTTACATGTGCATTTATTTCTATTCATATGTCAAGAGATTAATAATATTTCTGTTGCATAATATTGTCTAGCTACTGCAAACTTTAGCAGTGTGCAATGTTTTTTTCACAGTCTCATAATCCCCTTATCTCCTCCCAAATCGGTGTCAATCATATTTATAATATAATTTACTTACAATACAACAGTTTTGGGGTGTGGTCCACTGACATGGGATGGGTTTTATATCATTGTGGACATGGTATAAATGGTCTAGAAATAACAGAAAGCCTGGGTGGTAAAAATGGCACTCATCACCAATGTTATTAATAGGGCAGATACATAACAGAGATACGGAGGCTGGTATTTGTTTATAGAAAAGATGACAACTACTTGTACTACAAGCAAGCAAATCATTTTTGTGGTCAAACAGCCTTTAAAGTGTACCTGTCATGCGGTTTTGAAAAATGCAATATGAATAGTTCAGACTAAGTAAAGTCCTAAATGAAATGTAAAGTTATTAATACACAAAACATTGTTAAGAAATTTCAGCTGTAAAAATTCTCCCTCTCTTCTATCGCATATGTACTGCTTATGGCAATAGAAGATCAACCGTATTACCTGTTGTTAATAAATAGGCCCATGTGTCATAAATTCCTTAGGCATGGTTTAAATTAGTGTTTGGTATGGGCAGAGGTTCTTGTGACAGTAATCCAATGTGATCATTCAGAGTCTATAGTGTTGATTTGCTAACACTGTATTATTGTGCGTAATTTGCAGTACACCATAGCAGCCGTTAATACTCAATATTTATACTCGGCCAGAAGACGGATGACTTCCTGTAGACAAGTAAAAAGGTGAATGCAGAAGAGACTGTACAGCTGTGACACAACGTAAATGTAACATATGTTTAGTAATGTGTTTTCTGTTCAGACATCTGTTTAATGTGTGGCGTTGTGTAGGTGACAGGCACTTTTTGCTTTAGCTGAGTTCCCTACAACACAGAAGATATCGTTTGGGCACGGCCATAACTCCAAGGTTGCTAGCCCCGCAATAATCACTGAATTGTGTCTCCCTCCTCAATCCCTTTATGCGCTCGACTCTTGAAAGCCATTCTGAAAATTTATAGCATTCCGAAGAAAAGATCACCTGTGTGGCATTTACAGTTCAGTAGCAATGATGAAGCAAGGGACAAGTACTTTATGGCGGTAGCACTCTGAGAGTCATAACTAACCGTTCCCTTCTGAGAGTAAAACAACATGTAGATCTTGCCGGCAGCCGCCAGCTGCAGCATCATGCGAGGTAGACACGACGAGAGGCAGCCTTCCATTTCCATAACTCAAATCACAACCTAAACCTGTCCCCTCCTGCTAAAGGAGACCGTAAATCCCCATATATTTTGTATACAGCTGGTGAAATACATTATTTATTATTATGATGTTCTGTATTAAAATGTATCTCTGCTTAAATAAAGGAGTAGCTACAATATCACTTGCTTCTACATAAAAGAAAAGTTTTCCAGGACAGAATTCTGCTTTAGATAGGCTCTTGTATGTAAGGGAGATCCATTACACCATGCAATGTCATTGGGTATCAGAGCACCATGTTTAAGAGCAAGTTTCCATCTTAAAGTGTCATTAAAGGTAAGATAAAAAGTAATCTAATAATAGATTAATATTTTAAGTAAAACTTCTCAGATATTTAATATGTTGTGTTACAGAAACTATCTGTCACTCACCGGACTGTGAGTGCTTCTTCCCGGACATTTAGGAACCGTGGCCGTCCTCCATCCTGAGGGACTGCGCATGCGCAGCCCTTTCTATACCTCCAGTGTATGTTCCTTTAACTTAATTGGCAGATCAGGCAACCTCCCTATATTAAGCACCTGTGGTCAACACCACGTTGCCTGATCTTGGAGTCTCATTCCCCATGAGTCTCTGAAGGTGTTCCTGTGTTTCCTTGTTCATTCAGCCCTGCTGATTCCTGTGGTTTCCAAACCACTTCTACCTCTGTGGTTTCCAAACCACTTCTGCTACTGTGGTTCCCATACCACTTCTACCATCTACTATATCATCGTGACTGTGAGCTGATTCCTATCCGCTGCCTCCGTGCACTACAGTCTTCTAATCACTTCAACTCTACCATGTATCATTGGGACTGTTAGCTGATGCCTATCCGCTGCCTCCGTGCATTACAGGCTTCAACCACATCCACTCACCTGTTCATGATTGTGACTGCCAGCTGATTCCTATCCGCTGCCTCCGTGCACTACAGGCTTCAACCTGCAACTCGTCTGTGTTTCATCATCGTGACTGCTAGCTGATTCCTATCCGCTGCCTCCGTGCACTACAGTCTTCAACCTGCAACCCGTCTGTGTTTCATCGTGACTGTTTAGCTGATTCCTATCCGCTGCCTCTGTGCGCTTCAGTCTTCAGTCCTTGTCTACTCTACCGTGTTTCCTTGAGTCTGCTGCCACTATTGCTACCCGCTACTCTCCGTGATCATCTGTTCCAGTTCAACTCTGCTCCGGTGTCCCATCGTTACTGCACCTGCTGGTTGCTATTGGTTACCTCCGTGTTCCCGCAGAGACCCGCTGCTGTTACTTCTCAGCGCTACTCATCCATCTACTGCTGATCCGCTCTCCACGCCTTCCTGTGTTCCCTGCTGGTCTACCTACCTGTGCGCTGCACCTGCTAGACCCCTGCTTCACCCATCAAGGGACTTGTATCCTGCTGGCCTCCTGCCCTTCAGGTATCTCTGCACTCCTGTCTGACTGCCTTCTCCTGAACCACGGTATGCATACTTCCCATTGACTGTGCTGTGTATTGCATACCTTGCTGGACTGTGTTGGTTCTCCTCTGGAGTGTACTATCCGCTGAGTCTATTGCCATCATTGACTGTGTTGGTTCTCCTCTGGAGTGTACTATCTGCTGACTCTACTGCCATCATTGACTGTGTTATCTCATGCCGGATTACTTCAAGAGACTTTCTATATTGGCAGTGTTGTTCAGTCATTTATACATTTATATTGTGCATATTACTGTGGATCAAAGTCAAGGTGCCCGTGTACATATTGTGTTGCAGTCTCTCCCCGTGCACCTCCTCACATATATATTCAGTAGTACAACTTGCTAGTGGCAGACCACTGACTCCTGTTTACAGTTTCACCTGTTCCAGTATCCTCTCACATAGCAGTGGTACAACTTGCTAACGCAGACCACTGACTCCCCGGATACCTCCACTTGGATTCCATTCCTTCACTCAGACAGCGGTACAACTTGCTATCCGCAGACCGCTGACTCTCATCACCTCCTCGTTTCTGTTGGACATTCCTCCTCACTATAGCAGTGGTACAACTTGCTACCGCAGACCACTGACTACCTTCACGTGTCCTTTGTCCATACAGTTCCTCGTGTATTACTACCTCCATATTGCCAGTGCTGCTAGTCATAGACTTTCCTGAGCATCTCATCATCTGCTATTTCCTGTTCCGTGATCACCCCGCTACCAGAGTACCATATTACCACCTATACTGCTCTGGTAAGCCTATCACCTGGTGATCCCTGGGTAAAGACTCCTAGTGCCCGTGACAGTAAGATCAGGCCATGACAGACCCAGATACGGAACCTACTGCTAAAGAGATGCTGCAGCATCTGGTCAGCCGTGTGGAGCAACAGGATGCTCGCCAACAGCTGTTACTTCAATGTTACCAATCGTTAACCTCCCAAGGAACATCTGGACAGACTGTTACAGCTAGTATTGAAGCTCCTGTGCTTTCCTCCGTTTCCCCAGTGCCATCCCAGGTGTCTACAGCTCCTACGCTTCACCTGCCTACTCCGTCAAAATATGACGGGGACCCCAAAACTTGTAGAGGTTTCCTTAACCAATGTTCAGTCCATTTTGAACTCCAACCTCAAAATTTTTCTACCCATCGTTCCAGAGTGGCCTATCTTATCTCATTGTTTTCTGGACAAGCCCTGGCTTGGGCCTCCCCTCTGTGGGAAAGAAACGATCCAATTCTACAAGATAGTGCCAAATTCATTTCCACGTTCCGAAGTGTGTTCGATGAACCAGGTCGTGTGACCTCCGCTGCTTCCAGCATTCTTCGTTTGCGACAAGGCTCCCATACAGTAGGACAGTATGTCATTCAATTTAGGATCTTAGCCTCTGAACTTCAGTGGAACACTGAAGCATTAGTTGCCGCCTTCTGGCAGGGGCTCTCCGATAAAATTAAAGATGCACTGACTACCCAAGAGCTTCCTTCGTCACTAGAAGATTTGATCTCTCTTTGCCATCGTGTAGATATGAGATTTCGTGAAAGAGAGTCTGAGAAAACAACAGCTGTCAAAGCACCTCTTCGTTTAAACCCTCAATTTCGTCCAGCTCCATCCTCTGTGATTCCCATGGAGATAGGACGTTCCAAATTATCTTCAGAGGAAAGGAAACGAAGAGTAAAGAATAGACTCTGTATCTATTGTGCTGATTCCACGCATATGCTCAGCTCTTGCCCTAAGAGATCGGGAAATGCCAGGCCCTAACTAGTTCTGGAGAGGTGAAGTTAGGGTCCCTGGAGTCCTCTCCATTGTCTATGAAATCTAAAGTCTGCGCTTTTGATGTTACGATTTCCTTTGCTACCAAATCCTTTGAGTCACAGGCATTGATTGATTCCGGAGCAGCAGGAAATTTCATTTCTAAATCACTAGTGAATCAATGGTCCCTACCAGTGATCACTTTAAAAACACCCATTACTGTGACGGCTATAGATGGATCACGCCTCATCAATGGTCTCATCACCCAGAGTACGTCTCCAGTAACCCTTCAGATTGGTGTACTACACCATGAAGAAATTTCGTTTTTAATTCTTCCAGTTACGACAAGTCCGATTGTCTTAGGCCTTCCATGGCTTCAGTGTCACTCTCCCCAGATTGACTGGCGCACCCCTCAAGTTACGTCTTGGGGGTCTGAATGTCACCATCGTTGTCTCTCTCAAGTTATTCCTCTTAAAGTACAGCGATCTTCCATCTCATCTTCCTCCCCGGGACTCCCTCCTCAGTATGCTTCATTTGCCGATGTGTTTGATAAAGCTCAGTCTGAACGTCTTCCTCCTCATCGTTCTTGGGATTGTCCGATCGACCTTCTACCTGGCAAGACTCCTCCCAGGGGTCGGGTCTATCCTCTCTCGTTACCTGAAACTCAAGCCACATCTGAGTACATACAGGAGAATCTCCAGCGTGGGTTCATTCGACCTTCCACCTCTCCCGCTGGAGCTGGGTTCTTCTTCGTCAAAAAGAAGGATGGATCATTACGCCCTTGTATAGATTTTCGTGGACTCAACGCCATTACTATCAAGAATCGGTATCCCATTCCGCTGATCACTGAGCTATTTGATCGCATCAAGGGAGCTCGGATATTTACTAAGTTGGATCTTCGTGGTGCTTACAATTTAATTAGAATCCGTTCCGGTGACGAATGGAAGACCGCGTTTAACACCAGAGATGGGCATTACGAATATTTAGTAATGCCCTTCGGGCTGTGTAATGCCCCCGCTGTTTTCCAGGGTTTCATCAATGAGATCTTTCGGGACTTATTATATGTATGTGTCGTTGTCTACCTAGACGACATATTGATCTTCTCACAGGACCTGCCTTCTCATCACCAACATGTGGCAGAGGTCCTCTCCAGACTACGGGAAAACTCGTTGTTCTGTAAATTGGAAAAATGTTCATTCGAGTTACCCCAGATTCCATTCTTGGGGTATATAGTTTCCGGAGTTGGCCTGAAGATGGATCCAGACAAAGTAAATGCTGTACTACATTGGCCTCAGCCAACTACTCTTCGTGCCATCCAGCGTTTTTTAGGTTTTGCCAATTACTATAGACGCTTCATTCAGGACTTCTCATCCATTGCATCTCCCATTGTGGCCCTAACTCGGAAAGGGGCTAATACTAAGCAATGGTCATCTGAGGCTCTCCAAGCCTTTCAAATCCTCAAAGAGGCCTTCTCATCTGCTCCCATTCTGCGACAGCCTGATGTGACACTCCCCTTCTTCCTAGAAGTAGATGCCTCTAATGTGGGCTTAGGAGCTATTCTCTCCCAACGCTCGGAGCAACAAAAATTACATCCTTGTGCCTTCTACTCTCGGGGTCTTCTGCCCGCAGAGAAAAATTATACTATCGGGGACAAGGAGTTGCTGGCCATCAAAGCTGCATTAGAGGAATGGAGATACTTGTTGGAAGGAGCTCGCCATCCGGTGACGATCTTCACGGATCATAAGAACTTGTCATATTTGCAATCTGCTCAATGCTTGAACCCTCGTCAAGCAAGATGGTCTCTTTTCTTTTCCCGTTTTGAATTAATTATAACCTTCAAACCAGCCGCTAAGAACAAGAAAGCTGACGCTCTATCTCGAGCTTTTGTGACGTCCTCTGATGTAGAAGAGGTTCCCAACCATGCTATTCTAGACCCCAAATGTATTTCTCTGGCTGCTTCATCCACCAAAATGCTACCATTTGGGAAGACCCTTGTGCCTCCTACTCTGAGGAGGAAAATCCTTTCGTGGTTCCATGCCTCTCGTTTTTCTGGACACGCCGGTGAACACAAGACCTTTGAGATTCTCTCTCGTAGTTACTGGTGGCCTTCAATGAGGAGAGACGTCAAAGAGTTTATTGCTTCCTGTGATTTATGTTCTCAGTTCAAATCCTCCCGCAGAACTCCAGCAGGGTTGCTGCGACCACTACCCATTCCGTCCAAGCCTTGGACCCATATTAGTATGGATTTCGTTACTGATTTGCCACCAAGTAAGAATCACAATACTATTTGGGTAGTGGTAGACAGATTTTCGAAGATGGCCCATTTCGTCCCTCTGTCCGGTTTACCTTCCTCGTCTACTCTGGCTGAACATTTCATTAAAGAAATCTTCCGCATCCATGGATGTCCGTCTGAGATTGTGTCGGATAGAGGAGTACAATTCGTTTCCAGATTCTGGCGGGCCCTTTGTAAAACCTTGGGCATACGATTAGCACTCTCATCGTCTTACCATCCGCAATCTAACGGACAAACGGAACGAGTCAATCAAGATCTTGAGACTTTTATTAGGATGTTCTCTTCAGCCAACCAAGACAACTGGGTAGAATTGCTCCCTTGGGCTGAATTCGCCCATAACAACATGTACCATGAGTCATCATCCAAAACTCCATTCTTTGTGGTCTACGGTCACCATCCGTCTTTTCCGGAATTTCCTGCCCTCCCGCCCACCCAAGTTCCTGCTGTGGAGACTGCTTGTCAAACCTTCAAAAATATCTGGTCTCAGGTCAAAACCTGTTTAAAGAAGACATCTAATAAATATAAGTCTTTCGCAGATAAGAAGAGGCGGGCTATTCCACCACTAAAAATTGGAGATCGTGTCTGGTTATCTACCAAAAATATTCGTTTGAAGGTTCCATCTATGAAATTCGCCCCTCGTTTTATTGGTCCATATAGGATCATTCAAGTTATCAATCCAGTATGTGTTAAACTTCTTCTTCCTAAGAATCTTCGGATTTCCAATGCCTTCCATGTGTCCTTACTCAAACCTCTCATCATCAACCGTTTCTCGACTCCTCCCTCAGCACCGCAGCCAGTTCAAGTTCATCAGGAGGAGGATTTCGAGATTACTGAGGTATTGGATGCAAAAATTTCGCGAGGAGTCCTCCGTTTCCTCGTTCATTGGAAGGGCTTTGGTCCTGAAGAGCGTTCATGGATCAAAGCTGAAGATCTTAATGCTCCTGCCCTTCTGAAGAAGTTTTATTCCAAAAATCCGGACAAGCCCGGTTCCAGGCGTTCTGTGCCCACCTTTAAAAGGGGGGGTACTGTCACTCACCGGACTGTGAGTGCTTCTTCCCGGACATTTAGGAACCGTGGCCGTCCTCCATCCTGAGGGACTGCGCATGCGCAGCCCTTTCTATACCTCCAGTGTATGTTCCTTTAACTTAATTGGCAGATCAGGCAACCTCCCTATATTAAGCACCTGTGGTCAACACCACGTTGCCTGATCTTGGAGTCTCATTCCCCATGAGTCTCTGAAGGTGTTCCTGTGTTTCCTTGTTCATTCAGCCCTGCTGATTCCTGTGGTTTCCAAACCACTTCTACCTCTGTGGTTTCCAAACCACTTCTGCTACTGTGGTTCCCATACCACTTCTACCATCTACTATATCATCGTGACTGTGAGCTGATTCCTATCCGCTGCCTCCGTGCACTACAGTCTTCTAATCACTTCAACTCTACCATGTATCATTGGGACTGTTAGCTGATGCCTATCCGCTGCCTCCGTGCATTACAGGCTTCAACCACATCCACTCACCTGTTCATGATTGTGACTGCCAGCTGATTCCTATCCGCTGCCTCCGTGCACTACAGGCTTCAACCTGCAACTCGTCTGTGTTTCATCATCGTGACTGCTAGCTGATTCCTATCCGCTGCCTCCGTGCACTACAGTCTTCAACCTGCAACCCGTCTGTGTTTCATCGTGACTGTTTAGCTGATTCCTATCCGCTGCCTCTGTGCGCTTCAGTCTTCAGTCCTTGTCTACTCTACCGTGTTTCCTTGAGTCTGCTGCCACTATTGCTACCCGCTACTCTCCGTGATCATCTGTTCCAGTTCAACTCTGCTCCGGTGTCCCATCGTTACTGCACCTGCTGGTTGCTATTGGTTACCTCCGTGTTCCCGCAGAGACCCGCTGCTGTTACTTCTCAGCGCTACTCATCCATCTACTGCTGATCCGCTCTCCACGCCTTCCTGTGTTCCCTGCTGGTCTACCTACCTGTGCGCTGCACCTGCTAGACCCCTGCTTCACCCATCAAGGGACTTGTATCCTGCTGGCCTCCTGCCCTTCAGGTATCTCTGCACTCCTGTCTGACTGCCTTCTCCTGAACCACGGTATGCATACTTCCCATTGACTGTGCTGTGTATTGCATACCTTGCTGGACTGTGTTGGTTCTCCTCTGGAGTGTACTATCCGCTGAGTCTATTGCCATCATTGACTGTGTTGGTTCTCCTCTGGAGTGTACTATCTGCTGACTCTACTGCCATCATTGACTGTGTTATCTCATGCCGGATTACTTCAAGAGACTTTCTATATTGGCAGTGTTGTTCAGTCATTTATACATTTATATTGTGCATATTACTGTGGATCAAAGTCAAGGTGCCCGTGTACATATTGTGTTGCAGTCTCTCCCCGTGCACCTCCTCACATATATATTCAGTAGTACAACTTGCTAGTGGCAGACCACTGACTCCTGTTTACAGTTTCACCTGTTCCAGTATCCTCTCACATAGCAGTGGTACAACTTGCTAACGCAGACCACTGACTCCCCGGATACCTCCACTTGGATTCCATTCCTTCACTCAGACAGCGGTACAACTTGCTATCCGCAGACCGCTGACTCTCATCACCTCCTCGTTTCTGTTGGACATTCCTCCTCACTATAGCAGTGGTACAACTTGCTACCGCAGACCACTGACTACCTTCACGTGTCCTTTGTCCATACAGTTCCTCGTGTATTACTACCTCCATATTGCCAGTGCTGCTAGTCATAGACTTTCCTGAGCATCTCATCATCTGCTATTTCCTGTTCCGTGATCACCCCGCTACCAGAGTACCATATTACCACCTATACTGCTCTGGTAAGCCTATCACCTGGTGATCCCTGGGTAAAGACTCCTAGTGCCCGTGACACTATCGCTGTCTGTTATCAGTCATTTTATCCAGAAAAAGGTTCTGTGCATTGTTCTTAGACAAGGTTCAATAGTTTTGTTCACAAACTGGCTTAAACACTCTCTGTAGGGAACAAATGAATCTTGCACCAGACCACCTGTGTTTTTAATACGTTATATGCATAAATTTAATAATTAAAAAATCAGATTTCAACCAATCACAAAGTATAATAAAAATATAAATTTTTTTATTGACTAGGAGACAATTTAGAGAAATGCTCACAGAATGAGAAGATGGCAGTCAACACGCCTATTCCTCCAGTGCAAAGGCTCAAACAAACAATAAAAAAAGGCAATAATTATTACTGTACAGCTTGTTCTTAGTATATGACTGTGCTGGAGCTTGGTTTGGCGAGATATATGTGCATAATCTGACATTGCTAAGGTTGAGAGACATGGCGTGACAATGAGCCTTCCAACGCGTTCCACATAAATGATGAATGTGGAACCCTGGCACCCAGCACTCTGCTTGATTGTATAATCTCTTGATTGATTCGCTTTATTCTAGGAAGCGCAGGAGCCAGGTGACAGGTGATTTCCCCACCATACGGCTGAGCTTCCACTTCAGTGGAGAGATCAGAAAATTCTATCCCTCATAACTGCGGAATTTCATCTGTTCCTTCCCTTTTCTGTATGTCAACCGCTCTCGGCAGAACGGGAACAAAGTGTTGTCAACAGTCAGTTAATAGTGGATGACATAAATCCACAGTCCTCTGGGTTTAGAATGTCTTAGTGGCAGGGCCGATGGGAAACAAAATCAAAGTGATCAAGTGATGTAAAAAACAGGCATTTCTTTGCAATTTTCCTTATTCAGCACTGTGTGAAGTGACCACACAGAGAAGAAAAATGGATTGTATGAACTGTATTTAATTTACTATACCTTTTTTACATTTATATTACTTTCTACTTTCCGCTCATCCACTGATCAGGTACAGACTCGCACCATTTCAAAAAGGCAAAGCCATACATTTAAATTCTTTAAGGCTTTCTGCAAAGGGTAGAAGCAGTCTTGTTGGAGGTTAGTATAATTATTATTAATATAATTAAGCCAATTAATCTACCAGTATGTTGTGGGCGTTTGGGAGGAAACCTAAGTACCCGGAAGAAAACTATGCAAACATCACACAAATAAGGCCCAGATTGGAACTGATCCTATGGTCCTAGGGCTAGATTTACTAACTGCGGGTTTGGAAAAGTGGAGATGTTGCCTATAGCAACCAATCAGTTTCTAGCTTTCATTTATTTAGTGCATTCTACAAAATGACAGCTAGAATCTGATTGATTGCTATAGGCAACATCTCCACTTTTTCAAACCCGCAGTTTAGTAAATACACCCCCTAGTCTGTGAGGTAGCAAGTGCTAACCAATATGTCATGCAATATGGTTCAGTAGATAGTATAGTAGATAATATATGGCCATCAATGTGCCATTTGGAATACTGGGTCCCCACTGCCCTTTTAAGCACAGAAACCTCAGTTAAAAAGGGCTAGGAGCTCGGATCCCAACAGAGCTGTGACTAACACATCTGCTTGTCATTTACTGGCAGCAGATGCAGCCATGATTGTTACTGTCCTGCCCTTACCCCTGAAGTGCCTCTCAAAGTCACATGATGCAAGCACATGAAACCCAGAGTGTCGCCATTCACCAGAGCCATCGATGATGGAGGATTTGGCAGTGTACCAGAGTGAACAGCTCCAACCACCATTTTCCTGGAGTTTTTGCCACCGACAGTGCTCTATATTAGTTATCAAAAGGGTTACAGCGTTACCGCCTGCGTTAACTCTGCCCGTGGCACGTTTCTTTACATTGGGAAGATTATTTAACAAGTACGCGCCGGTACTACCAGTTTGTTAAAATCATCTTAGGATGGTATTAACAAAACCAAAGCATTAAAAAAAAATTCAAGCAGTGATATATAAATCATGTTCATTTAATTATTAAAATAAATAAAAACATTTTTACATTTATGTTAAAAAATTGGCAAATCTCACCTTTAATTTCCGCAAGCAGGCTTCCACATGAGCGCAGTTGCGGAGACTGGCTCAGTATTGCCGTGCCTCGGCAATATTTTGATGAATACAGGCAATATGTGAATTTTTTATTGGTGTGATAACTGGTGATAAAAAAAATCACTTATCTCTGCGATCAGGGGAATAACAACAAATAAAGGAGGGAGGCTTAAAAAAGATTAATACTCACAACTAAAACCATTTGCTACAGCCCTGATACAGCTAATATGTTATTGAGGACATTGTTTATGAATATACCCTGATTAAGATCGCTATTAGATAAAGCATTGTTGTTGGAAGTTTCAGTGGACCGAGTGGTATTTTGCAATACATATAAATGTCATTTAATTACTTGGAGCCAAGGGTGTGCATTACAATTAAATGAATTCAGGCGCTCAATGGGTTGAATGTAATTTTCAAGAAAGAAAAATCATTGCATAATTGCTTATCATAGCCAGAATTCTCATGTTCTCTTTTCTTCTAATACTGTACCAACGTCAATTTTCTTATTCACTCAGAGGAGAAACATACTGTATAGTAAACGTCTCAAGACGTCACTTGGCTGCAAAATTGTCACAGCATGACACATTTTCTATTTTTTAGTCACATAGATAAAATATATACGATGTTTCGCTCTGCAATTGGTCGTACTGTCGGGTAATGGCATAGGATGTGTGCAAACTTTAAAGACAAGAACACAAGCATAGTAACAAGCTAAGTGGCCTGTAACTTATAGCAACCAATCAGATGCTTGAGTTCACTAATCATACTTGCATCACACTGATCAAAGCCATTATTTGCTAGGTTAAAGCTCACTGACCTTTATGTCTATCCTAATTTTCACAAGTTAAGAGTTAATGTCATCTTACCAAATAGCTTCATGACAAGCTGAGGCAGATGAGTCAACCCACACTTTATTAAAGTCAACCTATCATCATATTTAACTGACTGTTAACACAGAAAGTAACATTAGAAAATATTCTCACTATGCTGTAATTGTGCAGCCCATATTTCTTTTTTTTAAACTAAAAGAAATCCTACTACATTTTCTATTTACGCTCATTACTGACTTGTAATTCTGCACAGTTTGCACTGTGTCATGTGACTGCCATGGCATAGCATATGTAAATATATATATATATATATATATATATATATATATATATATATATATATATATATATGTATATAGATAGATATATCTATATGTATATATAGATATACATATGTGTACATACATGTTTAGCAAGTTTAGAATCCCTATAAACCGGAGTTAGAATAAAGTAGATATGAGGACCTGTCTCATGCTTGTTCAGATCTAAGTTTACAATAATGCTAAAGGCACTAGAATCAGAACTCGTTCCCTATTAATGCTTTATTTTTTCTCTGGTCTATGCGCTCTTTGCAGGATTGCCCATGGCTACAACAGTGCCAGCGAACTTCCATTGCAAATATGTGAAGGACACAACTTCTGATAAATTACAGCTGTAAAAAAATAATTTATAATGGGAAAAAAGCAGTGCAAGATATTTTTGTAACCGTATGATAGGGATCAATAAAAGGGCCTGGGGATTGGCAAGTTGTCTATGGGTATTATAGTAAGTTACATTAACTACAATAGGTTAGATCTCTTTGCTACAAGAATGTAACCAAAACAGATCGGGGCTGATTCATTAAGGGAAAAGTAAGGCAAAAAATTTAGTAACTTTTCACATTTAAAATGTGGGGACAAAATTTTAATTGGGGTAGGACATGTCCTAGATCAACTTCACATGTCAGTATAAAAATAAAACTATCAAGGATTTGTGTCCTACATGAACAAAAAGCCAATATTTAAGTGATGTGCAAAATGGAAAAAATAATATTTTTTTGTTGTAAGAATTAAGAAAAACATCTTATATTAAAACATAAGTATAATATTTGTTTTTAAAAGACAAAAATGACCCTTTTTTAAAAAAATAATTATAATATCATTAACACTGTTACTAATGAAAAGGTTGAACATGATTAGTCTGTTTTGCCACCTCAATAATTGGGTCTATAAGAAGTAGAGATGGTCACTGACCCCCGTGTTTTGGTTTTGGATTCGGTTTTGGATCTGGATTACCGTCGTGTTTTGGTTTTGGTTTTGGTTTTGCAAAACCTCCATTGCGTGTTTTGGTTTTGGTTTTGGTTTTGTTTGGTTTTGTTTTGCTATTTTTTGGGAAAATCCATGTTTTTGGGCCTAAATTAACCCAATTTAGTGCTCCAACTGTTTTAGAGACAAGTAATCTAATTGTTGAGGTAATAAATCATCCCAAAAAACAGTTTAATTCTTCGTTGGTAGGCCTATTCTACACACAAAACAGATTGTCTTCCTCTCCATCTATGCATATTGGCAATGCAGCCATCGTCTTTGAATGTATATTACACCCTACACTTATAGTTAAATATGTAAAGAAATGGAAAAAGCCAGTTTGGTTTCTGTCTCTCAAGGCCCCCCTCCACTTGTATAAAATACCAAAAAATTCAGCCATTATAGACTGTACAATATTAATTGACATGGAGAAAGCCAGTTTGGTTTCTGTCTCTCAAGGCCCCCCTCCACTTGTATAAAATACCCAAAAATTCAGCCATTATAGACTGTACAATATTAATTGACATGGAGAAAGCCAGTTTGGTTTCTGTCTCTCTAGGCCCCCCTCCACTTGTATAAAATACTAAAAAATTCAGCCATTATAGACTGTACAATATTAATTGACATGGAGAAAGCCAGTTTGGTTTCTGTCTCTCTAGGCCCCCCTCCACTTGTATAAAATACTAAAAAATTCAGCCATTATAGACTGTACAATATTAATTGACATGGAGAAAGCCAGTTTGGTTTCTGTCTCTCTAGGCCCCCCTCCACTTGTATAAAATACTAAAAAATTCAGCCATTATAGACTGTACAATATTAATTGACATGGAGAAAGACAGTTTGGTTTCTGTCTCTCTAGGCCCCCCTCCACTTGTATAAAATACTAAAAAATTCAGCCATTATAGACTGTACAATATTAATTGACATGGAGAAAGCCAGTTTGGTTTCTGTCTCTCTAGGCCCCCCTCCACTTGTATAAAATACTAAAAAATTCAGCCATTATAGACTGTACAATATTAATTGACATGGAGAAAGACAGTTTGGTTTCTGTCTCTCTAGGCCCCCCTCCACTTGTATAAAATACTAAAAAATTCAGCCATTATAGACTGTACAATATTAATTGACATGGAGAAAGCCAGTTTGGTTTCTGTCTCTCTAGGCCCCCCTCCACTTGTATAAAATACTAAAAAATTCAGCCATTATAGACTGTACAATATTATGAAAAATGGACAAAGCCAGTTTAGGGTCACTCTGTCTATGACACCCTACCCTTAAGGATAAATTGCCCTAACAGCAGCCTTTCAAGATGGTATGTGATATGGAAATGCCACAAGTCCCTTTCCTCTTTGGGGGTAGATTGCACCCTACACTTACATAGAAAGTTTTAAAAAGATGTTATCGGCATCATCTTCAGCTTCATCCTCACCCTCATCAGTGTTATCGTCATCATCACAGACTATCAATTCATCGCCGCTTGAATCCGCCATTAGAGAACAGTCAGTGCTTGCATGTCTTGGATGGTGAAGGCCTTCCTCGTGGAAGATGTAGTTCATTTTTATAAACATCATTTTCTCCACATTTTTGGGAAGTAACCTTCTACGGCGATCACTGACTAAGTTCCCTGCTGTGCTGAACACTCGTTCAGAGTACACACTGGAGGGTGGGCAGCTTAGGTATTGCAAAGCAAGTTTGTACATGGGTTTCCAAATAGCTTGCTTTTCTTCCCAGTAAGGAAAGGGACTGTCTGACATTTCCATATCAACTACCTCTTGAAAGTAATCCTCCACCATCCTTTGCATGTTTATACTCATATTGGATGGACTTATGGGCAAAGTGACACTTTTTTTTGAAAAATCCTTCAAACCAGCCCAGATGTTAAATTGTTCTCGTCTGCCCCCTGTGTCTTCCCTGCTTCTTTTTTGGAAATTTAATTTTTTACGAGCAACAGCTTGAGAAAGTGAAGGAGGACACGTCGTCAAGCCGAGGCCCAGTTCAGCGGCCAACTTGCTGAGCAATAGCTCCTTGCAAAAGTTCACATCTCGCTCATTTACAAGTAAAGACTCAATGTAGGTTTTAAACCTTGGATCAAGCACAGTGGCCAAAACGTACTGATCCGAGTTCAAGATCTTAATAACTCGAGGATCATTGTGAAGCGAATTAAGTACTTGATCGACAAGGCCAACATACTTTGCTGAATTGCTTGCTTTCAGCTCCTCCTTCATTTTCTCAAGCTGCTTTTCCAATAGTCTAATTAAAGGAATGACTTGGCTCAAACTAGCAGAGTCTGCACTGACCTCACATGTCACAACTTCAAATGGTTTCAGCACCTTGCACAGCACTGAAAGGATTCCCCACTGTGCAAGAGTGAAATACATCCCCCCTCCTTTCCCAATGTCATGACTTGTGCAATATGCTTGGATGGCTTTGCGCTGTTCCTCCATCCTCTGAAGCATGTACAGGGTGGAATTCCACCGAGTTACCACCTCTTGCTTAAGTTGGTGGCAGGGCAAGTTAAACTGCTCTTGGAGCTGCTGTAATCTCCTACATGCTGTGGCTGAATGCCTGAAATGGCCTGAAATTTTACGGGCCACCGAAAGCATCTCCTGCACCTCACGGTTGTTTCGTAGGAAGCTCTGCACCACCAAGTTGATGGTGTGAGCAAAACAGGGAATATGTTGGAAATCACCCAGCTGTAATGCTCGCACTATATTGTTGGCGTTATCTGAAATGACATACCCTGGGGAGAGTCCGAGTGGTATAAGCCATGCATCAATCACATCTCTCAGTTTGCGTAACAAATTGTCAGCCGTATGCCTGTTAGTGAAGCCGGTGATACAAAGAGTGGCCTGCCTGTGACAAATGTTACGTAGTGGTGTACATGCTGCTGCTGTTCCTGCTGGTGAAGGTGAATGACCAACCCAGTGGGCTGTCACAGTCATATAGTCTTTGGTTTGGCCACTTCCACTTGTCCACATATCTGTGGTTAAGTGAACAGTGGGCAGAATGGCATTTTTCAGCGCAATCTCTACATTTTTACACACTTTTTGGTATAGTTGTGGAATAGCTTTACGGGAGAAATGGTGTCGCGATGGAATTCTGTAACGCGGACACAAAACCTCAATTAACTGTGAAAAACCAGCTGCGTTTATGGTGGAGATTGGACGCAGATCTAACACTAACATTGCAGCCATGGCGTCTGTGATTCGCTTGGCGACTGGGTGACTGCTGTCATATTTGCTTCCCCTCGCAAAGGATTGTTTCACAGTTAATTGCTGAAATGTAGGACTGCTCATTTTATTCACCTGCCTCTGGGATGACGATTCACCCCCAGCAGCAGCAACAGCAGCAGCAGGACTAACGCTTTCTTCAGAGGAATCAATAATAGTGCCGGAGTCATCCAGCCTTAAGTGGGATGCCGGGCTAACTCCGAGCGCTACTGAGGATATTGATGAGGATGGTGTGGTGGGTGTATTTTGTGGCCGTCGGTATGTCGGTGAGCGGAGGGTCTTAGCTGATGAGGGAGTGCTTGTATTCTTTTGGGAAGAACTTTCAGCTTTTCCCAACACTTTGCCATGAACTCTCGTTAAATGGCGTAACATAGACGAGGTTCCAAGATGGTTAAGGTCCCTCCCTCGACTGACTGTGGCTTCACATACACTACAAATGGCTATACAATTGTTGTCTGGATTTGGGTAGAAATAATTCCACACATAAGAAGTGGATTTTTTTGTTTTATGCCCAGGCATGACAATGGCCTTTTTCTTGTCACGTGCCAGAACTGCTGCCACTGGTGCAGGACTTACACAAACAACCTCATCCTCATCAACATCCTCATTAGCGCCCTCGTCGCCTACACAAATCTCCCCCTCATCCTCTTCTAATTCCAAAGTGGCATCCTCAATTTGGGTATCACCGGCTACACTCGGGCTATTAAGGCACACATCAGCAGAATGCTCACGATTAGACATCCCACTGTTGGATGGACTCTCCACAGGGATTGTTGTCATTTGTGAATCAGAGCAAATATTCTCCTGTAATGCCTCACTGGTATCTTGCAGCTCAGCTTTGACGCGTAACAGTAGTTGTGCACCAATTGTAGGCTGGGTAACTTTTTGGGATCTGCCACTAATAGCCAAAGGTGAAGGCCTCATTCTCTCTTTGCCACTGCGTGTGTAGAATGGCATGCTTGCAATTTTTTTTTTATCGTCACTTAACTTTTGCTCAGTTACACTTCGTTTTCGCTTCAATACAGTAAATTTTTTTTTGGTTTTTGTTTTTTGCACTAATTTGAAAACACTCTGTTGTTTGACATCGCCTTGGCCAGATGACGTACTGGGAACACTAACATCAGGACTGGTGACAGAACCTGGTTGCTCATTTAGATCATATGTGGACTGCTTTGAATCCATTGCGTAGATACTGCTGACAGATATGACTTTTGACAGCCAGAAATATTAATGCACAATTAGAGAGGACACCCCAAAAACACTGAGGAGTGCTAACATTTATTGAGTAGATACTGCTGACAGATATGACTTTTGACAGCCAGAAATATTAATGCACAATTAGGGAGGACACCCCAAAAACACAGAGGAGTGCTAAAATTTATTGAGTAGATACTGCTGACAGATATGACTTTTGACAGCCAGAAATATTAATGCACAATTAGAGAGGACACCCCAAAAACACTGAGGAGTGCTTAAAATTATTGAGTAGATACTGCTGACAGATATGACTTTTGACAGCCAGAAATATTAATGCACAATTAGGGAGGACACCCCAAAAACACAGAGGAGTGCTAAAATTTATTGAGTAGATACTGCTGACAGATATGACTTTTGACAGCCAGAAATATTAATGCACAATTAGAGAGGACACCCCAAAAACACTGAGGAGTGCTTAAAATTATTGAGTAGATACTGCTGACAGATATGACTTTTGACAGCCAGAAATATTAATGCACAATTAGGGAGGACACCCCAAAAACACAGAGGAGTGCTAAAATTTATTGAGTAGATACTGCTGACAGATATGACTTTTGACAGCCAGAAATATTAATGCACAATTAGAGAGGACACCCCAAAAACACTGAGGAGTGCTTAAAATTATTGAGTAGATACTGCTGACAGATATGACTTTTGACAGCCAGAAATATTAATGCACAATTAGGGAGGACACCCCAAAAACACAGAGGAGTGCTAAAATTTATTGAGTAGATACTGCTGACAGATATGACTTTTGACAGCCAGAAATATTAATGCACAATTAGAGAGGACACCCCAAAAACACTGAGGAGTGCTTAAAATTATTGAGTAGATACTGCTGACAGATATGACTTTTGACAGCCAGAAATATTAATGCACAATTAGAGAGGACACCCCAAAAACACTGAGGAGTGCTAACATTTATTGAGTAGATACTGCTGACAGATATGACTTTTGACAGCCAGAAATATTAATGCACAATTAGGGAGGACACCCCAAAAACACAGAGGAGTGCTAAAATTTATTGAGTAGATACTGCTGACAGATATGACTTTTGACAGCCAGAAATATTAATGCACAATTAGAGAGGACACCCCAAAAACACTGAGGAGTGCTTAAAATTATTGAGTAGATACTGCTGACAGATATGACTTTTGACAGCCAGAAATATTAATGCACAATTAGGGAGGACACCCCAAAAACACAGAGGAGTGCTAAAATTTATTGAGTAGATACTGCTGACAGATATGACTTTTGACAGCCAGAAATATTAATGCACAATTAGAGAGGACACCCCAAAAACACTGAGGAGTGCTTAAAATTATTGAGTAGATACTGCTGACAGATATGACTTTTGACAGCCAGAAATATTAATGCACAATTAGAGAGGACACCCCAAAAACACTGAGGAGTGCTTAAAATTATTGAGTAGATACTGCTGACAGATATGACTTTTGACAGCCAGAAATATTAATGCACAATTAGAGAGGACACCCCAAAAACACTGAGGAGTGCTAACATTTATTGAGTAGATACTGCTGACAGATATGACTTTTGACAGCCAGAAATATTAATGCACAATTATGGGGGACAACCCAAAAGCGCTGGGGAGTGCCAAATATGAAGAAAAAATAATAAACCTCTATCCTCCTCTCTGCACTAGCGATTTTGGTTAGAGCAATTGCAAGAACAATATTGTATTCTTTCTCTGTCCCTGCTCTAATTAGCCTATGACTACACCCTGCTCTCTCCCTCTGTCAAATGGCGATGGATTGCTGTGGAGGCGTGTATTTATAAAGTTGAAGTATCGCGAGAACCGAGTCCCGAGATCCGACGACGTCACAATGACGTTCGGCCTCGATTTGGATTCGGAATTGGCGGGAGAGTACCGAGCTGCTCAGCTCGGTACTCGGATACCCAAAGTTCGGGTGGGTTCGGTTCTCGGAGAACCGGACCCGCCCATCTCTAATAAGAAGCAACAATACTGAGCATTGGGACACAGTATCTTACACAAAATAAATTATTCAGGTAGCGCTAACCTCTAAAATCTGCTGAATACATTTTCAAAACAGTAGAATTCATATATAATGCACCAGTTTGATTTAATAATATAAAACTCCAAACAAGGATCACTGTTCAACAGAGGATGCTTTGGCCGTGAAGGGAATAAACAGTGGTTGAAACGTATTAAAGGATTACAAAATTTGGATGGTTTTTAGTTCACGTTGGTCTACAGTGCAGTAAACACATTCAGTTTCTGTAAAAAAAAAATCCTTTCTAATATCAGTTGGAGCGGTCAAATCATCCCAGAATGCTTTGCTACCTCTGTAACCAATTCCCAGCATGTGACATTGCTTACCTACTAATGCTGTCAAGCCGTGGCTGCAAGATCAGCACTTTGTACAAATACAGTAATAATCATCACAGTAATAGTCTCTTTCCCATTTTCCTGCTTTCTCCCTGTTCAGACCCTGATAATAAAGTCCCTCTATGGAGCCGCAAGGCCCTGACAGGGTGACACGCTTGATAAATGCATCCTGTTATTTCTGTCTGTTGTATCTAGGGGCAGTGGCTTTCTGCACACGTTTAGCTTAATACAGTGTGCGGAGGGGGGGATATAAAAGGCTACATGGAGAGGGAGACAAATGATAAAGAATTTAAATGAAGCAAGGAGGCATAATGGATTACAAAGAATTATCCTTTTATCTGTGACCCTGCCTATTGCCATTAATTTGTGTCCTTTAAATGAACATGTTACTGTATGTCTCATTAACTTGACGTAACGAAGGTTCTGCCTTTGGGCAACCCTTACTTTGATATGAAAATTCATGGATCTGTATAAAGAGCCTGCAATTATGATTTAATTCGGTTTCAACAAAATGGCAGCTTGCACTGCATAATTATGGAGCTAGGATGGATATTATAGGATTCTAAATCAACTTTCCTCTAAAGTTGCACCATGAGCTCATATTTTGCGGATTTCTTTAATCTTGCATTTGTAAATTAATATAATTAAGTAAGCTGAGTATTGTCTTTTTAAACGAAAAAAAAAAAGGTTTTGTTTTTCAGTTTAAGGGGTAATGCTCATAGGCAAACCAAAGGGGGTTTCCTAGTGCCTGGAAACCCCCCTCCAAACCTGGGGAACTGTATAATTGAGGTGGCTGGGCCCTTCTCCCGCTTCACACGGCTCTGCTTGAAAAGGGAGAGCTGCACCTAACAATAGAGCATGCAGCATTGCCCATGTATATTATGGGGATAGGAAGAGTTGGAGAGCAGCCAAGCACTGTATAAAATTATAGCCACGCCCCCCTGCTTGCTGGTCACGCCCACTGGCGGCGTGGTGTGGAAACCCCCCTCTACAGATCCTGCGTTTGCCCCTGATGCTACCTTGTTATCACTTTCCTCTGTGCTGTTGGAATCTAGGATGAAATGGGGCCTCCTAAGGGAGGACCAGACCTGCTTTGCGGCCCGCAGCCCAGGGTTATGTGATTTCCGCCACTGTACAATATCACTGCGCAGTAACCTTATGACATGTGAAAGTCCTAATGTGGTGAGTCTTGGGGTTGGTACTTTACATTTCATAGTGTCGGCTGCAGAAGTAGAGCAATAGTTTGTCTGGAGTAGAGTATGACACATCAATAGGCTGCTACCTACAGACCAGATCAGGTCCTCCAATGTGGAGGTCAGATTTCAACCAGGGTCCGAACAGCTTTGAGGAACATACTTTTTTTGAAAAGTTTAAAAAACAAAACAAACAAAAAAACTGGTTTAATCCTTTAACTTTTCCATTGCTTATCCCACAATTATCCACAAAACAGGACCTGAGAAGTGTTCTGTATAATCAAGTGTGATAGGGGAAGGGGGGTGACTAGAGACCCCTCTCTATACCACAAATACTGATGCTATTTAAAATGCATACCTGCTATTTTTAAACTGTGATCCTAATACCTTTAAAGTACACCTGTTGCTTACATTTTGCTGGCTGAGGGGATATTCATGAATAGTGATGTTTGAAAATGTGGAACTGTCTCAAAATAATAGAGCATTACACCAGCACAAAGGACACAAACATGTTTACGTACAGTTGTCAATAGACCCCAATTCCAATTTGCGACTCATGCTTGAGTTTCGCCATTTGTGGCACACCGTTCACACTTAATGTTCACATTAAAATCAATATTTTTAAATATTTTTAAACACTATTTAAATAATATTTGTAAATAATTCAAAAGTATTTAGTCTTTTTTTTTTAATTCAAACAGCGAACACTAGAGTATTCAAAAAATGTCGTTGTTCGAGGCCAAGATTCTCTGAGATTCACCATTAAAAACAGTTAAAATGTATCAATTAAACTAACAATGCTCGCACATCAAGGACTCGAATATGGTCGAACTGGTTCAAAATTGGCCATGGCTGATTACGTTCTCGAACTTTACTTGATTTTTTTAATCAATCTAAAATTCAAGAAATTCTGGTGAATGTTCTGATTGTTGTACCACTCCAACGAAGCGGTTCAGGTAGCTATTAGCGGCCAGTTCGATCATTGCGATTCACGAAAAGTCTATCAATTCTCTAAGGACCATTTATATCACTGAATAATTTTGTAACCAATATTAATAAATCCTGACTAATAGTCAAGAGGTAGTTGCTCCTCATGAATTGATAGGCCAGCTTCTCATGAATAATGGTTCAGTCCACAAAAAATGACTGCCTCCTCTGTTTAGGTCCACTTTACCCTGAAATGCACATCAATTTCTTTTATAAATTGAATGTGCATACTAGGGGGTATGTTTACTAAACTGCGGGTTTAAAAAAGTGGAGATGTTGCCTATAGCAACCAATCAGATTCTAGCTGTCATTTTGTAGAATGTACTAAATATATGATAATTAGAAACTGATTGGTTGCTATAGGCAACATCCCCCCCCCCCCCCACAGTTTAGTAAATATACCTCCAGGAGTTCAACAACATATGAAAATCTTATGTTTGAGCTGGAGAAAGACAGCACAAGCTAATTATGTAAATTCTATAACTTTTCCTGAATTTCCTATTTTTTTTAATCCTTCTTTAATTTAGTTTGACAGGTTTCTATGTCATTTAATTCTATTGTGTGTCTAAATAAAAATAATAACCGTCAGCAGTGTTTACATCTAATTAGGCAAAATGCAAATGTGTTCTATTTTCACACTCCTTACCACATGCTATTGAGGAGTCACTCAAAATCAATAGGAAGTAGGGAACTGACCTAGAGGAACATTGATGTGACATTGAGTGCATTATAGAGTTGTGTTACACAGTAGCCATATGGATAATATGGGTAGCACTTTTTTTAAGTGCAGATGCAGCAGGTTTGGGCAATAATCCCTTCAATGGCACTAAGGATTTTCCTCTGTGGCAGCAAATATGGCCTGTGACCCAGAACAGAAAGAACAAACACACAGTTTTCTTTTAAGCGTTTTTTTTGCAATATCCGCAAAGTATTATGGAGAGAAGAAAAGAGGACAGAAGTTCAGCCTATTTTCAGAATAGGCAAATCTGTAAGCCAAAACAAGCAGCTTTCACCTTCAGATCTATGTTTGTAGGCTTCGTTTTTATAATTCTGTACATTCAATCATGTATCTTATAGTTTGCATACAGCCAATTCTGACATTAGGATATTTCTGTGTTGGGTAAACTATACTAAATAAAACGTGGACTCAAAGGATTACGTAACGTGCACAGTGGGAGTGTGCAGGGGGGATCTGAGGGACCACTGTGATATCCATGAGGATGACACATGTCAATGTAAGCAATTTTTGTGCACATTTAAAGGATAAATAATTACAATTAGTAACTTCTGAAATCAAAGCTCAAGAGCAAATGTAAATATCTTTGCAAGAATACTGGATGTGCACCACAGAACACCTTGATTTTGCACTGGTGCATCTGGATGGATCACCTAGTGCACATAAGGGTGCACTTGTTTCTAGGAGTGCACCTAAGTGTGCAGAGATGGTGCACTGTGTTAATGTCACACCAAGGTCCAACCTTCTACCTCTTTATAACCAAGGGTGTATCTCAGGGAGCTTAACAGGGTCTTTCAGCTGCTGAGCCCATGTAGCTGCTCTGTTTAGCATTATTTAGGGGTTAAACAATCATGAGAGTGAAGGAAAAATGGGAACTGTCTTTATTACATTTGTCTGAATGAAGTGTCCTATTACATTGCTCTGAGTGCGTCTGGAAATGCGCTTCTCTGGTAAAGAGCAATAAAGAGGGTTCTATATATAGGACGAGGCTCAAAAACTGTCAAAATTCACATTCTTCTATTGCAGTGATGGGCAACAGGTGGCCCTAGGGCCACATACGGCCTCCAGGCATTTACCTTTGGCCTCCAGCTCTTCCTGCTTTGATGTCTAATTTGCTTGGTATAGCTTGGAACAGTTGTTTATCTTACTGCTCATATGTTATTACAGATAGTTGTCTCCTTGTCTGATTAAATGTATTGTATTCATTTATTACTGAGATTAAGGGTTTAGAGAGCCGCCCCATGAAGAATAACACTGTTCTGTTGAGTGGACATGACCATCCTGTCATCTGCAAGGAATGACCCTAAAAGCACACCCTCTCCTGACCTTTACCACTTCTCAATAATCTACACTCACTCCGGAAACAGAAATCTTGTCATCTAAATTTCCCCATAAAACCAGTCCTTACTGGAGTGTCCAGTCCATGATCTTTGGGAATGCTCTCAATCCACCCAAACCTGTCCTTCTACCTGTGCACAATCTTGCTCCATCGCAATCCCCACGTCTTGTCCTATAAGCCCCATGCACTTTAGTGGAGATCTAGACTCAGATGCACCACTTATCAGGGATATTTTATGCCCCCATTTGCCCTAGGAAGACCCATGGGTGCTTCCCTCTCTGATTGAAGGAGGAAGGGCTACAGTCATCACATCGACCGATGCCCATGCACTGCCTCACTCATGGTAACACCAGTAGGGCAGGAGGTGCTGGGAGACTTTGTTTCATCTGTCAACATACTCCTCATAGATGAGTGAAAATAAAAATAAATATAACCCATTCCGCCCCTAAGCTTCCCAAATATTCTGCCTTGTGAGTGCGAGTTGCCTACCAGGCATTCTGTCTAGGGAGACAAGTTACCTGATTTCCCATCACTAAATTAAAAAAAGCAATTCGAAAAAAGTACTTTCAAGTGAAAACTTTTCTAAGTCTTTAACAGTTTTTTTCCTACTTATGTGACAGAAAGTCGTGTAAGACTGCTTAATTTATAGGCAGGATTCGTCTGTCAATTGATTTCATTAGTGGGTAGTGACATTGCCACCTCAGGCTTCTCCCCGTAACTGAGAAAGGGGGGGGGTGGGAGTTCTTCTCTGCCTCAGAAACAGCTCAACATGCCTAAGTTGAAAGACAGAAAACTGCAGACTCCCAGAGCTAAGCTGTCACCATCGCACGCAACCGGCATGGAGGCGTTTAACTAACAGGCCCCGCTGTCCTTCATTTCATTCCGACACTGACCTTGCTTGGTCCCCTGAAGTAGACAAGCATGGATGCATTAGAGGAAAAGGAAAGCGACCATCTGCTTATATATTACAAGAGGACAGACCTAGCCGATAATGATCATTATCTCTTTCACCTTAGCAATAACTGAAACACCATGTCATCGGCAGCCATTACTCACTTTACCTCATAAACGCCACTCCCTGTAATGAACTTATATCTTTGGCGCACAGTTTGCCTGCAGTTACAATTAAAAAAACTCACATACAGTTATATGGTCTTTAGCTGGTGGGTTATGGCAAATTAGAGTTCTAATTGTTACCTCAGGAGGACAAAAATATGTCCTATAGTGGAACACATCGCAAGGCCATTTAAGCCATTTTGATTAAAAAAAAAAACAAACAACAAATAAACAAAACACAACTGATTGCGATAAGGTTTACAGGATCAAGTCAAGATTTTGTAATTATTTTTTGGTTCAGCTTATGAGCTGAGACATTGATTTTGCTATAACCCATTCATTCACTGTGATAATGTCTCCTTTTCCCCCCCTGGTTAGTGAGATTTTTATTTTCTATGCAGATAGGGAGGTGTCATAAGCACATAAAAATGCTAGATCTTAAATGGTTTTCTCTACTCATCTGTTTCCTAAAGCCACAAAGCATCAATACTGGAAGCTAGCTTATCTTGAAAGGCTTCAGTCAGCTGTATTTTTACATTTTGTATAAACTTACATTTAAAGGGAATCTATTTTTACACCAACATATTTGATTCCATTAAAGAAACAACATTGTATAATATTTCCATGAAGCAGCCTGTTTGCATGAAATACTAGTTTTGTTACTTTTATAAATATTGTCCCTTTAACCTGTGCTCAAGTACTGTAGATATAATATAATATATATTATATTATACATGCTGAGACACATGTATACATTAATAAACATGACTGGAGGGTCATACATACAGGGCCAGAAGACAGTAATCCCTGCAAACGCAGCAGGAGACCACCGTGCTTACTGGGACGCCCCACCAGCCCATACACTACCATAAAAAATGTTGACACAGGGAAGCAGGGATTGGAATAAGTACGGAGCTATGATAATTCTTAAGAGGTCTAAATTCCTGCAATTGATTTCTTACAGAAACTGTCCAGTTACGCATTGCTTTCCTCTACTGTGTTCCAATACATGACAGCCAGTATCCAAGGCCTTATACAGTGTGCCAATCTCACCTTATGCAGTGTGCCAGCCTCACACCCACCACCAATAAGGTCTGGGAGCCAAACACCTAGAATCTCTTCTACTCTACTGCAGGTGAAAGGGAAGCTTAACAAGGACCATGATGCTTGAGAAACCAGGTGTGAACTTATGTACTGTAGTAGTCAACTCTCCAGCAATTCACCTGCCCATCAACATGCCCAAAACCTTCCTACTACCCCCTGCTGCCTCTACTCACATCCGATCACCATTACCCCATCACTTGGTCCATACTTCTCATGGGCAGGGTCCTCTCTACCGTACAGAGCAGGTACAATTTGGCAGGAAAGCTTTGGCGGTCAGAGACTAATACATATGGTGCTATCGCTGACTGGCCCCAGGTCACTGTCCCATTGGAAGCACCCTGACTTTTGGTCCCTTTGTGTGGGGGATCCCTTGAAGGGCTTTGTGTGGGCACGTGATTGTGAGTCCAGAAGGGAAGCAATCACACGGACGCTAGATTTAGCACCAACCAAATCGTAAGGGAGAAGCCCTGGTTACAGTGTGGCGCCGGACCGCCATACAATGACTTTGGTTCGGGTATTAGTTGGTAGCTTACCAGCAAAGACTTTCACCATAAGATAAATAAACTGTGACCTTTTTATGCCAAAGCATTGTGTCTGTGTCTTTATTTTATTCATAGAGTGTGTAGTTAGATAGAATACTTTGTGTCATGATGAGAGTCATCAACAGTATGCAGTTTATGTCAGGCGCTAGGGAATTTATGGCGCCATACAAATAAACAATGATAATACTTGACTGCACTTTACAGTTGCTCCCCTTTGTAGCTATATTTATATTATTATAGCCTTTTAGTGTGGTCTGACAGTCTCCTCTTCCTCTCCACTGATCATCTCCCAGAATGTATTATGTAATGTTATTACCTGTCCCTGTTTGTTTGTTTTTTATCTCTTTGTTTGTTGTCTTCAGTTGTTTAGTATATATAAAAAGTCTGGAAGTGTTTTTAGATTAAAAATAATGGGTAATGTGAAAAACAGAGAGGTATCAGTGATAAATTAAATGTTCTTGAAAAGCATGTACAGCCACTATTTGATATTACTATATAACAAATCGGTGTATTACCGAGATGAACAATACTCATAGAAAAGTGAAGACACTTAAATAAATATGTTTATCATCTCTTTCAGCAGGTTGCCATCTAGGACAGAAGGATCTACTCATTAACAAGTAGCGATAACGACTATTTTTTTAACGCTGCTTATTGCGCAATCCAAAAAATATTTTTACCGCAGTTTATCAACAAAATCTCGCTGAGGCAGCATGCTCAGTGGAATTGAAAGCCAAGATTTGGGCTTTCAGTTTCACTAATATAAAAAAAAAAAAATACAATAAATTGTTAACAAATTTGATTAAAATATTATAAACAAAATAAGAATTTAAAAATATTGACCATTGAAAAAAATTCTTTATTCAAAGAATAAAGCATTTTGTTCATTGATTTTCTTCTGTTTTTGCCATCCTGAGATATTGATAACAGAACAAGTATTGGGGTGTTATAATTACCGCTGCGATGCTTGTTAAATAGACTTCTTTATTCTTTGCATGGGGAAACTGTCGCTGGAGAAACCAGGCATTTTTAATCGAGCAGATGCCTTGGGTGTATGGACCAGCAATTCTAGACCACCACCACCCCCCAAAACATTTGCAATGGGGACCAATAATGGAATGTTACGACCCTGGGATCTAATATACTTTCAATTTTGCTTTTAAATGAGTTGCAGTGAAATATCTGGGTAACACTGGAAAAATGCTTTTCGGTTTATTATTCCTAAATGAGAATTTAAATTACAAGTACTTTAAGAATGGTCCTTTCAAGACAGCACCATCAACATTCTAAAAAAAACAACCTAACTGGGTCAAATTTTAAGACAAATTACAATTTGCCTTAAAGCAATAATTCAGTTCCGACTTATAGTACGAAATGCAAATCTGTAGAGCCTTAGCTTAAATCCATATGTTTTGCAGAATATTTATAGGGAAAATCTAGATAAAATAAACCATGTTTATACCTAAGGCATATTTTCTTTTTCGTGCATAATACGTCTCTGTAGAATATATTTCATACAATATAATTAGTGTTATTTTAGGTTTTAGCTACGCATTGGTGTCACCAAGTTGCTAAAAAAGAACTGCGACAAACAGGTGAATAATGAAAACCATTTTCGTAACAGACTGCAGGAAAGGAATCTGTAACTATCTTGGGTTTGTCAGTCTGAGTTTAGCTGCCAGCTCTGCATTAAGAAATGGGAATCCTGAGTTTTCTTCCTCTAGTTAATGTATAGGCCGGCAGCATCCACCACTGTGACTGACAGATTTTTGTGGGTGCCTGCTTAATTCAAGTGGATAGCTATTTTCTGCTTTATTGCCCTAGGGCTGGCAGCATCTGTCCTCCATGGGCCAGGACAAACCTAGTGGAGTTGGTGACATCCGCAGACTAAAGCGGATCTGGACAGAGCGAGCTCATGACTGTTCAAGCGAATCTTGATAGTGCAGACGTGATACTGAGCCGCCTCGGGCTCAAAGTCTGCTCTTTTGCCGCCTTCCATTGTGGGAGGGAGATAATCAGAAATGCTGAGAGACATCTCTTAGACTGGTGCAATTAAAAAAAGGCTGATTTCAACTGCTGGGAATGGCAAACACAAGCAGGGGAGAGTGAGACTTATTAGAGCGACACAAGGCAATAAAGCAAGAGAATCAAACAGCAGTCTAGCACTAATTAGGAACGTGTGCGGAGTGAATTGCTGAAAGGATAATCCGATGGGTTATATGATGAGCATCTTCGCTGTGAGCCAAGTAGGAAAGACTCCTTCCCTGATTCAGAAATTTAGCTCATTTATAAGAGAGAGAGAGAAGAGGTGTGGGCTGGTGGTGAGATTCCTGTATCGATCAGGCGTCAGAAGGAGTGGGGCTCTGCTAACCTTACACTCTGGGGAATTAATATAATTCAGTTAGAATAAAATAGACAGAGTGGCTTCTCTCAGGGAAAAAAAAACAAGGACAGCCGGCACTTAGGCTTATTTGGGTGGAAAGAACATAACTGTGCTGCAACCTAATATTTGCAACCTAACTTTCACAGTAATAAACAAACACAATATCTGTCTAAAATAAGTGTTATTTGCCCTATCACAAATGCACTTCCAGAGTCCATTATTCTAATATTAGCGTCTAGCTATGTTTACCGTAAAACTGCCACCCAGCACTGATGCCCTATACATGGCTGATTATAAATACACTGGTGCTTTATAATTAAAAAATATTAATATTAATAATATGACAGCACAGTGGCTTAATGAGATGCCCAAGGGCTCCTATTCAATTTTTAAACAAGGGGCCCCAGCACTGTCCTCACGTCTAAGCCAGTCCCTGCATTCCACACAGTATTATATATTTTACTACAACCTGGAGAATGTGGTGCAGGGCTCTTTGGCCTGATAGGCTTGCAAGCACTGTCATATTTACAACCTTGACTGTTATACCACTAATAGCACATTACAATGACCTATAGGTGTCAGGGGAGCCTGGGGAAGCCACAACATGGGGACTCTGTCAAACATTATAAACATAACAGCGTATGGCCAGGAGCAGGCACGAGCAGAGTCTGCTGTGGTAGGTAGCTGTCGCCGCTGGATGGTGGTTAGAAAGTACATAAAGCCGGTCGTATAATAAGGTTGTCTATTTTTAATATGCTCATCTGGCCAAGCCAGTAAAACTAAGGTTTATGCTATTTGACAAGATCTGATTGGATCTCATTGAGTAAGTGTAAGTAGTTCAAGTGAAAGAGTTTATTGATCCCCAGATAATTATAAAACATAAACCCTGCACTGAATAATAATGCAATTGATATGGCAGAAAAACACACAACTAAAAGGTACTGGCAATATTAAAAACATTTATTAAAACATACAAATGACGCTTACAATTAATCAAACTGCACTACAAAAACTCTCTTTATTATGAGTATAAGCAATCTCCACATGCTAGGGATATGCGGTTTATATCGCATCCTTAAAAAAAAAGACAATTTTCAAACATTATTGCACACACTTTTTAGATGAAAATTTAGTTTCAAAGTCAAACTTCCATCCAAAAAGGCTGCTAAATAATCCAGTGATGCCAATAGGAGACCCAATACGATCCATATTTGGCAGATGCATAATTATCAGAGTGGCCACCATTGTAGAGCAGCTTCAAGGTAAGTAATCCTTTCACTATCAAAATGCAGAGACAAAATTAATCTTTCTAGCGCGACTGCGCCACTCCTGGGGAAATCCAGGTACGGGAATTCCGTTAGCGTGTTACAAGTGCAATGCTTGTAATGGTGGTAGCACCGAATTTACCCTGGCGCGTTTCGTCTCTCAGAGAGACTTTTTCAAAGATTGTATTAGTCCCCAGATATTTAATAACTCAGCTGCACCAGAATAGGTAGTTTTCATGCAAGTGTCAAATCTCTCCCTCTGGCAGATATATGTACAGCCTCAGAGTTAACACAGTTCACTTTGAAGTTGCTTAAATTGTTAAATTCTGTTGAGAGGGATTGGAAGGAAATACGAATGGCACCATTTTATTTTTCCATTTCCCACACAGGTAGACCCCTGATTCAATTATTGCCTGGTAGCATTACATATCTTATTTGCTCTCATCCTCATCATGGGATTGACACATAAGAACATTATTTTGTCTACATGCTCAGGTCTAAGGCCATTCTGACTGGACCAAACATATAGACTATATACATGATAAAAATCCTTCTCTGCATATATGGAGAGATGGTATACGGGGATGGATGTCTCTTGTCATGAATGATCAAGGTAATGGTTCTGACTGTGCTAGATCTGCCGTGTTATGCGACCAAAATTCACTGTTGTCTGTGGATCAGATTAGTTCCTGCAATTACACTAGATCATTTTAATGGTCTTAAATCTCCTCAGTGAGAAAACGAAACACATACAATAAAATGTTATTAGCAAGTATATCAGGGAACCATATTTTGTTTCTCTGCAATTTTCATTAAATATGCTGACTAAAGAGGTATTTAGGAAACAAGGCCTGAATCAATGTCATTATGACTGAGGTCGGAGATGAGAGGATTAATGGGTTGAACGAGTACTTACAGGACTTCAAGTTGCCATTCCCTCCAAAATATAATTAAACCCTTTTGCTATCCTCATACAATAGCAAATATTTTTCAATCTGTTACCTCATATGACTTACCGATACAGTAGTCATAATGTCTCATTACGTACATGCACAGAGCTTCTGTAAATATGATTATTTACCTTTACTTATTTTTTTCTGTGGAAATGTCTATACTAATAATCAGCTCAAGAGGTCGAGACGGATTAAAGTGGAACTTGGTAAAATGTTGTACAAGTGCCTAACAGAGGCCGATTCGGCTGCTCAGCCCAACATGTATGATTAGACATATACATGTATGATTAAATCTGAAACATCCAACCACTAGGGACAGACGGCTGGATCAGATCACGGCTCCATTGTCATAGTTGGAGAATGGATGCATACATGGTCATATGCAGCCATCATGCAATCACATTTATCATCTGTCCTGGTCAACTATCTGATGTTCTCTTTGGAGTAGCAGCGCACCCACTCTATATTAAACTACATTTATGTGGTATATAGTTTTTTTTAGTTAGTGTTGCAGCCATATTTTAAGTGCCTAGTTGGGCCTATTTCTTGAATCTATAGTGACCTATACCTGTTGAGATTGTCAAAATCTTAGATGGGCCCCTTATTTCTGGACAAACTGAAGCAAACTCAATGTATCTCTTGTAAGGACCAAAGAGTTGAACATTTTAAAAATCTGTTTATAAAGTGTAACCCCTGTGTGTGTGGTGTTGAGGTGCATGGGTTAGGGTAGTGTTGGCTAACCTGTGACACTCCAGGTGTTGTGAAACTACAAGTCCCAGCATGCTTTGCCAATATATAGCAGCTTATTGCTGGAAGGGTATGCTGGGACTTGTAGTTTCACAACACCTGGAGTGCCACAGGTTAGCCAAAACTGGGTTAGGTAGTGCACCTCCTTCTCTATGCACTGGCTAGCCCAGGGGTCTTATCAGCAGACGTTAAGGCTGCCACACTGCTTAGGGCAGCGACTCCCCCTCCCCATTATCTATTGGCGGTCCAACTTATTTTCCTCTCATTCTTTATTATTATGGGGCTAATTCCCCTCTGTATATGCAGCCACACTGCTGCATGCAGTGACCCCCTCTCTATTGGGGTCTTCACCTTTTGTCCTCTCTGAGCCTCTTTTTTATTATTTTAGGGACTCTTTCCCCTCTTTATATGCACCCTCGCTCTGAGGTAATTTTTCCCTCAAATCTGTCCCACTTGACTTATATTCTCTCAGTTAGGATGTACTTTGGCCCCTCGTGGCAGAAACCACATTCCAGCTCCCAAATTTTTCGTGAAATCCTGGGACCACCTCCACTCTGACTGTCACTCTCCTCCCACACACTGCAGCTTATACCAGCCTGCTGTTGCTAAGCAACATCCCTGGTGTGTCTCCTCTGGGCCCTAATGCCCGGGGGGGGGGGGGGAGGGGGAACTAGGGCCTAAGTTCAGTCACTGGGAGGTACAATGTCAGAGGGGGCGTTACAAAATTAATATTTTAAAATGCAATAGGACATTAGGATTCTGGACAGCCACCTCAAGGCATCTACACATATAATGGAACTTGGGCTGTACCATGCAACAGAACAGACAGAGGAACCACAGCTCATTACAAATGTAACAAATGGCGTGTTAGTCTGTTGGTAAAAACAGGGACAGAAAATATGAAGCAATATAATTATGAAGCTTCAAATTTGTACAAAGGAAATATATATTGAAGCATAACATTAGATATGGGTAGGATGTATGCACAGATGTGGAATATTTTATCTGGAAACCGGTTACCCAGAAATCTCTGAGAAGTTCAAGATTCTAAAATATCGGAAAAAAAGTGAACACATCTCAAAAGGTGCATAAACTACGGCCAAGATGCTAGAATGCATTAATTATCGTAGGACATTGCTGGTCAGTAGCTGATGGAGAACGAAATCCCAGGACAGGAGGTAACAAAAATGGACAGGGTGAGAAGATCTTGAGATTAGGGAAAGAGGGCTGGTAAATAAGAGACATAGCAGGGCTGATACAGTAACTAAGGCAAGCAGGAGAATAGACAGACAGACAAGGGTCCGTTGTCCAGAGGGGGCAATAATATACCTATTGGTCAAACAGAGACGGGTAGTCAGTCAGACAAGAAAAATATCAGGGGGTAAATGTATCAAGCTGAGAGTTTCCCGCCGGGATTGAAAAGTGGAGATGTTGCCTATAGCAACCAATCAGATTCTAGCTGTCATTTTGTAGAATGTACTAAATAAATGATAGCTAGAATCTGATTGGTTTTTCAAACCCGCTGGAAAACTTTCAGCTTGATACATTTACCCCCGGAGTCATCTGAAAATATAAACAGGACACAAATACAACAAGGGTATCAGACAGAGTGAGGCAGTAATAGCCCAAGGATGGGGAGAGAAAAGGACCTATCACTCAAAACACTACTGGTGATCTGAGTTTCTAGTCACAGTCTTGTGCCTTTTACATTTTCCCTGTCCCCTCTGGACTGTCCTCATGTATCCTGATGCCCTTATGAGTTGGAATATCATGAGGAACATCGCAACTACAGCAGAACAAGATGAGATAAAAAGAAGAGAGCAATAAGATCAGGACAAGGCAAACAGGGGGTAAGCAGTGGTACAGAGAAAACAGTACAAAAGACAAACACGAGAACTGAGACAAAGTTCAGATACAAATCAGGGTTGGTCACAGGAACAGGCCAAAAATTGTTTGTTAGGGCGAACTCAGAATGGCGAGACAAAACACACAGAACATGGAGAGGGAGGCGAAAGAGCAGACAAGGAAGTGCAGAGGTCCTGGCCTCAAAACCTTACAGATGTCTAATATCATACACACAGAAATAATCGTCAAATACCTCCTCTAAAAAATCACCTTGAGGAGCACTGCTTAGCAAGTTTATGAGGAGGGGAATGCCAGTGACAGTAATGGAAAGGAGGTCATTATTCATTTTAGTATATTTTAGGAATGGTGCTCCAAATTATGGAAAAATCTATTTTCCTAAAAACCATAAATCTGTAGAATTAAGGATAATTGATCCCATCAGGGGTGTAACTTGAGTCAGCGGGTCTCATAGCATAGCGATGCTTAGCTATCACCACTTATAATTATTATTATTTTTATTATTATTATTATTATTATTATTATTATTTTTAAGGTCATTGAACAAGAGATTTCAGCAATAATCATAATTATACATACCGTATTTCCTCATGTATAAGACGCACCTTTTTTCCCCAAATTTTGGGTCTAAAAAAAAGGTGCGTCTTATACACTGCCAGCGCTACTTACCTGATTGCAGAAGTCGGCATCTGGTGTGAGGAGTCCCCGCTAATCAGCTCCAGCGTGTCCAGCATGTCCCCCGTTACTTTGCAGGACCTTCAGGACCTTTGCAGGCGCCTCCCACAGTCTCGGCGCTGTCAGTCACGTGACTGACAGTTCTGATGAATGCCCATGACTACGGATTCCTCCGTTTGCTCCGTTTGTCACAGCGTTGGTGACTTTAGAAAAGTCACGTAGACACGCCCCAAGACTGTGCAGTAGCGCTCGTTTTGGTCTGAATGTGGGACTATTGTAAGCTGCTGTAGTGCTCTGTGCCCCAATAAATTGCAGGTTAGTGTGCTTTGTGCCCCAATAAATTGCAGGCTAGTGTGCTTTGTGCCCCAATAAATTGCAGGCTAGTGTGCTTTGTGCCCCAATAAATTGCAGGCTAGTGTGCTTTGTGCCCCAATAAATTGCAGGCTAGTGTGCTTTGTGCCCCAATAAATTGCAGGCTAGTTCAATAACTTTATGTAATACATCTTTTTTTTCATTTTGGGCCCCAAAATTAAGGTGCGTCTTATACATGGGTGCGTCTTATACTTGGGGAAATACGGTAATTGTCAAATGAATACGAATAGCATAAGACATATTTAAAATGAAAAAAAGATAGAAAAAGTGAAAGGATATTAGGCTAATGTACACTACATCTAAATACATATGACACCTTTTCATTTTAAGGCGTTAGATTTGCTTCGGAGATTATTCTCTAGTGTCTAATCAGGTTCGCTGCACCATTTTGTCTGCAATGCATATTTTATTAGCAGTTTACTAGAACAGCAGAGCAGAAAATAATAAAAGTAATAAGGGAATTACAAAATGTGTGATATTACTAAAGTTGGCCGCAGCTGCCGAAACATCTAGAGGTGCATACTTTTATTAACGGAATGGGCCAGATTCATCTTTGGATACAACCTGCATGCAACATGCATTTAAAAAAATGGAACTTGAGTGCAGTTCCGATCGTATTCAAATGCAAGTGGATCTCACTATGGGCCTGATTCATTAAGGATCTTAACTTGAGAAACTTCTTATTTCAGTCTCCTGGACAAAACCATATTACAATGCAAGGGGTGCAAATTAGTATTCTGTTTTGCACATAAGTTAAATACTGACTGTTTTTTCATGTAGCACACAAATACTTGATAGCTTATTTGTACACTGACATTTAAAGTTGATATTTGTGTGCTACATGAAAAAACAGTCAGTATTTAACTTACGTGCAAGACAGAATACTAATTTGCACCCCTTGCATTGTAACATGGTTTTGTCCAGGAGACTGAAATAAGAAGTTTCTCAAGTTAAGATTCTTAATGAATCAGGCCCCATATGTTTCCATTTGAATCTGGGTATAAGTATGCTCTGGCTAGACATTGGGGCAGCAGGTGCCGTGCACCGGGGCCCATGGAGATAATGGGGCCCTCTGCATGGCAGATGCAGAGGGCCCGGGGTCCCTGGTTCCCTCCTCCCCGCCTCCCTGCACCGGGGCTCACAGCTCGCTAGTTCTGCCTCTGGATGAGTGTAAAAAAAAATAATATGCATTCCATGATAATCCTGCCGGCTATCAATTAGATTTTACATGGGAATAAAAGAGAAACATTGCCTGGCTTAAGGAGCAGCTGTATAACTTACCTACTTTGGTATCCGTCGCTTGACCTTTGGTAACTATAACAGATGTGAGAAGTTACTGAAAGTCAATTAACTACTTTCTTAGTTGGAAAAGCCGGGACCGGTAGGGATGTGCAAAAAATCCAGCACTTCTTGCAATTCCGCCATCCAAACACCATGACGGAGGACATTTTTTTAAAGGTCAGATAAAAAATTATTTCACACCAATATTTCTCCAAAGTAGAGAACTAGTGGAGGGTTCTGCAGTGAAAGATGTGATTAGGATTGGCAATAACAGCTGCTTCAATAAGCACTCTGACTCCTCTCATGGATAAGCCAGGGGATGGAATTTAATCTCATCTTCCATCATTTTTATTGCAGAAATTGACAAAATAATTCATTCACCAAAAAGGTAATAAATGACACACATTTAATAAGCAAATACTGACAGATCTAATGAGTAAAGGCTAAAGATGCCGTTTAACCCATCGTATAAACGCTCACCATCTTTTATCTCATCCGCTTTCCCTTATTGATAACCTGACAATATGATTTAATGTAATCTTTTACCATTTTCAAGGCATCGACTTGATAATATAATTAATCGGAGATATAAAAAAAAAAAAAGGTTAGAAACGACTGAAATTTCATACATGAATTCAGCACTGACAATGCTAATGAGAATATCCTATTTTAGGCTGCAGACCGCATTGATCTAACGATGGGAGATGTTTAATGGGCTGAGCTGGGTGACTGATTGTTACCTTTTAAATCAAATAATTATCAGCCACTTGAAATAATATAATTATGTCTGTGTTTACAGCAATATTAAGTGAGGTTCTTGCCCTTAAACAAAAATTTATAGCTAAAAATTCTATTTGCTTCTTCTTGAAAGAGTTGCATTTGGCTTTCACAAATAAATGCATACTCTACATAATTATTCATACCCTTGTTAAAATGGTCTTGTCATATATGTCCTGGGATCAGTAAAGTGGCACTAGTGCAAACTAAGGAAATGATTTACCAAGCTGCAAATTAATTCCTCAAGCCACTTTTGACAAGAGAGGACATAAGTCAAACACACTTAAAATCGTGTGGGTGTGTTTGTTATGCACTTACCTATTCGGGGTTAAGTCTCCTGTATACCCAGCCAATAAGATCCACAGGAAGGGCCCTAAGTATCCTGGGACCAATGGTGTAATGGCAATCTGACCTTCCACTGTTTGGTTTTGCAAATAGTTTTTAGCTGACTGCTCTGCTCTCTCGCCGCCACCATATATATATATATATATATACAGTATATTTTATGTTTAAATAAAACTATTACCTTTTGCCAAGTTTAAACTCGTGTCTGTGTGGTTATTTATGATATGAGTACAGTAATATAAATATGAACATACAAAGGAGGTTGGGTGAATAAAAGGAGGTACATCAGCGCTATGCAGTTTAAAAATGGAGGGGAAGGCAGTGGACAGGAGGACCAATCACAAGCTAACCCCTTCTGTCCCCGTTTGTTTGGAGTAGAGTTATAAGAGGAACGGAGAAGCCAACTATGGGGCTCCAGTTATGGGGAGCGGCACATTAACAAACTTTTTTCCGTAAGTGGCAGTGCCGCTTTAACACAGCAAATTAGGCTTTGTCTAAAAGGGTGGGGTACATATTTTCTATGACCAAAATTGCAACACTTAGTATACAGACATAAAAATTCCGATTAATATATGGCCGACAAGAAATAAATACACACTTGCCTTAAACAGACGGACAACATATCCGACACTCGTGAGATTACCGGTTTTAAAGCGGCAATGCTGGGTCACGCCACCTAATCCTAATGCTAACCCTTACCCTAATCCTAACCCTAACCATAGCCCTAAACCTAACAGTAACCCTAAACCTGAGCCTTAGATTAGATTATACAGGATGGCGGAACCTGGCATTGCCGCTTTAAAAGCGGCAATCTGAGGGTCGCCATTTTAAGTGACGACAATACCCACTACCGGCATTTTCTGTATTCATAATTTATACGAGGATTGTAGGATATATTGTCCGTCTGTTTTATGGTAAGCCACTATTAATTTCTTTTCACCCATATACAAAACGCAATTTTTATGTCGCTATACTAAGTGTCGGAATTGTGGTCATAGGAAAAATTACTACCACTGATCTAAAAGACTGTGTTTAAATAAAAAAGGATATTTGAGCTTTACTATCTTCTAGCCAAAGCAAGCTGGCAGTAATATTCTATTTTTTTTTAGACTACCTGAATGCCGGTTGACTCTGTCTCTTCACTCATTTTCATAGAACATTACTGGCATTAAGGAGGGGTGGGCAGAGGCTTAGTCTTGGATCAAATGTTACTTTCTGGTAGTATGTGTACTTTACAGTGCACCTGTGGTCTATGTACAATGGAGGAATCCACTTTGTGGTATGAAACAATCACTGAAGGATGAGATACACTGAAGAATGAGGTACGACTACTTCCACTATATGTATGTAACGGGAATACTTTAACGGGAAAATATAACTGGGTTTCTTGGGGTTTGTAGCATCACCTTCGCCAAGGTAGAATCCTTCATATACTGCAAACAAACCTGTCTCTAGTGATTATGTCATTATAGCTGAATACTTTCTTTTTAACTTTATGATGTGGTACCCTACTATATATTCAAGATGGTGGCACACTTGGGCAGGTTGATGCATTAATTGGTAAGAAGCATAAATCTGAATGCTTTCACTGGTTAAAGTATGACCTTGATGAAAACAGTTAGTTCATGGGTAAATAAGTTAATTCATTGAAGTGAAAGGTCCACTTTGTGTCCATTTTGTGCGCTGAACTAATATTCATGACAATAAGGTCTATTAATTAATCAGGAACTGTGGCAATTGTACCTTGGTATTTTCTGCCAATCAAAACGATCACGGGCCCCGGGGCAAAAGGACGCCCCTTAATCATCTGCGTGTTTATTCAAAACTACTTGCTGTCCCCACTGATCTCCTGTCAGTCGGGGACGGACGCCTGCCTTCCTAGCAACAGACGTGCTGCGGCTTCCGCTTCTGGTGCCTTTCAGGCGCATGCGCCCTACTCCGTCCCGTTGCCTAGCAACGGGACGCTACTTACCCCTCCAGCATGCCGCCTCCTGGCTCCTCCAATCACTGCTTACCCTGTCCTATTTAAACCTGGCTCTGGCGCCATTAGGGTGCCAGAGTGACAGGTTTCCTCACCTAGTGCTCCTAGTTCTTTTGCTCAAACTTCCAGACCTTCTCCCTGTGTTCCTGCTCTCCCGTTGTGACCCGGCTTGGCGACTATTCCTTCTATCTGTGTAACCTATATTGTTCCTGCGACCTTGGCTTGTTGACTATCCCTTTGGATCCTCCCTTGTACCTTGCATTCCCGATTGGCTTGACCCGGACCGTCTGACCCTTCTACGCTACACCAGTACCTGACTAGTAGGACCGCGACCTGCGTGCCCTGTGCAGCAAAGTCCAAACCTCCTTGCGGGGGTCCCTGGCGAATACCAGAGGTACGTTAGACTCCACACCTGCTAGTTCAGTAGTGCCAATACTGGTTAGTGTTCCGCTTCATTATAGTCCTCAGTAGGCCTACGGCCTGACACTTACACTACAGTGGGTAACATGAAACATCCCCCCAAAACAGCTACTAAACCCCTGACATGCTGTCGTCCTCTCACGGGATTGGTTGGTGCAGCTAGTGACGTTTGTCATCACAAAGGTCAGCTGTGTGTTCTCTAACAATAAAGAACTATATTTCAAATTCTTTTTTCTGACTTGCTTGGGCCCATTGGGTCCCCTCAGGCCCCAGGGCTTCAGCTCCGGCTAGCCCCCCTTGTTGTCGGGCCTGCTGCCACTATTAATGAGGCAATGGTTCCTAGTAAATAAATACACTGCATTGTCATGAATATTGGTTCATTCCACAAAATGGCTGCCTGCTCAGTGCGAAGGCAACAGATCCTCTCTAGCGGGTCGATAAAACATTTGAGGATAATTTGTTCTCCAACAAAAACATAATTTGCATTTTTGTTACATGAGTGGGAGCCACTACACTCAGTGGAAATTAAATTACCTATAATCTCTTCTAGAAACAGACCCCAGTGGTCAAATTGTCATAAAAATAGTTTAATACGTGCTTTCTGTGCCATAACCTTTTAGATAAAGCATCTCTTAGACGTGACTCATTTTCGGGTGCATTTGAACAGAGTCGGACTGGAGCAGGAGTATTGCGGTGTCAAACTCAATTTACTCAATTAAGTAACATTAAGTATAATTCCTCTTTTATATATTTATTAATTACGTGCTCTAAACAACAACCTATTAAAGCTTGCTTAATAAAATACCAAATCTAGTGCTTATTATCCTCACTTCTCTCATATAATGCCTACAGATAATTTTACTTAGAACTTCAATATTTTTTATCCTCTTGTACAGATTGCTCGGATATTGCTTAGAACAGGTCAATAGAGAAAGATCCCCAGTACAAAATGAATCTCTTTTTACCTTGAAGATCGGCGTCCTCTGAGAGACAGTAATAACTCAGTTCCAAGTTCGCCAATCAACACAAATAATTCACTCAAATGAGCTTTTGTGCTGTCACCCTGCACCAGACTCTCGCTTGTCTGACATATCAAAGACCGTTCTGACAAAGGTCTCTTATTAGATCACCCCCCCATGGAAGCTAGACCCTGTGTTCCTGTGACCTCTTATGAGCTTACACAAACGTTTTCAGGGCCACATGTAATTTCATCGCTGTCCAGATATTATTATCAACATTATCAATGGTGTTCATTAAATGCAAGCTTTGTTTCTGTAATGCTCGTCCACAGACGATAGCCCAGAAGATAGGTCAAAGATGAGCTGGGGCTCGCAACGACTTATCATTACAGCCATATGATTTTTATGAACTTGCATATTGTGATGCTAAAGCTAAATTTGATGTAAAGGCCCAATCGTTGTTTTAAACCACTAATCGTCCATTCTAAAAGGCCTTTAAAAGCCGTTTGATGCTGACAGTCATGAAATAATATCAGCGATAGGACCTATACACCTGAGAAACGTTGCTTTGCATCAGTTTCAATGTTGTCTGCAGTGTTCAGGAGCATTAGTTTTATAGGAAGACTAATTTAACTACACTATGGAATAGGGAAACTTTTAGACACATTACTAAATGGACAGGCAAATAATTAGATTTAGTCTATGCTTTAATTATTGTTGTTTTTAAACACCTTTTGTTTGTACATGCCCTCATTTTTTGCGTTCGGGGGTGGGGGCAGACAATGGAGGGTAAACTTTTAACCCCATTGTGTTCACCTGCAGTAAACACAAGTGAACAGAAGAGTCCAAAAGACGCTGCCTTGGCGTCGCCGCACAAGCAGCAGCCACAAGCGGAAGTGGGTATAGGGTCACTGGAACCCCTACATTCCATCCCCATACCCCAAATTTTTTTTAATGCCATTAGGTATTACAAAAACAGAAATCAGCAATTTCTATATAGTCAACTTTTATTCATTCAGTTAACCCTTTAAACCACATTTAATAATCTATTACGTTAGTAACATTATTTATATTTAACAGGTGCATACACTGTTATGATACCATGCACATTATCATCTGATTTGAAATGTAAACTAGGTGAGATATCATGAGGCCTTCAGTGGCCCTAGCTATCCAGAGTAAACTTGACATTGACCCTTGTACAAGACTTTGAGGGGAGGTATTCAATTAGCCTCCGTAACAGTCAGGAAATCACTCAGCCGCGATGTAACATCTATGGAGCGCGATAAGAAATCTGCGAAGTAGTAGTACCTGAAAATGTGCATAGCCGCGATGTTTGGCGGAACATTGACGCTAATTAAATAAACCCTTTAATGACACATGACCCATGTGTACTTATTACTTATACAGTATTTATCTCTACCCAAGACAAACACAGACCACACTGATCTACAACAGTGATACGAAATACAGGATGCCAAATCTAAACTAACCTAGTTAACTGAGCAATGGCTGGTTGTTTCAGTGACAAGCAGCTAGGCCAGTGTTGGCTAACCTGTGACACTCCAGGTGTTGTGAAACTACAAGTCCCAGCAATAAGCTGCTATATATTGGCAAAGCATGCTGGGACTTGTAGTTTCACAACACCTGGATTGTCACAGGTTAGACTCTTCTGGATCAAACATTGACCTCAAAAATGCAGCAATGGGAGGTATCTCTCTTTGCACATTCTACTTAATCAAATCCAGCATAGCTCGAGATGTATTAAGTTTTGAGTTTTGCTGTAGTTTAAAATCACCAGACATTTTTTTTTAAACAAATCACTGGATATATTAAGCAGTCAATGCAACTTCTGATTGGTCCCTCCACACCCCTCCCCCTTCTGCACTCATTTTAAAGAGGCGGACCTTAATGTTCTGCCATTTTGGTGGTAATGCATTGGTCAGGAAGGTTATTAGGGTATTTGGACTGGCTGCATACCCCAGCACTGGCCCAGCTTTTGTTGAGCCCATCTGTTTTTTCACTTTGTTAAGAAAAACAGTAAGTCACTTGCATATAAAGATCATACAAGCAACACAGCTTCTATTAAGTAGCAAAAAAGAACTCTGATTGTCTTCTGAGTACCTCTAAGTTCAGCCTTGTATAGAATCTCCTGTACTACTCCATTCTCTCTCTATACAGTAACTGAGATTTCTTTGCAGCCAGAACATGATATAAGATAAAGAGTGCTATGAATCAGACTCTTGTAACAACATGTAGTCCATCAATTATTTACTGTAACTTCCTTTTGTTAGCACTTGAAATATAATAAATAAATGTTTCATGCCTTGTACATTGGATTCACGTCTCTCAGACAAGGTTAAATTCAGCTGAAACTTGTGGGATTACTGCATTAATCCACTTTGTTCTAATTTTTCTGTGTTCTGATTCAGAATAGTAAATGGGTCAGGTGCTTAGGATGGGCACTCATGTAGAGGGATGAACATACTTACTCCCTGTCTGACTGTTCGTAGTTTTAATTATGTACAATAAATGTTGCCTGTAATTACACTACTAGGCAACCAACATGAATAATTCCAGAGGACATCTATGTGACGGCCCTTTTGGCTTTCACAAATCACAGGCCAGGTCCAGAAGCTTCAATGTCGTCTTGTATCTCCCCTAACTGCTCTCTAATAGGGAGGTCCACTGCAAATACAGTGATTACAATACCATAAAAACAGCCCATCTCATAATTATGGGGGTTACAACTAGGACCCAGAGTCCCTGGGAGTAAGTGTGATACTATTCCTTATAGTACACAATAGTTCCTAATGAATACTGAAATTAATTACATCACAACTCAACATTTATACAAATATATTTAAATACAGGAGTTTATATATGTATTAGCATTATATAGATAGATAGATAGATAGATATGAGATAGATAGATAGATAGATAGATAGATAGATAGATAGATATGAGATAGATAGATAGATATCATCATCATCATCATCATAGATATGAGATAGATAGATAGATAGATAGATAGATAGATAGATAGATAGACAGATAAATATGAGATAGATAGATAGATAGATATGAGATAGATAGATATGAGATAGATAGATATCATCATCATCATCATAGATATGAAATAGATAGATAGATAGATAGATAGATATGAGAGACAGATAGATAGATAGATAGATATGAGATAGATAGATAGATATAATCATCGTCATCATCATAGATATGAGATAGATAGATAGATAGATAGATAGATAGACAGATAAATATGAGATAGATAGATAAATATGAGATAGATAGATATGAGATAGATATGAGATAGATAGATAGATATGAGATAGATATATATAGATAGATAGATAGATAGATAGATAGAACAAATCCATGTACTTCCCATAAAAACAGATTTGGGGCAGCACGGTGGCTCAGTGGTTAGCACTTTCGCCTCACAGCACTGAGGTCATGAGTTTGATTCCCAACCATGGCCTTATCTGTGTGGAGTTTGTATGTTCTCCCTGTGTTTGCGTGCATTTTATCCGGGTGCACCGTTTTTTTCCCAAAATCCAAAAACAGGTACCGTACATACTCGAGTATAAGCCGAGGACCACAGAAAACTGGGAAAACTTATTGACTCGAGTATAAGCCGAGGGGGGGCTTTTTCAGCATAAAAAATGTGCTGAAAAACTCGGCTTATACACGAGTATATACGGTAGGTTAATTGGCTGCTCTCAAATTTACACTAGTCTCTGTCTCTATGTTTGTATGTGTCTGTATGTATGGGAATTTAGATTGTAATCTCTTATGGGGCAGGGACTGATGTGCATTCTCTATACAGTGCTGCGGAATTAGTGGTGCTATATAAATAAATGATGATGATGATTTGCAAAAAATTACTTATAAAAACTGATACACATGTAAAATGTGCTGTAAATCATAACAACCAATCACAGATGTGCTCTCATTTTGTTCTGTACTTAGAAAGTATCTGACTAGTTGTAAATCACCTATTTTTGCATTTGCCTGTGCACTAGGCAACAGGAATAAGTGGAGCCTAACTCCTGCTCTCAGACCTTACTTTACATTGATTAGATTAGATTAATCTAATTTCAGACTACACCAGCCTGGACTTTACATGTTACAGAAGTGAACTGTTATAGATTTAGAGCGAGGGCTCCATGAAGACTTGTGTGGTGATTTGCTTCACAAGCCTGATATGATTTCGGTAATTCGAGTTAGCAGGCTGAGATTTGATTAAAGGATTTCATTAGATTTTTCAGTCAAGAACTAAAGGGGTCTATTTATTAAAGGCAAAAAGCTCTATAGGCAGCAAAAACTGGCTTCACCCTATACGTCAAAGGGTCGCAGAGATTTGCTGATCTCATCGGCATTAGTTACCTCATGCAAATTAGTATTTTTAACATGCATCACAAGAGCACATGTGCCGCTGCAGTACTGTTCTGTTATCACCATCTCAGGATGCCGATGACGGAAGAAAATCTTTGAATAAAGCACTTTTTCAAAGGTCAATATTGGTAAGATAAGATCCTCTAGTGATTGGACCAATTTCAGTTTTTAGAACCATTTTCTTATATTAATCTAGGCAGCGAAGCACATCAAGAACAACAACAGTACAAGTAATATTTTTTTAATTACAATAGTATCATTACAGAAATTAAGAAAAAAATTTCAATTTGCTTTCAGAATGGTGGGCAAAACAATAAGAACGGAGAGAGAGTTAATTAAGTGGTCTGAAATGCAAGGCTGCCGTTCCACCCAAGAAAGGGTCAGCTGCCTTGTGAAAGATAAATCTCTCACATGGAGAATGAACTGGCAGCTGATTCCTTCTGCTACCTGCCAACTTTGTTATAAAAATATAAGCAAATATGTTAGTGTTTATTTATAGGGCATATGCGTATTCCACCATGCAGTGTATTCTGGATATGAAAACCACTGGCACTGAAATAACTCTTAAACAAGACAAATATTTTGGCAGCTTATTATACAGTGGCGCCAAGTATAAAAGCCCTATTAAATCACATAAATCATCGTTTACAAAGAAGCCATTTTAAAATTGTTTTAAGCCAGAGGTGTCTGAATTCAGTCCTCAAGAGCTAGCAACAGTTCATGTTTTCAGGATTTCTTTAATCATACACAGGTGAGTCATACTTGCCAACCTCTTTAAAGTTCTTTCCTGGGAGATCCGAGGCAGGGGGGCGTGGTTGGAGGGTGGGAGAGGGGCGAGGCGTGGTGAATTGCGTCATTCTGGCCACGCCCCCGTGACAAAATGCATTTTTTTGACGCGGAGGCGAGGCCAAAATGACGCGATTCACCGCGAATCGCGTCATTTTGACAGCAAGAGGCCATTTGCGGGATATTTGCCTGCTCTCCCGGGGGTCCGGGAGATCTACCCGAATTTCGTGAGTCTCCTGGACATTCCGGGAAAGTTGGCAAGTATGAGGTGAGTTAATCTATTTGGCTCAGTAATTATCCAACCTGTTTCTCTACAGACAGAAAGCCAGAGAACATGACCTGTTGGTAGCTCTTGACCACTGGGATTGATATCTTCTGTTTTAAAAACAATTCTAAAATAAAATAATTGTTGTGCTTTTGGTTGTTGCTCTTTTTACAGTAACCAGACAATATTACCAACTTGACAAATCTATTTATATTTATTACTATAAAGGAATGCAATACAGAAATGGAAGTGGCTCAATCAATTTATTGTTTCAGAGCGTGAAAGGGTGGGGTTATCCAGCAAGGAAACAATATCAGTGGTATCAGTAGCTTATGGGGAGTGATGGTCCTCTACTGCCATTTGGAGGCTCCTGGGGTACCTTTTGGTAAGCTAGCTCTCAATTTAAAAGCACATGAATGTATGAATGTTAGGACCACCCTATTGGCAGAAGCACCTTGACGGGGCGGGTGGCTTACCATACATTTGCAAATGTGAGTAACTGAGAATTCTGCATTTTTACGTACAAGTAGAATAACAGCTTTTTTACTGGTTCACAGCAGTGTGCGGGGGATCTTTCTGTAATTTTTCCTATATATGAATGAACCAAGATTTTTTTTATGTCTTTAACGATACAGCTGCAATGAGAGTGTAAGGAATTATTGCATTGGCGTGTCCCTGCTGGCAACTCTACCGACCTGTCCATTTCATGAAGTACATTGAATGGTAGATATCGCATGTATTGCATGTTCACGCACACTGGTTCTGATATGAGGTGGAGGTAAATACACTGTTAACTCCTTTTAGCAACACAGAAATAAAAACATCTAACAAATCTAACAGGACTCCAACACCAATTGGACCTAGCATTAAGAAGCATATAAGTATAAGTATCAAGCATTCACCTGGGTTGCCCTCACTGCATGCTGGCAAGAAGAAAATGAAGTTGCCAGTAGTATGATTACCCAACCTTGTTGAGGAAATTATTACTTTTGTAAAGCTCATCTAAAACTCTATTGTTGTATTCCAGTAGCACTAACAGGGAAAAAGTTGGGATAAAACTCAACCATGCTTTGATCAGCCTAACACTCAACTGAGACTGTGCAACCACTTGGTAAGCTACAGGTAGGGGCAGGCTGGCAAAGTTCAGCCCGGGGGGCAAGACTTGACTCAGCAGCCTATTAGGAACATTTTAAAGGGAAAAAATGCAGGTGGCCCAGTGACCCAGCCCAAGGTAGCCCCCTATGGGACCAGCAAGGGGGGCAGATGTCCCCCAGCCAGCCTGCCACTGGCTACAGGACGTTGAGGGTACACTTGTCTCTTTTCTTTTTGACATGATAGCTGTAAACCACAATTTAGCATAATAAACAAAGTGCATTGTCAAAGCATCAAGACTACATACAAAACATAATTATCATATATTCAAACAGCATTAATCAGGCTTTTATATTTTCATCTCAGCAATATAATTATTTGTCAATTTTATTTTGATGATTTACAATTTAATAATACTGATTAACATCGCAAAACATCCCAGATCATTTTACTAATTTTAGCATAAGGCGTCATCTAACAGGAAGCAAGTAGTACATTGCAATACAACATATGTGTATATATTAAAGATTATTGTAAAGTAATAATAAAACTTCTTACATTTTTAGTGGTTGAATAGTTGTATTTGTTAGTGGGTTTTTGAGTGAAAGATGTTCTAGATGTGTTTTGCAAAATACAAAGAGCTCCTTGTACTCGCACCATATTCTGTATACTTATGCTGTACGATGTATCACCCCAAGATCAGGGCCTCCAGGAGGAAATTCAGGCCTCAGTGTAATGGAATGTTGGCCCCCATCACCCCCAAAAGCCGTGGTACACGCAAACATAGGGGTGCCACCCGTCTCCATTTTCCACCAGTCAGTCATCCAGCTAGAGATGGGAGAATAGGGCCAGAGGTGTGTTGACCAATTGAAATTTGCCACTCCATGGCCCCTAACACAGGCTTGGGCCCAGGTACAATGCACCAACTTCGCTCTCTGCACCCTTCCCAATTTTCCCTACATAAAAGGGAATTTAAAAAAATATATCTAGATGACTGTTTTGTCAGACGCCTTCCCCGCACTGCTCCTGGGCGCCGGGGAACGGCTGCCTGCTTGCCTTCTTGCTCACGTCCCGTTGCCTAGCAACGGGACGCTCTTTTACGGATGTCTGCTTTCCTCCAGAGCACGCATGCGCATTTCAGCAGTATCCCGTTTCTAGGCAGCGGGACGCTTTCTCCGTACCTCCGTCGGCGGTCAGATGTGCTCTGAACGCCGAGATTCTTCTCTCCCAATCAGGATCCTGCTACTTAAGGACCCCACTTCCACTGGCACATTGCCAGAGTATTGGTTCACCAGTCTCCAGCGTTCCAGAGTCCTTATCCTTGTTCCTGTTTATTGCTATTGTTCCTGACCTTTGGCTTGCTCTTTGACTACCCCTTTTGGCTTTGTGATTCGGTCCTGCATTGTCCGCTAGTTCCTGACCTCGGTTTACTCTGACAATTCTTCTGGTTTACCCTTTTGTACCTGGTCTCGGCCATCCTGTGTACACTCCTTTGCACTGGTGACTAGCTGGGAGAACCACGACCTGTGCACCTCACGCAGCCAAGCCCATACCTCCTTGCGGACGTCCCTGGTGAATACCGGGGGTGTGTTAGACTCTGCACCTCTCAGTCTAGCTGCATCAATACCAGTCAGTGGCTACCTCCGTACTAATTACGTGACATGTTTAAGGAGAAGTTTGTATGCCATGACCCTCATATCTAGGTATCTTTGGCCTTCACTGTCTGCATTAAACCCAACAATAGCTGATTTTCACTGCACTGCCCTGATTTCTTGTTGCCTAAGAAGTGTGGCCTACTGGATATGGGGTATGACATCATAAGAAATGGATGTGGCCATGTGAGACAAGCATGGTCTACCTGAGTCGAGAGCACTGGAGGATGATGACAAAAGTTGCATAGACCATAATCTAAATCACCTCCCTCCATAAAACAAATCACTGAAAACAATAACATGATGATATTGAATGTAGAGGCAAAACAGTCTTTTTTGAAATCCAATGAGCCAGTGAATGGACCCGTTAGTGTCAGAAAACAGGCACTTTATTACTGCAAGACAATATTTGTACATACAGCGTTTCCTCCAAGAACATTTAGGGGTTCATTTATCAAGCTTTAAATCATGTGCATGGTTTAGGGAAATGTATGTATTGGGGCTAGTCAACAAAAGTCTAAAACAGGAGATATCTCCTGCATTATACTAAATATAATACCGCAGTCCCCATTATCCTCAACTGGGACTTTTTGGAGCTTGACCCCGATCACTAGCTCCATCTGAAAAAGTATGCTGTGGGGACAGGATTGGGAAAGTACTACTTAATTTTTAGAGAGCAGTCCTCTAATTACACTAATTAGTACAAATTAATCTATTTTGTAGATAACCTTCAAAAAAGTCAGAAATCGTTTTAAGGACCAAACTAAAAAAATAAATAAAAAAAATGTCTATGTGAATATAATCCTGATTACATTTTATTTTTCACCCATACATTTGCAAAGGATTTTGCTGATACTAGGCAGTTATGGTTATATGCTATAGCAACCTGTCTCTGACTTGTTGGTGACAGGCTTCCCTTTTGGCATTGATATATGTTGTGTGCTGTAGGCCTGTGTATAAATATAAGAGCTAAGCACACACAGTAATAGACCTGCTAACATTAATAGTGCTGTGACTAATCCTTGTATCAGTAAGGAGCCAAAAGTAAGTATTCTATAAATAGTGCTATGCAGTAAGATGCTAACATAGGAAGGGTGCAGTGTTTGCATGCATGCACCAATACTGACCTCATCAAATCCTACGCAAGGAATATGACAGGTGTGAGACAGAAGAGTGGAAACAGCTGGGAAATAAAGATATAAAAGTTCAGTAGGGAAAAGAGAAATAATAAACGGCTGTAAGACAGGGGCTAAAGACAGAGAAAGAAAAACAGAGACACTTGCAGTGATGACAAAGACCTTGAAAATGGGTTTAGGTTGCTGTACACCCCTTCCAGTCCAAACTGTGTTTAATATTGCTTGGATTGTAGTCTGATAACTATCTACGTATGTATTTTATATCTATTGTATATTCTTAAATGTTGCCAGGTGGGGTTTGCCTCCATGCTACTCTTATGTAAACATGCCTTTTGTGTGTTGTAATACGCCTCCTGGTCGTTGCGTTACACATAGGCAGCAGTCGTCCCACAGTTTCACAACCAACTTAGCAGACATGCTGGAGCCACACACTGCAGGGTGCCTGCAAGTGAGCTGAGGACTTTGGGGAGGTCCACAGACAGCCCCTGCTAAGTAAGAGGGGTTTCAAAAGACACAGTGCAGAGAGGGACTATCTTCTGGACAGTGGTTACTAGGAGTCACTACTCCTGTTGAACTGGTCCAGGATTGTGCCAATGTGCACATCAAAGTCTCAGAGGACTGTGCTTTCGTTGTGGCCCTTAAAAAGCAGGAGGACATGGAGCTCAGTCCCTATCAAGTGGGTGGAGCGATGAGTGTGTCCCAGGGTTGAGGAGAAATCTGGCTCAGCAGCTAGGATTGGGCATCGAAGTGACTGAGAAAAAAACAATGGTGAGGAGACTGGCTGTGTAGCTGCACAGGAGGTTTCTGTCCTTCCTGAGGTGGCCTTAAGACACCTGCGTTACGGTTTGACAGATGTTCCGCCCCAGTCAAACTCCCCACCAGCCACTGTCCTTGGCAGGTCCAGCATTAACTTCTTGGTAAATTGTGGCAACAGAAGATTTTCTGTCACTGCTATAAGCAAAACCAGCCCTATCACAACTTAATAGACCCATAAGACTATGTATTTCCTATATTTATTTAACACCTAAAAAATCACCAATTATTTTTGCATGTGCAAACAATCAAACAAAAAAAAACCCAGGAATAATATACACTGACTTCCCTCCCAAAAGAATATTGGCTGAAAATCCGGAACCCTGATTATATTTAAATTTATTATACGTGACATAATGGAGATTGTAGGGCTCCGAGGCTCAAAGAGACGGTATTGCGCGTGACATGCTTAGATGTCTCAGCTCAGCTAAGTGTCCCTGGAAATTATTTTCAAATGTTGGCAACCACGCACTTGTTGGTTTTAAATTTAGGTACGTTATACATATTTGCTCCAGACCAATCAGTATGTAAGAAATAGACCATGCACGCGTTTGTCACATGAATGGTTCCATGACAAATACTTAAGTCATTGAAAACAAAACACACCTTGATAGCAGAATCACGCCGTACGAGCAACTTGCTTAAGTTTAGCCATCTTCAAAGTGTTTCTCACTGTTAATCTCATGTCAGATCACTTAGGAAATCCCAATTCAGAAATGCAGATCTTGGCTGATTGTCATATCCTAGAGGGGAGATCCAAGTGCCATGTGCGAGGGGCGTGGCAAGGCAATTGACATCATAGTCCCGCCCCCTTTGCACTGGGGCAAGGGGGGGGCATGGTGAGGCGTTTCACTGGAGATCACGTCATCAAATCCCCACCCACTGCATTAGTGAATATCTCTGGCCTGTCAGAAAGTGTTATTGCTTACTGGGAATTTGGAACTGGTTGGGTGGACCTGAGCAGGGTTTGGAGGGTCAGAGTGTTGTTTGAAAAAATTCAGGGCCTACTTTGTCCAATTTTGCTTTTTTAAAATATTTAGAAGTATAGCAATGTACTTAGTAAATGTTGTAGGAGGACATGCGCATGACAACAAATTAACGTTTCCTGAAGGTATAAAACCCATCGAAAAATGTGCCTGCTTATTCAGCTGGCAAGATCCGCGCTTTACTAATCAGGTTGAAGCTTAATAGAACTTTGCAGATATTTTAATAAATATTTTAAATAAACACTTTAATAGACATTAAGAGAAAAATAAAGTCGAAATAAATGTAATTAATGCAAGGATTCATATGTCCCCAGACATGACTGTGTAGCAGAATCTTACACAACAGGCCTCTTCTCTGGCACCGTGCACAGATCTAATTAGGAACAACCATCTTTTGTTTGCAGTCATAAATGCAATAATGAAAAGCAAAATCTGTTTTTAGCACTGTAAATACAACTAGTAGATCTGCTGACTTTCTGTCAGCCTTTTTTTTCTACTATTGTGGAAATATCTGCGACTGCTGAGGATGGAACATTAGCTAGGAGAGTTTACAGTGAAGCAGAGTGCAAAGAGACCATTGACAATAGTATTTGTCATAACGTCCCTACTACCCAGGCACAATCATTACAGAGCTTAGCTCTTTTCTTCCCAATGCCTTTAACATATTGATTTCTTTTTAAATAGACCCTCTGGGGTATATTTACTAAACTGCAGATTTGAAAAAGTGGAGATGTTGCCTATAGCGACCAATCAGATTCTAGCTATCATTTTGTAGAAAGCACTAAATAAATAACAGCTAGAATCTGATTGGTCGCTATAGGCAACATCTCCAGTTTTTCAAACGTGCAGCCCCCCTCCACCCACTTCAATGGATTCAACAAATTCGGTAGTCTCCGGGAGAGTAGCCATTTATATGTCAACCTACAATCCCTGGGAGCAGGGCCACTGAGAGGCATTATATGTAATATGTAAATATTACATGCACCACAGACGTAGCACTGAAGCTCTATGTATGGTAGTACATAGATCCTATAGAACAGATTTTTTTTACATGATATGGTTAGATTAGTCAATGGTGCAAATCTGCAGAAAACCAAAGCAACCAATCAGCAATTAGCTTTTATCTAGGGCCGGTTAGACATTAGGGCTCATTTACTAACACTGCATTTAATGGTAATGAACTTTTACTTGTCTAGTACAAATGAGTCAATGAAATCAACAGCCTGATTGGTCATTATAGTTTTACTGCACCTATAAGCAATGTTAATAAACAAGCCTCAGTGTACTTTAAGAGGGAACAATTAAATAGCTGTGTGGTGCCCTTACCACATTCTATTCTCTTAAGTAATCTAAAGATAGACAGTAAACCTATAACAGGTGCTTTTAAAAATATTCTTAAATGTGTAGAAAAATGTGCTTCTCATCTATTCTGTTCTCACATGTTTTTCTCTAGTTTTTTTTTAAATAGACTTTGAAGTAATATGATGGAGTTGACAGATTGAACAAGAAAACTTTTCCTTGAAATTACACTTTCAAAACATCCTCCACAGCCGGTGCCTAGCGTACTTGTCACAGGTACAGCCCAGTCATATCACGAGATGTGACATGCAGGAATTCTTATAGAACACTGAATAAAGTATTACACAATAGGGTTCCAGAATGTCTGAAATCAATAAGACATTAGTACAGTTATGTACTTATATTTAGTCTTTGTATAAGATTTTACAATAGATTGCAAGTCATTGAGTGCAACCAGGCTTTAAATGTTAAACGTTTTCGCAATTTACAAATATTATGACATTCTCTAGTGAGGACAAAAAAGGTGAGTCAAGAATCACAAACATAAAGAATACACTATTCAAAGTGTAACAGAACTACAAGTGAAAGTAAACATATTGTCATTATTTTTTTGGCCTCTGTTAAACTTAAAAGGGGACTATTACAACATAAGAATACTAACCAAACCAGCACTTGAAGAATTCATACAAAACAGTGTGAGCAATTGTGGATGATTTAAAAATCACTGTGGAACAATGGGGAGGGGGAACAAGGAAGAAACCTTGGTGCAAAAGAAAAAGACAGGGATGAAGAAAATATAATAAATGAATCATGAAAAGGAACGGTAGAAGGGAGAAGGTAAGAGGAATGGGATAAGGGGAAAAAGGGGAAGGAAGAAAGGAATAAGGTAAAGGCTGTTGGAAAGTAAGATGGGAGAGAAGAAAGGAAGAAAGGGAAAGGATTCAGGAAAGGAAGGAAGGAAAAGGATGCAGGAAATTAAGAAAGGAAAGAGAGAAGCAGGGAGGGAGAGAATTAAGGAAGAAAAAGGGTGTAGGACAGTAAGGAGGGAAAGAAGGAAGGAAGGAGTGAAGGAAGGTAGGTATAGGAAAGGAGGAAACATGGAAAATAATTGGCAAAAAGAAACAGGAACGGAGAACATGAAACAAAAGAATCATGAAAGGAACAGGAAGAGGGAGAAGGTAAGAAGAATGGGATAAAGGGCAAACAGGAAAGGAAGGAAGGAAAAGGATGGAGGAAAGTAAGGAGGGAATGAAGGAAGGAAGAAGTGAAAGAAGGTAGGTGTAGGAAAGGAGGAAAAATGGAAAATAATAGGCAAATAAAAATAAAAATACAAATGAAATGCAAAATAGAATGAAGAAAGGAAAGAGAAGAGAGAAGGTGCAATAAAAAAAGTAAATAGAAACAGGAAATAAAAAGGAAGCAATAAGTGGAAGAAAAACAACAATTCGATTTTTGCCCTTTGCATTCTGGTCACATATCCTACTATTAAGTTGTCTTTCACTTGTCTATTTTGGGGAATATTAATGTGTCCAAGAACTCTCAGTACAGAAACTACTTTGCTGTTTAACTATGATCACTAGGTACAAGCACTCAGCATGTAATGCCGGGAATAGACTTGTCTCAGCCAGCCATAAATGCATTACAGAACCAGCATGTGTCATAAACTTTAAGACCGTCCGGGTGTAATATTCTCTGACGAACTTACATTTACGCTAAATTCTAAAGCTGCTGTTAAGCACAATTTGAAAAAAAAGTGCATTTTCTAAATGGTAACTCCTGTATTTTTGACAATTGATGCCATTAAACACCATTTGGAATTGTACTAAATCCAAAGGGACATCAATGCCATTCAATGAAGGGTTAACGCTGCTTCTGCCCCAACATGCCTCAAGTAATATTTGCATTAGCGCATGAGAGAGCAGAACACGTCCACGATAAGGGACAGCTTCCAATAAGATGTTTTTCTGTGATTTACTCACAACTGCCGGAGACCTCTGCAGCTCCCTGTGTAGAAGTGCAGATAAGTGGAACAGCGCTCAGCTTAAGTATCCGAGTGACAAGGAATCCCCAAAGGACCTTGATAAGCAGGACACTTCTCTCCCATCATCTCCACAACATCAAATGCCTGTCTCCGCCACAATGACATGACCATTTATACTGTGCTGCCTTTAACCACTTGCAGATAGCGATTGGCAATCTTTCTAGGATTTACAGGAATATGTAGAGGGTGTCTATTCTCACATGTAAGCAGCTGGGCAGATCACAGTTTGCCAAATTCTTTCCAAATCCCCCCCCCCTACTTCTTCAGTGTTGGAAAAAGGAGGGGTATAACTTTCACAGAATACAACAAGTATACACTCATGTATGGAAATCAATTTGATCAATGCAGATATAAAATTATTAAAATCTTATTACCCTATTCATCCGAACCTACCACCGCTATGAGTTATTTTCAAGCTAGTAGTTAAGTTCTCCCTAATCTTATATATATCCCAGTACAATTCAACTTAAATTAATCAGAGTTATTGTTATCCAAACAATCCCCTGTATTTCAGTTACGTAACATTTGGTAACTGTTGTGAAACCCCATTATCAGCGAATTATAACCCCTCTACCAAACCTGTGGCACAGGATGTTTTTCACCATTAGCAGCCAACTTTCCCAGAACCACACTGTTCACTGGTACTTGGATGGCCCCTGGACTGGATCCCAGTAGTATATAGTTATCATCAGCCATGAGTGAGGTAGAGTTAAGGAGACTCGCAGCTATAGAGCCACGCATAGATAAAACAAGACAGGACACAAAAGAGAATAGTCAAGCAGCAGGCTGGGTCAGCGGACAGGAAAGGGACACAAGATCAATTTACAGTCGGAGAGTTCAAGGGCAGATAGAGATCCAACAGTAAAGGATCCAGTAAAAGTAGGCAAGGTTAAACACACTAAATCCAGCAGCAGAAGATATACCGATTTATATAGAACAAAGGTACAGGAAATAGCCTAGGTAAACCTAACACCAGCAAGGCAGTAATGGCAAATTACTGTTTTTATGTTGGTCCTGGCCAATAAGCCTCTGGGTAGAAATCATGTGAGTAGGAAGTGTTGACTGATCAGCTGCTGGGTAGTGATCAGTAATGAGTCTAGCAAGAGCTGATGAATCAGCTGCAATGTGAAAGCCCCGTTAGCAGCTCAGAAAGCAAGGTGAGCATGGTTTCCTACCAACCTCCAGCATACAGAGACACAACAACTCTGACATACAGCAGAATCTGGAATGGAGTTTAAGACAACAGAGCAGCAAAACATAATAGTAACCAACCTATCTAGAATGTGAATGTGTTAAGAACACAAAGGCAAAACATTATTAAATTGAATATCACAAATGGTCACAATGTTTAAGGCATAAAAAACCCCCAAGATATCACACAGTAATAGTATTATACAAGTTTCTTCAAAAAAATATGGAGGAAAGCATAAACAGAAAAAAAACATACAGTTTCCATTCTGTTGTGAGCAGACTCACAAATAAGGACCAGTTCTCCAATACAGATTGACCTCCAGAAATATGACAACCTCTTACAATTTTTAAGGAAATTTAAACACATATTTCCTGCCCACCCCTCCCCCTCCTGTAGGGTCACCCGAAAAGGCAGTGCATATGATAATAGGGGGGAAATTCGCATTGTACAGTGGATCACAGTATATTTAGGAGTCACCAGAAATTCTTATACAGACCATAAGTTTCCTCTCAAATATCACAGAATAATACGTGCAATCCAAAGAGTATAATTTTACCTACATGTAGGCATGAAACAGCATTATAAAATAATGATTATTTGGGACAATACTCAGTTCTAGTAAATAAAATATAAATAAGGGGACATATTTAATGAGATGGTGCTACATGCATAAATGTGTCACCATCCATTACAACCAATGATACATTTCCTATCATTTTATAAAACATACTAGAAAAAGTACAGGTTTTTATTGGTTGCTAAGGGCTACACATTTCTTGATACTTAGCAGACAAATCCCCTGCACCCACTATACTTTCATTTCTGCGCAGGGACAAGCATGAGTTGAAGATTAAAAACAAAAATGTGCTCTGACCCATGTCAAATGCATTTTAGAAAAAGTAATTCTTCCACTTTAATTGGTGATACATTAATTTTTGAGACACTAATTACCAAGAAGTAAAATCTTCACTGCTGTCTCACCATGTGTTATCTGTTTCGTAACCATTTTTAATCAATGCTTAAAGGTTTTTGTTTTGTTTTTTTTACTTTATTTATTCCTGAATGTTCATGAAAACATATGGGCATTAGTTATTATGCATCGGGAAGCTAATTTCTCTGCATGTGTTTGCATCTTTTAACAGTGTAAATAAACACCTGTACAAATATAAAGATTTACTTGCAAGTTACTCCATCAGAAACTTAGTAACATAATCCAGACTATAAATGGTATATAGATTTCTGTCTAATGGTCACATATCTACGTTTATCCTGAGGACGTAAAAGGCAATTTAGAGTTGTACACAAGTGCATTTGCATGTTGTAAGTTTACTAAAAAACATTGTATGCGCACAACTTGGACCAGTTCCACTGACACCTAACTAATATCTAAAAGTGGTGCTTCTAGAGGCCTTACAGGGGCATTCATGAGCAAATACAGTAAGGGCATGATGATGCAAATTAACCACGCCCCTCTAAACTGCATACTGAGGAATAGGGTTATATCAGAAGTGTGCATTTTGTAAGAGTATTTTTTTGCACCTATAATAGGTAACGGGTGTAAATTTGCCAACATACGTGCAACTCTTAATCACTGCCATTGTGTTTAAATGTTGACTTCTGTACGCAATACCTGCTGTCATTTCCAGTTACAGGACTTTTTTTGGGCTGCACCTACTTTGTGGAATTCCCTCCTTCGCACAATAAGACTTTCCTCTAGTCTTCACACCTTCAAGCGTTCTTTGAAAACTCACCTTTTCAGGCAAGCTTATAATATTCCTCAACCAGCCTCTTAACCTCCCTAGGTTACCATATTGCCACTCTTTACACAGCTAGCACAAGACAACAACCCTCTTACCAAGATTGCTGTGTGACTGATCATACAGCCCACTAAGAATTTTTTACCTTTACAATTTGGCTGGACCAATATACAATATGTAGCACTTAACCTTATGTATCAAACTCCCATTGTCCCATAGATTGTAAGCTTGCGAGCAAGGCCCTCTTACCTCTCTGTCTGTCTGTATTACCCAGTATTTTTTATACTGTGTTTATTCCCAATTGTAAAACGCTACAGAATTTGCTAGCAGTATATAAATAAACAAGTGATGATGATGATGATGATGACTTGTTTGAATCTAAATTTATATGAGCAGTGGACAGGGGTTAACATGCATTTCTGACATTTATTGAAGTAAAAATTAAATGTAGTCCAAAAAACTTTGTGGAACAGCGCCCCCTCACTAACTAATTATCATGAAAAATGGAAGACCAATACCTCAGCTTTACCAATTTCTGAACATTAATGCTGACCCTATTTTATTTAACATACAAAGCTATGCAAAACATACAGGGAACATGTAACGAATGTCTCAGGAAGAGAGCCCTGGGGTGATGGATATACGTGTTAGTCTGGTTTAGCGCTGGCCAAACAGAGGCGCGGAGTCTATCGGGAACCCCCGGTCTTCACCAAGAACCACCGCAAGGCATGATGGACTTTTGCGGCCTGAGAACATGCAGGTTGCAGCCCTCTGATCAGTCACTAGGCGTAACACAGCGGAAAGAAAGTGAATTCCGAAAGCAGGTCACATGTACCAAATTTTATAATCATGCTGCAGGTAAGGTGTTTGTTTATTCCACTATTATAGGGAATTTTCTCTATAGACTTACCAAGTAAAAGATTTTAGAGGTAACAGGCTGTCAGGATTGTTTCATTGGCATATCTGTATACTTTGCTGCTTTCACAGAGGGTATGGTTTCTCTTTGTTATACCATTTTAACCAGGGATGTATGGTACTGTGAGCTAAAACACAATTCCATTATTTCTCATGAGAGCTGGTTCCTTATAACTTGTGCATCCAGTCACATTATTCTGCACATAATATCATCGCCATCCTGCCAAACTTGTCGATAATTTGGTCAAGAAACATTTTGAGGTTTTTCGGAACTTCAACTTTTTGTAAAGTAAAGCAAGTAGATTGACTATTGATAAATGTAAAAAAAAATATTGTCACTTCCCCTATCAAGCAGCCAGTGCACTTGATCATCTGGTGCACTGATTCATTAGTGAGCTGTCCTTTAGCTGGCTTCCTTATTGCTTTGGGGGTTCCTATGTCCTAGATGTCAGTATCACATAGATGCAGTTCATATATCAGTCCTGCGATCCTGCTTGGTGGTGTTGATCACTCCTTTGCACTTCAGCTGGTAAATTTGTCAGTGATATTTCCTTCTACAAGAGGGTGACTAACCTTTGCAATGACATTTGTGTGTGTATGTATATATATATATATATATATATATGTATATGTGTATATATATTAATCTATATATATATATGTATGTATATATATTAATATATATATATATATATATATATATATATATATATATATATATATATATCTGTTATATATATATCTGTGTACACACACACACATATATATATATATATATATATATATATATATATATATATATATATATATATATATATATACTACTGGTATCTTTATGGTGTATGGGAAAGAAACTATTCCTTCTTAGGGCATATTCTGTCCATTACATACGGGAACTCTTTCTATCTAACTTTGGTCAATGTGAGAGACGGTTCTATTGTTAGTGATGTGATGCATGCCCTAATGCCGCACCCACGCTGGCGATAAATGTAGCCTTAATACCTGAAGTGTTGTCATCCTCTTTTATAGCCCTTTTGGCTTTCTGTTGATTATTGTATTCTGTTTTGCACATAAGTTAAATACTGACTGTTTTTTCATGTAGCACACAAATATCAACTTTAAATTTCAGTGTATAAATAAGCTATCAAGTATTTGTGTCAGTATTTAACTTATGTGCAAAATCGAATGCTAATTTGCACCCCTTGCATTGTAACATGGTTGTGTCCAGGAGACTTAAATAAGAAGTTTCTTAAGTTAAGATCTTTAATGAATCAGGCCCCAGGAGATGCTACTGTACTTTGGCCTCTTTGATCTTTCTCAAGCCAATCATCTGGGAGTAGAATAGACTTGGCCTCTTGTGTATATGACCATGTATCTTCAAGTTTAGCTGCATCTTCACTTTAAACTTCCACAACTGGTAGTTCTGGTTGGTCAGATTGTCCACTGTCAGCTTATTAAAGTGCTGTTAACAGACATTTTTCTTAAGTTTCAGACTTTCACTGTTGTTCTGTTATCAGCAGCTAAATCAGGGGAAAAAAGTTCCCAAAAGCCCTGTAAATCACCATAAGAAGGGTGAAGCAGCCGCCCAAAACGTTATGGGTCATGATACCCACCTGATGAATTTTTGAAGTATATGCCGCCTTTGAGGCATGTTCTCTGCCACTGTGAAACATGGAGGTGCAAAGCGGGTTCGACTAAAAGTATAGGATGAGACCCAACGACCGCCAGCTCTGAGTTGTTGGAGAACTCAAGTGGAAAAGGCTGTGCTCCCCCCGTGCAGAGCAAAGAACGTGCTTACAAAAGTGCTTTTTCTGACCCATTATCTCACTTCAATAATCAAAGGAAAGAGTGTTTCTGTACTACCCAAAAATTAGGCTCTCTGGAGCGTCAGCCTTGTACTTTACTAATAACATCCTCATTCTACTCATCACCTCCCCTCTGTCTGTGACATCTTCTGCTCCACTGCAAACGCAGCCAGTTGTTTCACAAACCCATTGCGCCTTGGCATAAATCTTGTGCAAAGTAAGGTACCCTCCGATACAAAGCCAATTCTGCATTTCACAGATGTTTCGCGCTTTAGTAAAAGACCTCCAGTGAAAGAAAGTCATTGGCTACTTAGTGCAAATTTTGCACCTAAATGTGATATTAATAAATGGCCACTCTCTGTCTTCCTGCAGGACCCTGTAACAAAAATTCTGATTTTCTTATATGCTTATCTTGCTGCCCCATCTATTTTGTCTTTTCAAAAATTCATACATTTTTTAATCTGTAAAATCAAAACGCAAAAAAAAGCAACATAAAAGTATATAGTACAAAACAGAAAAGTGTTTCTTCATAGAGAGAACAAGCCTGTTTACTTGTTATTCATTAGTTTTATCCATGCATTGGCTACTTCCAGAACTCTTATTAAGTCTATCTCATTCAATTCAATGATTTCATTGCATGTTATAGGTTACATACAAGCACTTTTTAGAGTATTATTCACTCATATCAATTATTATGAAAATTGATACTGGTATTATGAAAAACATACTGGTAGGTTAATTGGTTGCTAACAAATTGACCCTAGTATGTGTGTGTGTGATAGGGAATATAGACTGTAAGCCCCAATGGGGCAGGGACTGATGTAAGTGAGTTCTCTGTAAATGGTGATGAGCAAATGCTACTCCATAAATATCATTGTTTTGGAACACTACAGAAGATGATCTTACCACTTAGGGTCAGTGTGAATGTTATATTGTACTGTGAATGCAGTTTTACACAAGGGTGCTACACTGCTCACTTTAGGCTTATCATTGTTTACACAATGATACCCCTTGGAAAGCTTATACATATATTTTATTTTGTTTTATATGCACAAATTTGGAGCCGAATACATAAAGGGACTTTATTTATGAAGTATTATTGAGGACTGAATTTATGAGACACGTTTGTAGTTTTGGTAACATGGGCTGGATATAATTATTTTTGGTGGAAGCACCATTACTTATTCCAAATATGTGGATTATGGTTAAATCAATTGACAACGGAAATAGTGAAACATTCATAAAATGCACATTTACTACAGGATGAGCAGGATATGTTGTATTCTCAACAAATTACTCAATACAATATTTTCAAAGATAACATGACCACATGTGGTATGGTTTTACATCCCACTTTTTTTAATCTATATTTTGTATTTAGGGATTAGTTGGAATAAATTCAAACACATTAGCGGGTACTTGCTAAAGATTTACAATTATTAGGGGGTACATCATGATACAATAATCATCATCATCAATTATTTATATAGCGCCACTAATTCCGCAGCACTCTACAGAGAACACATTCACATCAGTCCCTGCCTCATTGGAGCTTGCAGTCTAAATTCCTTAACATACATACATACACTCACACACACACACACACACACACACACACACACACAGACTAGGGTACATTTTAATAGCAAACAATTAACCTACCAGTATGTTTTGGAGTGTGGGAGGAAACCGGAGTATGTTTTGGAGTGTGGAAGGAAACCGGAGCACCCAGAGGAAACACAGGGAGAACATACAAACTCCACACAGATAAGGCCATGGTCGGGAATCGAACTCATGACCCCAGTGCTGTGAGGCAGAAGTACTAGCTACTAGGCCACTGTGCTGCCCACAATAATGTTGAGAGATCCACAGGTTGAGTGGATAGTGAAGGGTACATAACATAAAATCTAGGAAATACATGGCAAAATGATTCATGAGTCTAATAAAAAAAAAACGGTATGCTTAAAATAAAGTTTTCCCGGAATTTATGAAAGTTATCGGAGGCTGGCGAGATCCTTACCACAGAGACGACAGTGTCCTCATCCTTGCCTTAAGCATTTCAGCACCTTGGACAGTGGTGTGTTTGGCCTCTCAGCCTGTTCAATGTGTTCTCTGTCATATAACCTTTGTTATCACCTCAACTTAGGCCCCTAGTCTTTACACTTTATGATTGTCTAATTTGTGCAGCCTGTACTCTCTATGTTGTGCCTCTGAAATGTCAATTCTGTATACCACTATATGCAGTGCTTTTTTTTGTAAAAAAAAAAAAGGTGCCGGAACTCATGTAGTCAATCACTGTACACACACCCACATACGTCAGTTGTGTAACGAAACATAACGGTCACCGCCCGCAGTAAGCTCTCAGCGCACGACCACACAACCAATCACAAGCTGAGCAGCACCACAAGCCAAACAGTGCCATCACAACCAGCGCGGACAAAGTACGCATGCATCGGAGTGGACACACAAGCAACCCGCATGCACCGTTTTAATGATTTTTGCGACTGACTTGCTACGCTCAACAGGGCGATTCAAGTCCACGTGGACCAAACATCAAATGTTCAAAAGTTACTTTTAAAACTTGGAAAATCCGTTGAAAAAAGGTGCCGGAACTCAGTTCTGTTAGTTCTATGACAAAAAAAAGCACTGATTATATGTGCTGTCTACACTGTGAGTGTGTATATACATATTTGTCTAGTGCTGGCTAAACTTTGCACATCTATCCCACTGTAGAGGCTGCAAATTATATTTCTCTGTCCTTATATGACCTCCACACCTGTCTGTCTAACGTGATTGTTCTATATAACTCCAGAGCTGTGTGCTGCCATATGTCCAGCTCTCTCTTCCTTGTTCTACATGTAGGTTATACACCTGCTATGTATTCATCCAGTATGCTGCCAGTATAGAATACCTCTTCACCCGTTTCCTTCTTGTATGTTGCTTACCTTCCTCTTTGACTCCTTTTGCTCCCTTACACACTATCTTACCCCTTATTACATTATCATGTTTGCCGCTCTGTTATTCACAGCAACCAATCAGTAGCCAAGGATGGAAGTTGCAAGAAGGGGTAAGGGAGGAGTCTTCTGGTCCTTGGTTGATATCAGGATGTCACATGACAGCTGAACTAAAAAGGGGTGACCAGCATATGTGTCTGCACCCCCCTGACATCATGTTACAGGACTGCTATGTACAGGGAGGGATAAGAGGTGAAAAAGGTAATAGATGTGGAGAGAGTAGAAGGAGAACAGGGGCTGTAAATATATAGAAAAGGAAATATCTGCCGAGGTGGCAGGGACGCCTGACCTCAGCACAGAGGACTATCGGTAATAATTCTGCCATAGCCGCAGCTTCCTAGAACATTGATTGTATGAACTGGTGTATAACACTTGTCCTCCGCATTGATGAGATACTGCTTGGGGAAGGTTGGGAGGAGCTGACAGACTTCAGAAGAAGAAGCAGGAAGATGTGAGCGGCCGCCTCTTTCCTGTGCCTCCTTCCGCGAGGGTCTGACCTTTAGAATTCAATAGTTAACGTCATCCACTCAAGACGTTAACTTTTCAAGCCGAGGAAAGCTATCCTTTTTGATTACTGTTAAATTGACAATTTTCTCCATCCCCAAAGAGCTCTATAGGAGAACGGTAATTAATGGTGGTAAACTGGCTTAACGTTGGAGAAATCTAAGATTTCCCTGGTGTTATTCCATTAATAAATTGGGTGAAGCAGTAAGAGTCTCTCTCCAGCAAAAGCGGCTGTTAATCTTTCCACCCATGCAGCATGAGAAAACACAAACGAGCAACTACAGAGAACATTTGTTTCCCCACCCTCTTCCATACATGACAAGACCATACCACTTAACATAAAGGTGGATCAAGATCCAGAAAACGATAAATGTCCCTAAATTTTATCTACCCAACAATGGCTCAAATTGCCTCTTACACCCACCATGATGTACACAGATGTATTACATCCATGTGGCAGGTACAACATGCTAAAGAGACCGTCGGTCCCAAGTTCCTGTGGTCCAGGCTCCTTATGTGCCAAGAATGGGCGTGGTATCGCATAAAGAGGACGTGGCATTTCTTGTTGACTTAACCCTAAATGAGGTGTAAACAAGGAGATAATAAGTTATCTGCTGTGACACGTCACACAACAAAAAAATGAGAATCGGCCTGGTCATTGAGGTTCACATTACCCCTAGTGACTAATGGGTTAATGCATGCTCTTAGGTAATTAGGATTATAACATTTTAATGATCAGTTCCCTTTAGGAAGCTACTGGAGTGCTAAAGCCATCTCTAAGTGCCTCTTTGGCAATGAAGAGGTTATCAAAGTAGCAATCAATGGATTACACAAGGGCTGCAAGAAAGGGAGTGATATAAGCACACAGACCCACTACTCTTTTTTCAGAGAGCTGAAAGCAGCACCAGAGATAAGGAGGGTGTTACTGTACTACACATTCAGTTTGGGCACAATAAGGACAGAATGGGGAATATAGGGAAGAGACTGGTTCTATCTCATCAACTACATAAACAGGATCTCTAGGCTTCATGAAAAGCAAAGTATAAGTAATGTAAACAGACCAGCAGGTACCTCTGAGCTGCTGCTGTGTTAAGAACTATGAGAAAGACATTCCATTATAGCACAACTCTGAAAGGAAATAGCACACAATGTGGTTCTTGTCTTCATTCTTACTCAGCAAGAAATGTTCACAATTCTCCGTTTCCCATCATTTCTCTCTCCTCGACATATGCCATAATCATTTTATTTCCTTCCATGGAGCTCTTCTCTTATTTCACCTTACTTGCTTTAAGTAAGTTTAAATTTAAGTTTTAAAATTTAAAATTCAATAAAAGTAAGTCTCAGCACAACTTTTCTTCCCATCTGCACTTTACAGTCTCAGCTGAACTTTCCAGTTCCAGACTCAGTCTAACTTTCTATCTCTCGTTACGGTCTTACTTCCTAGCTCCACTCTCAGTCTAACTTTATAGCTCCACTCTCAGTCTAACTTTATAGCTCCACTCTCAGTCTAACTGTACAGCTCCACTCTCAGTCTAACTTTATAGCTCAACTCTCAGTCTAACTTTATAGCTCCGCTCTCAGTCTAACTTTACAGCTCCACTCTTAGTCTAACTTTACAGCTCCGCTCTCAGTCTAACTTTACAGCTCCACTCTCAGTCTAACTTTATAGCTCCGCTCTCAGTCTAACTTTACAGCTCCACTCTCAGTCTAACTTTATAGCTCCGCTCTCAGTCTAACTTTACAGCTCCACTCTCAGTCTAACTTTACAGCTCCGCTCTCAGTCTAACTTTACCGCTCCACTCTTAGTCTAACTTTACAGCTCCACTCTCAGTCTAACTTTATAGCTCCACTCTCAGTCTAACTGTACAGCTCCACTCTCAGTCTAACTTTATAGCTCCACTCTCAGTCTAACTTTATAGCTCCACTCTCAGTCTAACTTTACCGCTCCACTCTCAGTCTAACTTTACAGCTCCACTCTCAGTCTAACTTTACCGCTCCACTCTCAGTCTAACTTTACAGCTCCGCTCTCAGTCTAACTTTACCGCTCCACTCTCAGTCTAACTTTACAGCTCCACTCTCAGTCTAACTTTACAGCTCCACTCTCAGTCTAACTTTACAACTCCAGTCTCAGTCTAACTTTACAGCTCCACTCTCAGTCTAACTTTACAGCTCCACTCTCAGTCTAACTTTATAGCCCCGCTCTCAGTCTAACTTTACAGCTCCACTCTTAGTCTAACTTTACAGCTCCACTCTCAGTCTAACTTTACAGCTCCACTCTCAGTCTAACTTTACAGCTCCACTCTCAGTCTAACTTTACAGCTCCACTCTCAGTCTAACTTTACAGTCCCAGACTAACATGTAATTTTGTAGAATGTACTAAATCAATGATAACTAGAATCTGGTTGCTGTAGGCAACATCTCCACTTTTTCAAACCTGCAGTTTAGAAAATACGTATAGCACTTAATCTACATTTCAAGCTCCATTCTCAGTTTAACTTTGCAGTTTCAGACTTAGGGGTAAAGTTATCAAGCTGCAGGTTTGAAAAAGTGGAAATGTGGCCTGTAGCAACCAATCAGATTCTAACTATCATTTATTTAGTACATTCTACAAAATGACAGCTAGAATCTTTTTCAAACCTGTAGTTTAGTAAATACACCCCTAAGTCTAACTTTTTATCTCTAATCTCAGTCTTACTTCCAGCTCCACTCTCAAGGGAAATGAATCAAGCTTTGGGTTTTTTGGCGGTTATGAAACTGCTGCACATCGCTGGCGATTTTCAGTTTCAAACTGCTGGATGCATTATCCAGTGGTTTGGAGGGTCAAAACTGAAATTGCTGTTGATGTGTGAAGATTTCAAAACAACTAAACCACCAGCGGGTTAGTCAAAATCACCAGAAAGAAGGCAGGTTTTTTATACCTGCTTCTGATAGGCTAGACAGCTCAAACAGCATTCATACCATTCTCATAACAGAAGAGGAGGTTCCATAAACGTATGAATTATGGGGCAGTGTAATTCATTGATTAAGGGGGAAAAATTATTTTACTATGAACTTATGCAGACAAATTAATTTATAATGAAATTAAGTGGCAACATTATTTTTATAATTAAATTAAGGGGGCAATGTTATTTTATAATGAGATTAAGGGGGGTAATAATACTAATACTACTACTAATAATAATGATTCAATAATAATTTAGGAGTAGCCGTTCATTGGTAAACATGCCTAAATTCAACACAGGTTTTGCATTACACAGAGACAGCCCATGCACACACAAACACAAATATCTGATGGCAATGAATACCTTGGAGCTAAATCTTACTGATTAAATTGGAGTTAGCGAAAATCTACATTTTAGTTTACAAACCAATTAGTGGAAATGCAGATATATACCCAAAACTATTAAATCATTCGCTGATTATTTTGTTAATCTGTTTTTTTCAGCAACACTGGCAAAAAGGTGAAGCTGAAATAGTTACAGAAAAAATATTGCTAAAATATACAATACATAAAACCTGTGAAACACTGTAATTCATACATACATTCTGGTATCATGTGGCATAACAAATGGTTTTTTGAACATTGGTTAAGAGATGGATAGATAGATAGATAGATAGATAGATAGATAGATAGATATGAGATGGATTGATAGGAGATAGATAGATATGAGATGGACTGATAGGAGATAGATAAATATGAGATGGATTGATAGGAGATAAATAGATAGATATGAGATGGACTGATATGAGATAGATAGATAGATAGATAGATAGATAGATAGATAGATAGATAGATATGAGATAGATAGATATTAGATGACTGAGATGAGATGGATTGATAGGAGATAGATAGATAGATAGATAGATAGATAGATAGATAGATAGATAGATAGATATGAGATGGATTGATAGGAGATAGATAGATAGATAGATAGATAGATATTAGATGACTGAGATGAGATGGACTGATAGGAGATAGATTGATAAGAGATAGATAGATATGAGATGAATTGATAGGAGATAGATATATAGATAGATAGATAGATAGATAGATAGATAGATATGAGATGGATTGATAGGAGATAGATAGATAGATAGATAGATATGAGATGGATTGATAGGAGATAGATCGATAGATAGATAGATAGATAGATAGATAGATAGATAGATAGATATTAGATGACTGAGATGAGATGGACTGATAGGAGATAGATTGATAAGAGATAGATAGATATGAGATGAATTGATAGGAGATAGATAGATAGATAGATAGATAGATAGATAGATAGATAGATATTAGATGACTGAGATGAGATGGACTGATAGGAGATAAATAAATATGAGATAGATTGATAAGAGATAGATAGATAGACAGATAGATAGATAGATAGGGGCTCCCTACGCTGCAAGAGGTGGATCAGGAGTGTTCATGGACAAGTGGAGCAGTACTGTAAAGCTGTGGACATGCACTTTAGTTACGCTGCTTGAGATGCATTTGTATTTTTGGGTTACATTTGTGGTTATCTGCTCCGGTCACTACACACTCTCTAGTCATTCAAATCTGTTGACGGATTTGTGATGCGGTGTTGGGGGTTGGCTGTAGACAGGGGACACAGCACAGTCCACTGAAGATGGTAGGAGCCGTAGGAAAGGTAAATGCTATATACACTCTACTAAAGTCTGTATATAGCAAATGGTCACACATAGGATAGGGGTTATATATGCAACTAATTTTACTTGGCCTTTAACTTTTAAACTAAGTATCTCTCAGATATAGAAGAAGTATTGTTCTTCTCCAAAACAAAAGTATTACAAACCATAATGCATTTTTAATATAATAATAATAATAATAATAATAATAATAATAATAATAATAATAATAATATTAAATAAATAAACAATTATAATAAGTAATTTCTGAAGGTTATGTAGCTAACACAGATCACACATGTAAACAAGGAAAAGCTGTGAACATTATTATTTGTCGGTGTGTAAACCACAATATACTTGACTAAAGTTACAATAGATGCAAATAGATTTTTTAAAAAGGGCAAGCTAAAAATAATCATTTGGAAGTAGGCTAGAAATGTATCTACCCTTTAAAGTCATTTTGCATTTGCTCAAATTGGGGCTTGTGCTAAGTTGGGCGTACACCCGTTTGCTGAGCGCAAAATATGCAAATTTGAACTGCGCAAAGCCACAAAGTAAAGAGAGCTGGATTCATCTTGAGATGGGTATGACTCAGCATATGGGCATAAGTACTCTACTTTTACGTTCAGAATTTTAAAGGTTTCTTAATGGACACATACAGTAGGTCGCATTATGTCCTACTGGTAGGACATAATGCAAACTTCCCGGAACTCTAAGGAATGGAAGGAAAAGGTGGGCGGGGCTTATTGACAAAGTTACTGATGGAAAGAGGGTGGGGTGTTCACATTATCGCGCCCCTGCCACTAGGTTCTTACTGGGGTGGGCGGAGCTTGGTGACATGGTTCAAGTTAACGTTCCTCCAACCTTGCGCCAAGTGCTTCTGGGAGAATGGACTGCTATTTCTCCCAGACATTTTCTTTGTACAACTTGATTGTACTTGATTGTACAGATGCTGGTTTCACAAGTCAAGAAAATATGCTGTTTATAAAGAGTGCTATGTGCCAGATAAGCTGTAAAGATCTCTGTCAGATTTGGCCATACATGAAATATACATACATGTACGGTAGAAAATCTGAAAGATCCAACAGGGCACCATTGCGCCTGCATACCCAGTTATATGTGTCATCCTCTGAACATGTTTACTGTCCGCCATCATATAGATCAGAAGCTGATAGTGATTGGTGGTCTTTGTTTGCCAATACACACTGCATTTTTCAACCCATTAGGTCTACAACGGCCTAACAGCCCATCAAAATGTCACTGTGTATGGGTACCTTAGCCTATCACAGCCTATCAGATTTAAACTGTCAATTTTTAGTGCATAAACATCTGGTTGGTTGCTATGGGTTACAAGAAATTCCATAGCATCATTTTATTAATAAAACTCCATATTGTTGTAATCCTGCGTTAGATATTGCTACATTTGCATCTTTCTCTTTGTACTACTCGAAAAACAAAATACATTTTTAAAACTCATATCTCCTAATTGATAACATGACGGTTTGATTTTTTTCTTCTCTTGGCAAAATATTGTGCATTCAATGGAAAATCCAATCTGCGGTAAGGGTTATAGCATTTAGGTTTGTTACTGTTTAGGAGTCGGGTCAAACATTCCTAATATTTACTAATTAGTTTAGATGATGGGAGGGCCAAGGGTCAAGCGTGTGTGGGGGGGGTGTGATGATGTAATTTAATCACTGTGCAGCAAGGGCGGAGCCACGATAATGCAATTTGCAGTGATTGCGATCGCGCAATACTGTCTCACCCTCTTTGCCAGAATATTACGCGGGATCCAGGAGAGTTGCCTATCCCTAAAATTCGAGAAATCTCACAGACATTCCGGAAGAGTAGGCAAGTATGGGTGGAGTACTGATATGAAGGTACTATGTCACATTATAAATAATTACCTATAAAACCTTTCAACATCCCTGAAAATCAATGGATTAGGCTAAATACTATGGAACCTGCACATCACTAGTGGGAGCCGAGAGGAAAGAAGACAAATGAAAATGTATTGGGGCCAGTGGTCAAAGTGGAAATTTAGAAGTGACGGTACAGAAAATGTAAGAGAATGGAATTTGATAGTTTTACAATCAAAACAGTAGGAGATATGGTGGTATGGCATATCTCCGTATAACCGTCCACTTCAGCTGTCCACAAGCCAAGATGAGAAACTGAAGAGATTCAATGGAAGTAATATCAGCTCAGTATTTGCCTTTTTCTTGGGCGAGTTTGAACCCGCCAATATATGAAAGTGCGAGATAATAAATCGTGAGTAAAATGATGCAACTAAAATCAACACGCTATAAATTGTTTTCCCTACTTTTGACCATACTAAGAATACAAGTCGCCATTCGTATGAAGCTGCAATTTTGCAAACTCACCCAAGATTGCTGTGAATCAACATGCTGCTTTGGATAGGCGAGATTAGCAAACACATCAGCTTTTCACTGCTGGCCAATGTTAACATAGCAGGAGACACAATACAACTTTTAATTATCAGTATATTCATGATTTATTGTTTAGAGGGGCAAAAATTATTATTAATTATCTTACGGGGCCAAATAATATTTTGAATAAATTAGTGGGAAAAAATTTTTTTTCTATATTATAGTGGCATACTATTTCATTACCAGTCAGGGCCTAGTATTTTTCTCTGATGTGCCCATGTGCATGCTGCCACTTGTAGTGCCACAAGTATGTACTTTAAATGGTGTCCCCATCTGGAAATATTAAGTGTTGCCACATCAGAAAAAAAATATTATTGCCTCACAGGTAATGAAATAGTATGCCACTATAATATAATAATAAAATTAATAATAATAAAACATTCCATTACATATAATCATTATTGAAATTTGGCCCACTAATTTATTCATAAAATAATTTGGCCCCCAAAAGATAATTAATAATAATTTTTGCCCCTCTAAACAACAAGTCATGATTACCCTCATAATTAAAACTTGTATTGTGTCTCCTGTTATGTTAACATTGGCCAGATAGCTCTAACAGAATGCTTTTTATCTCTTGACTCTCATGCGAGTTTCTGCTGAATCTCGGGCGAGTTTCTGCTGAACCTCGGGCGAGTTTATGCTACCGTTGAAACCCAGGCGAGTTTCTGTTTCTGCTGAATCCCGGGTGAGTTTCTGTTTCTGCTGAATCCCGGGCGAGTTTCTGCTGAATCTCGGGCGAGTTTCTGCTGAATCTCGGGCGAGTTTCTGCTGAATCTCGGGCGAGTTTCTGCTTCCGTTGAATCCCCGGCGAGTTTCTGTTTCTGCTGAATCCCGGGCGAGTTTCTGTTTCTACTGAATCCCGGGCGAGTTTCTGTTGACTCCCGGGCGAGTTTCTGTTGAATCCTGGGCGAGTTTGACTAAACCGCTGGCAGGATAGGTGTTTTAAAACACACATCACCGGAGATTGGAATATCGAAACCGCATGTTAATACATATGGCGGCTTTGTGCATTAAAATTGACAGTGATCTCGAGCAATTTACAGCGATTTCAAATCAAGAAAAAAATCACAGCTTCATACATTTACCTTCTAGTGTTATGTTACGGGATTTTTTGTGCTCTGCAAAATCAGTCCCCTGCAAGCAAAATAGAGGACAATTTCATATTTGCAACCATTAATAAAGGAATTCCCACACACCTGTGAAAATCTTAGCTCTTAAAAACTTATATTAATTGGGCAAAATTAGGTGCAAATGTGACAAATCATAATAAAACAGCATGTATCCCTCATTTAAAACATGTGCAATAAATGGGCAACAGAAGAATGGAAGAGCTCTATAGTACCACCTGCTGGCCGTAATTGGCATGGAATCATGAATCCATGGGGAATTCTAACAAGTTGAATCCCCCAGTCTCATAAATTAATTTATGACATCACTGACAGTTAGACAAGAGCTGAATGGGAAATACAATATCCTGTCAGGAAATAGGGAGGGACTAAATCTCTCCAAGAGAAGCGTCATGCATATCTTAGATGATATACTTTTTATGGGAAGCGCACTAGGTGGCTGGCACAGTGGCCTCCCTTTTACCTTTTACCAACATTTTTGGGTTCATACATATCCTACAACTTTAATAAATATATCCAGATTATATTAAACCAGATCTACTTTTGCAATATTTTTGGGTAGGGATACTTTAGTAGTATTAAATACACTTTACCTGTTGCCAAGAGCAGGATTGCTCAATATTGTGCTCATGTTGCTTGCAGCAAAGCTCTGGGCCAAAACAGAACACTTCATAGGGGGCCATAGAGTTTTACTGTAAAACAGTGGAAGGACTCCTGCTTCTCTGGCTGTGAGAGACAATGTACAAACTAACTCTTGACTTTGGTCACTCGAGGAGGTCCCGGGAAAATCATCTATTTGCTGTATGTGGGAATATAGTCCACTTCCTCGGTGTCACTCTTGAATCCACCTTCGACTTTATATCTTACATCCAGTCTCTCTCCCAGTCCTGTCACCTCCACCCTACAAATTTTGCCAGAATGCACACTTTTCCTACCCAAGAAAAGTGGAAATTTAAAAGTGGTGGTACAGCAAACTTGCCAACTTTATTTAACTCCCCTCTGGGAGATCACAGAGGAGAGGACAAGTGGAAAATGCCATGGAGTTGTGAAGTGGCAATTTGTGTCATTTTGCGGTGCAAAGCCACAATTGCCTCATAGCAAGCAAAATTATGCGATTCACCTTGAATCGTGTCATGGAGGGTGGTCTGCTCTCCTAGGAGTTTGGGACAACTACCCGATAATTTGGGAGTCTCCCAGATATTCTGGGAGAGGAGGCATGTAAGGGATATGATAAATGTTACTGAACGGCTGGGGGCTGCCTAGCCCTTGAAGCTTTAGGAATTTTAATAGGTTTAAATTAATTTAAACCCTACTTGTAGATGCTTTTTTAACACTATTTAATAAAATACAAAGACATATTAAGCAATAGCACTTAATATTTCTGTATTTTATTAAATAATGTTAAAAAGCATCTAAAATCATGGTTCTGCATTCCCACCTCTCCCATGTCTTACACACACACATGGGACACACAGATACACACACATACACACACACACGGGACACACAGATACACAAACACACACACACACACACATGGGGCACACAGATACAGACACACACACACACACACGGGACACACAGATACAGACGCACACACACACGCACACACATGGGACACACAGATCACAAACACACACACACACACACATGGGGCACACAGATACAGACACACACACACATGGGGCACACAGATACAGACACACACACACACACGGGGCACACAGATACAGACGCACACACACACATGGGGCACACAGATACACACACACACATGGGGCACACAGATACAGACACACACACACACGCACACACATGGGACACACAGATACACAAACACACACACATGGGGCACACAGATACAGACACACACACACACACACACATGGGGCACACAGATACAGACGCACACACACACGCACACACATGGGACACACAGATACAGACACACACACACACACACACACATGGGGCACACAGATACAGACACACACACACACGGGGCACACAGATCACAAACACACACACATGGGGCACACAGATACAGACACACACACACATGGGGCACACAGATCACAAACACACACACACACACACATGGGGCACACAGATACAGACACACACACACATGGGGCACACAGATACAGACACACACACACACACACACACACACACACACACATGGGGCACACAGATACAGACATACACACACACGGGGCACACAGATCACAAACAAACACACACACACACACACATGGGGCACACAGATACAGACACACACACACATGGGACACACAGATCACAAACACACACACACACACACATGGGGCACACAGATACAGACACACACACACATGGGGCACACAGATACAGACACACACACACACACGGGGCACACAGATACAGACGCACACACACACATGGGGCACACAGATACACACACACACATGGGGCACACAGATACAGACACACACACACACGCACACACATGGGACACACAGATACACAAACACACACACACACACATGGGGCACACAGATACAGACGCACACACACACGCACACACATGGGACACACAGATACACAAACACACACACACACACATGGGGCACACAGATACAGACACACACACACACACACACACATGGGACACACAGATACAGACATACACACACACACACACGGGACACACAGATACAGACGCACACACACACGCACACACATGGGACACACAGATACACAAACACACACACACACACATGGGGCACACAGATACAGACACACACACACACACACACACACACATGGGACACACAGATACAGACATACACATACACACACACGGGACACACAGATACAGACACACACACACACACGCACACACATGGGACACACAGATACACAAACACACACACACACACATGGGGCACACAGATACAGACACACACACACACACACACATGGGACACACAGATACAGACATACACACACACACACACGGGACACACAGATACAGACGCACACACACACGCACACACATGGGACACACAGATACACAAACACACACACACACACACATGGGGCACACAGATACAGACACACACACACACACATGGGGCACACAGATACAGACACACACACACACACACACACACATGGGGCACACAGATACAGACACACACACACACACGGGGCACACAGATACAGACACACACACACACGGGGCACACAGATACAGACGCACACACACACACATGGGGCACACAGATACAGACACACACACACACGGGGCACACAGATACAGACGCACACACACACACATGGGGCACACAGATACAGACACACACACACACACACGGGACACACAGATACAGACGCACACACACACACACACACATGGGGCACACAGATACAGACACACACACACACACACGGGGCACACAGATACAGACACACACACACACACACACACACATGGGGCACACAGATACAGACACACACACACGGGGCACACAGATACAGACACACACACACACGGGGCACACAGATACAGACGCACACACACACACACGGGGCACACAGATACAGACACACACACACACGGGGCACACAGATACAGACGCACACACACACACATGGGGCACACAGATACAGACACACACACACACACACACACACACATGGGACACACAGATACAGACGCACACACACACACGGGGCACACAGATACAGACGCACACACACACACGGGGCACACAGATACACACACACACACACACGGGGCACACAGATACAGACATACACACACACACACACACACGGGACACACAGATACAGACGCACACACACACGCACACACATGGGACACACAGATACACAAACACACACACACACACATGGGGCACACAGATACAGACACACACACACACACACACACACATGGGACACACAGATACACAAACACACACACACACACATGGGGCACACAGATACAGACACACACACACATGGGGCACACAGATACAGACGCACACACACACACGGGGCACACAGATACACACATACACACATGGGGCACACAGATACAGACATACACACACACACACACACGGGACACACAGATACAGACGCACACACACACGCACACACATGGGACACACAGATACACAAACACACACACACACACATGGGGCACACAGATACAGACACACACACACACACACACACGGGGCACACAGATACAGACGCACACATACACATGGGGCACACAGATACACACACACACACACACATATGGGACACACAGATAGATACACACACACACACACACACACATACAGCAGAGACTGAGAATAACATTCACTATGCAGAAATCTGTCTCTGTCAGTAAAGCACCTGTCTGTGTCTTGAGACATGCTGAGAATTATGTTGAGTAATGAAGAACTACTGGTGAGGGGAAGTTCCTCGATAAAGTTTTGCAACAACATCAGTCAATTAACTTCTACTTAACAGTGTGTCTCTATTACTATGTAAATAGCTTAGCTCAGCTTCTGCATTGGAGACAAATTTGATTGTGACAATTGATCACCAAGTGAGTTGGACTAGTATAACATACCATTGGATACAGTCCCACTTCACCCACAGCCCAATATACTACCAGTACTCTAATCCACTCTCTCATCATGTCCCACCTTGGCTACTGCAACCTGTCAAGGCATTCCCCTCACCCATATTCCTTGTTTCAATAAATCTTAAATGCTACAGAAAGACTAATCTTCTGCTCTCTCAACTCCACATCTGCTGCACCACTTTGCAGATTTCTACACTGGCTCCCTGTGTTCTCCAGAATCCAATTCAAGTGAATCACCCTTATCTACAAAGCCCTCAACAACAGCACTTCATAAATTTCAAATCTCATCTTAAAATACTCTTTCACTCCCCCTCTAAGATCTACATCTAACCTGCACCTCATCTTGTCTCTGGTAACCACCTCTCACTTCTGCCTACCAGACTTTCCCGTGCTGCTCTCCACTCATGGAATTCCCTAACATGCCCGATCAGGCTCTCCCACAGCCTTCAAATCTTTAAACATTCTCTGAAACCAATCTCTTTATTAGCTTACCCTACTCCCACCTATACTATCCACACTAAAACACCCTCACAACTGTCCCAATCTCCACTCTGACCACATGCGGTTCTCTTGTTTCAGCTGTGCCCTCTTCCAATTAGATTCTTTCATGAGCGGGCGCTCCCTACCCTTTGTTTTTCTGTTTGTATGTATCTTATCTACCTTGTATGTCCCTGTTTTATGCAGTTGCTTTTCATGTAGCTCTGTGCAGAACCGGCAAATTTATTTTGGCTGACCCTTTAAAAGGTGGCGGAGGGAGGTTGTGAGTGGGAGATGCAATCACAAACCACGATCACTTGCAATTTGTGCTTGGTCCTCCCACTCACACTCCCATCCACCCTTAATTTTGGCTAAATGGCGACCCTGTTCCAAGATCTGTTTAGGTAGGATTAAAAATATTTGAGCCAAATCTAAAGTCCAGGTCTGTTTCCAATCTTTGCCGCAAAAGCTGGAAAGCTAAGAGACAGGTCTATTTTGGCAGCACCAGATCCAGCCATTTGGCAATTTGGCTGAGCACCCCTCTTGTTTGGCTGAGTGTCCCTTCCTCACTGCGGCTTGGTAGTATGGTCAGAAGATGACCATACACAAAGGTCTACAGAGGAACAGAGGTCATATTCTGACTGCAATGACGAACATTCCCTATAGTAATTCTATTAAGTTACCTAGAACCAATGTGCAAAATCCCACCATTGACCAAACTATTGGTATTGCATTTTTTTTCCACAGGGTCATTCCAGACCACAGTGGCAGTCGCAGCAGGGATGTCCCAAGCCACCTTCAATATATCTCATGCAATATCACAGCATATGTGGCCAGTCTACAGTATATACAAGAGTATGTGATGTAATTCTCCAACTGACCTTTCCACTATAGTTTCCAAACTCCTCTGCCAGCAGCTGAGAGTTTGATAAAAGCAGAAAAGACATGTTATAAATTCCTAAAATAAGTTAACTCTAAGGGACAACATGTCCCCCAATTTAGCTGCTGCATAGTTCAGTTAAATGTGTATTTCAATATATAGTGAGAAATTGAAAAAGATTATCCTGAATAGTTTCCATTTCGCAAAGTGGATATTCAAGTGCAGAATATGCTGAGAATAAATTGCTCCAAGCTCCTTCTTGATCGAAAAAACAATATTTTAGCAAGGATTTTACGGCTGTTACATTTTTTACAACAGGCAATGAATATGTCTCTAATGCACTACTGGTTCCTGTCAGTCACAAATAACAAAACCAAGGTATAAATTATCCACTAGAGTCACAAGAGGATGCTTTCAAACTTTGGCAAGTTGAATGCCTTGTTCATTGCATTACAAAGAAATAACACATGTATACATTGAGGGGTTCTACTAACTGTGTTTGCTTAAGGAGTGCAACTGATGAAAACCTGTTTTACTCCTCTCCCTGAACACCCAATTACAATTTCTCTGCAAATCACTTAGCTTTCAGTCACAGATTGAAAACCTCTCTTGTAAGCAGTGATTCCACATGTCTGACAGACTCTGGAAAACAGGCAGCTTTCAATGCACAATTTACGATGACCACCAAAAGCTGAGATTCACGCAGTGATACAATGAAGTCGCTGGCTACGACTGACTAAGTCACATACACTAAAAAAAGGTATATGTTCAAAAAACTTGTTCCAAGCATCTAAGAAAGTCTACTGCAAGTAGAGTATAGATGGATTATTTTGTGACATCTAGCAATCTTATCCTTATGGTATGACTGATTTAGAAAGTGGATACAATTGACATTATTCAGAAACACAGTCATTAAGGGTAAATTTAGTCCCAAACAATCTGCAGAAGAGATAAACATGAGAGTTGGGGGAAATGTGGGGTAACACATTTAAACCATATTGTTTGTAGCTTGTCAAACATTGATAATGGAAGTAGCCTCATTCATTGAACCACAAACCTGCTATAGAAATGCCTCATGATAAAAATTACTAACAGGCAAACATTATCCAGTTCCCGACAGTATGAATGAAGTGACTATGCTCTAAGTACATGTAATGTGCATACAGTCATAAAAGATTGCTTATGTATGCAGTGTGTATATATATATATATATATATATATATATATATATATATATATATATATATATATATAATGTGTGTATATATATCCATGTTACCTAGAAAGGGCTTAATGCAATAATGTATAGAATAAGGGGGAGCTGTAGTTGATATTATCAGTCAATAAACACATTAGTCATGATCATAAATATGCCATCTGCTAAACAACAGTAATATCAGAGAAGGTGAAGTTGTGGATAATTGTAGATGCCACATTTATATAAACTGTACAAGTTGTAGCAACCATCAACAGCTGAGCTATTCCTGAGCTCAATATAACATTATCACATTCCTGATTATGTAATGTGGTTTCCAATACATTTCAAGCTACAGATATTATTCCCAATTAGTAGAGGCATGTATTCAGCAATTGGGAGTAAATCTGACTCTGCAAGACTGATCCCCATTTACAAGTACCTGTTTTCAGCATTAGGCACATTATCCGCCAAAATATCACCATACAAGTCCCAGATGAACATACTGATCTTGAGCTGAAGACATTGGTTGTTAGTTAATCATAAACTGCCACTAGTCAGAGTACACGTATCACAATTAAAGTTATATAGGAGGATTTGGAGAAAGGACATTGATTAGAATTTTTTCCCCCCAGTTAGTGATACTGGTTCCCAGTTGGCAGAATCTGAACAATAAACAAAATTTAAGTTTACAGCTTCTGGTCCAAGTAAATGCATAAATAACTATAGACATAAATTCCTATTTACATCCACACAGTATATAAGATTTATGCATAAATGTTCAGTACTATGCTAGGTATTATAGATACATAATCCAAAGAATTGATAGAATCCTTATCTTTATTTGTTTACAAAAATCGGGATTTTATACTGCTGTTTGCCAACTTGATGTCATATCTGAAGATACCGGTTTTGCAGATTTCCAGTTTATTTTACAAAGAGGAGCTGAGCAGAACTGAGCAGGTACATATACTGTATAGTTTCCCACTTAAAAAAAAATAAGCAATGATCCCCACTTTTAAATTTGGCACCCACTTTCTTTTTAATGATAGATGCATGTACAACTTAAATCACCTCCTGTCCTAGTTTCCGACACCAGGTCCCAGTTGTGAAATACAGATAGCCTGGAACAAGCGCAGATTACTAATTACACATGGCAGATCCCCAGTTAATGGCACTCCTACCCGCTGACAACAATTGGCAAGCAACCACTTAGTGCCATGGACAGCTCCCGTGCCCAGATGTGGGCACCAGCAATGATCCCCGGCAGACCAGTGATGCCCCCACAGAGGGAGAGGTAATCTCTTGGTAAATGTACTCACCACGATCTCCGGGCACGGTCTCTCTTCCCCCCCTATGGTCCGGTTATCCAGAAGCGGCGGCCGGAGGCTCCGGGAAAGTCCATGAGTAGCCCGGGAGCAGGACGGCCTCTGATCAGTCAGCACTCCCTCTGCTCTCCTCCCTCTGACTATCCTCCTCCTCTCCTTCCCTCCTTCATCACTCACCCTCCCCTCTCCGATCTCTCCCGCTGTATCCCTCCAATCTGCTCAGCCGGTGCCCTCTCTCCTACTATATATATATATTCTGTGTGCCCTGTGACTGCTACATTCCGTTATTTCCGATTGCCTCCTCTATCTACCATTACATTGTAAGCCACAGGATTCTATCATATATATCCTACCGCCCTCTATCTCCATCGGTGTCTTTTACATCCCCTTTCTCTCATGTGTCCTATTATATTTGATCCATTCGGTTTCTCTCAGTTATCTACCACTATCTGCTTTCCCCTTCGGGTTCTCTTCTGTATCTCCTACAATATCCTATTTCATTGATTCTTTCCCCGCATCTTCTATTATATATTAATCCTCCTGATCCTCTCCTCTGTTTCCTACAATGTCTTATACCCCATGATTCTATTTTCCATCTCCTATTTTATTGTCATTCTTCCAGATGCCCTCCTAAATTTTGTGCTATATCACATTCCTCCTGATTATCTGATCCAATATATCCAATTATATTCTATTGTTTATACTTCTCATACTATATTTAATTTTCCTGGTTTTGTTCTACATCACTTATTTCCTTTTGCTCTTTATTCTCTTCTCAATGTCCAAAAATACTCTGTCCCTCCTGGCTTTCTCCTCCATCTCCAACTGGATCTTATTTCTCCCGACTTGCCTCCATATCTTACTACCCCTAGTCCTCTGATGTCACTTTTCTATCTCTTACTATTGCATAGTCTTCTAATATAACTCATCCATCTTTTACTATCATCTAGTCCTCTGATGTCTCTTCTCCATCTCTTAGGCTGGGTACACACTTCAGGTTTTTCACCCAATTATCGGGCCAATCACACAATGAATGACCGTTCGGCCCGATATCGCATTAGTGTGTACGATTATAAACAGACTAAGGGCTAGATTTACTAAGCTGCGGGTTTGAAAAAGTGGGGATGTTACCTATAGCAACCAATCAGATTCTAGTTGTCATTTTGTAGAAGGTACTAAATAAATGAAAGCTAAAATCTGATTGGTTGCTATAGGCAACATCCCCACTTTTTCAAACCCGCAGCTTAGTAAATCTAGCCCTAAAAATCTTGTTCAATGATGGAACGGTGTTGTTCCAGTTCTACAGTGTATATGCACTCACAACCAGCAGTGTAGGCAGATGTCCATAGAGTTTACAGAGTCACAATCTTTTCAGCTTATGACAGATGAAGAGCATAGATCTGAGGGTAAATCTTTTAAAATGTCTATAGTATGTACATAGGAATCAGCATGCCAATCTGGACTTTCAGCTGTTGCTAAAATTGTTAACAATATCGTATCAGGAGAAATTTTCTGTAGTGTGTACCTAGCCTTACTATCTCCTAGTCCTTTGGTACTTTTACTCCATCTCTTACTATCTCCTAGTCTTCTGATATCTCTTCTCCTTCTCTTACTAACCCCTAGTCTTATGATATTTCTTCTACATCTCTTACTATCTCGCAGTGATCTGATATCTCTCCTCCATCTCTTACTATCTCGTAGTCTTTTGCTATTTTTAATTCATCTCTTACTATCTCGTAGACCTTTGCTATTTCTAATTCATCTCTTACTAGTCTTCTGATATCTCTCCTCTATCTCTTACTATCTCGTAGACCTTTGCTATTTCTAATTCATCTCTTACTAGTCTTCTGATATCTCTTCTCCATCTCTTACTAACTCCTAGTCTTCTGATATGTATTCTCCATCTCTTACTATCTCCTAGTCTTCTGATATCTGTTCTCATTCTCTTACTATCTCCTAATCTTCTGATATGTATTCTCCATCTCTTACTATCTCCTAGTCTTCTGATATCTCTTCTCCATCTCTTACTAACTCCTAGTCTTCTGATATCTCTTCTCCATCTCTTACTATCTCCTAGTCTTCTGATATCTCTTCTCCGTCTCTTACTAACTCCTAGTCTTCTGATATCTCTTCTCCATCTCTTACTATCTCCTAGTCTTCTGATATCTGTTCTCATTCTCTTACTATCTCCTAGTCTTCTGATATCTCTTCTCCATCTCTTACTATCTCCTAGTCTTCTGATATCTGTTCTCATTCTCTTACTATCTCCTAATCTTCTGATATGTATTCTCCATCTCTTACTATCTCCTAGTCTTCTGATATCTCTTCTCCATCTCTTACTAACTCCTAGTCTTCTGATATCTCTTCTCCATCTCTTACTATCTCCTAGTCTTCTGATATCTCTTCTCCGTCTCTTACTAACTCCTAGTCTTCTGATATCTCTTCTCCATCTCTTACTATCTCCTAGTCTTCTGATATCTGTTCTCATTCTCTTACTATCTCCTAGTCTTCTGATATCTCTTCTCCATCTCTTACTATCTCCTAGTCTTCTGATATCTCTTCTCCGTCTCTTACTAACTCCTAGTCTTCTGATATCTCTTCTCCATCTCTTACTATCTCCTAGTCTTCTGATATCTGTTCTCATTCTCTTACTATCTCCTAGTCTTCTGATATGTATTCTCCATCTCTTACTATCTCCTAGTCTTCTGATATCTCTTCTCCGTCTCTTACTAACTCCTAGTCTTCTGATATCTCTTCTCCATCTCTTACTATCTCCTAGTCTTCTGATATCTCTTCTCCATCTCTTACTATCTCCTAGTCTTCTGATATCTCTTCTCCATCTCTTACTATCTCCTAGTCTTCTGATATCTCTCCTCTATCTCTTACTATCTCGTAGACCTTTGCTATTTCTAATTCATCTCTTACTAGTCTTCTGATATCTCTTCTCCATCTCTTACTATCTCCTAGTCTTCTGATATCTCTTCTCATTCTCTTACTATCTCCTAGTCTTCTGATATGTATTCTCCATCTCTTACTATCTCCTAGTCTTCTGATATCTCTTCTCCATCTCTTACTAACTCCTAGTCTTCTGATATCTCTTCTCCATCTCTTACTATCTCCTAGTCTTCTGATATCTGTTCTCATTCTCTTACTATCTCCTAGTCTTCTGATATGTATTCTCCATCTCTTACTATCTCCTAGTCTTCTGATATCTCTTCTCCGTCTCTTGCTATCTCTTAATCCTCAAATATCCCCCCTCCCATATTTTAATCCTCTGATATCTCTCATCCATACCTCTGGATTCTCTTCTCCATCTCTTACTATCTCCAACTCAACTTATACCTCTTATCTGTCTCTTACAATCCCATAGTCCTCTGATATCTCTTCTCCATCTCCTACTATATCCTAGCCTCTGATTTCTCCCTCCATCTCTTACTATCTCCTAGTTCTCTGTTATCTCTTCTCCATCTCTTACTATCTCTTAGTCCTCTGATATTTCTTTTCCCATATCTTAATCCTCTGATATCTCCCATCCATACATCTGGATTCTTTTCTTCATCTCTTACTATCTCCTACTCATCTATACCTCTCCTCTATTTCTTACTATATCCTAGCCCTTTGATTTCTCCCTCCATCTCATTACTATATCCTAGTCCTCCTGCTTTTTGCTTCCATTTCCCACTGAATCTTATGCCTCCAGATTTCTCCTATATATCTTACTATCTCTTATCCAGGTAGTGTGAATGGCTCGTTTGTGCTTTGTTAGCAGTGACTGAATGACTTTAACCCCAACATCGTAAGAGAGCCGGTGTGGAGAGCTCCATGTTATACATTGTGGTGTGTTAGTAAATGTTATGTTCAAAGTAGTGGCACTATATCTAGTCAGAGCTTCCCAAAAGAGTCGGATGGGGGTACAGTTCCAAAAGCAATGATAGAGGTCAGCTGCATTAGAATCACATTTTGGGCATGTGTCACTAGAGGATAGTCCAATTGCATGTCTCTGGGATGAGGCGGAGTGTTAGCTGGAGTGTATAAAGTAAGTCTGTAGTTTTTAAAGTCGGGAGATGAGAGTTCCATTTCTGGAGGCTGGAGATTTCAGTATTGGGATCAAGATCCTTAGATGAGAGTTTTCTTGGAGGAGCCAATAAGGTCCTTCAGCATTGTGATGCCTGCTGGGCCCATCTGGAGAAGGGTAATGAGGATTCACCATTCTGAAAGTCTAAATTACCCAATAGGGGAAAAAATTAGTGAGTATGTGTGAGATAACTTCTGGCTTTTCTGGCTAATTCCCATGCTCGGCAAGTAGATAATATGAGTAGATTATCAACACTGTGACTGTGGAGTTTGTCTAAAGGAGCATGAAGAACATATCTGAGGGATAACTGAGCACAAAGTTGGGCTTCCAAAAAGACACCTGAATGCAAACTTTGATAGCATATCGTAGTTGACAGGCGATAGTGTAGTATATAAGGTTAGGCAGGTTAATGCCTCCTCTTTGGGTCGATTGCTGCAATTTGGAAAATCAATCCGTACTTTCTTGTTATTCCATATAAAATGTGTGATGCTAAAGCTCAGGGTTTGCAACTCCGACCTCTGTAAACGGAGAGGGGTCATTTGCATGATATGTAATATTTTGGGAAAACAGCACATTTGTATCAAATTGCAGCAGATTGCAAAAGAATGACATTCAAGTCTACAAATTTCTAAATCTCCTCCATTTCCCTATTCCATTTTTGATTCCTCCTAATTGCTCCTGCAGGGCCTCATTTAGAGTTGGGTGCAATTTACACTGAAATCGTAAGTGTCAATTGCATCCCGTAATTTACACAGTATTTCGAGTACTTAGAATACTGTGCAAATTGCACAAACACGCCTCTTTATCTGCCTTATGGGCCGTGTGCAAGTGTATCATGCACAGCGCCCTGTAAAGCAGATAATTAAATAAAAAGAAAAAATGTAAAACAAAAATAAAAATTGTTATTCCCCCCCCATACAGCACTAGGGTTGGTTGTGCTGTTTGGGAGGGGGTGCACCCCTTATTTTTTAAATGTAATTATTTTTTACTTTGTTTTCTAATACATCAAGGTCTCTTGCACCAGCTGAAAGCACCCGCAAAAGATACATCTCCTATAGACCTATTTGCGGTTGCTTTCAACTAAAATTAGAATGTAAAGTGCGTGAACACACCGTTCCATTGCTAGGCTCGCCCACTACCGCCCCCTTCCACCTCTCCAAGCGCAGAGAGGTGCATGCAAACTGAGACGGATGCTTTTTGCGCTCAACTTGATCCAACTCTAAATGAGGCCCACAGTCTACAAATCATATCCTGTTTTATGCTTACCTCTATTTTCCACTATTTCCTATTCCTTGAATTATATAATCTTCTGATTCTATATTTTATTTCACTTAGACACTAGTTTAATACCTTTTTCCTGTTTGGATCATTTCTCTTTTCTTTACGTTTCTTCATTAAAAAAGAATGGATTTTGTGATAATCAAGTATATCCCCCAGCAATGCCATCGTAGGACTCCCACTTCTCTAATTAACCATTACAAATGTACTCCTTCAAGGAGAAAATCTCTACCAAGCCTTCTTGTCATGATCCTCTTTCTTTCCTATCCAGAATTCTCATCTATTGCACCTGTACCTCTTTACTATATTTCCTTGCATAGGTGTCTGTTCTAGCTCTTCTGGGGGTAAATGTATCAAGCTGAGAGTTTTCCAGCTAGTTTGAAAAGTGGAGATGTTGCCTATAGCAACCAATCAGATTCTAGTTATCATTTGGTAGAATGTACTAAATAAATGATAGCTAGAGTCTGATTGGTTTTTCAAACCCGACGGAAAACTCTCAGCTTGATACATTTACCCACTGATCTCATAGCTCCTGTAGGTTTTCTCTCCACCCTTTGCTACTGCCAGTTCTTTCCTTTAAACACTATTTGTGATTATCCCATTTACCTAAACCCTAATGGTTCATGATTGGTTTCACATGATCTGAAGAAATGATAGCAGGTGACTACTAATGTTTTCTATTCGTCATTCCATGTTCCCCTTATTTGAACTTCACAATACAACTTTCTTGGTCAGTCTATGATGCAGTTTAGGGACAACCATTAAGGTCTCAAGGTCTTAAGGGTGATTTATAAAGGAACTCAGAACATTTCGTTTTACTCCAGTAAAAATCACACATTTACTCTAAAAAAATTAATTACATTTAAATTTAATAGATAGATAGATGGCAACAGGATGAGTATTGCAATCTCTAAATGCTTGCCCAACATTTTTGAGAGTAGACCTGAATGCATTTCATAAAAATGTAACAGCAACACACATGGTATAATGAGAATGTAAAACTTGCTTATTTCACAAAATGTTGACAATTTCATGTATCCTAAGTTACTTACTATTTTGGAAACATTTCAAAGTGACTATGATTATTTATATATAAATATTTAGTAAGTAACCATATTTTTCTTTGATGCAAAATATAAAGAAAGTTCAGAAATGTATTCAAACAGGTAAAAAGGAAAAAAAAGACATAGACATAAAATAGAGTTCGTTTGGGTTAATGGCTGTTCATGAACACACATTTGGGATGAAACATTTGCTGTAATCAGTAGTTTGAGTAAGAAAGCTAATGTAACTTAGAATCTTCTATAAAGACATGTGGATAATGATTATATAGTGAGGAACATTCAGATGTATTGTCTTCCACACGTTAGTAACTAGGTAACAGATGTACCCATACCTAAAAATGCACATCCTTTAATAGCTCTGCAGAGAGTTTAAAACAAATGGTTTGTCCATTACCGCTCGGTCTAGTTCACCTTTTTTAGTGAAGATTTTTAATCCATTAGCTCTATGCAATATTATTCTCTTGGAATATAAAAGACACATTGAAGATCTGTACAAATCGCTGGTATATGAACAATACCCTCAAGAAATAAATACATAATGTACAAAAGGATGATAACCCTGAAATATAAAGTGAAAATAAAAAATTATGTAACATCCACACATTTATAAAATATATATGTAAAAGTTCAAACAATAATATGACAAACCAGCAAGTCTTTATAGACTTTCATTGTGCTTCCACCTCCCCCAGAATCCCCATGTTACCTATACTCAGCTTGCTTTACAGCATCGCTAAAAGCTGTCAGAGTAGGGAGAGACCACATACTTCCTTTGCAGGGGGGGCAGGACTCGTAGGGTAGGGGGGCTATAGCCAGCACACTCCCTGCAATGGAAGTAATTCCACACTCCCTGCACCCACATAAGCAAACTGAGGGGGGGGGGGGTGGTTCCTAGTGCCTGGAAACCCCCCTCCAAGCCTGGGGCACTGTATAATTGAGGTGGCTGGCTGGACCCTGCTCCCGCTTCACACGGCTCTTCTTGAAAAGGGAGAGCTGCGTGCAGCTAACAGTAGTGCACGCAGCATTGCCCATGTATATTATGGGGATAGGAAGAGTTGGAGAGCAGCCAAGCACTGTCTAAAATGATAGCCACGCCACCATGCATGCTGGTCACACCCACTGGCAGCGTAGTATGGAAACCCCATCTACAAATCCTGCGTTTGCCCCTGACCCACTATCATCTCTGAAAATTGCAGTGAAGCCAGAACAGAGTGGGGGCCATGGGAGCACACAGAGTGCATTGTTGGCCCCCACCCCAGATATTCCTATTGGGCCAAGCGATGTACCTGGTCACATGGTTTCTTGGACAACTGAAACTTAGGTCAACCCCAGCTCTTTGTGTATGAACTGTATGCTGCAGCCAATATAACCACCCATTTGTAAAATTAAGAGCAACCCATGGGGCAAGCTCACCCTTGTCACTGGTAGTATTTTGTGAGGTGCCCCTGAAGCTACAGCCTCATCAGATCTCTTGTTTTTCAGTCCTCACGTGAGCTCAGTAGCTTGCTTAAGGGGGTTGTCCACTTTGGCGCTTTTATCTAGCCTATAGAGAAGGAATATCCCTCTTCTACTACACTCGCTGTTACCTGCAGCTCGGAAGCTGCTGGTTATGTACCGCCAATCACTGTAATTATCAGAACAGAATGATTACAATGGTCCAGTCCTACTGGACAGAGCGAAATAGACGTTTTCAACTTTATTGCTCCAGCCGGAGTGTGCGAATTGTGTCCTTCTTCTGCAATGACCGACAGATACACAGTCCGGCTCCTGGCTGCAGGTATCTTTGGGTGTACCATTGAAGGGATTGCGCTGTCACATGGATGGGCCGCACAAGAAAAGGAGGACTTGTTAAAAATTGGACAACTTCTTTCACATTTTAAATACAATGTCATGTTTATGGATGACCCAAAGATAATTCATGAGCATACCAGTGTTGTCTTCAGTTATGTTTTTCACCTTCTTATGGATCAACATAATGCGAAGGAGCAGCAGAAAGTGAACAGTGTATTTTATTCTAGTCTAATGACTAAGTGACTATGGATGTATGTGTCATTTTCTGGCCCCTTCCCTGGTGACTACACCACCTGAGAACAACGGCATACCGATGAATGCTCCCGCTCTGACTTCTCTTCACCGTCTCAAGGACTTGGTGATCAGCAGCTGTATTCAACATCATCATGATTTATTTATAAAGCGCCATAAAACTCTGCAGCGATGGAGTCGGTATAGCAAAATAATACATAGAAACAGAAGGTGCAGACATGAGAGAGGGTAGAGAGGACCACGCTCATGGGTGCCAGGGTTTAGGGGACATTTAAAACACTGAGGGGTCTATTTATTCTTATGCACTACTACTCGTTATGTATTGCTGCATGTATTGCAATTTATTATGCCGGGGCCACAGCAGAGACCCCCCCCCTCCTGTGAGAACAATCACCAGCGGCCTAGCACTCCCAGTGAATGCAAAAGGTTCAATGTGCGGCTAAAGTTCGAGCGCATGCAATGGTTTTAACTCAAGTGAAGCCTTTCCATTGTTACTGGACCCCATAGGAGAAAGTAGGCTAACTTCATTGTGATAAACCCCTAGCACTGCAGTCTCCATAGAATTCTATGAAGACTGCAGTAGGTTGATGCAGGAGAAATCTCTTATTTCTCCTGTGTTAACCCCTTCATAAATTGAGTGAAGACCTGCGATAGCCAATCTCAACAAACAACTGTTTTCTCTGGATTTTTTGGCTATCGCAATATGTTAAATAGACCCCAATCTGGTGTTACTCTCTCAAGAGAAGGGAATGCCGCCCCACCCCCACGCCACAGAAGGTAAAATATAGGGTGTGGGCATGGCAGTGCCTATGGGACGGGGGCAGGGACTGACAGGAAGGGGGGCCCTGCCTAGAGTGCCCAGGGGGCATGTGCCAGCCCTGGTCATGAGAGCTTGCAATCTATATTGCAGGTTACTGTTGCTGCCAATTTAGGGGCCTATTTATCAATAGAGCCTCAATCGTAGCACTAAGGCTAAACTTTTATCACTGCTTATCGAAACGTTAAAAATAAAATCGCAACTTACCCAGAAATTAATGCCAGGGCAACTGATCGATACTGACCCAGTAAGGGCTAAAGTACTACTTCGCTGGAACAGTCTTTGCAGATATCTGCATTCCTGTGCCAGCTTGCCAAATTTGACTTTTAGATCCAATAGTGTTGAAAGAAAATAAGTTTAACAATCAAATTTATTTAAAAAAAAATTAAATAAAAACCGTAATTCAATAAAAAATTATATATTCAAACAATATTTTTTTTATATTATTTAATCTGTTATTTCCGACTTGAGATTGCGCCAAAAGAACAGGTAGGCTTGGGGCAGCCCCTAATTAACAAACCTGTAAACAACAGGGAACAACAATATATATCCCCTACACATAATTGCAACAGTGCATTGAAGGGTGTTTATGTCTAACTTCAAATGAGGCTCAGTCTATTTCTAAAAATGAAATTTTTTTATATAATTGATTTTTATTATTATTTTTTAATAACTAATCTCCCACAACCGGTACTTCCTTTTTAGCTGTGGCATGTGTGCCAGCTGGTCATACTGACACTAGGATTTTGCAAAGAACACAATGCTCTGGCATCTCACACAGAATCTAGATTCTAACTAGTGTCTGACAGATAAAGGAAATAATCTGTTTCACTCCACTGACTCCACCTTTGACCCGGATATTAAGAATGTCAATTTGCTTCTTAGAAAGGTTATGAAAGTGTCAGACAAATGAAATTATTCTTTAGGCCTGTAACGTTAAACTGAACTTGTCGCAGAGAAATATAGAGGTCTTGTAAAGAACATTATGTATTCTTTCTGCTTTGTGCATAGTAAATTGGTAACTAATGTGAGTTCATGGCTTATTTAGAAAACAGTGCTGATGAACATGATTATATAATATTATATGCTCATGCTAGGTAGATTTTGAAGCTGTAATCTGAAAATAAGTAAAATATAAATCTTTGTTTCTTGCTGTCCATAGTATACTTTCCTTTAGCAAACCACGCCCTAATCTACTTAAACGATACTTAATTCGCCAAGACCACACCCATAATATACAGGCCACACCCCTTATGGCTGTAGGACGCCTGAACTATTGGCAGGCTTAAGGAAGAGGTTACAGGGTGGGAAAGTTATAAATAATTTATTGGGGTTTAGTTATTTGAATTTGGTCCAGGGTCCATCAGCATGTTCAAATTTAGATGATGTTCTAAAATAAATGCATTTTGTTTTTTTGGGGGGGTTTTTTTTGCATTATAGTTTCACTTTCCTTCTTACATATGCAAAAAATATATACTTGTGTCTCACTTGGGAGCTCTTGGCCCAATAGCAATTTTTAAAAGACTACTAAGATCCAAAATCTTCATTTCTAAATATAAGCCAATGAAAGTAAAAACATGAAGCTAAAATACAATGTGCATTGAGTATTACCTCCACATTCCATTACAGACAGCTAAAGCCAATCAGATGCCATTAGGTCAATGTCGTAAGGGCATCTGGTATATATGGCAAAAAGGTTTTCACTCAACTAAGCTGCTGTGACATCACAGTCCCTGCTCCTCTCTATGAATCCACCAATACATGGAGTGCAAGTTTTGGAAGTCTGCAACTCTTCCATTCCCACTCTGCTGGCTCTAGGCAATCTAAGGAACAGGAGCTTCCTCTTAGCAAGACCGCTTGCAGTAAAAGGGTGAAATAAATTGTGATAGGCATATTGAATGAAATCGGAGGCTGAGTGCCGGGTGACAGGGTCCCTTGGGGGCTCAGTGTTGCCATGTTGGTGGGGTGGGTGAGTCATATTGTGGCAGGTAGTGACTGCGCAGATCAATAGCTTCCTATTGGTCCGCACTGTTATACCGTACCTAGACTGCGCCCACAGAATCGACTTTTCACAAATCTGTGCACGCAGCCTGGGGCAGGCCTCAATTTGATGCTGTATCAATGCCAAGGTAGCTTTCAGAGGCCCTGGTCTTATTATATGTATGTTATCCAGCTTAGTAATACACAGCCTCGGATATATATTAATGTCAAATAGTAATTTTGCTTGTTCTTTGAACACAAAAGCCAATTTTTGCTCCTTTCTCTAAAGGAAATGCAGCTTGTTTAATGGAGCAGAAACTTTAACAACCAGACAACATATCAGGAATAAAAACTGTAGACAAAAGCATGGATTGTTTCAAGCCAAAAGTGGGAAAGGGACTGTAGACCAAGGTAAAATGAATCCATTATCTACACACAATGGGAGCCACCATTCTGTTGGATGAATCAATATTTATGAAGATGCAGTCTATTCACTCACTAGGAACGAGTGACATCGCTGAGACATTAGTTCTGTTACTTCTCCCTAATGAACTCATATATTTGTCCTGAATCAATGTTCAGCCCTCCAAACGGCTCTCTTTACCCCTCAACATTCTCGAAGACTGCCAGGTTCGGCTTAGGAAATCAAGCGATACCAATCAGTAATCATGATCACTTGTTTTAATACCTAGGTAAATTAAAGTGGTCAATAGTTAAATAATTTATCCAGGTGTTATAAATAACTGGTCATGAGTACTGCCTGGTATTGCTGCATATTGGCACGCTAAGCTCTCACTGGTCAGAGATACATTTATCATGTATCATGTGAAGTTGAGACGGCATCAGCATTGGATGACCTGTGTATGATTTCATAGGTGTTATTGGTGAGTTATTCCTTATGTACATAAACAAGGTTTGAAGAGCCCAACTTGTATGGAGACTGTACTGTGCCCTTGGTAACCCAAAGTGACGTTATACATGTGTAGCCCCCTTTTCATAGGTGTTAGTGATGAAGTTGCACAACGGGGGTCCTGCACTAGATTATCAGTTACAATAATATCCATCAGTAGATCCTGGTTGTTACCCAAGAGCCGGCACTTCTTGCCTTGAGGGTAGTTATTCTCAATCTTGATCTATGTAATGTCTGCTGCAGCAGCTCTTTGTCTCCTATTTTCTCACTTTCAGGTCACTTATTCTTCCCTTTAATGTTCTTTGTTCTTTATCTTACTGAAAATAGGAGGTACACATGAGTTATGGGTCTCCATGCTCTGTTTATGGGATTGGATCTCTGTCATCATCACTCTACAGGTGATTTGGCAGTTTTAGGCATCACCTCAAATGAAGTCAATGGGGTATATTTACTAAAAATCGGAGATGTTGCCTATAGCAACCAATCAGATTCTAGTTATCATTTATTTAGTGCATTCTACAAAATGACAGCTTGAATCTGATTGGTTGCTACAGTCAACATCTCCCCTTTTTCAAACTCGCAGTTTAGTAAATATACCCCAATGTCTCAGCAGCTCCACTTTGTTCTTGCTTGTCTCCTCCTCATAACGTTGCCTAGTGTGCCTCCTGACTGCATCTTGCTTATCAGCTGTCCACACTGCATTCATCTGGCTTGAACTTGGACTCGACTTGCACACTGCTGAGTCCTCAGCTAAAGTTATATTGGTAGACTGCACAAATCCGGACAGTTGTCTATCAGCAGGAGTCTCTGTTCTCTAAGCATATATGTTTCGCAATGGAATACATCAAATTAATCTCTCCACACTCTCTACATGTTCACTACAGGATTGGCTACCGATCCAGCACGAACTCCCCAGGTTGGAACTCTGACGTAACGAACTAATGGGCACATTCCACTTAGAGTGCTTACCCTTACAAAAAATAAAAATGGACCTGACATATGAACTCATGGAAGAAACCATTTTGCGGGCTGCACTAGCATTCATGAGAATGTAACCTATCCATTCACTGGAGTAGCTCATGAATATTAGTCAGGCCTTGTGAATATTAGTCAGGCTGGGCCACAGTGAAGGCACTGGTTCCTACCAAATTGATCCGCTGCATAGTAGCCCAGCCCACTATGTCTAGGGGACAGGTCCATGTAATTGAAACACAAAGAGACTTTGTCCTTTGGTGGAATGGAAGCAGCAAATTTAATTTTAACACTTAGCCAAATAATAATTAGCAACCAAATCATTAACAAATGAATCCACACAACCTAGCCTTATAGCAGCCACAGTTGGCAACCCCCACCTGTGATCCCACCTTACAACCCAGGATCACCCATCTGAATAATTACCACTAAGCCGAGTGTGATTAAAAAAATTAAATCTTATTCTTCACATTATTGTTTTTGGACTCATTTGCAAAACATACATAACATATTATTTGTACGTGCTTAAAATTAAAGGATGGGAAGCTTTTTTTTAATACCACGCAGGAAGGGCTGATAGCTGTCAAAGTCGAATAATTGGATGAAAGAAAGTATATTGATTAATATTGTTTTACCATGCAATTGCGATCAGTACGCCACGTGTCATGGCACAATCGCACGATAAATAACGCACACGTACACTCGCACTTACACATTCACTTGTATATAGTTCATTTTTATAATAATTCCAATCCACAGTTGCTTATGAGCAGATGTTATTTGGTTTATAGTTAAATATTATAAGGTTATATGTACATGTTAGTGAGATCTAAGGTTCAAGTCACAGGAAACATATCATGTCTGGTATCATTCTAATCCCCTATTTATCCACAGACGTCCGGTTCATTCCCCAAAAGGATCTCACATTGCGTATGCTAGTTATGGATGATAGGGAATAAATGATTAGAATGATATTGTCTCTGTAATGCTAATAGACCAGTTTAAACTAGTTCTAGGCGGGAACATTAGTATTCATCTTCTGGAGTCCTTCAGGACTGAAGGACTGTCTAGCTGGATCCACCAGAGTGCAGCACCGCGCAGCGTATGTATCGACTGTACTTATTTATTGAACTGTTATGCTTTTGTAAATAAATTGCTTGTGCTTTGGAACCACACAAATCGCATAGCCAATAATTATTGGAAAAGATGAAATTACGTTAATATACCTGAGATAAAATCTACCTATATACAAAGTGCTGGTTCCTCCACAGTGAACACAGAACCTAGCTGCTGCCCTAAGACAGGGCCTAACCGGTCAGACCTATGAAAATCCAAGGGAAGGGGGACATAAGATGGGAAGGGTGGGGGAAAGCCATACCCCACTTCCATTTCCCTATTGAAGGAAATAACGGGGGTGGGAGTACCATAGATGGCCCATGTCATTGGCTAAGTTTAACCTACTGCTTCAATTGTTATAAAAGGTATTTAACTGATGTAAAAAATGAGCAATTTGCAGAGAAGTTTCATAGCTGAAAATGTCAATAAGTAATGATTTGAAGTAAGAAGTAGAAACCATTAGGCATGGCCAGGAAGATTGGTGGGTATGGATTTGGAAGAGAGCAATACTTCTACTTAAATAAATTTTGGTGATAATGCTGGACATGTAAATACAAGGAAAGAAAGCTATGGATCATGTTACTAGACTCTTGAGAAACATTTAATCTATTCCAGCAGTACAAATCTACCATTCTTACCTGTGCATGACCCACATACCAAGTACCTCGCGACCTCTCCGAGCCTTAGCTTTTAGAGTTTCTAATAGGGATTCAGCTGTCCCTTGGCTAATATTGATCGATGTCCTCACAAGCAATTGATTATTCTTCACTCTTCTATTAAAATGTCCTTTGAGTATATCAGATCTTTAGAATTCTGTATTGTCAACTAAGTTGACAGGCTCAGAGGAAAGCAGAGGATAAAGGAGGCTCTTACGTAAGGAGTCTGTGTTGAGTGGGAGGATTATGTAAGGATTCTAGAAATTGTTTTCTAAAAACCCCAAATAATGAAAATCTCTGTTTGACTAGTAGTGGATATAAGAAGGAATTGTGAAAAAACCTCATATTGTTCCAGGTTTGGCATACATCATGGATGAACTATGTGTGACATGGTTATGGAATTCTCTGATAATACTCTGTAAGCAACTGGTTGTACATCAGCAAAACCTGGGATACTAAATGTTCCTTAAGGCTGGTTGTTTGCGTCAACAAACACAAGTGCAAACCTCATGTGACAATGCATATTAACACTAAGGGCTTGAATCATTAAGGTACGTAAATGCCAATAGATGATGTATTTTGTGCAAAATCGCTCTGTGCATGCCAAGAAATGAACCATACGCCAGAGAACACAGCAACGTCAAATTCATCTTTGAGTACAAAGGACCCTTACTAAAGTCTACGATATGATGGTGGACCCAGTGGCGGATCCAGGGGGGCGATCGGGGCAATTGCCCCCCTCTAGCAGGGGCTTGCTGCCTGCGGCTGCACACTATATGCAGGTCCGTTCGGCAGAGACAGGCAGGGAGAGAGTCCTTCTGACTGCTCTGATTGTGTTTTAAACACAATCAGAGCAGCCGGGCAGCACACTCTCCCTGCCTGTCTCTGCGGAACGGACCTGCACATAGTATGCAGTCACAGGCAGCCTTAGCTGTCAAAAAGGGGGCGGGACTAAATTGCCTCCCCCATAAATCGCCCCCGGTAAAATTATATTCTAGATCCGCCCCTGGGCGGAACAGGGTGGGCAAGAGACGTATGTGCGTAGACAATGTACAGTAAGGACATGCCAAGTTCGACCACATGCAGCGGTGTCTGATTCAAGTTTTGGACATCTCTAAGGTACGTTATTTTCTGCCAATGCACCAGCTCTATGTCTGGTACCGATTACTAGTGATGACGGTTGTGTGTGCATGCTGGAATATGTGTTTGGAGCAACCGTAAAAATGTATTTTATGTAAGTAGACATCAATAACATCATGATAAATATATTAAAAAAAACTTTAAAAAAAACACTCTTTTATTTTTTAATTTTTTGTCATTAAAGGCAATATTATTAAAAGGTGACATTAATTGAATACTTTTTTTTCTGCATTGGACGTATCCTGCTGTGTATTTTCTGTAAGAGCTGAGTGCACCTAGACCCGTATTCATAAACAGATGTATCTTCAGATCCGCTCCATGCTTAATATGGACGTGTGTGCATGCATTTGGTATGTGGTCCACATATGATGTATATGATATGATATGCACTGGGCACAAATGTATATCTACGCCTTTATGATCGAATTAAAGCAGCAATCCCACATAGGTTTATTTTTTTTCTTTAAAGAGTGAGTAAAGTACCTATTAAGCATGCATCATGTTTCTTATCGATCCTTCTGCAAATTATTATCTCCTTTTCAAAATATTCCAGTTAAGCACAAATATGGCTCAGTCACACATAAGCTCACACTGCTCAGCATGGCATGCAAAAGCTACGAGGGGAGAAGGAAGGTGGAAGTTTTTGCAGTAAACAGAGTGGACAGAGCTCAGAGGAGTGTTCCAAAGCATTTCTGCTTGGTGCATAATGTGCCATGTGACTGTGGTTGCCATGGTAATTCATGACACTGTACAGAATTATAAATCATCAATAGCATCCTGATGAAACAAACCACGGAAATTTGTAAACATCGAGATTATTCTTATAGCCTGCCACAGTGATTTATGTTAAAAAAAATTTCATTTTTATGGGATTGTTGCATTAAGTTACGCAGTGTATCATAAGTCATTGAAAGTATTTATATAATATTAAAGAATACCTGAAACACAGAGCTGCACATTAAACAGATATCTTGATCATAAAACATAGCTAGTGCAGCATGGTAGCACAGTGGATTGCTGCCGACAAGAATGAACCCTACTGGGTGGACTGATGTGAGGGATTAAATATTCTCTGTACTGTGCTCTGTATTATATAAACAATAATACATAAAAAATACATATAACTAAACATATCTGTGTTACTGACATATAGTTACTTTATTATTCACCCCTTTAAGTGAATAATGCATGAAGTTAGCCATTTTCTGGGCAGCTGTAAATATTCATGGAGAGTGTGGTCTGATCCTCTCCCTGTAAATAACCACTCAGGCTAGCATGTGTTACCAGGACAGCTGCTAGTTGCGGGCAGGATAAGGAAGAAGGCTGTGCCGTACCTCCTCTGCCAGACTGGATTGATAGACCGTTAGAAAATAGATATGAAAAAAATATTTCAAAAATTGTGGAAAAATATTAGAAATACCTTTTATTTATATGCCCTATAACTGCATTAAATCTACATTAAAGTAGACATATTTGGTAATCTTATTCTCAGGAGAAGTACTTAATTAAAATTTGGGTTAAAGGGGTTGTCCTCTGTTGGGCAATGGCACTCTTTATGTACACTACCATGGCCAGAAGTGGCGCCAACTTCTTGCTTTGTGTCCCCAGCCCTGCTGCTTACCTTGGCGGGTGGGAGTTGGGGGTGGCATGCTCTTGACATCATAGCCAAGCGTCACACTTCCACCATAAGATTCATATGGCGGAGCAGCAGCCAGAATCTTCACATGTAAGAAGCTGCTACCTGCTTCTCCTTCATGTCAGTGGACGGTGGTCTGTGTGGGGTGTCGCTGGGCATTGGTAACACTGATTGGGTCACTCATTCAGTCTTTTCTATGAATAGATTTGGTTTGTCAACCTAATAATATTGTCAACATTCGAATTGCCGACCTGACAATACTGTCGACCATGTGAATTGTCGACATTACAATACTCTCTAGATTCAACCATGTGAATTGTCGACCTTACAATACTCTCTACATTCGAATTGTCAACCTAATAATACTATAGAACCTTGAGTTGTCGCCCCAGTATTGTCGACTAGTCTGAATGCCGACCAAATGAATGTCTAGCTGTCAACCGCATTCCGACAGGAATCCTTGAAGAGACAACACAAAATTTGCTCCTCCGGCATAAAATTGGGACTCTACTGCTATACTACAACGCTCAGCTACTCATAAATTGGGCATATTTAAAAAGGATGACCCCATTCTCTGCCCTGAAAATTTATTTTCGTCCATGAGCTCCCTGAAGACCAACATTGTTCCTTTACCACTTTACCTGCTTTTCAGGCAGCGTTTGCATTAGCTAGACCTACTTTGACTCACCACACCACACGGCAGCCTTGATGAAGACAGGGGGATAATGATTAGAAGAGGGTCACCAGGCAGAACATATTCTCTGCTCTACTCTGCTGCCGTTCTGCATAGTTTTACTGAAGATATTGACTCTGCTTGGATCTGACTCCTTCCAGATACAGTTAATGAGCCTGATGGGAATTTCAAATGCCTTAAAAGAGCAAAACACTTTTGAGCGACCGGAGTCTCGGAACTCCACGCAGTGGCTGATGCAAGTTCATTCCTACCAATTATCCCAATCAATAAATTGACTCCAGTAGAAGAATCACCAGGCAGGAGGAAAAAAAGAAGTTGAAGGTTGCTGGTGGCTGTGGGGACGAATAACAATTAAGATCTGAACGTTACACCATTGTGCCGATTAATAATATTAACATGAAACAAGATGTCTTTTCATATATATGTAGCATGAAAAAATACAAAGAACATCTCTATCAAAGCCCAGTGACCAGCATGTCTGGCTAAGTGATATTTCCCCAGGGTAGATTGAATGGATCTGACAGCATGCATTCTCACACCTCCATTCATTTACTGGCAACGCTGTGATTACATCTCGTACGGCAATCTTACAACAAAAATTCAAGTAGTCCTTTACAGTCATTGGTACATGCCGCTCAGTGTGTTTAACACTTCATTTAATAAAAGTCAGGCTCGCGATGGGACTGTTATGCCCTTCTACTGACTTCTTCTAAACATGCAAAGAATTTATAGACAGTTTCAGTTCTTTAAAGGGACAGGATAGCATTATTGTGTCAGTCTGTTTAAAGTAAAGCCCAGTAACAAAGCAAAATAAAATGCTTGCCTATACCTTATTGCTTTCTTTTAAATCTGCACCAGTGTCTGCTGTGATTGTCACTGGATTATGTTGCAGACTCGCGTGTGAATATTCACTAATAATACTCAAAAGTGATAACCAGCGTCAAAACCATAGCAACCAACTAGACCAACCAGATATTTGCTTTAATTGTCTAGCTAGCTGCTAGACAGATATAAGCTAATTGCTGATTGGTTGCTATGGTTTCAGTGCTGATTTGCACCTACATTGTTTGTGTATAACCCTAATACTGTTTGTTTGGGGTAATTAGTGAAGTTCCCCTGATTTGGTTCGCTGAACTAATTGCGATATTGTGACAGTTGTTTTATGTTTGTGGAAGAATTGATTCCTGGTTACAGTAAAAACACAAAGGTTTATGAAGTTTAACCTGTTTATTAACAGTTTAGTTATATAGCGCCTACATATTACTCTGGGCTTTGCAAAGGATATTTGCTAATTCATATCAGTCCCTGCCACAGTAGAGCTTACAATCTTTATGTTATACCACAATGACCCACACACTAGGGTTAATTTCCTGCCCTCATCATCGGCAATCAGATTAATTCCCTGGATCAATCTCCAATAGAGGAATCTAGTAATTATAGCTAGAGCTCTCTGGTTTCTGGTTCAAACAGAAAAAGCTATCTAAACAGACATTTTAAGGGTCACTGAAGTCATAATGTAAATGTGTTTAATTTGCTGTAATTTTTAAAGATCTTTTTAAGAATTTGGTATTCAGAAACTAAATTTTTAGAAATTCTACCTATGAGTTATTTGTCCCCTGTGAGTGAAGTTTCCCTGTTTCACAAATTTCACAAATTTACCCAAATATCTAACCAATTCCAAATAAAAATGAATAGTTTTGCCAATTTCTTGCATTTGGGTGGGTGGTAAACCACAGTGGCAGAGGGTGCAGGAGGTGAGGCTGTCATGGGCCATCGGGGTGATGGAGGCTTGGATTTTAGGTGGGCCTGGCAATTCTGGCTCAACCTCCCTGCCCCCTCCCTCTGAGTTCTCAGAGGCCCCACTCTGTTCTCAAAAGAGATGCAATGTTCTGTTCACACTATTCAACATTAAAGACAGAGTGGAGGAAATGAAAGAAGTATATGGAAGCCAAGAAGGATGTCTAAGATATTTCTCATCTGATACATATTGGTCTACAATTCAGGATGTATGCTGGCTCAACCAACGTCTGACTTGAGTACAATTTTTACACATAAGTCGGTTGCCAAATTGAACAGCAGTTATACCAAATGAACACATCCAATAAGACCTCATTAATGCACACATGCACAGTGTCACGGTCGTCTGTATTTCTTGATCCGATTTGGGACCCTTGGGACTAGCTGGAGCAAGACTGAAACAGAACCTAGTAGCCTGGATGATCTTCCTGCTCATGTTCTTGCTGAATGTAGAATATAGCAGGGGAATGAGCAGTCTGAAAATGCTGACAGTTACAGAGCACTTGGAAATGCTGACAGGAACACTGGAGCCAAGAACTATCCTCTGGAGAGAAGGGTGTTGTTCTGGCAATGAACAGATCACAGCAGCAGGTTTAAATAGGGTGTCACAAACAACTATTGGCTGTACAGTTCATGTGATCACAGCTACTGAATCTGGTTGGTCTGGAAAGATCACCTGACTGCATCCAAGATGGCCACGCCCATGCAGCAGAACAAACAGTATGGGCTAGATTTACTAAGCTGCGGCTTTGAAAAAGTGGGGATGTTGCCTATGGCAACCAATCAGATTCTAGCTGTCATTTTGTAGAAGGTACTAAATAAATGAAAGCTAGAATCTGATTGGTTGCCATAGGCAACATCCCCACTTTTTCAAACCCGCAGCTTAGTAAATCTAGCCCTATGTGTTTGTTTACAAACGGAGGTGTAGATGACAGGAATGCTGCAGACGATCATAAGGGACCCAGGTAGCCGTGATATGACAGTGGCGGATGACGTACGTGCGGCTAAGATCCCGATGTGTGACGCACAGTGATTGCGGTCACTAATCAACAGCATTTTTAGCCCGAGATTTTGATGGATCCTAATAGCTGTCACCCATCTTTGGTAGAGAGCAAAGCATGCAGGGATAGGATTTAGAATATACTGTCCCTAGTGTAACACATGTTAATGAGAATGTTTATTTATATTACCTGTGCTACTGACATTGTTTAAATAATGTTAACACTATATAGAAAAACAGTGTTGACCTTAATTAGTGTGCACAAGGAATGTGTTGAGATAAAAAGTGGTAAGGTGTATGATTAGAAATGAAGAAAAGATAAGGTTCAGTTGACAGGGATCACGAGAGTGTGAGACAGTAGAGTAGAACAAGAGAGAAGGGGAAGGACATAGGAGAGGTGAGGAAGAGAAACATTGAAGAGAATTTAGCAGTAAAGTATATGAAATGAGGCAGTCTAAGAAGATAGTGATCAATAAAAAAGAAGGATAATCTATAGAGAAATCTCAGACCAAAAGGATGATAAACTGTGTGCTGGGAATATGTCAGTTATAAGCTTTCTCTAACAAAAAAAAGAACTGGATTTAGAAAAAAATCAGACTAAGATTTTAATTAAAGCATAGACAACTAAGTTATAATAACCTTTTAACTCACCCACTGTAGTATAATAATGAACACATAAAAAAAAAATAGCATCCGGAGTGTGTACATCTTCCCACAGACATTTGTGTCATCGGTCATTTATGAAATGTTAAATGTTATGATTCAACAGCCACATTGTGCAAATTTTAAAGAAACAAAGGTTTAATTTATATTGTTTATAATTTCTTTGGAGATGGATTCGACGAAAGGCTATCTAATGTGGCAACAATAATAAAAGTGGAAACCCTCTTCATTTACTGTAGCTTTATCATTAATCCAAGGCATATTAGTCAGCATGATTAAATGATTACACTGATCACACTGGACACCTCAGCCCTACAATTGTTAAATTCCTCATCTGTCAACAACGGCCATTCAAGGGTGATACATTAAAATCTAGATAATAATAATAATAATAATAATAACTTGCAAACTTCTTAAAATATAATCAAAATAATAAGGAAACTATGAAAAAAATGTCCAGCTAAGCAAAATGTGAAATAGGTAGGGGCCCTTAAAAGACCAGTAAACCTCAAAATGTAAATTTTCTGATAAGAAGCATAAAAGTAAATCACATTGTTCAGTGACTTTACACTGGGGGGTAAATATATCAAGCTGAGAGTTTTCCGGCGGGTTTGAAAAGTGGAGATGTTGCCTATAGCAACCAATCAGATTCTAGCTGTCATTTTGTAGAATGTACTAAATAAATGACAGCTAGAATCTAATTGGTTTTTCAAACCCGCCAGAAAACTCTCAGCTTGATACATTTACCCCTGGATCTCTGTTAGTCAGTTAGTCAATCAGTCAGCTAGTTAGTAAGCATTACCTCCATAACACATTACAGACAGCCGAAGCCTCTCAGAGTTAGATATATGATTATTTTACATCCGTATTTTATTGTATTTTTTTCTCACATAGTGCCACACTTTACTAGTATTTACTAGTATTTGTGAATATTATTTCTACATAGACAGCAATTTACACTTTAACTCTCATTTTCCTTTAAGCCTCCCGCAACTAATTTTGGCGTATTCTTATAATGGCTTTTCAGATGTAGGGTGATGAAACTCCATTTTACCGTTTCTCCCTCTGCATACCAAACAGACAATTATATTCAGAGAAATATTTGGAGAAGGTTATTAGACATCCTAGTAATGCTTCATATAATTAAGATTGGCTCTGGTTCATCTCCATTGTTCATTTACAGTTTTCTGTCTGCTCTGATTGTGGTGAAATGCCATTTTATACCCAGAGCATGTCTAAGCAACATCATAAGAAATTTATAGCATGTAACAGTGATCGCTAATTACTATCTTACATCCCACTAAGCCGCCACAATATGGAACCAGTTACACACAAAAAAAAACACTTTGAATTAATTAAATTACACAATATATATAGGGTAATGCAACAGCTGCTGTGAAATATGAGGATATAATAAGTCACCAAGAAGTTCCAGAGCCATATAAAGTGTGGGGGGGGATGTCATAGGCTGAGTAATTTATAAATTTCATACAGGTCACAGAACCTCAACATAACTTTTGTTATGCTTATATATTACAGTAGGGGGAGCACTATTCCCTGTAATAAATGTATAGCCATTTAATGACAAAGAAAATAAAGTATAATTACCCTTGTGTTAAAATATATTTTGGTACTTGTTCGCTTAATTATATATCTTATTTTTTTAATGAGGTAAAGTAAAGCTGTCAACCTGTCACAAAACTTGCTTCTATCTGTGACAAATTGCTGTAAAGTGGAGTTTCTAAAGTAAGACAGGAGTTGTGTACCGTAATATCTAAAAGAGTAAATTTGAAGGAAAAGAGGGAGGGAGAGAAGCTGAACGTATTGTTCAAAGAACAAATGTAAAGTATATTTTCTTTGTCACTCTTTGGCATGGATGAGAAATGTCTTGGCAATGACGTGGCAACCTTAGTGAAATATCTTATTTTCAATTACAAATAATGTCAGAGATTGTCAAAGATAAGGACATTTTTAACTGCTTATTATGCAGATACTCACTCAGCTCATATATTATAACAGTATTATGTTGATCGTTCTATTGTGCATTCCACATGTTTTCTTTTATAATACCACAATGGTGTTTTCAAAACATCATATACAGTATTGTCTAGATGAGCATGTCTTTGAGACAAGTAACTTTTGTAATTACCTTTTTATTCATTTCTTCAAAGTTATAGGATGTTGTGAGGATCTGTCGCCATACCAGCTACAGACAACAGGTGGTAGTACACTGTCAACACTGACAGCAACATGTGAGTATCCACCGTAATACCAGCTACAGAAGACAGGTGGCAGTGTACCATTGACAACTGCACTTTTTACCTTACTGCAATCATCACTTTATTAAGGATCAAGTCAGTTAGGACTAAGAGACTTCACCTGAATGGAACCTTTATAAGGTCCTCAGTGTGACCAAGCTACAAAATAAAATTTGAATTTTCGTTTCTCTGCTTGTGTTTCAAGAGTCTTGTTTTGCTTGCCTGTTTATCGACCCTCATGATTCTATGTTCTCCAACCATCAACTTCTCCATCATTCCTCAAGACTCTACTGTCACAAATCGGGATCTTAGCCGCACTTACCTCATCCGCCGCTGTCATATCACGGCTACCTGGGTCCCTTCTGGTCATCTGCAGCATTCCCGTTCTCCACACCTTCATTTGTAAACAAACACATACTGTTTGTCCTGCTGCATGGGCGCGGCCATCTTGGATGCAGTCAGGTGATCATTCCAAACCAACCAGATTCAGAAGCTGTGATCACATGATCTGATCAGCCAATAGTTGTTTGGGACATCCTATTTAAACCTGCTGCTGTGATCTGTTCATTGCCAGAACAACACACTTCTCTCCAGAGGATAGTTCTTGGCTTCAGTGTTCCTGTCTGCATTGCAAGTGCAGTGTTCCTGACTGCATTACAAGTGCAGTGTTCCTGACTGCATTACAAGTGCAGTGTTCCTGTCAGAATTACAAAGTGCACTGTTCCTGACTGCATTACAAGTGCAGTGTTCCTGTCAACATTTCTAGACTGCTCATTCCTCTGCTATATTCTACAATGAGCAAAAAGATCGTCCAGGCTGCTAAGTTCTGTTTCACTCATGCTCCAGCTAGTCCCAAGGGTCCCGAATCGGATCAAGACATTCAGACGACCGTGACAGTTTGTTCTGGCCTAATGGATCCGCTAGGGGAACATACCCCGAGGGAGGACTCTGTCCAAATATTAGCTAAACGCATTGAGAGACAAGAAACTAACCAGGGGCAAATTTTGAGATTGCTGCAGGATGTTTCTACACGTATGGATACCTTGCAGTTATTCCGCAGTCAACCATCCCATACTCCGCCTGAGCCAGTAATACCTGCTTCACTACTTACTTCATCCAGACTCCATCTTTCCACGCCAGCTAAATACAATGGCGATCCGAAGAATTGCCGCGGGTTTCTCAACCAGTGTAGTATACACTTTGAATTACAACCCGGAAATTTCCCCACTGCACGTACCAAAACTGCTTATATTGTTTCGCTACTATCAGGGCAAGCTCTGGCATGGGCATCACCGCTCTGGGAAAAATCTGACCCAATTTTATTTGATATTGATAGCTTCCTGTCTACCTTCCGCAGAATATTCGACGAGCCTGGAAGAACAACGTCAGCCGCTTTAGATATTCTGCGCCTTCGGCAAGGGCAGCAGTCTGTGGGCCAATATGCCGTTCAATTTCAAACACTTTCCTCTGAACTATCTTGGAATAACGATGCTCTTGTTGCGGTTTTCTGGCAGGGCCTGTCTGACCACATTAAGGATGTATTAGCGTCTCGGGACTTACCTACAACGCTAGACCAATTGATTACCACCTGCAATCGGGTTGATCTTCGGTTCAGAGAAAGAGCTCTAGAAAAGAGGAAGCTGAAACACCCCAAGTTCCACCCTATTCAACAGGTCCGTGTACCGTCTCCTTTCCCTGAAGGACCCATGCAATTAGGCAAAGCACGTCTTTTACCCACCGAGCGAGAACGGCGAGTTAGAGAGAAACTTTGCTTATACTGTGCCAGTTCCGGACATCTGTTACATCATTGTCCTCGTAAGCCGGGTAAACACAACCTCCTAGCTGACGATGAGGAAGTGAGCCTAGGAGTGGCTCTTCGCTCCCCACAAGGCAAGGACTGTATTATCCCAGTCACTCTGAAACACGCTCAAGGCTCCCAATACATTTCAGCCCTGCTGGATTCTGGAGCAGCTGGGAATTTCATGTCTGCCAGATTAGCTGCTGAACTAGCCATTCCACTAGAGAAAATTCCAGTGACCATCTTTCTCTCTGCGGTTGACGGTAGCCGTATTCCAGGGGGTACCATTACGCACCAGACTTCTCCAGTGACGCTCCAAATAGGAGTTCTGCATTCCGAGTCTCTTACCCTTTTGGTCATCCCAGAAGCCACTAGCCCTGTGGTTCTCGGGTTTCCATGGCTTCAAACGCATAACCCCCATATTGACTGGTCGACTCCACAAATCCTGGCGTGGGCTCCAACTTGTTTCGGGTCCTGTTTACAACGTGTTCTTCCACATTGCTCCACCTCTGATAAGGAAGTTTTGCCAGTTCCTTCTGCCTACCAAGAGTTCACAGACGTTTTCAGTAAGCAGGCCGCTGAAACTCTACCACCTCATCGGGATTGGGACTGTCCCATTGATCTTGTTCCGGGTAAAACCCCACCGCGTGGCAGAGTCTACCCTCTTTCTATCCCTGAGACAAAATCTATGTCTGAATATGTAAAAGAGAACTTGGAAAGGGGCTTTATTCGCCCATCCTCTTCACCGGCAGGAGCCGGGTTCTTTTTTGTAAAAAAAAAAGATGGTGGATTACGTCCCTGCATCGATTACCGAGGTCTCAATGACATTACCATCAAGAACCGGTATCCTCTGCCCCTCATCACAGAGTTATTTGACAGAGTCAAAGGTGCGCAAATATTTACGAAGTTGGATCTCCGCGGGGCCTACAATTTGATCCGTATCAGGCGTGGCGATGAATGGAAAACCGCCTTTAACACCAGGGATGGGCACTACGAATATCTTGTCATGCCATTCGGTCTGAGCAATGCCCCAGCGGTTTTTCAGAATTTCATAAACGAAATCTTTCGGGACTTACTGTACCATACTATTGTGGTATATTTGGACGATATCCTCGTTTTCTCCTCTGATATCCAGTCCCATCGCAGACATGTTAAAGAGGTCCTCAGCCGTCTCAGAAGGAATAAACTGTATTGCAAGCTTGAAAAATGCACCTTCGAAGTTGAATCCATTCCATTCTTGGGGTATATCATCTCGGGCACCGGTCTCCGTATGGACCCAGAGAAGGTGCAAGCTATTCTTAACTGGCCTCAACCATCTACACTAAAGGCAGTACAGCGATTTCTGGGATTTGCTAACTACTATCGAAAATTTATTCGTGGCTACTCTACTGTAGTAGCACCACTCACCGCCCTCACCAAAAAAGGAGCTAATCCTGCCAAGTGGTCTGAAGAAGCCCAATCTGCTTTTCAACTTCTGAAACAAGCATTTATTTCTGCTCCCATACTGAGGCAACCAGATTTAACCTGTCCATTCTACTTGGAAGTTGATGCCTCATCTGTCGGAGTAGGGGCAGTTCTCTCCCAAAAACCAGCTGAAGAGCAATGGCATCCCTGCGGGTTCTTCTCCCGAAAATTTTTACCAGCTGAACGAAATTATGCCATAGGGGACAAAGAGCTGCTTGCCATCAAATTGGCGCTTGAAGAGTGGAGACATTTACTTGAGGGAGCTCGTTATCCTGTCACAATATACACGGATCACAAGAATCTGCTCTACCTTAAAACTGCACAGTGCATGAATCCACGTCAGGCCCGATGGGCACTATTCTTTTCTCGATTTGATATCCATGTCACCTTCCGTCCCGGTTCCAAAAATCGCAAGGCCGATGCTCTGTCATGTTCTATGGTAAAAGAAGAAGATTCCATCATTGTGGATCCACGGCCTATTATCAGCCCACTCAGCATCGCAGTCAGTAGACCCGACAATACACCTCCCCAGGGGAAAACTTTTGTTCCTGAGAATCTGCGTAAAAAATTGCTCCAATGGGCACATTGTTCCAGATTTGCCGGTCATGCTGGCATCCGCAAAACTCAATCTTTCATATTGAGAAGCTACTGGTGGCCTACGCTTCATCAGGATGTTCAGCAATTTGTGTCCGCATGTGGCAGCTGTGCCCAACATAAAAGTTCAAGACAATCTTCAGCTGGTCAACTTTTGCCTCTGCCTATTCCCACCAAACCCTGGACCCATATTTCTATGGACTTTGTTTCCGATTTGCCCAATTCTAATAATTTCAATACCATCTGGGTCATCATTGACCGATTCTCTAAAATGGCGCATTTTGTTCCTCTCCGTGGACTCCCATCAGCACCTATCCTGGCTCAGCAATTTATAAAGGAGATCTTCCGTTTGCATGGGTGTCCTGAAGAAATCGTCTCAGATAGAGGAGTTCAGTTTGTGGCGAAATTCTGGAGATCCTTATGCCAAGCACTACATATCAAACTAAACTTCTCTTCGGCCTATCATCCCCAATCCAACGGGCAAACGGAAAGAGTTAATCAAGACCTAGAAACATTTCTCCGTTTGTACATATCCTCTTCTCAAGACGACTGGGTAGATCTGCCTACTTGGGCAGAATTTGCTCATAATAATCATTATCACGAATCCTCTGCTTCCACTCCATTTCATACGGTCTATGGCCTACACCCCAGGGTACCCTTGTTTACTCCACTTCCTACAGCCTCAGTACCTGCCTCTGAAGTTTTCCTAAAGAATTTTTCAGGCCACTGGCGCCAGGTACGGGAATCTCTACTTAAAGCGTCCCAACGCTACAAAATTCAGGCCGACAAAAAGCGACGAGCCATTCCAAGCTTGAAACCCGGAGACAGAGTCTGGCTGTCTACTCGCAATCTACGCCTCAGAGTTCCATCTATGAAATTCGCTCCTCGCTTTATTGGACCGTTTAACATCTCCCGAGTCATCAATCCAGTGTCCTACAAATTACATCTACCATCTTACCTCAGGGTACCCAACACCTTCCATATCTCTCTCTTGAAACCACTGGTGCTAAATCGGTTTTATACACCCAAACTGGTTTCTCCTGAAGTGCAGACTGAACATGGTGACGAATATGAAATTAAAGAGATCTTGGACTCTCGGTTTCGACATAAAACCTTACAATATCTAGTCGACTGGAAAGGCTATGGTCCAGAAGAGAGGGCCTGGATCAAAGCTTCTGATGTTCACGCTCCATCTCTCATCAAAAAATTTCACCGCAAGTTTCCAACTAAGCCCCAATCTAAGTGTCCAGTGGCCACTCGTAAGGGAGGGGGTACTGTCACAAATCGGGATCTTAGCCGCACTTACCTCATCCGCCGCTGTCATATCACGGCTACCTGGGTCCCTTCTGGTCATCTGCAGCATTCCCGTTCTCCACACCTTCATTTGTAAACAAACACATACTGTTTGTCCTGCTGCATGGGCGCGGCCATCTTGGATGCAGTCAGGTGATCATTCCAAACCAACCAGATTCAGAAGCTGTGATCACATGATCTGATCAGCCAATAGTTGTTTGGGACATCCTATTTAAACCTGCTGCTGTCATCTGTTCATTGCCAGAACAACACACTTCTCTCCAGAGGATAGTTCTTGGCTTCAGTGTTCCTGTCTGCATTGCAAGTGCAGTGTTCCTGACTGCATTACAAGTGCAGTGTTCCTGACTGCATTACAAGTGCAGTGTTCCTGACTGCATTACAAGTGCAGTGTTCCTGTCAGAATTACAAAGTGCACTGTTCCTGACTGCATTACAAGTGCAGTGTTCCTGTCAACATTTCTAGACTGCTCATTCCTCTGCTATATTCTACAATGAGCAAAAAGATCATCCAGGCTGCTAAGTTCTGTTTCACTCATGCTCCAGCTAGTCCCAAGGGTCCCGAATCGGATCAAGACATTCAGACGACCGTGACATCTACCATCGCCAACCCATCGTCCCCATCTCAGGACTAAAAGGCTTGGTCGGTTGTGGTTACCCCAGTCAAGGGGTCCTCTCCTGGGCGCAACCAGCAATGTGACAGATATATTATGTTTTGACTCATCACCTTCATCTCCATTGACAGTCACTGACTTTAGGGAGATGGGGAGGGTTAAAAAGAATATTCATTATGATAATCATCATAAGAAAAATTATTTTGTAGAACAAATCTTAGCATTTGCAAAATATAGTATGTGTACATGTGTATATACATATATATATATATATATATATATATATATATATATATACATATATATATATATATATATATATATATATATATATATCTCTATACATCTATATATATGTATGTGTATCTCTATATACATATATATATATATATATATATATATATATATATATATCTATAATATAAATGTCTAGTGGCGTGTGTTAGTCTGTCTGTGTGTGTGTGGAAAATATAAAACCAAGCTGCAGCGCCACCTGCTGGGCGGAGTTATACACTGACCTACTAAATTCTTAGTGTGTGTGGAAAAAAAAATTCAGAAAGGGCTTAAATTTGGTATACTAAGATGTTTTTAATTTGTTAATTTAATTTGTTAATTGTTAAAAGTGTTTATAAAGATTTATATATTTCTTGAAGGAGAAGTGACAGTTGGGAGTGGTTGGTGGTTGCCGGGGGTGACAGTGGGGAGTGGTTGGTGGTTGCCGGGGGTGACAGTGGGGAGTGGTTGGTGGTTGCCGGGGGTGACAGTGGGGAGTGGTTGGTGGTTGAGGCCTGGGCTATGGCCCAAATGCATGACAAGAACCTTTTTAACACCTTAAGTAGCTTGATTTGACTAGAATGCATGAGTATCATGCACGGGTTAACTTGTATATATATATATATATATATATATATATATATATATATATATATACATATATATATATATATATATATATATATATATAAACCACAGTGTGCCCTAATACATTCCAGACAGCAAAGAGTCTGTAACTATATATTACAAACAAGGTAGGAAGCCAGAACTTACACCACTCACTTGAACTAATTGTGGCATCATGGTGGCTTAGTGGTTAGCACTTCTGCCTCACAACACTGGTGTCATGAGTTTGATTTCCGACCATGGCCTTATCTGTGTGGAGTTTGTATGTTCTCCCCGTGTTTGCGTGGATTTTCCCCGGGTGCTCCGGTTTCCTCCCACATTCCAAAAACAAACTAGTAGGTTAATTGGCTGCTATTAAATTGACCCTAGTCTGTGTGTGTGTGTGTGTGTGTGTGTGTGTGTGTGTGTGTGTGTGTGTGTGTGTGTGTTTGTGTGTGTTAGGGAATCTAGATTGTTATCTCCAATGGGACAGGGACTGATGTGAGTGAGTTCTCTGTACAGCGCTGCGGAATTAGTAGCGCTTTATAAATAGCTGATGATGATGATAGCGTAAATGTAACATAGATGTCCACACCACTGTAGATATTTGTAGCATTGGTCCCCCAGAGAATATGAGGTACTGAGGTCGTGGACCTCTCTATAGAATGAAATAAGAGATAGAACAAGAGAAGCAATTATAACGCAGCCCTAAACTGCATAAATTGGTTTGAAAAAACTTGTAATTTGTAATTTGCTGATTAAGATATTGCAGGCTATTAATCTATATTTATGCTATAATGTACCTCATAAATTGCAACCCAATGTATAAAGGAACATACCGCATATTTACTGCATGCAAGCATCCATACTAACCCTTAGATATCCACCTCCTCCTAAACAATATAAACCATACCAGGGATCACATAATATACTTATTTCTCAAATAGCGCCTAGAGTGCAAAGCTTTTGGGGGTGGGTGCGAAATTTTTTGGGGTGCAAAATTGTGGCGGGAAGCAATATAAACTGAAATTAATTTAAAATATAACATATTAGTATATTATTGTGAAGTTTCAATAAGATGTATAGCATCAAAAAATTTAAATAAAAACAAACAACAACAAAAAGTAAAAAAAAATAATAATAGTTGTTCTCTTAAAAAGAAACAATGAGAGAAAAATGAAGTAAAGTTTAGATCTTGACATGTTCCCATGGTAAAGGCTGACAATGAATCATCTTGGGACGGAACACTTGAGGATAAGCTAGTAGTAGAGACAAGGATGGCGACAGGTCCCTCCACCCTCCACATCTTCACCCTCAGTAGCGCTCATTCGTGCCTCCGTTCTTATATACAGCTTTCATTTTTATGGAAACTAAATGAGCATCAAAGATTGCCGTTACTCTTTTAAAGTCGAAGTCTAGCTCAGTTTAGAAAAACAGGGGAACATAAATATTGGTAGGGGGCAGGGGTTAGGGGGATGAAGGAAACCACAATTTAAATTAAGGGCGAGTTCATTTTACACAGGGCCGTCTTTCCCATTGGGCACAATGGGCAGGTGCCCGGGGGCACTGCAGCCCAGGGGGGCCCGTCGGAGGCAGCAAAAAAACATCCATTGCGGAGCGCGACAGAGGAGGAGACCATGGAGGGAGCCGGATCGCCAGCTGACCGCAAGGTAAGTATTGTCTTTTTTTTTTTTTTTTGCTGCCTCTGACGGGCCCACCTGGGCTGCAGGGCCCATATATATAATCATTTTTTTTTTTGTATATATAGGGGCCCCGGTGCACTGCTGTGCCCGGGGGCCCAAGATGTTCTTAAGAGGGCCCTGATTTTACATACCGCGTATTAGCCTGGCATGGAAGGTGAGTGAGCGCTACAAGCTTGTTAGCCTACCACCGTCTGAACCCCTAATCAAGCACTAATTATATCAAACTATAATTCACAGCTGCAGTGATAACTAGCAAAGTCACTAGCTGAAGTAATATATATGATATGGAAAACAATTTCTAGAGGGAATTTCCAGTAAATTAAATAGGTAAATCAAAACAAAAAGCCTGATACAAGTTATTTTGGGACTCTCTGAGCCCCATCTCAACAAGAAGAGGGTACAACCCCATTAGCACCAGTGAGATGTCCAGGGTCGGACTGGCCTGCCGGGGAGCCAGGGTATCCCCCCGGTAGGTCCCCAACCCTGATCGGTCCCTTCTATGTTGGTGGGGGGAGCGGGTACTTTAAAAAAAATAAAATAAATTATAAATAAATACTCACGTGATCGCGGCTCCGACGCCCCTCCTCTCTGCACCGTTCGCACTAAATGTTGGGCGCCCAACGTTCAGTGAGAAGCAGCGCAGAGAGGAGGCAAGAAGACAGAAGAAGAGAAGAAAAGAAAGAAGCCAATAGATAAAGTAAGTGAAGGAACGAAAGCAAGGGAGAACAAAGACAGCATGGCAGAGTGTGAAGGGGGGCAAAAGCAGCATGGCAGAGTGTGAAGGAGGGGCCGAATCACCATGGCCGAGTGTGAAGAGGGGCCAAAGCAGCATGGCATAGTGTGAAGGGGGCAAAAGCAGCATGGCCCAAGGTGAAGAGGGGCAAAAGCAGCATGGCACAGTATGATAAAGGGGGGCCAGGAGAAGGGGGGAGCAAAAGCAGCATGGAGGGCGCAGTGTGATCATAAGGGGGCACAGCATGGTGATGAAGGGGCACAGTAATGTGTGTGAGATGGCACAGTGGACTTGTGGCAATGTAATGTGTGTGTGTGGGGAAATTTAATGTTATAGTGGGGACTTTTAATTTAAGATGGGGTGCTTTGGGGGCTATTAATTGAATGTGGGGCTGAGTTTGAGGAGCATGAGCTCTATTTATTAAATGTGAATATGAATTATTTAATGGCAGTGACAGTTGCGGGAAGTAGGTATATTTATTATACGTAAATGCTATTAATTTATTGCTGGGGCTGTTTGGAGGGAGGGAAATAGCTTTATTTATTGCATGGGAATACTATTACTTTAATGTTTGGGCTGGAGGAAGGCCTAAGAATTAATCATGGGTCCTATTGATTTGATGCCAGGGCTGGTTGGAATTTTGTAAATGTACCCATTTTTTTTCTAAATAGGGCCCCCAACATTCCAGCATCCAGACAACAAAAGTGATCAGCAGCCACAGGTGGTGAAAGCGACAAGAACAGGTAGGACAGTCTATCAAATGTTCTGATTCTAGTGGGACAATTCCTATTTTTGGTGACTGTTCTGCCCAATCTAAGGGGCAGGTCAAGACTGTGTACTCTTTATATACACACTGCATTCTTTATATACTACACTATGGTGCTAGCTGTCCTTCGTGGGCTGACCACTCTCCCTCTAGTGTCTGGTCTCGCCTCTATGATGGCTGGCCACACCCCCTCTGGTGGGCCCCTAGTGTTGCAGTCCCCCGATGGGCCCTTCATGCCCCAGTCCGACACTGGAGTCTCTCACAATAATACCATTAATTGGGTAAAAAAGACTCCAATTAAACATACATCAACATGGTTATTCTAATAGCAAATATATTACCAAGCTGGAACAAAGAACCAGCGATGCAAAGGACTCCATAATTGCCCTGCAATACACCATACCATTACAAAAAAAGTCTATGCACACAATGACAAAGAAATCAGATGTTCTGAAAAATCGCCACAGGTGAGACAACCTAAGTTTTGCAGAAATTTCAGAGTGTATATATATGGCCCTGATCTAATAGATCTCCTAAATATTGATCAATAAGCATAACGTATTATGTATTATATACATAACAGGGAAATACTACAAATTGAAAGAACACGTAGACTTGGGCCAGAAATAAATTACTGGAGCAATCTCCCCAGACTGATGATAACAAAATATTAATACTACAAAGTGTTACTTTCTCCTCCTCTGGGCCCGGCGTCCCGGCCGTCTCCTTGACGACAGGGACGTCACTTCCGGTTTGAGGTCCGTCCATCGCCAAGGCAACGGCCGGACGACGCACTGTTCCGGTGGGGAGATTAGCCAGGCCCGTGCGTGTTACTGAATAATTTATTATCAGCCTCCTGTGGCTGATTAAGTTAGGCTGGATTACTTGGTTTCCATTGGCTGCTCTAGGTATTTAAGGCATGGAGGACTGGACTTCCCTGGTGGTTATAGCGTTTCCAGTCCTGTGCTGTGTTGACCTGCTGTTTGATTCCTGTCTGCCTGATCTTCCGTTGTGACCATTACCTGTACTTTGAACTTAGCCTGTTTGCCTGGGACACTGACCTTTTGGCTTGTATTCTGGACTACGCTGTATGCCTGTGACCCTGACCTTTCGGCTTGTATTCTGTACTTTGCTGTTTCTCTACAGACCTCTGACCCTGGCCTGCTACTGACCACCCGCTCCAGTCTGGACTGGCACCTCCGGTTCCATTTGCGCCATGGCCACCATTGATGAGCTTTTACTACACTGAGCTTAAGACCTGGGGGCATCTGAGTACCTGTGAACATATAAAGCTCTATGGGAAAGGCAGCTGCTAATGGTAAAGTCCTCTACTCTAATCAGTTCTAAAAGCTCATCTTGGTGTTCGAGTGCCCTAACACAAAGATATCGTAAATACACTAAAGCAGTGGTCAGGGAACAGGGGTAAATTACCCCAATTGGGGTAAAAATGAAATTCCTGGGGGTAATGCTGCCGATTCACATGCTGTCAGTTGGAGTGTAGTCCCTTTAAATGTGAAATTGCTGTTGTACCAGAAGAGCCTCAGGGGTTGGCAGAGGCACTTCTTGAGCTTCGATGCAATAATGAAGCACGTATTGCATTTGAAAACAAAGCAGATCTGTCATATTTTTGGATGTCAACAGCTGCAAAGGCATCAAAATTGCACATGAGGAGGTGGTCAAAAAGTTGCTGCCTTTTGCAACAACCTACCTTTGCGAACAAGGGTTTTCCACTCTAACGAACATAAAAACAAAGCAGAGAAATCGATTGGACGCTGAAGACTGTATCCAAATTGCTATGACATCAAAATGCCCCAATATTGATGCTCTTGTATCAAAAATGAAGCAACATCATTTCTCCAAAACCTGAAGTTTTGAAGTTGAAGCTTTCAAAGAAATTTTGAATAGATTCAATAACATTTTGAATTCCAATAATTAATAATATATGATTTCCTTCCTTTCAAATCAAGGGGGTAACGTCGGCGTATCTAAATATATTTGGGGGTAAAAGGTAAAAAAGTTCCCTGACCCCTGCACTAAAGGCATACTGTAAGGCTAGTATGAACACAATATTAGGTCAAGTCTGAAAAGATCCGGTCATATTAGAAGACAAATCTATCATGTTCAATCAGCTGGAGCCTACTACAATCTAGATAGAATCAAATGTAACAAGTCGCCAACCCACAAATAATTAGAGATAGGCGGGTCCGGTTCCCCGAGAACCGAACCCACCCGAACTTTGGGTATCCGAGTACCGAGCTGAGCAGCTTGGTACTCTCCCGCCCGTTCCGAATCCAAATCCTGGCCGAACGTCATCGTGACGTCGTCGGATCTCAGGGCTCTGTTCTCGTGATACTTCAACATTATAAATACACGCCTCCACAGCAATCCATCGCCATTTGACAGAGGGAGAGAGCAGGGTGTAGTCACAGGCTGATTAGAGCAGGGACAGAGAATCCAATATTCTTCTTGCAATTGCTCTAACAAAAATCGCTAGAGAAGAGAGGAGGATAGAGGTTTATTATTTTTTGTTAATATTTGGCACTCCCCAGTGCTTTTGGGGTGTCCCCCATAATTGTGCATCAATATTTCTGGCTGTCAAAAGTCATATCTGTCAGCAGTATCTACCAATTAATTTTTAGCACTCCTCAGTGCTTTTGGGGTGTCCCCCAAATGTGTGCATAAATATTTCTGGCTGTCAAAAGTCATATCTGTCAGCAGTATCTACCAAATAATTTTTAGCACTCCCCAGTGCTTTTGGGGTGTCCTCCCTAATTGTGAATAAATATTTCTGGCTGTCAAAAGTCATATCTGTCAGCAGTATCTACCAAATAATTTTTAGCACTCCCCAGTGCTTTTGGGGTGTCCTCCCTAATTGTGCATAAATATTTCTGGCTGTCAAAAGTCATATCTGTCAGCAGCATCTACCAAATAATTTTTAGCACTCCCCAGTGCTTTGCGCTCAGAATGGATTCAAAGCAGTCCACATATGATCAGAATGAGCAACCAGGTTCTGTCACCAGCCCTGATGTTAGTGTTCCCAGTACGTCATCTGCCAAGGCGATGTCAAACAACAGAGTGTTTTCAAATTAGTGCAAAAAACAAAAACCCCAAAAAAATTTACTGTATTGAAGCGAAAAAGAAGTGTAACTGAGCAAAAGTTAAGTGACGATAAAAAAAAATTGCAAGCATGCCATTCTACACACGCAGTGGCAAAGAGAGAATGAGGCCTGCACCTTTGGCTATTAGTGGCAGATCCCAAAAAGTTACCCAGCCTACAATTGGTGCACAACTACTGTTACGCGTCAAAGCCGAGCTGCAAGATAACAGTAAGGCATTAGAGGATAATGTTTGCTCTGAATCAGAAATGACACCAATCCCTGTGGAGAATCCATCCAACAGTGGTATGTCTAATCGTGAGCATTCTTTTAGTGTACCCATAAAGAAGGGCCCTTTCAGCAGTTCTGCTGATGTGTGCCTGAACAGCCCGAGTGTAGCCGGTGATACGCCAAGTGAGGATGACACTTTGTATTTAGAAGAGGATGTGGGGGAGATTTGGGTATCCGACGATGAGGATGCGGTTGATTGTGTAAGTCCTGCAGCAGTGTGGCACCAGTGGGAGCAGTTCTGGCATGTGAGGTTCTGGCACCAATATGCACTTTCCAAACACAAGCAGGGATGACGCAGGTGGCAGACCACAACAGTTTGACATCTGGGCTGGTTTAAAGGATTTGTCAAAAAAATGTGTGACCTTGACCATAATTCCAACCAATCCTACTATTACCATGCAAAGGATGGTGGAGGGCCTATCAGGGATTAAACTGTATTTTTCATAATTTTCACTAATAATGTTTGGGTGTAATATACACCCAAAGACGAGTGCTCAATTGCTAAGAGTCATTGATGGAGAGGAAGACAAGCAGGCTTGTCTGTAGAATTTGCAGGCAAATTGTGCTGCGTTATATAGGTAACACCCAAAGAGAAGAGCTCCATTGCTCCATTGCTAATTGTAATTGCTGAAATAGAAATAATAGGGCTGACAGTCTTGGTCTAAATCTGCAGTTACATTTTATTGTACCATAGCTCACTACGAAACTGGAGAGGTGGCAGGGTTTAGTGATAATCTTCCTCAAACAATACTTATTCATCCCAATATCATAGAAGTCTGTGTATTATGATGTAATTGCTGATAATGGCCTTCCAAAGGGAATGACTAGTTGATTTTAGGGCAGAGCTGTCACGATTTTTGGGCAATTCTTTTACAGCACAGCAAATATCAAAATGTTTAGCGGACTCATCTGCATCACCACTGGGTGTCTTGGGAAAGCAATTTCTTTTACAACAAGCAGTTGCCAGAGAAACTGAAGGAGAAGACGTCCCAACAAGATGTTGATAAGTCTGGGATCCTTGCAAAGAAAATTAAGTATTTAATCTACAATTAAAATATAGTTAGCACATTTACTTTGTTTTATTGCACACTATAATTTTCTGTAGCACCTTTTCAAAATCTATTATTAAGGCAATCACTTGACTCAAGCTAACCGTGTCTGCACTTTCTTCACAGGTAACTACTTTGCTGGACTAAAGTATATTCCCCTCAAATGCTAGTCTTCTTGCAGTGGCTGCATTCTCCTACATGTTGTTGCAGAAACCAGAAATTGACCCTAAATGTTTATGGACACAAACAGCATCTCCTGCATGTCATTTTTCAAAAGTTCTGTAACACCAAGTTGATAGAGTGTGCAAAACAGGAAATGTGATGGAATTCAACCCTGCTGTAATGCTTGACCAATATTGGGGTCGTAATCAGAAATGATATATCCTCAGGAGACTCCAAGCAGGATTAGCCATCTTTCAATGACATCCCTTAGTTTTTGGAACAGTTTGTCAGCTGTATGCCTCTTAGTGAAGCTGCTGATACACAGAGTAGCCTACTTCTCAAAAATGTGATGTACCTGGGTACATGCTGCTGCTGTCCATGCTGGGGAAGGCGAATGACCAACCCAGTGGGCTTTCACAGTCATATAATCTTTTGTTTGCCCAGTTACGCTTGTACACATATCTGTGGTTAAGTGTACAGTGGGTAGAATACCATTTTGTCACCCAATAATGAAATTTTTAGGAACTTTCCGGTACAGGAGAGAATTAGCTTTTCCTAGTAAAATGGTATAGTGATGACATTTGCTAACAGGGACATAACACCTCAATTAAATGTCTTAAACCAACTGTATTAATAGTGGACATTGGATGCAGATCTAACACTAGCATAGTACCCAGGGTGTCTGTGATCCGCTTTGCGACTGGGTGACAGGTTTCATTCTTGCTTCCTCTTGCAGAGGATTGTTTAACTGCCAATTATTGGGGGGGAAGATTGCAGGTGCTGGGATGTAGATGAGAGAAGGGAGGTAGATTATGCTGGAATGCTTGTTGTTATTTTTTTTTTAACCGAAGTTTCTGATTTTCCCAACAGTTTTCCAATAACTCGCTGAAAAATGACGAAACATGGATGAGGATCCCAGATGGTTAAGGTCCCTACCTCTACTGAGTGTGGCTTTAAAAATGCTACAAATGGATAGACAACTCTTGCCAGGATTCGTGTAAAAATAATTCCACACTTAAGAGGTGGATTTTTGGTCTTATGCCCAGGCATGACCATGGCCTTTTTGTTATCACTGGCAAGAACTGCAGCAATTTTTCTTTTCAAGTGTATGAAAATCATATTGTGACATAGGAGGTGTTCAAAATTGAATAAAAAATGACTGGAAATTAGTGTTTCTGAGGTTAATAATAACGTAGCTACAAAATAATACCTAAATTATGTTATTTTAGCACCAATAAATGTATTTTTTTAACAAATTGCAAAACAAAACCAAACAAAATCAAAACCAAAACACGCAATGGCGGTTTTGCAAAACCAAAACCAAAACCAAAACACGACGGTAATCCAGATCCAAAACCGAATCCAAAACCAAAACACGGGGGTCAGTGACCATCTCTACAAATAATGCCCCTGTCTTACAACATAAGTATTTGGTGAGGAACTGACTTTATGAAGATACCGATTAGTAATTAGTAATACCGATTAGTAATATCAGGAGTAAATTATAGGAAAGTGTTAACATTTAATATATTTATTGTTCTTTCTATGTTTTGTTACATACATAGTTACATAGTAACATAGTTGCTCACTCACATCAGCCCTATTGGGGCTTACAGTCTAAATTCCCTAACAAACACATAGACTAGGGTCAATTTGTTAGCTGCCAATTAACCTACCAGTATGTTTTTGGAGTGTGGGAGGAAACCACAGCACCCGGAGGAAACCCACACAAACACGGGGGGAACATACAAATTCCTCACAGATAAAGCCATGAATTGAACTCATGACCCCCAGGCTGTAAGGCAGAAGTGCTAATCACTAAGCCACCGTGCTGCCCATCATCATCAAAAATAATTGGATTTATAACAATGGATGGACAACCTATCATTACATTTTTTAAACCCCTGAGCAAAACTTACAATCAATATTAAACAGAATTAAGCAATTTCACAAAATATCCAGATTATCAATAAATTTTGGAAAATCCATTGCTTTTGCCCTGGGAAAATAATCCCAAACTAATGGTGGCAAATAATTACATTTCCATATAATCTATATAGAGGTTCCTAAAACATCCACCGGCTCTATAATATTGAAAGAGAACAATTCATTAAAAATTCAGTGTACATGGCAAAAAGACATCCCTAATTTAGAAAACTCAGAAGTTTTATTGAACCATTTTGACAAAGTGATGAAACATCAGTTATGCTCAGCGAAATTACAAGAGGTACATGTACAAGAGGTACATGTACAAGAGGTACATGCTAAGACAGTGAAGAGAGCTTACATCTCCCTGCATGTATGCCTGAAATGTAAGAGAGAAGACGCTAATTTTTATAATCATTTTCGGGAATGTAGGAAAATTACTAAATTCTTGAATAAATTGTTGATATTTATAAACACAACATTTGGGGGGAATATTTACTAAACGGCGGGTTTAAAAAAGTGGTGATGTTGCCTATAGCAACCATTCAAATCCTTATCATTTATTTAGTACATTCTACAAAATGACAGCTAGAAGAGTCTACAGCTGATCTGAGTCCACAGACTGGTTTCTTTATAAACAAACTGGAGAGGACCGGAGAGACGGAGGAGGTTAGAAAAAGTGTTAATCAAGAGAATTAGGCTGGAAAAGAGGAGTTGATAACCATATAGGAGAGAATGGACCTCTCTTCCCTTCCTTCTCTGACACATCATCATCATCATCATTTATTTATTTATATAATGTCACTAATTTTACAGCGCTGTACAGAGAGCTCACTCACATCAGTCGTTGCCCCAATGGAGCTTACAGTCTAAATTCCCTAACATACATACACACACACACACAGAGACTAGGGTCAATTTTGATAGCAGCCAATTAACCTACTCGTATGTTTGTGGTGTGTGGGAGGAAACCTACGCAAGCATGGGGAGAACATACAAACTCCACACCGATAAGGCCATGGTCGGGAATTGAACTCATGACCCCAGTGCTGTGAGCCAAAGGTGCTAACCACTGAGCCGCCGTTATGCCCCACCCACGTATTCACAGATTATTATTACCGCCGACCAACGGATACTCTACGCATAGGGAAAATGTGGTTGATTGGTCGGCACTGTATGAAGATACTGGAAATAAACATTCAAAATACATAACTTGTACCAGTTCAGTTGAGGTAAATTTTGCACAAATTGTTTTACTTTGTTCTGTTCTCTTCTGTTTTCTTCTGGTTTTAGAGAACAATACGCCAACTAAAAGTAGCCCACTGAGACATCAATGGGATGTCTATATTTGGTAAGCAAAATAATTACCTGTGACTAATGAATAAAAACACTATGTACTCATGAATATTGTCCAAAAAAAGAATAGTGATTGTTTTGTATTGAAAAATGCATAGCAAAAAGATTAAATTAAAAGTGTGAAAACATAGTAACATCTGTAAATCTCATTGCTGGGCAGAACCAATCTAATTATAATGATTACTTGACCAGAATCCTTTACAGAAACTGCCTATAACACTGTATAAAAAAGATGAGAATACAATTCTTCAGACAATTAATATGGCACGAAAGAAAACAAAATTACGGTAAATAAGTATTAATGTACAACACCAAAACAAAACACAGGTGGTAATCAATGTCCCTAATATCAAACTATATAACCAAGCTGCTATATAAAGTACTAGATCAACTCACAAGGCATGTATCCACACTTCTCATTATTGCATCAATTCTTATCCACCATGAGCCCAACATATTTGCTTCATTTACAGAAACAAATAATCCCAATCGAAATACTAGATAATCCTTTACTAATGACAACTTGGATAACACGACACAAAATAAGCAACAAATGGAACCTAAACCATTATCAATTGCTATTTTTACCGTTCCCTGGAAAAATTATAGGCAACAGCTGGTGTCATTTCTATATGTACCCTATCTGATACAAACACAAAAAAACCCTGTAAACTATAACAATGCAAGCTCTAAACATGGAATCATGCAATCACCTACACTAGTATTCTTTAAAACATTATATGAATAAAGGAATATTTAGGCTCTGTAACTTATATTGGAACAACTTACTGGACAACACGTTGTGGAACAAATATAGTAAGTTTCATTATATGCACACATATTAAGTTTGATTTTTATATTTTAAAGATCATTTTTTATTTTAATTTAAGTCAGAATTCCATTCAACATTGAATTGTAATGTCAGATGTAGTTTAAGCACATTGCAATTCATCCATACTGCTTCAATATAGAATGACATGGATGGACTGATTTATCCAGCACCTTTCTTGTATTTACTATGCGTGGGAATAGGATTAGGAAGGGTATATGTCTAAGAGAACTGGCAGAACTTGGTTATCCAGCGACGATTTGCAGGTTACACCATATTGGAGGATCGGACCTGCAGCCGGATATCATCATCTATCCTGGATCCTACATATGCTGTGATTTACACTGACATTGGGTATGAGTTCATACATAAGAGATGTCATTGATGAATGTTTTCGAGATTAGTGTGTTTTACTGATTTTATGAGATTAAAATAAGTTTTATTAAAGTTAATGCACGAGGTTCCTCCTCTGGTGTCATTTCTCTTATCACATGCTCGAACATCCGTTTATAGAGATCAGTTTTCATGGCTCAGAGGAAGGAGCAGGAATATAAGCCTTAATTTGTGAAGCATCTATCTGTAAGCATATACCCTAAGGCAGGGTTTCCCAAACCCAGCCCTCAGGGCTCCCTAACAGTGCAGGTTTTCCATATCTCCTTGCTGGAGCACAGGTGTATTTATTACTGACTGACACATTGTAACAGGTCCACAGGTGGTCCTAATTATGTCACATGTGATCAGGGCCATCTTTTCCATTGGGCACGATGGGCAGCTGCCCAGGGGCCCCACGGGCAAAGGGGCCCCATAGGCACGGCTCTTAATGAGAATAAATAATCCTGCAAAAGAAAAAACCTGCAAAAAAAACCTACAAGGGTCACTGAGCAAGTACATGTATCTCTATCTCATTCTCTATATATCTATATATATATCTGTATCTCTATACATCTATATCTAGGGGCCCCGGTGCACTGCTTTGCCCGGGGGCCCATAATGTTGTTAAGATGGCCCTGCATGTGATCCGGAAAACCTGCACTGTTGGGGAGCCCTGAGGACTGGGTTTGGGAAACCCTGGACTAAGGGGTTGGAAGTGAGAAGAACACTGGTGTATCTCTATTGATGCATTTGATATTCACGGTGAAGAGTGAAAGTATTTTATACATTGTTGTTACATATTACACTATTTTTGCCATTTTCTGTTTGGACAAACGAGTCTTTCTGAAGGTTATGTAGATCTATACAAAAAAGAGAAAAAATTGTCTTGTAAAGAACGGGTCGATGAATGTGATCATCTTAGTGTGCAGAGAAGGAAGTGCAAGTGTATGTATTGTTTTTATTTTTATATCATTGTATATGTCTAACAGCACTAAGGGTTCATTCACACTGTTTTTAAAAAAAATCCATTTTAGAATCAGGCAGGGCAGGATGCGCATTAGGCAATCTCCCATTGGTGGACGGTTCCATCAGGTACAGTGTGAACCGGTTAGGCACAATGACCACAGGAACCAATGATTCTTAGATTACTGCACATCTTACAAGCAGTAGACAAGGAAACATGTTCTGCCCACTTTTGCTTATATAAGGGATTAAACAAAGTATGCAACATACCCAAAATAATTAACTGTTTTGCAAAGAGCTAGAAGTATTCATAGCTTTGAATGTCTGACAATTTCTGTGGTAGTGAATATGGAAGGAGGGGGCGGAGTGAGAGCTCAGACCTCTATCTTTTAAAACTGAATTAATACATGTAGGTTAAAATTTCCAGCACTCTAGTATAAGGGTTACAAAGAACTTTAATACATGCTTATTATTCTGCCAGGAGAAATCAAAAAAGTTAATAAGTCATTTAAAGTTCATCTTATCAGTTGGGTATATGAATTAAAAAATAAAAATCGTCATTCTCATTTGAGAGTTGTTCCCTCCTATTGCTCATTTTAAGCATAGCATTAGCATATTCTCTAACGCCCAGCCAATTTCCTAACCTAATTCCCCAGCAGTACATAACAAAACATTTTAACCCTTTCGCCGATAACCCGTTCACAAAAGTGAGTAAAAAACTACTTCTTATAATATCAGCTAAGGAGAATATTCTACATCCTGGATATTGTAACATTATGTAAGGAAAAACTCTCCCCTTAAAGTGTGTGTATATATATATATATATATATATATATATATATATATATACAAACATACATACAATAAGGCACAATGCCCCCTGGCTATGCAGACATATAAATGGAATGAAGCAACATTCAGGGAATCTTTACACCGTCAAGTCATTGACAGAGACACATTAGTGATACAACATTTCAGTTCACTTAGAAGCCTTCCTCAGGGTAATATATATATATATATATATATATATATATATATATATACATATACACACACACCACACACACACACACACACACACACACACACACACACACACACAAACACCAGTGGCAGAGTACATACTTTGAAAGCTGTAAAGCTGTGCTAAGTGGCAATGAGCAGTACATTATCTATATTACAACGTAAAATAATAATATAACCAAAATGAACACAATAAAGTGAAATATTGACTAACTGATCAATTCCCGTCACCTCCTGCTGTAATAGACAAGTGATTAACTCCATTTATGTGACAGTTTAACACTGATTAACCTCCCAAAAGTCAGTGATATTGCTGTAGGCCTGTAGCCCGGCCCCCTCGGCAGTGCAGAATGGAGCTGCAGGAATATGATTGTTTGCTTATTAGAGAGTAATGAGCTAAGCTGCAGAGTTGGGTTACACAGACGCCCTCCTATACAGAGTCTGAAACACACTCTTCTGTCTTCGTTGGCTCACAATGGTGAGTTTTATTAAACTTATCTGTAAGTGAAATAAAGGTGATCTCTATGCCCTACCGTTAGGAAGATCTGCTGGTGAGGGTCCTGTCTTAGTACATCCAGCCTGGCAGGACTATTTCCGTCTTTGCTCATAGTAGGTGACATATATAGAACACTGCCCTCCCTCCCTCTCTGACTTCTCTGTCATGTAAGCACCTGCTGCCCTTTATAATGGGCTCTCCGTGTATCAGAGCAACTACTTCACATTTATACTAGGTTCTTATGTGAAAACATAGAACACAATTAAATATCTTCTCAAAATGAGGCATCTTAACAAAAGAATTCGCAAGACAAGTCTTAACCCCTTGACTACTAAGGACGAGTGGGACTCAACCACCACATGACCTCCTAAAGAAATGGGGACATGTTTTTTGATGATGCTGGAGAAAAGGCAGAGGCAGGCTGGGCCGGGGGGCAGGGGGGCATCGCCCCCCCGGGCCGCTCAGTCTAACCGCTGTTTGGGATGGACGCCCCCCCCCTCCCCCCGTGGTGCAATATTACCTGAATATTACCAGCTGCACACAGGCAGCCGCATCACATGACACGTGATGCGGCCGCTTCATCAATGACGCTGCCACATCGCGTATCATGTGATGCGGCCTCCTATGCGCCCCCCGGGCTGAAATTTGCCAGCCCGCGCCTGAGGAAAGGAACCATTAGAAACATCACAGCGTGCACACACACAGGGCCCGATTCATCAAGGTGCGCCTCCTGGGTGCATGTAAATCTGCTCTGCGTACTTCCGTACTCAAACAAGGAACGGATGGGAAGATACGGGCGCTGATGAATTCAGGTGTAGGTCTGCTCTGCTCTACTACCCAAGATGCTGCAGGATACGTCCAATGTCTATGTAGACTGTACAGTCGCACAGAATGGAAAAAAAATATTCAATTAATGTCCCTTGTCAATAATATAGGCATTAATGACAAAACAGTTTAAAAAAATAAGTTTTTTAATATATTGTTTACCCCATGGAATATATTTATTGGGATGTTCTTAATGTCTACTGAACATAACATACATTTTTACAGTTGCTCCTGATTACAAACACATGTTATAGCATGCATACGTGACTGTCATCACTACTGATCAGGACTTAGGCTAACCCTGTATCTGGAGCAAGAGATACGGCAGAAAAACAAGTAACTTTGAGATGCCCAGAGCTTGATTCTAAAGTGGCAGTTTGCGTCGAGTTTGGCACACCCTTACTGTACATTTACTACAGGCGAACGCCCCATCCTCGCTCCATTACGTCCCTGAAGTCGTAGGCTGTAAAAAGTGTCCTTTGCATACGAAGATGAATTAAACGTTGCTGCGTTAAGTTGCGTGTGGTTCGGTTTTGGGCATGATGCATAAGGCCCACAGTGTATTAAAACCAATGAGTTATGCCAAGGATGGGGGAAGCTCTTTTAGAGCCTTTGTCTCCCTTTCTCTGCTCTTAGAAAGCTGAGGAACCCTTATTTGAAATAGAGTGTCCCCTCTTTCAAATGATGGAACCCTTGTTTATTTATTGCCTGACAATCATTTTTGATCAGCTGAAAATAGATAAATATATGATGAGCCGAAAAGAATTGTAACTTATATGCTCTGCACGACAGCAGCTAATGATACAAATGCACTGTGCGATATAACGGCTTTTATAACCCAGGAGCCCAGTTTATTCCAGATCACTGTAAAAAAAATCTTATTGATTAGAAGCATCAAAGAATGCAGCTCATCACCTGCCCTTTGTTCTTTAATTCCCAAGCGTCATCGAAGGCAGAACCAGTTGTCATGGAGGAATGAAAAATGTAGTAGGCATCAATTGGATAAATCAATGGGGTTTTCCACATTCAGATCATTTTAGTTTATTGATGAATACATGCACCCGTGCAAGTAAATACATTGCTTTTTATTAGCAGTTTTCTTCCATGCGTGTTACATTATTTTTAAGCAGGCAGTGAAATTAATTTACTAACTGCAGAATAGGAGGATGCGCAGCACAATTCATTGTCCACATATGCTCCTATTTCTTCATGATGTGCACTTTGTGCAATCACTGGGGTGGGGGGCAGCCTACCCATCTGGAGTTGACACCAAATCCAGGCTAGACAGGATGGGTCAGACACTATAATAGCCCAGTTCTGGGAGCTTTCCGTCATCCCGGGCAATGGTTACCAGGTTAATAGAAAAAAATCAGGACCCCTTTGGGGCAAATGTATTAAGCTTCGGTTTCTGCAAGCCGCCGGATATCGGCGACTTTGCAGGGAAAATTTAAAGCGGCAATGGCTTTCAAGGCAACAGCAGCTAATAGTACAACTGGCTTTGAAGGCAAAACTTGCCTTGAAAGCGATTGCCGTTTTAAATTTCCTCCGCAAAGCCGCCAATATCCGTCTACTTGCGGAACCTGGAGTGGCAAATTTGCTACTCCACTTTCCCCATTATAATGTGAAGGATAAGGAGCCCGTAAAATTATATAATTATAGTATAAATACATTTATAATACACCAACATATATTTTATAAAATAAACTTTAATCAAATAAAATACTTCCTGAAACCCCTCCTTCATCACTTAAAAATACATTCATATTTTTCTACTTGGTCCAACAAGAACTGTTCCACAGGGATCAGGAGCGTCAATTGACACACAGCCAATCACAAGCGGTTTCCCCATGCGCCACGTCAGACATTGCCGGTATAACTTAACAGAGAGTGTAGATGTTACCTAGGACAAGAAATAGGTTATCCTAAGCAACACCTGTGTCACCTCAACTATTGATCTGGTTATTAAACTTATATGTGAAGGGGGCCATGAAATCTCACAGAGCCTGAAAGAGGAGGAAAAAAGACAAAGCCTAAAAGAGATCAGAGCAAGAGGTACTGTAGGTGCAAATCTGAGAAGCAACACTTTATATTCCATGATGGGGGCACCATTTATAATGCACATGGGAAAACAGGAGAAGAATGTTATCACACTGTAGGAATTGGTCTGTTGGTATATAAAGAAATATAAAACCTAGAAATTCTGGTGCAGTGCCCTCAATAGCCATGTATCATCCAGCCTCACTCACCCAGACTTGTTACTCCTGCAGCCAGAGGGCAGCACGGTGGCTTAGTGGTTAGCACTTCTACCTCACAGCACTGGGGTCATGAGTTCAATTCCCGACCATGACCTTATCTGTGTGGAGTTTGGATGTTCCTCCGGTTTCCTCCCACACTCCAAAAACATACTAGTATTGCCTGCTATTAAATTGACCTTAGTCTCTCTTGGTCTGTGTGTGTGTATATTAGGGAGTTTAGACTGTGAGCTCCAATGGGGCAGGGACTGATGTGAGTTCTCTGTACAGCGCTGCAGAATTAGTGGCTCTATATAATAGATGATGATAAGATTGCTCTGGCTTTCTCCTGCCTCATACATTACAGAAACAAGTCTGCCCAGCTAGTTGTGTGTTTCTGGTGATTAAGAAAGAACAGAGTTTTCAGTTTACATATTTACAACTTGACTTATTTTCCATCTACAGTCTAATTGTCTTCCTGCTAAGAATCCTAGCAGATAAGTAAGAGTGTCTGACATTTTCGGCTAATTATAGCATTGCACTGGCGTTTTAGAGAACCCCGCATAGATTCCCCCCGCCCCCCCAGACAAAATAGTACATTTCCTTCAACTGCGAATATAATTGAGTTGGTCTGCTCCATTCAGTTCACAGATATTACTGTGCAATGACATAGTCTGTACTTGTCTCTGTCTATTGCAGAACATAAGGGCATGCAGGATGGAGGGTGTATAGACAAACAACTCTGTTTTTTTCAAACATGCAAAAACCCCTATGAAAGAAAATTCATTGTACTCAAATTTGACGGGTGCATTAACATTGTTCACACACATATTTTCCTGTTGGGTCTATGTTTGTATATAAGTTTGGCTTAATTGAAAAATACAGCTCAGAGAATTTAATCCACCCAAAGGTCCTACTGTAGGGCCACAGAGGGGAAAATCAGGCCCTGGTATGACTGCAGCTTACCCCTCTCCCCCTCCGCAGTCTGCCCACGCATCCTTGGCAACAGCAGCAGCTGTGCACCCAGCCTGAAGGAGTGGGGCTACATGGACCTATAGGAGGCTATTGGTTCATGCAATCACCAGATCCCACTTTCTCCCTGACTATAATCCAGTTCACATGGGACCATTGATGAGCAGATGTCGTTATAATCTGTCGCTTCAACCCACCCCTTGTCATCCGACTCTGCCAGGCCCCAATGACAGGTCTATGTACTGTATACACACCCCATCATAGTCCCAGTGTATCTGATATTGTTAAATAGGAGCAGAGCATGTACTGTTGGTACTATAGTAATCATAGTAATGTCATTCAATGTCGGCTTAAGGCACGATCGACTACTTCAGTCACATGGGTCACTGGCACCTAAGCCAGGGGTTGGCACGCAGGGGTAACTCGAGGTACAATCTGAATCGGTGGTCAGAAGGTGCCTGGCTTCCCTTCCTGCATCCGTGGGTGCCGTGTGCTCCGACGCCCTGCTCCCTCCTTCTCAATGACTTCCAGGCTTGATGTCATCACCGTGTCCTGATGCTGTCATTGAGCAGCTATGCCAGATGAGAAGACTGAAGAGAAGAAGACTGAAGAGCAAAAGACCAAAAAAATGAAGACTGAAGAAAAGGAGACAGAAGAAATGAAGACTGAAGAAAAGGAGACAGAAGAAATGAAGACTGAAGAAAAGAAGGTCATAGAAAGGTTATGCAAAGATTGGAGGAGAACAGTGCAAGGAAGGTGGAAGGAGTGTGTTAAAGGGAGCAGCAGGGTGATGAAAGGGGCAGCGGTGTGATGAAGGGAGAGCAGTTTTTTATGCTGCCAACTGCTGTAGAAATACAATTCCCAGAAAGCACTGCCAGTCTAAAGTCAGCAGGGCATGCTGGGATCTGTAGTTCCAAAATATCTGGTGAGTTACTGTTTGCGTATCTCCCCTGTACAGTAAAACCCCTGTGTAGTCACATTTCTTGTTTTGTGCCTGTACAAAATGACACATATAATTGTGCATCTAGATTCATGGGCTTCTGAATAATTTAGTACAATTATACATCTAGTGTATGTTTGAGTGTGTATCTGTATATCATTTCTTGTGTAATTACGTATTATTTTGTGATTGCAAGCCAGCATATGATGTATAATTATATACCTGCTTGTGGTGTAATACCTCTATATTACTTTGCAATGGTTTGTTTGTTTCATACACATGTGGATGTACCTCTCAGGGAGACACACAAAAGCTTTTCCTGATTATACAGTTTTAAGAGTGTGTTGCCTGTTAATCAAACAGTTACATTTTAGACGTATTACCTTTTTAATCTGTGGTATTTAGTATATAGATCCGTGATTGCAAATCCAATTCTCAGCCAAAGCTTTTAATTATTTCCTTTCTGCAAATTCATACACATGCCAAACATGTTGGTTATATCTAATAAACCCCGTCTGGCAGTCTATACTTTTTTGACTTACTTAAAAATACATTACTAATAAGCAGTGTTCTTTCTCTACTTCCAGTACATTGTTTTTCTGAAGTTCTTTTTTTTTTTTTTTTTTTTAAAGTCAGATTCATTTGTCACTGACATTTGATACAATGTAACAAACGAGACAGCAGAAGCATGCAAACTCATTTTGTGCTGCATTGCTGGAGTCCATGCTCTCAATTTCTCAACAGACTGTAAGCTCACATGGATAAGACCTCTGTAGCTCTTGTTCAGATGCGCGCTTATTGTTTTTACTTTTATTTGCAGCATCATTTTTAAAAAATATTAAAAAGAACCAGAACAATCCTATGTATCTGAATACTTACTAACATTAAAAGACACTTCTCTATCCTCTGCCTCATATCTTCATCGTCTCCGTCAACCTCATATGTCCTTGTTCTGTTTCTATTTGTGATTTGTTTTATATAGATTTTTTTCTTGTTATACTGACTTTCTGGCGCTGCAGATTTTTGTGACGCCTCTCAAATAAATGATGATGATGATTTCAACATTCTGAGCATAAGAATGGTTAGTCTCAGCCTCAAGGACTACTTTTCCTGATATGAAAACCAAGTGGGAGGTGGAATAAGAAATATTCAAAGTTATGGGATGGATGTTCCTCCAACTGTAATAGATGTTATGTGGTTAGAACTTCTGCCTCACAGCACTGGGGTCATGAGTTCGATTCCCGACCATGGCCTTATCTGTGTGTAGTTTGTATGTTCTCCCGGTGTTTGTGTGGGTTTCCTACGGGTGCTCCGGTTTCCTCCCACACTCCAAAACATACTGGCAGGCTAATTGGCTGCTATCAAGTTGACCCTAGTGTGTGTGTGTGTGTGTGTGTGTGTGTGTTAGGGAATTTAGACTGTAAGCTCCAGTGGGGTCGGGACTGATGTAAGTGAGTTCTCTGTACAGCGCTGCGGAATTGGTGGCGCTATATAATTAAATGGTAATGATGAGGGCTCTCTTATACCCCAGTATGAGACTCTGGTGCCAGATACTGGGAAAAAATACATCTTGTACAGGAATACCACTAAAGCCCAAGTTTCTGAAAGCACTTTATTGTCCTATGTATGTGCTAGGAAGACATGGCCTTAAATTGGAAAGATTTGGTCACCCGCTCATTACACCACCCCATGCTACCATAGGCGGTACACAGACAAATTGGTAACACACTTGAATGTGTACAGACAATGTAACAAAAACTTGAGATTTGAAACATTTTAGTAGGTTAATTGGCTGCTATCAAAATTGACCCTAGTCTCTCTCTCTCTGTCCAGGGGCAAACGCAGGATTTATAAGGGGGGAATTTGGCGATGCTGTACTGTACAGCAGCCGCGGCGCTGTCAAAGAAGCATCCGTGGCAGACAGGGCCGGATTAACCCTAGGGCTAACTGGGCTACAGCCCAGGGGCCTCGGGCATCCAGGGGGCCCTTGAAAGTGCTCAGCAGCAGTATTGATCGGTCGGGGTCGGGGGGCGCCCCTGGCGCGATCAGTGCTGCTGAGCACTTTCACTGCGGTCCTTCCCCAGCACGCTGTAGTCTCCTTACTGAGTAGATCTTGTGAGTCTCACTCTCACGAGATCTCCTCAGTAAAAAGCGTACAGCGCGCCGGGGAAGGACTGCAATGCCAGGAGAAGGAGGTATGTGCCTTGAGGGCGGATCGGCTCACCGGGGGGGCGGCTCGGATCACGGGGCTTCTTTGACAGCGCCGCGGCTGCTGTACAGTACAGTGCTGCTGGTAGGGGCAATGTTTAGCACCCGTTCGTTCGCAGAGGAGAGGGGTTTCTGGAGAACTAGAAACCCTCCCTGCATGCACCCCTGCTGTCGGTATGTGTATGTTAGGGAATTAGACTGTAAGCTCCAATGGGCCAGGGACTGATGTGAATGAGTTCTCTGTACAGCGCTGCGGAATCAGTGGCGCTATATAAATAAATGGTGATGATGATGATTATCACAACTAATAAAACATTGTTTAAAAAAGGGACATTATCCTAATTTATTTTTACCAAGTATTTATGATGGCGCTGGTCTGCTTGCAGTACTGGTGTTATTGTTTGTGTTCTCTAACTCATACTTTTTTATCTTCTCCCAGAACTCTTCTGACCTCTGTTACTATAATATAAGGGATATAACCTAGTAGTAAGGTTCATGTGTGACAATATTGGTGGTGGAGTATGATTTCATTATGGGTGTGGCAACATCAGGGAAGAACGAAAAATACTGCAGAAAGCAGGCAACAGTCACAACCCCATGACATTGCTCATAACCTGTACAGAGGAATATCATAAAACTATGTCTAGCATCTACATCCCCCTGTACTAGCCACAAATAATCATGACACACATCAAGCCATAGCCCACAGTTATTACATAGTAGTTCTATTACGGAACAAAAATGCAAACTTTAAAGCTGAGCATGTCAGTTATGCTTGCTTTGGTATCACTGGCAATGTCATTTTGCTTAAATCCAATAACCTTCATGATGTAAAGAGAATTTCCGTTTCCGAGAGATTGAAAGCCAATCACATAAACTCTGGTTTGTGAATTGCACTTGTATGCTAGAATAGCACATGTAATGTACACTTCTTCTCTGCCTATACCCTTACATACATACATGTAATTCAATGGTGAGCTTGTCGTGTCTTTGATAGATCTAGCTCATAGACGGCAACAGCATCATCACATGCTCAGAAAGTAGATATCAGATCTGCAATCAAGACTACACAGTATATTTACTAAAGTGCAGGTTTTTTAAAAGCAGATATGTTGCCTATAGCAACCAATCAGATTCTAGCTGTCATTTTTTAGAATGTACTAAATAAATAATAACTAGGGGCCTGATTCATCAAGGTACGCAAACTCATACGCATCTGCTAAACGGGACTTGAGCTATGTAAAACACCACATACGCAGCGCGAACAGAGCAGATACGGCACTCAAAGTCAACTCAATCTCAAACTCCAACGCAAATATAAGGGTTTGCGTCACTCAAAGTATGAAACATGAGTTTGCGTACCTTGATGAATCAGGCCCTAGAATCTGTTTGGTTGCTATAGGCAACATCTCCAATTTTTCAAACCCACAGTTTAGTAAATATACCCCTACAGCCTTCATGCATCCCATTTATTTTCCATTAAAAAATATGTGACTTGAACCTATGAATTAAGTATATTTGATTTTATATTGACCTCATAATTGAGAGGAAATTAATGCAGACATACAGAAAAAGTGCATCTTTTTATTGAAAACAATAGTATACCTCATTGATCTTTTACAATGTTGGAAGGATTGTAAATACATTAATGAAGCTCACTTGAAACATCCCTGTTTGTATTGCTTCCCCTTTCTTGTATTTTCAATTATAAATTGCCCATACCTCCTCCTCTTAAATCTTTAAACCTCACAATCAGCCTGAGAATGCCACAAGAGAGCTCACTAATCAGCATGTGAACAAATCAGAGTCTCCTTCACAGTTAAACACCTAGAACTTGCGTTCAGATACAACTATGAAATTCATACAACACTGAGATACAAGAATTCAAATGATGTTGTTAATTGTAAGGGGTTAGGATCATGTGAGATAATATTCACATGAACTGTAGGACTATGATATAAATTAGAAGCAAAAATAATGAGGCAGGGACTTTTTGACATATGCCTAAAGATTCTTTGTTTGAGGGGCAGTACAAATATAGTATTATTGCCCTTTTTATGTCTGGTCAGTGCTAATGCAGAAAACAGCAATATGCATTAGGAAGATTTTGACAGAGTGACATGAGCATCATGTTCTATGTGCATAAACCCCAATACTCACATGAAAATATTGGTACATTAATCCACCCAGGACACCAATCCACCAGTCTCTAAATTGCTAAAGATCAAGTCCCCAAATAGTGAGGCCATTCCCCCTTTTGTATCAGAGATCAGGTGTTGTAAAATAGTTCATTCATTAGGGAGATATGTAGCCTATGACACAAAAAAACATTTTAAGTTTACCCACTGGTTATGACGGTTGACCTGCAGAGTGTAAGCGACGTTTATACCTGTGGACGAGGGGGGAGGGGGATCAATGGAGAATGCTCATTGGATGGAAGCAATGATAGAGCGTGTCCCAAAGAAGCTCTCATATCACCGCCATTCCTAACCACAGGCACCATTGAAACCAATAGGTTCCTTCATCATATAAAATTGCATACTTTGTGCATGCATTAAAAATGTTAAGAGCAAGATTTTTAACACCAGTGGCTAACTAGCCACAGAGTGGCCTTGCCCAAGTGGTAAGAGGAAAATGGAAAACATTCTATGAAAGCTGAGAAGGGTTCAAATTAATATTAGTCTTCCATGGGCTAAATTATGTGAATAAGCCTGCAATGTTCTTGTGTTATGTATTTGATATTGAACCCTGTTCCATTGTAAGCTCTGACCTGTACCTTCTCCTTCCTGCTCATCACATTCCTAACTCTGTTTTAGATGCTTTGGGGCTCAGTTAGAGGTGGATGTCCACCTCAATTTTTACATAAGATAAACATTTCCGTACAGAACATCAGATAAATATGTCCGAATATACATTTCTACTACGTCTCCCTACTCCTGGGATTGGGCCGAGGTGGTATAGGGTCGGCCGAGTATACTAAAGACATGTTCACGAATTTGCATAACAATTAGATGTTGATGCATCCACAGACAGTGTCGGACTGGGGCATGAAGGGCCCAAAGGGGGAATACAGTGGTAGAGGCCCACCAGAGGGGGTGTGGTCAGCCAATAGAGAGGCGTAAACAAACCACTAGAGGGGGTGTGGTAAGCCCATGAAGGACAACTAGCACCATAGTGTAGTATATCAAGAATGCAGTGTGTATATAAAGAGTACACAATCTTGGCCTGCCCCTTAGATTGGGCAGAACAGTCATCAAGAATCAGGATTGTCCCACTAGAATCAAAACAGTTGGCAGACTGTCCTGATCTCTCCTACCTGTTCTTGACACTTTCACCACCTGTGGCTGCTGGTCTCTTTAGTTGTTACTTGTCTGGGTCCTGGAATGTTGGGGACCCTATTTGGAAAAAAATAAGTACATCTAGAAAATTCCAACCAGCCCCGGCATTGAATCATTAGGACCCACAATTAATACTTAGGCCTTCCTCTAGCCCCAACATTAAAATAATTGTATTCCCATTTAATAAATAGATCTATATCCCTCCAACCAACCCCAACATTAAAGTAATAGTATTCTCATTTAATAAATAAACCTAATTCCCTCCCTATAAAAAGCCCCAGCTATAAATTAATAGTATTTACATCTAATAAATATACCTATTTCCCGCAACCGTCACTGCCATTACATAAGTCATATTCACATTTAATAAATAATAGACCTCATGCTACCCATACTCAGCCCCACATTCAATTAATAGCCCCTAAATCACCCCATCTTAAATTAATAGTCCCTACAATTAAATTAAATTGCCCCACCATCACCCCACAAACAAAAGAGCACCCATTAATTAGCCACCACCTACCTCACACACACACACTACAATGCCACAAGCCCCCTGTGCCATCACACACACACTACATTGGCATAAGCCCCTTGTGCCATCACACACACACTACATTGGCATAAGCCCCCTGTGCCATCACTCATACATACTACATTGCCACAATCCCCCTGTGCCATCACACATACTACATTGCCACAAGCCCCATGTGCCATCACACACACTACATTGGCATAAGCCTCCTGTGCCATCACACACACTACATTGGCATAAGCCCCCTGTGCCATCACACACACACTACATTGGCATAAGCCCCCTGTGCCATCACACACACACTACATTGGCATAAGCCCCCTGTGCCATCACTCATACATACTACATTGCCACAATCCCCCTGTGCCATCACACATACTACATTGCCACAAGCCCCATGTGCCATCACACACACTACATTGGCCTAAGCCCCCTGTGCCATCACACACACACTACATTGGCAAAAGCCCCCTGTGCCATCACACATACATACTACATTGCCACAATCCCCCTGTGCCATCACACATACTACATTGCCACAAGCCCCATGTGCCATCACACACACTACATTGGCATAAGCCCCCTGTGCCATCACACATACATACTACATTGCCACAATCCCCCTGTGCCATTACACACACATACTACACTTCCCTGGTGAAGTGGGCCGGGGAAATGGTGATGCAAATCGTAAATTGCCCCCTGTACTGGGCATATATTTTTAAAAACACGATGTTCTAGTGGTGGCTTAACCCAGGGCTGAAAATTTTGTGAACCAAGGATGTCAGTGAGTTCTGTTGTTTTGAAGATCTGTTATTTCTCCTCTGGAAAAAGTTATTTTTATATTTTGCCATTAATTAGTCTATTCAAACCTATTAATAAATTGTCACATTGTTGTTGTTTTTCTGTAAGCAAATGTGTAATAGCAAAACAGTAGCAATCATCTCCTGTCTTAACGGTCTGTGAAAAACGAAGGAACAATTATGGTCTTAGAAATTTGGACAACAACTTTGCAGGATTTATTGGACCAGTCTTATTCTAGGTAGGTACTGAGCTGTCAGCCAGATTGTTTCACCGAATGTTTTTTTGTTTGCGGTGCCGACTTCATTGTACCCTTGTCACTTAGTTCCACCTCTTTTCCTTTCCACATCGTGATTGTTTTGTATTACTGTTTGTATAACTATTGTATGACAGTTTTTCCTAATTCCCCTTCCTTGTTTGTAAAAAAAAAAACTACTCTGAAAAGATCAATATATTCCAATGAAAGGTTACTGTGAAAATGTTAAGCTATGAAAATACTTTGACAGTGAATGAAAATATCAACACGACACGAGAGTCATCATTGTAAAAAAGAATTAAATAGATCAGATTTAAAAGATGTTTACAACTGGGTTTTGAGGTGAAAAAAGTTGTTTAAAATGTCAATGTCTTAATTTCGACTCACTACGCCACTTTTTGAACCTTTTTTTTGTCTGTTACATTTTTTGTTTATATGATAGTTAATTGTCTACAGCAGGGTTGTCCAGCACGCCTGTAAATGTGGCTCAGAAGGAGTTTTGGTTGTGACAAGGGGGCAGCGCTGTTAATGGAAAAACAAAATCCTGCAAAAAAAAAGAAAAGAAAATACTTACCTTGCTCCCTCCCTGGTCTCCTCCTCCGTGCGGTGCTCGCAGTGAATGTCGGGCGTGATGTCATCACGCCCAACATCCATTGCGGAGCGCAGCACAGAGGAGAAACCCACACGAGAAGAACAATCAGCAGCACAGAATTGGAGAAAAGAAGAGAAGAGGACAGGAGAACAAGCCGATTAAAAGGTAAGCTAAGGGGGATTTTTTTTATTATTTCAAGGGACGCTGACCAGTGAATAAAAGTCACCTGGTCCTGGAGCATCATGGACCTTATCTCCCTGCTACATACTTCTACTTGTATTACTAATGGGGCATTATATATTATTCTCTTTGGCCCATTATAAGTTGTTATCCCTTAACTAACATAGTGGTGTAATTAGCAAAACAGGTGGCAATTTGGGGTCACAGTGGTGTATATGTCAGGTACCGCAGGCCTGCTAGGGCACCCTGATATACAATGCCTGGCTTAAATGCACTTTATTGATATTGCATCGAAACAATACAAAAAGTGATTATAGTATAATAACTAGAGAGGATTTTTTGAACAGGGCGATTGAAAGGTAAGTATAGGGGGATTTGAAAAAAAGTGAGCTCTATATATATATATATATATATATATATATATATATATCACTTTTTTTCTCATATATATGTTAACTATGTTTTCTATGGTTTTTTGGATGATCAGCTATCATTATTGTTAGTATATCTTATGTGCGGCCCAAACCAACTCGTCGTCTTCCAATGTGGCCCAGGGAAGCTAAAAGGTTGGACACCCCTGAGCTACAGTATGAATGTTTTGATATTTTGTCCTATATTTGACCATTGTCCATTTGTGCTAATTAGGTTTGATCTAATGTCATATGTTCATTCATCTATTTAATATAGAAGTTGCTGTTCAGGGTCCATCACTTTCACAGCAATGGAGGATCATTTCATCCAATAGCCACTTATTCCATGATGGAATAGTTGCCTATCTGTGAGGCACAATAACTGTGGGGTCACTTTTTTTTCTGTCCATTTTTATTAGTTATGATTTTGAAGTATTGACAACATACAACAACTTACAGAAGTTAATATTAATCCTGCTAAATTATCTTAGGCATGGTTTAAATGAACTGTTGATGTGGGCTGTCCTGTGGGCTGAAGATCCTGCGACTGTTATCTCATTTGAGCATCCAATCAGAAGACTATACTGAAAGCTGATAGGGAGAGGGTGCTAGGGGGCACAGTGGGCATGCTCCTTCCATTATACAGGATGTCCACACACTCAAACATTCTCAAGAATATTTAAGCCTGCCCAGACGATGGCTAACTTCATGCAGACATATAAAAAGTGAAATTAGAAGGAAATATATGTCTGTAACCAGGACCATTTTAATAAATGACAAAAAGGGCATTCCCTGGGCCCCCAATTAGTCTTCCTTTTACTCTCCCGGAGCATCTTGAGATCACCAATATTTGGTCTATTTAGCAGGACTATAAGAGAGCCAGAAGTGTCCTCTTCTTCATTAAGGAAGCTGTAAAACAAGGCCATTTTTTTGGCCCATCTGAAGCAGGTCAGATACAGGACGACCCAGGCAGACCACATGGGCTATAGCGGATGGGCCTGGCTCACTCCCTATGTGATGTGACCATACCCACTACATGTAACATGAAAAAGGATTAGTTTGTTTCATACTTCTCTCTTCAGAAAACTTGATACTTCACAACCTAGTTTTCAAGTAAAGTTGCAAATTTCCGCTTTGTTTTGAAAACAGATTTGCAAAGTCTACGCTGTCAAGTGTCTCTTTGAATTTGCACAATTCCCATAGGCAAACCGAGGGGGGGGGGGGGTTCCTAGTGCCTAGAAACCCCCCTCCCAGCCTGGGGTACTGTATGCTAGAGGTGTCTAGACCCTGCCCTGGAACCAGCCACTTTGCATATTGTGTGCAGATCGTTTCTGTCTAGTGCAGACAGAAACGATCTGCACACAATATGCAAAGTGGCTGGTTCCAGGGCAGGGTCCAAACACCTCTAGCCACAGTGCGTTCACAGCCATCTCTCCCCAACAAGTATAGAAAGCAGCAAGAACAGGTATGAGAGAGCAGGACAGTCTGCCAACAGTTCTGACACACTGAGTCAGGACTTTGTCCTGATTGTAGGGACAGTTGGGAGGTATGTCTCGCTTTACACGGCTCTGCTCGAAAAGGGAGAGCTGTGTGCCCCTAACAGTAGTGCACGCAGCATTACCTGTGTATATGATGGGGATAGGAAGAGTTGGAGTGCAGCCAAGCACTGTCTAAAATTATAGCCATGCCCCCATGCATGCTGGCCACTCCCACTGGAGGTGTTTCATTGAAACCCCTCTCTACAATATCCTGCGTTTCCCCCTGATTCCCACTATGTAAACTGGTGTAAGTTCTTTACAGCATCCAGCCCTTAACGTGTAGTGTTTTGTAGGTGACGGGTACATTTTCAGGTGACTATACCTTTAACAAAGCTGCAGTTTTGTCGGTGAAATCAAACTGTAGGAGTTTTATTAAAAACAAATATAATGCCATGTATTGTAGTGACAATACATGGCATGCATTGTCTACACCACACTAATGCCAGTATCTATGTCACTTTGTGTAAGTAATAAGAATGATGACATTTTATTTAACATCTCATGCAGAAGAATAGTTTGAATATGTCTGCTTCCTATTTATCCACATACGCATATGCACAGAATAACACATAATTAGCTTTAAGTTGTAATGACATGTAATGTGCGTATTGTCGCTAACCAATAACGATTGTCGAACCTCGATTTGTGTTTCCAACGCACAAAGATTTATTCGCAATAAGTGGAAAAAATATGCTCAAGCGATGTAATAGTAAATACAGCCGTTACTTAACGCAGGCGCTCTGGATCCAGTGCAGTCATTCAATCCTGAAGTCTGGGGACAAGAAGTCTGCACTCTGGATCACAAGCTGCTGCTTATATACACAATCAAGTACAGTAATACAATGAAGATGGTATGGCTTGCATCTATTGGTCCGGGTCTCAGGAATGTCCAAGGGGTCGTCAATCATTGGCTGGTTCATCCTAAGGAATCCAAAGGAGGGGGTCATCTCTGCAGGGGGTATGCTCTGCTCTTCCCGCCAGAATTCCTTAGTCTTAAGTAGTTCATAATTCCCTATCATTCATAACTTGCGTATGCACTCTGCGATTCCCTCGCAGAGCGCACCAAACAGTAGGATATGTAACAAGGTTCATTATGATACCACTCATGATGTTATTCCTTTAACCCGTTCTGTGTATTTCACTAATATGCATGTAACTCTGATATAACATATAAATACTACTATATTTCGACATAACTGACTATGTGTTGCAACTACCAATAATGTGTACTATTTTATAAGTATGCGTGTTTGTGCGAATGTATGGTAAAAGACCAATTACTGTTGCTGCCACGTGTAGTGGATGCGTACGCCCTTTCACGCCGTAGCGTGCCCTTGTACGTCGATGCGTACCGTACGCATCTTTTCAGACAAAGACAACCAAGTTTGCTAGACTTTAATTGAAATGACTTTATCCAATTTGCTGACTTCGACAGTTCCACCCTTTGATAGTGTAATAAACTATCACCCAATCACCGTTTCAAGTTCAGGATTATACAATACTTCTTCACAGACCATGATCTCGGTATCTGGTACCACCCTTTCAGTCTCTTTCTCAGTGTTACTCTTATGAGACCGTTTTCCACACTTCAACACAGTAGGAACACATTTGACAACTAAACCAATTGCTAAGATGACACCCAGTATAAGGAGAAGGAGCTTACCTACACTCGCAATCATTTCCTGTACCCACTCCCCCAGACCGGAGAACCATTTTGCTGGGTTCAACCATGAGAACCAACCCGCCACCTTTTCCCCGACCTCATATAACGAAGAATTATGGCTCTTTCGAAATTCCCATTTCAGCTGCAAAATTTCATCCATCTTCCGGTCTATAACCTCTTTAGGGTCTTCCGTATTATTAGTAATGTACGTGCAACATTTGACACCGAACTGGGTGGCCAGTGTCACACAGTACCCACCAGTAATAGAGGTGAGATAATTTAGTACCAGTCTATGTTGCACCAACTCCTTCTTGTACGCTTGTAGCTCCCTTCCAGTATACCTGAAAGTGTCATCATACATCTCGGTGATATTATCTATTAATTTAGCTAGGTCTTGGATATATTTAAAGTTTAATGTTCCCCGAGCGGTCCTGGTGAGATCTAGAGCAACCATAACTTGGAAACCAGCAGTTTCACTAATCAATTTTGTAGCTATGGGTTCCTCACCAGGAATCATATTTCTCTTGCCACGGTGTTCATACTGTGTGTGTATGTATGGTGGTGATGTAGTCTTGTGAATATCTACCATTTCTTCATGAGTAATAGTCATGATTTCAGGAACCAGTTTAGCTAAGAAACACAAGCCCTTGGAACTCGGAGTCACCCAGGAATAAGCTTTCCTCCCACAAACAAAATACACATCATCAGGGAGAACATAAGGAACAGTATGCCCATGAATTATATCACACAGAGTTTTGATAAAACTACCCATGCCTAGTGTCTCCATCTGCTCTAGACACGTGTCGGCATTAATGATATTTTCACATTTATCTGTAGAGACTTTTCCAATAGATACCTTCTTATGTTTGGCTATGCGCCCTAACTTGTGACTTCCATCAGCATTCCTGCCTAGTAGTGACCTTGTGAGTCTCTCTCTAAAATGAGTGTGGCGAGCCATTGTCTGATCTGATAGGTCAGCCTCCCAATTCTCCAGGCGCTTTGCATGAGATATGTTTAGGCACAGCAAAGATCTGCCTATGGAGTATTGTCGAAGCGTCAGACTAGGGGACCTAGTGTTATTGTACCTCCCTTCTATGGGCCTCCCACCCCTTAATTCGAGTACTTCGGATATGTTTAGCGGGAATGGCACTAGTCCTATGTTATGCTGCCCTTGAGGCACGTGAGAGCACACCCAACACTCAGTTTGGTTTAGCACCTTACCCACCAGGGAGTGATAATCCTCCAAAGGATGTCCGCCTATATTCAGAGTACTGGGGGACTGGCATCGTTGGATGCATCTCTCGTCAACTAGGGAGTTGCAGAACTTGCAGATACAATACTCATCAGACAATAGCCCCTCACACTGCCTCCGAGTTCCTGAGCTAGCAGACCTTTTCATAACCCCTGGACCAAGTTTGATAATGGGCTGCTCAGGATATCCTATTAACTTTTCTTCGGCCTCCATTTCATCCGTATCACTCCCAGAACTCTCCTCCATCCTCCATTCTCCTTCACAAAAATAGAATGTCCTAGAAAAAGTAAAAACAAGGAAAATCCTGGAACAAAAGAAAAACAAAAACCGCCACTCCATCGCTGGAAAGATAGTTCTGAGGCAACGTCTCTGGTTCAGGTGTCTTAACTGCAGGCTTTAGGTCTCCCGGAACAGGCTCACAAGTGACAGCTCTATGTCGTCGGTCTGAGTCTTGTCTTGCACTTTCTCCGGATTATGGACTCTCCTGCAGTGGGTGGAATGGACCCAAGTGTCTCTCTCTGCAACCTTCAGTGATGTAGTACTGGTCAGCAGCACTTGGTACGGGCCTTCCCAACGGTCTGTTAAACAACCTGAACGTAAGAAATTGCGGATCATAACATAGTCTCCAGGTTCAACATCATGACAGTTCGTTTCTGGCATACCAGGTGACAGCATTTTTAGTTTTTGTTGTTGTTGTTTCAGCTGTCTACTCATTCTTATAAGATATTGTACAGTCACTTCATTATTACACTTTAAGTCGTCTTGTGGACTCACGATCAAATGAGGTTGTCGTCCGAACAGTATCTCAAAGGGGGACAGATTAAGAGGAGGTCTAGGAGTGGTTCGAATGCTGTGGAGGACCAACGGCAAAGCCTCAGGCCATGCCAACCCAGTTTCAGCCATTATCTTACCTAGTTTGTTCTTGATAGTACCGTTTACTCTCTCCACCTTACCACTGGCTTGTGGTCGGTAAGGGGTGTGAAGTCTGCTACTGATTCCCATGAGTTTACACATATTTTGGAAGACATCACCAGTAAAATGGGTACCCCTATCACTTTCAATGATTCTAGGGATACCGAACCTACACACAAAGTCTTGTACAATTTTCTTTGCAGTGAACACAGCAGTATTAGTGGCTGCCGGATATGCTTCTACCCAACCGGAAAACACATCAATACACACTAACACATACTTCAGATTCCTGCACGGTGGTAGTTGGATATAGTCAATTTGTATTACCTGAAAAGGTCCGTCTGTAGGAGGGATGTGGGATGGCTCAGTTGGAATAGTTTTCCCAACATTTTTCCTCAAACAAGTAAGACATGACATTGCTTTCTTACCAGCTTGAGAGGAAAATCCGGGAGCACACCAGTATGCTCTCACCAGTTTGCACATACCTTCTTTACCCAGGTGAGTCAGGCCGTGTGCTGCTTCAGCCAGGCTTGGATAGTATGTTCGGGGAGCTACAGGCTTACCTTGTCCATCCCTCCAGAGTCCTGAGGACTCTTGACCACATCCCTTCGCCTTCCAGACCGCCTTCTCCTGCAGGGAACACAAATCTTGCATTTCAATTAATTTCTGCGTGTCTAATGTCTGAAAAACCATCATAGTCTCGGTCGATACAGTCATAGGTTGCCCTGCTGCCCATTTAGCAGCTTCGTCTGCCCTGTTGTTGCCCAATGACACTGGGTCTTCTTCAAAGGTATGGGCTTTGCACTTTATGACGGCTACTGTTCTGGGTAACTGTATCGCTGTCAGAAGTCCTTTTATGTGTTGTGAGTGTGCCACTGGTGTACCTGCTGCTGTCGTAAAGTTTCTAAGACGCCAAAGGGCCCCAAAATCATGCACTACCCCGAAGGCGTACCTAGAGTCAGTATATATGTTGGCTGATTTACCCTCTGCCAATTCACACGCTCTCCTTAGTGCTACTAGTTCCGCCACCTGGGCTGAGTGAGGTGGACCAAGGGGTTCAGCTTCTACCACATCCTGATCGTCTACAACAGCGTAACCAGTACATAGCTCTCCTGTCTCTGTCTGTCTATGGCAACTTCCGTCTGTATAAAACGTAAAATCTACATTTTCTAAGGGGGTGTCACGTATGTCGGGCCTTGCAGTAAAGGTCTGATTCAGGTGTTCCATACAGTCATGCGTGTCAGTATTCTTGCCTAACTCATCATCAACCAGGGTCTCCTCACCTCCCACCCTTTGTGTCTCTTGAGACACATACGGAAGGTATGTAGCTGGATTTAGGGTGCTACATCGTTTGATGGTGATGTTTGAGGGTGTCATCAGGGCTAGTTCCCACTTTGTGAATCTAGCTGAAGAAACATGTCTGGTTTGGGCTGAATTTAACAGAGCTGATACAGCATGGGGTGTATAGATGGTTGAATTATGTCCTAATACTACATCCTCGCTCTTACTTACTAGAAGGGCCGTTGCTGCTACACTTCTGAGACATGTTGGGAGTGACCTTGCCACATTGTCTAATTGTGCACTGTAGTATGCTACCGGTCTGCTAGCGTCACCATGTTTCTGTGTGAGGACACCTGCTGCACAGCCATCAGCTTCTGTACAAAATAGCTCAAAAGGCTTTTCATAATCAGGTATTCCCAATGCAGGTGCTCTTGTCAGACTATCTTTAAGATTAAAGAACGCTTGCTCCGACTCTTCTGTGTGTATGACACGTTCTGGTTTTGAGGAAGAGACTAGCTCCTGCAATGGTAATGCCAGAATAGAAAAACCTGGGATCCAGGACCTACAGTATCCACACATCCCCAAGAAAGTACGAATCTGCTTCTGGCTCTGCGGCAGGGTCATGTGTTGTATGGCCTCAATTCTGTCGGTTGTCAGGTGTCTTAGCCCCTTAGTGAGGCAGTGTCCTAAGTATTTGACCTTAGTCTGACATGGCTGTAATTTATCCTTTGCCACCTTGTGCCCTGTTTGTGAAAGATGAAGCAACAACAATTTAGTATCATGTAAACATGACATAAAAGAATCAGAGCACAACAACAAATCGTCCACATATTGAATTAGAACAGACCCATTGTGGGGTTGAAAGGATTGCAAACAGTCATGTAAGGCTTGGGAGAAAATACTGGGGCTGTCAATGAACCCCTGGGGTAGTCTGGTCCATGTGTATTGTACTCCCCTGTAGGAGAATGCAAAAAGGTATTGGCAGTCAGGGTGAAGAGGGACTGAAAAGAAAGCAGAACATAGATCAATGACAGTAAAATGACTGGCAGACGGTGGAATCTGCATGAGGATGACAGCTGGATTCGGCACTACGGGGAATTGGCTCTCAACAACTTTGTTAATTCCCCTTAAGTCCTGGACTAATCTATAGCCCCTCCCCCCACTCTTCTTCACAGGGAAAATGGGACTATTTGCTGTACTGGCTGTACGAATTAAAATCCCTTGTTGTAACAGCCTCTCAATAACAGGATATACCCCTAGTTCCACCTCCGGTTTTAATGGATACTGTGGGATTTTTGGAGCTATCCTACCACTTTTTAGATTGACCATGACAGGGGCTACGTTTGCCATCAGTCCAGTGTCCTGTCCATCTCTGGTCCATAGGGAACCTGGTATTTCCAGCAACATCCCCTTTACTTGAGATGGACTTTGTTCTATAACAGGAGAGTGTAACATTAACCTTGGAGGGGTGTCCAATATGTCCTGTACCTCATGTGCAACCTTCTCGGGTATATCTAGGAACACACCATCTGAAGTACAGTATATGACACATCCCATTTTACATAACAAGTCTCTCCCTAGCAAGTTAGTAGGAGCCGCTGCAGCCAAGAGAAACGAATGCTTAGTATGCAGAGGCCCGATAGTAACTTCGGCGGGTTTAGTTATAGGATAATGTAACACTTTTCCCGTCACCCCCATAGCTGGAATAGTTTTGCTGGTCACCTGTAGATTGAAAGGAGAGGTTATCACAGATCGGGCCGCCCCTGTATCTACAAGAAAAGTTTGTTTCCTGCCAGCTATGTCAACTATCATTGTTGGTTCTTCACTCTGACTCTCAGTTAACCTCACTGGCTGTAGACTACAGGTATGACCTGACCCCTAGCGCTGACTATTGATTTCCCGCGCAGCATTTGCTGCCGTAATATGCGCGGGTAGATGTGAGTCTTCTAGTCTATGTGAATCCTTTCTTGGAGGATATCTATGTGACCCACCCCTATGTGTATTGAGTCTTTCTTTATTACAATCTCTCCTGTAATGTCCTTCCTCGTTACAGTTGAAACACCTGATCACTTTAGGTTTCCTGTTATATGGGTTGTATGCTGGTGGTCGTGTATGCACCCCTTCTAGAGCCTGTATACTTACCGTCATTAACCTATCACTTTTCTCTTCCCTTTTTCTAAAAAGGTTCTTGTCATGCTCCACAGCAGACTCCCTAAGGAAGTCTACCGTGACGCCTCTCCAATTAGGTAATGTGGTTTGTACTCTCGTCTTTAAATTTTCCCTAAGGCCATCCATCAGTACCCCTACAGCTACCTCTCTGTGATGTGGGTCCTCACTTATGTTGGATATCCCAGTAAATCGTGCAATCGCTGTTATAGCTCTAGCAAAGTAATCTGAGGCAGTTTCACTATCCTTTTGTTTAATGGTGAAAATCTTACTCCAATTTACTACTACTGGAAAACAGATGGCTAAGTGTTTGACAATTTGTTCTATATTCCGTTGGTTAATCTCATCAGTCAGGGTGTCATCTTCCTCCAACAAACAATCTCCAATAAATTTTTGTATGTTAGTATTGGGAGGAAGACACGCCCTCAACACTACCCGCCAATCCTTACTGGTTGGTTCATGAGCATTCCCTAAGTCTTTAACAAATTTCTGACATTTAGCTAACTCTTTTCTAGGATCTGGGAATTCAGTCATAATGGAACGTAATTCTGATCTAGTCCAGGGACAATGCATTGTAACATTTCTTAAAGGAACTACACCATCCTTATCCGGTTTCCCATTGGGAACTGATATTGTGCGGACCGGGAACACACCCTCTGGTACACTAACTTCAGGGGACGCTACAGGATTTACAGGCCCTAGATTTAGAACACTTTCACTCCTAGTGATCACGCTACTCTCACCTATCTCAGCCATTTTCTCATACTTGCGCTGAGCCTCTAGTACATTAACAGCATGGGCAATGGCCGAAATCACAGTGGGTTCATCTTCGTTTTCAGATACACTTGATTGAAACTGATTTAAAACAGGGTACAACTTAGTAATTTTTCTATTTTCAGTTTTAACAACGGCTGTACTTACCCCTCCCGCCACATAAGGTGGCGGGGGCGCGCTTGCGCTGAGTTCGCCACGCTTCTCAATGGTTACATCCGCCTTGCGCGCGCTTTTCGCCACGCCTATTTCCGGTTTGCATTCGCTGCTCTGCCACGTGTTACCTTCCATTTGCCACAATTTTAAACAATCATTATGTCTATTTCTCTTTTTCGTTGACTTGATCAACCATATTCTATCTTTTACAGTATTCAGTACCTCTGCATTAAAACTCCCTATTGTTGGGAAAGGCCTATCACAAGCTTTGGTCATCCCGACCCACGTGTCACAATACACAGTTGCATATGCACCATACTTCTTACACATGAGAAACCTCGCTGAACCAATAGGGCCTTCCTTAGGCAGTACACTGACCATCTCTAGCGTATGCTTAGCACCCATGTTGAACAATATACCTTCTACCCGGAACACAGACACACCGCAATGCTCTGTTCCTTCCGGCCAAATGTGAAATACAGACACACCGCAATGCTCTGTTCTTTCCACCTAATAATTTCAACTCTGTTGCTATACTCACCGCTAGAGATCTATAATCCTCGGTGAACGTATTTCCTTTAGCCGCGCTCACTCGCTTTTCCCTAATACAGAAATATCACTGTGGGCCCCAAGGGCTATCAGCTCCTCGATACCCTGGCTAAACCACAAAATCTGCTGAGTTTATTATCGCTGGGAGCGCAAAGTCGATACAATCAACCTGCCTTTCCAGTATAATTCCTCCTAGCTGCTTCACCAATTCGCACTAACGGTGCGACCGGATCGCACTGCCTACCAATACTAATTATTAGCAAACCTTGCGATCTATTGGTAGCGCTTTGCGAAAACCCAGTTTTCGCATTCGGTATACCTGCCCTGTATACCGTCCTTCAGTTGGGCAATCCGCCTCGTCAGACAGCAACTGAGCACCTCAACAATAAAACAGTGTATCTACGTTACAACATCACACACTATACACCTTTTCTGCGCAGAAAATCAAAAGTTCCCAACAATAGTAATAATGTCTCAGAGGCTTTCACAAGTAATTATACTATGCATGTATAATAACTATCAACACGATTGTTTAACCACGTGGCAAGTTTACCGGAAGTTCGCGTACGCACAGCAGGAAGTACACATACGCTAAACAATGCAATACAGTTAAAACGCACAATGACAGAAAAAAGAAACAGTTTTCTCTTTTGTCCCTAGGTTCTAGTTAGCGTGCCCTAGATAATGCAAAACGGACATTCGGTTTCGCAACACAGAGTAAAATTCAGGTTTTGAACACCATGCGTTCTTACCCGTTTATGACGCGTCTCCACCCTTTGTTGAGGAACCGAAATCCGTTGGTCTTGCGTATCATCGGCAACGAAACCTCCAAAGCTCACGAGCCCCCAAATTGTAATGTGCGTATTGTCGCTAACCAATAACGATTGTCGAACCTCGATTTGTGTTTCCAACGCACAAAGATTTATTCGCAATAAGTGGAAAAAATATGCTCAAGCGATGTAATAGTAAATACAGCCGTTACTTAACGCAGGCGCTCTGGATCCAGTGCAGTCATTCAATCCTGAAGTCTGGGGACAAGAAGTCTGCACTCTGGATCACAAGCTGCTGCTTATATACACAATCAAGTACAGTAATACAATGAAGATGGTATGGCTTGCATCTATTGGTCCGGGTCTCAGGAATGTCCAAGGGGTCGTCAATCATTGGCTGGTTCATCCTAAGGAATCCAAAGGAGGGGGTCATCTCTGCAGGGGGTATGCTCTGCTCTTCCCGCCAGAATTCCTTAGTCTTAAGTAGTTCATAATTCCCTATCATTCATAACTTGCGTATGCACTCTGCGATTCCCTCGCAGAGCGCACCAAACAGTAGGATATGTAACAAGGTTCATTATGATACCACTCATGATGTTATTCCTTTAACCCGTTCTGTGTATTTCACTAATATGCATGTAACTCTGATATAACATATAAATACTACTATATTTTGACATAACTGACTATGTGTTGCAACTACCAATAATGTGTACTATTTTATAAGTATGCGTGTTTGAGCGAATGTATGGTAAAAGACCAATTACTGTTGCTGCCACGTGTAGTGGATGCGTACGCCCTTTCACGCCGTAGCGTGCCCTTGTACGTCGATGCGTACCGTACGCATCTTTTCAGACAAAGACAACCAAGTTTGCTAGACTTTAATTGAAATGACTTTATCCAATTTGCTGACTTCGACAGACAATATCCAAAATAATAAGTACATATATAAACAATAAATAAATTGTCACACTTAAAGTTCCAGTAGACAAGTCCAACTATGATAAGTTGTACCATTGTGACTAGTGCAAGTCATGAAGAATAGGACTGTAGGAGGTATTGTATCATATAGTACTCAAAGGTACTGTTGCAGAACCTCTTCCTAAGCAGAAATTTCAATCATGTTCTACAAATCATTTCCCTGTTAAACTTGTCAAGAGGCTCTGTACATGGTTAAGCTGTGGTCTTTTAATGTACAAGTTTCCACTTCTGCTGATAAATTAGAATATTTTAAATATGGAAAGAGCCTTATCTGGGATTGATTATAGGTCCAATTATTAACTTCATCCGAATGCTGCCAGGGAGCTAATGCATTACATTCTAAATTTCCTTGGCCCATTCCAATATGCACCTGTGACCATCACCTATCACAAAGAAGCCAGAGAACTGTTCAATGGCGACCTCTATAGGAAAACTCTGCATATAGCGTCTAAATAGCATCGTCAGGTAGAAAAGAGGACTCATTCCATGGAAGTGTACTAAGTGATTTCAATAAAAACAATTTAATAGAAAAGCTCGTAACAAAATAGTCTATTAATTCAAACCAAGTGGGTATCTTGGGAAATGGGATGCACTTTTGTCAAATTGTGACTACAAAGACTGGGGGCTAAATGTGTTAATGTCTGGATTCTTCAACTCCGGCGAGTTCGGCGTCTTCGGCGCTTAAATTAAAAGCGGCGCTGCCTTGTAAAGGGAAGTTTTACAAGGCAGCGCCGCTTTAAATTTAAGCGCTGAAGACACCAAACTCGCCGGAGTTGAAGAATCCGGACATTAATACATTTACCCCTGGATCTCTCTCTCTCTCTCTCATTTTGGTTTTGGATCTGGATTAAATTCGTGTTTTGGTTTTGAATCCCAATTTTTTTTTCTAAAATCCCGATTTTTTTGTGTGCTAAAATCACATAATTTGGCTCTTTTTTTTATCTCTACAATATTATTAACCTCAATAACATCAATTTCCAATCAGTCAATTTTTGTCAAGTGACAAGAACACTGCTACCACTCCTGTTTCTGTGTGAGCAATGGCACTGAGCAATGTCACTGGAGACTGGAGAGTGACAAGAACACTGCTACCCCTGTTTCTGTATGAGCAATGACACTGAGCAATGTCACTGGAGACTGGAGAGTGACAAGAACACTGCTACCCCTGTTTCTGTATGAGCAATGGCACTGAGCAATGGCACTGGAGACTGGAGAGTGACAAGAGCACTGCTACCCCTGTTTCTGTGTAAGCAATGGCACTGAGCAATGGTACTGGAGACTGGAGAGTGACAAGAACACTGCTACCCCTGTATCTGTGTGAGCAATGGCACTGAGCAATGATACTGGAGACTGGAGAGTGACAAGAACACTGCTACCCCTGTATCTGTGTGAGCAATGGCACTGAGCAATGATACTGGAGACTGGAGAGTGACAAGAACACTGCTACCCCTGTATCTGTGTGAGCAATGGCGCTGGATCTTCTGGGGAGGGAGGTACTTATGGAATCCAAAACTCGCAAGATCCAACAATGCAACAAAGACGTTTTGCCTCGATTCAGAACCGAGGACGCGCGGAGATACCGAGCTGGCTCGCGAGCCTACTCGGATCCCCTAAGTTCGGGTGGGCTCGGTTTTCTGAGCATCTCTAATATATATATATATATATATATATATATATATATATATATATATCTCCATCTTTATTTAACTGTTGATACGTTTAGTGTTTGTGACATCCCCTGTGCTACTCATATGTTATGCCAGTTATGATTTTGGCTCTATCGCAGAGAATTCTACTTTTAAAATGAGCATTTCTACACTATTGCTGTAGAAATCTTAGAAAGGTAAAGGTGTGATGTCAGCATGATGCCAGTGGACAGTACTGTGGGCAGATATGTGCGACATGTTCCAATATCTGCTAACTCTAATGAAGTTCTCTAGGAGCAAGTGCAGGAATGGTGTCTGGGAGAATTCCAGCTTTGTCTTTCTCCAAATTACTGATATGCTATGTTAATGCATCATCTTAAAGTACTACTTACAGTATATATAGCCAATATTATATATACGTCCTGCTGTTGGTATAACTAGTCATACCAAAGACAACTCATACACAGAAACAGAACAAGGACACCCAAGGATATAATACAGAGGGGCAGAGAGTGCCCTAGGCTTGGAAGATTAAAGGTTGGGGGAGAGTGTGGTCAGGTAGGCTGGGGCATTCCATAAGAGTGGAGCAGCACGGGAGAAGTCTTGGTGGCAGGAGTAAGGGGGGGAATAAGAGAGGAGGCGAGGAGCAGAGGCAGATCTAAGAGGGGAGAGGGGGTATTATCTCCTGAGAAGGTCAGAGATGTATGAGGGTTAGGGATAGGTGAATAGTTTGATTTGGAATCTGAAGGTTATGGGGAACCAGCGTAAGATTTTTATAGAGTGGTGCAGTGAATATGGAACAGCGAGAGAGGAAAATCAGTTTGGCCAGAGCATTTGGGACAGATCATAACACAGTTACTGTATATGGGTCAGGGCCCTCTAAAGAACATCTTGGGCCCCCAGGCACAGCAGTGCACCGGGGCCCCTATATATACAAAAAAAATAAATTATTATATATATGGGCCCTGCAGCCCAGGGGGGCCCATCGGAGGCAGGGAAAAAAATAAAACCTGAAAAAAAAGAAGAAAATACTTACCTTGCGGTCAGCTGGTGATCCGGCTCCCTCCATGGTCTCCTCCGGAGGAAACCATGGAGGGAGCCGAATCGCCAGCTGACCGCAAGGTAAGTATTTTCTTCTTTTTTTTCAGGTTTTTTTTTTTCTGTCTCCAACGGGCCCCCCTGGGCTGCAGGGCCCCCAGACACCTGCCCATTGTGCCCAATGGGAAAGACGGCCCTGATATGGGTGAGGTTAATGCCAGACATGAGGATGTTACAGTAGTCAAGGCAGGAGGTAATGAGAGAAAGGATACGGGTTTTGGTAATGTCCTTAGTGAAAAAGGGGCATATTCTGCCAATGATTCAAAGGAGAAGGTGACAAGAAGTGCCAAATACTGGATGTGTGGCGTAAAGCTGAGGGCGGAGCCAAGCGTGACATGAAGTCCGGGGACATGGAGGAATGGGGAGCGCGTTGGATCTGATGTACCATTTGGAATGTAGTAATCCTTGACTTCCTGTTACCCATGTGGAAGGGAAAATCTCCCTTGGACTTACTGCTACTCGCTTGCAGAGCAGGAGGTGTATTACTTGCAACAATATGAACCAATTGGCCCATTTGGTAAATGTAATATTTTGTTTCAGTCCATGACTGAAATTATCTATTCATTGGTTCTATCTCCAGGACACATTAAAATGGTTCTGGGCACATTGGGAATTGGGTTTTAGGAGTTTGAATACAGCCACTTCTTACAGACTTACCCCAGCAAGGTTCATACAAAACTTGCACAGAGCTACTGTGGGTCTCCCAACACTGACTTCTACTGTTCCCACCTCTTGGCAGCCAATCCACTGCCAGGACCCAGGTGTGTGATTTTGCATTGTATTTCTATCTTTAACATTTTAAAACACATTTTTAAATCACTTTAATTGCATTGTGCATTGATAGTCAGGCACCATGTACTGCAGTATGGATGGAGGCCATAGGTTCTATCTCCCATTTGTTTGCATTTAGTAAAGTCTGACTTATTATTATTAATATAGATTGATGTTCAAATATGGAGCTGTCAGGGCTTGCAGATCCCAGCCTTATTCAAGACAAGGGCCTAGATTTACTAAAGTGCGGGTTTGTAAAAATGGGGATGTTCCGAACCAATCAGATACTAGCTGTCATTTTGTAGAATGTGCTAAATAAAAGATAACTAGAATCTGATTGGTTGCTATAGGCAACATCTCCACTTTTTAAAACCTGCAGTTTAGTAAATATACCCCATATGTCCCAACAAACAGCTGCTATACTTAGGCTATGTCCTTTAGGACATCTTTTTCTTGTGGTGTGAAGGTGTCCTGAGCGCTAACGACCTACCACACTCAATACACAACCAAAAAATCAATGCAGTTACATGTTGCATTTTTTTTTTTTGCTCACAATGCCACATGCCTATGGAGTAAATTGTCACCAACATGAACACACGGAAGTACTTTATTGTGCAGTCCTATGCAAAGTTTGTCACCATCCCTAGATCAATGTAAAAAAAAAAAAAAAACTTGGGACAAAGAAAAAAAATTCAATGATAAAATATGTACATTGTTTTTTTTTAAAACACAAAGGAAAAAAAAAACACCCACAATATAACCTTCTTATTACATTGTTGCTACAATGTTGCAGCTCTCTAAAAACAGTTATTCTTTAGTGATACAAAGAAGAGTTTACAACCATAAAATTAGATTTTTCTTCATAAATCTATTTATTACCTATAGTTGCCGGATGCTTTATATTTCTCTGCGGATTTGGTTTATTATATAATACGTTATGGCATCAGGACAGTTTTCAATAATTTGGGTATTATTGACCAGCAAAGCTCAACTTCAGTCCCAAATTCCTTTTTTTAGCTTTCTTGACATATTATAAAGGCTTAAACCACTGATTGATTTCTTTTAACAGTATCTTGACCTCCTCCCCTCACAACTAGGAGGTATATTGGATGTCCTACTGTATGTTTCCTCATACTGGTTATATTTATTTGCTTCGGCTAAGGGGATACTGCTGCCTAATGCCAGTGTCCTATCTATTTAACATCAAACCAGGCCATTGATGAGAGAAATGATTTCCTGCTTTATTGCTTCATCTAAGTGTGTGGAGTACAGGACTTAATCTTATATAGTCTCCGCTCTCTCTCTCTCCTTTGCTATATATGTGTCATGTCACTTCGCCTTTTCCTGCCAGGGGAGTAGAGCAATATTGAGCGATATATAGATATATATGATATATATGATCATGGTTAAATTTATCACCCTGACTCAGCTCCTATATAAAACAACTGTTGTTCCTCACACATCAGAAGAAACACCCAATTATCTGCACACCCCCATTTCCCTCCTGCCTGGTCTGCTTGAGCCCCCTCGAGTGACTCGCTTCCTCCAGACATGTACGGGTTACTGTCTTAGCCATAGGGTCTTATTGCCCGCCACTGTATGGCAACACTGACCAGCCAGCAACACGCACTAAGTCACACAAGCTTTACATTTTATACTCCCTATATGGGGTGCTGCCTACCCGCGTTCATGGGCCCTGAAAGCAGTCACACACTAGTTCTGCACAGCAGGTGCCAAGTTTGCAATCATAGCGGTGGTTACCCACAAAAAGTCAATTGCTGCATAAATCTATTCTCTGTGTCCATACCTACTTGTGCTTGCATTTGTTTGCATTGTAGCAGGGATTTTTTTTTGTTCTATTGCAGTGTAGTCATTCAATGCATGTCACTGTACTTGACATAGTCCATTGATCTCTATGGGTATCGGGGCTCATGTACAGTTGGACATAAGTCTTGGGAAGGGGGAACACTCATTCATTTGGAGCACACCCTTTATGGAGGATCCAGCCCCCTCCTGACCAAGCTGAGTGTGGTTCTCACTGGGATAGGGGGAACCCATGCTGTGGTTTACCCAGCTGTAGTGTGACCAATCAAGCCCGTCTAGTTCCACTTTAGCAGGGTGTCCCCATGCTGGTCTGTCTCTGTATTAGGGAGAAGCGGCAGAGCCAGCATGTTGCTGGTTATGGATTTTAGGGGAGGGGGGTACTACTATTATTTACTATTTTACTAGTGGATCCATTCATTTCAATAGTCCATTCACTTCAGTAGTGTTTCTACATGCAGGAAACCCCACTGAAATGAATGGCTCATTGAAAGGATTGGAAACAAATATATGCCGCTTGTGCCTGCACACTTTCGCAAACATGTGAATGCGTCCACACACGTGGCTAGTTACACTACGCAGTTGTGATGAGGTCAAAGGTCATAACATTCCTGACTAACGCAACGCCAGTGGGTATCAGGTATAGTGCTACAGAGAAGATGCCAACTTTACAACCGTAAAGAGGCAGAAAAAACTCTGTATTAAAAGAAAAAAGAAGATATCGATTTTTCTCAATACTCATATTCCAGAGAAAGAATAGAACGACACAATGGGACTTAGCAATATTTATTCTCTGTTTTGGAATTTACACAAGTTACAGTACAAAAGGAAAGTAAACTGCTAGATTAGAGGTTTAGAGGTCATCCATGACATCAGCATAATGTCAGGCGTATATCCTAGGAGTTAGAGAGATGTTTTGTGCTTAATCCAAGTTTTGAAAAGCTTAGAAGGAATTTATGATCAGACTGAACTTAGACTCATAGGTTTTAAATTAGGAACAAGTTGAATGTGCTGCAAGGATTTCTACTGCAATTTATATAATCCTGAGATTGCAAATCCAGTAGGGACAGATCTTCTTTAATACAACTGCAGGCTGGCAGCAAAAGGAAGCAAAATTAGAAATTTTAGGGAAAGGACAGTCATATCAATATTGAAATGTTCTTTGATCTATTTTTGTGATGTGACGTGACAGTAAGCCTAACACCTTGTCTGCACGGGCACCACTTAGTCATTTATGGGGAATCGGACTGAGGGTGCTTTAAATGCACTGCGAATACTAAGAATATTAGATATCATTGAACTCTATGGGGAGAATTCAGTTAGCAGCAAGGTCCCGTCGAAAGCCTCGAGCAATGAGGCTCTGCGGGAAGTTAGGTACCTGACTTTTCCTCACACAGAACTGAATTCCCCTTTTATATACAGACACTGACAGGGCCTTCTTTCCCATTGGGCACCCTGGGCAACTGCCCAGGGGCCCCTCGGGCAAGGGGACCCCATAGGCAGGGCTCTAAAGCTCTGGAAGAAAAAAATATAGCCTTATCTTTTTGCAATCGTGCGGTGGCGATCCGGCTCCCTCCCTGTTCCCCTCCTTCGTGCTGCACTTGCACTGAATGTCGAGTGTGACAGCATTTTTGGTGAGGAGCGCAGCACGAAGGAGCCACGACGCGACAGACAAGGAAGCGAGGAGCAAAGAAAACAGAAAAGAAGAGACAAAGGCGATAGAAAGGTAAGAGAAGGGGGACAAATAGAAGAATAATGGAGGGCACAGGCACAGTATATGATACAGGGGTAGGGGGAGACCAGAAGCATGATGAAGGGGGAAAAACAGGAGCATAATGCAGGGCACAGTCAGGGCCGGATTAACCATAGGGCTAACTGGGCTATAGCCCAGGGGCCTCGGGCATCCAGGGGGCCCTTTTAAGTGCTCAGCAGCAGTATTGATCGGTCGGGGGCAGGGGCACCCCGGCCTGATCAATGCTGCTGAGCACTTTCACTGCGGTCCTTCCCCGGCGTGCTGTAGTCTCCTTACTTAGGAGATCTCGTGAGTCTCACTCTCACGAGATCTCCTCAGTAAAGAGCATACAGCGCGCCGGGGAAGGACTGCAGGAGAAGGAGGTAAGTGCCTTGGGGGCGGTTCGGCTCACAGGGGGGGGGAAGGGGGCGGCTCGGCTCACAGGGGGCGGGGCCCTCACAGGAGAATGGAGGCCCCCTTAGCCCAGGGGCCTCCATTCCCTTAATCCGGCCCTGGGCACAGTGTCTGATGCTGGGTGAGACCAGAAACATGATGATGGGGAACAGACAAGAGCATAATGGAGGGCACAGTGTGTGAAATAGGGGGAGACATGAAGGGGGACAAAAGCAGCTGATGTAGATTTAAGGGGCAAATGGAGAGATCTGATGGGCATGCAAGGGGCATTTAGTTAGGTTTGATGGCATGTAGAGTGGTGTTATGGGTATGTTGGCCATTTATGAATTTTATTAATTAACACTTCAGCAGTTCCCTCCACAGTGATTGTGAAGTACTATGTAGAGATTATATGTAGCTATTTGAAACCTCCTCCCCTGGATACAGCAGCAAGGTAAGAGTTGTACTGATTTAGTGATTATTGTGAACATTTTAGCATTGTTGGATATTTTCTTTATCCCTTGGCTAGATATTATAAAAAAATGTATGTGGTTTAATCTCTGTAGTACAGCATGTTTTTTTAATGTTTATATTTATTTTTACCTGCAAAAAAAAAAAGTCAGTAATTAAACTTAATTTTTTCGATAATTTACATTTTTATTCCTGTGAGTGGTTGTGTAGATAGGGGTCCCAATGCACTGCTTTGCCCGGGGTCCCATAATGTTGGTAAGATGACTCTGGACACTGACTGTAATCATCCACAAACCACCCCGAGATCCATGCAAAGTAGGGAATAAATTGTCCTCCTTACTTCTGGGAAATACACAAACATGAATAATGGAATTCATCTTATGCTTTATTTATAAGGCACGGAGTATATCAGCACAAAGATGGCAGATAAAGACTTTTAAATTAGAATACAATGTAAACACCTATATTGTTATCACAACAGTACACAGATTACTAAGGCGGAAGGTACCTGGAGTTGCAGTGTGATGTATGTGAGATTTATGTCACTTTCCCTTTTTACATTCCGAAGACAAAACAAGCATAATATGAGCGAAGCTTCTGTATCCCATGTGATTAGACCGAGAAATGTGCTGATCCCCTGTGGTCCAATAGAAGCTTTCATTTGTACCACAATATGGTAGGAAATAAGTATTAAAATATGCTTACATATATTTAAATAATACATAATTTAAGCTAAAGGTACCAGGTTATAAGGGACGCCTACAACACTGAGGGCCTGATTCATCAAGGCTCATATCTGCCCATTTTGTGCGTTTCGTACGCAAAATCACTGTGCGCGTACCCAGAATTGGCCACGAACCCAGCCCTGTTTGCTGCGTCTTCGTACGCAAATCACACTTACTACAGCCTAAGATTTCTGGGAGTGAACGGGGCAGGGAAGGGGTGTTTGCCTGTAGTGAATGTACAGTAAGGGTGTGCTAAACCTGAGCGTACGCAGCCACGTCCGCATTAAACTTTGGGCATCTCAAAGTTACTTCTATTTCTGCTGTTTCCCTTGCTCCAGCTACAGGGCTAGTCCTGAGTACTAGTGACGGCAGTCTCTTATGCATGCTATAACATGTGTTTGCAATCAGGAGCAACCGTAAAAATGTATTCTAGGTCCAGTAGACATTCTAATAAATGTATTTTCATGGGAAACAAAAAATATAAAAAAGTATATATATTTTTTTTGTTTTCAATAGCTTTGTCATTAATACCTATATTATTAACAGATGACATTAATTCATAGGTATTGGACGTATCCTACTTTGCCTTGTGTAGTAGAGCAGAGCAGACCTACACCAGAATTCATCAGCGCCCTTCAGATCCATTCTGTGTTGAATTTGGGAGTACGCAGAGCCCAGTTACTTGCGCTTCTAACAAACGCACGTAGCACTATGTATGCGTATGAATATGCGTGCCTTGATGCGCCAGGCCCTGAATGAGTGACACAGGTTTGAGATGTCACTGGCTAGTATATAACGGGTCAAAATCTGATATATAGAGGCCGGACAAAGACTGGATTATGAGAGTTTAAAAGCAGGTATATTGAGGGGTAAAGATTGGTATATTGAGTGGTGCAGGCAGGGGCAGAGTTATTATTATTATTATTATCATTTATTTGTTAGGCGCCACAAGGTATCCGCAGCACCACACACAGTACTAACAGTAGACTATACAGGGTGAAACCATACAGAACAATGAACAAAAAGTACCAATACTTCAGAAACTCCGGCTAGTCATATGCAGTAAAGACGGAGCGGAAGAACAGGTATGGAGACAGGAGGGAAGGGGGCCCTGCTCATACGAGCTTACATCCTAAGGGAGGGTAAACAGACCAGGCACAAGAGGAGCCAGTTGAGGCAAGAGGAGAGAAGGGAGGACGAGCTAAAGGGAGGAGGTGGGGGTTAAGTAGATGGTTGGTAGGCTTTGAGGAAGAGGTGAGTTTTGAGTGCACGTTTGAAGGAGCACAGAGTAGGAGAGAGACAGATGGAACGAGGGAGGTCGTTCCAGAGAAGGGGGGCTGCACGGGAAAAGTCTTGGATTCTGGAGTGGGAAGCAGTGATAAGAGTGGAGGAGAGGTGGCGGTCGTTGGCCGAGCGCAGGAGTGTGAATGGAGAAGAGGTTAGAGATATAAGGGGCAATAGAGTTGGAGAGAGCCTTGTAAGTGGTGGTGAGGAGTTTGAAAAGGATTCTGTAGGGGAAGGGGAGCCAGTGTAAGGCAAGGCAGAGAGGGGAGGCAGAGGAGGAGCGGCGTGAGAGGAAGATGAGTCTTGCGGCCGCATTGAGTATAGAGCGGAGGGGGGAGAGACGGGAGTGGGGGAGGCCAGTGAGGAGGAGGTTACAATAATCTAGGCGGGAGATGATGAGTGCGTGGATGACAGTTTTGGTGGCATCCTGAGAGAGAAAAGGACGGATGCGGGCGATGTTGCGTAGTTGGAAGCGACAGGCTTGGGCAAGGGAATGAATGTGGGGGGCAAAAGAGAGAGAGGAATCGAGGGTGACACCCAGGCAGCGAAGTTGGATGACAGAGGAGATGGTGGTGTTGTTGACGACAATAGAGAGGTCATGGTGGGATGGGAGTTAAATAGTTGTGGGCCCTAAAGCAAAATTTTAAAGAGGTCCGCAAAGTTTTAAGAATGGGATACCCTCCGATCCTTTACCTGGCTGGGCCAGTTGCCCACCTCTCTCTGCTCTGTACCATTCCCTGATCTGAGAGCAAGGTAAGATCGGAGGTCCCATCCTATCTGATCAGAATTGAAATGGTCGGCTTGAGTGCACAGAATTCAAACACCTCACAGGGAGCTTGCCGGCGGGTCTGGTGTGTAGTATGTACTGTATTGTGCCGGCGGGTCTGGCGTGTAGTTGTAAGAAAGTTACCTGCTCTACACTACTGTTCCTGTCCTGACTGCCGCGCGGGAACTTCCGGGTGCGCGGCTCTGGCGGTCATGTGACCTCCAGCGGGGAATTTTAACTTCTCCTTCCTATAGAAGAATCGCTCTGACACTCTTATAGTGTCAGAGCAACAGATTATCCAGCATTTGACTTCCCTGTGCCTTCTAGGTGCTTGTTCTCCCTGAGATTTGTGCCTACGTCATATTATTTCTGACTAGTGTACTAGACCTTGGCTTTCTTGTGACCTCGCTCCCAGATTCTCGCTGTGTAGGCTGCAATCTGATTAAGTGTACCGGGCCTCGGCTTATCCTCTGTCTATGCTCACAGATTCTCCCTGTGTAGGCTGCCATCTGATTCGTGTACCAGACCTTGGCTAGTTCAGATACTACACTGTCCTACCATACTTCTCTCAGGTACTGTTCTTTATTTATTGGTCTCTGGTAGTCGCTTTCTCCTATCTATCTCTCATGACAGTGGGCTGAATCAAGGGCCGCAACCTGCGCTCTCCCAGCCGCTAAGTCCATCCTGGTGGTTCTTGGTTAAGACCAGGGGGAGGCGTTAGACTCCGAGCCTTGCTAAGCCAGTGCTAACACTGGCTGGGAGAATATCCTTGTGCATAACAGTTTGCTCTGACCGAAAATTATGGAGGAAGCTGGCAATCCATCTCTGCGAGACCTTCTGGAACAACTGGTGGGACATGTCAAGGAACAAGAGAAAAACCAGGCTCAACTCCTACAATATCTGAGGAGTCTCTCTACGTGCCTTGATACATTACAAAACACCTTGGCTACCCAAGCTAATCCTCCGACTTCCATTCCCCTGGCGCAAAGCTCTGCAGTATCACAATTGTCTGCGTCCCAGCTCTGGATCCCTAATCCTCCGAAGTTTGATGGGGATCCCAAGTCCTGTCCGGGCTTTTTACATCAGTGCGCTATACAATTTGAATTGTAGCCGGGAAATTTTCCTACTGAAAAATCAAAAGTTACGTATATCGTTTCGCTCTTGTCTGGTCAAGTCTTGGCCTGGGACTTGCTGTTGTGGGAGTGCAACGATCCTCTGTTACATCCGCTGGAAGGCGCATCTTTTCCTGTTACTATTTATACTGATCCACACAAACCTGCTATATTTACAAACAGCTACCTGTCTGAACCCATGACAAGCGAGATGGTCCCTGTTTTTCTCACGTTTTAATATCTGCATTACCTTTACACCAGGATCTAATAATAAAAAAGCTGACGCCCTCTCTCGTTCTTTTGATTCTGCTGACCTAGAGGAACAGGATAAGAAGAAACCTACTATAGACCCGAGTGTATTGTAGCAACTACACCCATGGATCTAAAAATACCCAAGGGGAAAACCTTTATATCTTCTCATCTACGTGATAAGCTCCTTAAACGGCACATGCCTCTCGTTTTGCGGGCCATGCTGGCATCAAGAAGACCCAAGAATTAATTTCTCACAGTTACTGGTAGCCATCATTGTCTCCTGACGTTCAAGAATATGTTTCTTCTTGCACAGTCTGTGCTTAGAATAAAGTCCCCAGACAAAACCCGTTTGGTCTCCTGCATCCTCTTCTCATTCCAGATCATTGCTGGAGCCATTTGTTAATTGACTTTATCACGGATCTATCACTATCCAAAGGTTACTCTGTGGTCTGCATAATCACAGATTGTTTTTCTCGAGCTGCCCATTTCATACTTTTGAAAGGGCTACCTTTAGCTTCCACCTTGGCACAACTTTTTATAAAGGAGATCTTTCATTTACACAGGTGCCCTGATGAGATTGTCTCAAACCGTGGTACTCAGTTCAAGGCTAAGTTCTGGAGGGCCTTCTGCCATATCTGAAATCAAACTAAAATGTTCTTCTGCCTATCATCCCAGACTAACGGTCTCATGCAGAGAACCAATCAGGAGCTGGAGAACTTTCTTAGATGTTATATCTACTCAACTTACAATAATTGGGTTGACTTGTTGCTATGGGCTGACTTTGCCCAAAACAACTTATACCATGAGTCCACTTCTGTCTCTCCTTATAATGCTCTCCAAGGATTTCATCCGAAACTTCCTCCTTTTCCTGATCTTCCGTTGTCTGGAGTTCCAGCAGTAGACCTTCTGTTTCAAGACTTAACTTCCAGATGGTCTCGAATCAAACAAAATTTGACTCATGCCTCTCTTTCTAGTAAGAGATCCGCTTATAAAAGAAGACATCCTGCACCATTACTTGCTCCAGGGGTTAAGGTTTGGTTGTCTACACTGAATCTTCAGCTTCAAGTACCTTCTAGGAAGTTTTCTCCGCGGTTTATCAGACCCTTTAACATCCTAGAAGCCATTAATCCCATGGCCTTTAGGTTGGTGCTTCCACCAACCTTAAAAATCCCTAATGTTTTTCAAGTCCTACCTTTTCTTCTGCCTCTTCTCCTCTTTCCCCTTCCCTTATCCTTATCCTCCGTTCCTCCATCTCTCCCCCGTGTCTCTCTGTCTGTCTACCCCACCCCTTAGATTGTACGCTCCTTTGAGCAGGGTATTCTCTCCTCCTGTCTTCACCACTGTTAACTCTGCTCTCCAGCTACTTAGCCCTCCTCCTTGAGGACCTTCTTCCCCCCGTCCCCTCTCGCTCCCTCCTCTCCCCTTGGGCGTCTCCCTGTCATCTGTGGCTTCCCTCTTGGACTCCGTCGTTGGCGGACCTTCCCCTCTCCCCTCCTCCGCCCCTTTAGCTGTGCTTTGAGCCTACTGAGTTACTGTGCTTATTGTTTACTGTACTGTGCTGTCTCACCTCGTATTGTAATTTCGTTTGTCCCTGTACGGTGCCGCGGACACCTAGTGGCGCCCTATAAATAAAAATTAATAATAATAATAATAAAGTCTCCTTGCTAAAACCTTTGGTCAATAATATTTTTTACTTCTTTAGAGGAAATCCCCCTGCCATCTCTGTAGAGGCCTTGCACATACAAGCATTTTTTAGACACTCAATACACATTAAACGTACTCTAATATAAAAAGTAAAAAAATTAATTTAAGCTGAATCAACTAGTACACAAACAATTCCTGACAAGCCTTCGCTTTGCTTTGTGCCAATTATGGCACTTACTTAAGTGTTCAGAAGTGTTAAACACAAGTTAAAAAAATACAGTGCAATTCTATGGGAACACTCATTTAACACCTGCCAAAGCATTTATCAAGCACTTGTCAGGATACCTTTGACCTGCATTTGACCGCAAGTGAGTACATAATGAGATGTGTTCATCGTATGCTTTAAACACGATATGCGATAAACACGTGAGATGAGCATACCACGACAAACTGAAGGTTTTGTCTATGGAGTTTAATTAGACCATGAGAACGAGCCCCAATGATGGAAAAATACTGCTCTGTGTAAAACTGTTAGTGCTATATATAATACAAAATAAAGTTATTTAATACACCATGGATCAGCTTGGTAAGTTTAGATTAAGTGCTTTAATCTTGTGCTGGGTGATTCGTAGCAATGTGTCATATGTTTGACCATGTAATGAGCAGAGGGACAGCTAAGAGTTGCGTAAATAATTTTATGAGCTTTCAGCATAGAATTGATAGGCAGATTGTAACAGTGTAAATTGTGTCATTTTACTGAGAGTGTCATTGTAGCGTGTGTGTCTTATGATGGCAGTGTTATTATTTAATAGTGTAGAATAGTGTAATTTTATTAAGGATATTAGCATAGTGTGTCTTATGATGGCAGCATTATTTATGCTGTATTATGTAGAGTGAATGCCAGCAATGTGTGGGTGGCACTGCAATGATTTGTTACAGTGGCAGTATAGTGTGGGTGTTTGTATTCTGTGGGTTGGTAGTGTCATTTTCTAACGTAGTGTGGAACTGGAGGTGGGGTGTAGTTTGCAGAATTTGAAACTGGCAATATTGAGAATGGAATTATGTGTGTTAGTAGTAGGGGGTGTCAGTGCAGTGTATGTCATACATAGTGTGTGTGTGTGTGTGTGTGTGTGTGTGTGTGTTAGTATTGTGGGGGGTGCAGTTTAGTGTATGACATAGCATAGTGTGTGTGTGTGTGTGTGTGTGTGTTAGTATTGTGGTGGGTGCAGTCAGTGTCGGACTGGGGCATGAAGGGCCCACCGGGGGAATTCAGTGATAGGGGCCCACTATATTGGGGTGTGGCCAACTTTAGGAGTGGGTGTGGCCAGTAAAGGGGGTGTGGTCAGGCTATGGAGGACAACTTATAGCACTATTTTAAATGTGCACCTTTTGCATTAGACCCTGCCCATTCTACTGGTAGGGAACTACATGGGACCCATTAATAAAACACTTGTGGTTTGGAAGAAACTCCAGTACCAGCTCCTGTCGTCTCCTAATGCACCAAGACAGTTACTTATGATAAGTGCATCATTTGGTTACCTCCAACCCTCGCCTCATATGTTGTTATTGCCCATCATGTATTGAGCTTATTAAAAGCCATTACAAGGGCTACACAAACCAAATAATAACATAATCAATTAGAAGACATAAACTGCACAATTAATTTTTTAGTACAATGGTTACCAACCTGTTGTTGCTGTGACATGTCCTGGAATAAAAGTCAATTCATAAAAAAACAAGTGATTGTAATTCTCAACTAATCTCAGTGAAATCCATCTAATTTCATTTTAAATACGGTTGATATATGCCTATAATACTTTCACTATATCACCCCTAAATTCTAAACAGGACAACCATCAAAAAGAATGCACAATAGGCAAAAGGAAAAATATATAAATATAATTATGTTCTCCTATGCATGTGCCTTTCTACACTAACATACAATATAGACCAACATATTATACAACCCTGAATGATTATATTTTCAACTGGATGCAATTGGAATACTAGACTACATGAAAAGCACCCTTCATTTGCCAGATCTTGTATACACAGTCTGATTATTAAAATGACTCTTTGTTATAATTATTTTTTAAGGACTCTTACAGAATATGCCACTCGTCAAAGACCATACACACAGCATCAGTGCTACTACGGTTGCGTACTTCACCAATGAATGCTTGTTGAGAAGGGAAATTTTAAAAAACAAAAAAATGAACAGAATACAGCCCATCCAAAGCCTGTCACATTTATTCCATATATGCTGGTATGCTGCCAGTGTTGTATGAAAGAGAATATAAATATCAAAGGACGGGCGCAAATGGGGGAAGGGTAAAGAAACACAAGGATTGGGTCAATGAATAAGTCAAGGGGAAAACGGTCCCAAAGTCATTAAAGGATGTTGGTCTTCTAGTTCCACCTATACCGATGTCCCAGATGGTAAACTTACATCAATGTGACCTTTTCTATTCCATACAGTATTTGAATAATGTGTCCTCTTGCTTCAAAAAGCACCACCACGATGTACTTTTACTCCCCTCTAAACCTGTTTCTTCTCCTCAACAGAGTGCACATATGGGAGACCAGGGAGAGAACAGAGAAAGATCTCATGGTGTTTTATGTTCTCTATTTATTAAGTTAAAACATGGGGTTAAAAACACTCACATTTTGTATGTTAAAAAGGTATCTTTCAGTCCATATGTTTCCTCGATCAAACGGCAGTATCCAGCTTCTGTATCCCAGCCACGATCAAACTGGCTGGGCTTCAGATAACCCGGGGAAACTCTGCAGCGTCAGAGGGGGTGTGGTCTATTGCGTCCAGTGTTGCATGAACCTATGATGACCAAACTGACCTTGGATCAGTATGTTGATATCAGGACGTCCTCCTCCCCTGCTCAAACTGCTGAAAAACACACTACCGCGCCTGGGCTCTCTGCATCTGCGCGGTAGTGTGGTTACAGGAGATGTGACCGCCGCCGCCATCTAAACAAAGTTCAACATCAAGCTCCGCCCTAACAACGGAGGGGGCGGAGCTTCAACCCCGCTGGGCCTACCGGTGGATTGACCGGCTGTCCGGCGGGCCAGTCCGAGGCTGGGTGCAGTTCAGGGTATGGTCATAGCATAGTGTGTGTGTGTCAGTATTGTGGGGGGTGCAGTGTAGTGTATGTTAGAAGCATAGTGTGTGTGTGTCAGTATAGTGGGGGGCGTAGTGTAGTGTATGACATAGCATAGTGTGTGTGTGTGTGTGTGTGTGTGTGTGTATCTGTGTCAGTATTGTGGGGGGTGCAGTTCAGGGTATGTCATAGCATACTGTGTGTCAGTATTGAGGGGGGTGCAGTTCAGGGTATGTCATAGTATAGTGTGTGTCAGTATTGTGGGGGGTGCAGTTCAGGGTATATCATAGTATAGTGTGTGTCAGTATTGAGGGGGGTGCAGTTCAGGGTATGTCATAGTATAGTGTGTGTCAGTATTGTGGGGGGTGCAGTTCAGGGTATATCATAGTATAGTGTGTGTCAGTATTGAGGGGGGTGCAGTTCAGGGTATATCATAGTATAGTGTGTGTCAGTATTGAGGGGGGTGCAGTTCAGGGTATGTCATAGTATAGTGTGTGGCAGTATTGTGGGGGGTGCCGTTCAAGGTATATCATAGTATAGTGTGTGTCAGTATTGTGGGGGGTGCAGTTCAAGGTATATCATAGTATAGTGTGTGTCAGTATTGTGGGGGGTACAGTCCAGGGTACGTCATAGTATAGTGTATGTCAGTATTGAGGGGGGTGCAGTTCAGGGTCTGTCATAGTATAGTGTGTGTCAGTATTGTGGGGGGTGCAGTTCAAGGTATATCATAGTATAGTGTGTGTCAGTATTGAGGGGGGTGCAGTTCAGGGTCTGTCATAGTATAGTGTATGTCAGTATTGAGGGGGGTGCAGTTCAGGGTATGTCATAGCATAGGATGTGTCAGTATTGTGGGCAGGCGCAGGCTGGCAAAGTTCAGCCTGGGGGACGCACAGGCGGCCGCATCACATGACACGCAATGCGGCTGCATCATAGATGACGCGGCTGCATCATTGATGACGCGGCCGCATCGCGTGTCATGTGATGAGGCCGTCTGTGCGCTGACGCAGCCGCATCGCATGTCTTGTGATGCAGATGCATTGATGTTTATTAAATATTGTATTCAACAGGGGGGGGGCAAATAGCTGTCAGACTGAGCAGCCCCATGCCCCCCTGCCCAGCCCTCCCCTGATTGTGGGCGGTGCAGTTCAGGGTATGTCGTAGCATAGTGTGTGTGTCAGTATAGTGGGGGCGTAGTGTAGTGTATGACATAGCATAGTGTGTGTGTATGTGTCAGTATTGTGGGGGGGGTGCAGTTTAGGGTGTGTCATAGTATAGTGTGTGTCAGTATTGTGGGAGGATGCAGTTCAGGGTATGTCATAGTATAGTGTGTGTCAGTACTGTGGGGGGTGCAGTTCAGGGTGTGTCATAGCATAGTTTGTGTTAGTATTGTGGGCAGTGCAGTTAAGGGTATGTCATAGTATTGTGTGTGTCAGTATTGTGGGGGGTGCAGTTCAGGGCATATCATAGTATAGCTTGTGTCAGTATTGTGGAGGGTGCAGTTCAGGACTCCAAAATAACAGGTTTTTATAATAGGTGTTGTGAAGATACTGATTTTTCTGGCCCAATTCTACCCACTTCAAACTTGCTGGCCACCCACGGGTGCCTTTCTAGGCCAGGGAAGCCTACCCAATACCTTCTAAGATTCGTATTTGTCACTCAGGCAAATGCAGTTAAAAAAGTACAACAGTACATTTATTGTAATAAAAACAACACTAGAATATTATGTACATACAGTAAATAAATGCCAGGCAGGTTTACCACATCATCTGTCCCTTACCCCACTAGCCTAAGGAGTTACAGTCACCTCACTGTTTAGACTTGACGACCCATGAATATGCCTATGTATTTCACTGGTAGAGCCACCAGCCATCCTGCAGCTTCCAGCCATCAATTCCCAGAATGAACAACACCTCCCCCCCTGGAGTAGCTCCTTATATCTAGGGTTAAATTTCCATAGTGCTTTCCCCTCCTTGGGCAAACCCATGGGCCTTTCCTTGTTAAACATTGGTGAGTCTTGGACTAGGGGGTTGGAGAGGGGAGTGGAGATGAGCTGTACATCCACAGAAAGTTCCCTGCCAGATTGTAGACCAAACGTCTGGAGTAGTCTTATGAGGGCAATGGATACTAATTAGCCTTCCCCCCTCCCCTCCCCAGTATCTTGCAACTGGATCCCTACCCATACCCCCCTGGCTTCACTTTAAGAACAATGAATAACCTCACTGCCACATCAACAAAATACAATAAAGAAATTTACAATGAGCTACAATGTCCCTTTATCAACATGTAATTAGACACTGCAGTTGTACTCTAATAAGCTGGGGAACAAAAGCAAGGGCTATAAAAAGTACATGCTATAATCCACATTTTTTTGAGAAACGAGGGACAGGCTGGTTAGAGTGTTATCAAACTTGTTTCGTCACAGGTGTCTAGGGAGGCAATTTGGAAAAGATGAATGTTGGGATGGTCACCGGCACTTAGCGTACAAAATTAATAAATGATCAAATACAATGTTTGGCACTTCTCTATATTCTTTATATGGCTACTTTAATTAGCTTTTGTCTGAAAGACGAAATCTCTATATGTATCACTCTCTGGTAGAGAGGTTGAGCTGGAGACCTAGAAACAATATATACATCTGTGTTACTACTGAAGGAGGAGCTCAGTGTAGGGCTTAGAGTGTCGTTGAATTTGTGCACTCTGCGGCGTTTAGTTACCGATATATGGTAAGGAAACCTGGAAGGAAATGTCTCACTGTCTATGGATCAAATCGCTACTTGTGGTAGATGTAATATATTGTCTCATTCCCTGTCTGGTAGAGAGGTTGAGCTGGACACCTAGAAGGGAGCCTGGAAGGAAGTGTCTCACTGTCTATGGATCAAATCGCTACTTGTGGTAGATGTAATATATTGTCTCATTCCCTGTCTGGTAGAGAGGTTGAGCTGGACACCTAGAAGGGAGCCTGGAAGGAAGTGTCTCACTGTCTATGGATCAAATCGCTACTTGTGGTAGATGTAATATATTGGCTCATTCCCTGTCTGAAGTTGTGTACTGATTGCCTCTGTGATAGGCTCGGCTTACTTAGCCACCCTTTAACTAGGTTACAGTTTGCCTTTGGGTTTTGCTTACCATTAGTAACCTGCCATTGTTGACCACTCCAGCCGGTGCTAATCGGCCATATACGCGCACTGACTTCAAATGTCAACTGTGAACCTCCGCGGTGCCCCCAGTTGTAGGAAAGTAGTTTATTCCCACCACCAGGTTTTTTCTCCGGCGTCATGAAACACTGTCTTCTGGGTGGTGTGGGTAGCTGCTGCTGCACCTCTTTGCTGGATACTCTGGCTGGATCCTCCAGACTGCTTAGTTTGCATCAGAACTGTCTGTTGCAGGCATTGCAGTGACTGGGCCCAACACCGGACAGCCGGGAGATGGATTAGAGTGTTAGCTCTTATTTATAAGTCACAAGAACACAGTAGATATAACTGTCTCAATATTTAACTCTCCCATCTAAACTACTTCCAGGAATTGGATCCTTAAGGTCTGGTGACCTCTCCAAGCTGAAAATGGGTCCAGGAAGGTAGGACCCAAACCTCAGAACCGCAGCCTATTGCTGCAGCCACCAGAACTTTTGATTGCAGCTGTGGTGCTCTGTGGCCTCTAGGGGGCAGTGCATCTGCCTGATTCATTAGAATCTATATAAAGTGGTTCTGGCATTGCTGCTCCCTGATTCCTATATGAGGAATCGGATTGCAGCAGCACAAACACCACCAGTCCATTTCTTATACACCTACTTCTGCAGTGTTCTTGCTACTATGAGTCTCCCGGAGCTGCCTTCTCCTATTCCCATCACATTTCAAATTGAAACACAGATGCACCAGGCTGCTACTGTTATAAATCAAACATTTCTCTCATTATATGTGGGGAGGGGGTAAGTGAAGGCCACATATTCTCTGCTTTCTTTGCATTCAGCAATGCCTGACTGTGCTTTTTTTAAGCCCTTTAAAAAACACTCCACAAATGTCAGGAAGGATGATACGGATTGTAAACTTTCTTTACTTATTTTCCTTTTTCTCTTATAGCAGGATACTCTTTAATACTCTCAAGGTTCAGTTTATTACAGTATAATTTATTGCATCAGGACTGCTTTCAGTCATTTGGATATTATTGACTTACCGAGCTCAAGAAGCCAACAGTTCAAGTTCAATCTCAAATTACTTTTCCTTTTTTCTTCTTTTGAAAAGAATTTATTTCTGGAAAGATCAGAAATGTGTTCCTTTCCAGTACTGTCACAAGCTTTTAGAACAGAAAGGAGAGGTCTTCACCTATAGAAGTCGCCTTTCCCGTAGGGAGTTAAATAAACGCACTCACAGGTACTTGGATGCCCCCAGGACTTAATGTAATAAAAGCTTATAACCAGAAACTGGCAGGACCGGGATTAGAAGCACAGAGAAAGAACTCCAAGGACGGAATAACCAGGGCCAAGCCAGAGGTTGCGGGTCAAAAGCAAGCAAGGAGAGTCAGGCTAAGGTCAGGGCTGGCAGCAGGCAGGAATAGTCCAGTAGCACAAGCCAAGAGGTCAGGGGCAATCAGCAAACAAGCGAGGTCCAGGAAACAAGCCATTGGTCAAAACAAGAAATCAGTCAGAGGTTCACAGAACAAGAAGCAGGTTCAGCAAAATGCAGGGCAGAACCATAACCATAACCGACAGGGAAGCTAGGCCCTCCCTGTCTTTTAAACTAATGAAAGTGAATCAGCAGTGGAGGAGAATAGACCCCCCCCCCCCCCCAAGTCATCACCGGTGGCTTCAATCAGTTGATAATAGTTGCGTGCTCCGGCTGCCTGTCAATAGCCGGGCCAAAAGTATGGAAGGTGTCCTGGTTACTCTGGCAATGACCGGGACCCAAAGAACCGGAAGTGAGCCTGGGCAACAGCCGGTCACGGGGGCTGGAAGGTACTTGAGCCCTCGTGGCTAGCGCGGCGCCTTGTGACACAATGTGCAAGTAATGTCAAAGTTAAACAACATGTCAAAAATCTGAACAACAACGACAGTATGATGGACCCTTATTCAATGCACAATGATATGAAAATCAAATGCTTACAAAAAGTAGGCATGATACTAGTAGTAATGAGTAATGGAGATGATGTGGCTTTCCACCATTGAGGGGGGAAGATGCGAAAAACAGGAGAATAAACCAGGTAACCTGACCCCAAAAGATTTAAAAATTAGGCTGACAAGGGGAGGTGTATACGAGAGTGTGAGGCCCAAGGTTCCCATACTTTATTGAAGAATTTAGAGGTGTTATGGAGGATACTAGTCATAAACTCAAAATCTATATGTATGCCAGACTCTATTGAGAACTGTCTGTATAGTTGGAGCTTGAGAAAAAAGAATCTGGGGAAGAGGGGGCCACTGGGGTGGAATAGTATGGATGCAAAGTTTCTAAGGTCCAGCCATAATATAGCTAGTTTAGGACATTGCCACCACGTGGAGAAATAACCTTTCCTTTGAGCAGCCTCTCCAACAAATGCTGGAGGTGTCAGGGAATATCTTATTCAATTTGGTGGGGACTAGATACCAGCGATATAATACATTTTACTCATTTTCTTTTATTGTTACACAGGTAGAATTCAAAACAGTGTTAGCTCTTACTTGCTCCCAGTCATCGCTGACCAGACTCTACTCCAGATCCTCCTCCTAAGCTCGCTCATGTGTTCTCTCAAGTCGGGTTCTGTGGGTTTTAGTTCCCAATATAAAAAGTATATTAGGCCGTTAATGGTAGATTGTTTGAGGGAGAGAGACACAAAGAAAGATGGAGGTCTGGCACATAGTTGTAATTTGACCGTGGAGTGGAAGTTCCTCAACTGTAGGAATTGAAAAACAGAGGTTTTTTTGGGATGTTAAATCTGTTTTTTTAAGTCATGAAATAAAGGGAAGGTGGGGTCTTTAGTGATATCATTCAGATATCTCATACCCTTCTCTTTCCATAACTCAAAGGAACCTGAGTTGCAGCCTGGAGAGAATTTAGGGTTGTCAAGTAGGAGTACAATGGAACTAGCAGCCGGAGCTATCTTAAACATTTTGTTTGTTCTATTCCAGAGTGTGAGCAGTTACTGGATGGCGGAGAGATGATTTTGGATAAGTATACTGCAGGAGCTCACATTTCTTTTTACATTTTCATTTATCATACATGGGGCTCAAGCCGTTGACTTTCAACCTTAACTTGCCCAGTCTCCTGCAGTCACTGCGGGTTACTGGCTGATCTCTGCTTCAGTGACACTGGTCTGATATTCGCATTGGCTGTGACGACTCTCTCCTTTATCCCTGAGAAACAAGCTCATACTGTATGTTTCCTCTTATTGCTTTTATTTACTTTGCTTCGGGGAAGAGGATACTGCTGCCTAACGCTAGTGTCCTTTATATTTAACATCACATCAGGCCAGTTGATGAGAGGAATGATTTCCTACTATATTGCTTCATCTGAGTGCATGAACTACAGGACTTAATCGTATATAGTCACAGCTCTCTCTCTCTCCTTTATTAAATTGGTGTCATTTCACTTTTCCTTGATGTGAAAGGAACGCAATCAGAGAAAGGAGCGATATATAGATCTATATATTTTGCTTCAATTTACCTCACTGACTCCTAGAACAGGCAACGGAGATCTTCGCCTATAGCAGCCGCCTTTCCCGTAGAGCTAGTATTGCTCACAGGTGCTTGGATGCCCCCGGTCTTAACTCTTAGCATTAGGAGCTTATGTTTGAAGACCATAGCACCTGAGGTTGGAGGCGAAGAGTGACGCCAAACCAGGAACGGTTCTAAAGATGGCGGTCTGCGGCAATGGGGAAATATACAGGCAAGGGTCAGGGCTACAAGGAAACAGGCAATGAGTAGGAATTCTGTTGCCGGTTAATATCAAGTGCCATTTACCCACCAGTGCTTTCTGCAAGCGATCTCCTAATATATATTCATCTTTGAAGAGTTCCATAGACGATTCTGCGGATGAGTGCGCACCCCTATGACGTTTGTTATGCGCTGGTCAATGCGCTATTGAATGCAGGTTGTGTGGAGCGGATAGGAGCGGTACACGGAGCTCCGGTGTTCTCGGTATATCTATAAACAAGAGGAGGAACAGTTCTACTCCAGGAATTGGAAAACGAAATCAAGGTATCGGTCTTATGATTTGTCGCCAGATATCTGGTAAGAGACTTTGCCAAACCTTTGATACTAAACAAGTGGAGTCCTGTTACAATCCATGTAACCGACTCTCCTCCATCATATTGATTAATAGCTCCACACCGCAGCTCTATTTGTGATTTGGGAACTCTATCTCAAAGAGATTTTTTTCAGATAAACATAACGCATTACTAGAGAAGCGTTTGCGAATACTTGCTGGACTGGGTTATATTATATACATTTTTTGAACATCGTGTAGGTGCACCTACTTTGTGATATGTTCAATTTGGCACTGATACAACTTTATGTGTTTAAATTGTGTTCACCATTTTTATGTGGTTTACAGAATATTTTAATAAATCTACCCTTTTTTATTTGAATATAGTGTGCATAAGTGCTTTGTGGCAGACTTGGTTATACCATCGCTAATTTGTGGTTGTTTATATATATATATTTTGGGGTGCAGATCCCCAGCGCTGGTACCTTGTCCGAGCAGTCAATTTCAGTACCGGAATAAGTTTTATGTTATTTAAGGAAACAGGCAAGTCCATTAATCAGGGAGAGGTCACAACAGTAGTTAATCAGAAATAAGCAGGGTAGACAGAGGAGGATCCTGGAGTAGGTCAGCACTATGAGTCACAGAAGCTATAACCGGCAGGGAGGCTAAGCCCTCCCTTAAATAGTCCTATTGCCCAATCAGGAGCAGGGTAGAACTGACACTAATCAGCCCCCAGGAGGCTGCTAATTAATTAAAGAAGTCTGCGTGTCAACGCCCAACTGTTTGACAACCACTTAACTACCTACCTTATCCTCTGCCTCTCCCCTTTCTTTCCCCTTCCATGCCTCCGTCCCTCTACTCTCCCTCTCTCCCCTGTGTTTCTCCGTCTGTCCACCCCTCCCCTTAGATTGTACGCTCCTCTGAGCAGGGCCATCTCTCCTCCTGTTTCCACCACTTCTAACTCTGCTCTCCAGCTACTTTGCCCTCCTCCTCGAGGGCCCTCCCCCCCCCCCTCTGGGGGTCTCCCTCTCTTCCGCGCCCTCCTTTTGGGCCCCGTCATTTGCGGATACTCCCCCCGCCCTCACTAGCTGTGCATTGAGCTTACTGAGTTACTGTGCTTTATGTTTACTGTACTGTGCTGTCTCACCTTGTATTGTAATTCATTTTTGTCCCTGTACGGCGCCACGGACACCTTGTGGCGCCCTATAAATAAAAATTAATAATAATAATAATAATAATAATAACTCGCCGGGCGCGGTGGCAGTGAAGAGGGAAGAGGCCGGAAGTGACGTCCCGGCTGCCTGGACAATTATATAGCATCTGAAAACAGTTACACCTTGGTGCTACAGAGAAGCTTGCCATCATAAGCGTGACTACCTACTGGTTTTCAAATGATACATCTGACTTTGTAACACAGGGGCAATACATGTAAAGGAACCTAAAAAAAAAAGCATTCCGTTCTATGTGTTCGTATTCATTTGTTTTCATATTTTCGCTTTTTTGGATGCTGCTTTTCCATTTCAGTGCATTCAAAGCATTTTACGGCGCTCAATTGACCTCTATGTCAATTGACCTCTATGGGAACGCATTGTGTACATACCCATTAGGAGTTTACACAAATGGCTTAACCATTGTGCTTTCCCATGGATTTCTATGGTCTATTTAGTCCTATAGCCCATTCATTTCAATGGAGCTGTGCAATACATGTAGAAACTCCATCGAAATGAATGAGCTCTAGAGAATGGAGCGGCACAGAACTGGTAATTGTTTAGCACCACATCGATAGAGATTCAGTTAATTTCTTATTGATGTGTGGTCAAAACAGGGAGACTATGGGACTCTCCTCACCAACAGCTAATCACATCATGACCAGCATGGGAATACCATTTGTAAGTGACAGAAGGGAAGTCACAGTGAGTTGATTCTTGTCTGATTTGCAGCAGATCTCTGAGAGGAGTAGTTCTTATCACACTCTGTGGGCTAGATTTACTAAACTGTGGGTTTGAAAAAGTGGAGATGTTGCCTATGGCAACCAATCAGATTCTAGGTTTCATTTATTTAGTGCGTTCTTCCAAATATCAGCAAGATTCTGATTGGTTGCTATACGTTTAGGGGAGCCTACAGTGCGGGTTCCCGTGTTATAGTGAGCCAACCTATCTAGCCTGGTGCTAGTTTCCACAATAGCAGGGTTCATTGTAGCCCTATTTTAGTAAGAACCATCACAGCCTGTATAGTGCTGGTTAGAATATTTACTAGTAAAGCTTTTCCCATTCAATGGTGTTTCTACATGCTGAAAACCACAATTGAAATAAATGGAAACAGCTCTGTGCTGCTTGCATCTTAATACATTTGCGTCCAGCACTTATTAACTGCTGATGTACTGCAAGTGAACAGCATATCACATGTATAGCATGTTTACATGTTTACACTCAACGTCAGTGGGTAACAGAGGAGACCCATAAAGTGTATTAAAAGAAAATGGAACATATACATTTTCTCAACAATCATATGAATTTTCCAGAAAAGAAGATGAATACCAATGAATAAATTGACTAGAGATGTTTACTGACCCTGTGCTTTGGTTTTGGTTTTGGATCTGGATTAACTTGGTTTTGTGCTTTGGTTTTGGCAAAATCGCCCTCGCGTGTTTTGGTTTCGGTTTTGGATCCCGATTTTTTCTTCTAAAATCCCAATTTTTTTTTAGCTAATATCATATAATTTGGCATGTTTTTTATCCCTACATTATTATTAACCTCAATAACATTAATTTTCAATCATTTCCAGTCAATTTTTGTCAAGTGACATAAACACTGCTACCCCTCTTGTTTCTGTGTGAGCAATGGCACTGGAGAATGGAGAGTGACAAGAACACCGCTACCCCTGTTTCTGTGTGACCAATGTCACTGCGGAATGTAGACTGACAAGAACACTGCTACCCCTGTTTCTGTGTGAGCAATGGCACTGAGCAATGTCACTGGAGAGTGGCAAGAACACTGCTACCCCTGTTTCTGTGTGAGCAATGGAGCTGGATCTCCTGGGGATGGAGGTACTTATGGAAACCAACACCTGCGAGAGCCGACAACGCAACAATGAAGTTTTGCCTCGATTCAGATCCGAGGATGCGCAAAAGTAACTACTCGAATCCGCTAAGTTCGGGTGGGCTCGGTTTTCAGAAAACTGAGCCTGTGCATCTCAAAAAATGACACAACGGGATTTAGCATTTAGTAGTCTGTGTTTTGGAAGTGACAGAAAAGGAAAGTTAACCAAGAGATTAGAAGTTTAGAGGTCATCCATGACATCAACAGAGTGTTAAGTGTACATCCAGGGAGTTAGAGAGATGTTTTGTGCTTGATCCAAGTTTTGAAAAGCTTAAGCGGAATTTATGATCAGACTGAACTTAAACTCATAGGTTTTAAATTAGGAACAAGTTGAATGTGCTACAAGGATTTCTACTGCAATTTATATTTTCCTGAGATTGCAAATACAGTGGGGACATAGTTGTTTTAGGGAAAGGACAGTTATATCCATATTGTAATGCTAGTTGATCTATTTTCGTAATGTAACGTGCCAGTAAACATGTCCTTATATTCATGGGCACCACTAAGGTGTTTATGGTGAAATGCACTTAAACACACTGCGAATGCTCAGAAAATGATGGATTATTCAACACTGTACGTACAGGCACTAACTGTAAACCATGCATGCCTACTCTCCCAGAATCCAGAATGGCCGAGAGACTTCCGAATTTTGGGTAGTTCATTGGGCTCCCAATAGAGAAGTCCATCTTCCCACATCCAGCCCACTTATTAATGAAGTAGGCGGGACGGGGCCCGCGATGACGCAATTTACACGGCACAATGACGTGATAGCGGCATTATGGGGAGTGGGTGCCCAGAATGCCACCCCCATGCACTTGCCCCTGGACCTACCCTCTCCCCGCTGGGAGTAATGTTGGCAAGTATGCTGCAAATGTCCACAAACCACCCAGAGACCCATGCAAAATAGGGAATAAATTGTCCTCCTTACATCTGGGAAATACACAAAACATGAATAATGGAATTCAATTTATGCTTTATTTATAAGGCACGGAGTATATCAGCACAAAGATGGCAGATAAAGACTTTTAAATTAGAATACAATGTAAACACCTATATTGTTATCGCAACAGTATACAAATTACTAAGGCGGAAGGAACCTGGAGCTGGAATGGGATGTTATATCTCTTTCCCTTTTTACTTCACAAAGGCACAAGAGGCATAATATGAGCGAAGCTTCTGTATCCCATGTGATTAGACCGAGAACTGTACTGATCCCCTGTGGTCCAATATAAGCTTTCATTTGTAGCACAAGAAACTAGGAGATAAGTATTAAAAATATGCTTACGTATATTTAAATAATACATAGTTTCAGGGTGTGTCGCTAATGTACATAGCTACAACTTTGTGATATTTACTGCTGACATTAATATACATTGGTCCAGAAATAGAGCTGCATTTGCAAAGCGTAAAAATGCATCTAGATACAAAATGAATGCACTGCACATGCGCTCAACTCGCGCTCATATTTAGCGTTAGAGACGCACGTCCAGGAGAGTCCTTTGCTGGTGGAGCAGTGGATCTGGGTAGTTAATGTTCCAGCCCATTACAATAAGGGTGTGCAAATGCTTGATTTAAGGTTGCACCTATCTTGAGATGCATGCAGCTCACAATTGCAGGTGTGGAAACACAAGTGTGCATCTTTGTTCATACGCAAACAGGGCATCTTTACATTCAACTTCAAAACAGGCCCATTGAATGCTTCTCATTTTTGTAGCAATAACAATTAAAAAATGGTATAGCACCACCTGCTGGCTGGAAGATAATTCTGCACCTCATCAATGAAGATGTTCTTTGCTCAATAAATAGCTGTTAGATGATACTTATCATCAGAAACACACCTGTATCAAGTATTTCAGGTTATGTTCCACTCTTATAGGATGCTTAAATCTACAATGCAAGATTCTTTGTATGACAATGATAATGGCAGTTTTAATATTTTTTGAGTGTATGTTGAGTTTTAAGCATTTCTTCTCTACAAATACCCAACATTTTTCTGTCGATAGGAAATTCTAATCTGTTGAAGGAAACAGCAGGGGGCCACTTTTAGCCTCTTATGGTGAATTACTGAAGCAATTACTTTTACTAAGCTAAGTAGTCAAATATTGCACATCTTGTCATGATGATATAGGATCTTCTGCATCCGCACATACACACATATGTTAATCTTATAGAATGCCTATTGCATGCATCAAGCACAGTCAATATATAAGATTTATTTTCACATCCTCTATCTTGCGACAGAAATGTATGCAATGATATCATTGCAAAGTGTTCTTGTGTGGTAGAGGACGTATTCTTGTCCAATCTAACACCATGACTACTCTCCCAACTATTGTGGTCCCAAGGCCCAGGTAATGGTGCAGGGACCTAGGTAGACATGTAAATACAGGGGGGAATATGGCAAAAGTTTTTATAATGTGAGGTCGCACTTACTGGTATATGAACGTTTAAAAGCTTATATATAGAGGGGGTATATGAAGGGTACAAAGCAGGTATATTGACGGAACAAAAGCTGTTGTATTTGAGGGGGTGCATACTTGTATGTTTGAGGGTACAGGAGGGGGTGTAACTAGAGATTTGTGGGCTTCACAGCAACATTTTGAAGAGGACCACAAAGTTCCGATACTGGCCCACTGCATTCTGGGGTTTTTATGTGCCTTGTTGTGTCTGCATCTCGCAGCACAGAGCTCTTTAAGCTCCGTGCTGACCACAGACACCATGTTATTATCTGAGATGACAGAGACCAGCATGTGTGGCAACTATACGGGACCCAGATGAGAGTAGGTTATTTTCTCACCTTTAAGTACTGTACCTGTGTTCACTTTCTCCCCTCCTCCATCTTTATTCCTTTCCTGTGTCACAATTAGGGTCAGATTACTATATGGGCTGAAAATAGCCCCAAGGTGGGGTTCTGCTTGGAAAAAAGGCAGGTACTATTCACCTCCTGGAAAGCTGAGCAACGAGTTAACACTCTAGGCCTTCCACTAACCAACCCAACAAGAAATCAATAGCACAATTATTTACTAATTAAGCCTTTTCTCCCCAACCAGCACCAAAATTAAATAAATAGCTTTCACATTAAATAAATATTCCTATATCTCCCCAACCAGCTCTGGCATTAAATTAATAGCAATCTCATTTAATAGAGAAGCATAAATGCCCCCCTTCAATTTAAAACCCACTCAACTGTTCTCCAGTTGGAATGGTGGCTCTATGCAGCAACAAGCTGTGCCCCCCCCCCCCCCCCCAGCTCACTTTGTTTCTGAAGTAAGAGGGTAGGGAGAGTGAAAGGGGAGAGAGAGGTAGAGAAAGAACTGGAGGTGAGCTAGACAGAGAAAGGGGAAAAGAGGGAAGCGGAGGGAGTGGAGAGGGAGAAGATAGAGAGAAGAGTGGGAGAGAGGAAGGTGTGAAGAGGGAAGAGTGGGAGAGAGAAGTGTGTGGAGAGGGAAGAGAAAGAGGGAAGAGTGGGAGAGAGGAGGGTCTGGAGAGGGAAGAGAAAGAAGGAAGAGTGAGAGAGAGGAGAGTGTGGAGAGGGAAGAGAAAGAGGGAAGGGGTAGGAAGAGGAGAGAGTGGAGAGGGAGGAGAAAGAGGGAAGGGTGGGAGAGAGGAGGCTGTGGAGAGGGAAGAGAAAGAGGGAAGGGGTAGGAAGAGGAGGGAGTGGAGAGGGAGGAGAAAGAGGGAAGGGTGGGAGAAAGGACGCTGTGGAGAGGGAAGAGAGAGAGGGAAGGGGTAGGCAGAGCAGGGTGTGGAGAGGGAAGAGAAAGAGGGAAGAGTGGGAGAGAGGAGGGTGTGGAGGGTGTGGAGAGGGAAGAGAAAGAGGGAAGGGGTAGGAAAAGAAGAGAGTGGAGAGGGAAGAGAAAGAGGGAAGGGGTGGGAGAGAGGAGGGTGTGGAGAGAGAAGAGAAAGAGGGAATGGGTAGGAAAAGAAGAGAGTGGAGAGGGAAGAGAAAGAGGGAAGCGGTGGGAGAGAGGAGGGTGTGGAGAGGGAAGAGAAAGAGGGAAGGGGTAGGAAAAGAAGAGAGTGGAGAGGGAAGAGAAAGAGGGAAGGGGTGGGAGAGAGGAGGGTGTGGAGAGGGAAGAGAAAGAGAGAAGAGGTGGGGAGAGAAGAGAGTGGAGAGGGAAGAGAAAGAGGGAAGAGTAGCTAGAGGAGGGTGTGGAGAGGGAGAAGAAAGAGGGAAGGAGTGGGGAGAGGAGGGAGTGGACAGGGAAGAGACTGGTGGCTAGACATAGCCATTTAGGCACTAACGATACCATCCAGGGTGCAGGCCACTCCCCCACCGCACTGGCTACACCCCCTTCTTGCAGTTTGCTGTAGACCTACAGCTTAGGCACTGGTCTCAATTTGCTGTAATAATCTTGTCAATGAGATTATGAAAATGGATTATGCTTGAAGAATGTTTATACTTTTCACATCTGTATTTAGGCATGTTGAACAATAAAGAGGTAGCTTGATCTTCACCCATACATTTGTATCATGTGTTTTATTTAATAGGTTTGAAGGGTGATTGTCATTATAATTTACATGGAGATCTATTCTCTGTGAAATCTTGGGTCGACTTTTTAATTTGATGTCTGGTTGTCCTCTATGGGCCTTATTGACAAACCCACAATAACACACACTTACAGTATTTGTATGGAAGCTGACAGTTCCAGCAGCAGGCAGGTTAAAATGGCTATAATTCTAAGACACCTCTAGATGAGAAGGGCGGGGGTGAGGCGGACAGACATATATCATGGTCCCAGGGAAGCCTGTGGCAATCTGTCTGTTTGCTGGATTATCTGGAGGTCGCAGGAAAAGCTGCAATGTTTGTCCTGGCCATGAGTCCCTGCCAGCTGTCACTCTCCCCCTTACTCATTATCTGGGAGTCTCCAAAAATAGATCTTTGCAGAGAGATTAACAGCAAAGCTTTGTCTATACTAACTCAACACTCTCACTGCCCTACTGGCTGTCACCTCTCCTCTATAGAGAAGGGTTGATTAGATTAGTTTTAAGATAATAATAATCAGTGTCATGTGTTACTCTGAAACAATATCTACTTTCTCATTACGCCTATCTCCGACACGTGTTGGGGGACATTAATGAAAGTATGCAGTAAAAGGCGCTATAAACATATAACCTTATAGACACAGCTTTAAATTTTCTATATTGTAATTCAAAAATTAATAAATTTAATTGCAGGTCTTTTCGTGCCTTTCCTCTGGGAGGTATGAAAAGAACAGTTCAGCGTGATTTGATGACATCACCAGCATCATCAAGTGGGCGGGGCAAGACTGTGCTAATTGTGTCCCTGGGAGATTTTAACAACATTATGGGCTCCCGGGCAAAGCAGTGCACCGGGGCCCATATCTATAATATAAATGTCTAGTGGCGTGTATTAGTCTGTCTGTGTGGAAAAAATAAAACCAAGCTGCAGCGCCACCTGCTGGGCGGAGTTATACACTGACCTACTAAATTCTTAGTGTGTGTGGAAAAAAAAATTCAGAAAGGGCTGAAATTTGGTATACTAAGATGTTTTTAATTTGTTAATTTAATTTGTTAATTGTTAAAAGTGTTTATAAAGATTTAAAAAAAATATATATATATTTCTTGAAGGAGAAGTGACAGTTGGGAGTGGTTGGTGGTTGCAGGGGGTGACAGTGGGGAGTGGTTGGTGGTTGCCGGGGGTGACAGAGCAAGAGGAGTGTGATACTCAGGACCGCTGAGAGAGATTCCTGTGTCTGGATAGATATCTGGATAGATGTGGCGATGAAAATGAAGGATGAGGTGATGGAGAAGAATGATGAGGTGGTGACATGTGGACAAAACCATGTTAAAAAAGGGCGCTTACGTCGGGAAGTAACGCTCTTCCCCTGAGGAGGCCTGGGCTAGGCCCAAATGCATGACAAGAACCTTTTTAACACCTTAAGTAGCTTGATTTGACTAGAATGCATGAGTATCATGCACGGGTTAACTTGTATATATATATATATATATATATATATATACATTCACTTTTTTTTTACATTCACTCAGCCTCCCTTCAGCTAGAGAATCACACTTACTAACTTACCTTTCAATCGCCTTGTTCTTCGAATTCCAATCCCCTTCTCTTCTTTTTTCTGAGTCCTCGCTCCACTCTGCGCTCCTCCGTGCTGCGCTCCCCCATGCTGCGCTCCCCCGTGCTGCGCTCCCCCATGCTGCGCTCCTCCATGCTGCGCTCCCCCGTGCTGCGCTCCTCCATGCTGCGCTCCCCCATGCTGCGCTCCCCCATGCTGCACTCCTCCATGCTGCGCTCCCCCATGCTGCGCTCCCCCATGCTGCGCTCCCCCACTCTGCGCTCCCCCATGCTGCGCTCCCCCGTGCTGCGCTCCCCCGTGCTGCGCTCCTCCGTGCTGCGCTCCTCCGTGCTGCGCTCCTCCATGCTGCGCTCCCCCATGCTGCGCTCCTCCATGCTGCGCTCCTCCATGCTGTGCTTGCAGTGAATGTCGGGTGTGAGCGCAGCACAGAAGCGGGTACCAGGGAGGTAGCCGGATCGCCACCTGACCTGATTACCTGACCTAAACGGTCAGGTGACCACAAAAGGTAAGATTTTTTTTTGTTTTGTTTTTTTCTAGGATTTTTTATTTTCATCCTGCCTTGCGGCCCCCTTGCCCGCTGGGCTCCTGGGCGCCTTCCCATCGTGCCAAGTCGGAAAAATGGCCCTTTCTGTACTCTGATAGTGTAACTATTTGCAGAGCTTACTTTCAAGATAAAAGCAGGAGGTAATGTGCAAGGGAGAGGGCGTCGGCACAGTGCGCCCCCCCCCCTCCAAAGTGCCTCCCTCGCTCATCATAGTAAACGCCTCCCTTTCTCTGCACAGTACATGCCCCACCCTCATTACAGTAAATGCTCTGCTCACCCCCCTGATCAAAGTAAATACTCCACTCCCCCCTCTCTACTAAGACCCTATCATCACAGTAAATGCTCCGTTTCCCCCCGTTCTATCAAGATAAATGCTCCACTTCCCCCTCCCCTATCACCGTAAATGTTCTGCTACCCCCTTTCCACCATCAGAATTAATGCTCCACTCCCCCCTCCTATATCACAATAAATATTCCGCTCCCCCCTCCCCTATAACAATAAATGCTCCGCTCACCCCTCCCTTATTACAATAAATGTTCTGCTTCCCCCTTTTCACCATCAGAATAAATGCTCCGCTCCCCCCTCCAATATCACAATAAATGCTCCACTCCCCCCCCCATCAGAATAAATACTCCGCTCCCCCCACCTTGAAATCTTAATAAATGCCTTCACTTCCCTGTTGTTCACATGATGATGTCACCGCGCCGCACGCTCCCAGCACATCAGTGACTGGGAGCCGCAGCATCACAGAGGGGGACAGGCGGTCAGAGTAAGGGTCCCGGTCAGACCAGGGGGCCCAGACAGACACAGGGGTCTAAATGCACTGTATATATATATATATATATAGATATATAGATATATATAGATATATAGTACATGATAGCCATTAAGGCAGGAGGAAGGCACTCTCAGGCTTTCATCATCAACATCATCATCACCATTTATTTATATAGAGCCACTGATTCCACAGCGCTGTACAGAGAACTTATCAGTCCCTGCACCATTGGAGATTACAGTCTAAATTCCCTAACACACACACACAGAGACAGAGAGAGAGACTAGGGTCAATTTTGATAGCAACCAATTAACTTACTTAATATGTTTTTGGAGTGTGGGAGGAAACCGAAGCACCCGGAAGAAACCCACACAAACACAGGGAGAATATACAAACTCCACACAGATAAGGCCATGGTCGGGAATTGAACTCATGACCCCAGCGCTGTGAGGCAGAAGTGCTAACCACTTTAAAGATAATTGAAAAATATATATTGCTGGTTATTATTCGGCTTCATTCTTAACATGTGAAATGTTGATAAATGTCTGTGACCGGTTCATGAGTCAGGACCAAGACTTTTACCTGCAGTAAATCTTCACTGATCATCAATACTCAAATGAGTTATCTCTCTACTAAGACTGCACCTACCATATACTAACAATTATTCATACTGTAAGTTTATTTTTATATATAATGAACTACTTAAAAGCCCATCAAAATTAAGGGAAAAATAAGAGTAAGATCATGTTGGATTCTATTACACCAGATGTGACTTTACCCCTGTGACACCATTGATTGGATAGTTTGTCAGATGGCAGCTCAGCCACAAAATGTTCAGCGTGGCAAAATTCACAAATACTGTTCATGGGACCACAGTTATGAGCATTAATATTTATTTCATCAAAGTTACCAACATCAAGAACGACGTGACATCTTGTTGGCTGACTTTGTAGTCACTGACGTAATATTACCTCTGTCCTGTTTGCTTTTTGGTTGTTTTCTCTGTGACGGGCAATTTGCTGAGGAGTCATAATTGTACGGTGGTGACGATCAGGTTCGCTTTCTCTTTGGTCATCAGTCATAGTTTGTCGTTGGCTTTATCCTGCTCCGCCCTTCATCTTTTTGCTGCTTCTTGATGTGCAGTTACTCCCACAGCAGACATCTGCCTTTTAGGTGGCATCGCAGTTACACTTTGTTGCTGAAATTAATTAGAATATTCCTATTAATTTTACACTAAGAACACGAATGGCTAGAAAATCGAGTCGAAAGCAAAGGTCGCTATAAATGGTAACTGCAACACCCAAAAAACCTATGTAAACCCAACAAAATAAGGGCAAGAGAAGAGTAAAATCTAGTCAGTAAGAATAGTCAAGCACACCAAAGAGTCAACTGCAAACAAATCTCTTAAAATGTTACCAAATTGGTGTGTGTTTTGTCTGTGTATTTATAAAGGTGAGTAGCAGCGTTAGCCTTCCGTATATATATATATATATATATATATATATATATATATATATATATGTGTATATATATATATATATATATATATATATATATATATATATATATATATATATGTGTGTGTATATATATATATATATATATATATATATAAATATATATATATATATATATAAATATATATATATATAAATATATATATATGTGTGTATATTGTGGCAATGGGAGCGGTTTTCCACAGGCCTCTCATAGTGGAATTAGGTAACAGTCTGCAGGTAAAATGCTGCAAACCAAGTTATATACAGGTGTAGCACTGTGCTTAAGTTCAGTTATGTACAGGTCAGTGATAAAGTAGATGTAAAATGTGATTTGCTTACATGCTTTAATGTGTTTGTTTCCACAGCTAGCAGCAGAGCTGATAAGGGTGGCTGTACTGAATAGGCGTTACAGAACGTCTGAGGAGACTTCCTTTAAAGACAAGGTGGGAGTGTCGCCTGTCAGTCATCCAAGCCTGTGGGAGGAGACCTGTGTATTTAACCTTGAGTTGTGCTCTTGTTAGAGGTGACTGATGCTGAACTAGTTGGCCAGTCAGTAGTGAGCTGGTCTGTGCCTAGTAAGCCGTAGGGACACCCAAGAGGTGCAAGCAAAAGGGGTTGCTTGCTGGTGTCATCCTGACAGAAGAAGTGTCATTTATTGTGATGCAAACAATAAATATATTTGTTTTAAAACAAGACGTTTTCGTGTTGCTGATATCTGCTGGGTGTTCTTGCAACAGAAGGTGACAAAAGTGCCATGAGAAGGGTGCGGTCTTGTAATATATATACTGTATGATTACTATAATATATATAGTAATCATTTTATGTATTATTTTTATTGTGCATCATACTTGCTTAGGTTTCCTCCCTGAGAGATATAGAGGTGAGGTGAGAAAAGAAGAGGTGGGTGGGGCTTGATGATGTCATTTGTCATCCAGCGCGTGGAGCATTCATGTTGTGATGCTCCGCCCACCACAGCAAATCAGAGTGGCAGGGATGTGACGATGCATCTGTCTCACCACACCCCTTCCACGCGGTGCTTACTGAGGTGGGCGGAGCATGATAGAGTGATACATGTCCTATTCCTGACCACCTTGGAGCAGGTAAATGCTCTCCGGGAGAATTATCTGTTTTCCCAGGAGTCCGGGAGGTCTCCCCCTAACTCAAGAGTTTCCAGGATACTAGGCAATAATGAGACACATACTGTAAATTATTTATTTATTTATTTTTTCTAAAAGTTATACATCTTTTAGAAGGGAAAGGTATGCAGGGATATTACAAATAATTTATGTTTAGTAACATTGTTCATCCAGGTAAAATGTAATTGTCATTGTTAGGATCGACTGCAAAGCAGATGGGCCATGCAGTAATGGTGAGTGCTGATAATTGTGTGATTAACAAGAGGAGGAAAGAAAGAAGAGTAATAGATATTATTGACTGTAAATATGTTCTGTTGAAATAAGCTGCTGTCTTATTTGCACTATACTAGTTACCTTATACCCTTTACCCATAAATATCCCTACATAAAGTTAGTTCTAAAATGATATGGTTCTTGTTGGTTCAGACAATACTGTAGGTTCTTACTCTTCCCAGGACGTCCTGTTAAACGCAGCTGCTGGCAGAAAGCAGGTAGAAGGAACTAGAGATGTTCACTGACCCCCGTGTTCTGGTTTTGGTTTTGGTTTTGGATCTGAATTAACTTCGCGTTTTGGTTTTAGCAAAACGGCCCTTGCGTATTTTGGTTTTGTTTCAAAAATCCTTTTTTTCTTTGCTAAAATCACATATTTTTGCTTTTTTTCCCCCTACATTATTATTAACCTCAATAACACTAATTTCAAGTCATTTGCAGTCAATTTTGACCATCTCACAGGTCACAATATTATTTTCATACACTTTCAAACAAAGACTGCAGATTTAGAAGACCAAGCCTGCCAGACCTATTATTTGTATTTCAGCAATGACAATTAGCAATGGAGCAATGGAGCTCTCCTCTTTGTGTGTTACCTATATAACACTGTACAATGTTACTGCAGATTTAGAAGATCAAGCCTGCCAGACTTATTTTTTGTATTTCAGCAATACAATTAGCAATGGAGCTCTCCTGAATGTCACTGGAGACTTTGAAGAACACTGCTACCCCTCCTCTTTCTTTTCTACCTATGACGTACTAGAAACTGCCAAGAACTGTGCTACCCCTTCTGTGTTCCTCTGTGAAGTGGCGCTGGATCGCCATGGAGGGCGGTACTTGTAGAATCCAAAGCTCGCGAGATCCGAGATCCGGGATCCGACGACGTAGCAATGACGCTTTGCCTCGTTTTCAATTCCTAGGGCGCTCGAAAGTACCGAGCTCGGCTAGGTACTCGGGTCTGCTAAGTTCGGGTGTGTTCGGTTTTCGGGGATATAGGGTAGGGGGGACTGCGTCAATGTGAATTGGGGGGGTCTGTGCCCTTGTGACATACAGGCAGCATGGTGACATAGTGGGTAGCATCTCTGCCTCCCAGCGCTGCGATCATAAGTTCAAGTCCTGACCAGGGTCTTATCTGTGTAGAGTTTGTATGTTCTCCCCGTGTTTAATGTGAGTGATAGAAATTCTCTGTACAGCGCTGTGTAAATGATCAAATTGTTTAACATATGTAGTGTAAAATGTCAGTATGGGGGTATAGGTGGAGAGGGGAAATGGATAGTACAGCACCCAGTGGTCATACTGGGTTGGTATACAGTGATATGCCATATCTCTACTTCTCCTACTGCCTTCCATGTACACCTATCAGATTCTATTTCCTTACATTCCCATTACATTTTCCATACCGCCACTTCTAGATTTCCGTAACGCAACTTCTAAATTTCCACTTCGACCAGTGATATTATCACTAATAATTTAAATCTACCGTATATACCGTATTTCCCCATGTATAAGACGCACCTTTTTTCCCCAAAATTTTGGGTCTAATAACTGGGTGCGTCTTATAAAGGGGTAGTAGCACTTACCCTGTCAGATGATTCCTCCGTCCGCTAAAGTTTTCTCTCTGTCTGATCCTGATGCTGGAAACCCGATTAAGGTCCTATCTGCGATGTCTGGATGTCCTTTCAGGACCTTGACAAGGTCCTGAAAGGATTGACAAGGTCCTGAAAGGACATCTGGACATCACAGAGAGGACCTTAATCGGGTTTCCAGCATCAGGATCAGACACAGAGAAGACAGAAGCCTTTACCAGACAGAGGAATCATCTGACAGGGTAAGTCAGAATTCACTATAGTGTTGTGTCTCCTCTGTATAAGCTGCAGAAATACTCTGTGAAAAAATTGAGGATAATGTTTATCCTCAATTTTTTCACATGATTAATATAGGTGCTTCTTATACAGTGGAGCGTCATATACATGGGGAAATACGGTACTCGAGTATAAGCCGACCCGAATAAAAGCCGAGGCACCTAATTTTACCACAAAAAACTGGGAAAACTTATTGACTCGAGTAAAAGCCGAGGGGGGGCTTTTTCAGCATAAAAAATGTGCTGAAAAACCCGGCTTATACACTATTATATACGGTACTTGAACCACTGATGAAATGCTAGAGGAAACCAAATAAAATAAATCGCAAAACAATAAAAACAAAACAAAAAAAAACATAAAAAGAAGAATACAAACCAGCTTTAAAATGGTCAGACTGGATGATCCAACTGTTTAATTTTTTTTTTATCAAATTATTTTCTATTTCTGTGCCCAAACATTCAATGTCATTATTAATATAGTAATATATTATTCTTACTACCCTGTACGCTGCTTCTTACGTAACTCATACTTTCTCCTCACACAAATTGTTAAGACATTGTTTAGTTGTTGTCTTTATAACATATCCAGTGTTTGCTGCTTCACAGTAAATTTGTTGTTAGATTGAAGAGAGGAGAAGAGATGAAAAGATAATTAAAACAGTTAATTAGACAACCCATACTTCATGTTTTAAAGACATCAATGTGGTTTACTGTAGTGATGGCAAGTCTATATTATCTGAATAAATTACAGTACAGCGTAACCTTTCAATTTCACATTTAAATACAATTTCCAGTGACATGACTACTGGACATGATTATAATACAATTACTTCCTGTTTAAATACTTTTCAAGTACAGAATACAGAATAATTATAGATACTGGAAATAGAATCTAGTAGATAGGTAAAAGTTGCACTGTGCAATTACAGATATTACGGCCCTGTACAATAATTACAGATACTGAGAATAACATCTAGTGCATTGGTAAAGTGGCATTGTGCAATTGTCCAGATGCATATGAGTTGGATGCAATTTCCATCTAAAACGCAGACATAATTTGCGTCCAGAAAAAAGACTCTTTGCTAATGAACTTTACGGTAATCGCAAGTAGTTTGTGCGTCAACAGAGGTTACTACGGAACCTTGTGGCTAACTGAGACGACCTCTATAGGGGAGATTCATTTGCCGGTGATGACCAGCTGCCCACATTGCCGGCAATTACGATAGGAATCTCCGCTCATTGGATGGAATTCAAATAACCGTCATGTTCCGCTGCGCATTTCTTCCAATACTTTAGTACCGCAACATCGCAGATTTCTCTTCGCTCCCCTGGGGGGGGGGGAGAAATCTGCAATGTTCCGGTAATGCGGAGTGCCTTCGCGACCATGCACTCCGCCCATAATTGAATTACCCCCATTGAGCGGAGATTATAACCATAACATCGGCTCAGAGTGTCTCCATGGACCTTCCGGAGACACTTTGCACCAAATTGAATCTCCCCCATAACAGCTTTGCAGGTCTCCCTTCCAAAAATCCTACATATTTGGAAGCATCTCAGTTGATCATCATCATTATCAGTCTCAAACTTAAACCAGGGGTAGAGCACCTGCCCAATAGATATGTTTCCAGACAGGTGTATATGCCTCCAGGTCTGGTTGCATGTACTTGAACATGTCCTTATTTTGCTTTGTCTTCCTCAAACCGCCTCTGTAAGCCTAAGGAGTCATCTACGCAATGAGCAGTAGTGAAATTCGTATAGTGTGCTATGCAAACTGATTTGCGTAGAACTCTACAGGAGGACCAATATGAATAAATGCATTCAGAGCCAAATATGAGGAACTATGAAGTCGTCACAACATAAACATTAAGGAACAAAAATAAGAACTGTCACGAGCCGCGGCGGTACGCCGCATCCTGGGCGTGATCTAGCAGACGGGAGCGTGCATTGGTTACAATGCACTGTTATTTTTCCTTGAGCTTATCTTTGTGCCATAGAGTAGGAGGGTGTAGGAACATCCTCCAACACTAGGGGGAGCTCTCCTATGATTTAAATTGATTCATTTATATATTTATACATGTTCCTGGTTTATGCATTATCTATGCCAGTTCTAGCTAGTAATGAATTAGCAGCCTCCTGAGGCTGATTGTCAGCCCTGTCCTCCTCTGTCCTGATTGGCCCATCAAAGTATTTAAGGCAGGGAGGGCTTAGCCTCACTGCCGGTTATAGAATCCAGTTCCCTGTCTGCTAACATGCTCCTGTGCTGTTTGGTGTATACCTTCTGGATTGAACTTCTGTGTATGACCCCTGCCTGTGCCTTGGACCTTGCCTGCTTGCCTGTGACCCTGATTTGTTTGCCTGTACCTTGGACCCCGTTGTATTGCCTGTGACCCTGCCTGACCTTGGCGTGTTACCTGATTTTTTTTGCTTGCTAGTGACCTCTGACCTCTGCTTTTGTCTGACCATCCGCTGCCATCTACACTGCCTCCTGGCTTGCTGCTACAGTTTTGTATTACAAACTTGCACTACGTCTGGAGTTAAGTCCTGGGGGCATCTGAGTACCGGTGAGCGCATAAAGCTCTATGGGAAAGGCGGCTGCTAAAGGTGAAGACCTCCGCCAACTAGTTCTGTGAGTTTGTGAACAGACCGTCAGCCTAACAAGAACTGCATTAGGCATACATGACGAGTGAAGTGATACTGTGCGCTGTTGTCAATCAAATCAAAACACATGCTGAAAATTGCACACATTAAATACAGCACAAAAGAATGAAGTACTATTATAGAAGGGATATTATCAGCGACAACATTTCTTAGGACAAACCTACAAGCCTGGAAATCAGAAAGAATTCTGAAACGTAGCTAAAGTGTTGAGTGACAGTACGGAGCAAGATCACTACTCTTATTTGCAATAGGGTGCCAAGTTTTTAAAACTGCTTATTCTCTACAGTGTGTAATTGAAGAATTATTACTCAATCATAGAGGCTTCAAAAAACAACACTTTAATAAATACACCTTTATGATATTCCAAGTCTATTTATATAAAATATGTGTACTGGTGCTGTTATTTATTGTAGCAAGGGAAGATGGGGAAAAACTATTGACATATGTTGGATTTTAACCCGAGACCCACCACTGATAGGCACACCAGTCTTGTTAAGCTGAGTCCCACAGTTTTGCTGATGAAGAGCGGCGAAGCTGGTTTAGGTCTTCTGGGAAATCAAACTGGTCAAGACTCCCAGATAATGTGAAGAGAGAGTGGTGCAGTGTGAATACAACCCCACTTTGATGTACTGTGCTTCTCAGCCTGATTGGCAGGCTGGAAGATCTGTCAGTGCAAACCACTAGCCAGGACTACTCCATTCAATGTCATTAGAGAAAAATCATTGTTGGGGATGAGGGAGGGAAAAGAGAAGGAATTGATTCTGAGCAAATTAACTGTCGCTCTCCCATCCAACATATACTCTTGTGTAGATCATTTTAGGTCTCTGTTTACCTAGCCCTAATTGGATATTTAAGGCAGTCAAGGCCTGCAGCGATTTAACCGCAGTATGTCAATATATATATAGTATTATGCTACAGATAGAACAAACATTATTGTGCCCACTGATGCAATAATTAGAGATTTTTTTCCTAGTGTATTATCACTTTTTTCGCTTTCAAGGAAAATTCACTCAGTTTATCAATAGGATTTATTTTCTGTTTTTCATTTACTCTGAAATACCATTCATTGGGCCTGAGTCATTAAGGAGATCAAAACAAAAAAAGGAGTAACTTTGCACCTTGGAAAAACCATGTTGCATTGGAGCATTAGAGGGGGAGGTAAATTTAAATTATGGGGACAGATTTATAGTTGGGATAGGGCATGTCCTAGATAAGCTTTAAATGTCAGTGTAAAAAATAAAGTTATCACGTATTTGTGTGCTACATGAAATATCAGCCAGTATTTTCCTTACGTGTAAAATAATAAACTAAGTTATACCTCTTGCATTGTAACATGGTTTGTACAGGAGAAAATTTACTCCTGTTTTTTGCTTTACTCTCCATAATGACTCAGGCCCATAGACTCCAATGCATCATTCCCCATAGCAGGCGCGGGCTGGCAAAGTTCAGTCCAGGGGGCGCACAGGCGGCCGCATCGCGTGTCATGTGACGCGGCCACCTGTGCGCTGATGCGGCCGCATCGCATGTCTTGTGATGCGGCCACTTGTAATATTTATTAAATATTGTATTCAACGGGGGGCAGCCCAAATAGCTGTCAGACTGAGAAGCCCGGGGGCCCGATTCCCCCCTGCCCCCCGGCCCAGCCCGCCCCTGCCCCATAGTGTCTATATTACCATCTTGAGACCTCATGTGTGAGAGGATTGCTGAGACTGCATTATCCCTGGCAGATGTAATGCAGAGGGCATTTTAGGCATTTGCTAATGAGGGTCAATCTAAAAGAGGTGTCTTTGTTGTAGTTAAAACTTGTATGTTGCGTTGTCATAGGCTTCTGCAAGCAGAAAGGTGCATATAGCTAGCGCTTCAATCACTAAATATTTTGTTAACTTATAGGGACTTTAACCTGTTTCTTTTCTTTATTTGTGTTGTGTAATTTTCACATTAGAAAATACTTTCTGATTGTATGTTTTATGGTTAGATGAAGACCTTTCTGTGAGATCCAGTGAGTTTGTTTATACATTTCTCAGGGCATATTTTCCATATCTCCTTGCTGGAGCGCAGGTGTATTCATTACTGAGTGATACATTTTAGTAGTAACTATTTCACTTGTGACCAGGAAAACATGTGTAACGGGGCAGAGGGTTGGCACCCCAAAAGTAGTGTTAGGAAGGATTCTACAGGCCACTTCCCTTAAGGTAGATCCCTTCAATTGGCCAACCAGGATCTCCATCTTTTTTTGTTACAGTAGTGAATATAAACACAACATTGAATACATTTTGCTCAGGAACTCGCCAAGTAACCTGGTACCAGCTTGATGTGAGTCACCGGAAAAGCTGGGGAGCCATGGGGCCCCAAATTAATATGGCATGGTTATAGGTGTGCTGGCAGCCATGGTTGGACTCTCTCTCGCTTCCTGTGAGGGATCATCTGCAGGTGGTGGAGTTCTTTGTTCCTGTGGGATTACATGGTCAGCAACTTGTTCCTCCTGCGACATCTTGGTTCAGACTGGATGGGTGACTTGCTTTGGCCTCTTAGTAGATGCTGTTTGTGACGCCAATTTGAAACGGGGCAGATGATTGGCACCCCATAAGTAGTGTAAGGAAGGATTCTACACGCCCAATGGTATGGTAGAGAGGCGAAGGTCCCCCCAGTAGTGTTGGAATAAAACAAGGAACATAGGGCTAAAACTGCATAAAATCGTGGGTTTATTCTCTTTGCTTCAGGCATAAGCCTTTACCACAGCAGCTAATAAGTAGCAGTTGTTGAGAAGTACTAGCACGATACCATCAACATGCAATGTTATTCAACATGTCACAAAATAAATAACATTTTAGGAATCTTGGTTCAACAATATGCAAACATAAATCAACACAATACATAGGTCGCTGAATAAATATATCCCACTTTAAACTTAGGCACTGTGCATCAGTGAAATGGATTTCACTGGAAAGATACTTTAGGAGACAACCGGTTGCTACAAATTAATTAGAACTTGACACTAAATTCTGCGTCAGCAGATAATATAGACCAATCAATCAGAATACTTTAAGTGCAATTATACAGATCATACTTATCACAGAAAAATTTAGTAGAGATGCAACAACAAGTTATCCAGCTGGTTCAGATTAGATGCTTTCTAGTTCAATTTATGATATACAGAACGCAAGAGGTTAAATTATAATCCACAGGTTTAAGCGAAGTGTAAGCTGACACATGAAGCTTGTTTACTTGTACAAATTGAAATCGGTAATCACCTTTATGCATGCATGACTCCTGAGCTCTGTAAACAACAGCAATTCTGCACAATAAGCGATTTCCAGTGTAAAGGAGAGTGCCCATTTAGCAATCCGTCTAATGGACTAAAGAACTCTCTCCCAGCATCTGTAGGGTTAAACAACTTGCAATTCTCTATCCAGCATCCATTTTAGTCAGTTTCAGTCAGCTTGCAGATAACTTGAAATACAGCAGTTTTGGATAGAACAAACTTTGCCTTTAGCCAGTGCTATAACACCTCTCAATAGCTATATTACAGTCCCAGAAAGAGGTTTTAATAACACAGTTTAAGGTCTCACTAAAATAAGTAGCAAAGCAAAAGAAACGTATCTGTCTTTATGAGTCCTGCTGACATCTCATGGGCAGTGGCAAGTTAGGTCTTTTCCTATACTGCAAAGGTGCTTCTTTTTGGGCTGGCAGCAAGCATTCCTCAGGACAACAATTCAGCTATAACATTCAGTGGCTCTTTGTAGGAAGATCCTGCATTAGTTCAGCCAGCAGTCACACACATCATTTCTCTCCCTAACCAGTCCGTTTTTTGGCTCCTCCCCTTTCCCCCCAAGATTCTCCTGAAGCTTTCTAGTACATTCTTGGACTCTAGAGAGCACCCTGGGCTGTAGTTTGCAGTCTGTCCATGCAAAAACGTCCAACACAATTTGCATTTAACATCCCAGAGGCACTCTGGGGCACTATAGTTTTCTGAATGAGTGCATACAGTAATATACCTGTGATTTGCAGGGTATTACACATACACTGCTACGGTTCCTTGGGACTGGCTTTAGGAAACCCTGACATAGCTGGAAAACGAGTGGTCATGGTTGGGCCTTTCTGCTTCCTCCCATCTCATACCTCCCATCCTCCTCACCTTTAAACAAATGTCTGATAAAAAGTGTTATTATTGTTGTTATTTTTATTGTTGTTGTTTTGTAAGGCCCCACAGTGCTCTGTAGAACTGGTCAGTACGAAAAAAGAGCATATATAAAACAGAGACACGGTAGGTTGACACAATAAATTAAGACATGAAAATAAAGGGAAGGAGGACCCTGTTTGTGAGAGAGCTTACAATCTAGTGGGGAAAGGGGAGAGATGAGACAAGAGGAGTGAGTGTGACTTTGACTGCTTGTGACAGCAGAGAGGGTGTACGAGGGTGAGTCGAACAGGTGGGTCTAATAAAGAGATGGGTTTTCAGAGAGTGTTTACAGATTTGAAGGATGAGGAGAGGCTGACTGGGCGAGGTAGGTAATTCCTTTAGTGGGTAGTGGCACAGGAGGATAGTTAGTAGGTGAGAGTTAGAGGAGGCAAAACACAGGTTAGATTTCAGCAGTAGATCTAAGGCATACTTGCCAACTTTAGCAGCATGATGTCTGGGAGTGGGCTCCATTATAGGGGCGTGGTCACACCAATTGTGTCGTTAGGCCCTGCCCCTGTCAAACGTTACCAACATCAGCCTATCACAGCAAAGGACGGGACCAGGATGCCATGTTTAGCCCCACCCACTTTACCAATGAAGAGGGCAGGCTGTGGGAGGTTGCTCTGGTCTCCCGGGAGTCCAGGAGAACTCTCACAAATTCTAGAGTCTCCCGGACATTCCGGGAGAGTACGCAACTATGATCTATGAAAACGTCAGGGAGAGATTATTTCAAGGTGAGGTTTGAGATGTGTGATGCAGTTTTCGCATAAAGTACATCTATAGTATTACTATCACCACCATTGCGAACATCCAAATTAGTGTAGTTTAAAATATTTAAATCTGAGATTAAATTTATATTGCATATAATATAGAGTATTATATATAAAGTCAGACAGGTAGCCATGGTTAAATGTTGTTAAAGGGTATGTGGTTAAAATGTCCCAAGGGTTGTAATTAATTTAGTAGCTTTATTTTTTAATTAATGTTGACTTCATTTCCCATATTGTCCTGCAGCTAGGTTCACCTCCATCAATCCACTCTGTTATTTCTTTCAGTGCTTGTGACCTCAAGAGCAACATCTGCTTTGAATCAACCCCAAAATACCTTCATAAAGGAAATCTTGAGGGTTGGTTGGGTGGAATTGCATTGCTCAGTTAAGTATATATTTTCATCACTTATATTTTTTATATCAGACTTTGAGTGTTGACATATTTTCTGTCTGCTATGAAATAATTATGTTTGAAATATAGAGGGTAACTTCCCTTTAAGGTAAAATGCCAGGGTGGGCTAATCTATCTCAGCCTCTCCTCAATCATTAGCATTCTGGAGAGGGACAATGCGGGCAATCGCAGGAGCATGTACAGCAAGTTCTCTCTGCCCCAGGCAGTGTTCAGAGCAGGGCGACAGATGTGACAAGCCCTGAAGCACTGACTAAAATTAATACATTGCATTCAAAAAGAAAAGATTAAGGATTATGAATATTTGAAGCTCCCACTTATCTGACACAAAAACCATTTAAGAAAAAGTTGCTGAGTTGCTTGGCTCTCTCCACGTGAAGTGATAGGAGCAGAGGGGAGATGTTCGAATATCAAAGTCTTATGACAAACTGATTCCCTGGAAATTGATATTTTTGTTCATTTAACTAAAGTAGGGGGCACCTTCATTACAGATCATGGGAATACTGAGGATGAGAAGATTCATTATGTTATTTTATGTAGTTATGTGTAGCATTGACCTGTCTGGTTGTCCTTGTCCCTGGTAAAGCCTATTGTTATTACTATATGTTTTTTCTATTAATTGAAAAACGAACGGCCAGCCTGTCCCAGATACAGCAATCTGAGCAGCTGGCCGTGACTAGCGTCACCTTAGTCACTTAGCAATGAATACACCTTTTCTGCCACCACAAAGGATTTATTATGGTGTCCTTACGTTCACCAGAACCACCTTTTAATGTTTCACACTTAAATCACATACACATGTAGCATGAGCCTCCCTGGGCTTGGTAAGTTCACAAAGAATCACTTAGAACACACTAGATAAAATGTATTTAATCTGAAAAATGTTTCCAAGGCTTAGTTACAAAAAGTTAATGACAAGACATACAATAAATTGCACAAATAAGTTTCAGAAATAAAATAGGAAATAAAAGCAGAGTCACTACGTACTAGGTGTGTGAGGGAACACAATTCAGAAATATGGGACATTTCAGTCTTGATAGACCCACTTATGAAAATGCACACATTATTGTCTACGGTAGAAGATTATAAACCTTTTTCCACATAGCTCTCACTCCCCATCTTTGGAGTTTAGCTGTCAATAAGGACAGATTGATCTCCGAAATGTCACAGGGTTTTTGAAGTGAGCTAGTTATGTCCTGAGATCAGGAATGTTCACAGGACCTTGAGTTCTCACCTCTGCTCGTTCTGCTTGACTAGATGGTTTACAACTTTGGGACTTCAAACTCTACAGAGATGCCTATCTCTCCCTGGTCTGGCTAATTTCAACAGATTATTGACACTTGCAGTTCAGATTCATGTCATCTAGCAAAGCACACGTTGAGATTACATTATAAGGTTACATAAATATACATTGTCATACATGAATTCAACAGAAAATAACAATGAGTCATTAGATATACTACATAATAGTCACAATGTCTTATTTATAAATTGGTTTATTTTCCTTTATTAAACAACAGCTAAACTACACGTGCTGAAATAAAAACTTTAAGCAACAATTACAAACATGTAAAACACAAAATGCTTATTTTAATACTACTTCATACAAGGAACAATTGTTAATTCTTGCAGCCTTGATAAAAACAAGCAAACATGTTTTATACTAATTTATATTAGTTGTACAATGTCAGATTAAAGATTAAATCTCAGATTAAAGTGGTCAGTGCTCAGTGTGCATCCCTCTGGAGCATGCTCAGTGTGCATCCCTCTGGAGCATGCTTAGTGTGCATTCATCTGGAGCATGCTCAGTGTGCATCTTTATGGAGCATGTTCAGTGTGCATCCCACTGGAGCATGCTCAGTGTGCATCCCTCTGGAGCATGTTCAGTGTGCATCCCACTGGAGCATGCTCAGTGTGCATCCTTATGGAGCATGCTCAGTGTGCATCCTTCTGGAGCATGCTCAGTGTGCATCCGTCTGGAGCATGCTCAGTGTGCATCCCACTGGAGCATGCTCAGTGTGCATCCCTCTGGAGCATGCTCAATTTGCATCCCTCTGGAACATGCTCAATGTGCATCCCTCTGGAGCATGCTCAGTGTGCATTCCTCTGGAGCATGCTCAGTGTGCATTCCTCTGGAGCATGCTCAGTGTGCATCCCTCTGGATGATGCTTCATGCTCTCTCCCACACATAGAGACCTGCTGCTGGTCAGAGCAATCAGTGGCCCATATAAACTGATAAGCTCAAACCAGATTTTATTTTTTCCACAATTCAATATTTAATTGATCAGAAGGTTCTACAAATGTTTTTTTTTGAGGGTGCTTCAGAACTTTGTTAGCAATGTAAACTGAAGTATTAAAGGTAAATAAGTGATTATCCGCCACTATCAGTGTGGTTTCAAATCCAAAATCTATTTATTAAGTAGCGCTCAAAACAAACAGGTTTTACAATAATGATCAGATGCAGGAAAAAGGGAGAAATGAACAGAACAAAATGTCACCAAAACTAGCATGCGTGGCTAGCTAGCACAAGAGCTTCTCTGGGAACCTCTGCCTTCCAACTGGTCAGAGTAGTACAATATATTCACAGAGATAGGGTCATAAATTTCATTATTGCCAACATCAGGTTTCAGGTACACAGTATATACAAGGACAATGGTCATTGTAATTGTTACGAGCCCCGGCGATACGCCGCATCCTGGCGTGAGGTAGCAGCCAAGCAGGTGCATTAGTTTCAATGCACTGTTATCTTTGTGGCATAGAGTAGGAGGGTGTAGGGACATCCTCCAACTCTAGGGGGAGCTCTCGCATGATTCTATTTGTCATTTATACATGTTCCTGGTTTTTGATATGACCTATGCTAGTTCCCAGATAGTAATTAGTTAGCAGCCTCCTGAGGCTGATTGTCAGCCCTGTCCTCCTCCTTTCTGGTTTGTCCATCATAGTATTTAAGGCAGTGAGGAATGGGCCTCACTGCCGGTTATAGTTCCTGCTCTGTGCATACTTACCTGCTCCCTGCTCTGTTCCCCTTCTCTGCCTTTGGATTGATCTTGCTGTGTATGACCTTGGACCGTGTACTGGACTCTGCTGTATTGCCCGTTTGGACTTTGGTATTTTTCCACCTGGCCCTCGCCTGCTCTGCGGTAGGGTTATAAACTTGTACTATTCTGAGCTTAACAGGTACTCTGGGGACATCCGAGTACCTGTGAGCACATTCAGCTCTGACTGTTATCTGGATTCGTTGTTTGCCACCAGCCCTGACCTTTTGCCTGGACTACACCACCGCTTCCTGCTGTACCCCTTGACCTCAGCCCGTTTGGACTTTGCTATTCTTCCACCTGGCCCTCGACTGCTCTGCGGTAGGGTTATAAACTTGTACTATTCTGATCTTAAGACCTGGGGGCATCCGAGTACCTGTGAGCACGTTCAGCTCTACGGGAAAGGCGGCTGCTATAGGCGAAGACCTCTGTGACCTGTTCTACAAGTTTATGACACTTGCCGTCAGCCATAACAATAATGTTGAGTTTAGGATAAGAACGTGTGAATTTAGCACAGACACGGACAATGAGTCTTGTTTACTAATCAAATCAAATGTTGCATGTAGAATAGTGAGAGGCAATAGACAATGTTTAACATCCCAATGTAATGTTGAACCTGGTCAATGAGTAAATGAATATTGGTACAGCTTAAGTATATCTAATGTCTAAAGTCAGTGTTGCATTGGTATTGATTGTCATCAGACCTCTTTGATTAATGGAGCCATTAGCAATGCCTATGCATAGTCTTTTGCAAAATGAGTCTCTATGGGAATATGATGGAACAGTGATATTAATACAATAAGCAATGTGGTTACTTCTTGCTGCTACAATGCAATTACACACGACCGCATTTGCGATGACATACAATCGCATACCCTCGAATTACGATTGCATCAAACACAGGGAAAACAAGGTATAAGCAATTCAGATTGATTTATTTGACCGATTATTTTAATTTATCTTTAACAGATGTAAATCTTACGCCACCTTCAAAGTGTAGCAAATGTTTGTGTGAAAAACTGTTCAAAGCAAGGATTTTACAATTGTAAATAAAACACATTGCAAACGTCCTTAAAAGACTCAGGTGCGGGAAAGAGCGTGATTTTAGATTAGATTGTAAGCTCACTTGGACAGGGTCATACCTTCACATCATGTCATTGTTTTGTATTCATTTGTATCATGATCCCCTCGAAGTACAGTGCTACAAAATATGTTGACGCTTTAAAAATAAAGGATAATAATGATAAAAATAACCGAATTGCCGAAAAGGGAAAAATATTATAGAAAGAGGATTATGAAACAAGCATAGAAGAAGATTAGGCAAAAGAAATGTCTCTCGTGGTTATTTCCTACATATATTTAAAATTAGAGCATTGCAGATTTAACACAGAATGTACTTTACGGTTAAATTAAAATGCACAATATATGTATTAAGGCTCCATTAGAAGCTACAATGTGCTTATTACATTTCCATTTAACATGACCATACAGTTCTATTAAACATTGGAATGTACTTATTGCAGTTACATTAAACATTGCAATGCTGAGTTAAGTGCTGAACATATTCACGTCTACAATCCATCCAACCTTTCCATGCATTAGTTTATGATTAAGACCCTTGCATATTAAGTGGCTTTGCGCAACACTGGGTCTTACGGAAGGTTACAGTTAGTTCAAGGAATGACATGTAACATTTCTGGTCCACTTGATTGGCAGGGATGGATTAAGGTTTTTGGGGGCCCCAAGGGAACTAACATGTCCAATCATAATCCAGCTTTAGTGATAGGAATAAGGTAAGAACCAGACAACTTAGCCACACACAAGCTGATCCTTCATCATCATCATCAGCAGCAGCTATTTATATAGCGCCACTAATTCTGCAGAACTGAACTCACTCACATCAGTCCCTGCCCCATTGGAGCATACAGTTTAAATTCCCTAACATGGACACACAGACCAATAGAGACTAAGGTCAATTTATTAGCAGCCAATTAACCTACCACTATGTTTTTGGAGTGTGGGAGGAAACCAGAGCACCCATAGGAAACTCACGCAAAAACGGAGAGCACATACAAACTCCACACAGATAAGGCTATGATCGGGAATCGAACTCATGACCTGGTGTTGTGAAGCAGAAGTGCTAACCACTACGCCACCGTGCTGCCTTAAACTCAGAATCTCATCTGACTTCCGTGGGTTCTGATAGTTTGGTCACAAGATGACACACCAATAGTGTTTATATCCCAAGCACATTTACTGACATGACCAACAATAACTTCTTGGATATTAAACTGGATTATTATTAAGTATCAGACTTGTTTTAAAGTCGCACAGTCTGCAATATCGGGTCAGTTGACCAATTGCAAAGTGTATATGGTTAGTTGTGTTTGGTAAAGCTAAAACAACAAACCTGTATGAGGGTCCAGACCTTGTACTACTTGTGTTACATTAATCAAACATCATATATTGTAATAAGCTATACAGGCTCGCTGCAATGTACTGCAGGGTTATATTAGCCAAGTGCCATCCAAGCAAAAGTACTCGTCTTCAGGATGCGCTAGGACGTTGTCATTGTCCAGTCCTCCCATTAATTTATCTCCTGATCCTCAGCTCCCTTCCTATATTCTCCCTAACCTCCATGTTCCATATGTAGCATGAGCATTGAGTTTTGTATGACCTCGCATATATGAATGCATGTATCGCACCACCGAGGTATAAACTATGTAAAAGTTTATTCTCAAAGACTTCTAGTAAGAGGTTATTGACATGCTTCTGCCTGGACTTTAATTGTGGACTCTGTTATAACTGTGAAGCCTCTATGCAGTGAGACACAGGCTCTTTTAACAAGGAGACAATCCAGAGAATGATCAAAATTCTAAACAAAGGCTCAGGGCAGGTGGCAATTCAGAGAAAGGTCAGAAGGTATGCAAAGTATAATCCACTAATAAGCAGCAAACAGACCCACAATAAGAAAACTTCTATAAAGGTGCAAGCAGCAAATCAGGATGCTTCCTAAGAAATGCCCCCCCACAGGTGATTCAGCTGTAGTGCAGTCATGTGACCCCACTTTAATTTACCCACTTAGCGCCCATAGCACCCGAATGGCCAGCGTGAATTAGCTGCGCAGAGCAGTGGTGCATGTCAGAGCACACTGTGCCTGACTTAACAATCTCTTTCCTGCAAACCTAATTTTCTATGGTCATAACATTGACAGTATGCGTATTACCTGAAAACTCTCTTGCGTCTAAATTGAGAGCGTCATAATTAATATTAATAATGATTTTATAACAGTTATCCTGAGTGAGAAAATAAGTGTTGCAAATAAGCATACTGAAGACCAATATCTCCACTATCGGAGTTGCCGTTTCTGAGAACACCATTTACATGGCAACCCTTAAAGGGTAAATTCACACCAAAATGAAAAAATTTAAATATTTTGCCTAATTGAAATCATGCAACTTACTGGAACAATTCCTTATAATTGGAAAAGGACTTTTGGCTGAAAATGGCTGTTGAAGACCCATGTGTGGTGAAACAAGGATTTCACACTAAACCCATCACCCAAATACCTAGTTTTCCACAGACAGTAGGACTGTATTTCTGGTAGTTTTTAACCTGTTTCTCCCAGGTGCCCCCCATGTCCTAGGAGGGGTGGCACAGGGCATGTTCGATAATGTTAAGCCTCCCCAGGTACCCAGAGACATGTTCTCCACAAGTGTGTAAATATAATGTTCTAACATTTTACCGTTACATTGTTCAGTAAAAATAGGCTAATCTTCCTTGGGTAGTGACTCCTGTAAAATGTGATTGGAGCGCAGGCCTTTCCTGACTCCTTACACCAGCAGTACCAGCACTATACATTCAGAGGAACGGCTAGACTTCACCTCAAGTGCTGGAGAGCCCGGAGCTCAGAAACCGGGAAAAAGATTTTACAGACTATGGATTAATTCACAGAGGACACCACAGCTATCTTCAACTCCAGTGGTTATGCCTTCTTATTGCAAACCTTTGTATGTGCCTCTTATCGCCAGACATCACAAAGCTGCTGCCATCAAGGGATCCAAAAAAAGAGAGGATTATTGAAGTTTTGAATGACATCACCTTTAACTTGCAATTTACCACTAATGTCTATTCTCCCCCAGTTGCTTTTCTTGATATTGAAATGTAGGTGAACAATAAATTCAAAATCAATACTGATTTACATCGGAAACGGCCATGAACAGCTCTTGCATGCCACTAGAGCACATATTTCTTACAGAGGATTCTCTTAAGGCAATTTCTCAGAATTTCATATGAATTGTTCTGAATTTGAAACCTTTAAACTATGGCCCATATCATTGTCAAAAGATTAAATGAGAGACATTGCTGCAAGACCAAATTGATCTAAATACTTACTACAGTTTGTTTCATTTATTTATTTCGTTTTAGGAGTTATGTGCGCAAATATAATCCCACGTCTAACGCCAGGTATTTTATATTTTTTTATTAATACGCTATAAGAAAGTATAAATAGTACTTATCTGTTCCGAAGCTCGGAGGGGGAGGCGGTGGCATAGTGATTTCAATCTCTATGGCTGGCTGCCTCCGCCGCTTCACAAACTAGACATTATTGGGTTGAAACTGCATAATGTTACTCTGTTCAAGTTCTATGATATCGAAAAAATGACATGGTGGAGGGGGCTGTACATAGGATCCTTAGTATGAAAGATGATTACTTTGGTAAAATGAAAAAATTAAACAGTATATTAGTTGTGTATTTATTGGAGTCGCTTATTGCCTCCAATGTGGCTGCTATCAAAATTGACCCCATTTTCTCTCTCTGTCTGTGTGTGTCTATATTAGAGAATTTAGACTGTAAGCTCCAATGGGGCAGGGACTGATGTGAATGAGTTCTCTGTACAGCGCTGCGGAATCAGTAGCGCTTTATAAATAAATGGTGATGATGATGTCTCTGTGGATTGTACTATATTTGGTAAACCAAGTAAGAAGTGAAAATTATATTGAAAGCTTTGACAAACTCCTGGAAGAATTGCAGAGAAAACCACAAGAAAATACAATTAGTCCTGATTCTAAACATTGCGAGTCCTTTCACAATTCTAATTATCGTGTTTTGAGAGAGAGTGTAGTATCTGTCAGCTCTGTTTAGGTATTAGAGTAGGTGATCTTAATAGATCCCTACTGCAAGGGTAAACCCTATGGATCTACGGCATGAAATCTGAAGCTAATTTTGGTTTGAAGAAAAGACAATTCTTCACTTGATTTGTTGTTTATCACAGTGCACCCCTCCAGTTAGCCCATCAATACAAAGAGTTGCTTTCTGTGTCCTTTATAAACTCAATCTGGGAACGAAAGTGTTGGCGAGTACTGTATCAAAGGTTGGTTTGGTGTGCAGTTTGAAAAAACGCCACATATGGCATTTTTTTGCAGCCTTGTGCATGCTGATACTTGTGGTGCCACACGTGTGTAGTATAAATGGTACCCCCCATCATTCAATAATAACTGTTGCATCTTCAACAATAAATTATTATTGCTCTCCTTATCAATAAAATTGTATTGCCCCATAATAAACAATACATTTATATTGCCATCTTAATATAATTATACATTAATATTGTCCCCTTAATAAAAATTCATGATTGCCCTCATAATTAATATGTCTAATGTTGCTCCTCTTATGTTCTGAAAGGCAAGATAGCTCCAACAACATGGGGTTTGAGCAGGCGCGGGCTGGGAGAGGGAAGCCCGGGGGGCACACAGGCGGCCGCATCTCATGACAGGGGATGCGGCCGCGTCATTGATGACGCGGCCGCATCCCCTATCATGTGATACGGCTGCCTGTGCGCTGACGCGGCCGCATCTGATGTCATCAGATGCGGCCGCGGCGGAAAAGTGTAGTATATTGCATCCGGGGGGCGGCCGGCCGGCCTACCCCCTGGCCCTAATAGCGGTCTGACTGAGCGGCCTGGGGAGGCGCTGCCCCCCTGCCCCCCGGGCCAGCCCGCCCCTGGGTTTGAGCTATCTCGCCTCTCAGAAGCATGCCCTGACATTCTGTAGTTCGTCTGTAAAAAAAACACTATAAATGAAAGACACCAACACCCGTGACAAAGTCCTTTATTTAAATAAACCCTCTCTGAGACATACCCTCATTAATTAATTTATTTTTCACCTAAATCGATGGGGGGTCTTCTTCTTTCTGAAGGACTTGATTGGTCAGAGTGTCGGTTAGGCTAGGTACACACTGGAGCATTTTTGTCCAATATTCGGGCAAATTAGCCGACATACGACCCTTCGGTCGGAAGTCGGGTTAGTGTGTATAGTGTGACACAATGGTCGAAAGTCAATCCAAAGTGTTGATTGTCGGCTCATTTGGTTGGACGTACTGTTTAATATTTTCCAACCAATCACCTAACGATCATGTAGTGTGTATGCACTCATGCTGATGATCCCTATAGAGTTTAGTCGGCTCTTTTCAGCCAATGCTAGCAATGAATGTCCTGGTGAATAAATGTAGAGAGTGCTGTAGAAGGAATAATTCTTTTTATCGTTCTGAGACAGAATGTTTAGTTTCAGAGTCACAGAAGCTAACGAAATTCATTAGGACATGTGGATAGCTATAACAAAGCGGTTTTAATCAGTGTGACAATGTGACAAGAGGACCAGATGAAGGACCAGATTAAGAGCACAGATCTGAAGGTAAATCGTGTCAGTGTGTATGGATGAATCGCCAGACTGATTAGACCTTCACCTGTAGGTACAATCGTTTGAGATAACACGTTGGTCGGAAAATTCTTCAGCGTGTGCCTAGCCTTAGAAGTAGCTAAGCCCATGTGACCAATTATAGCGAAGCCACTCTGTGTGGTTATAATGATTAGCACTAAGCCTTTTCTGGTGCGGCTCCTGTAATCACAATCCTTTTTTTCCATTTGTATCATCTGTTCAATTTAACATCTCAAGCAATAGTTATTCAATATTAAATGTTGTCACACTTACTTTGACAGTAGTTATTATGTTCTATTCTCCTAGATAAACGTTCCAGGAAATCATTTTATTTTGGGATTCTGCTAGCTATGATACTACAACGTGTGCATATACTGGAACTACATGCTGGTAAATAGGAACAGAAAACAAATAGCCCCAGATCTTTCGGGTCTAACTGAAGTTTTGCTTCATCCATAATTTGAGGCTGGAGAGAAGACGGAGCTAGAAAACTCTCTCCGGGTTCCCAGGTCTCAAAGCAATAAACGATATCGTGATAACATTTACACACAGAGTGCTGGCCGAGCAGATCAGTCAAAGGAAAGAAAACTCTGTTTGTTCTTTGTTATAAGTTTAAAGTTTAAAACAGTAGGGAAATGTCCTAAAAGCATACACGCTTGAACACATATATTATCGTACATGGTGTATTCAGAATTCCAACTAGAGACAGTGCTGCCTTGTTTAAGGGTCCTTAATGTAGGATAGTGGTGCATGAAACACACTTTGTATCACCACTACTGATCCCAGCATTCTCACCAATGATCTCACAATCACAGATCACAAATGTAATGGGTTTTTGAAAGAAATAATGAAACCTTGCAGGGACACCATTTTTCAGGTGTTGATTGGCCACAGGCTTCATCAAGGGTTCTCCCAGTAGGCCAAAGGTCCATGGCACAGCCTGATACATTTATTTTTACATTTTATATATGTTTTATATATTTGTTTACCTGAATCCTGGCCTGGGATGCCCATGCCTATTAGTGACCAACCCTGACATTGGCCTGCTTCATGGTGGGTGGCCCCTCCCCATGGACCAGTCACCTTATTTCATGTGCCACAGATCAGCCCTGAGCTGATCCAACCCGTTCTCTTCCACCATTCCCTGCCACAAGCGATATCAGGGCATGTTACTGGGCTTAGAGGGTAACTAGTGCGGTATATGCACACCGTTTACTGAGCTCCTTCAATCGGGGCTCAGCACACAATCACCGATGCTCAATAACTGAGGCTGAGTGATTCAAGAAGTAGCAGGGGGAAGAGGAAGATGAAGAAGGAAAAGGAGGAAATAGGAGAAGGAGGAGGATGAAGGAGGAGACAGAAGAAGGAGAAGGAGGAAGAAGAGGTAGAAGAGGTAGAACGAGGAGGATGAAGAGAGAAGGACGAAGAACAAGAAGGAGTGTATCCCCCGACTGGGCCACGGTGAGTAGCTTCTATGACACTGAGCGTGGGAATGCAAACTGGTTCATTGCAGTGGAGGGAAATGATGACATGCGTTTGAAGCACAGAGAAAAGAGGTCTGGTTACAGTTACCTCGGGCAGGTAAGCAGTTAGGAGATATGCTCCTACCATGGTGGACAGGGTGGATAAAACCTGTGCAAAGAGCAGCCTGGACATTGGCTGGGTATGTGAGTGTGCACTGGTCTCTGTATTTTATGGCGGTCAATGCAGGCCCGGCGTTCCCATTAGGTAAGGTTAGGCAATTGCCGGGCTCTGCAGGGCGCCTCGAAATTAAAAAAAAATGACTGGTCATTTAAAACGGAAATCCACGGGGAGGAGAGGAGGGAAGGGGCTATGAATCTTACATGCATGAAACTGCTCCTCTCTGCTCTGTCTCCTCCCCTCCGCTCACTGACAGTGTCTGTGAGTGGAGGGGAGAAGACAGAGCAGAGAGGAGCAGCTTCATGCAGGTAAGTTAAAGAAAGACATGGGGAGCTGAGGGGAGGGAAGCGCAGCGCCAATTTTGACAGGGGGGCACCGATTTTTAAAGGGGGGAGGGGCGCCGATTTTCACACTGTGCCTAGGGCGCCAAGGACCCTAGCACCGGCGCTGGGTCAATGGGAGGCTCTCTATAATGTATGGCAGTCACTAGCATAGGGGAGGAGTAGGTCCAGGTCTCCTCTGTGTGTCAGGGAGCAGGTGCATGACAGCCATGAGGGTTGAATCATCCCAATAGATTGAAGGAGGAGGAGGAGTCCCCAAGAAGAAACTCCAATGTCAAAAGGAGAGGTGCACGGTGAATGCTGCAAAGTACAAATTAGTGATCGCTATAAGGAGTCTGAAGGCCCCACCAGTTTTAAGCCTCAAGAGAAAGAGGGACAATCATAAAGGGGATTCCCCAGTTTCAGGAAGAGGAATACTCTCTGTCATGTGCAAGCTAATTTCTAGGCATATAAATCTGCAGATATGTGTTTGTGAATTAATTCCTAGTAATAGTGTGACAGGGCTCAGAGAGCTGTTTAAATTAGTGTGTTTGATTATATTAAACTCCTCTGTTTTCCTCAGATGGTCCATTTATGGCAGGTCGCAAAAGGGAAGCCTCTTTTTTAGGACTGTGATATGCCTCAAACCCAGACATGCCGACTCTAAGACAGGGTTATAGGTTAATGACAAATTCAAGCTGAATAGGGTCACAGAAAAATATCATAACATATTTTCTCCAATATCATACTTACCGGAGGCATGTGTGGTATGCAGATGAAGGGGGACTTATGACCTCTTGTGTGGAGGTAAAATCATGTTGGTAAGTCATACTGGTGAAAAGTTAGGATAGGGTAACAAAAACCTGACTTAGAATGTGTTCCTCCAACAGAGTCAAAAAACCCTAATTTACACAGACCTTTCAGTCCTGACATCACATTTAGGGGGGTTGTGGGCCCTGCATTAGTGGTTTTAAAACTGTAGTGTAACTGTAAGAATTTGTTCACTTTTGGGAGTCAATCTGATATTGAAGAGTGTCCCATTTTTCTGCTTCTCCCATTGATTATACGTGAGTTATCAATTCTGTGTTTTATCCTTTTTATTTTAAAAGAAACCATTGCATTATATTTGTATGTCATTTTATAAATTGTTTTATCTTAAACATTGTGGATGTATTTTCCATATTAAATTACACTTAATAAGTTCATCTCTCTGAGTTTTTAGGAATTTACGCAACAGTTTGGTCATAGTTGAAAACATTGTGGTTTATGTTAACTCTGATTAAAGTAAATTGAGCTAGTTTAGTTCTAAGTGAGATCCTAAGGCTTCCTTAATAAGAGTGTCAGCTCTTCATAAAAAAACCTTGGTGGTCGCATAGATGATAAGGCAAAGCTAGTGTGTGGCATAGATAGGGAAGGATTTAAACATTTTAGACAGACCAGGTGCTTGTTTTTGATCAACCCTTTGTCACACACACGTCACGCAGGCTCAGGTGAGTGCTGATCATGACACTCTCCAGCAACAATTTCACAGGTGAAGAGAGCTGTGACAGGTACACACAGATGTGTGTGTGCGGATGTCTTACAAGGCATAGTAGTGAGGAGTCACATGTAAAGCCTGGCAAGTGGAGAGAAGTTACCCTTGGTGAGGAGAGTGCAGTGTAAAGTAGTGTGTCTACAGTAGGAGAGTCCCTGGATATTGGGATGGATGTAAGGGGAGCGGCCTGGATGACCCTCACTATGGGAAGAGCCCTGCTATTAGTTGTGTGGCTGTAAGTCAGAGGGTCCCTGGATATGTGGGATGATTAACAGTGCAGCATCTGGAAGAGGGACCCCTTGAAAAGACCCCAATAACATGGGGGGATTGCTGTGTATAGGCAGTGTGGCTACTTGTCCCAGAGTTAGGGGATGGCTGCTGGCTGTGACATAAGAGCTGTGTGAAACTACTGCTCCCAGTAATACGCCTACTGTGAAAGCTGCCTATGTAACACTGTAGAAACACGTTCTATACAGGAGGACTGAGGAGACTGTGCATTGATATTGCAATATTACATCTGCTGAAGTGTGTGCTGGAGGAGATTGGCATTTTAATAATTAGTACCATATTGCATCCGTTAGGCTTGTGTGCTGGAGGAGTTTTAAATAAAGTTTATTGCCAATGTACTGTCACTAGTATTCACTTCACTTTACACCCGTGGTTAAACTCCTCGGTATTTAGTTGCATATGCCACACCCACGCCTAAATCTCTAGTGTAGTTCCTATACTGTAAAGCTGATTACTGTCACTTCAGTGCTAACCCTGGGAACTCCCTGCTGCTGGATTATGCTTCACCACATGCATAACCGATGCATAGACTCCACCCATTGGTGTGCTGACTCTGCCCTATTGTGTTTGCTCCACCTACCAGCGCAATGCTTCGCCTACTTATGTGTTAGGCCTGCCTCCTGTGACAGGTTCCGCCTGACATTGCTTTGACTCCGCCTACAATTGTGTGTTGCATTAGCCTCGTCTACCACCTATGTGGCTAGGAATAACCTTATGCTAACTTCACCTATTTTGTGTTGGCCCTGCCTACGTGAGGCCACTTTCAGAATTTTTTCCAGGGCCACCTTAAGTTCCTTATCAGCCCCCCTGCCATTTACCATCAACATACCTATTATCTTCAGAAAAAAAAAATCAAATACTTTAAAAACAGCATGTACTCTCCATAATTCCGAAGGCAATTTAAACACTTGTCAAAAAAGGCTTCAGACAAATGGGAGCAGCTGGTAACATTTGTGTTTCCATAGTAGTTGGACGAAATGTCTATTGTCTATAAACTGCAATAACTCACGCAATGGTAGACATCATTTTTCTTAGGCCAAATTCTCATCCGTCCATACAATATATACTTTTATGAAGTAATTCGTCCGTCACCATATCCACATTGTTCACCTACTAATCCCACGCTATACTTATGCAGTTATAAATAATTTCGGATTTAGATTTACCATAATAATCTTGGAGTAAGATTAGAAAATATCTAAAAAAAATAATTTCATCTGTGTTATACACCCAAAAAATAAACATATTTACCCTGATGCATCTCGCACTTTGTGGGAGATTATGATCTGAGCTTGATTAGTCCTATTTCTGATCTCTTGAAAATCGATTTCTCAGTTCACACCCCATATCATCATCATCAGCTATTTATATAGCTCTATTAATTCTGCAGCTCGGTACAGAGAACTCACTCACATTAGTCCCTGCCCCATTGGAGCTTACAGTCTAAATTCCCTAACATACACACACAGACACTTGGGTCAATTTTAATAGCAGCCAATTAACCTACTAGAATGTTTTTGGAATGTGGGAGGAAACTGGAGCAAACCCACCCAAACACACGGAGAACATACAAACTCCACACAGATAAGGCCATGGTTGGGAATTGAACTCATGACCCCAGTGCTGTGGGGCAGAAGTGCTAACCACTAAGCCACCGTGCTGCCCCTATGTTTGGCTTTGAGCCTGCATTGGATCCATGTACTTTAATACTGGCTAAACCAATACTTGTTTAAAGGAACCCTCCCGAGAGACTTGATAATGCTCATTATTTGTTGAATGGCAGTGATGGGGCACACCGAGTCATTTTAAAGGAGGCTGCAGTTCGCTAAACACTCGGGGTAGATTTATGAAAGTTTCTAAAAAGAAAAAGTGGAGGGTTGCCCGTAGCAACCGCTCAGATTCTAGAATGTATTAGCTAAATGACAGCTAGAATCTGATTGGCTGCTACGAGCAACATCTCCCCTTCTCCTTTATTCTTTCAGTTTACATTTGTTTATTTACAATAAGTTATTCCTTAATGACACTAGGACATTTCTTAGTTTTCAAGAAATATTGGATCCTTTTTCAAACAATAATTTGGTCTCTAGACGTGACCCTAAGTAGACTGTACTTATATTATCATGAGAATGCGCTTTGCTGCTCGTCATTGTTAGGTAACATATGACAATGTGGTATTTGTGATAAGCATCAATAAAGGAAAAAGTGTTTTTTAAAAAAAAGACCCAAAAAAAAACCAAAAAACAAACCTTAGAGCCTCTTATAGCCGGGATCTGTAGTCACATTCCTCTGCACGATGGTAATTGTAGTATTTCCTTGGACTGATAATATATCCATTGTATCCTCTGTCATGAATTTCAATTTATATTCTTAAAAATGACATAAATTAATTATCTGTATCTCCTTCCAGTCATGTATAATTCTGAAAAATACTTTTTTAAACTTGCTGCAACCAAAATGAATGTATAAACTCATATTATAGGATTAAAAAAAATAGCAGAACATTGTGGTGGTTTATGTTGATATAGTAATATAGCAATACTATAATCAACTCATACAAGATTAGATTATTAGTTTGTAGATTATTACATTTATTTCAATGACAGAATTGATAACATCAGAAAACATTAGGGAATATGCATTGATCATTCATTTACCAATCAACAGTTATTCTTCTAACAATATGGGTACATTTTTCAAACTATCTAAAAAGTACAAGAGAAGGCGTTGCCCACAGCAACCAATCAGACACTAGCTCTTATTTTCTAGATTGTTCTAGATAAATAATAGCTACAAACTGATTGGCTGTTGTGGGCAATACCTCCGCTTTTCCATTTTAGAAGGTTTGATAAATGTACTTCTATGTATATTTTTCTTAAAATGCTTGTCCTCTTTTAGTGACCTTTTACCAAAGTTTAAGCTTCCTCCCCAGGTAACAATTAGGTGGGTGTTCCTCTCTTTGGATCCATGGTGGCTTCTGATTGGATGGAGGTTCTCCATCCAATCAGAAGCCAACATGGACTCTGCCTCCCATGCTCTGCTTCTATATATGCGGGTTTGCGCAGCACTAACCTTGCGCCTCTATGGAACCAATGAAGGTACTCGCTAAAAGTGTAAAACTCATTTATCTAACTTTGAATTATTTTTTTTCTATATTATTACTCATTTACCCACAACGACAAGCAAATTAACTTATTTTAAATTGACATTGTATTCCTCTCACAAAACTGACAATTAGAGATGCTCAGGCTTGGTTCCCCAAGAACCGAACATACCCGAACTTAGCAGGTCCGAGTACTGAGCCACTTTCGCGCGTCCTCGGAATTGAAAACGAGGCAAAACGTCATCGTTATGTCATTGGATCTCGCAAGTTTTGGATTCCATTTTATGATCCAACATAACGGTCCATCTTGGGAGGGAGGGCGGTCCCAAGGACAATTCTATCTTGGGTGGGAGGACGTTCCCAAGGACAATTCCATCTTGCACCACCTTTCTTTTCTGCCACTTCTGTGTGCCAATGTGTCCTAGATGTGCTAGGAACTGCCGTTTGTTTGAGTCATTGCTCTGTCGCTTACCACCCAGCCAGATCAATGCAGTCTTGATAGTGTATGAAAATAATATTGTGACCTAAAATAAAATTGACTGCAAATGACTTGAAATTAGTGTTATTGAGGTTAATAATAATGTAGGAACAAAAAAAGAGCAAAAAAATTTGATTTTAGCATATTTTAGGATTTTTTCTAAAAAATACAAAACCAAAACCAAAACACAAAGCTGATCCAGATCCAAAACCAGTTCACGGGGGTCAGTGAGCATCTCTATTGACAATGGGAGGGGGACATTTTTCTTTTGAAAATTCTAGAATTCTAGTTGAATTTGCCTTCTCCTTTTTATACGCATATAATGGCACAGGAGTAGACAGCTAAAATTGATAAACAACCAGATAAAAATAACATTTCTAAGTAAAAACTTGCAGGAGGTATAGATAGCTTGCAGAAAATATTAAATTTAACCAACATCTGAAGCAATAATGATTCATTATTAAATATTGTTGCATTTACTTTGACAGTAGTTATTATGTTGTGTTCTCCTAGATGAATGTTCCAGGAAATCATTTTATTTTGGGATGCTGCTAGCTATGATACTACAAAGAGTACATATAACTACATGCTGGTAAATAGGAACAGGAAACAAATAGCCCCAGATCTTTCAGGTCTAACGAAAGTTTTTCTTCATCCATAATTTGAGGCTGGAGAGAAGACGGAGACAGGAAACTCTCTTTGGGTTCCCAGGTCTCAAAGCAATAAACGATATCGTGATAACATTTACACACAGAGTGCTGGCCGAGCAGATCAGTCAAAAAGAGTTAGAAAAGTCTATTTGCTCTTTGTTATATAATCAATGTTTGAAACAGCAGGGAAATGTCCTAAAAGCATATACGCTTGCACACATAGACCCTCGTACAAGATGTATTCATTTCAGTAAATGGATAATAATCTTTTTAAACACTATTTTATTAGGTATGAAAAGTTGTACTGATATTCCCTAGTATGCATTACAAAAACCATTTGACAAATGAGTGATCAGTTTTTTAAAACTGATTTTATTTAAAATGTAGTACAATGGTTGGGCTTATTTAATGAAGTGGGTTTGTATCCTCCTACATTGCATTAGAAAAATTACAGAATCTGATTGGTTGCTATGGGTATGGGCTACACTACATTTTTGCGTATAGAAGCATATTGTTAAATAAACTCCAGTCTTGCCTACTTAACGGTGAGGGGACAAGTGCGGGTGACATGATGATGTCATCAGAGTCCCGCCCCCCTGCTGAGGATTGACGTGATTATCGTCATCACACAGGATGGAATGAGATCTTGATAAGACAAATTGCCAGAGGAGGCAAATGACATCTTCACAAGGCAGAAAAGCAGGATCCAGAGGGGGCTTACTCTTCCGGGGGGTCCGGCAGGACTCACCGAAAATCAGGAGTCTCCCCCGGAGTTTCCGGGAGATTAGGCAAGTATGATCTAATCTGAGATATATAGCTTTTCTGCCTTCTAAAAGTCACTGGAATCCTTAGTGTGAGTTGTAAATGGAACAGGTAAAAACTGGCATACCATGCAGCTGTACGGACACTGAGAACAGAGGACCCAGTACGTTACTAACACTTTTATCCTACTACTGTACAGTACCTGGGAAAAGAGACAAGATAATAAATCATACTTACCAACCTTTTTAAACCTCTTTCCGGGGAATCCCAGGCAGGGGGGCGTGGTTGGAGCACGGGAGAAGTGGGGCACGGCGAATCACGCCATTTTGGCCCCGCCCCCAGCGACAAATGCCATTTTGTTGTGGGGGGTGGAGCCAAAATGACGCAATTCTCCGCGAATTGCATCATTTTGACAGCAAGATGCCGTTTGGGGGATATTTGCCTGCTCTCCCGGGTGTCCGGGAGACCTAACCAAATTTCGGGAGTCTCCCAGACATTCCGGGAGAGTTGGCAAGTATGTAATAAATATAGATAAATATGACATCATCAATGACAATACACACAAGTAGCATATAGTATAAAAATCACTATAATGTTTAAGGAGAAGCTGTAATGGAGTCCTGTTCATGTCAGATGCTGTCAGAATGGAGGCAGATTAATTATCTGAAAACTGACAAGATATATGATTGATTTCTTTCAATGTGTGGCTTCCCACTTATCAATTCCCACATCCCCCCACTCGTCACATATAACACTGCCCTGTCGCTGCAGCCTCAGCCCTCTCTCATATAAATCACTACCTCTCACACATCAATTTACTCCTCTGCTGAAATAATTTGTACTGCTGTGAGAATTCTAATGATCTGATTGGCTACTTGTTTTTATCTCCACTTACTTCATAAATAGTTACACATGCATGTGGTGGAGATTAATTGTTGATACTACTGGCCCCCCGGTCCTAACTGAATACACCTTTAAAAGGTGACATACACATACAATAATAACCTTTCTGACAAGTAGGCTTTCAAGAGTTGCTAGGTAATTGCAGTGGGAATATGCCATAGCAATCTGTGTATTAGTAAAAGGTGGATTAGTGGAAAATACTCCCCCCCAGCTCCCAGCTGATTCTCTTCAGGAAGAGGAAACTCATTTTCATAAAGTCATTACATGCCTAAATCTGCCTATAAAAATGTTTTCTCAGGAAAAAAGATTTCCAGAGTCTTATTCAGATTTTGGAAATCACACAAGTGAGCCATTAACCAAAGTTTTATAGTGCATAGGTCATTTCTTCCTCCATTGTGATGTCATGCACCCGTTGTTATGGAGACAGTCCCTGGTTAGCATGGCAAAATGGAGTCGCTTTCAAGTATAGCATTTTTTTTTTTCTTGTGATATATCTGCTTCTGTACACAAATACAAAACAAAGAAATTTTTTTATTATTATTCGGATAAGAGAATTACAGTTTTCTGTACCAAATAACCAATGTCCATATGTCTTACTGAATAATTATTGAAACATTCATTGAAAACAAAACCAACTTAAATACAGGGTATTTTTTACCTATAACATTCAACATTTGTAATAAGGGTGTTGCCATGCAGATACTTTACGTTTGCCACTATATATTACAGCTCTTCTAGGCATTATCTCTCCTGGGAGCAGCGGATCTCACGTTTTGCTAGCACAGTTATTGTGAGGTGTTTGTGTTTTCCCATTAGACAATTGCTTTGTAATTCCTCCCTTCATTCCATGACTCTAATTACATAATTGAACAGCTAAATCTCATTTTTTTTAGGAAGCGCTAAACATTAGCATCTTAATGAAATCCTTAATGAGCTGTCTTGTGTGCATTCCAATCACTGGCTCCACTGCAGCCCATGGTCAGAGCAAACCCCATGTGAGGAGAGTTTTGTTTTGGATTTCGATAACCCTGAGATGTCCATTTTATCCAAGATGATTAGACTGGGGATTTAAACACCTAAGTACTCACCATTCAGAGTACAAGGGGGATACCTGGACAGTGTTTGCCTGCTCGGTCACTATTATCATTAATATATTTTTTATATAATACTAATGTTGTTCTAGTGCTCTATCAGAGAATTTTGTTTTGTTGAAGCACTTCAGTTCCTACTTCGGTGCTACTTGCAATCTAACTTTCTTACAGCGGGTACATAAAAACACCGGATATACCAGCGCTAGGGAAAGGTTAATACGGGGAAGTCACATGATCTGCGGAAAATCAGTTCAGAGAACAGCTCATGATCTGGGTATAATCAATTTCCTGGGCCATGGAAATTATTCAGAGAGGTCATGATAAGGGGAAGAATTCATTAAGAGGAATTCTGATATGGGGGTGGAATCAATTCAAGGGGGAATGATATGGTGGAGAACCAATAGAGTGGAGCTGATGACCTTGGGTATAACCACAATAGGGTTTAATGATATGGGAAAAATAAATTTAGGGGTCCATGATATAGGACATTGAAATGAGTTTGAATCAATATAAGGGTAGTAATTATTCATGGAGGCTTATTACATGGGGGAGATCAACATTGTGGTTTGATATGGGAAATAAATAATCTAGGAGGGATATGAGAGGATATAAATTAATTCAGCATGTCATGATATGGAGCACCATAAATTTAAGGTTGGTATTGTATGGGAATCATGTGATGGGGCTGTCATATGGGGATGAATTAATTCAATATGGACATGGGGCAGAATGAATATTGTGGGACCTGACATAGGTGACTTACGATACAGGGGAGAACAATGATTTCTCATATTTAGTTAGTTTATGGGGGAGGCTTCTGTGAAAATGTTGTGGCACTAAGTGTGTTCCTTTTTCCCTTTATAGAAAGTTGGGAGCCAAGGAAACAGGAGAATCGTGATTGGAAATTTGCTCAGACCATAAAATCCACCCTGTTCTTAATTTTAGGTCCCAAATAAGGTGAACAAGTCTATTTCAACCCACCGTGTTAATTTGGGTTCTTCAGGAGTTTAAATCATGCAAATTAAGTAAAGTGAGTTAAAGATTTTGGGTGGAAAGAAAAGGGGTCTGCCCTTAGAAAACAAGGGCACATGGGAGTCCTAACCTAACATTATTCTTGTGGTAGAAGATTGGAGCAACGCACACAAACATGGGGAAAACTGACCCCAGGCAGATAACACTGTGGCCGGAATTAGACCCGATGCTCCCAGCTAGACAGCAATGTCACTGTAGCACAAATAGAAATAAGAATAGTTGTGTCCAAAACCAACTTATAAACGTGGGGGCAGAGCAAAGCGTTAGTTTAGATTCCTCTAGAATCAGTGGCTGATATATAATCTGATATATCATCATCATAATTTATTTATATAGCGCCACTGATTCCGCAGCGCTTTACAGAGAACTCACTCACATCAGTCCCTGCCCCATTTGGGCTTACAGTCTAACTTCCCTAACACACACAAAGACAGACTAGGGTCAATTTGATAGCAGCCAATTAACCTTCTAGTATGTTTTTTGGAGTGTGGGAGGAAACCGGAGTACCCGGAATAAACCCACGCAAACACGGGGAGAACTATAATCTGATATATAATCTGAAAGCATGATTGATTATTTTGGCAAAAGGCAGCAATGAAGTTCACCAACCCAAGAGACCAACGGCCTCATCTGATCTGACCAAATGCGACCAAATTGAACGATGACCTTTTCATTCGACTTTTAGGTTGAATGTCAGGATCAGACCGTGTAGAGCTACCAATGATCCCTCTAATCTGGTCAATCCAGGAAAAGAAAGAGTTTACAGGTCAATCATAATTAGAACTGGACCACAAATGGTTGCGTTCATAATCTACAGGTTTTTCTTCGCAAGTTACATTTTGAACACTAAGGGCCTGATTCATTAAGGCATGCAATACCAACGTATTGCTCATTTTTTTAAAAACAAGTGTAATTCGGGTATAGGCCCATCCATATTCAATTAGAAGTGGATCTGAGGAAACATCTGATGATGAATAAGGATGTAGGGAAGCTCTGCATGTATGGCACTTGCTGTATTGAGACAGACACAACGCACTGCAGGATACGTACAAAACATACGTACAATATAAAGTCCCAGTAGAAATGCACAAAAATAAAAAAGTATTCAATTATATTCATTATAGTTCTACCCCTATGAAATGCATTTATCAGGATATTATTAATGTCTACTGTACATAAAACGTAATTTTACAATTGCTCTTGATTGCAAACACATGTTCTAGCTAGAGATGGGCGGGTCCAGTTCCCCGAGAACCGAACCCACCCGAACTTTGGGTATCCGAGTACCGAGCTGAGTAGCTCGGTACTCTCCGGCCCGCTCCGAATCCAAATCGAGGCCGAACGTGATCGTGACGTCGTCGGATCTTGCAATACTTCAAGATTATAAATACACGCCTCCACAGCAATCCATCGCCATTTGACAGAGGGAGAGAGCAGGGTGTAGTCACAGGCTGATTAGAGCAGGGACAGAGAATACAATATTCTTATTCCAATTGCTGTAACAAAAATCGCTAGAGAAGAGAGGAGGATAGAGGTTTATTTAATTTTTGTAATATTTGGCACTCCCCAGTGCTTTTGGGGAGTCCCCCATAATTGTGCATAAATATTTCTGGATGTCAAAAGTCATATCTGTCAGCAGTATCTACCAAATAATTTTTAGAACTCCTCAGTGCTTTTGGGGTGTCCCCCATAATTGTGCATAAATATTTCTGGCTGTCAAAAGTCATATTATTATTATTATTATTATTATTATTATTATTATTAATTTTTATTTATAAGGTGCCACAAGGTGTCCGTAGCGCCGTACAGGGCCAAAAAAATTACAATACAATGGGAGACAGCACAGTACAGTAAACAGTAAGCACAGTAACTCAATAAGCTCAATGCACAGCTAGAGAGGGCGGGGAAGGGGGAGGGAGGATCCGCAAACGACGGGGCCCAAGAAGGAGGGCACGGAAGACAGGTAGACCCCCAGGGGGGAGGAGGGAGCGAGAGTGGACGTGGGGTGGAGGACCCTCGAGGAGGAGGGCTAAGTAGCTGGAGAGCAGAGTTAGAAGTGGTGGAAACAGGAGGAGAGATGGCCCTGCTCAGAGGAGCGTACAGACAGAGAGATGCAGGGGAGAGAGGGAGAGTAGGGGGATGGAGGCAGCAGATAAGGTAGGAAGTTAAGTGGGAGACAGAAAGGCTTTAAGAAAAAGGTGAGTTTTTAGGGCCCGTTTGAAACTGGACAGATTAGGGGAAGTTCTGATGGAGGGAGGGAGCTTGTTCCAGTGGAGGGGGGCAGCGCGGACAAACTCTTGGATACGCGCATGGGAGGAGTTAACAGTGGCAGATCCAGGGGGGGGCGCGATCGGGGCAATCGCCCACCCTAGCAGGGACTTGCTTCCGGCGGCTGCACAGTATGTGCAGGTCCGTTTGGCAGTGACAGTGTGCTGCCCGGCTGCTCTGATTGTGTTTAAAACACAATCATAGCAGCCGGACAGCACACTGTCACTGCCGAGTGGACCTGCACATAGTGTACAGCCGCCGGCAGCCTTAGATGTCAAAAAGGGGACGGGGCCTAAATCGTCCCCCCCCCCCTTAAATCGCCCGGGGTATAGCAATTTTCTAGATCCGCCCCTGGGAGGTTATAAGGGGGGAAGAGAGGCGACGGTCAGAGGCAGAACGGAGAGGGCGGGATGGAGCATGAATAGAGAGGAGGGTGGAGATGTAGGGCGCAGTGGAGTTGGCGAGGGCCTTGTAGGTGAGTGTGAGGAGCTTAAAGAGGATTCTGAAGGAGAATGGGAGCCAGTGAAGGGCTAGGTAGAAGGGGGAGACTGAAGAGGAGCGACGAGAAAGGAAAATTAGCCTAGCGGCAGCGTTAAGAGCATATCTGTCAGCAGTATCTACCAAATAATTTTTAGCACTCCTCAGTGCTTTTGGGGTGTCCCCCATAATTGTGCATAAATATTTCTGGCTGTCAAAAGTCATATTTGTCAGCAGTATCTTACCAAATAATTTTTACCACTATAAGTGCTTTGCGCTCAGAATGGATTCAAAGCAGTCCACATATGATCAGAATGAACAACCAGGTTCTGTCACCAGTCCTGATGTTAGTGTTCCCAGTACGTCATCTGGGCAAGGCGATGTCAAACTACAGAGTGTTTCGAAATCAGTCCAAAACACAAAATAATTTATTTTTTTTACTCTGTTGAAGCGAAAAAGCAGTGTTACTGAGCAAAAGTTAAGTGCCGATAAAAAAAAAAATTGCCAACATGCCATTCTACACACGCAGTGGCAAAGAGAGAATGAGGCCTTCACCTTTGGCTATTAGTGGCAGATCCCAAAAAGTTACCGAGCCTACAGTTGGTGCACAACTACTGTTACGCGTCAAAGCCGAGCTGCAAGATAACAGTAAGGCATTAGAGGATAATGTTTGCTCTGATTCACAAATGACACCAATCCCTGTGGAGAGTCCATCCAACAGTGGGATGTCTAATCGTGAGCATTCTGCTGATGTGTGCCTTAATAGTAGCCGGTGATACACAAATTGAGGATGCCACTTTGGAAATAGAAGAGGATGAGGGGGAGATTTATGGAGGTGACGAGGGCGCTAATGAGGATGTTGATGATTATGATGCAGACAGATACCAAACTGCCTTTGTCCATTTCTTTGTATATTCAAATTTCTAGTTCTACAGTCTATGCAGGCTGCTTTTTTTATATTCAACTACAAGTGGAGGGCGGGGGGGGGGGGGCATAGATAGCCACCAAAGTACCGTGGTCCATTTCATTTTACTTTCTAGCTCCACAGTCTGTGCAGGCTGCTTTTTTTTATATTCAACTACAAGTGGAGGGTGGGGGGGGGGGCATAGATAGCCACCAAAGTACCGTGGTCCATTTAATTTTACTTTCTAGCTCCACAGTCTGTGCAGGCTGCTTTTTTAATATTTAACTACAAGTGTAGGGTTTAATATACACCCAAAAACGATGGCTACATTGCCAATAATCAAAGATGGAGGGGGTAGACAACCAGGTTTGACTGTATAATTTGCAGACAAGTGTTCGCATTAAGGACGGCCAACCAGGGATTAAACTGTTTTTTTCCAAATTTATTAGCTTTAGAATTACCTCACTTATCTAAGGAACTGGTGGAGCACTAAATTAGGTTATTTTATACCCCAAAAATTGTATTTTTATCACAAATAGGAAAACAAAACCAAAACCAAAACCAAAATACACAAGGGCGGTTTTGCAAAACCAAAACAAAAACCAAAACACGAAGGTAATCCAGATCCAAAACCAAAAACAAAAACAAAACACGCGGGTCAGTGACCATCTCTAGTTCTAGCATACATAGGCGATTTTCATCACTATCACTCGGCACTTACACCTGCCCTGTAGCTAGGGCCGGATTAACCATAGGGCTAACTGGGCTACAGCCCAGGGGCCTATGGCATCCAGGGGGCCCTTGAAAGTAAGGAGACTACAGTGCGCCGGAGAAGGACTGCAGGGAAAGTGCTCAGCAGCAGTATTGATCGGTCGGGGGCGCCCCCGGCGCGATCAGTGCTGCTGAGCACTTTCCCTGCAGTCCTTCTCCGGCGCACTGTAGTCTCCTTACTGAGGAGATCTCGTGAGTCTCACTCTCACGAGATCTCCTCAGTAAAGAGAGCACAGCGCGCCAGAGAAGGCGGTAAGTGCCGGGGGGGGGCGCGCGGGCAGCTCCGATCACGGGGGGGTAGCGCAATCAGCTCCGATCACGGGAGGGGGGGTTCCCTCACTGGGGAATGGAAGCCCCCTTAGCCCAGGGGCCTCCATTCCCTTAATCCGGCCCTGCCTGTAGCTGGGGCAAGTGATATGGCTGCAAGTCATATACCTAACTGATACCAATAGCTTGAATCAGGCACTGCAGCGTGTGCTCGATCTTGGCACGCCCTTATTGTACATTGACTACGTGCATACGCCCCCTTCCTCCCCCATTCTGAAAATGAAATCATAGGCTGTCTGAAGTGTCCTTTATGTTTGAACATGGATTGGATATACTTCACTTGCGTATAGTTCGTTTCTGGATATGTGTGATTCAATGTAACGTATCAGCATTTACAATCCTTAATGAATCAAGTCCTAAATCTAATTCCATATTGCTCAGCTTTAGTGAATACTGCCATGGCCACCTTTAGACTTTCTCTATTTCCCATCATGCACCACGGGGCTGAAAACTGAAAATGGCATCCCTTTTACCTGAAAAGACTGCTGCAACTCCTCCAAAGCAACCGGGCTGTCCAGATATCACATATTTTATGCAGGAACAGAGATCTGGCTTATTGCATGTCATTTTAATGTCCCATGTAGCCCGTGTCAATTATTACTCAGCGCTTGTTTGTCACTTTTATGTATGAGGTAATAAGTGATTCTTGGCTGATGCTTATTCACCTTGAGATTACGGCTTTGCTTTCCCCAGATTAACTCAGCGTTATTTATGATTATGTTCCTGTATTTGTGATGTCCTGACATGAGGCTCTATCTCTTCCTCTCAATGAATAAAAACTAATTCTGATGTCTTCGCTGGAGCCAGAACATGAAGGCAGAATGTCATTACCACACTGATGTACACAGTAGGAGGCTAGACTGGCAAATTACTGACAGGACTCTGAGGTGGCAAAACACATTCACTGCCAAACAGGCCCCATCACCGGTCTAGAAGTCAACAGAGCCGCTCACTGCACATTTATTAAACCACAACATGATTTTTCTTTCAGTTTGTGACAAATCTCAGTGGAGATTCCACAGTGCTTTTCCCTGTAGGTTCCATCTATCATCAAGTCTCAGACCTGCTGCAGACATGCAGACAATGGGACATATGTTTTTATACACACTGCATCTGTTACTTAACAAAGCTACCTGGGCTCCTATAAGCGTTTTCATTCCCTCCTGTTTAACCTGATGCTTTAATGGACTGAAAATTGCTCGCTCAGCAGGGATCCGTTGTTCCGCTACAAACACGTATATGCAAAAGGTATACTTTGTAGAAGACAATCATCAATATCTTTTAGCATTTATGTATACCTTTTTTATTTTTATTATTTTTATTTAAAAATAAAACAACCCACCCCCACCCAATAAAATATATACAAATATGACATACCACTACCATACTCAAAACTAGTGGTTAGTCCCTAATTCAAGCCCCTATGCCTCAAAAAAAAAAATCATTTAATTCTTTAGCTACATTCGTTAACAAACTAACACAGGTGTATACTTGCACATTATAGTAATCAATCAGCAATTAGCTTTGATCCGTCTAGTGAAAGGCAAACTAATTAAAGCAAATGTATTATTGGTGATTAGTAAATAAACCCTAATGTGTAATTGAAAAATGGTGGCCGTCTGTCTATATTTAAAAATATATATGTTTGCAATATTTAATGGAATACTTAATTGAAAAGTGGTAATAAGGTTTAGGAAGATACTTATATGAAGGTGGGAATTAATATTATTATCATGTATGTAACATTATTCCATATCACCCAATGATCTAGATTTTTTGCATGACAATCCTGATTTCGGATCGAGCGTGTTCTGGTTCTAGTCAGTTCCGGGACAAGTTTTATTTTGTCCTGATACTCATTTTTTTTTTAAAAAAAAAAAATAAATCTGGGAGATATGTCATTCTATAAGTCTCTACTGTTATAATTAAAATAATGTTTTGCATGTGTTCAACCTGCTTGGGGGTGGCCTATGTTTGCAGAAGTTCTTGATCAAGTGCCATTCTAGCCTCCATTGTTTGGTTATACCACTCATGACATCACATGCCCTCTGCTCACTGAAGAGCAGGACAGACCTGAGTTCTGCGTGCCCTTTGTTTGTGAGAGGTCATACATTAGTAGTCAATGATCTCTATAATGACAGGCATTAACAGCATTGTGTTACTTATTGCGTATAAGGCCCTAATGTCTATGAACAGCTTTCCTATTTTGGCTCTTAGACTCTTAACAAGATAAATGAAAATAGCATACTTGCCAACTCTACCGAAATGTCCGGGAGACTCCCGAAATTCGGGTCAGTGTCCCGGACTCCCGGGAGAACAGGCAATTCTCCCGATTCTCGTCCGGCTCTGCAAATTCAAAGGAGGGGGCGGGGCTTAGTGGTGCAGAGTATGCGTCATTGTGGCCACACCCCCTATTTTTATTGGCCAAAGAAAGTGATGACGGCTTTGAGGGCGGGGCTAACGACTCAATTCTTCGAGCTCTGCCCTTTACACACCCACCTGCCTCCCGAACCTCCCGGGACACAATTTGTTGGCAACTAGGGAAAATAGGCAGAAAAGATACTGGGTCCTATTTAATAAAATGGCGCTATATGCACCAATGTTCAGTAATCAATAGCTATATTATAAATATATATATATATATATATATATATATATATATATATATATATATATATATTGCACTAGAGAAGTGATAGCTAGAATCGGATTGGCTGTTGCACATTTGTTTGCATAGCGTGATTTTATTGAATAGCCCTAGTATGGTTCACTTCTTACCAGGGTATATTTCTTCCTACGGTATTATGTGCAGCCTGACTAAGGTGTCATGGCGACAGCAAGATGGATACAGCCTTCACCTTCCTGGCCCCACATACATTGTGTTAATAAATTAGTCAGGCCAGGGAAGCATAGCTATTCAACTTGAGCCACAGTAATCTAGATAAAAGGGTTAATAAATGAGAATGACATTCACTTAGCAGAGATTCAAGGATTTATTTATGCGCATATCCATCACAATTTATACGTGTTGTCTCTCCTCTTTAATATTTCTCTGTCGATGAGTTACAAGCCCTTTATTTCCGTAATAAAAGACGTAAGCTGAGCAGCTTGCAAAATAACAGCTGTTTTTATATCTGCTGTTTGCTAGCAATGTGTTTCCAGACATGTTCATGTTACTGTAACACAATCCGTAAGGTACCAAAAACAACACTTTGATGATTGGACAGCAATAAAATACAATAAAATGTATTAGTGTCCAAGACATGGGGCATATTTATCATAGGGCGAAATACCCTATGGCCATTGAAAATTGGTGTTTTCGAAGGCAATAGGCTTTTGTTGCTATAGATCACAGGGTACTGCCGGTGGTTAAGATAAGAATGGACGGGTTTCCTTGGCTATTTTTTATTTTATTTTTTTCCCCATAGGGGCATATTAAATTAGGTGGCGGATCGCGGTAACGTGCGGCGTGCGCACTACCGAAGGTAAGACGGTACCGCATAATGTAGATTTTCCTTCGCAAACCTATGGGGTACGAAGGGAAATCAACCTTATTGCGGTGCCGCAGATTACCTTCGCGTCCCGTACCAGTGCGTTACCGCGATCCCGACAACTAATTGAATATGCCCCATAAAGTCTGGACTTTCAGTTACAATGCGCATGGGCATATCCACTGAGGTTGGTAAGGTAACCTTTACCATTCCGAACCAAGTACCGCTCAGCTCCCTCGGCAAGATTGTATCCATAAATTGCGGCAATAGGTGATTTTTTTTTTTATCGCTGTGATAAGTGGTGATAATCATCATCATCATTTATTTATATAGCGCCACTGATTCCGCAGCGCTGTACAGAGAACTCATTCACATCAGTCCCTGCCCCATTGGAGCTTACAGTCTAAATTCCCTAACAAACACACATACACAGACAGACAAAGAGGGAGAGACTAGGGTCAATTTTAATAGCAACCAATTAACCTACTAGTATGGTTTTTTTTTTGGAGTGTGGGAGGAAACCGGAAACCCACACAAACACGGGGAGAACATTCAAACTCCACACAGATAAGGCCATGGTCGGGAATTGAACTCATGACCCCAGTGCTGTGAGGCAAAAGTGCTAACCACTAAGCCACCGTGCTGCCCACATCAACACCTATTAATAAATAGACTCCACAGAGTGAAAGATTGATATACACACCATGGCTTGGGGAGATTAAGTGGAATTACATGAGCGTAATTGCTAACATTCGCCATTGAATTTCATTTAAATTTATGCCAAGCTACCAAATAGGCAACATCCCATTACACCAAAACACACCTGCATTTACATGTATATTTTATATTAAATAAAGCAGCTCACCTTTTGAGTAGTTGTTTACTACAAAAACAAACATAGCGGGACCTTGGATCTATGCATCTACCCATCAGCTATCTGGACCAACAAATCTACATTCTGAGACTAAACACAAATCATATTCATTGATCCATTGGAAGAGGAGGTCATATTTTCTCATATGTCATTACTAAATGCTTTTTCTACATTTGTATTTTTGCTGTATTTTATGGATCACACTCAATACACACTGAGTACACACCGCTGTGTCTACTGAGGCTCAACTTTGGAACCACTCAATGCCCGCGTTCACTGTGGATGTAATCAAATGGATAATATATTTTTATGGAAACACATGCCTTGAGTACTGCTACCTGGCCATTCATGCAGACATCCATCGTTAAGTAAATTCACTTACTATAAAAGTCAAGTGGATTCACACAAATAAAGAAAATACATAGAAAACAAGCCACTACTCAGTGGATGGGAAATTAATCATGGTGCTATAGACGTTTATTTGCACTATATGGCTGTTATTCCTCTGATATTAAATTTGTGCATCACATTTTAGTAGCTGAAGTGCTTTGAAGCAATGTTGTGATGGACTCGTTAGCACTGTTTGGACATTTAGACTGTAGTACAACAACCCCACAACGTGCTTCTACATTCTCCCACAACCCACCTACTGAAATCTAAAACTCCTGCAAACCACAGTTGTGTTATGGTCATTGAGGTCTCCTTTCACCTGGTGGGCAGCGCGGTGACTTAGGGGTTAGCACTTCTGCCTCTCAGCACTGGGGTCATGAGTTCAATTCCTGCCCTTTTTCTGTGTGGAGTTTGTATGTTCTCCCCATGCTCACTTGCTTTTCCTCCGGGTGCTCCAGTTTCCTCCCACACTCCAAAAACATACTAGTAGGTTAATTGACTGCTATAAAAATTGACCCTAGTGTATGTTAGGGAATTTAGACTGTAAACTCCAATGGGGCAGGGACTGATGTGTGTGAGTTCTTTGTACAGCGCTGTGGAATCAGTGGCACTATATAAATAGCTGATGATGATGACCTGGTAGATAGTATACTCTCCTCTGGAACAAACATCCAGAGGCACCTTGATTGGCTATGCCATGGAGGGTACTTGATCAAAGACCTTCTCAAAGCAGGACAACTCATGTTAGCAAAACACTTGGAATCCTATTTTGCGTGTATTATTAGGGAAGTTTTGGCATTTGTTTGAGTAAACCACTTACTAACTTTTTTATTGGCAATTACCAGCGTTTCCCTGTTTTGGGAATGTAAGATACTAGGCAATGCCTCTCCCATCTGGTATATGTGCTACAAGGCAACAGATTTAGCCTCATCAGGTTCTCACTATCTACTCGGATTGTGGCCAAGTGACCTTGACAAACACAGCACAAGTCTAGCAGGAGTTATGTGGGCAGACACTAGGATCCATACCACAGTTCATAGAGTCATTCATATCTCCCGGATGAAAAAAGTTGATATCTCAATATTAAAATATCTGGGCCCCCAGGCTCAGCTCCCGATGCACTAGAAGCCTTTCCACCCTGCTAATCCGACCATATACTGGCCCCTTCTGACCTCTCATATAGGCTCAGTTATACATGTCCTTATCTCTTTCCAGTCTCTATTCTCTTTTATCTAACCTATATAGATTTAAACAGGATTTTTCTAACGCCTGATGCCCTCCTTTCTTACAACCCACCGCCCTTTTCATTAAAATAAAGACATGAGATTTGTTTGGTGAAAAAAAGGTCACTGCTTTATTGTAAAATCAATCTTTTGAAAGGTGGCAAAGGAAACAGCAGCGCATGCATCAGCTCCAATCATATCCGTAAATATCACAACCAATAACAGGGGCCCTCCATGCCCCCTGGCACCTCCATGCCCTGGGGATCCCACCCCTTTGCGCTGGCTTCTTACAAGGCCCTCCCATAAGGGTGGTATCGAGCATTTCAGCTGCACTTACACAGGCGGGTATCCCCCTTGGCCGCTGACTACAGTGCCAATAGTATTTGTTTGCTGTTTTTTCTGCTTATAATGTAAAAATAAAAAATGAAAACATTATTGGTTCAAAAATAAAGATGGACGGCTCTTGGAGCTCAAAAGGAGCATTTTTCTGGTTAGAAAGACGGTCCGTTCTAAAACTCCTGTGTGACGCCAGCCTAAATCAGGAATTCATCAGGTTTCCTTACAATAAAACATATAATCCAGGTAAAAAAACAACATAAATGTGAGAGTCTTTACACCCTCGCAGCCGACCCCCTATAAGTATGGATGAGGCCCCTAAAATATCACTGACTCCAGAATGTGAACAGAGATTGAGCTGTGCCATTTACACGCTGTATCTAATCTGTTTCCTCTTCCTCTACCTAGCGCTGGTCCTCTGTCCTTTTCTCCTTGGCTCCAGCTTAGACAGTAATTGTCATTATGTCGCCCGCTGTTTGGTCTCTTCTTGGTTTCTCTGTAGCTGCCACTAGGAATATAACCTAATCTGTGCTCTCCCAAAATACAACTGTTTTTTGCATTTGCTTCACGCTGTTTGAGTGAGTGGAGAGGAAGCCACCTTGTGACCTGTTACAACCAGCGTCTTATCTGCCATTATTCAGTGCCAGATTGTCACGGTGTAACCTTTTCACTGCCGACAGCTAAAACAATTTTGTTTTATATTTTTCATTATTTTTCTAGCACCAAGTGTCATTTACGAGCCATGACAAACACAGAGTAAATGCTGTTTTGTGAGGTCATGCACCTACTTTTGTGGAATTACACATTTTTTTTACAGAGTAATATAAGGCAGCATTCAGAGGCTTGGGGACAGAGGGGCATCTGTACCGGTCCCATAGTGGACTACCTTGGGCTGGGTCACAGGGATACCAGCATTTTTTCCCTTTGAAATATTCCGAATAGGCTGCTGAGCCGAGTCTCACCCCGTGGGCTAAAATTTGTCAGCCAGCCCCTGGCAGCGTTGCTAAAGATTGCATAGGGCCTATGGGAGGAGTTTGGCTAATTGGGGGAATCATCATCATCATCATTTATTTATATAGCACCAGCAAATTCCATAGCGCTTTCCTTGCTAACAAATGCACTGAAGCGGAAAATGGAGATCTCATTTTGCAAGCTGAAATTATTTCAATGAAACAAATCGTAAGAGAGGTCACATTTATGGGGAAGATCCCTGCTTTGAAGGAGGGTGCACATACCTTTTCTCCCCACAAAAATTCTGATCTGGTCTTGTCCGACACTTTAATGGTACATATTATGGGGTATATTTATTAAACCGCGTTTTTGAAAAAGTAAAGATGTTGCCTATAGCAACCAACCAGATTCTAGCTTTCATTTATTTAGTGCATTCTACAAAATGAAACCTAGAATCCGATTGGTTGCTATAGGCAACATCTCCACTTTTTCAAACCCGCCGTTTAGTAAATCTAGCCGTGTGTCTTCCAATTGCACATCTGTGGGAAAGTGCCTTTTCTATCCACACTCTGATCAAGACAATAAAAAGCTATAAACATCCAAAAGAGAGACATGTAATAAAGACATTTGCTTATCATTTACATTTATTTACATAGCGCCACCATATTATTCCACGCACGGGGAATAGTAATGATTCACATTAGCCGCTACCACATTGCAGCTTACCATCTATATTCTCTACCACAAAAACACACACACTCTACTTCCCCAAATATCAGGACATAGAACAAATGTACTCTATACCAGGCCTGGCCAACCTGTGGCTCTCCAGATGTTGTGAAAATACAAGTCCCAGCATGCATTGCCTGTAGATAGCCACCTGTTAGCTGGCAGGGCATGCTGGGATTTGTAGATTCAAAACACCTAGGGGTAAATTTATCAAGCTGCGGGTTTGAAAAAGTGGAGATGTTGCCTATAGCAACCAACCAATCTGATGCTAATTATCATTTATTTAATACATTCTACAAAATGGCAACTAGCATCTGATTGGTTGCTATAGGCGACATCTCCACATTTTCAAACCTGCAGCTTGATAAATTTACCCCCTGGAAAGCCACAGACCTTGTACATTAGAACTATCCAACATGATCTGACTCCTAGATATAATTATAACACACTTCTATTATACTCTATACAGATATAATACACTGCATTTATCCAGCATGTCTTGGAAATAGGACAAATTATAATACGATGATACTTGTATCTAAATTAACATTTATACAATATCCAGGACAACAACGATACTGACAACTGCACATAGCAAACAGAACAAGGGAAACAATACTAAAATATTGTTCATTATTAAACACTTATAAACACATAAATCTCTAGAGACAAATCTTCACAACCTATCATTGTTGCTGGTAATTAGGGACAGTCGGGCTCTCTACAATTGTATAGCACTAATTCTCCTAATACTGGATGCAATTTATGGTGTCTCATCATCATATGTTACACATTTTATTAAACAGGAGACTTGTAAACCAGTAGAAATTAGTGTAAAGTGTTGAGCTAGGTGTCCAGTAGTAGTTATTGCTGTGGGACCTAAGAGTATCTAATTATATCCCAACGCCACTACATACAGGCATAAAGTGATCAAGGCAAGTGAGTTTGTTATATGAATCAGGGCCTCTGTGTAATGACACTAGAGAAGCAAGGAGCAATGTACTCATCTCTGTAGTGGGAGACAAAACAGCATGCCCACCATATGAGGGAAATGATAAATGGGAGCGGAACATATTTGGAAATGTAAATATATATAATATAACTATATAGGCAGCACGGTGGCTCAGTGGTTAGCACCTCTGCCTCACAGCACTGGGGTCTTGAGTTTGATTCCCGACCATGGCCTCATCTGTGTGGAGTTTGTGTTTTCTCCCTGTGTTTGCGTGGGTTTCCTCCCACACTCAAAAAACATACTGGTAGGTTAATTGGCTGCTATCAAATTGACCTTGGTCTGTGTGTGTGTTAGGGAATTTAGACTGTAAGCTCCATTGGAGCAGGAACTGATGTGAGTTCTCTGTATAGCGCTGCAGAATTAGTGGCGCTATAAAAATAGATGATAATGATGATATATGAGATGGGCAGCATGGTGGCTCAGTGGTTAGCACTTCTGCCGCACAGCACTGGGGTCATGAGTTTGATTCCCGACCATGGCCTTATCTGTGTGGAGTTTGTATGTTCTCCCCATGTTTGCGTGGGTTTCCTCCGGGTGCTCCGGTTTCCTCCAACAATCCAAAAACATACTGGTAGGTTAATTGGTCACTATCAAAAAATTGACCCTAGTCTGTGTGTGTGTTAGGAAATTTAGATTGTAAGCTCCAATGGGGCAGGGACTGATGTGGGTGAGTTCTCTGTACAGCGCTGCAGAATTAGTGGCGCTATACAAATAGATGATGATGATATATGAGATGGAAACAAGAGAGTTATGGCAGTTCAGGAACATGCTTTTTACAGCAATTAGATAGAAAATCCATTGTCAATTATATGATTGCATTGCTAGAAATGTTACAATATTTTTTGCTCTCTATAGAAAGGGTTTACTGGCAACAAGCGTAGATTGTAACAGCTACAACATCACATCCAGTTAAATGTACATTGCAACTACCAAAGGAAAATAGATACACATTTCTCCCATGCAGTTCTCAATAATAGACGTACTGTGCTGAATCAAAGTGCAATAAAGAATGTTTTTCCCCAGGACTGTTAAAATAATTTTTACATTTTAAATTGTGTACATTTGTAGCCTTGATGAAACAGTGAAAAAGTGTAAATAAAATGTACTTTTTTTCCCCTCTCCCTCTATGTAATGATAATTATGTAATGATCAATTTAAATTTACTAATTTGGGCTACACAGATGTTACTACAGCTGGTACAGATGCCAGAGGTCCAGTAGATCCAATCCCTAATTTCTATATTTGATGGTCTGGGCATAGACCAGGGGGAATAGATAAGAGGTTCTCATTAACAAACCTCTGGGCTTGCAAACAGAACAGAAGGTGATGATATTCCAGGTGGGTTAATCAAGTGGATACATTTAGAAGATGTGGACCTGTCTGTTGATACTCAGGGCTGTAATTTGTGAACCGCTATCGTTGGTATGTGAAACAAGTAAACTACTGATAAAACAAAAGGTTTCTTTAAACATGTTTATGTATACAGCAAGACGGTTTATGGCAAACAGCCTTGTGTTGATTATAATGCTGACTGTACCATGCCATCTGCTCTATCACTGCAGCAATACCATACATTATGTTGTTCAGCACACAAATAGGGGCTGAGTTATGAACGGGGAAATTCCCGGTCCATCTGACTTTTTTTTGTTTTGCCCTATACCAGGGGCAAACGCAGGATTTGTAGAGGGGAATTTCCACACCACACCGCCAGTGGGCATGACCAGCATGCATGGGGGCGTGGCTATAATATTAGACAGTGCTTGGCTGCTCTCCAACTCTCCCTATCCCCATAATATACATGGGCATTGCTGCGTGCAGTACTGTTAGGTGCACGCAGCTCTCCCTTTTCAAGCAGAGCTGTGTGAAGCGGGGGCAGGGTCCAGCCACCTGAATTATACAGTGCCCCAGGCTCGGAGAGGGGTCTCCGGGCACTAGGAAACCCCCACCCCTCGGTTTGCCTATGCTATACGGTAATAATAGTACCTCATGGGGAAACGACTTAACTAGTATTGTGGAGGTACTATTCCTGGCGCAATATTTATTCTGTTATTGTCATCTTTACTTGGTCAGAGATGCCCTGTTATCACATATAAGTTGATAAAATAATTTTCCATAAGGAAATGGCATAAAGTTACATGCTTTAACTAACCATTTTTAACACTACTCTAAGCATGTAAATGGGTATGGGAAATAAGCCCATTGGTTCTATTGACCGCTTAAACACTTGCGTGAGCGGTTGGGAGAATGTGCATTGCTGTGCTTCTCAGACTCCGCCAGCTCCACTTATTTGCGCTTAATGTAAGTGAAGGCATTAGTGTCAGTAAAGTGTCCGTTGTTGCCCCCACCCGACCGCAAGAGCTTATTAACACCACACGTCAACATGCAGTGCAAAGGCGGACCTTATGAGCTGTTGGCCCCGGTGCAGGGAAGCAGGGAGGAGGGAACCGGGGCCCACAGCTCGCTAGTTCCCTGTGCAGCAGGCCCCATTATCTCCATAGGCCCAGATGAACTGCCCCTGCTGCATCAATGGTAGTTTCGCCACTGATGCAATGTAAGTAATGTTTGGAGCAGCACGGTGGCTTAGTGGTTATCACTTCTGCCTCTCAGCCAGTCATGAGCTTGATTCCCGACCATGGCCTTATCTGTGTGGAGTTTGTATGTTCTCCCCGTGTTTGCGTGGGTTTCCTCCGGGTGCTCCGGTTTCCTCCCACACTCCAAAAACATACTGGTAGGTTAATTGGCTGCTATTAAATTGACCCTCATCTGTGTGTCTGTGTGTGTGTGTTATGGAATTTAGACTGCAAGCTCCATTGGGGCAGGGACTAATGTGAACGAGTTCTCTGTACAGCGCAGCGGAATTAGTAGCACTATATAAATAAATGATGATTATAATGTTTAACACAAGTGGGTAATCAGCCTTAAATTTCACACACACAGAAGGGCATATACATAACCAATCAATGAAATTCATTTGAAGATACACAGCTCTATCTTAAGTGGAACCATAACATTCTATCTCACCAAAGCAATTGGCTAAAAATGTTTTTCCAGATATATATATATATATATATATATATATATATATATTGACATGTACAGTGAGATGACAGATAAACTGTGTCCTAAGCAAAGACCCCGCCGGTTGATGCTAAAATTGGGACTATGAGCTACTGAAAACCAAATTAAAAAATGTTGAGAAAAAAAACCATGCTTTAATACAGTCCCTGTACTAAACACAGAGTGATCTCACACATTCACACAGTTGCTATACTCTATCTGATTTATAGCCTGACAATTCATTGTTCCGGCAGCATAACCTTGAGCTCTGCAGACTGCACACAGTGTAATGTACTAACTGTACTGATCTGTGTAATGCTCCACCACTAGAACTTGTAGCATAAACTTATAATACATCTTTCAAGTGACAAGTGGTGAGAACAAATTATTTTCCCCAACTCCCACCTGCCTACAGAAATCTTCCACAACCCCCTCTAACACAAAATGTGCGTGCAAAGTTGTAATAACACATATCGGACAAACACAAAACATATATCAATAGCAGACACTGGTTTTATTAACGGATAAATATTTGATTTATAAATATACGATAAATATATTAGAATATAATAGTAATATTTTTGATAAAATAAACATAAATGATATATAATATATATATCATCATCATCATTTATCTATATAGCGCCAGCAGATTCCGTAGCGCTTTACAATTGGGAACAAACAGTAATAACGCATTAGAAATCTAAAATCTTTTGGTATATAAAATAATAATAAAAACATTATTAGTATATTAGATTGTAGTACACCAGGGGTACATGACTAAACAGAATTTTTTTTGTAAGTTGATAAAATAATTTTCCTTAAGGAAATGGCATCAACTGGCATTAAGATACATGTTTACTTACTATTTTTAACACTAATCAAAGCATGTAAATGGGTATGTGAAAGAAGCCCATTGGTTCTATTGACCGCTTAAACACTTACATGAGTGATTGGGAGAGCGCGCATTTCTGTGCTTCTCAGACTCCGCCAGCTCCACTTATTTGCGCTTAATGTAAGTGAACACATTGGCGTCAGTAAAGAAACAATACTGAGTAATACATACATACGTAGAGGTAAGAGGGCCCTGCTCACAACCTTACAATCTATGGGACAATGGTTTGATACACAAGGGCACGTGCTACATCATATTGAATGTTTGTCCAGCTAGAATGCAAAAGTTACAAAGTATTTAGTGGGCTGTGTGCTCAGTCACACAACTATGTTGGACAGAGGGTTGTTGTCTTGTGTTAGCTGTGTAGAGGGTGGTAATAGGGTAAACTAGGGTAAACTAGGGAGATTAAGAGGGTGACAGAGGAATACTATAAGCTTGCCTGAAGAGGTGGGTTTCCAGAGAACGCTTGAAGACTAGAGGAAAGTCTTGTGGTGCGAGGGAGGGAATTCCATAAAGTCAGTGCAGCCCGAGAAAAGTCCTGTAACCGGGAATGGGAGGATGTGATGAGAGTGGAAGAGAGACGCAGATCTTGTGCAGAATGGAGGTGTCGAGTTGGGAGATATTTTGGGACAAGTGAGGAAATGTATGACGGCCCAATTTTGTTGATGGCCTTGTATTTTAGTAGAAGAATTTTATATTGGATTAGTTGAAAAACAAGCAACCAATGTAGAGACTGACAGATGCAAAACGATTTGCAAGGAAAATCAATCTAGCGTGCAAAAATAGATTGTAGGGGCTCAAGTCTGATTTTGGGAAGACCAGTAAGGAGGGAATTACAATAGTCGATGCGGGAGATGATGAGTGCATGAATTAAAGTTTTTGCAGTGTCTTGGGTGAGATATATTGTATGTAACATGATGTAAATATAGAGTTGATGTGGGGAACAAAGGATAGTTGCAAGTATGTTTTTGGAGTGTGGGAGGTAACCGGAGCACCCAGCGAAAACCCACGCAAACACAGGGAGAATATAGAAACTCCACACAGATAAGGCCGTGGTCGGGAATCGAACACATGATCCTAGTGCTGTGAGGCAGAACTGCTAACCACTAAGCCACCATGCTGCCATATTTCAGCACACTATTACCGTAATAACAGCAATAGTGCACAGGCCACGTTACTTTTTACAGTAACGCGGCCAACTGAATTCCCCCCTTAGTGTTTAATGACAAGTTGCCAGTTGTTTCTGTGTGAGTAATTAAAAAAAAAAAACAAGCACTTGCTGACCGACTCCAATATATTTACTATGGGCGAAGGAGCTATAACTAATTAACTAAATTATTTTATGTCCTAAAGGCGGTTGTTAGCTTACGTGTGTACCACTGTCGTTGGGCATTATCACAGATAGCCAACAGGACCCATGGATGGGCAGAAAACAAGTGATTTAGCTCCTGTCCCTCAGACCTCCAGCAAACTGCATTCAAAGTGATTGTGAGGTCCTTCTGGAAAAGTACATCTGAGCAGGTCATTCTCTTCATAATGGTGGTATTGATTTAATGCCGGGGTTGTTTGGAATTATCTAAATGTAGCCATTCTTTTTCCCAAATAGGGCCCCCAGCATTCCAGGATCCAGACAAGCCGCAACTAAAGAAACCAGCAGCCACAGGTGGTGAAAGTGAGAAGAACAGGTAGGTGAGAGCAGGAGAGTCTGTGAAATGTTGTGATTCTAGTGTAACGCCCCCTGCGGGGAAAGACAGGGACAGACGCAACACAAAAGAACTCACCTTGTAAACGATGGTCACCTCCAGTCCGCTTCCGATTTCCCAGCTGCGATCCTATCCCAGCAGATCCGCAGCCGCAGTCACCTCCAATCACGTCCCTCTAAGATAGAGACAGAGATTACGGCCGTGCCTACCAGGTAAGGGCTGTCCGAGACTACGGCAAAGAACAAGGGCACAGTCAGTCCAAGCTCCTTGCCGCCTCCTCACTTTGTTCTTGCCAAGACGCGGGGGACTACAGGCACTGAAGGCCAAGACCAGTCCGAGGACTAATCCCGCCTCAAGTACCTCACACACCTGCCGGTGAGGGCCTAACCGAAAGGGGGAATCGAGCGTGATACTCACCGGGACACTCCCACTTCCGATCCGGTTCTCCTGCACCTTCCCGACTCCTGCGGATGACAAGAACACACAGCCTCCCTCTACGCTCTCAGTGAGACTAAGATGGCACCCACAAAACTGGACTGGCTACAACAGCGACCCGACCCCAACAACGTTCTAATGGTCGGCAACGCAACTAAGTCAAACCACTATGACTAACTAGGTGTGGTGCACTAACGGAACTGCTCACTTACACGCTACGGGGAACACCAGCTGGTGTTTACAGCCTAAACCGGAGGGCGGTTCCTAACCCCCTCACCCAGGTCGTACCAAGAAGCTGCCTTCTTGCTATGGGGTCACCCACGGACCCTAAGGACCGGTTCTTTAAGCCCGGCTGAGGCTCAGTAGAACAGCACAATAACCCGCGGGCCGACTGCCGCACGGAACAGCCGATCGAACTGAACCGCCCGACTGCCTGTACTCGGGTATCTCACACGTGTCCCTACGTCCGGAACCACAGGTCCACCTGCACGGAACCGGCCTTGAGGACCCTTGATCAGAACCACGGCCGCCCCTGGAACTGCCTCAAGGTGTGCTGCACTGCCACCGACTCACTCAGCCACCCCCTCTGGGTACCAGTGTGACCCCGGGGACCTAAGGGACAGGGAAACTACGTGTGTTCTCCCCTGACTATGTGTATGCTGGTAACTACACTTGTCCCCACAGCACGGGTTAGCACAGGAAACACAGGGAACAAGAGCCTACCTTTAATGGGGGCCTGACGTCTTGCCCCTGGACACAGTTATGTAGCACACCCCAAAATACCGTAATGTAAACTACACTCGCCGCACAGACAGAATAAATACAGTATACGGTACTTTGCACGCTACTTACCCGAGCACACCGCTGTTAGCCAACCAGCAGGTTGCTACAGCACCACAGGAGCCTCCGCTCTACTGTACCTCCTAACTACGTGTGCTCACCTCACACAGGACCGCGCCTACACTCACGAGGCTCCCACGCCTCTACCACACACCACCAGGGCCTTATACCCTACACACCATGGGTCTCTGCCCAGCTACACACAGAGCCTTCTGCTCTGTTTCATGGACCTCAGCCCCCTCTCTAACTCAGGGCTCTGAGCCCACTCACTAGGGCCTTATGCCCTACTACCTAGGGGTCCTAGCCCCTGCCTGAGGCCTCCCTAACTAACTGAGGGCCTTGTGCCCTTAATAGCCTACGGGCTACCAGCCCCTAACCAGGCCCTGTGGCCTTCCTATGGCCTCTAGGCCACTCACTACCTAAGGGCCTTGTGCCCTTGTAACTGGGGCTCCCACGCCCCCTGTCTAACTAATAGGGGCTTGTCCCCTTCTATATCAATACAATGGCCTACTGGCCCACTAACTTTATCGGGGCCTAGTGCCCAGGTCCCTGGGCCTTGTGCCCCTAATTTACCGTGCCAACGGGCCTTGTGCCCGACCGTGGCCCCGGGCCTTGTGCCCGAATTAAGGCTGAGTCACTTACCTGCTCTGCGCAGGAATCTCAGCTTGCCACGCCGTCTTCTGCTTCTTTCTCCGGGTCTTCCAGACCCTCCAGCCGGCGGCGCCTCTTCTCCGGTTCGGCGCTGGATCTCCTGTTGCTGCTGGGGCGGGGGCGCTCTCAGCCCTGACAAGGGCTCCCCGCCGGCGATCACCGCTTGCTTGTAGTCTTCGGGCGGCAGGGTAGCTCACGGCCCTTACAAGGGCCCCCTGCCGCCGCTGCCGCTGGTCCTATTGCTGGACGTCTTGAAGAGACGTCCTTCCTCTTCTCCGCCGACGGACTTCTGGCAAAATGGCGCCACCCGGCGACTTATATAGTCGCCGGCGTGACGTCATCAGCCGGCGCGAGCGCTGATTGGCTCGCGTCGGCGCCAATCTTTTGAATGGCCGGGCGAGAGCCGCGATTGGCTCGCGCATCCGGCCGCTGATTGGCCAGCGGGGAAAGATGAGCCCTGATTGGCTCATCCTTCCCCCGCGCACGGGACCTGCAGGAAGAAAGGCATACTCACCGCCGCTGGATCGATGGACGGGTAAGTTCTTCTCCTCTTCTTTCTTCACCCACTTGCAGGGCTCAGCTACCAGGAGACTCTTCACCCCCTTCACGGGCGCCAGGAACGTCTTCTGTCCCTCCAGGGACACAGCGATGGCGGGTACCTTCGCCCGCTTCTCGGGCACCATCTCCACACTAGTAGGGACAATGCCATTTTTTGGTGAGTGTTGTGCCCAATGTAAGGTGCAGGCCATGATTGAACTATTTCTGTACATAATGCATTCTTTCTATACTACACTGTGGTGCTAGATGTCCTGAAAGTCAGAAGTGCTTGGACATATGTCATGCTCCGGCGAATTCAGGGCCTATTGATTTTGACCTGTTAACCATGCCCCAATGGCGCATTGCCACGCCCTTAATTGTATGACCACACCCACATTTTTTAGCGTGCTCGACTATAAGGAGGGCCCCATGAATTTGTTGTATGGGGTCCTGAATTCCTCTTGGCAGCTCTGGGTGTGATCTAAGTACTTTAGGTGAGGCATGTTAGGGGGGGCAAAAATCACACAGATACTGGATATAATAGTACAATCCCCTCATTTTATATACACTCTTATAAATCTTACATTATACAGAATATGTAGAATAAGTATTGGCAGCCAAGAAGTTTGAAGAATTACATACAACATACATAACCAGGACGGGTACTGTTAAAAGAGAATACCTTTAAAAACACTTTCAGAAGTCTAAAATTCAAGGGGGAAATCTTAAAAACGTGTCACTACCTCTGCAAATTGGGAACAATTGGCAACAATGCTTGAGTATAGTCTACTAAATAAATACATACCATAACAGTAGCCATATCAGACTTTACAGTTGGCAGATAACATAATTCCTACAGAAATCATCATATATCTGGCACATTCATAATGCTAGATCACAGCAAATTCCCTACAAAACCATTCCTCGAAATGCACAACACAAGTTCATTTTACGCCCCATAACGTGAACCCTGCCTCAAGCACACATCCTATGCTCGCAGCCCTATGAAGTTGAGTTACAGATTAGTATACATGGCCCTTTGTCCTCAATGGTGTCTTTTTAGTCTTCGCACGCATCTATAGAGGAGATTTTGTTTGAAATTCTGTAGCTCCCTCTGCTGTACTGTACTTAAATCCATTGAAAACAAGCACTTGGCAGTTGCAAAGCTCTGAACACTACTTTACTGTAATCCAGTAATCTGGCAGATCAGAGAATGTCTGCTGCAAAATTCTGTAGTATATCGGACAGGGATCTAAAGACGCCAGCAATTGGAATTAATTGTCAGCATCTTGTATTCACTGCGGAATACAGACAATCACTGCAAGAAGACATCCTATGGTAGGATACACTTTAACTATAATCGACGGTCCAATATAACATTTGGGCTTGATCTGTTGCCCATCATAAAACAAGCAGGTAGATTATGATATTGTCACCATGACAAAACAAATCTTTATTTATTGGCAGATGAAAAACACATAAAGGACTTCAGCCAAGTTTCTGTCACCAGGCACTAAGCACGGTGGCTTAGTGGTTAGCACTTCTGCCTCACAGCACTGGGGTCATGAGTTCGATTCCAGATCATGGCCTTATCTGTGTGGAGTTTGTATATTCTCCCTGTGTTTGCGTGGGTTTCCTCCGGGTGCTCCGGTTGCCTCCCACACTCCAAAACCATACTGATAGGTTAATTGGCTGCTATTAAATTGCCCTTAGTCTCTCACGGTCTGTATGTGTATGTTAGTGGACTTAGATTGCAAGCTCCAATGGGGCAAGGACTGATGTGAATGAGTTCTTTGTACAGCGCTGTGAAATTAGTGGCGATATATAAATAGATGATGATGATTATTAAGAGTGATAATCTCCAATGTAAAAACATTAAGAGGAGTCATTTTATTCCACAAAAAAATTGTAGTGAGACCACTCAAGCATTTTACAATACTTTTCTTCAACCAAGATATTATTTGCCAATGTGCAAATAAAAATGTAAAATTTTAAAAAATTTAAAAAGTAATTTCAAGTGTTTTAATTTCATGAGTCAGGGTAAAAGAATACTAATAATGGAAGGTATAAGTCGACCATTCTTTTTGCCATCCATTCTAGCTCTTCCTGGCAGGAGCTTGTTTCATAACATGGACAACAATATTAAGCTTATTCCAACCTACTAACAAAATGACCTGTGATGATAACTTTATAGCAGAAGCAGACAAGATGAAAATGTTTCAAACATTGGTCAGAGACCTCTGGAGAGATCATATTTACGTATCACTTATGATGCTTCAGTTTATCCATCATATGGTTTTAGTTTTAGATTTATAAGGTGGATAAGTGGTTGTAGAAGAGTAGGCTTGTGATCTGGATTGATGGAAAGACTTGTGTGACGTAAAGGGCTGGTGAGGCGCCAGCCTTGGATAAGGTAGGGTAGAGTTATCAGGTAAAGAGTTAGAGGGAAGTTGGCAATGACCCAGAGGGGTTTTCAAGGACACGAAGAGGGTCTAGTAGATTAATATACTCTTAGGTTTCAGGAGAAGAACTTGATTTTGTAAGGGCCTCCATATAGGCCCGGATTCCTTGCAATTCAACCACTCAAACCAAGTCGAAACAAAGTCAAAGTATTTGTCTGCTGTTTAGAGGATTAAATCATCCAGTGTCATCAATCCTGTGGAACCAATCTCAAATTGTGGGTATGTAACAGAACCACCAATGGACTGGGATTAAAGCCCTGGCCGGGTTAAGTGTTTCAGTAAAGATCTCTCATATGTAGAAATGGAGATATTAGAGAGTGAGAGTATAAAAAAGCAAGGAGTCAGATTCTCCAAAATTGGAAAGTCTAATAACCTCAAACTATAAAGGAGAATCTCTATACCTCGTGGTCTGGAAGCAGGAACGTCTCCTGCATTTCAGGAAATTATGTAAATCTTCCCACTAGCACCACTCCCACTTGATTCCACAATCTAAATGCATCTGGACTGAGGCTAGATTTGAAATCTGGATTGTGAATTATGGAAATGAGGGGTGAGCCTGGTAAGGACAACACCTTTCCAAATCTAAGTCTCCTTCAGAAGTCTAGAGTCAGACCTATTGTGGGATGAGAAATCCTTGGTATCTTTTGAGAAGAGATGTTTCCAAATTGGTATTCTCCACCTCTTCCCACTGCTTCAAACCATCTTTCCTGGTCCAATCCAGAATTCCACTAAGCAGGATAGCATAGTGGTAGCTGGAAAACAAAGGTAGCTGCAAGCCAGCAAGAATTTTGTGTTTGAACAATGGCTTCTACCTTTCCATCTATATATGAAATATAATTTGCTATTCACCGTTTAGATTCTTTTATCACCGACAATAAATACAGCATTAAGATTCTCATTGGTCAATTTTGAGAACCTGTGAGTAATGCCCACTCCTTTCCCAATTTCCACTAAGAAGTGGTATTCTACCTAGAGCAACTAGGCAGTCTTTACAAGAGGCGGAGACAATAAAAGGAAAAGAACACAGGATAATGCAATAGATCCTAGCACAAGATAAGAGATTACAGCTGGTCATGCCATTGGCTGAAAAAAACAAAATATAACCAAAACCTGGTAAAGAGGAGTGAGATAAAGGTGAGGTGAGCTCAAGTATAAAGTTACAAAAGAATCATGAAATCAGGACAGACATCAATGAGACCATGTAACAAATAGTTTCTCTATGTCATAACTTCACTGACTGCAAAGAAAAGGTCTACTGGTATGTGCAGAACACACAGACAAAAAATTATAATTCTTGAAAATCAAGTAACATGATATTTTTTAAAAAAAGATCATTCTACTTTAATTTTATTTGCTTTTAGGGTTCATTCAAACCTGAATGACAGCACCTGAATACTGCATTAAAAATAGGATTAATGGTTTCTTTAGGTCAGTGATGGACAACTTGACATAATTCAAGGGCTGCTTGTGCGACCTTCTAAGCTTCCAAAGAGCCCGATATTAGCCTTAATTTCAAGACTGACAAAATATCCCCAAAACAATCTTGGCATCGTCACATCACTCATCTCAAAATTGCCCCCTCATGCCATTCATTTGCTCCAAAATTCCACCATATGCCAATCAGACCCCCCACTTGCCACAAAATACCCTGCACATACCCTCAGATCCCACATGCCCCCCAGACTTCCCACATGACATTCAGACTCCACCACATGACCCCCAAATGCAAATTAGACCTTGCCAGAAAAACATTGTTCTGCAGTGCAGGGGGTCACTTTGTGGTCTGACTCCACTTCTTGTGAATTGGAAGGTTACTGCTCATAAAGTAATTAATATCCCTGAGGTACTCACAAGGCAATGATTTCTGGCTCCATTCTCATATCTTTAGCACAACAAGGCTGTCACTACTGTGTACAGATGACAGGTGCACATCAAACAGGACATATCCAAAGGACAGATACTTCTAAAAATTAAGCGAAGGGTTGGGTACGACATGTCGACATTCACAATGTCTACACCAGGCCTGTCCAACCTGCGGCCCTCCAGGTGTTGTGAAGCTACAAGCCCCAGAATGCTTTGCTGGTAGGCAACCAGTTGATTGCTGGAAGGGCATGCTGGGACTTGTAGTTTCACAACATCTGGAGGGCCGCAGGGTGGACAGGCCTGCTCTACACCATAAGGGCGAGTCATAATGTCGGCACAGTTAAAAAGGTACATTCAGACTGTCGACATGTTCATTAGGTCGACACAGTTAAAAGGCCGACATCTAAAATGTCTATAAGTTTTTAAAGTTCACAGTAACAATGTCAACAAATCAATAAAATTAAAATGGCAATACAGGAGAAAACCAAAAAAACAAAACAAAATCCCGTTGCTCAATATCATTTTATCTTGAATCACTGTATTTTTGTTACATAATTTCAGTCAGGTAAACTTTTATACCATCCACTACAACTCAAACACACACTGATCAACGGCTTAAGTTGTTGGAGTAATCGTGTGAGTGAATGATTAATTACATGCTTGTTCATATTCAGAACATTGTGCTGCTGTCGTAAGACTAATTTATGCTGTTTATAAAATGTCATTATAACGCTCTACTTCAATTATCTGTGTCCGTGTCTTTCAACTAAAAAATAAATGCTGAATAGAGTCCTAGTTGTGTACTGCCACTGTACACACCAATTATGGCTTTTTTTCCCTTTAATTACGTCCCTTTTTTTCTCTCTCAATAGGCCAAATGAACTGAATAAAAAGGTAAAGAGTCACTTCTACTCAGCACTGATTTAGAACTTTGGAAGTAACAGTTTACATGTGGTGAACAATGAAATGACAGGATACATGAGGACATTTATGGAAACTGGTGCACAAAACAGGTGCTGTAACTGATAGCAACCAATTCTGTCATCTCGCCAATACAACTTCGGAAAGCATAAAACAGTTTCACTTGCCTCGACTTTTTTTCCCAGCGCCCTTGGAAGTGTAGCATGATGACAAGCACCAACTTGCAAAACAAAAATATTTTTGGAATTAAATGGTGCAAATTGGATACTCGTTGGGGAAATTTATTAAGATATTGACAAAAACAGATATAGAACAAATGGCAAATCTGTGCAGAAATGTTGAACATGTCCTATTTGTTGACTTCAAAATCTTCTATTAACACTCGATGTATAGGGTCAAGATCAGGACTTCAATGATAATGTAGAATGGGAACTAGAATAGAAGCAGACACTGTATTTTTGTAGTCTTGCCAAAGGTCACACCCCAGTTTTGATATATGCTTGGCATACACAGAGTTCACACAAGCACGTTAGATATAACCCTTGCACTACTATAGCCAACAAGTTATATATGCAATAATCTTAAGGCTAAGAAAGGGACAGCACCGACACCTGGTCATAAGTGGTACTGCAGTTCTGTTTAAATCTTTAGACATTTTCTCTTGGCTAGGTTGGTTGGTTTCCAGACTCCTATAATGCAACTCAGGGTGATAAACAGTAGAAAATGAAAGTTTTATAGTCATTATTTGCATACAACCTTTGCCTGTCATTCATCTAACAGGGCTCCACCCACCAGCATGTGATCACCAAGGAATGTTTTTGTCTTTATTTAGGATACTAAATCTTGTTGTTTTTTTTCACTAAAGACACTTCCAACACATTATGATCCTTCTCACATTATTAAAGCTTTCGAAAGCAACCACAAGTGCATGACCGGTATTAAAAATTCATAAATACCCCATCCTTTCCCTGTACTACGGTCAGCTCTTACACATTCACCTGTCGGATTTGGCTGAGAGAAGCAATATATCCTCCTTGAAGACTCCTGGTTTCTGCACTACTGGAAGATGGTTACCCACCATACAGAATGCTTAAAACTGCAAAAAAGGGTCAACTGAAGGTAGACAGGATAAAAAGCAAATAAAAAATTATATTTTACATTGTTTGTTAGGATTCCTCACTACAGTTTATTTTATATAATTGTATACATTATCTAAATCTAGCTGGATAAATGTCTAAGGTTGGTTTGTAGGTGGATATTCTGTGTCAACCCCCCCCCTACCATGTAAATGGTATATCCCTGAAGTCAGCTGCTATGTACAAAACCGCGGCTTACTTGCATATCTCTAGGGAGAACTTTATAGAATTTATAATTGTTTTGACCACTACGAGTTATTTCATTTTTTAGATATCCAATTAGTCTGGGACATAACGGATGGGTTTGAGCAAGGCAGAACATTTTCTTTACATACTAAAGAGAATATCCAGATTTCAATGTAAAAACGTGGTATATCATACGTAGTTTGCCGACTTTAAAATATCTTTTGTGTGCAAGAAAAAATAAAAGTATTCATCACTGTCAATACAATTAACTGAAAAGCATAGATACAACTTTATTTGTAGCTATAAATTATATATAAATGTTACACCCTCCCATCATCAAGTCCATAGTTTGGTGGCGCACTCTGCCATCAGATGAAACGTCTGAGAAGAGAGCGTTACAGGCTGTGGATGATGGTCCGGTTACGCAGCTGCTGCACGTATTGCTGGGCCTGCTGGAAGCCGGTGACGGGCTCCTCTTTCGGTGGAGGTGAGCCCTCTACCAACTTGACGAAATAATGACAGTGCACCTTGTCCATGATTCCAAACCTGCCCCGGCCGTGGATGCGAATCCGCTTCATATAGGTGCCTTTGTTAGAGAAGGAGTCCGCTAGAAAGAACAAAAAAAAGACTTCTTAATATCTACTAGTCTTCATTTTTCTCCCTCACCTACCTCTTACACAATCCTCTCAACATACAAGAAGGCGGGTTAGCACTTCTGCCTCACAGCACTGGGGTCATGAGTTCAATCCCCGACCATGGCCTTATCTATGTGGAGTTTGTATGTTCTCTCCGTGTTTGCGTGGGTTTCTTCCGGGTGCTCCGGTTTCCTTCCACACTCCAAAAACATACTGGTAGGCTAATTGGCTGCTATCAAAATGGACACTAGTCTCTCTCTCGGTCTGTCTCTGTCTGTGTGTTAGGGAATTTAGAGTGTAAGCTCCAATGGGGCAGGGACTGATGTGAGTGAGTTCTATGTACAGCGCTGTGGAATCAGTGGCGCTATATAAATAAATGATGATGATGATGAAATGTATTTTAAAAGGTGGCTCTTGGAGTCAAAGCTTCACCCAATGGGTTATCAGAGCGGACAGCAGCCAGTGCTGAAACTTAACTCCCACTTATAAAATGATTTAGCCCTTATTGTGGATCTTCACTGCAGAATGCAGGTTTCTGCACAGCACATAAAGAGCAGCAGGTAACAAGAGTCGTTTTCAGTTTATGAAGACACACACAGGAATGGAACGGTCTTTACAATCTGGTTCTGAGTCTAGCAGCAATTTTGAGTGTCCATATGAACTACTCAACCTTCAATCAGAGACCGTCTTATGACCGTGCAAGTTTCTAGCGAATGAATAGGCTACACGGTCACGAACATTCGTTCAGCCCTCCCGGGAATTGGCTTCCTTCACAGCATGAAGACAACAGCTACACTTTAGGGTTTCCAAATGTTAATGCATATTACTGTTGAAATTAAATTAGCCCCTCTGGCCACAGACTTGTGAGGGATGCCCAGTAAATGATAAAAGGGAATCAATCCAATGGAGATCTTACCTACATAAAGGTTGGATTTATATTCCACATTGTGGTTCCTCACTGCCATGTCCTGAGCTTCCAGTAGGATCTAATTGAATGAAAAGCCAACAAGATATCACTTATTTTCTGTGCCAAACCATCCAATCCCCCCCTTCCCCACAAGACCCCTTTCCTTACCCCCAATACCATTCCAAAACCATAATCTAATAGAATATTTTAAACGGTTGCACTCCGGCATCAAGAATCACCGCCTTTGAAAATATAATTTATAGTGCGTCTATTAACTGTACAGAAACTGCTATGGTTAGAATGACCACGGCTAGCCATGAACTCTGCAATTCTCCATTGCATAAAACTGCGACTCCACCTAGTGACAGACTAAGGTTACTGCAAGTGTTTGGCATTAAAGTGGTCCTATAATCCATTTTTCCAAAAAATATAATCTCAATAGTGCAGTCAGAGTAAAAGATAAATTTCGATGTAAGGTTATTAACACACATGCCATTCTTGTTTGGGGGCAACCCAACAATTTAATTTTTGATCCCTTATGGCAATTAGGCATAGTACTACAGCAAGGACAATCTCAGGTGACTACTTATAGATTGAACTGTAACACATCAGGCAAGTCACAATAAGATTGTTATGTAACTGAAAATAGAATCCTGCTGATGTAGAGTTTACACCGCCATCAGTGCCTGCTTTGACTAGAACGACCATTAGGTTTCCGCTACACAAGCATATTTGTTACAGCTCTAATGGTGCAGCAACAATCGTCTGCAGACATTACATACCAATGTCATTACGCAATAGGCTAGATGCAGCCTGTAACTAATACATATGTATTTAATTCTTCACAGAATAATTTACATTAGTAGGAACCTATTCCGCAAATGCTGTTCTACACACAAGCACATAAAAATAATGCTGAGCGCTCGGCAAGCTCAGGGTACAAATGGATTTGAATGGATATAGTGCAAGCTTGACAGAACAGCAGAACTGTGCGATATCATCAGATTACAACAACATGGATTTGTTGCAGGATGTAATATGCACGACACTATCTAATGTAATATTCCCAGCCAAGATGTACTGTACCAGGAAAAATTCACAAGGTGTAAAGTGCCAAATCTATACCCCTGTCAAATGCCCCAGTGTGCTCAGCTAGATGCCCTAGTACTGTGCTCACAGTTACCCACCTCTCATGCCAAGGACAGCCTCCTTCTCTGAAGTCTGGACACTGAGAGCCTCAGAGAAAAGCCTTGGCTACATTGGTATCCTATACTTTCCCCTAACACCACCATTCCCAATAGCACATACCAGCATATTATATGTTACTTGGATTGTATGTTATATGGATCCCAATGTTTAGTAAATAATACAGCTCTATGTGCAGTAAATGATCCATTTCCACTATAGTCTAGCCTTATGGCCTATATATGACACCAAGTCATTCCGCCAGTACACATTGCACCTCCCATGACCCCTATATAACGGGGTGCAATGCCCTAACTATACGTCACAGCTCTACGCCACTAGCATACAGCACCATTCACACGTAGGTAGTCTGCAGTATGCCCATATCCCCAAAAACACCACTGACTGGGAGAGGATTAAACTTTTCAATGCCAATGACTATAATGAAATGTGACCTGCCAGCCCTCCTCCATCACTGTAGTCATAGCTCCTCACTAGAGCCCCTGGTCTCTGGGGAGTAATGTCGCCAAACCTTTCTGTGCCCCACTGTCTATTTCCACCCCCCCCCCCCCCCCCCCCCTCAATTTTCCTGCCTAAAAAAAAATATCTAAAAGTCAATTTTTTGCAGGCATGCTCCTTACAAAGATGCTGGACAGCGACAGGTCAGAAGATGTCTGTCTTACCCCCGTGTAGTTACTTTAGTCTATACTAATATTTATGTATGACTTCAGTCGCCAATACATGAACATTACTGTGTGTGTAGTCGACAACTGTACTTTAATGGTGTATCATTTTGCTTTTAAACATTACTTTAGAGATTGAGAATAGGCGTTCTTTGAAATGAGGACATTTATCATAGCAAATCTCTATCTTGTCTCACCTCTTTAATGATTTTTGCTCCCTTCTTGTCACTGAATTCCATCTGAGCAATAGCTTGGTCTATAGACATGCCTTTGATCTAGAGGAGGAGGTAAAGGGTTAATCTTACGCTGTCACGTGACTGATGTTATTATTCTCCTACTAAACAGGCCCCGCAGGGCTGCCAAGCTCACTGGATAAAAGCTATTCTATGAAAATTCAGAATCATTTACATATTTCCAACCACTATCTAGATGAATTAATAACTTTGCTCATTTTCACTTTGATGACCAAGAAACTCATTTTACAGAAGTCTGTTTGTGGTTACAGTCAAAGTTCTGGATTTTGCAAATTAATCTCAAGGAACTGGCAGGGATTCAATTTACAAAATGTTATTTAAAATACTTCTCAAACCGGCTGTCTTCCAGAGAACACAGCGATCATTCTTATAATTAGAGAGGTTTAATCAACGACACTGACGACAGATGACCCCCCCCCTACCCTACCACCTGGTGGCGTCAAAAGTGTTCCAGTCTTCTCGCAAAAAGGGTAACTCCAACCAATTTTAGTTTTGGGTGGAGTTTTATAAATTCAAAGTTAATCCAGTAACGATCAACAACATACTGCTTGTATGGTGGGTGTGGGGGTGGAATGAATAAAGCATTGCAAGATAACGAAAGATAGTTAATCCACCCCCCTTATTCCCAATTAGCAGAACTCCATCAGTAAAGTTCTCATCCCCACTGGATCTGCATCTAAAGCTTTACAAAGGCTCACAGAAGGAATCAGCTCCATTCACTACCTTATTATTACGCTTTATTTAGCGCCAATATATTATGCAGTGCTTTACAGAGAATGTTTGAACATACAGATCAGTCCCTGTTTCAGTATAGCGAACAGTCTACATTGTCTACCACACACATTACTTTACAATGGATATTGTATTCCTAGAATAATAGCCAAAAAATGCCTACAAACATGAGCATTTTCCAAGTCAAGGAGGCCCATATTATACAATGGCAGATCTGAATAACCTGTGGCTCTCCAGGTGTTGTGAAACTAAATGTCCCAGCATGCCATGCCAGCCATCGACTGGCTATCTACTGGCAAAGCATGCTGGGACTTGAAGTCTCACAACACCTGATTTTTGCACTGGAGGAAAGGGCCATTATTGGGGAAGGTGACTGGAGGAAAGGGCCATTATTGGGGAAGGTGACTGGAGGAAAGGGCCATTATTGGGGAAGGTGACTGGAGGAAAGGGCCATTATTGGGGAAGGTGACTGGAGGAAAGGGCCATTATTGGGGAAGGTGACTGGAGGAAAGGGCCATTATTGGGGAAGGTGACTGGAGGAAAGGGCCATTATTGGGGAAGGTGACTGGAGGAAAGGGCCATTATTGGGGAAGGTGACTGGAGGAAAGGGCCATTATTGGGGAAGGTGACTGGAGGAAAGGGCCATTATTGGGGAAGGTGACTGGAGGAAAGGGCCATTATTGGGGAAGGTGACTGGAGGAAAGGGCCATTATTGGGGAAGGTGACTGGAGGAAAGGGCCATTATTGGGGAAGGTGACTGGAGGAAAGGGCCATTATTGGGGAAGGTGACTGGAGGAAAGGGCCATTATTGGGGAAGGTGACTGGAGGAAAGGGCCATTATTGGGGAAGGTGACTGGAGGAAAGGGCCATTATTGGGGAAGGTGACTGGAGGAAAGGGCCATTATTGGGGAAGGTGACTGGAGGAAAGGGCCATTATTGGGGAAGGTGACTGGAGGAAAGGGCTATTATTGGGGAAGGTGACTGGAGGAAAGGGCTATTATTGGGGAAGGTGACTGGAGGAAAGGGCTATTATTGGGGAAGGTGACTGGAGGAAAGGGCTATTATTGGGGAAGGTGACTGGAGGAAAGGGCTATTATTGGGGAAGGTGACTGGAGGAAAGGGCTATTATTGGGGAAGGTGACTGGAGGAAAGGGCTATTATTGGGGAAGGTGACTGGAGGAAAGGGCTATTATTGGGGAAGGTGACTGGAGGAAAGGGCTATTATTGGGGAAGGTGACTGGAGGAAAGGGCTATTATTGGGGAAGGTGACTGGAGGAAAGGGCTATTATTGGGGAAGGTGACTGGAGGAAAGGGCTATTATTGGGGAAGGTGACTGGAGGAAAGGGCTATTATTGGGGAAGGTGACTGGAGGAAAGGGCTATTATTGGGGAAGGTGACTGGAGGAAAGGGCCATTATTGGGGAAGGTGACTGGAGGAAAGGGCCATTATTGGGGAAGGTGACTGGAGGAAAGGGCCATTATTGGGGAAGGTGACTGGAGGAAAGGGCTATTATTGGGGAAGGTGACTGGAGGAAAGGACTATTATTGGGGAAGGTGACTGGAGGAAAGGGCTATTATTGGGGAAGGTGACTGGAGGAAAGGGCTATTATTGGGGAAGGTGACTGGAGGAAAGGGCTATTATTGGGGAAGGTGACTGGAGGAAAGGGCTATTATTGGGGAAGGTGACTGGAGGAAAGGGCTATTATTGGGGAAGGTGACTGGAGGAAAGGGCTATTATTGGGGAAGGTGACTGGAGGAAAGGGCTATTATTGGGGAAGGTGACTGGAGGAAAGGGCTATTATTGGGGAAGGTGACTGGAGGAAAGGGCTATTATTGGGGAAGGTGACTGGAGGAAAGGGCTATTTATGGGAAGGTGACTGGAGGAAAGGGCCATTATTGGGGAAGGTGACTGGAGGAAAGGGCTATTATTGGGGAAGGTGACTGGAGGAAAGGGCTATTATTGGGGAAGGTGACTGGAGGAAAGGGCTATTATTGGGGAAGGTGACTGGAGGAAAGGGCTAATTATGGGAAGGTGCTGTGTTAGGGCAGGACCATAAACTCTCCTCTTTTAAAAAACAAAAACAATAGTGTGTCTAGACTGCTGTACTCGAATGTTGGTGTCACACAGGAAGAGCATGAACAAAAATGGATGTGATACATGTGTTCAGGCCAAACAGCTCTTCACTTCCACTGGGACCTGTTACCGCTGTAAAATGGCTGATATCGTTCATCTTCCAACTGCATTTACCAATATTCCCATCAATCCGTTTGGAGCTTGACATATGGGGATATTGTGCATGTGGCCGGCATAGTTAGTGGCTTGAAACAGCATAGATGTTGTGCATTGTCATGCTTTGGTAACAGAGTACCATTTAAACACATAGGACATCACGCTGCCCATGAAATACTAGAACCTGAGCTATTGTAGTCAAGGAAAGTCTCGCAGTGTCCGGACAGTCGCCACTTAGCAATCACTGAGGTAATCTCGGCACATTCATTTTAGCAGAGCCTGCCTCATTTTCAGGCAGGTATGGAATCCTTCAGTCAGGAATTGTGAACGCTTGGGACTGGGGTTTTCTGGAGATGGGTTTTTCCAGAACTTGAAGCACCATATATAAAAATCTGCTGCCGTTTTAAAATGATTCCCGTCTTTGTCCACTCTGCCCCAACATTCCTCTCTTACTAACCTCTTAATGATCCTCACAGTAACTATGAGAGGAGGTGATCACTGAACAGCAGCAATAGTCACTAAAATCTGACACTCTCCCGCTATCCCGTGTGGGGTCTATGATTCAATTGGTACAAGCAGTCCACACTTCACAACAAACAAGCGTCTTACCAGTTTTGCCAGATACCACATCTTGTCCATGCTGTATTTGATTTGTCTGCGACAATGGTAAATCTCCTTCGGGAAGAAAGGGCACAAAGACAATACGGTTTATTGCTACCACCTTATTTTATCTCATTACAGTGAAAAACGTAATGAGAGCGCTGTCCAAACATTTCCGTGTAGACGGCTGCATACAGGTTCTGGTGGGGTATATACATTTTTATCACTGGTGACAACAAAGTGCGGAGATCTGCTTCTACAGAACGCCACGTGAACAGCCCTGAAATAGGTGCACACATGAGAAGAGCTCTACTTGAGTGATCATAGATGGCGTTATATCCAACATGATAAATCAATGACTACGGAGAACAAACTTGCTTTCCACTATTACACTGCACGGGACATGACTCAAACAAGCTTAACTTATGGCAGGATATTATCCTCATTTATTTATATACCGCCACCATAACATGCAGAGCTTTACAGAGAATATGTAATCATTCCCATGAGTCTCTGCACCCATTGGAGCTTGCAGTCTAATTTCCTTACCACACACACACACACATCTATTTTATCAGCAACCAATTATCCATTATGTTTTTTGGAATTTGGAGCAGCCAGAGGAAACTCACGCAAACACCCCACAGATAGGACCCTGGTCTAAATTGAACCCGTGACCTCAGCTCTGTGAGGCACCAATGCAAACCACTGTGCTACCATTATGTTTCTTCCCCCTCAATACTTGTTAATTTCACAAAATGCTACCAGACTGTACAATAGTGCTGGCCAAGACATACAAAATTAAAATATATTTTTTCCCCATGTCTGAGGGCTTTTAGGGAAATTGGTAATTTTTTGTTGTTGATGGGGACCATCCAAGGGATGCATAGATAGATGACCTAATTTGGCGCTGGATATACAGTAAATGCTGTTAGAATTTTAAACACAGGATTAAAGCCTGAACCAAGGAATTGTCTGTAGACATGTACAGTCAAGTCCATAAATATTGGGACATCGACACAATTCTCATATTTTGGCCTCTATACTCCACCACAATGGATTTGAAATTAAACAAACAAGATGTGCTTTAACTACAGACTTTCAGCTTTAATTTGAGGGAATTTACATCCAAATCAGGTGAACGGTGTAGGAATTACAACGGTTTCTATATGTGCCTCCCACTTTTTAAGGGTCCAAAAGTAATGGGACAATCGACTCAAAGGCTATTTCATGGACATGTGTGGGCTATTCCCTCGTTATTTCATCATCAATTAAGCAGGTAAAAGGTCTATACTTAATTATTACCTTTTATGTAACATATACAATTCTATGCAGCTCTGTACACAGTATTTTAGGCACAGTATTCCTGCCTCATTTAGCTTGCAATCTATTTTCATGCCCGAGACACAGGAAGGAAAAAAAAGATTCATCCAAGATCAGAAGTAGGGCCTCCATTTATTCTCAGTGTCACAGTTACTCTGTAACCACTGGGATAGTCCCCTTCCTGTTACCAACAAATAACAAGTGATGGTGTTCAGCATTTAATTATTCTATCTTCACACGTCACAGCACAGAACTTACCGCTGGCCGTCGAGGTTCATCAGGAAGTTGAGGTGGGTAGAGAACCCTGTTCTTCATCTCCCAGTTGTGTCTCTCCAGAGCAGCGGTTGTGTGGATACAGCTTTGGGACAGAATGCTACCGGCAGCATATTGCACACTGCAGTACAACAGTTACTTTATCATCTTATGTCCCAAGATACAGTGTAATTGGTGAGTTACTGTAACATACACTTAGCATGCGTCAAACAGTGGAGCCAAGAGAATGCAGTTTATTAATTTACTAGCAGAGTGTATTGAGCATGAATCTAAGAATTTGGGCAGCCAGTACATGTTTAGGCTAGGTACACACTGGAGGTTTTTCAGCCAATCAGACGATATATACGACTGTTCGGTCAGATATTGCCTTAGTGTGTATACTTACACGAAGAACGACAGTCGTTCCAAAGTGCCGATTGTCGATTCATTTGGTTGGTCCTACTGTTTGATAATCTCACTCCAATCACACAGTGTGTGTGTGCGCACTCATGTTTACAATCTCCATAGAGGTTACAGAGTCATGGTCTTTTGCCAGCAATGAACAAAAGTAGAGAGTGCTGTAGATGGAATAATTCGTTCTGAGACTGAATATTTTGTTTATAAGTCACAGAAGCTAACGAAATTCATTATGAGATGTGGATAGCTATAACAAGGTGGTTAGTCAGTGTGACAGGAATGAATGAATGTGTTGTGCTGTCATTCTCTAAACGACTAGATGAAGAGCATAGATCTGAAGGTAAATTGTGTGTAGTATGTACACATGAATCGCCCAACCAATCGGACCTTTACTCATAGGTATAATCGTTGTAGATAACACGTCGGATGGAAAATTCTCCAAAGTGTACCTAGCCTTACAGACCACATATCATAACCAATGTAAGCATACATAAACAAAATACTAAGTATTTTCTTTTTTTAAAATTCATTTTTATTTTAGGGCTGAAAAACTGAAATAGCATCATAGGTTACTACTATGAAAGGTCTCCTTGCTAGTATATCAGTAGATCTACCCCCAGGTATTGTTTCTTAACAAAGTCCTGTGGCGGAAGAAAACTTTCAGGTCATGGAAGTTCGGTGGTAAAGCTGTGGAAAGTTGTCAGATCACAGAGCAGCGGTGGACATGTGCCACGCGCACCGCATTCATGGTGTTTGGAGGGGAGGAGAGAAAGGGCTTCAAAAGCCCCTTGGGCATTGCCACGGCCCCCTATTGAGGGATGGGGATTGTAAAAAGGTGGTAAGAAAAGGGAATTTTCTTTTCATTTAACTGGTGAACCACTTTCAAGGTAATTATATCTATCTAATTTGCATGCATCCCATCAATTCCATTCTAAGAACATTGGTGAGCCAGCGACTGGGAGGGCCTGTGTTCCAACAAAGTCATCAGCAGCTTGTCCGACTTCACCACACTCAATAAGGAGCATTTGTCAAATTCAAAACAATAAACTCACACGTTTGCTAAATTTGCAATCTAAAAAGCAGAGCAGTCACTGATACCTATGGTACCTGTCACACAGATGTGTACATAGCATCACAAAACTGGTGCACATATAAACGTGCAAAATCAAGAGTGCTGTAACCTACAGCAACCAGAAGTTGGCTCAATTTCAGACTCATACTTCAGAAATGAAAAGTCTGCATTGGTTGTTATTATTTACAGCACCTTTTTTTGCAGAATCAACAAATGGAGCAAATAGAAATGTTAATGCAAATGTGTAAAAGGACATTAAAAAAAAAGTCATGCTTTACTCACCCCCGCTGGATACGGAATAGTGAGCCCCATATAGCTGTGTGAGAGAGATTTTAAGATTCTGATTAATACTAAACCTGACTCTTATTTGCATAGTAAAGATAATCAACCTGTGTGTCTTCTACATACCCCAGTATGACTTGCCAGCAAGCATGCTGTAGTTCAAACAGCTGGTGAAGTACAGGTTGTCTATGTCCTATGTTTAGTCTAAATCAGAGGTGTCCAAACTTAGGGCCTGATTTATTAATGATCTTAACTTGAGAAAACTTCTTATTTCAGTCTTTGCACAGTCTCCTGGACAAAACCATGCTACAATGCAAGGGGTGCAAATTAGTATTCTGTTTTGCACATAAGTTAAATACTGACTGTTTTTTCATGTAGCACACAAATACTTGATAGCTTATTTGTACACTGAAATTGAAAGTTGATATTTGTGCGCTACATGAAAAAAACAGTCAGTATTTAACTTATGTGCAAAACAGAATACTAATTTGCACCCCTTGCAGTGTAACATGGTTTTGTCTTGGAGACTGAAATAAGAAGTTTCTCAAGTTAAGATCCTTAATGAATCAGGCCCTTAGGCCACAAGGGCTACCAGCAGGTCATGTTTTATGGATTTCTGTTTGTAGAAACAGGTGTGATCATTACTGACGGAGTCAAATAGATTAACTCACCTGTGCATAAAGAAATCCTGAAAACATGAACTGTTGGTAGCACTTGTGGATCGAGTTTGGACACCTCTGGTTTAAATGGCAATAATATATATATATATATATATATATATATATATATATATATATATATTTACACACACACACACACACTCCTCACCACATAAACGTTGCACAGTTTCCTTAGGGTTCCAAAACAACATAAGAACTTGGAGATGTATCTGAGGCACAATGCTCTTTGTCAGATATATATATATAATTACAATAGAAATTTATTTGCAACCAGGTAAACACCACCTACCTTGAGTGAAGATCACTTGAGCCTAAGCAATGACCTACAACAGCTGATGCACAACCTCTTTAGGAATCTACCATGTCAATAACCAGGGTGTTTATGTGGTTGGCAACTTACTTGACAGATTGACAGGTGCATTTACCAAGAAGTTCTGCAGCAGCTGTATGTCCGAGACACACGTCAGCCTGGTGTAGACGGGGGAGGGGGTACTTTATAATTAGAGCTAGGCAGCATATGTCTCTTCAGCTGCTGTGGTACTACAAGTCCCAGCATGCATGGTTTACAGTCTGCTCTATACACTTAGTGACCCTAGAGAGAGAGGAGCGGTGACTGATGTACAGTATGGCTCAGACATTATCACTATATACCCCTCTCCCGTGTGTGACACACTCGCCCTCCCCGATACTCACCCGCAGACATGGCGGCCGCCATCTTGTGAGTCTTCTCGCTTTACGGCAGCTTCGCAGCCACATCGCTCACATGGGAGCCGGTTCTTTACGACAGTCGGTCTGGCAGCGTGGTGGGTGATAGGCTGGTCTGCAGCAGGTAAGAGGGGGACAGTGCACCTTCCTCCCCCCGTCATACACAGAGCATTAGGCTGATATAACTTGATATATAACACTGTCTCAGCACTGAAGTCCCCTTGGAAAGTGTCTGTTTGGGGCAAACTCGTAGAAACTGCCCCATTCCCATATAGAGCAGGGTTATTAGGTGCAGTGATAGTTCCTGCACTATCCCACCACCCTCTATGATGACTTTATCTTCATATTGTCCATCCTCTCTATTGTTGAATATCTGAAATTATACCTGTCTGGTATTGTGGGTTCCTTGATTATTATTTTACAGACTAGAACAGATTTAGGCAACCAGTTGCTCTTCAACTGATGTGCAAGTCATACCATGCTGGACCTTGTAGTCCCACAAAGGCTGGAGAGCCACAGGTTACCTCTAGTGATACCCTGTAGTTATAACCAAGTACCTGTATTCCAGCTATAGTACCTGTTCTATGTAACTTCTTCCAACTGTTCCTCTTTACTTCCCAGGTCACTGGCTTTTTAAAGTTTGATTTGTAAATCTGTATGGGTAATATCCGTTATCCAACAAAGTGTGCATTGCAGTACACATTGAATTATTCTGTTTTATATTGTAGGTTCTATTGCTTTGTGGTGTTTTTAGTGTCTTATGGTACATATCGAAAGGTCTGAAAAGACAGCTATTAGTTAGCATAATGACAGCCACTATATTGATTGAGTGCTTAAGCTACTACCTGCAATATTCTTTGTACGTCTCTATATGACCATCGTTGTCACTGGTATAGCCCAGCACCTATTTCCTGGGTGCTCCACACAGCTGTTTTTTACTTGCCACTCTGCTGGTGGAGCTCAACAGAGTCCTATTATAATAGAATAAACCATTGTTTCTCCTATAAGAACAGGCACTATGTGAGCACTACAGCCAGCAGTGTGTGTTAGACCACTGACCACCAGTCTGATCAGTCCTGGCAGGTGTGGACAATAACCTCCAACATTTTTCATCATTATTGCAAAGTACTACATCTGCCCCCACCCGGCTGCTTCTTAATGCCATCCGGCTGGCAACATTTTCTGGGGAGAACACTGCCCAGGCATTTTAGTTTTAGTATTGCCCTTTAATTATGGGAATGTAAATATGAATAGACAGGTGGATTTGAGTCAGGAGCAGGTTTAAAAATGTGGGAATGCAGCAAACGTGAAGTCTTGCACCAAATGTGTTTGTAGTTATTGGCTGATCTAAGAACTTACTTTAGTACCCCCATATTGTGACATTCTTATTTGTAGTCTGATTAATTGTTTTTTTTTATTAGCTCCCAGTTATGTACTATTCCAATTATATTTTACCTTTTCATTATCAAGACTGGTATGTGTGTTAATAACTTTACACTGCAATCAGGCTTTTACTTTGACTGTACTATTGATAGTTTTCAAAACTTACACCTTAATATATTCAGATCTAATTCTCAGCATTGTTTGACTTTGCAGGGGACACAAGGATGAGTGATCCAGATCGGATGCTTAGCGCATCCCCCAACTGGTATTGCAGTCGCGCCAGTGATGCAGCTGGAGGCCTCTTTGGGTTTGCTGCTCGTAATTCTGTGTGTTTGCTCCGTATAAGCCCCCAGGAGCCTGGATTCTATGGTAAGACCCTTCTCCACAACATTCCGTAAATTGGTATAATGTGCAGACACTCATTTTATGGATCTTGGAATATGGGGAATGTTTAAAAGTAGACCCAAAATATAGTGTATATCACAAGAAAATAACGAATAAACTCCGTTATTACTACTTAAAAGCACACTAAAGAAAGTTGTTTTTTCTTTAATTCCATTTTGGACATGTCTGAATTTATAAAAACAGTACAGTAAATTGTACAGATGTATAGTAATATAATAATCTAGCAGGAGAAGATTAGAGCGGACAATTACAAGTTGGTGGCACTATTATGGGAATGTATGCAGAGTTACTGTAAAAGCAGACAACTCTACCCTTATTCAAGAAAATACATTTTTTTCCCCTGAAGCTTTGTAAGAAAACCTGATATAGGACTACTAAAGCCCAGAAAACACAGCCTTAAAGGTCCTATATCAAATGTCCATGTATTGCTACCAAGGAGATAAATTACAGCACTACTAGTCAGAGACTCTCAACAGGACATAGTACAATAAAATATCCTCAAACCACAAAACACTGCATCACATTCATATTTATTTCCAGTAGAAATACATAAATCTAAAAAGCATATACAATAAAACTGCCTTAAAAATGCCAAACACTGGAGCAGACAACAATAATAACTGGTTCAGCATAGGTCATTTGTCCTATAGAAGCTGAATCCTTTAATATCACATCACTAATGTAATACAATGAGTAACTAAACATGATGCTATTGTGATTCAATAAAGAACTGTGAATCTGGGTACACACTGCAGGTTTATCACCCAATTATCGGGCCAGTCAAACGATAAACGACTGTTGGGTCTGATATCACATTAGTGTGTACACTTCCATGATCATGTTTTATTGTCCCAAATCACATGGTATCGTTTGATTTTATAAACTGACTAAAAATCTATAAATGATGGAAGGATGTTGTTCTGCAGTGTGTATGCACTCACAACCAGCAGTGTAGGCAGATCTCTATGGAGTTTACAGAGTCAGGATCTTTTCAGCCGATGGAAGAGCACAGATCTGAAGGTAAATCGTGTAGGTGTGTACACATCAAGCTCATCAGGACTTTCAATCTTTGGTAAAAATCGTTACAGATATCCCATAGAAACGTTCTGTAGTATGTACCCAGCTTTAGACCCAATGTAGAGAACATAGTAACTCTTGACCATGTTGCGCACTACTATGGATTCAGTTATTATTATTTGTTCCAGTGTTTGGAGTATTATTGTATATGCCTTTTAGATGTATGTATTTTTAATGGTAATAAATTTGAATGTGATGCAGTGGTTTTAGGATTTGTTATTGTGTTTGGTTCTGTTGAGTTTCTGTGTAATTCATCTCCTTTGTTGTTCGGGTTAGTGGGAGGATATCAGCGTCCCCTTTACAGCTGCTTAGAACTTTACATTATCTGTCGAAGTACCCTAAGAAGGTGTTTTTTCTTTTTAACTTTTGGACTATGTATTGCTGCAGCTCTAAGGGATACCCCATTAATTTCTCAGCCATCTCTTATCTGGAAACAAAAACCAAGCCTGGTCCTGGGGCAATTTCCCGATTGCCCTTCTGACTGTCCCCTTCTGACTGTCCCCTTCTGCCCACCACTAGACCATCACTATACCTATAATGTCTGTGTGCATATAGTCTGGATGCGGGCATACTGTTGTGTTGCTATTGATGATAAGTATATTTATGTTTTTCTCTTTCTCTATCAGGGGAGTTGGTTGGACATACGGACAGGGTGTCCAGCTTTGCGTTTTCCCACTACTCTGGTCAATCTCACCTCTGTGCCAGCAGCTCTGATGACGGTTCTGTGAAAATTTGGGACACCCAGACCAAGAGCACTGTAACAGAACACAAGCTCCATCGGGTAGGGGTTGTGTGAGCTTCTAGGACAGGTTGTTTGTTTTCCTGAACTCATTTCTAGGACAGTCCTCTGTAAAATTTACTTCTAGTCCTACAGGTGGAGTAACATGTAGTGTATAATATGCACATAATACATCTACACCTGCTCACCTGAAAAGGTATAATAATGACCCATATTATAGATGGGTCAGGAGAGCTGAATGCTGCAATAAAACATTCTCCATATAATTTATATTTTGAAATTCTCTCAAACGATTTAACACATTCCACACACAACACAGGTTTCCAATTCTTATTACATACAGGAGTAACTTCTTGTTCATGTCTGTTAACAATTTGAAAAGCCTCTTGGAAACTTTAAGGGATCTGATTGGGTGGCTGCTGTGTCCTTTTGTTTCTTACAGAACACAATCTCTGCCCTTCATTGGTCTCCGCTAGTGAAGGACTTGCTGATAACCGGGGATGAGAAGGGAATTGTGGTTTGCTTTTGGTGTAACCGAAACGATGGACAGCAGTTCTTTCCTGAGCCAAGGACCATCTTCTGCCTGTCCTGCTCACCGCACCAAGAGGATCTCGTGGCTGTTGGGTAGGCACTTAGACGTCACCTGTATGGATCGTGAATGTAGGATATATCGTCATCAGCTATTTATATAGCGTCACTAATTCCACAGTGTTGTACAGAGAACTCACATCAGTCCCTGCCACATTGGAGCTTACAGTCTAAATTCTCTAACTCTCTAACATACACACACAGACAGAGAGAGACTAAGGTCAATTGTATTGCAGCCAGTTAACCTACCAGTATGTTTTTTTGAGTGTGGGAGGAAACACACCCAAACATGGGGAGCACATACAAACTCCACACAGATAAAGTCATGGTTGGGAATCAAAATCATGAACTCAATGCTGTGAGGCAGAGGTGCTAACCACTGAGCCACAGTGCTGCCCCATGGGGGGATAATAGAAGTCAGATGTTTCATGACCGTATATCGGTATAATGGGCAGCATAGTGACACAGTGGTTAGCATTGCTGATTCACACCGCTGGGGTCATGAGTTTGGTTCTGACCTGGGCCCTATCTGTGCTGAACTTATATGTTCTCCTGTGTTTATATGGGTTTCCTACAGGTGCTCTGATTACCTTCCACACTCCAAAAACATATTGGTAGGTTAAATGGCTTCTATCAACAAAGGACGTGTGTGTGTTAAAAAGAATGCAAGTTCCAATACTGCAGGCACTGATGTGAATGACTATATATTCTCTGTATAGTGCTTGGTTAGCAATATATAAAAAGTAATAATAAAATGAAAATAAATTATGTACTAGTCACAAAATCCATCGTTTTATTGCCAGCAAGAACTTTCGGGGGGGAAAAAGTCCAATCATCATCATCAATTTATGTAGCGCCAGCAAATTACGTAGCCCTTTATTGTCCCATTAAGTTCAACCTTTTCAAAATTCTAAGTGTGATTCCGAGGAAGGCAAAGCACAACACGGTTTGTGGTCTATAAGTCAATTATAATAATAAACTTCTGTTTTTCATAAATTACCATATACTTTGTGCACCCTACAGGGGGCTGAGGTGCTAGGTGTAGACAAAAACACTGAGATATGACCAATGCATGTGTTGTGTAAGAGACCCTTAGGCCTTAAAGAGCACATATAGCATAGATATGGAACCGTAATACAGCTGTGGTTGATCTGGATCAGTGACTGGTAACCTGATAACCTTCATTAACCCTAATTTCAATAATAAGTTAAAACAACACATTTAATCAAAGAAAGAGACACCTAATAACATAACAGAAGGCATTTTAAACAAGCGTTACAAGATAAAACAAACAAATCTGACAATAAAGCAGGAAGGGACTGCAGTGAAGGCTTGAGGGCCGCATGTGGCCCTAAAGCCACTTGGTGCCCATCACTCATATGGACCGTGGGATGCTACTTTGTAGCATACTTCTTTCGGTTCTAGGGTTAAATTATTCTGGGTAAATTTAATGTTGTAAAGAGCCCATTCATTTCTTCAGAATTGCAGTTGAATGTGATGCAACCAGCAGAAGATGTTAGAAATGATAGTTGACGATTAGTAATTTGCCTCATCTCTGCCAGGTACAAGGACGGTATGATCGTCCTGATAGACATCAGCCGCAGAGGAGAAGTCACGCACCGATTGCGCGGACACGATGATGAGATCCACTGCCTGGCATGGTGCCCGCAGACCCGAGAGGGAGAGCTAAATCAAAAGCTGGAGCAGAGACCAGGTATATAAATTACCTAAAAAAGGACTGGCGTCCAAGTGTTTACAAGGGTAAAACATGAGAGCTTGAGAGGAGGATTGCTGCGTGCCAAGCTGCTTGACTTTGATTATAGAGATGAAGTTTCAGTGCAGTTAGAATTATTGGAATTCATACAAGTTGACCATTGGCGGTCTGATTAAGGCAGTATTAATTCTTTCCAGGCAGCCTGTAGCTCTTGGAAAAGAGAAACCATCAGTCTTGTTGTTAATTTGTGTATATTTGTTTAATAAATATGTGATACTGTGCAAAAGTTTTAGGCAAGTGTGGAAAACATCCTGCAAAGTAAGAATGCATTCAAAAGTGTTTTATCAATTAACAAAATGCAAAGTGAATGAACAGAAGAGAAATCTAAATCAAATCAATATTTGGTTTGACCACCCTTAGCCTTCTAAACGGCATCAATGCATCAATTCTTCTAGGTACACTTGCACACAGTTTTTGAAGGAATTCGGCAGGGAGGTTGTTCCAAACAGAGCTAACCACAGATCTTCTGTGGATGTAGGCTTGCTCAAATCATTCTGTCTCTTCATGTAATACCAGACACACTCGATGTTGAGCTCAGGGTTCTGTGGGGCTATATCATCACTTCCAGGACTCCTTCTTCTTCTTTACGGTGAAGATAGTTCTCAATGTCTTTTAGCTTTGTTTGGGGTCATTGTCCTGCTGCAGAATAAATTTGGAGCCAATCAGATGCCTCCCTGATGCTATTGCATGATGGATAAATACCTGCCTGTATTTGTCAGCATTGAGGACACCATTAATATTGACTAAATCAGTAACTCCATTTGCTAAAATGCAGCCCCAAACTTACAAGGAACCTCCACCATGCTTCACTGTTGCCTGCAGACACTCGTTATTGTACCGCTCTCCAGCCCGTCCTACTCTCTCTATCTTCCTTTGGGGGACATCTGTGATATCACAAAGCCGCATCACTGGAGGGAATGTACAGAAGAAACGGCATGAATCGCCTTTCTTTCAAAATTTGCATCCTTGGATAAACTTGTGAAACCGAGTGAATGTGTGCACCGAACACCACGTGGCTGTCCGACACAGCTGCTTACTCGAGACACCATGGCATGCCACCCAGGAACCACTTCAGACCTCGTAGAGTGTGCCCAAAGATTATCTGGAACAGGCTGCCGAGCACCACTATAACACTGACAGATTACAGCCGTAATCCACTGCACAATAGTCACCCTGGAAGCTGGCCAGCCTCTCTTGTGTGCATCATAGAGAATCAAAAGATCCTCAGTCTTGCGCACATCCTCAGTCCTTTGCACATAAATTCACAAGGCTCGGACCACATCGAGAGAACTAATAGAAGCTTTGTCCTCCGAAGACCTAGACGTAGTCATGATCAGAATGACGATGTCCTGATTTAAGTGAAATCTAGACACCACTTTAGGGAGGATTGAAGGCTTGGTCTGAAGGAACTGACCTGTCCTCATGAAAAACAAGAAGAGGAGACTTGCAAGATAAAGCTGTAAACTCTGAAACTCTTCTTGCCATGAAAGCCCGTCTTTGAGGTCAGAAATTTTAAATCCACCATATCAAAGGGTTTAAAAGGCGGATGCTGTAAAGCATTCAACACCAAATTTAAATTCCATGGTGGTACAGTAGGAACATATGGAGGTTACACATGGAATACCTCCTGAATGAAAGCTTTCACATCAGGCATCCCAACGAGTCTTCTTTGAAAGAAGACAGAAAGAGCCAACACCTGATCCTTAAGAGAACTAAGGCGCAAACCCACATCCAGCCCATCCTGCAAGAACATCAGCAACCTGGACAATCTAAAAGAAGAGGTAGGATACCCCTTTTTTTCACACCAGGCAATATATGTCCTCCAGACTCAATGATAAATTTTGTCTGAACCCGATTTACGAGCCTGAAGCATGGTTTGCACCACATGCTCAGAAAAACCCTTAGCTCGGCCAGACGTTCCAATCCTAGATGACAAAAGGGCCCTTGAGTTAAATAGGTCTGCGCGTAGCGGCAGATGCCACGACCGACGACCTGCCATGGAGAGCACATTGGTGTACCAGGCCCTCTGAGGCCAATCTGGTGCTACTAGAAGGACTGAACCACTCTCTCTACCTTTTTCTCTTTCATCCAGTCTGGGGGACACTGCTTACCATGGGTTGTGGAGGGAGCTTGGGGAGTTGGCACCTAACTAGTTAACTTTTAGTACTGCCGACAGACCCCTCCCCTCTACAATCCCCCTGCCCTCTCTTGTTCAGTTTTTTTTAGGTGCCCAGGAGTTGTTTTTTAGTACTTAGAGTAAATTTAAAAAAATGTATTTCTTTTATTTGATTTTTATTTTTTATACAGGTGGCAGCGCTGGAGTGTGTTCTACTATAGAGAACACACTCACAGCTGTGCAGTGCAGGCATTCCCCTGTCAGATGAGAGCCAGCGGCTCTCACTGGCAGGGACTGGAGAAGGAAGAAGATGGGTGCCTGATTGAGGAGTGACAAGCGGTCTAACGGACCGCTGTCACTCCTCCAGCCTCCCCGATAACCGGCGCTGCCATTACAGGCATAGAGTGCCGGTTATCGGATGCTTAAGATGCCGGCGGCCATTTTGGATCTGCTCTGTCGGCGCTACGGAGAGAGGAGGAAGGGGGCTATACCAAGATTCCCCCCTCATACATAGGAGGGGGGCGTCGGGTATCTTTCGCTGCGGAGACCTCTGTCCTAGAGGTCTCCACTACTCTGCCACACTTACAAGAAGTTCCTTTTTTTCAAAGTGGATCCGCTGCAGAGACAGCATTACTGAAGGGGGGGAGCTAAAGCATAGAGTTCCCCCCTCCTTCCAGAGAGAGATGGTCTATCCCAGCCTTCTGGCGCCAAGAGAAGCCCGGGAAGAGTGAACAGAGCTGAGGGAGCAGGCACAGGATACTGCTGTTGGACTTCTCCCCTTTGTGGCCTATGGGCTAAGTATCTGCTTTATTTAAACACATAACTCGTTTTTCTGTGTAATAACTGGGCTAGTAAGGTTTACATTATAGTCTCCTACTTGCCTAAATATTATATTGTGTTTAACTATTACAAGTACAACTTTTATGATAAGATCAGTTGATTACTTGTTATTTCACTCTGTTCTCTCCATAGATTACTCTCTCTCTCTCTCTCTCTCTCTTTACTCAGCTAGATTAACAATTTAGTCTGTGTGCTTGGTGTGCCTTCCTCTATAAAATGACAGATAAGGGAAAGGGCCCTATAGCAAAATATTTCACATGTTCAAAATGTCATGTAAAATTACCTTGTGGGCAAAAGGACCCTTTGGCGCTCTGCTCTGGCTGCGAAGCATGGGCTCCCCCTGCGCAAACCCAGCAGATTTCAGCCCCACTGACGGAGGAACCGGCCTGGGTGGCCTCCCTGACACAGTCGGTTTCCTCACTAGTACAGATGGTTTTTCAATCTAACCAATTGCTATCTACTGTGGCTACTGGGAAGGGGATGCGGAATCAAAAAAGTCAGTTGAAACCATTCCTTTTTCAGCAGCAGGTTTGTTCGGTCCGGATTTAGATACCTTGATCTCCCAGGCAACGGGGGGCAAAAGCACTTCCTTGCCGGTATTGCCTAGCAGAAGCCGGAAACTTCGGGTCAGCTCCTTTCGTCAGCCCTTTCGGGGGACCTCCTTGTCTAGAGGACAGTCATTTAGAGGTAGACAGCCTGATGCTCGAAGCTCCTCTTCTAGGGGGAGATCCTCGTTTACGGCTAGGCGCCAGGCCTCCAAGAACCAGGAGAAGCCTGCGTCCTGACGACCACTCGGTTCTCCTGGAGGGGGCGCCAGTGGGGGGTCGTCTGTCTTTGTTTCAGGAACAGTGGGCAGCGTCCTCCCAAGACTCTTGGATTCGGGGCATTATATCAATGGGGTACAGGATAGACCTTCTGGGCCCCATACCTCATCGTTTCTTCGTAACCCCTCTACCCCGAGATCCAACAAGAAGACAGGCAATACAGGATTGTGTCGCCTCTCTTCTTTTGCAGAGAGTTATCTGCAGGGTCCCAGACTACCAAAAGGGACAGGGGTTTTATTCAAACCTGTTCCTTGTCAAGAAGCCGGACGGCTCCTTCCGACCCATCTTAAACCTAAAGGGCCTCAATGTACACTTAAGGGTCGACTGATTTCGGATGCAATCTCTGAGGTCGGTGATAAACGGTTTGGAGAAAGATCAATTTATGGCTTCCATAGACATAAAAGATGCATACCTCAACGTTCCCATTTGGAGCGACCATCAGTCCCTCCTCAGATTCACAGTGGGATCCTCCCATTATCCGTTTCGGGCCCTCCCCTTTGGCCTCTCCACTGCGCCGAGGGTTTTCACGAAGATCATGTCGGTGATGGCAGCGCGTCTTCACCTTCTAGGAGTTAAGGTCGTGCCTTATCTGGACGACCTGCTCATCAAATCCTCCTCAGAGAATTGCTTATGTTATCACTTGTCCCTCACCTTGGCGGTTCTCAAGGGCCACGGATGGCTGATCAACTTAAAGAAATCCCAGATCGTTCCGTGTCAACGCATGGTTTTCCTAGGCCTCATCATGGACACCAGCCAGCAAAAGGTGTTCCTGCCTGTCGAGAAGGTCGCTTCAATCCAAAGCATAACAGCCCAGGTCTTGTCTTCTCCCAGCCCCTCAATCCACTTGTGCATGCGGCTGCTGGGAAAGATGGTGGCCTCCTTCGAGACCTTTCCCTTTGGTCGAGCTCACTCTCGTTGTTTTCAGTGGGATCTGTTGACGAAATGGTCAGGATCCCACCTACGCCTAGATCTCCAGAGGATCTCTCTATCCCCGAGGACGAGAGAATCACTCCAGTGGTGGCTGATTCAGGATCACATGACAGTAGGCAGATCCTTCTCTCCGTGGTCATGGATCATAGCCACGACAGACGCCAGCCTGAAGGGTTGGGGGGCGGTAATCCTACTCCTCCGGCTTCAGGGCCTTTGGTCGGTTCAGGAATCGGCCCTATCTATAAACGTGCTGGAACTGAAGGCTATTCTTTTGGCCCTCAGGGGAGGCCAGGCCCTCCTCCAGGGCCACCCTGTCAGGGTTCAGTCCGACAATGCCACGGCTGTGGCATATATCAACAGACAGGGAGGAACCAGGAGTGCAGCTGCAATGAAGATTGCAGCTCAGATCTTGATTTGGGCAGAACAATATGTTCCAGCAATATCGGCAGTATTCATTCCAGGAATAAACAATTGGAAAGCCGACTATCTAAGTCGCAACCAGATGATGCCGGGGGAATGGTCACTCCATCCGAAAGTCTTTCAGTCTCTGGTTCAGAGGTGGGGTCTTCCGGACATAGATCTCATGGCCTCCAGACACAACAGAAAGGTTCACAGGTTTTGCGCAAGGGCAAGAGACCCCTTAGCAATGGCAGTGGATGTCATGACGATGTCATGGGAGTTCAGGATGGGATACCTGTTTCCTCCGATTCCCATGTTTCCTCGCGTTCTCAGACGAGTAAAGCAGGGCGGTCTGCCAGTAATTCTAATAGCTCCCTCATGGCCGCGCCGAGTCTGGTACACAGACTTAATCTCTATGGCGGAAGGACCGGGGTTCCGTCTTCCGTCTCGAGACGACCTTCTTCTGCAGGGTCCCTTCCGTCACCAGAATTTACCTCAACTCAGTTTAACGGCATGGCTGTTGAAGCCAGCCTCTGGAGGGCTAGAGGTTTTTCCTCCAGCGTGGTGAACACTATGATGCGAGCTAGGAAGCCAGTTTCAGCTCGCATCTATCACCGGATTTGGAGAGCCTACATTAGATGGTGTGAAAATAGGACATGCCACTCGTCCTCCTTTCGCCTCCCTCGCTTGTTAGCTTTCCTTCAGGATGGCCTGGAAGCAGGTCTTCGGTTAGGTTCCCTAAAAGTCCAGGTATTGGCACTTTCAGTATTTTTTCATATGAAATTAGCAGATTTGCCAGATATTAGGACTTTTCTCCAGGGAGTCTTGCATATTCAGCCTCCCTATGTTCCGCCTACAGCACCATGGGATCTCAACCTGGTACTGGATATGCTTAAGGGGCCCCCCTTTGAGCCTTTACGTGTGGCAGAATTAAAGTGGTTGACCTGGAAGGTCCTTTTTCTTTTGGCTATCGCATCTGCTCGAAGAGTTTCGGAATTAGGAGCTTTGTCTTGTCGGGAACCATATTTGGTTTTCCACGAGGACAGAGCGGTGTTAAGAACCCTCCCTTCTTTCGTTCCAAAAGTAGTTTCGGCTTTCCATCTTAACCAGGAAATTGTAGTTCCGTTTTTTTCATCTTCTTCCCAGTCGGATCATCAGTCTATGGAAAAGTTAGATGTGGTTAGGGCTCTCCGCATTTATGTCAAAAGAACTTCTCAGATTAGACGTACGGATTCCCTGTTTGTCCTTTATGATGCTAATAAGAGAGGCTGGCCAGCCTCAAAACAGTCCATCGCAAGATGGATTACGGCAACCATAAGCAAGCTTACATAAAGGCCAACCGTCTTGTGCCGGAGAGACTTACGGCCCATTCCACCAGATCGGTAGGGGCGTCGTGGGCAGCGAGAAATGGGGCTTCTGCAGACCAGCTTTGCAGGGCAGCCACCTGGTCCTCTGTCAACACCTTTACAAAATTCTACCAATTTAATGTATTTGCATCTGCGGATGCAAATTTCGCTCGTAATGCTTTACGAGCGGGATTTTCAGAGTAGTCCCACCCTTAGGGGGCTGCTTTAGAACGTCCCCATGGTAAGCAGTGTCCCCCAGACTGGATGAAAGAGAAAAGAGGATTTATGTACTTACGTTAAATCCGTTTCTCTGATTCCGTCTGGGGGACACTGCGATCCCTCCCTTCTGCTGTTCTGCTGTGTGCTCTTGTTTGACTGGCCTTTTCTCCTTGGGCTTTTTGATTAACTGAACAAGAGAGGGCAGGGGGATTGTAGAGGGGAGGGGTCTGTTGGCAGTACTAAAAGTTAACTAGTTAGGTGCCAACTCCCCAAGCTCCCTCCACAACCCATGGTAAGCAGTGTCCCCCAGACGGAATCAGAGAAACGGATTTAACGTAAGTACATAAATCCTCTTTTTTACCATCCGTGGAAGCATGGCTACCAGTGGAAAAAACTACTGCCAAGGAATAGACGTATCTACTGAGACAGCCAGAGGATCCCTTGCCTGCGGACAGAAGTGGTGGACCTTTGTGGTTCAACCGAGAAAGTCTATACCATCTTGCCCAGAACTGTCATGCAGAAATTCACAGAGGTCTGTTTTGCAGCCAACAGAGATCTCACCATCTTCTTTAAGGCCAGAATCTTGTCCGGAGGTAAGAACAGCCGTTGTTGTCGGGTATCGAATATGTTATCCGCTTAGATGGGATCAACTTGGACTATTTGAAGTTGAGAATTCAACCGTGGCATATGGATCACTACTTGGATATGAGACTGAAGTATCTCCGAAGACTGTGCCTTCAAAAGAAGATTGTCCAGGCAAGAGCTGATCATAATTCCCTTACACCTCAACAGAGCAGCCATGACCACCATGATATTCGTGAAGACCCATGGGGCTGTGGCCAGACCAAAGAGAAGAGCCTGAAATTGGAAGTGTTCCAACGGACTGCAAACCTGAGGAGGAACTGATGACCCTTCCAGATGGGAACATGCAGATAGGCATCCTTGATGTCTAGAGCAACCATGAACTCCCTCTGTTCCATGCCGTGAATCGCCGACCGCAAAGACTCCATCTTGAACATGGTGTACCCTGACCTGAGTGTTCAACGATTTCAGATTCAGAATGGGTCTGAACAAGCTGTCTGGTTTTGGCACAAAAAAAAGGTTGGAATAAAACTTTTTGTGAATCCAGCACTGGAATAACCACTCCGGAAGAAACAAGGGATTGGATCCCCTCTCGCAGAGTCAGTCGCTTTCGCGGTCACGTGGCCTGGCAGATCAATTTTGTACACCTGGTCCATAACTCCCCGTACCCAGGTATCTGTGGTAGACTGAAACCACCAATCCCTGAATAAGAGAAGACAGGCTCCCACCACTGGTTACTGTGGAAGTGCAAAATGCCCATTTCATGGACTGCTTGTCTGCAGGCTTAGCTGCTGGACGTCGAGCAGACCAGGCTTGACGCCCACGTTGCAAACCACCCCTCGGGCGGACGACTGACCTCTGAAAGATTGACCTGTGGAATATTGATCGTGAGACCTGCCTGAAGACCGAAAGGACTAGAACCTGGGCATTCTTTGTTTGGGAGCATTATCCGGAAGAAAAGTGCTCTTTCCTCCCGTTGCTTGACTTCTAGTGGAGTCAAGCTGAGGTTCAAACAAAACACCACCGGAAAACGGAATTGTCTCGAGCCTTTATAGACTTAACATCAGCCTCCCAGGACATAAGCCAGAGAGTCTGACGAGCCGAAACAGCAGAGGCAGATATTCGTGCCCATAGCGGTCCTGCGTCCAGGGCCGCCTCACCTAAAAATCCATAGCCCTTTGAATTTGCTTCACCAATGGAAGCAGTTCAGAGGATGGTCTCCCTGCCAACAAGCCTTGAGACAGCTGTTCTGACCAGCGTCCTACAGTCTTGTTGACCGACGCCAAGGCAAGCTGCAGAGAGGCACCTGTCTCCACGAAAATAGACTGAAAGATGGCCTCAACCTTACGGTCTGTACCATCCTTCAGACTGGCTGTGTTGGGAAGAGGAATAGTAGTAATTTTGGCCAACCTTGTAACTGGAGCATCCACATGTGGAGTCTCTTCACATTTTGCAGGAACCTCAGGAGGAAAAGGATAACGTGACTGCAGCCAATGAGACACCTGGAACTTCCAATCTGGGGAAGCCCAAGGCTCCGCCAACAAATCCTCCAATTGGAAAGAAGAGGGAAAAGACAAAGATTGCTTTGTCGTCCGTGTAAAAAGATAAGGCTCTGCAGGGACTGGGACAGCCGCCTCAGGAATGTCAAGTACCTGACGCACAGACTGTATAAATTTTTCCACACTCTGACAATCAGAATGAACCTCCACCACAGAAGGAGCGCCCATTTCGGAATCCATCCCTAATTCTCCCACCTCCTGGAAATAACAGTCTGAATCTGACTCATTTCCCTGAATGGGTGCTGTCAGTATTGGAAAGAGGCCGATCCCAGGCAGGCTTCACAGAGTCAGAACCAGAACCTGATGGTGCACACGGCATGCGATCATGAGGCTGACAGGCCGTTCACAAGACGTGCGCGCATGACTGTCCGAACGGTAACGTAACATTACATGCAACACGGGTGACCTTCAACATAGAAGTTACCCCACCCCTAACCGCATAGATTTTCCCCTATTTGACATGTTAACAGATGGAACAAAAAACACAGATCAAACAGTCAAATAAACAGTGAAAAACACAGAATATAAGACAAGCAGCACAGAAAGTGAGCCTACAATACAGCACAGCGACCCCACAGTCTAAAAGACAAAACCCTAGGAAAAACACCCCCAACCCGTTAACTTACAGGGCACAGTGTCTGCACACAAAGGAGTGACAGACCAAGGAGGAAGTGTATGAGAGGAAACATCCCCCCCCGGGCCCAGCACTGGATTGGCAGGACATCCCCCTCCACCAATCCACTGCCTAGCAGGGCTCGCCATCTCAGTGACCCTAGCCTGACCCAGTCCCCCAAGCATAACTTTTTTTTTTTAATTAACCCATTGACTGCATCTAGTAAGAGGCAACCTTGCTTAGGGGACCCATTGCGATTTATACTACCCCCCCCCCCCACCCATAAGCAGGTAAGTGTAGGGGTAGGTTTACCTGCTGCCATCCATCCTACACACAGTTTTGGCCATAGTTGCTTCTCTGCAGGCATGGAGGATAGACACAGCCTGTGGAGACTGGGCCCAGCTCCTAGAAGGGTAAAACAATATTGGGAGAGGGGGTCTGGCAGAGGAGGCACCTCCACGGTACCTTCGTTTGCCCCCTCCACAGCTGTCTGTGATGTGCGCTGTCAGCGGTGTGCGACGGCTGCGGTTTTGACAGCTCTCTGCGATCACATGACAGGATGCAGAAGCCTCCCATTATAAAATAAATGAAAATAAAGTAAAATAAAAGAATATATAACAGAATTTCGCTGCTGTGCAGCCCAAACACCGCCCCTTTGCTGGGCACTTAAATTAGACTGATTTAACAGGAAGTGGGGTATAGAGAGGGAGCAGCTAGGGCTTAGTTAACAGTTCTTAAAATGCCAGTTCGCCCTGTCCCTACTTTATACCCCAATGTCCCCTGTGTCCCCCAAAGGAGAATAGAGAAAGTGGGGAGACCAGTTAATCTAAGATAAGGTAGTTGAACTGGCTCACATGGCAACTGAATACCTCCCAACAGTTTAGGTCAGGCCTGGCCAACCTGTGGCTCTCCAGGTGTTGCAGTCGGCAGTCTATTTGCAGGCAGAGCATGCTGGGGTTTGTAGTTTCACAACACCTGGAGAGCCACAGGTTGGCCAGGATTGGTGTAGATTTAAATAGGGTTGTGACTTGTTGGAAAAGACAAACCACTTTGTGAGAAATAGAATTGACATATGGCACAGCAAGTGGTTTAGGTATATGGGATAGAATGTTGTGAAGTGTGACATTAAGAGGATAAGCTAGTAGTGGAACACAAGGAGCTTTTCTTCTAAGTATCATGCGCCTGTGGGGGGAGCGTAACTCATTTAGTTATGTCTGTGTCCTCCAGAGACTGGTAGAGAATGTATATCTTTTTTTTTTTTGAGTAAATTATACCTATTGCTTACACCCACCAGCTACACAAAGGGGAGGCTGCTAATTTGTGATCTGAACTTAATATTCATGACTCAGTGATGTCACTAGATCCTTGTTAATATATTTGCTGCCTTCTCGTGAATATTTATTCAGCATTCAAAAGGGTTGCCTCCGCGGGTGAAAGGTATCCTTCGAATCTCTTAGTCCCTTTATTCCACATGATAAAAAAGAATTTGAAATGTATTGGTGCATTATTGATTAAGAAAACATAAAGCTCATCACATCTGTGGGCTCTCTTCTCTCTTTGCTTGTTCTGATATCGAGTCTGTTGCTTTTCATCAGGAGCGGAATTGAACGCAACCAATGGCGATCTCCTGCCTGAGACTGAGAACAAGAGCTGCTACCTGGCCTCGGGCAGTAAAGATCAAACCATCCGTGTCTGGAGCTCCTCCACAGGCAAAGGTGGGAGCGCTGGGGGTTTGTTGTACTCTTGTTATACAAGCCAGGCATGCACAATGCTTCATGCTATTAATATTCATGTACAGAAGTTATTATTTGTAGTTGAATGCAGTTATATTGCAGTCTCACATGAATATATTCCATATACAGGGATAAAGTAAATGATGATAATATTAGCTGTATTCCAAAAGGTAAACATATACTTTAGAAAAGAGAAAAAGATATATATATATATAATATATATAAGATATATATATAACGAGTGACGTGGACACAGTAAAAGCTCCATTTTAGGACTAGTAAGATTTGGCCATAGGTAATTTTTAGGAGGTCCTCTCGAGTCAGCAGGTTCTGGCCAACACCAAAATCTTTACTGCTCCCCCTTCCCCCCTGAAATTTTTTTTTGTTGCCCTTTCTGTGACTATAGGTGCAATACTTTATTAGGGACACACTGGCTCCTAAATTCTACATAGTATTGTCCACTTGTGATTTGATGCATTCCGGCTTAACGTAAATGATTCTACATTGTATTTTTAGGCATTATGACCCTGAAGCTACCCTACCTGAAGCGGCGTGGAGGGGCCGCTGATCCAACAATGAAGGAACGTATATGGTTGACACTGCACTGGCCTCATGGCCGGCCAACTGAGTTATTGTCCAGCTGCTTTGGGTTAGTGTTAAAATTCTTTTGTAAAATATAAATATATAGATATAGATATATAATATTATTTTTTTTATATTTTTTTTTTAAGGTGTGTTTCTCTAGGGTACAATCATCTTATTGTTACCAGTCTTGCATGTCCAAGTTTGCCAATTAGATTATTTGTATGTTCACAGCAGCACAAATGATTTCAGGAAATGAGTGTACTAATCTTGTGGCAAGGCATGACCTGTCCATTTGTGTGAGGACAGGGCTGCATGTGACTTTCAGTATCATGACGTAAGGAGGTGAAGGGAAACAAGCCGGAAGCCACAGGCTACCAGCTCATGTAAGGAGCAGGATTTCCTAAGAGCACAGAGCAGCGATGTTGAGGCTACTGTCAAACTAATATGGGAAAATTAATTCGTACATCCAACTTGATTCACTTGTGGGCAGCACAGTGGCTCAGTGGTTAGCACTTCTGCCTCACATCGCTGTGGTCATGAGTTCAATTCCTGAGTTTGTGTGGGTTTCCTCCAGGAGCTCTGGTTTGCTCCCACACCCCAAAAACATACTGGGAGGTTAACTGGTGATGATGATGTGCTTACACACGACACACAATGTGCTTACTGATTCCAAAGGCTTATGAAGGTTTAATAAATAGCCCAGAAGCAAACTGTTTTCTTCACTATTAAATAAAGATAAAAAGTCTCTACTGTGCGGTACCATTGAGATGATATATTAAGTGATTGAAATCTGTGTGATTATTTTTTGCATTGTCTCTGCAGGGGGGAGGTGCTCCTGTGGGATCTAACCAGATCTGGGAAACAGAAATGGAGCCTCCTGGGCTCCTCGGAAGGACAGAACCACTCTCGGATTGTGTTTAACCTTTGTTCCCTTGTCACGGAGGAAGGGACGGAGTTGCTCCTGACTACGTCTATGGATCGGGATGTGAGTACTGGGCAGACACTAATATATAAAATATGAGCTAAAGAAGTGCATTGTACAGGTTATAAAGAATGTATCTTGTGGGATGATCTTCTTGTTTGGCTGATCGCACAATGCCAAATCAGCCACTCTTTAAAGGTCACATTAACGCAGTGATCAGACTGAACTACCGGATCCACCATGGCCCGTGTATTCATCATCATCATCATTTTATTTATATAGCGCCAACATATTCCGTAGCGCTTTACAATTAGGGACACACATGTAAACTAATACACAAACTAGGTAAAACAGACAAAGAGGTGAGAAATCCGCTGCTCCCAAGCGTATTCTGGTTTACTGATATTTGCACACACAGGCCAATTCTGTCATTGACCAAAAACATTTACTAGTATGTCCAATCAGTCCCTTCATACTCTGATAGGACAGGATGGTCATTCTACCTATACAGATAAACTGAGCAACCAATTTTCAACTGGTCTCACCAGCTTCAGATTTAGTGCTCCAGTCACTAAAGTGCCCATTGGCACAACCTGTACATTCCTAGAGGCATATTCAATTAGGGTTCTGATTCGCGGTAACGCGCGTTACCGCGAAAAGTGCGCGTTATTGCCGGTATTACGGGACCGCAATAACGCAGATTTTCGTACGCAACCCTATGGGCTGCGAACGAAAGTCCACGTTATTGCAGTAACGTGGATTAAGTTCGCAGCCCGTTCCGGCACGAACCGGAACCCTAATTAAATATGCCCCTTAGACTCCCAGCTGAGTAATACCAGTTACACTTTAAGGGGCATATTCAGTTAGCTTTCCGGTTCGCGGGATCGCGCCGGAACGGGCCGCGAAGTCAATCCACGGTACTGCAATAACGTGGATTTTCGTTCGCAGCCCATAGGGTTGCGTACGAAAATCTGTGTTAATGCGGTACCGTTTTAACGACAATACTGCGCAGGATTCGCGGTAACGCGCGTTACCGCGAACCGGAAAGCTAATTGAATATGCCCCTAAGATGGTTAATCAATAGACAAGCCTCTTCTGTCACACGTTGACACTGTTTTATACTGTACCTAACCATCTATACCTAGATATACATTTATTTGGTGTAAGTTCCATTTTCTATGTATAGGATGATGGTCTACAGTGCTGAAGTTACCTCTCTCGTGTCTAGTTGTCGGTGTAATGTATTTATGTTGTAATTGCTATGTGCAGGTGAAATGCTGGGACTTGGGCTCCCTGTCTTGCTGCTGGTCATTAAGTTCACTAGGTGGCTTTGTGTACAGCCTGGCCTTCTCTCCTGTGGCCGCCGGATGTCTGGCGGTCGGTGTGGGCGACAGCATGATCCGTGTGTGGAACACGCTCTCTGTCACAAATGCATATGACGTGAAGACACTGTGGCAGGGCATCAGGTCCAAAGTGACTGCGGTAAGGATGTCTTCAGCATGCTAAGAAGCAGGGGATGAAAACTGTCTGTGAATCCAAGTTTCTAAATGAAAATGTACAATATATGTTTCGGAATACATATATTTACTCCTAGAACCTGCCATGTTAGAAGACCAGTACATTAGAGTAAATGTTATTTTTTATAGAAGATGTCCATCCATATAGACTCCCCCCTCTCCCGGATATCAGAGCGGCAGGGGTCCCTAGCATTGAGTAGATACTTTCCCTCCCACTGGCCATCTAAGCACTAATTCTCCTGCCGATGGCAGGATGGAATTATAACTCCGCTCTTCTAACAGATCGTGGATTGTAATGTATCCTGCGCACTGATTGGTCGGTACGCTTGACACATTACAAGCCGCGATATGTCGTAAGAGCAGAATCTCAAAATACTTCTCCTGGGGATTCAACCATTGGACAGCCGCTGGTGGGAGGGGGAATGGGATGTCAGGAACGTATGCTGTTCTGGCATCTTAGGGGATAGGGGATGCACTTGTAAAGTTCCTCTTTGGAAAACCTCTTTTTTTTTTTTTTTTTTTTTAAACATTCACAAATATATAAACATTTAAGTGTTAAAATGGATTTGGTCTTGGTGGAGCATATTTCCTATGCATTCCTGTCTGTAAGGCTGTTGGCTACAGTAGAGCTCCCCATACAGCCCCATATTGAGGAAAGTATTTTGCATGTCCCTACTGTGGGGTTTTTGTTTCCCCCCTGTCTTTCCATTTTTAAATTGTAGGAAGAGATTCTTCCTCTCTTTCACTGGTGTTTTGCGATCTGTAGCTTTCCTGGCATCCTACCAAAGAGGGCTGCCTGGCGTTTGGAACTGATGACGGCAAAGTTGGGCTATATGATGTCTTTTCCAGCAAGTAAGTTACACAGGCAGATGTATGTATGATCTGTACTATTATAGTCCCATAACTGTGTCCGCCACAAGTCATGATACCATCATATAGCATGACGTATGTGGAAGGATGAGCTAGACTGCTGATCTCTGTACAGACCACTAGGTCATTTTGTCTCTATGTAACGTCATGCTATCTTTAAAAGATTTTCCTATGGGTACCTATAAGGGTTGTAACAATATGAGATTGCAAGAAAATAAGACTCAAAACTCATCTTGAGCTATTCCTCAATGGTTCATTGCACACTTTAGGGGAAATACATAGATAAGCATTAAGGCAGTATGCATTATATTCCCTGTTCACTATTAATTCACCATCGCCATCTGCTTCACGATTAGTTTCACGCCATGCATTTCATGGTGAACAGAAGACATAGGATACAGACAGTAACACCCATGTTAACAAGCTCTGAATAGTACTGTCCAACAGGGGCAAATAGAAAAAACAAACCATTCTTCCACTGGTCATAGATTAAACACTTGTATTGATATGTGAGCTGATTTAGGATAAGCATAGACCTACACTGTGTTACTGGTATTTATATATTTGTTTGTTAGAGGTATTGTATGCCTATGTGCAGTGTGTCCTTTTGTTTGAATTTCATTAATTACTGAGCCTACTTTTTGGTGAGAAATAAGGTTGTATGATGCCAGAAATCAGAGGGTCCGTGTTGCGTTCATCTAGTGACCTATTTGTTTTGTTTCCATCTGCAGACCCCCTCAGACTTCAAGCACCTACCATAAAAAGACTGTATATTCTATGTGCTGGGGCCCTCCGCTGCCTCCATTCTCATTTGGTGAGATTGTAGTGTTACTGATGTGTGTTCCGAGGTGATTCTGTGCCTATATACAGTATATGTAATGTATATGTAGCTTAGACTTTCTTTTAAGTCCCCTATACACATGATCTTTGTCATGGGACTCGTCATTTAGTTTATTATAATAAGCCTTTATTATGAAATTGCACCAATATTGCATAACTATAAAACTTAATAAAAATCTTTATTATAAAAAAAAATTTGCACTAATATGATTAAAAAAAAAAAAGGGAGACCCCATTTACTTTTTGAGGGACTGGTCATAATGAGGGCTTGTCTAAAAATGGAGAAGTTAAGTTCCCAACATGAGTGCTTGGCAGACTGCTTAATGACCGCAGTTTTCCAATTTGGCCACGCACGTGGATTATCAAATTGGGCAAATCCAGCAGTACCAAAAAATACTTCTTCCGGTGAATAGTATTTCTTGATGGCCAATGATTGAATGCTCGCTATAAGTTACGGCACATTTGTGCTATTAAATATTTATATGTGAAAGACAAGGTTGTCAGCTTCACAGATCTTAGTTACACAGCAGAATGTTTTTTGTAGCTACATAGATCTTAGAAGTGACTCCTTTCCACCACTGATGACTGATCTTGATCTTAAAGCCAATAACCCTGTACCAAGCTATACAATGAAAAAATAAGACATCAGAACTTAATACAATAATATTGTTAAGTAAGTTCATTATAGATGCCCTACTCTGTCGGTAAAACTGCTTTTTAGACAAAGAACTGTTTCTGCTAAAGGTTCCCTTGCTCCCTCTGAAATTTTAGACAGCTGTAAATGTTGACTCAGTGGTTAGCACTTCTGCCTCACAGCGCTGGGGTCGTGAGTTCGATTCCCATATAGGGCCCTATCTGTGTGGAGTTTGTAAGTTCTCCCGGTGCTTGCATGCGTTTACTCTGGGAGCTCCGGTTTCCTCCCACACTCCAAAAACATACTGGTTGGTTAATTTACTGCTGACAAAAGTAACCTGTGTGTGTGTGTGTGTGTGTGTGTGTGTGTGTGTGTGTTAGGGGATTTAGACTGTATGCGCCAATGGAGCAGGGACTTATGTGAACGACAAATATTCTCTATTCAGCGCTGCAGAATTGGTGGTGCTATATAAATAAATGGATGATGAGTTATATATAAATTTTATTCAACTTCCCTTTTGTCAATGATTTACAGTTGCCCACGCTACCCCCAGAGAAGTCCTGCAGGGGGAATCTTGTTCCCTCATAAAGGTAAAGCTTACCTGCTTCTAGTCAACAGAATAGCAAAGGAGCAGCTAGGACCATGATCACAATGCTGCAGGATTACTGTGATTACAATAACAGAGGAATGTGTGGCTGTTCTCCATCAGCGTGTCCTGCAGTATGGTGGGCATGCCCCTTCCCGCCTTCCTTTGGCTTAAAGGACTACTACACTTCAAAATTGAAATGTTCAGATATGAGCCACTGCGACTTGTTAAAAACTAAAGTATTACTTTCCCACTCCGTTACGGACAGCTGCAACTTCAGTGTCCATATGGGACTTGATGCAAGTCAGAAAGCTAAGAATCCAGTCATTTGAGTGGCTGTGACATCAATAGCCCCACCCCTGATGAATCAACCAATCAACACAGTGCATTTGTACAAAGCAAGCCTGTGAGTCCCTGTCTGGTTAGAACCACACCCCTCCCTATAATAGCATTTTGCTGCAGATGGAGTGAAAGAAATAAACTGACATCATTCATCCAATTACAGTATTATTATTTATTATCCTTTATAGCACACCAACTTACTAAACTGTGCCTTGTAGAAATCCATTCACATCATGTAACTATCCCCTAACTCTTGTGTGTTACTCCCAGGTCCAGAAGGGGAGCGGGCCCCATTCTCCCTGTATAGTTGTGGTGGGGAGGGGATAATCTACCAGCACAACGTCTGGAGACTGACTGCAGAAGCACAGGATATTAACAAGCTCATCCGGGATACAAATGACATTAAAGTAAGTCTGGTTCTGTATATACCTTTTTAGTTTTATATAATTAAACATCCTCATGGGTTCATAGACATCAGCATGTCAGCAGGCTTTTTGATACTATTTTGTATTATGGAGTCAGATGGACACTTATGGGAGCATATGGAGTACTTTATCAATACAGATCTGTACATCAAAACCCCAAAGAGGGACCATTTGGAAAGTGGAACAGGAATACCCTGGTGAATTAATAAGCTGCATTCTCATGGAGCTTGGTCCAGGGCAGTAATGGCTGCCTCCACTGTGACAGATAATCTTTTAAATGAACAGCACTGTTTGACAGTTAATTATTTTGAAAACTGCAAATGTTTCACTTGGCTTTTCTTGCTAAGTATATCCTGGGGATGCTGCTTATTGAAGTCTGTAGACAACATTTTAAATGTTCGTTAACCTAATTCTTTTTTACATTTATTTAAATGCACCTTTCCCAAAGTGTATGGTTTAATTGAAAACAAAGTTGTCACTTTAGGAACCATTGAACTTTATTTGTCACCTGCTATTTAGCGCATTTAGGAGTAGTATAACTGACTGAGATTCAGTGGCTGATCCAGGTGGGGGAGAGATTGGGCAATTTTTCACCCTAGCAGGGGCTTTCTGCCTGAGGCCACACAGCGCGTGCAGGTCCGTGCCGGCAAACGGAGATCAGAGTGGCCGGGCAGCATACACTCTGCTTGTCTAATGACACGGACCTGCACATAGTGCTAAACCCCCTCCCCCAAATAAAAATAAAGATTAACCCCTGCTGAGATTTCTATATTCCTGTCTGTGGCGTCTGAGCAGGTTCCTCTCGCAGGCAGGAATGGAAGGGCAGTTCAGTTCGATCTGTGCCTTTTATTATCTAGTTATTAATGTAATACAATTTGCATTATTGTAATTGTGGGTTGTTTATATGGCTTCTCTGTTTCCTGGCTTTCCCAGGACAATCCTTTTTGTTTTCCCATCATTTAATCTTCTGATGTGAGTCCTCTGTACAGCGCTGTGGAATTAGTAGTGCTATATTAATAGCTGATGATGAGCTAAAATGACAGGACAAGTTGGAACAGGATGCTATAACAGGTCCTTCTTTCTGCAGTAGGGTGAGACAGGCACTGGGTTATTTTTCACCCACTGCATAGGAGGGGACTCCTCCTTCCCCACTACCCTCTGTTTCCCCCCTTGTCCAGAGTCCTGTACAGGGCCTTGTGCGGCTTTATTTCTCTTTCATCCTATCTGGGGGACACTGCTACCATGGGGTTGTGAGAGTGGTGGTGGAGTTGGCACGTAACAGGTTAACTTTGTTAATGTATCAAAGCTGACAAACTCCTCTCTGCAACCCCTGTAGCTCCTCAGTTTAGATTAAGTGCCCAAGGGAGATGGGCTTACTTTTTTACTAGCAGAGATTTTACTTTACTTTTTTTATTCTTTTAAAAAATATTTTTTTTTCTACATCTTATCACAGGAGTGTGCTCTAGAGAGAGACTCCTATTAATGCAGCCGCACCACAGCTGTCTTTTTGTGAGAACCGAAGGCACTGACCGCGCCTGCAGTGTTTCAGTGCTGACAGGGCCTTGAGAAGCCGCTGTCACAGTAGCAGCTTCCGGACATACCGGGACTGCCATCAGAAGCAGAGAGCGCCGGTAATCGGAGCGATGGTGGGCACCATCTTGCTGAGACATACCAAGTTACTCCTTCAGAGAAAAGAAAAGCTGTGAAGTGGGAAGCAAGTCCACACAGGCCCAGATTAATGCACCACCACTACCAGAGCAACCGGAATCTCTGGCGCAATTGGTTGCCACACTGGTATAGCTGTTTACTCAGCCTGCAGAGCTACAGCGGTTTCTGCAATTATTCCCTCCTCTTTCGTTGTTGCCCCCCCCCCCCTTCCCATGGCAGTCAGGATACCAGTGATCATTGAGCCAGCAGAATTGGTACCGGCTGGTCCATCATCCTATCTCGCTAACCCAGGCAATCCTTCGGGAGAACCGGCTTGGTCCTCCTTCCCGGTCAGAGGCCTAGATCAGTTAAGCAGGTCATTGACCTGGAAGAATCACCTAGATATCGGGGCATTGACATTGTGGTATTGGCAGTGCGTCAAGCCCTGGACCTCATACATTTGAACAAATTATTCAAATTGGGGTCTTTTCAAGAAAATGAGAAGACACGCTACCAGATATCAAGGTATTGGCGACCTGCAAGTAGCAGTTCGTTAGACTTTAGCTATCCTGGATCTAGAAGAGACTAGAACATCAGGTCAGAGTCTCTTCAAAAAAGCTAGAAAACGTGCGATCTGCTTTCCTCCATCAGTGGAACTGAAGGAAACCGTGGAAGCATCCTGGAAACAGCCAGAGAGGAAATTTACAGTTCTGTGAAGGTATCTGGTTTTATATCCATCACATTAGGAGGATATCAACCGTTGGCAGCAGGTTCCAAGGGTTGAATCACTGGCGCTTAGCACGACACATCACACTCCCTATCCCAGGGATAGCACACCCTCTAGGATAATACTGACCGCAAAATAGAGGGTTTTTTATAGTCTATCTACACTGCGGCAGGTAAGTCCATTGAGACCTATGTTTACATCGGCTTGGGATCCCAGGGCTATGGGAACATGGTCTGACCAATTAGCAGTGGGTCTGCAAAATTCAGAATTGCTTCCCCTTGCCCTGCATCTCAAGGAGGCTTCGGGATACTTATATGTGACCACCCATAATGCAGCCTCCAATTCTTCATCCATTTCTGCACCGCATCGGCCAGGAGATCCTTATGGCTCAGGTCCTGGGATGCAGACATGGAATCAAAATAGTCTTTTGAATCACTTCCTTATTCAGGGGGAGTGTTATTCGGACCTGAACTGGACAGTATAATTTGCCACTCCACAGGAGGCAAAAGCAGCTTCCTCCCAGTAAATATTTCAAAACCTAGGGCACCGAGATTTGCTTCATTTCGGCAGTCCTTTCATGGCGACTCCGCTGGCCGGGGCCAGATACATAGACCGAGAACTTCGGCCTCTTGAGGACAATGGTATAGAGGTAGGCCTCCCTCCTCCATGAAATGTCCATCTCCTAAGCTTTTAGAAAAGCAGTCAGTTTGACGGTCTCCCTCCCCTCCTCGCGACTGTGGGAGTGGGTGGACGTCTGCTGCTATTCAGAGATCAGTGGGCAGTGTCCTCAGAAGACCGTTGAATTCGGGGACTCCTAACGAGAGGATACATGATAGATCTATCGGGCCCGGCTCCTCGTTGGTTCTTCACAACCAGGTTACCCCACGACCCTCAAAAGAAAGAGATGATGCTTGCAAGTGTTGCCTCTCTTCTTCCTGCCAAAGGGTCATCGGCCAAGTTCCGGAACACCATAAAAGGACAGGGGTTCTACTCCAATCTCTGTTTGGTCCCAAAGCCGGACGGCTTGTCTGGCCTGTGATAAACCTAAAGCAATAAAACTGGCTCCTACAGGCGGTCAGGTTTCGAGTGGAATCCCTCAGGTCAGACATCAATGGACTGGAAACAGATCAATTAATGGCGTCTATAGACATTAATGATATTTTCCTTCACATTCCTAACTGGAAGGCTCATCAGGCTCTTTTCAGATTTACAGTGGTACCGTCTTATTGCCAATTCCGAGCTCTCCCATTTGGCCTTTCGACAGCACCAAGGGTGTTTACAAAAATAATGGCAGCCTGTCTTCATTCCAGAGGAGTGCAAATAGTGCCCTATCTGGACGTCTGCTCATAAAAGTCTCCTCAGCTCTCCAGCTGAATCAGCAAAAGGTCCTCACTATCAGGACCCTGAAGACGCACGGATGGCTCATAAATCGAAGTTAAAATTGATTCCATGCCAGAAAATGACCTTTCTGGGATTATTTATGGGCACCAACAAACAAAAGGTTTTCCTTCCGGAGGACAAATCTCAATCTCTGAAGAACCGGATGTCGTGGGCTATGACCTGCCACAGACCGTCAGTCCACTTGTGCATGCGTCTATTAGGAAAGATGGTATTGACTTTCAAGACCATTCCTTATGCTCGGCTCGGCTGCACTCGCTTGGCTTACAATGGAATCTCTTGAGGAAGTGGTCAGGATCCCATCTGAAATTGGAGAGACCGCTGTTACAATTGTCACCAGAGGCAAAGACTTCACTCAAATGGTGACCAGTCCAGGACAATCTGACAGTGGGGAGGTCCTTTACCCCATGGTCCTGGAGCTTAGTAACCACAGACGCCAGCCTGACAGGATGGGGGGCTGTGGTACTTCAGTTACGGCTCCAGGATCTCTGGACCATTTGGGGTGCTTCGCTCCCCTTTAACATTCTGGAGCTAAAAGCCATGCTAATGGCCTTAGAGAGCGCCCAGGCGATACTTCACCGACACCCAGTCCGACAGTGCAACAGCATTGTCTTATGTCAACAGACGAGGGCACCAGGAGCGTGGGGAGCAATGACGGTGGCTGCTCAGATATTTACCTGGGCAGAGAATCACGTCTCTGCTATATAAGTAATCTTTATCCCAGGAATCCATAGCTGAAAAGCAGACTTTCTCACCCGGCATGCGATATTCCTGGGAGAATGCTCGCTCCATCTGGAGGTCTTTCAGTCTCTGGTCCTACAATGAGGCATTCCGGACTTGGATCTAATGGCATCGCGTCACAACAGGAAGGTGCCTCAGTTTTGCTTTCGAGAAAGAGACCTTTTGGCAGTGGCCATCGATGTAATGACGATGCCATGGAACTTCAGGTTGAATATCTGTTCCTCCCATTCCTATAATTCCCAGGGTTCGACGAGTGAAGCAAGGGGGAAGCCCAGTCTTTCTAGTGGCTCCAGCTTGGCCAGGGTCAGTGTAGTATGCAGAAGTTCTGGGGCTAGCGGTAGGTCAGGGGTGAAATGACCTTCTTCAGCTAAGACCATTCCATTCACACATCAGGAGTTGCCACGGCTCAATTTAACGGATGTGGAGGTCCAGAGGGTTTTCTCTGAGTAGTGAACAACCTCCTGCGGGCTAGAAAGCCAGTTTCGGCATGTATTTACCACAGCATCTGCCACACGGCTGCCTTTCGTATTCCACGGGTTCTGGCTTTTCTCCAGAATGGCTTGGAGACGGACCTTCGTCTAGGCTCTTTGAAAGTACATATATCGGCCCTTTTGGTGTATTTTCACCTGCGCCTGACAGACATGCCGGATGTCAGGACCTTCTTGCAAGGAGTCCTACATATCCAGCCTCCTTATGTTCCCTCAAAGGCTCCCTGGTATCTTATTCTAGTGCTAAATACACTAAGGGGGGGCGTGGCCTGGTGGAGCATGGAGTAGGCTGTGTGCATCGGAGCTCCCCAGCCTAAATATCTGGAGCAGATATCCTAGTGTGGGAAAAAAGGCACTAAACTTACCTGGTTCTGTGGCGGAACTTCTCCTGTTTCCTCCGGTCCAAGTTTGGGCTGTGTCGGCAGGTCGCGGAGACTGTGGTTGGCGCTGGTTTCCGGAGCTGTGCTGGAGCAGAATTCACGCGGTGAGGGAGGAAGGGGCTCTCTGTCTCCGGTGGTGTCTGGATCTTCTGGTCTGAGCTAATCGGGTGTCTTTTTGGTCGGTGAGGAGACTGCTCGGGGGTGAAGAGAAGGTGGCTGATTGCTGGAGTGTGGTGTTCCCGCCGGGGAGGGAGACGCGGCGCCATCTTGGTTATAACGGTTGGTGAAATAAGGCCTGACATACAGTCTAACAGCACTGGAGGGGCAGCTGACATAATATTAACCCCTATCTGCAACGGTGAGAATCCTGTTTCTGGAGCAGTAAGGGGAATATACTCTCAAGGCCCTTTCTCCCTGTCATTTCTCTGTGTATGGAAAATACTTTGTGCTGCTGTTGTTACCTGGTGGCACTTTCTCCTTGTCATCTCTCTGAGTGGGTACTTTGGCTGGACTGTGTGCAGTAGTTGGTTCTTCATTGGTCAAATTCTGGTTATAATACCAGTTGCTGCTGGATGCTCTGCTGTGGCCCCCTTTTATATCTAAAGCTTCATATATAACATCCAGGGGTGCACCGGTCAACACCTCTCAATAGAAGGGACCAGTATGGGTAAACATTCTGCGAACACCACTGCCGCGGGCAGATTGGAGAAATATGCCCGTTCTAATCCTGCCACGGCCTCGGGAGGAGCTGCTGCGTCTGAACTGCAGGCACCTCAGTCTTCCAAAGATACGGATTCACCTGCTGATTCTACTCTTCAGGAGGTCCTGAAAGCTATCACTGCTTCTGAAAAGAAGGTAATGGATAAAATTGGAGAGGTGCAGGTTGACCTATCGTTGATGCGGCAGGATTTTCAGAGGATTCGTGAGCGTGTGTCGGAGACAGAGGCCCGCATCTCCATACTAGAGGATACTACAGTTCCCTTGCCACAGAAAGTTGCTGGTTTGGAAGCTCAGATGGTGTCTGTTAAACAAAAAATGTCAGACATGGAGGGTCGCCTCAGACGCAGCAATGTTCGGCTGGTGGGTCTCCCTGAAAAGGCAGAGGGTGATGCTCCGGAGACGTTCTTGGAGAATTGGATGATCCAGACATTCGGCAAAGAGGAGTTCACGGCCCAGTTTGCGGTGGAGAGGGCGCATCGGATTCCGACTCGGAGGCCGCCTCCTGGTGCGCAGCCACGCACATTCATTGCTAAAATTCTACACTATAAAGATCGGGATGCTATTCTGCACCTGGCTCGGACCAAGGGCCCCTTAATATATCAAAACCAAAGAGTGGCTGTATTTCCTGACTTCTCGGTGGATGTACAAAAGAGCAGAGCTCAGTTTATACAGGTGAAGCGTCGTCTTTGTGAGATGCAGTTGCCGTATGCTATGCTTTTCCCGGCCAGATTACGTGTGGTTGCAGATGGAACTACCCTTTTCTTTGGATCGCCTTCAGAGGCGACTCACTGGCTGAATAGGAGAGCTCCTAGAGGTCCTCGTCCGGACTGAAGATGCTTCTGGTGACGTATCGACCTCTTGGACTGAAATGATGCTATTAAAATTCGAATGCCTCTGATAGTTATAATGTTTGAGAGATAAGCTCTGTTGATGTATATCATTTTGATTTATGTCTAGACATACTGAAATACTTTGATTAATATAGAAGTTACTGAATGTTTACGAAGGTGTCAATTATAAGGTGATATTTCTGGGGAAAAAAGCTTTGGATCTTATATTTGGTGCTAGTGGATCGGGTGGATGTGGGGTACTGGAGGAGTAGTAGGGTAAAGTTATGGGCTGGGGGGCTTCCCTTGCTTAAAGGGTCGCAATCTCCCTCTCCTTTTTATCAGTGTATGCTGGTGTTTCCATAAATACGTGGAGATAACTGTGTGCGTTGTTTGAGGAGATTTGGGATAGGGGTAATGGGATCCAGGTATGTCTAAGTTGGGGGTGGATGTACGGGGAGGGGGGTTGTTGGGATAGGGTAGGGAGGGGGAGGTTTGTTACAGTTCAATGCAGTGTCAGGTGTGATATTTTTTTTTTTTTTTCTCTATGCAAATACTTTCAGATGTTGAGATTGACTATTTTGGTATATACTAATGTGGTTCACTGGTGGCTGGGTGTCTGCCTGGGCTGGAGGGGGTTGATTTCTACGGGGACATGTCTTATATGTATACCCTGGTGTGATGGCGACTGGGAAGATGAATAGGGGCTCTATTAAAATCCTGACTTGGAATTTTCGTGGCCTAAATGATAAAATTAGACGGTCTTTGGTCATATCCCAATTAAAAAAAAAAAAGTATGAGGCGGATGTTATATGTCTAACTGAAACTCATCTAGTGGGAGGTAAAGTGTTGGCCCTATGTATACTTGGTTTGGGCTTGAACAAAACATCTGTAGGCTTATTAGACTGCTCACTAATACGTTTCTCATGTTGGTAAAAGTGGTCATAGCTAGGGAGTGGATGGCACCGGAAGGCCCGACTATGAGTAGCTGGATTTACCTTGTTAAAGATACAGTCGGCCATGAAAGTTTCATGTACACCAATAGAAACCTAGTGGATAAATATAAAGAATATGATACAGGTGGAGAATATCCCCCATGTGTTACTGAAGGATCGAGGGAGGTGGAGCTCTCTTAATGCTCGGGGCAGACATTCAGCCACATCCTTTGTTATTAAGGTCAACAATTGTATTTTGTATTGGTACTACTGTGTTATTATTTTATTGTATCTTGAAATTTTGGATGATGTGTATACCCTGATTTGAAAATCTGAATACAGATGCATTTTGAATCTACTGTGTATGAATATTTGACACGGCTTGTATCACTGTGTGGGCTGTAGCTATTGTTTTAGCCTAATGTTTTGGGGGGTTTTTTTGTGTTAAAAAAAAGAAAAAAAGCGCAATCAAATTTTACCTGATTTAAAAAAAAAAATACACTTCAAGGGCCTCCGTTCGAAAAGCAGAATTAAGGTTTTTGACTGAGCTCTCCCATGTCTGAACCATATCTTATCTTTCACGATGATAGGGCGGTTCTCAGATCAGTTCCGGCTTTCCTACCAAAGGTGGTGTCCAGCTTTCATGTGAACCAAGAAATAGTGGTTCTGGTATTTAACGTGGCCCACAGTCCCCAGGGACAGGTTCCATGGAGTCTTGGAATGTGTTAAGGGCTCTAAGAATTTATGTCAGGAGGACATCAAAGATTCGCTACACGGATTCTTTATTTGTTTTGTTTGACTCCTCTAAACAAGGATGGCCAGCCTCTAAGCAATCCATGGCTAGGTGGCTAACTTCTACTATTAAGCAGGCTTATGTCAGACCTGTGGCAGATCGTATTGTAGCCCATTCTACCCATTCAGTGGGGGCGTCCTGGGCTGCACGAAATGGGACCTCAACTGACCAGTTGTGCAGAGCAGCCATGTGGTCCTCGGTCCATACTTTTACTAAATGCTATTAATTTAACTTATTTCGTCATCAGACGCTCCGTTTGGCAGTAGTGCTCTACGTGCCGGACTGTCATGGCGGTCCCTCCCTTAAGGGGGCTTCTTTAGAGCATTCCCATGGTAGCTGTGTCCCCCAGATAGGATGAAAGAGAAAAGAGGATTTTTATACTTACGATAAATCCGTTTCTCTGATTCCATCTAGGGGACACTGCGTTCTCTCCCTTCTGCTCTTCTGCTGTGTGGTCTCTTTTTGGTTGACTCCCCTTACTTGGGGCTTTATAACTAAACTGAGGAACTACAGGGGTTGCAGAGGGGGAGGGGTTTGTCAGCTTAGATACATTAACAAAGTTAACCTGTTAAGTGCCAACTCCACCTGCACTCTCACAACCCCATGGTAGCAGTGTCCCCCAGATGGAATCAGAGAAACGGATTTATCGTAAGTATAAAAATCCTCTTTTTACTTTATGCTCATTAACATTGAGGAACAGCCTCTCTTGAGTGAGACGGGGCCCCCGTCCACCCGCTTACCTTATTTGGGACCTAATGGGAGATGTATGGGTGGATTTTATGGCCAGGTCATGTGGGTGTCCCAGTTGTTCTCTTTATTATTATAGGAGCCGTAGGTTTGATGGTTTTTTGTTGTGTTTCATCAGCACAAAGTGCCGACGCACACAGAGATGAGTTGGAAACCTGACTGGCAACATTTGGCTGTTGGCAACGAAGATGGGTATGTGATCTGTGCCTATATTAGGAATTTCTATATCAAAAATAGCTAATAACGATATTTAAAAAAAATAGGGGTTAGAGCAGAAGAAACAATTGTTTGGTATTCACAGGACATTGCAAAGAGACTTTCGGAGCAAAAAATGGTTAATGGTTTTTGTTACATTGTTTTTGAAGAGAACTTGTGCTCTCAGGCTGCTAATCACTCCATGGCATTGCCTAAAATTTCACCATTATAAAGTAATCCGGCAGTCGTGCTGAAAATTCTCAGGTTGTGTCATTTGTCTGCTTTGTGGTTTCTGCTGTGCATAGATTATATAAATACAGATAATGTCCTCCGTCTGCAGCACCTTGAGAGGGTCTCTAGAAGCCTCATCGGCTCCATAACATAACAAATGCAGCGTGATAACTTTTATATGACAATGTATTATTTATAAAAAAAAAAAAAAATGCATCGCACAGTATATGTCTGCCATTAGTTTCATGCATAGGTCATTAATTTAGCCCTATATGTGATATGGATTTCTGCTTATTAACGTGTACGAGTTTTCTGTTTGTAATGTGCACGTCATGTGTTGTTGAACTAACAATCATATCAATTACACCATGTCTGTTGAAGAAGCGGATGCTAGAAGTTACCTTTGCCTCCCTTTTAGCCCTTTCTTTGGTTATTTTCCCCTTTATGTCACCCCTGCAGCTAACACTTATCTCCCCCCCCCCCCCCCCTCCCGTTCTGCTAACACAGGAGCATTGAAATCTTTCGGGCTCCAAATCTTCAGCTGATCTGCACTATCCAGCAACATCATAAACTGGTGAATGCGCTTCGTTGGCACCACGGTCACAGTGAGGACCCAAAGCTCGGCTTCCTTCTCGCGTCCGGATCCAACAATGCGGTCATCTACGTGCACAACCTGAAGGGGGCGCTAGGTGAGAGTCTGCTTGTTTGGTGTCCGATGCTGTGCAGTATTCCTAACCAGGTGTATTCTGCCTTGACAGAATCTGTTGCCCATTCCTTTATACAGCTCTATAAAAATCATTTACATCACATAAGAGGGTGGAGCCTGTTTATTGATGACAGACATCAGAAGCCATCAGTGCGCAATGCAATTCGGTTACATACTTCTTACTGAAGACAGTATTGTTTCAAATGCAGTTCTCTGGGGGATATTCTATATCTGTGGAGGAATCTGAAATGGTTCTGATGGTTCTGAAATATGTCATCGATGGAAGAACTGTACATATTCCACTACATTGTTGTAATTTTGTTCTTCTACTTTGCACCTCTGTGCCCAGGTTGTCAGACAGTTTCAGCTATCCCCTGGAGCATGGCATTGTAGGGGGGGCTTTCTGCATCCTGTTAGTCCTCCCGCTCCCCTTACGGGATACCTCTCCACCCCCCCCCCCCCCCCCCCCAAGGGGACCCATTGCTGCCTAGGACAGTCCTAGAGATAAGCCAAAGTCGACTTTACTCCTTAAGCTGGGTACACACTACACCGTTTTCGTCCAATAATCGGCTCAATCAGCTGACAAACGACCGCTCGTTCAAAAGTCAGGTCAGTGTGTGTAGTGACACAATGGTCCAAAGTCTGCCCAAATGGACGATTATCGCTTCATTTGGTTGGTCGTACCGTTTAATATTTTCGTTCCAATCTCGTTTCCGCTGTGTAGTGTGTATAAACTTCCCACCGATCCACAACAGTGAGTACGAAATTACAGTCATTGCTCACAACAACATAGCTGTAAAAAGTCGCTAACGGGACAGCTTCTCTTCCCTTTATCATCTAAAACAAGGCTAGTGTGTATGCAGTCCATGGACCGAGCGATCAGAACATCGATTGCGTGTAAAATCGCTCGGCATAAAAAGTTGGTGGAAAATTCTGTAGTGTGTACCCAGCTTTACAGAATGTCCCTCAGAATATTCAGTTTGATCCTTGATTTGTTTATGGCTTTAACATCAAAGACATGCGTAACAGGATCGGAGAACAAAAGTATTCTTTCACATGCCAAAAAAAAAAGTTGGATGCTGCAATCCAATTCGGTCTACCTGCCCGGTCTTACAGGACATGGCCAGCTTCAGTAGACACCAACACGGAGGGGAATTTCTTACATCTTTCCAGGATCGTGTGTCTGAGTGAAAACACTTTTCCATTTATGTTCTGTGAAAAGATGAGAAATGTATCTCTGTATTTACAAGTGTTATCGTCTTGTATCACTGCAGAAAGCTCCACCGATGCCCCCGTCACCCTCACAGACCCTTTCCGTACTCTGTCTGGACACACTGGAAAGATCACTAGTCTCTCGTGGAGCCCTCACCATGACGCCAAACTGGTATCAGCCAGCTATGATGGCACCTCTCAGGTAAGAGGAACAACACGGGGACTGATTATTAATATTTGGAGGATGAGTGTTTATGCCTAACAATTTCATTTTATTTTTTGTTTGTATACATAAGACTATTTTGGTAGGTGGCTCCTAATTAAAGCTGCTTTATTAGCCTTTCATAAGCATATATGCTAAATTAGTAATAGTGTTGATTCACTCCCCTACATCCAACACTTCCTACTCCATTGTTTTATGTTCTGTTTTAGTAGAAATCCATTTAAAGGACCACTAAGCCTAAAATACAGGATGTCTTATAGGAAAGAGCTTATTAATAGGAGTCACAAATATATACTGAAGAAGTTTCCATACCTTGACAGAACATGAAGTTTCATTGTATTTGCTTTTCTTGTGCTCTCTCTCTTCAGCCATTTCAAAATAAGAGGCTGACTACAGTGTGTTAATTTTTGTTGGTGACCAGGCGTTTGCTGTGCATAGGGAAAATATCATCCTCCGCACACCTTTTATCCAACGTGTGCTCATTCTGATAAATTCTCGCAACTTATATTGAGTGTTATCAGTAGTTTTTCTACCGTGTTTAGTGGTTCTTTCTAAAACAACAAATATTCTTCTATCACGTTCATGGTCATACATTATTCATGACAACAGATGGGAAAGGCTTCGCTCTACCAGAGACCCTGGCACTTTGAGGACATAGCTTGTTACTAGATGTATTTGTTTTGCTGACGTTCTCCGGACACATAACCGCCAAATGTTTTGCACAGCAGCAGCAGTAAACCTGACAGTGTCAGATTGGAGAGTTAGAAAGTAGTTCAAGGAATGTAAAGAGTTTAAATGAAACTAGGTGAACCTAGTGAGAAGCGCATCTTGTTAACATCTCCATCACCTGTTAAGGGGGACACAGATGATGGGTTATGGTTTAGCCCTAGGCGAGGCACTGGCAAACTGAATGGCCTCCTGCTCTTCCCTATAACTCCTCTGTACCCTTTCTCCTTCCCCTGCATAGAAGGTGGACACACGGCTCTTCCTAGTCTCATGTCAAAGGGTAACTCGACTCAAAACGTACATCTTTATTTTAATTTGTGGTTAACAAGTTATACTAGAATACTTATCTGGGGTGCGTTATTAGTGCCAGTGCAGATGGTCTAAAAGGGCTCCTACCCTGCTACTACTAAGATGGGCTTGTTTAAAACCTATCGTACAGCCGTGTTGACAACATCCTGTGAATTTACCATTTGAATGAATGGAAAATGAGGGCATTGAAAATACTGCGGTCTGTTTGAAAAGTTTACGCAGTAGCAGAATAGCGTAGTGCATTGCTGAACCGTAAAGCCTTTGGGGTACCTGACAGATTAGGGAGAGTGGTAGACCCCAGGTAAGTAGAACTACGTGTTCTGACATATCTTATTGGATTTCACTGAAAAGTAAATCTTAAGTACTGTGTGGAGTTCTCAATGTCCGGGCACAATTATTTGCCTGCTGCCTCACAGCGTTCGGGTCATGAGTTCAATTCCTGGCCATGGCCAGGAGTTTGTATATTCTATCTGTGTTTGCGTGGGTTTCCTCCGAGTGTTCTGGTTTCCTCCCATACTCCAAAAACATTCTAGTAGGTTAATTGGCTGCTATTAAATTGACCTTAGTCTCTCTCTGTCTGTGTATGTGTGTATGCTAGGGAATTTAGACTGTAAGCTCCAATGGGACAGGGACTGATCCGAGGGAGTTTTCTGTACAGCGCTGCGGATTTAGTGACGCTATATAAATAGCTGATGATGATGAATTTATTGATCTGTTGTTCCCCCAGGTTTGGGATGTACTACAAGAAGAACCGATCAGTAACTATCAGGGGCACAAAGGACGACTGCTCTGTGTCCAGTGGTCTCCGGTAGAGCCAGACCAGGTGTGGACTGGGGCAGATGACTTCTGTTTGCACAACTGGTCCATATCAAAGCAGGAACACAGCCGACCCCCAAGAGGTTTGTTCTCGTCTTGATGTTTGTTCCTGGTTGAATCTCCGTAATATATTTCATAATAGAAAAAAAATAAACCTGGTTTCCACTTTCATATTTTCTCTGCCTCCAGGAAAGAAAGCTTTTGACCTGGAAAAGAAACGCTCATTGCAACCTAAGAGCAAGACAAAGAAAAAAAAGAAGACTGACAGCACAAGTCAGGACTTGGCAGGTGAAGTAGTGAGTGGAGAACAAGAAATCCCTCTTCTCCCGACACAAAATGGAACGTCTGATCAAGAAGAGGATCAAGTCCTTACTGAGATGACGGCAGAGAAAACCGCACCACGGGAAGGTATGGCATGGGTTTCCCTTACAGACTAATACAAGCAAATAACGGTGGCAAAATCGACCTGGTATTGCTGTGTGTGAGGCCTGAAAACAGCCAATCAGATGAGCCAATAAAAATAGATTGGATTTCGTGGAGGCCTGCCCAAATATCCTCTGGTTTGGATGACCGCTGCTGGCCTATGTCTGTGGCCATCTGCTAACCACATTGTGATTCACATTGTGTGTGGTCTTGGACAGCGGCCTTCTCCTGTTCCACCATCTAGGGGAGAGATGCTTAGTCATCTGCTTAAAAAAATAGTTGAACAATTTAGTTAAGATTAACCCTTTACCTTCGTGTTTTCTGAACAATTTATAGTAAGATAACGTAAGAAACAAATTCAAAAGGAAAGATGTTCATGAATCCGGAACTCTAAGGCTGATGTCAGGACGGGGGCTTAGGATAACCGAGGGCATAGAGGTTGCGGCTGCACCTCCTAAAAACGCTACTTATGACACTTTAATAGTGTATAAATAAGTTAGAGAAAAAAGTTTTAGTCTGTAAGCTGTCAAAGTACAGCTGATGTGTACACCATAAATGATTCACATGTCTGAATTATTAAAAGGACACCCTAGGTACGCCTGACCAATCCTGACCTGCACTTGTTAATCAAGCTGTCTTCTTTCAGCTCTAAAGCATCTAACGCGAGCTTTTGCAAATTGTTATGTCAGGGTTTCCCGTCTAGTGTTATTATCTAGAGACAAATGTGTTTATTATTTTGTATGATGCTTTATTATATCTTCTAATTCTGTGTGTTGCTGTGGGCATATCATAAATAAAATAAGACAATGCATTATTTAGTCATTTGACCAATTAGCTGAGCCAGGAATATACCCGAGGACATGTGTTTCTTATTTGTTTCATTGTAAAAGTTATCAATTACTAACCATGTATAGAAACACGAAATTACAAATATTGCATGTTAATGGTGTTGTCCACTTTTGTCTGTTTCATACCCCCCCCACCCCCCCCCCCCCCCCCCCTGCTGTTATCTGAGGTGACCTACTGAAGTAGCAACTAAGGGTAGGATTCCTCTGAAACCACAGTGCTGTCTCAATGTAAGCCAAGCGGATTGTGGATGTTATCCAACAAGCAGTAGATTACTTAGATGCAGACCAACCTCGCTTACAGAATGAAGAGGTTATTGGTCTAACAAAATAAAGTTGTACGTTCCACATAGCATCTGAGAGCCCGGACCACTTGCAGAGTTTGCAATCCGAAATATTGTCGGAACAGTCTGCTGGTTCAGGTGAAACCGAGAGACCCTCCTTGGCACAAAAGAGGGCTTTGTGTGAAGCACCACTCTGTCAGAATGAAAAAACAGAAAAGAGGGGTTATATTACAGCACCCCCAACACAGACACACGATGGGCCGAAGAACTAGTGAGTAAAAACACAACCTTCTAGGTGACCTAGCGGAGACCAACCGAGTTTAAGGGCTCAAAGTAAGCTCCCTGAGCACTAATTGAGATCCCAAGGTCAGCAGGATTGAGAAAATCTCTTGTAAGAAAATTGATAACAAGCGTGGAAAACTAAAAAACTAAAACTAATTTCACACCACGGAAATAACCTTTCCCTACACAGTATTGATCTAATGGTTTCTTCGCCTTAATAATTTGTCTGCACATCTTTGTGGGAAAAACCTCTGGCCTGAAGGATTAACGTTTCAGTAGTCACGTTGTTAAAGCAAGATTACTTAGAGTGACAGCAAGAGGTAAAAGGCTAGTTGGACCTACAGCCATCAGTAGGATGTCTAAGTACCATGCCCTGTGTGGCCAATCCAGAGCCACTAAAATGGAGGTCACCCGTTCGCTTTTTAGCATCTTTAACACCCCTGTAAGCTTGGAAATCGGCTGAACAGGTACAATAGGTGAAACTTGTTGGATCGCCCTGGCATCCATGTAACTTGCCCTGGTTTCTCTGGACCTTGCGCAGAATTGAGGAACTATTAAGTTCAGACATGATGCCATAAGATATAGCTCTGGCAGACCCCAGAGCTGATCCAATTCCGCAAACGCTCCTATGTCAAGGGACCGTTCTCCCGGATGGATCCTGTTTCAGCAGAGAGAAATCGGCCTCACAATTTTTAACCCATGGGATGAATGTGGCCTATTTCACTGGAACCTGGCACTCTGCCCCCTGCATGTTCCCCCTGATGGTTCAGGTAGGCTACCGCTCTTGCATTGTTTGACGGGATCTCCACTGGCCTTCGGATTAGGACCCTTTGTCCCTGTAGATCGCTCTGAACTCCAGGACATTGATTGACCATGAGGATTCCCGGTGAGACCGCGGAATTCCTACTACCAAAGTGGACCTATGACTCCAAGTCTATTATTTCCAAGTGTCTGAAAAAAGAGTTGAAGAGACTATGTAAAACCATTCATCAGCTTCTTCTGTCTTTAAATAGAGAAAAGTCAGAAGAAAATGTAACCTCAGGATCCTCAAATCCTAAAGACTGCAGAATCCCCGGGACTAAGTCACCACTCTGTTTCTCGGGGTATCCTCAACACAGTAAGTGTCCTCCCCCTCAGACTCGTAAACTAACTACCATCCTCCTCGGAAGAGACATCAGAGTCAGAAACAATGGCTTGTATTGTTTCAGGAATAAGGTGCTTGACTGTTTTCCTTTGAGGAGTGCTAAGGAAACGTTCCATGAGGAAGAACCTCTAACCAGACCTTTAGCAGACTTTGTTAACGACTGCTCCACCTCTGCCTGGGAAACCATACTAATGGTCGGCATCGGCTGTGAAACAGGAGTGTGTGGTTTGGTTTGAGAAGGAAAAAGGTACACCTACATCTCTAGTCTGAGTGCTTAGTGAATTCAGCTATGGATGTCAGTGACCTAGCTCAAATGGCCGCAAGTTCCACGACCGCAGTCGCAGAAGAGTGCTGGTCACAGTGCTCCATCTTGCACTCTACATCGGGCATTCGGGTCAATCTGACCTAAAGATCATTTATGATCATGGATCTCTCCATCACTGTCAACAACTCCACAATCTCATCTGTCCCCCAACTCCGCTGCCTGGGAGTCACCCTCGACTCCTCTCTCTCTTTTGCCCCCACATTCAATCCCTTGCCCAATCCTGTCGCTTCCAACTTCGCAACATTGCCCGCATCCGGCCCTTCCTATCTCATAAGGCATCCAAAAATATTATCCACGCGCTTATCATTTCCCGGCTGGACTACTGTAACCTTCTCCTCACCGGCCTCCCCCGCTCTCGCCTCGCCCCCCTTCGTTCTATACTCAATGCGGCTGCGAGGCTTATCTTTCTTTCTCGCCGCTCCTCTTCTGCCTCCCCTCTCTGCCTTGCCCTACACTGGCTCCCCTTCCCTTACAGAATCCTTTTTAAACTTCTTACCCTCACATACAAGGCTCTCTCCCACTCCACTGCCCCTTACATTTCCAATCTCCTCTCCATCCACACTCCCGCCCGGCCCCTGCGTTCAGCCAATGACCGTCGCCTCTCCTCCACTCTGATCACCTCATCCCACTCCAGAATTCAAGACTTCTCCCGAGCTGCCCCCCTGCACTGGAATGACCTCCCATGGTCCATCCGTTTGTCACCTAACCTGTGCTCCTTCAAACGGGCACTCAAAACTCATCTCTTCCGCATTGCCTACCAGCCTTCCACCTAACCCTCTCTCCATGCTCACTCTCCTCAGTAGAGGGGAGCGCTTGTTCCCCTCCTCCGACATCCTCTGTGCCTGTCGCCTGTCTACCCTCCCTATAGGATGTAAGCTCGTATGAGCAGGGACCTCCTCCCTCCTGTCTCGCTACCTTCTCTTCTGCTCCAACCTCCACTCACTTGCCTTGCCTGGAGCCTCTGAAGTGTTGGTACTACTCGTTTATTGTATTGTACTGTTATTCCCTGTACTGTCCATTATTTGTATTGTGTACGGCGCTGCGGAAACCTTGTGGGGCCTTATAAATAAACGATAATAATAATAAAAATAATAATTTAGAATTACGTCTGGCACAAGTATAGTGCTGTAGACTTTCCAGTGGACCCTTTAGTGTTGGAAGTCCTTTTCTCAACCACAGTGGTGAAACACACAGATCTGCACCAGAGAAGTAATGGCCATGTAACACCCTGCCAGTTAAACTAAGGAAAAGGATATAAAAAGAATATGTGTTAACCCTGATGCTGTTCGGTAATACAGAAAATCTGGTCACTCACATGCACACTACTCAAGCTAAGCAAGGAAGAACAGTGTGAAACACAAACAAGTATAGTGTTACAGCCTACCTTGAGAGCAAACGATTTCCGATGAGGGAGCACAGCAGAAGGGAAACCACACGAGCGCAGGAAATGTCCACCACGCGGTCCCCCTTCATCCACACTCTGCTACTCCATGCATGTAACGTTACTCACCACTCTATCGGAGAGAACAGCTTGTGCATCCATAGTGACAAAGGCGATATTCTACAGCGGCACTTACCTGTCTGTCCACAAAATAATTTAGAATTACATTTTGGTACAGGTATAGTTACTTTTCAGTGGACCGTTTAGCCTTGAAGTTTCTTTCCCAAACATGTTGGTGAAATTTTAAACACGGATAAAGAATAATATACTGCATTTATACAGGGTTAATGCAAACACTGATTACAAATAAATTATTCCTTAAGCAAATACACTGTATGCGACAGGTGGTAAAGGCACACTTCTATACTGCCTGCTGTAACTCTTCTGTAAAGAAAAGGGCTGCTTCCGAGAGGCAAAGCCCTCCGAATGCGCCTGCAGGGAAGGATACAACCCCTTGTCCTTCCGAGTAGTGGAAAAAGTTTTAAGCATGTTACTACTTACAGTTTTGGCTGTGACCTGCAAGTGCTGGAACCACTAGTGACCTGTCGCACCGTCTTACCTGAGTCCGAGTTGTACTCTCTAAAGAGATCTGCTCGTTTCTGGGGAGATCTCGGGTAAGCCGTGCATTCTGTAATCGCGTCTCTTGCCACTGATGCTGTGCTCTCCATGGAGGAGATCTGCTCCTAGGGCTTTCCCTTGTTTCAGTATTTCACCTCACTTGTGCTGCTCATTGCTAAGAGGCAGGTAGGTGTTACTTGTCGGTGCTCCGTCTCTGCAGTTTTCACAGCTGAAATGTGAGGCTGGGGAGAGGGAAACAGACAAGCTATTCACTGCCTGGGAGGTGTCCCTGATCGCATATAAAAAATGAAAAGTTGAAAATTAAAACATAGGGCGAATGAGCCCTAAATAGAGACACCCTACTCCAAAGGGCACCACTAAAACTGAAGATGGCTCCGGATGGGAGGGACATAGTAGGGGAGGAGCTAAGATTTAAAGTGCCCTAGCTCCAATTCCACCTACTGTACCCCATGGTCGCAGTGTCTCCCGGTGGCTGGAAAGAGGGTTTTTCACATTTTACAACATGTGTTTTGTCTTTGCTATTATACAGCAATTTATGGCGGGGATAGTTTGCTTCTTATATTAGATTCTTAAGCTGAGCATACACAGGCCAATCCAGTTACGCACATGTTGATGTCACAGACCGGTAATATGATGATCACATTCACGGTCAGATGCAGTCATGGTCCAACTACACTTTTCTCTCCTTCCCGAATGAAATTGGATAGATCCATCAATGCTGTGATTTGCTGTCATTTAAAACTGCTTGCACTTGATGGTGGATGGAATGATATGACCGGCGACAGCCCGAGATTACGCTCCCTCTTGGTGCAGATGAAAGCTGTCCCCATTTTATAAAGCTCCATCAGCCAAGTAAAAAAACCCTTCCATGTGACTATGGGATACCAGATGAGAGGGGTCTGTTTGTCTAGCCTTGCTCTCTTGTAATGTTACCAGAGTGGGCGTTTTTTGTAGTCTGTCGTCAGGAAAGCACACCTACAAATAAAGATTTGATCTTGAAACATGGATTTTTTTTTTTCTTGGTATTTGTAGAGCTCCCTGTCACAGAAATACTGTACTAAATAACAATTCAAAGTATGGTATGGAACTGTGGAGACCTATGTCACACACCACTGTCTAAGGTTCTAATTGTTTTGAAACAACTCTGGAAAAATGAATTGACTTAATCTGATTTCATCTGCAAGCTGCAAATATAGAATACCATACCCACTTTCTTTTTACTAAAATATCATCTTTTTTGTGTAATATTAGCTGCTGAAGAATCTCACACTGTGCCAGATATGACTCAATCGCCTGCTGTTGAGAAACGTCCCAGTCCAACCATTAAGAAAATTCTGGTTAGGAAGGAGCATCCCAAGGAGAAAGCAGGTCAGTTTCACTACACTGGTGACATATAGTAAAAGGGCGGTATAGATAAAGTGCAGTGACCTTCGTTCTGGATCTGATATAGGTGATTATGGAAGTCTCAAGTGACTCCACATTTTACTGTTTGTTAACTTTCATCCATGCCTCCTATTTTCTTTCTAGCAGGGTATTGTGCTCTGTAAGGTTCAAGTGGTCTGTCCTTTTTAGAGAATGCAGATGATGAAGCTCAGGCAGGGCGATCATTATCACTTAATGCAGATTTTGAAATACATTTAGTCTTCTCTGCCCATTGTCTGTACGTTTTATGTTGGGAATGGACAGGCTGTAGACTGAGTGGACGTTTATATATGTCCATTACATACTGCAGCGCTCCACTGCTAAGCTCCGCCCCTTACAGATTGTAAGACACAGACCTAAGTTCTCCTAAATGTTGAAATGTTGTTTCGGAATGTTGAACAGTTCCGAGTGATTGTCTTGAAGAGCTCAGTGTGGAAGAGGAGATATAGGGACTTCATCCCAGAAGGGCTAATTTTATGGAGAGTAGGTGATGGGTACAATTGAATTAATTACAGATTGAGAAGGCATCTGTTAGCATCAACACACATATACAATGTAAACGTTTCCATACCATGGCAGCAGTGACATTGTTTTGACATTGGATATAACTACTTCCAGAAACTCTTGTCCTCATTTTCCTCCCATTGTATTTCACTTGATTTAGGGGAAGTTATATGTGTACATCAAAAAATACCAAAACCATCATCTTGTGGTTCTATTAAGTTCCTGGAATATTTACACATTTACGCTTTTATTGTTTAGGTTAAGTGGTTGTTTAACATGACTCTTCCCTACTTTCTTATTCCGCCAGACCCGCACAGCCGGAAGAAAAAGTCTCGATCTCTCCTTCCCATTAGCACCGGCAAAGATCATCGATCCAAGGAAGAGCAGCATCGGGACTGTGTGAAGCTGGCAGCGGCTTTGAGCTCCAAAGGAGGTGCGAGCGCTTCTCTGTACACATCATCATTATCCCAGTGTTTAATTGTCCCTTCTGTAGAGTGCTTTCTATCCAGAGCAGTTCTATATAGGTCACTGCAGGACGAGTTGGTCTCAGACATGATTATTTCCATAGCAAGTCTCCCAATTCATAATAAAAGGTGGTTTACACCTTCAGATAACTTTAATATGTTGGTATACATGTCCTCCTTCATCTGTTACGAAATGCATAGATTTTTTTTTCCAATTCAGTTAACAAGTCCCTCTCACCTGTGTGGCAGGACTCTCTTTCGTAGTGTTCTATGATGGAATACAAACGTCAGTGGAGGTTATCGAGGATGCACAAAACAGGCGATGCTAAATCTGCTTTGGTGCTGCCACACCCCTCAGTCTGTGCAAGTGCACTTAGATTTCTGCCAGAGTGCATAGGTTTATAGAGCAAGACAGCAGGATGCGGGGAGGCAGAAGTTTGCACAGGCTGAAAGGAGAGCAAAGTGAGGGTGGCAAAGTACGGAATAATGGGGATGTCTAGTTTAGCTGAGCAATGCAAGAACAAAATTTCAATTTGCAAAAGCAAGACTATAGAATGTGATAACGGAAGTGAGATGGCAGATTTTTAGGGATCATGGCTATCTACTCCAAAGGAGTTGAATTTTGTGTTGGCTCAGAGATAAGCTGTCTTTACGTCTATTCTTGGACTCTTCATAAGATCTAATCTGCACCTCCATGTTGCACTTTGTTGGGAAAATGCATTTCAAGGCTCAATCGAGCAATGTAATAAAACACTTCCACATGTATTGAAAAATAATCCTGAAATCCCCTCGCGCTCCGGATCAGATAAAGTCATAAAGGAGGCTAATCCAGTATTTTATCAGGGGTGGTTGTAAAGTGGTAGGAGGTTGGTTTTGGTTGTGATATTTATACTTTGGCACAGTGCGCCTATGGAGATTTTTCCGCCTCGCGTAAACCAGGCGTCTCCTGATACCAGAGATTAGGCGTATACCTTGATGTGCTCTGGGAAGGGGATCCATCCAGACACACCAGTTCAAAGCCAAGACATTTTGCAGGGTGCATAGATAGCTCTTTGCAAATGAGGCCTTAGGTCAACATAATTTGTTTAGATCTTCAGTTACCTGGTAGCTATTGTGTACCAGACTGCCCAGTATCTCTTCATTGTTCTCTATTTCCAGAAATAGCAGCGGACTCGCATGCCCTGAATGAGGACTCTGCACATCTAGGTCTCTACAGTGATCGAACTACTCTACACCGGCTCATGGAGGAAGAGGGTGGGTTGAAATATTTTTCTGATAGCCAATTATAGTGGGAACATTTGCAGAAGAGTACCCCGATGGAGAAATCTGAAAGTTTCCCCTACAATGTCTTAACTTTAGCCTTTAGTGGAATATATATATAAGAATGATAGGTGCAAATGGTGTGACACAACCGCAGGGCTCACTTGCTTCCTGTATTGTAAGGACTATAGACCACCTGTCAACTTGCTGTAGCAATTGTGTGTGCTAATATTCAGGAGAATGCAGCCGGTTAATGCATTGCAAAATATCTGTATTGCTCAAATGTCATGGATGCAAAATTTGAACCCCTTATCGCAGTGCTCCGACTTCAACCCCTAATATCATCTGCAGCATCGTTGTTCATTCCCAAACACCTTGTGATGTGTGCGCTAATGCATGTTTATTATCTGAGGGCTCCAGCAGTCACTGCAATGGATTCCTCTGTGTTTTAGGTTACAAGCCAGAAAGTTTTTATGGTTAAAGATAACATTTGCATGTAGAGTAGAGGTTCCAGTCAGTCTGTGGGTCCAAGTGTAGGACGTTGGGTTGTGTAGCACCCCCTATTGCTATGCTGCTGGTAATGCAATATCACATGCTGTCATGTCATGTGGTGCTAGGCCTACTGTCATGTAATGTCCTGTACTCCGTTATTATATCACGTCAAATTTACCTTTCCTTCTTTTTCCTCAGGCAAAGCACATCTGGAGAATGGACACCCTGAACTCCAGCATCAGATCATGCTGTGGAAAGGTGACCTGAAGGGGACGTTGCAGTTGGCCGCAGAGAGGGGAGAGCTTACAGACCAGCTGGTAGCCTTGTCTCCTATGGGTAGGTAAGAGGAATGTATATTCTGGAAACTACACATGAATATGTACAGTCTCTGGGATCATATTTATATTGATCTTATAATAAACAAAAATCTTATAGTAAAATGGTGCTTTGTAGAAAACGGTGCCTTTTATGTATAAAACATCACATTTACCAGTTATATTGGCATCTATAATGCACTGGACATTCCACAGTTTGTGTGTTCCCCAGTTTTCTCATTCATTCCATTTAGGGAATACTACTCACCATGTGGTATAGAGGGCGCTGTGCTGGGAGAAAACCATTACTATACTAAAGAGTTGTCTGGCCTGCTCCTTTCCCTTTATGCCCCCCGGTATAGAGACCCATTCGTTTTTAATCGGTGCTCAAGCAGTAGTGCACTTTTAGTTAGGTTCTATTATTTATTTTATTTCTGTTTTTTACAATTCGCAACTAGTGGTATGCTCTTGGAAAACACCGCTTTATGAGAGTTGGGCAAACACCACCGGCGCTTCCTTACTGCCAAAATGATGCTGGCTTCAGAAGAAGGGTCACCTGGTCGGCTGCAGAGATCAGCGCCAGGGACCTAGGATCTGTCCCAGTACAGGATCAGACCACATCTGGGAGCTGTGGCAAGCAAAGCCCCAGTCTCTTCCAGCATGACTGATATGGGCTGCCTGCGGTCTCCCCCTGGCTACTGAGAACATGGTGCTTCTGCAGAAGAGCCGAGACTCAACATCCAGATGGCGTTGGACGATCAAGTAGCCCAGGGGATGGTCTTGTGGGTGCTAGACTGGGTAAACCCCACACCAGAGACATTTGTGGAACGGAAGGCAGCCATGATGGGGCTGGATATAGGGGAGAAAAGGTGCCTTCTACGATAGTAGCACCTTCTCTTTTTGTTGGGATTCTGTATAGTGGAATCCCAACAATCTATAAATCACTTGCTCCTCTCCTCTGCATGTGGGGAATGGTTTTCACTGCAGGATAAAAAGCTTGCTCTGTACTCTCTTGTTTTATCTTTAGAGTACTGATTTTATTTTCCACTCTGTCACTGAACTCTCTCTACTTTTATACATTGAGTACCGACTTATTTACCACAGTGTTTTGTCACTACACACACACACTTCTCTCCTCTCCCTTCCAGTTGGGTTTGAGCACAGACTTTATTTAGCACTGGATCACTATACTCGGGAATTCCGACTATGAAAACCTGACTGGATGTGACTCCTCTAGAAGACAAGAAGTGGAGGATTTGAATTTAGCAGTGAGATAGACTCTTGATATTCAGAATGTGGAACTGATGGTTACTGACGTTTCTCTATTCAAAAGGAAAAAGGAGCAAACTGTTTATTTTCCTTCCTCCCCACAGTTATCAGAACTCTTGGGTGAAGCTTGGCAGAAACCAGATAGGAGGTTTCAAGTCCTGAGAAGGTTCCAGTTCAACTACTCCTTCTCTGAGGTCGACACTGAGAACTTGCAGATTCCACCAAGAGTGGATGGCGCCTTTGCCCATCTTGCCAAATCCACTACCATTTCTATTCCGAGTGGAGCCTCTTTAAAAGACAGCATGGATAGGAAATGCAAGGGAATTTCAAAATCTATTTATGTTGCAACAGATTCCTTGCTCAGACCCATTCTTGCAGCTATTTGGGTGGAAAAATGGCTGGGAAAATCAGTGTGGACATACAATCATACAGAACTGCAAAACCGTCTGCTTTTTGGCTTAGAAAAAGGCTTCCTACAGCCTACGTTTTAGGGGAGTGAACGGGGTGGGGATTAACATAGGCAATGTACAGTAAGGGCGTTTCCCATGCAGGGATGCCCAAGTCAGCTTCCAGCGCACTTCTCAGTGTGCGGGATCTCACCCATATCTCCTACACCAGCAAGGGGTCTAGTCTAGGTTATAGATTGACATTGCATCTTTCATATTTCATTATTCATACACGAATGAAGTTTCATTGTCTGTGATGGTTTCTTTTTTTTGCAAAGCTGGCTCCAGTGGATTTTTTGGGGTTCTTCAAGCTTCAAGAAAAGATATTTATTTTTTTTATTTATTTTTTTTACTTCACCAGTGGAATATTTTTTGGGTTAATTTCTATGGACAACTCCAGGACCTTGAATGCAATTTTGTTAATTTTTTGGACAGTTACAGGACCTGGAATGTATTGCGTTTTATTATGGACGCAAGCCTTTTCAATTTTAAAGCTTACAAGATTGGATCCCGTACAGATGAAGAGCACAAATGTTGGTAATTGTATCTGTTATTTTTTCTTTTTTTCTTTTAATATAACGATGTGGTATGAACTAGAAGTGTGGTTTATTTACGTTTTATTTTGTGGCATTACATGACTCAGCAGGCACCGGGTGCCAGGGCATGCTGACCAGCCTGGGGCTGGTTTGTTTTTTTGGCAGGGGGACCCCACGCTGTTCTCCTGCTTATAGTGCCAACAACCCTGGCTGGCTTGTCTATTGCTGGTTGGTGTAAAATCAGGGGACCCCACGCTTTTTTTTCCTCTTCAATTTTGCTCCGACCAGCACTAGGATGGCAGCACAAGGGTTAATATCATTTGTGGGAGATCCCACGTTTTGTTTTTTTTTTTGTTTTTAAATGTAATTATTTATTTTTACACTGTTCTGAGCCGCCGGCTGTCATGCTGCTGGACCCGCAGGCTGCTGCAAAACCTGACCGATACGTATGTATGTAGTAGAGCAGAGAGAGGTGTCACAATACACCCATAATCAACAAGGACTGAAACCAGTTTGACATTGCCCCTGTTGAGGTTGGCTTCACTCAAAGTCCAGGTGTCTGCATTATATATCTTTTTCCTAAAAAAACTGACTACTATACCTGAAGTCCAGGACTCCGGGGGGATTTCGATGTGCAAACGCCCTGTGTCCCACCGGTAGCACCATGGAATCTAATATTGATCCTTTCTGTGCTTCAGAAGCCGCCTTTCGAGCCTCTGGACTTGATTGACCTCAAGTTTCTTATGTGGAAGGTGTCCATCTTGCTAACCATTGCTTCAATGAGACGAGTATCTGAATTGGCTACTCTGTCATGCAAGTCACCATTTCTTGTCTTTCACAAAAACGGAGCTGTTCTGCACATCAAGGCATATTTCCAGCCAAAAGTGGTGTCAAAATTTTATCTCAACCAAAAGTTTTATTCCTGCGCCAGGCCAAGTCTTGGCTTCTCAGCTTGAAGACTCACTCCGCCTGTTGGATGTGGTTAGGGTCCTGAGGATCTATGTGGACGGATCTGCCTCCTTGCGTAAAAAAGATATCCTCCTTGTACTGTACGACGCACGCAAGAGAGGATGACCAGCAGCTAAAACAGACCGTGGCGAGGAGGATCAAGGCGATCGTCCGTCAGGCTGATCACCTTCACCAGATTTTACAGGTTCAGTGTCTTTGTTTCAAAAGACGCCAGTTTTGGCTGAAAAGTTTTGCGAGCAGCAGCAGTGTTCTGAGGTGGGTACCCCAAGGGGCAGCTTTGGAACGTCCCCATAGTGAGTAGTGTCCTCCAAATGGAATAAATGAGAAAAAAGGATTTTTGTACTCATCAGAAAATCCATTCTTGGGGCTTTGTTAGTTAAAATAAAAAAATGATGGGTCTCTGCATGGGGACATAGAGTGGGAGGAGCATGCCAGACAACTCTTTAGTGTAGTTGTGCCTTACTCCAAGCACAGCGCCCTCTATACCCCATGGTTAGCAGTGTCCCCCAAATGGATTTGGAGACATTAATTTTACAAGAAGTGCAAAAATCCTCTATTTTTGCTTGCTAAATAATCCTTTTCTTGTGTAGTTCATTGGGAAGTACAGGGCTTTCCTGTTCATTTATGTTCTTTGGTCATTTAGGATGTTCTCTTCTGTTGCTTTTTTGTTTGTTTCCTAATTCTGCTTTGGAATAAACTGGTTAGCTAGTGTCATGCCTTTGAAGGGTATGGCCTGTAAGAGGAGTTCTATTGTTCCTACTTTTTTGTCCACCGTCCTTTTTCTACATAAGAAAAAGATTTAACTCCCAAGTACAAAAAGTTTCTCCCCGCCCAGTGTGTCACTATCTGGTATGTGTGGCAACCACTATAAGTCTACCCATACACATTGTGATTCTGCTGTACACTTTTTAGATTGTTTCTAGACCATGCGTGGGTAGAAAGCAACCAGCGATCCTCGCAAGCACTTGTTTGGGTTCTTTCTGTAGGGACTGTAGGAAATTTCTGTCTGCAGATGAACACGTAGGGCCTGATTCATTAAGGAAAGTAAAGGAAAAAAAAATGAGTAACATTGCACCTTGGCAAAACCATGTTGCAATTCGAGGGGTGCAAATTAGTTTATTATTTTGCACATAAGGAGAATACTGGCTGTTTTTTTCATGTAGGACACACATACTTGACAGTTTATTTTTACACTGACATTTGAAGTTGATCTAGGACGGGCCAGTCCAACCTGCGGCCCCTCAGGTGTTGGGAAACTACAAGCCCCAGCATGCTTTGTCAGTAGACAACCTGTTGATAGCTGGAAGGGCATGCTGGGACTTGTAGTCTCACAACATCTGGAGGCCCGCAGGTTGGACAGGCCTGATCTAGGACATGTCCTACCCCAACTATAAATTTCTCCTCACATTTTGAATTTACCTCCCCCCTCCAATGCAACATGGTTTTGCCAAGGGGAAATGTTACTCCCTTTTTTCTTTTTTTTTTTGCTTTATTTTCCTTAATGAATCAGACCCAATATGTTTATGAGATCTGGCCACATGTGTTTTTAGCCAGCTTGGATATGTATCCGGCCTCTCTGTGCTCCAACCAGACAGCCACAAATTCCCAGTTTACTTTTAATGAAGCCAAATGTACTATAACTTGCTTTCACAGTCCATCACTAAGAGCCACAACGTGCACTTACAGGTATAAATAGCATTTTGAAGTATTTATTTTGCAGTGGCGTTGCTGTTAATTAAAGGATTAGTAACTGAAACGGATAGTGTTTATATTCATTTAAATAGGTTTTACCCCTACACAGGCTCTGTAAAATCCAAAACTGTTTGACCAGAGGTCAGTGTCGTATCATTTTGCTAAATCTTTAGGTACATATATAGTTGAATTTGATTTGTTTTTGTATAAATCGTTCATTGAAAATATGATTTGTGAAAAGATCTTTCAATCAATTAGCTAGCTTTATTAATTGGTGACCATAATCATAATAATGGAAATTGCCATTTTGCAGAAGTTGTACTCCCAACAAGTCATCATCTCTTGTTCAATTTCCCATTTCTTTTTAGCTGGTTACAAAGTCTGGGTTTTGACCGTTGAAGCCTTTGCGAAACAGCTCTGTTTTCAGGAACAGTACGTGAAAGCAGCTTCTCATCTCCTGTCCATTAACAAAGTGTATGAGGCTGTACAGCTCCTGCGAGGCAACCACTTGTACAGGTCAGTGTTTGGCAGAAAGTTACAGCTCCTCCGGCTGCCATATTGGGCACATTAGAGTAAGGGTGGAATGAGCTAGTTCAGTACTGTGACTTCCGAAGAGAAATAAAAACAAACAAACCTATCTGAAGCACTAGATTTACTAAACTACGGGTTTGAAAAAGTGGAGATGTTGCCTATAGATAACCAATCAGATTCTAGCTGTCATTTTGTAGAATGTACTAAATAAATAATAACTAGAATCTGGTTGCTATAGGCAACATGTCCACTTTTTCAAACCCGCAGTTAAGTAAATCTAGCCCTTAGTCTTTCAGATAGGTTTGTTTGTTTTTATTTCTCTTTGGAAGCAGCAGTGATGAATTGTCTAAAGCTACATGGTTTACTAAGTAACTCCCAAAGTATCTGTGCTCCCATCGTACACAGATGGTCATATAATATAGCTAGAATAGAACGTTTGCCATCTCCCAATTGCCTGTGATTCGTCCGTTTCAGAGAGGCCATTGTTGTGGCTAAATCTCGTCTGCTCCCAGATGACCCCGTTCTCCAGGAGCTGTACACCAGCTGGGCCACAGTACTGGAACAGGACGGGCACTTCTCCATGGCTGCTAAATGGTAAGTACCTGTAAGGGCACCGCAGGATTAGGTGGGTCTAGAAAGAGGACAAGGGTTTGTGATAGGTCAGTGGCTTGTGCACACACCATTATAACTGGGGAGGTTTTGTACTACTAATAACTGAATACATAGATACAGAAATTACTGCGTTTGGAACCCAAAGAGGAAATTCAAGAAATCGTAACTCCTTTAGATTTCACACTCCTATTTTCCATAATAAATACAGCTTAATATGGACCTGTCACCTACACACAGTAGAGGCAGCCATGTAGTGGGCTGAGCTAAAGTTATGAGAATACAGTCTGTCAAGTCACTAGAAACCAGTATCTCATGGAATGTAGGTGGGGCCTCATGGAATGTAGGTGGGGCCTCGTGCATGTAGGTGGGGCCTCGTGCATGTAGGTGGGGCCTCGTGAATATAAGTCAGGTAGTGCCTCTAGCTAGTGACTGTCTGTTGGTGGTACCCAGTCTTGTTTTATTAGTGTTTGTAAAGTGCTGCAGAATATGCTGGAGTGAATATATATTATGTGCTAATAATAATGTACTGGATGCTAAATTCTCTGCTTTCTCAGTTACTTAGGGGCATCATCTCCGTATGACGCAGCTAAAGTCCTTGCCAAGAAGGGGGACCTGCTGTCTCTGAGCACTGCAGCTGAACTTGCATTAATTGCAGGAGAAAAGAGCCTGGCTGCCTCGTTCGCACTGCGCTGTGCACAGGAACATGTAGCTGCTAAGAACTGGATTGGGGCTCAGCAGTCTCTGCAGCAGCACCCAGGCCTGCTGGTAAACCACGATAAGGACACATTTACTCTTTCTGTATGTCTGTCTTTATAGTACAGGTTACTGCCAACATAAAGGGAATAACAGACGTTCTGGTGACCCAACACTATATGAAACACTTTACATCTACAATTCCTCCATGAGAACATTGCATTAGTTCATGTTTTATTTACCGCATCCCGCCTGTCTGTCCACCTTGTATATACAGTGAATCTGTATATAATATACACATACTTTAAAAAGGCGGTCAAGCACTCACAAAGCCACTTGCAAGCTCGAGTCCCCACTATCGGTCAGGGCTTTCATGATGAGCCACAATGTGTAATGTTTGTGAGGCCAGGAACCATATGCACTCACACAGGGTTCAAAGTGATGTCATGGGGGATTTCTGCATTTGTAAAAGGAAAATTCGCTGACATCGTAGGGATGCCAATGTGGGGTACAGTTGCACTGTTTAATGCAAAATGGACCGTCTAGTAATTGCTGTACAAGCTACTGTTAGATCTAGTTTGCAATGAATTAATGTTGGACATAAGGAAAACATTTTGGAGTCTTTCTATGACACTTCCTTTTATCAACATCACCTTAGTTATGAAACAATAGCAAATCGAGACAACTTTAGAAATGATTGCTGAGGTACATATGACAGTAGCCATAATGATATAGTTCTAGCCACAGTCCAATTACCAAACTATCAGTCAATGGGCCTACCCAACATTTTTATACTTTATATACTAAGCTTGATGGGGTGTAAACTGATTAATTATGTCGGGCACAATAACTGTGTAAAGCCACCTATTCCTTCCTCTACATAGAAGGATTGATATTATAACTTCTCATATAACCGTGTAACAAGAAGAGATTTTGTTTTGAAATGTGATTGTTTTGCCATTGTTTCTACAACATGCCAGGTAGATCCTGACAATCTGTGTGTTCTATTTGGTTGCAATGATAAGTCAGCCGCAGCTGTGGAATATTCTATAGGTATACCTACATGAGAAGAATGTGGTTATTTCCACACTGCAGTTGGAGTGATTATTCACATCTTACTTTTTAAGGTGTGTTTTGCATGAATCCTCTATTTGTTATATCTAAACCACCTAGATACAGCATCTGCCCCACCATACTGACCTATGATGCATTCTATTCAAGAAGAAATCAATGTAAATGTTTATTTTCATAAAACAATACACGTCCTCCTGACTTGCACAATCATGGGGGTCCTGTGTAAAGTTAATGGTCAGTTCTCCAGTGATTGACACCTGGAGAATGTACTACAACACCATCAGGTCAGCATTCTCAATATAACCGTACTGCTCCTGTATTCATTTAAAGCCCTGCAGAGTGTTGATTACTGGAGAACTGGCCATTGCAGTGAGGTTCCCGGGGAAGAGGTTCCCTTACACAGGACAGTTATACTTGTCAGACAGTACCCTGCGCTCTTGTTGAAGTACTACAAGGTTAATGAAGTGGAAAACAACAGTATATGAATGTGTCCTTGTTTTGCAGGGACAGAGGCTGGTTTTCTGTACGAGTGAACTGCTGTTTAATCACCTAGAGGAGAAGACTCCGGTAGACTGGAAGACACAGTCCGCCCCATGTTTCCATGAATGGATGGGGATAGGCAGCGTGGAACCTTTCATTAGTAAACTCGCAGGCCTGTGGCAGAAGGAGTATGGAGTGTGCACAGCAGACCAATATACTGAGGCCTATCAGCAGCTGTGTGCGTCTGAGACCCCTCCTACCACAGCCAACACCAGCCCCAGACAGGTAATGGACGACTTCTTTCACCATCCCGTAATATGCTGTTCCCTAATCTCACTGACAATGTATAGTTGTGGCCAGGGTAGGAATCAAAGTGGGGATGATATGATTAAATAGTAAACCCTTTTTTAATGCGTGTCCAAGATTAATATTAGGAGCTCATAGCAGCTCCTATATAAGCTGCTATTAGATCCGGGTTACACTGAATCTAATAGTATAAGTGGCAGGGGAGATTCAGTGAAATCCTGATGATGTCACTCGGTTTCCTGGCAAACCAGCCCCCAAATGCAGATCAGAACCTGGGGCTGTCACTAGCAACTTTGAGTAATAGGACAGCAGGAGCGCACAGGATCGTGCTGCTCCACTATCAGTCACAGAAAATATACCTCTGGTTATGTTTTAAGTGTTAGCCTAACTTTTTATGTCTATATGAGTATTGGTTCAGTCCACAAAATATCTGCCTCCATTGTATCTAGTTGCACTATCGGCCATACAGAGTGAAGGGTTCACAGTAGGTTTCAATGGAGAAAAGGACCAAAAGCAAAATTTCTTTTCTAACAAAACTAGTATGTAAATTATTTGTAATATTTTAGGGAAAAAATGTATTTGTTGTTTTTAACATCTCTTTGCAGTTTTCAATGTTATTATTTAAGTCTTGTGCAAGTAAGTGAAAATGATCATTTTCTTTGATACACACAGCTGCTGCTGCACATCTCCCAGGAGGTGGCGCTGTCCGCTCTCAGTTACCTCTCAAAGAGCTGGGACGAGGCAGCTCCTGCTTTACTCCGTGCGCTCTCCTGCGGTCACCAGGCCGGACAGTTTACATTAATGCAGGAGATTTCCCAACTGCTGCTTCCAAATGGTAAGTCCTGGGAAATACATAGTGGCATGTCTGCAGAGTAGACCTATACATTGTGTACCACAAACATGTTTTGTAACAGGAGGTAATGTACTCTTCAGTGGGCCCTTTTACAGCCATTGACGTTAAATCGGTGCCATTATTTGTTTGAATTGTTTTGTTTGTTGTATTTGTACTAATGCCGCAAGCATGTTTTTCCTCCGCTAATATTGGGTGTTTGTTGTATTTTCTTTCCTTGAATGTGACAAAAGTTTGGTTTTCATAGATCATTTGAAAGTTAATTAATAAACGCTGCCATGTTTCTGTGACTGTCCATCACTGACCTTGATCAATAGACAAACAGCTGTATTAGCAGAACTGTTCCCTACAGCTTTTTGTTAACTTTTTTTTTTTTATCTGTTTACATATTACACTTTATAAACAAGTAGACCTCGCAGTCCAGTATTTTTATCAGTTTCCTTTGCCTGCAGAACATATAGTACCAGAGGTGCCTTATTTATTTAGTGGGCTTGTGTGCAAGAGAAGTGTTGCCCTCCCCCCTTCCCCACCTCATATGTGGGATAAAGGGAGATGATGAGAGAAACATATGTGACAGGTGTGATGGAAGCTCATCACTACCACCCCAATTCATTCCTACCTGCTGTACTGTCCGGTGGAGGAGAGCTCCATTACATTAATACTCTCCCCCAAACACATTTTAATTACACCACCAACTCCCACATTACATCAATAACCACCTCCTTACATTAATAGCCACTCACACACATTACATTAATAACATCAACAGACGCACATTACATTAATAACCCACAACCACCACCCCACTTTCCTGAACTGCAGAACTTGAATGTTGTGTGTGACGAGCTCCTTTGTCTGCCTTCTACACGCTCACATGAAGGAGAGGAGTAGAAAAGCAGGAATAGAAACAGGACAGAGAAGAGCAGAAGGAAGGTAGGGGACAAGCAAAAGAGAAGGGGAGGAGCAATAAGAAGAAAAAGGAAAGTGAGAAACCAGATTTGAAGGTACATGAGGAGCAAAAGAGTAAGGGAAGAATAGGACCCTTCATCTGGATCATCAGGAGGAGGATTGGATCAACCCCCTGCCCTGATTTGCTGTGCAGCCTATCACCATAAGCATCCTGCTCTATGCTGAGCCAGTCAGGGCTGATTTCAGCTATAAGCTGCGGTACATTGTAATGCCAGGGTTGGCCCTGGTAATCCACGCTGGCCAGGCCAGGGCCCTAAGCCTTCCTCTGCTCTGCCCTCCTAATAGAAATCAACGTAACTTCCCACAGGCGGCAAAAGCTGGTGCAAGCTCAGAGGCTTGGAATCCCCCAAGCCAATACATTTTGTCTAAAAGATGTCAAGTTACAAAATCTATAAAACCACTACCATGTATTTGTAGAATACACTTTCTAGACTATACTAGGGTAGGATTCAAATATACTATGCTTGTCTATGCTATGCATATATCAAAAACAGAATAAGGACTGTCACCCACATAAATCACTAGTTTGTTCCTATCATAGTTTTTGTAGTATAACTTTCCTCCTTTCAAAATCCTGTGATTGTCCTTGTGTCTTCATTATTGTGTCTAGGTCAACATTTTTTGGGTATTAATCGTGTATTCTTTATGAATGTAATAAAACCTGTTTTCTTCCTGAGATACCAGGCAGAAAAGTTATTTACGATCCTTATATATGCCTCTTTTACTTTCAGGCTGTGAGGAGCTGAAAATGAACCTCAACCCAGACAACAAACACAGTTCTGCTGCTTGTGACAGCCTGCAGGCGTTCATAGCGTATGTGAACCTGTATGAGGCATGGTGGAATGAGCAACGCAGTCATCCAGTGCAGGAGCTGAAGATGGAGACCTCTTCTGATGGAGATGCTGATCTCCCTGTCCCAGGAGAGAAGGACACTGCAGGAACCCTGTCCGACGTCGCGGTGCTGTTATCAGAACTGCATGCTGGTTTCCAGAATGCTCAGCGGGAGATTGCAGATGTACAGCAAGCTCTGCGAGAGATGATACAGCAGCATCAAAGGGCCAGGCAGATCCAGGACAACTCTCTGGAGTTAGAGCAAGACTCCAGCACAAACCCAACATCAGCTCCAGAAGAATTTCCTGACAGCAAGAGCCAGACGTGAGTAGAGCCTCTCAGACAGTCACTATTACTAGTCTGTCCGATATGGTCATTGTTTCACTGTCCATTCTCTGTTTCTATAGTTCTAGCCTAAGTCCAATCTCCCTGACTGAGCTGATGAAGAAGCTTTCTACTGCAAACCATAAACTAGCCGAGTTTCCTGAATATTTAAAGGTAGGACCTGGGAGTTGTAACATAAAGAGTTTTTTTAATATAGTTAGCAGTGTGCTAATAAATACTCATATTAATTCATGTAAAGAAGTCAGCTTGTCTCAGAATTGTAACTTATGCTCTTTTAATTAACATTTAAAAATCAATGTTGAAATGATTAACTGCATATTGTGAGTCTAATCTTCCATCATTAGTTTGACATTGTTTTGTTTAGGACATTCTTACTTTGTTTCTTACCACATTCATCCATTCACCTTCTCACACCGTGACCCATGATACAGCCAGCCCTGCTCCGACTTTCACAATTTCACAAGGGGATAGGTCTCTGCCTCCCATGTGATCCGCTCACTTGTCTTATGTTGCTGTCAGCATTTCGGTGATCTGAATGGCTACAGGTTGTATTCTGTAGCACAGTGGTTAGCATTACTTTCTCACAGGACTGAGGTGATTGGAATAGATGTCATCAAGGCCCTATCTGTGTAGAGTTTGTAGGTTTCCTACAAAAACGTAATGGTAGGGTTATTGGTTCTTTGGTGGAAAACTTAGAATGTAATGGAGTAGTGACTAATGTGCATGATTTACTATTCTCTGTACAGAGCTGGGTAATATTATTTATATAGCGCCAATCATAATTGGTGCAGCTATAGGCAAATAGGTTCATATTCAATCCAAAACCCATCTAGATATGACTTAATAATCAGGTAATACTTATTGATGATTTTTTTTATATATATTACAAATTGTTGCGATGAAAAACACCCCACCCAGCCTGAAACGCATAGTGGTGTTGTCTGGAGTTAGGGAGCGTCAGTCCACATAGATGTTTGGGGACGTGAAAGACGACTGTCTAATTTTAGTTCAATACCAACCCATGACCCTTGCCATTGAGAAGGTATACAGTAATCAGGCTCATAGGAACCTCCATTCCGCAGAATTAAATGCCTTAGAGGTATCTGGTGTAACGGCTAAGGCTCTTTCATCCTATCTGGGGGACACTGCTTCCATGGATTGTATGAGGGGAGCGTGGAGTTAGCACTTAACTAATTAACTTGTTCAATGTATCAATGCTGACAGACCCCTCCCCTCAGCAACCCCCCATAGCTCCTCAATTTAGATTAAGTGCACAAGGGAGCTTGTGCTTAATTTTTGTTCTAGCATAGCTTTTTACTTTGATTTACTATTTCATTCCTTTATTTTTTTTTTAGGAAAATATTTTTTAGACAACACACTCCCTTTATACGCAGCCACACTACACTGTCTTGTCAGAGCCGGACGGCTCTCACTGACAGCGCTTGCAGTGTTTCAGTGCTGACAGGCGGCTTAATGAAGCCGCTGTCACACTGACAGCCTCCCGACATACCGGCGCTGCCTTTACAGGCATAGAGCACCGGTACTCTGATGGCGGGCGCTGAAACCATGGGCATAACAGTTGGCTGAGGAACAGCGCGATTACGATTTTGCTTTCCTTTGCCCTGCATCTGAAAGAGGCGTCGGGATACTTATATGAGGTGGCCCAGATTGCAGCCTCTATTTCGTCCTCCATATTGCCTTCAGCAGTGGCAGCTAGAAGGACCCTATGGCTGAGGTCCTGGGATGCAGGTACAGAATCTAAGAAATCGCATTAAAACATTACCCTATTCAGGCTCAGTGGTGTTTGGGTCTGAATTGGACAATATCATTTGCCAGGCCACGGGTGGCAAACGTACTTTTCTGCCAGTAAATGTTCCTAAGGCAAAACCTCCTAGTTCTGGTTCTTTTCGGCAGCTCTTTCGGGAAGGCTTCTTTGCTAGAGGTCAGACGAGTAGAGGTAGACCCACTGGTAGCAGGGGCCACTCTTATAGAGGTTGGTCCTCCCTCTCTACGAGACGCCTGTCCGCAAAAGTTTCGGAAAATGGCATCCTGACTGTCATTCACCCCTTCTTGTGACAGCAGGAGTGAGGGGGCATTTGAGTCTGTTCAGGGAACAGTGGATAGCGTCATCCCAAGACCTTTGGATTCGCTTCTTTGCAACATCTTTACCTCGCAATCCAGAAAGGAGACAGGCGATGCGGCTTCGTATTGTTTCTCTTGTTTCTGCAGGAGTAATTTGCATGGTGCCAGACAACCAGAAGAGAGACAAGGGTTCTGTTCAAATCTGTTTCTGGTCCGAAAGCCGGATGGATCATTCCGACCCATTTTAAATTTAATAATGTTAATGCAAAATCTGTCCACCCTTGGGTGTAGATTTGAGTCCCTCCGGTCAATAATCAATGGACTGGAGGCAGACGAATTTTTAGCGTCAATAGATATAAAGGACGCTTACCCTCACGTTCCCGTTTAGGAGGGGCATCAGTCAGTTCTCAGATTTACGGTAGGATTAGACCACTACCAATTCCGGTCTCTCTCCTTCGGCCTTTCCACAGCGCCCAGAGTCTTCCCAAAAATCATGTCAGTGATGGCGGCATGTCTTCATCCCAGGGGGTCAAAATAATACCATACTTAGGTGACCTCCACATCAAGGCTACATCGGTGAATCTGTCACAACACCACCTAACTCTTACCATCAAGATTCTGGATAACCATGGATGGTTAATAAACCTAAAAAAATCACAATTCATTCCCTGCCAGCGGTTGACCTTCCTGGGGCTCATCCAGGACACCAGAGAACAAAAGCTGTTTCTCCCGGAGGACAAGGCCTGGTCGTTATGAGAAGTAACTACACGGGTCCTGGTCACTCCCAGTCCAACCATTCACTTATGCGTGCGTCTCCTAGGTAAGGTGGTGTCGACCTTCGAGACAATTCCTTACAGTCTGTTCCATTCCTGCGCTTCCAGTGGGACCTCTTAACGAAGTGGTCAGATTCCCACCTGCAGTTGGAACGCCAGAGGATACGTTTGTCTTCCAAAGTGAGGGTGTCTCTTCAGTGGTGGTTGGTCCAGGATCACCTAGCGATAGGCAGGTCCTTTGCCCCGTGGTCCTGGATCATAGTGACCACAGACGCCAGCTTGAAGGGGTGGGGAGCTGTGGCCCTTAACTTACGCCTTCAAGCCCTGTGGTCGACTCAGGAGTCTTCCCTGTCTGTCGACATTCTGGAGTTGAAGGCCATGCTTCAAGGCGCCCAGACCATGCTTTGGGGTTTTTCCGGTTAGGTTACAATCCGACAATGTCACACCAGTGGCCTGTGTCAACAGACAGGGACGGAACCAGAAGTGCAGGAGCAATGACAATGGCAGCACAGATCTTTGCATGGGCGGAACAGAGTATTCTGTCAATCTCAGCGGTTTTCATCCCAGGCATCCAAAACTGGGTGGAAGATTATCTAAGCCATCATGCAGTGATGCCGGGGGATGGTCACTCCATCCGGAGGTCTTCCAGTCGCTGATACGGATATGGCGTCGAGGCACAACAGCAAGGGACCCCCTGGCGGTAGCCGTCAAAGTCATGACCGTGCCCTGGGACTTCCGGTTGGGATATCTGTTCCCACCCATACCCATGATTCACCGCGTTCTCAGAAGAGTAAGCTAAGGGAGACTCCCAGTGATACTAGTGGCTCCCACCTGGCTGCGGAGAGTATGGTATGCAGACATTATCTCAATGGCAGTAGGTCAAGGAGTGCGTCTACCACTGTGAGATAACCTCATTCTCCAGGTCCCATTCCGACTTCAGGACTTGCTGCGGCTGACTGAAGCCAACCTTTGGCGGTCTGGAGGATTCTCTCCTAGAGTTATGAACACGCTGTTGTGAGCTCGTAAGCCAGTTTTGGCTCATATCTACCACCGCATCTGGCGCACTTATATTAGATGCCCTGCCATTCGTCGTCTTTTCGTCTTCCCCATCTTCTGGCATTCCTCCAGGATGGCCTGGATGCAAGTCTCTGTTTGGGCTCTTTAAAAGTACAAATATTAGCCCTTTCGGTTTTCTTTCCCCTTCGATTGGCAGACATGCCGGATATTAGGACTTTTCTGCAGGGAATCTTGCATATCTAACCAAGTAATGTCCCGCCTACGGCACCATGGGATCTCAACCTAGTACTCTATATGCTTAAGGGGCCTCCTTTGAACCGTTGCATTCAGCTGATCTAAGGTTCTTAACGTGGAAAGTAGTGTTCCTTCTGGCAATTGCATCGGCTTGTAGAGTGTCAGAATTAGGAGCCCTTTTGTGTTGTGAGCCATATTTGTTCTTTCTCGAGGACAGAGCAGTTCTATGGACTTTTCCTTCGTTCGCACCAAAGGTGGTTTCGGCACTTCATGTGAACCAAGAGATTGTGGTTTCAGTGTATCAGGCAGGGGCATTGTCTTTCGGACAAAATTCGATGGAGTGTTTGGATGTGGTCAGAGCTCTCCAAATTTATGTGAGGAGGGCCTCCCTCATTTGGCGCACAGATTCTTTATTTATCCTTTTTGATTCACATAATTGAGGGTGGCCAGCCTCAAAACAATTCATTGCAAGATGGATTACGGCAACCATTAGGCAGGCTTACGTCGGTGCTAACCGACCTGTGCCAGGTCAACTTACTTGCCCATTCCACCCATTCGGTGGGGGCGTCTTGGGCAGCGAGAAATGGGGCCTCAGCGGGCCAGCTTTGCAGAGCAGCCACCTGGTCCTCGGTCCATACTTTCACAAAATTCTATCAATTCCATGTCTTCGCGTCTTCAGACGCCAATTTTGACCGTAGTGCTCTACGTGCCGGGCTGTCGGAGCGGTTCCAACCTTAGGGGGGCTGCTTTGGAAAGTCGCCATGGTAGTAGTGTCCCCCAGATAGGATGAAAGAGAAAAGAGGATTTTTATACTTACGATAAATCCGTTTCTCTTATTCCATCTGGGGGACACTGTGTTCCCTTCCTTCTGCTGTATGTTGTTTGGTCTATCTTCCTTGGGGCTGTATAATTAAACTGAGGAGCTACAGGGGGTTGCAGAGGGGAGGGGTCTTTCAGCACTGATACATTAAACAAGTTAACTAGTTAAGTGCCAACTCCACGCTCCCCTCATACAACCCCATGGTAGCAGTGTCCCCAAGATGGAATCGGAGAAACGGATTTATCGTAAGTATAAAAATCCTCTTTTTAATGATAAACTTGGAGATAAGTGAATTGCTTTCACAGATTAGTACTACTGCGTTTGCCTGGCATGATCCCTGTCTGAACTGGGTTCACAATTTTGGTAATTGCTTTACTTAGACAGTAACTTAATATTGACTATTAACAGCCATGTGGGCTATTTCTGGGAAACTAGCTTGGCAAAGAAAGTGCACGGTGGAGCGCCCAGTGGACAGGTCTGAGCCGGTAAACAGCGGCCCTGGTCTACTAAAAACTGGTCAGCGATGGGCTCTTTTCTGTACAGCTGCAGGAGCCATTGTTCCAGTAATTCCTCTGGATTGTTACTTTCTGCTCTTTCACTAGTTACCAGTTTGTGTGCAGCCTGTTTTCCATGTCTATGCATTCCTGCTTATATGCCAGCAGCTACATGGATATGCCAAGCATGTATGTGGAGCGGTGTGGTTGAATCCTAGAGAACAGAGACACTCTCCCCCTTTCCCACTCTCTCGTTCGTCTTCTGCACTTCCTGTCTCAGCAGGGACAGATCTATCTGTATTTGTCTAACATGGTCCTTGACGTACTATTCAGAAGCTGCTATCGCCTAGGGTACTGCAGGTATGGAAGGTTCCCCAGCTCCTGTACCTGTGGGTGCTGTCTTCTGTATATAAGGAGGATCTGTAAGGCTGTAGGCATGATATCGACAGCCCGAGTCCCAGCCTTGCTGCAGCAGTTGAGTGCCCTGATTTACCCATTGTGGTAATCCGTGGGTACCTGAGGCTTTTGGGCTGGTACTTTTAAATTCAAAAGCTGAATGCTTGTGCGTCCGTTCACATCCCGCACCTCTATCTACACATCGCCTCAACCTCTACACACTATGTATTTTGCTTTTCAGGCTCCTGATTGGCTACCTCTTACTATTTCTGTATTTGTTCCTTTCCCTTATAGGTGTTGCCATTTCCCGATGTGCTGGAGAGCTGTCTGGTGCTACTTTACCTCCCCTCTTCAGAGCTGAACTCGGATCTACGAGCACGGGCGACAGACCTGCTGCAGAGGTACAGCTCTGGGTCACCTGATCACCAGAAAGTAGCCAGCAGGTTGCTCTCATCGTTGGAAAGTCCGAGGCCTACAGTTTAGCTCAGACCTAACCTCAATCACTGCTTCCAGCTCTGCAATAGCCACCGCAATAATGCCGGAGCCCAACATCTGCCTTCGCTTCTACCCGGAAGCTGCAAATCACAGCCAACCATTCATCCATGCATTGTTGTGGGCCCTAGCTGGGTTTCACAACGGTGTGCTCGGCTCAAGAATCACATCGCTCTATGTGAGGTCACAGGGTGCATGGATCATTCTATACAAGAAAATGTAAAGGTGGCACCTTCGTGACATCTGGATTATTTACCTCATTGTTGGGCACTAGAGACTGCCTGTAAATCATCCTAACCATGCGTGTCACTTATAATGCAGTATAATGCCAAGGAACCCTTCTTATTCTTATTTTCAGTATTCTGCCTTTCTACGTTCTGTGCGGAGGCCGCGTGTTAGTTCTGCACTTTATATACTGGTGATGCACCGTGAAGGCAGCCATTTTATGGGCTGAACCGGTATTCATGTGAATGCAGCCTAACCATTCACCAGGAGTCACTTTTGTGTCTCAATCACTGGTTCCTGCTGCATTTTTAGTCAGTTCATCCATAAAATGGCTGTACAAGAATGTAAGATACTCTTGAATGTACCACAGGAGCAGTAAAGATGGTTGTTTGTTAGAATTAGAGGGTAAAATAACAGCTTATAAACTTGTGTCTAACAGTCCTCACAGTTCAGACCACTTAAAGCTGTATTTTTAATGGGACGGTAAACCTAAAATACAAGTTGCTCCATGTGAAAAGGTGTTTATGTATCATTCAGAGATGTGTTTAGAAGTCCCCATACACAGACAGAATATGTATGATATATATTGTCTCAATGTATGCGAGATGTTCATTTTCCACGTTCAAGTGACTCCATGCTGTGTCCTTCAGAAGAATTATAGACAGGAAGTCTGGTGTGCATGGAAATAATATTTCCCCACAGCCTCGTTCTAGATCTGTTTATTATTACAAGTTCCTGAAACATTTGCATATTTGTGAGTGTTGTACGTCACGCTTCATTTAAAAAAAAAACTTGCATTTTAGGTTTTGCTGTACATTAACTATAGTTATTCCCAATACACAGGGTGATTCGTTTAATCTGACAGAGAAGTTGTCGATGTTTCAGATCTATGTTGTCCCATTGCCTTTGTTTGTCGTCTGTGATTAAAACATGAACTCCTAGAAATATTAGAAAGTTGAGTGTTGCTCATGTCACCTATGCACAGCTGAGGCATGAAACAAAATGGCCTCCACCACTGTATAGCGCTATAACCTTGCTGAAATAATAGGTTCTATTGTTCAGCAAGAACTGGAATGGGGAAGGTCGCTTAGACATGCAGTTGTATATATTGTCATTTAAAGCTGTCAGATTTAGATAATTTAATTTAGAAGTCATTAATACAGTGTATCCATTTCTCAAGTATTGTCATACCTTGCTTATTTACTTTGTTAGTGTTAAAACTTTTTTTTGTTTGGTTTCTTTGTTTTGCTTGTTACCTGAACTTTTTTTCTTAAACACTTAAAAGCATTCCATTGCATTGGTAGTTTTTCCACAGCTGTGAACAATAAAAGCTCGCCCAGATATATCTGAAGGACCTATCTAGGCTTAAGATTGCTAGAAACCAAGGTCCTTGTTTATGTAGAGTAGAATAATAGTAATCTTCATCTGTCATCCCGAAAATCTTGCTCAAGCTCCATGTAGAGTAGGTATAGCATCTGGTACATTGAAGCTAATGAGATTGATACGGAGAAGATCACTGTGCTGTATGTTGTCATGCCAAGGAAGACTCTCCAATACCGAAATCTGTTTTTTTAGTATCCAGGTGCTGTTAAGCCCATGTTATTTGCTACAACACATTGCATTGCTACAGCGAGGACACAGACATTGACAAAAACAAAATAATACTATGATGCTGAGAGAAACAAAGGTGAGTATCTCTGGGAGATGGGAAAACAAGTTACCTATTTGTAAGTCAATCAAGCAGGTTCTGATTTTCCTCATGCATCTTGCATCCCGTTTGGGGTTATTGAATTTGTAATAAATATGACCATATCTTATTACATACAACAGGCTGAAAGATAAGGTTTATTATGCAGAATTACATATTGTTACTCTGAAGATTAAAGTGAACATTGACCCTGCAGAATGTGTTTATTTCTTTTGAACTTGGACAACTTTGACTTTCCAGTTATTATTAAATTATAGTCCTATTTGGGAACATCTTATTTTAATTATTAATTATCTGTATTTAATTTAGCTGCTACAGAGAACAGAACGGAGGCTCCAGCTTATTTTGTTGAGAATAAAAGGATTTCCTGTACACAATATAAACCTACTTATAAATGGGGTATATTTTTGCAATGTCCTAGTCGGGAAGCAGTCTGCTCTTGTCGCTCTGTCTCTATAGTCCGAGAGGGAATGCAGCTGACCCTGACAGAATGAGGCGAGACTCAACTGAGCAGAACTCTTAAGAGAATGATTGTTGTGGATGCAATGGAGAGGAATTGGGAAAAGTGAATATTGTGCAAATACACAATCAACTAAATTGTTCTAACTTATCAATTAAAAATTAGACAATTAATCTGTGTTACTACTAAATTCACAATCACTGTTTCACCGGCTTTAACTTCTAGGTTAGATTTACATCAGTTTTGGTTGATTACAGTGCTGACTAGCGGTGGTTATTTTACATGGATGAACTCCAGTGTCTCCTGTGGGCAGCCCAGATCACTTGGATATGGAATGGCTATACTGGTTATGAAGTACTGCTTCCATTATGCTGTTTTCTCAATCATCTACTCTGGGACACTGCTACCATGGGGTTGTATGAGGGTGCATGGAGTTGGCACTTAAATCATTAACAACTAAAGTTACTGCTGACTCCTTCCTCTGCAACCCCTACATGACTCGGCTTAATTTAAGTGCCCAAGGAGTTGGGCTGCACATGGTACTACTCTGCAGTACTTGTTGTTTTATATTTAGGTTTCTTTCTTGTTTTAAACTTTGACGTTATTTATAGCTATGCAGGAGATATAATTGCTGCTGGCAGCGCTTATATCTATAGGCTAAGGGGAGCAGTGCTCCGTGTTTTCTTCACAAGAGTCAGTAGCAGTCGACATTGAAATCGAATAATGTACCAATCCAGGTCGATTGGATGACCGTGACAATCGCGGGGGTCACGGCTGTCACTTACTGCTCCCGTCAGGTTGAGCGTCCATGTTGGGAGATACCAAGTTCCCCGCTGAGGCATTGGCATTAGGGGGGGGACTTTGATCTTATGCGGTTATTCTAATGTAGAGGAGGAGCGGTGGCCAGTATGTATACTGTGGAGACATCCTGGGCAGCCGTGGTTTTGACCTATAAGGGTCAATAAAGAGGTGATCCAGAGAGGATGGTGCTGGGGGCAAGGTACTGAATAGACTTCCCCCACACACCTTGGTATCAGCGGGAGCGGGAGAAATTGCGCCAAAATCACCCTGCAGTGTAACGGAGATTTGGCACAGAAGCTCAGACACGCCTGGACCCTGTCAGACTGACAGTTGTGGGCTGACTACTTTCCTCTCATCCTCCTGCAACCCTTTGGGCTTCAGTCAGCTAAGTACCCCATGGATGTTTTAATATTGTAGACTACACGCTTTATGCATAGATAGTAGTAATAGTTTATTCCATCTTATTACCACTTAGAGTTTTATGGTTAGAATTCTTTAAGCACCTTTAGGATAATTTTATTACTGAGTTCTCATACTAAATTCTGTTATAGAATATTTAGGACTATTACTGAATTGGGGCTACTCGCCAGGGTCAAATCTAGAGCACGGGTTACATTTTATACCTCTTCTGTGTGTGCTGCAAAACTTACTGTGGGTCAGCAGGACCAGGGGGCTGTTTGCGCACAGTGTGAGGCGGGCTCTGGTGGCGCGCAGGCCGATGGGAGTGCCTCGATGACTGTGAAGGAACCAGCATGGGTATCCTCACTGACACAGTCAGTATTCTTGCTCACTCAGCTAATTACCAGACAGGCAGAGTCTGAAGCTATAACTGCGGGGCCCTCTACAAGTTCCACCCCGACAGCCTTTGTGGAGACTGGGGCAACAGATTCACAGGGAAAAAGAGGAGATCTGACTCTGTTTTCCAAGAGTGCGGTCTCTGAGATTTGGCTCTTTCCTGCAGTCCTTTCATGGGAACTTATCCTTCAAGGGAAACCCACCAAATAGAGGCAGACCTCTGGTGGCTAGAGGGCAGGCCCATAGAGGCTGAAGGTCCCAATCCAGGAGGCGTCCGTCATCCAAGAGTCAGATAAACATTCAGCATGACGGGAATCCACCTGCTCCTCGCAGGGGTAGGGGTGTGCCTACTACTGTTTCAAGAACAGTGGGCGGCATCCTCCAGGGACCCATGGATCTTGGGGATCATGACCAAGGGGGTATGACATTTAAATTCAATGCACACTGTTATTATTGCTATTATTACATTATCATTCTTTTTCATGACAATGAGATCATATGACATCAATATATACCCATTTTTAACTTAAACTTAAAATCAAAGTCAAGAATAGGCTCAGGACCAGGATTAGAATTAGGAAAAAGATATCTGATTATAGGAGGCATTTAAGAAACCAACCATTGCATTTGCTCCAGACAGTACAAACAGTACAGGTCAGGCTTACTTATAACTCAGTTACAAACTTCTCATGACTAAGGGACATCAAAGCCATCTTATCAGCGACCACGTGATTCCTTCAAAAACTTGCATAATTTGCGTTTGTACACGAGGTTCCAAGGTTTCAATATATAAACCCCATTTATTATAGAACTCAATGTCCTTTTCCAGGTCTAAGAAAGTAAATCGCCTTTCAAAATATAAATTATCTAACAATTCTGACTTAACTTCCATAACCGTCGGCTATGTACATGCAGTCCAATTACCAAGTATAGCTTTCCTTGCTTAACGTAACAGTAGGGGTATAATATGAGGATTTGTTATTTTCTCTTTCCATGCATCAAAGGAGGCAAACGGCAAAGCCTCAGGATTTGCCTGCAATTGTACATTAAAAGTAAAATTAAGAAATTACACTAGTTTGTTGCAAAAATTCACAATCTTCAGGCATGTCCAAAATTTGTGTACCAAAAGTAGCCTCTCAAGTCCCACACTTTGGACAGAATCCAGTTTCATTCTCCGCTATATGCCTGCTCTCAGACTGTGAGATATACGCCCTATTTATTGTTTTGTATGCACTTCTTGGAACCTAGCTGAGCTCAATGCTTTCATGACTTGCACTGTATGACCTAGAACCCCCTCTAGAGGTCCCAAAAAATGGGATGTCCTTTTTCCAAGACTCAGACTCTGGCCCACACAGAGGTCATGTTTGTGTCAATTAAATCCAAATATAGATATCTAATTTTGAACTTGTGTATACGAAAAAAAACAATATAGATTGAAGGTTCACCATTGAAACCTTATGATCTTGTACCGCTGTCTAGCTTGGCCTTGTTTAACCACCAAGAAAGTGACTGATGCATGGTTGTAGAAAAAGTGATGATCTGCCCGTCCAGCTGAAAGGTAGACCTGGACCCTCTTCGGAGAAGTCTCCACTGAAGCGATCTGAAATGGAACTGTGGGAAAGGCACCACCTCGAACACAGACACTATGGTCCCCAGCAGTTTCATGCAACTGAGGAGAGACACTTCCCTTTTTGCCAGTAATGACCCAGTCTTGTTCCAGATAGAAAGCACTTTGTCTTCTGGAAAGATCACTCTGACATGCTGTGTCGAAAAAGAAAACACATCTGTTGGGCTGGGATCAACAAAGACTTGAGGAGATTGAGAATCCATCGGTGTTTCTCCAGAATCTGCCGTCAAAGGGCTTATCATGTGGCCATAATTTTGGTGAGGACCTTTGGGGTGGTAGCTAGTCTAAATTGTAAAGCTTGAAATTTATATTGTGCACTGCAAATCTAAGCAGACACTAATTCCCCTCCCATATGGGAACATGGTGGTAGGCATCTTTTATGTCTAGGGATGAAAGAAACTCCCCTTTTTCCATACCCACAATCACAGATTGTAAAGACTCCATCTTGAATTCCCCACATTCAAAATCTGTCCAGTTTTGGAACGAGAAAGAGATTGGAATAAAATCCCAAACCTCTTCCTTGAACAGGGACCACTACCCTAGAAGCCAGAAGTTTCCAGATAGCTTCCATGAGTGACAGTCTTCTGTGTTTGTAGGTAGGTAAGCCTGTGGTGAAGAATCACGGGGAGGGCATTTGACAAGGTTTATGACGTAACCCATTGTCACCTCTCGAATCCAGGCATCTGTGGATGAGACCAACCATTGATCGTGAAACTGCAGAAGACTGGTACCCACCACTGTAACGTAACGCAATGTGGTGTATCGTCCAGTCAGGCAGCGAGCTTTTCCACCGGCTTGGTAACCCTGCATCTGGTGAACCCCCTGTCTGTTTGAAAACCTGAGATGGGGTGGAAATTTGGTGGAAGTTACTCTTGTCCTACCACAGGAACGAAACCTTGCCTGTTTTGGCTTGCTGACAGGAAGAAAGGAGTTCTTATTTCCTGTAGCCACATTAATTATCCTCTCTATCTCTGAACCAAAGGGTAAGGAGTCCAGTGCATTCTTAGATTATGCATCCGCTGAACAGGAATGTAACCACAGTGGCCTTCTGGCCGCAATGGAGAGTGCAGATAGCCAGGCAGCGACAAGCTGCTTTCAAAGCCACCTGCTCTCAGAAGTCAGCGTCCTAAATGGGTTCTGCCAACAATTCAGCTCTAGGTCTATTTTCCTGCAGACCTATAGCCAACTGTGGGTAATGGGAGGGTCTACCTTGGGATTATTTTCCCATCTGTTTGACTCATCTGTGGGAAAAATCTAAATTTACACAGGAACTGGAACCTTTTGCCTGATTTCTGATTCTGAAACCATCTCTAAAAGTTGAGGCGAAGGAGTGAAAGAGACCATCTGCTTCCGCCGGTACCATATAATCCACACACTATAAGTGTCCTCCCCCCTCAGATTCATGAATCAACTCCCAATCCTCTTCAACAGAGATATAACAGTCAGAAACAATGGTCTGCAAGCTTTCAGGAATACTTGCCTATTTTCCTATGGGGAGCAGCGAGGAGGCATTTTAACAAGGAACAGGCCCCGGCCAGACCCAGAGCAGATTCAGCTAAACTAAAGCAAGTCCACTGGCACAATAGAGCTCGTCCCCGGCTGGCTACTAGGAATGGCTGGTGTGTTTTGAAAAGAAAGAGATTCACCTAGCGACCACCTAATCATTACACTAGCAAGCTAGTCTATGGATGACACTCCTCCTCCTCACACGCCATAACACAAGGCACCCGTGTCAGATTGTCCACAAGATAACTTAGAGAATTACATTTGACATACGTGTAGTGTTGCACAGACTTTTCTGCGGACACCTTAGTCTTGGAAGTCCCTTTCTCAGACATGGTGGTGAAAATACATGTACACAGAGACACACTAGAGAAAATCTTGAAAGTAAAGAATTATATCACACAAGTGTTAACAAAAAGGATATTACTATAGAGGAATAGGTCTAAAAGAAATATTAGAACGTTAGGTAGTCATGCTACTTTTATAGCACTTTGAAACAGACTACATAAGTCAAATCAGGTAAGCCAGTGTAAAGCCGCAATCCTTTTATAGAAATTGCAGCCTTGTCTATGAGCCAGTGGCAGTGGATGAGGGGACAGCGCAGCGATGAAACACGTTTCTGTTTACCTCTCATGCATGTAAAATGGGTGTAATTTGCAGAACATTTCTTTTTTTGACGGACAGATCTGGGGGAACTGGGGAGTAAAAAAGCACTGGAATCGGTAGAATGAGATTTTGTTTTTGTAGACATGATAATAAATAGCTACATTTGATGACACAGAGGTGTTAAAATGTGGATTAGACCCAAATAGGAACACCACTTTTGAGGTAACAGTAATCAGTTTGTTCAACTTCTTTCCTTTGCTCCATCTTTCACACAATATATAACAAGTGCATCCTTAAGCCACTGAATTTAAAATGATGATAAAAGGGTATTCTTGCACTGGACGTTTAAACCCCTTCTCTGCGACTGTGGGGAACACAATGCATTGTTTAATCTCTAAGAGATAGGGCATTGGGGAAATACTGACTTTCCCACCTCCCTAGATCTTTTTTAATCCCAGTCCTCAGTTTATAACTAGCCCAACAATGAGGCAAGAAAATAAGCAGAGTACAACAGAGGCAAAGCATTCTTGGGTAGGTTGGTCTGTGTTCCCCTACAGCCTCAGATAATGGGCTATAACAGCAACTACAAAAATCCTCTTCTCCCCTTCAGCAGTAGTGGGTGTTTCAATGCCATGCTTAAGGGGGTGAGGCACACACACAAGAATAATTGGCTTCCACCAAGGAAGCAATGTCTACTGTCAATGCGCTTGACCCCTTTCCAGTATGGTCTTCAGTATTCCAATGTGACTCAACTGTGCTTTGGATATTGTCTAGACGCAGGACAATCATGACCTGCCTAAAAATGCAGAGGAACTCCCAAAGAACCTATGACCTTAGTGAAGACCCATAGAGCAGATAACAGGCTAAAAGGGAAAACAAAGTAGAGAAAGCTCTGTGGTCTCCCTCCATGTGGGCTATGCAGAGCAGCATTCTTGAATTCCTAGGATACCTGAAATGCCCCTTTCTATTATCATTTATTTATATAGCGCCAGCAGATTCCGAAGCACTTTACAATTGGGAATAAACACAGTAATAGATCATTACTGAGTAATACAGACAGAGGTAAGAGGGCCCTTCTTGCAAGCTATGGTACAATGGAAATTGGATATATGAGGTGTTATTGCATACTGGTCCACCCAGAGTGCAATAGTAAAAGTGCTTAGTGGGCTATTTGATCCAGTCTCACAGCAATGATCGTCAAATGTTTGTTATCTTGTGTTAACTGTGTAGAAGGTGATAGTAGTGTAATCTAGGGTATTTGAGGAATTTTATAAGCTTGCCTAAAGAGGTGGGCTGTCAGACAATGTTGAACAACTAGAGCAACTTCTTATTGTGTAAGGGGGGGGGGGTGCAGCCCAAAAAAGTACTGTAACCAGGAATGGGAGCAGATAATGAGTATGGATGAGAAACTTAAATCTTGTGCAGAACGGAGGTGTCAAGTTGGCAGATATTTTGAGACCACTGTGAGATGTGTTTTGGAGCAGTTTTGTTGACAGCCTTGCACAGTCATGGCCAAAAGTTTTGAGAATGACAAATATTATTTTTCACAGTCTGCTGCCTCAGTTTTTATGATTGCAATTTGCATATACACAGAATGAAGAGTGATCAGATGAAGTGCAATTAATGTCAAAGTCCCTCTTTGCCATGACAATGAACTTTATCCCAAAAACAACATTTCCACTGCCACAAAAGGACCAACTGACTTCAGGTCAGTGATTCTCTTGTTAACACAGGTGAGAGTGTTGAAAAGGACATGGCTGGAGATCACTGTCATGCTGATTGAGTTAGGATAACAGACTGGAAGCTTTAAAAGGAGGATGGGGCTTGAAATCATTTGTTCTTCCTTTGTTAACCATGGTTATCTGCAAGGATATGTGCAGTCATCACTCCTTTGCACAAAAAGGGCTTCACAGGCAAGGATATTGGTGCTAGTAAGAATGCACCTAAATCAGTCATTTATTGGATCATCAGGAACTTCAAGGAGAGAGGTTCAATACTTGTGAAGAAAGCTTTAGGGTGCCCAAGAACGTCCAGCAAGCGCCAGGACTGTCTCCTGAAGTTGAATTAGCTACGGGATCGGGGCACCACTAGTGCAGACATTGCTCAGGAATGGCAGCAGGCAGGTGTGAGTGCATCTGCACGCACAGTGAGGCAAAGACATTTGGAGGATGGCCTGGTGTCAAGAAGGACAGCAAAGAAGCTATCTCTCTTCTGGAAAAACATCAGGGACAGACTGATATTCTGCAAAACGTACAGGAATTGGACTGCTGAGGACTGGGGTAAAGTCATTTTCTCTGATGAATCCTCTTTCAGATTGTTTGGGACATCTGGAAAAATGCTTGTCTGGAGAAGGAAAGGTGAGTGCTACCATCAGTCCGGTGTCATGCCAACAGTAAAGCATAGTGAGACCATTCATGTGTGGAGTTGCTTCTCAGCCAAGGGAGTGGGTTCATTCACAATACTGCCTAAGAAACAGCCATGAATAAAGAATGGTACCAAAACATCGTCCAAGTGGAACTTCTCCCAACCATCCAAGAACAGGTTGGTGACAAACAATGCCGTTTCCAGCATGATGGAGCACCTTGCCATAAGGCACAATTGATAACTTAGTGGCTTGGGGATCAAAAAATCAAAATTTTTGGCTCCATGGGCAGCATAGTGGCCTAGTGGTTAGCACTTCTGCCTTACAGCACTGGGGTCATGAGTTCAATTCCCGACCATGGCCTTATCTGTGAGGAGTTCGTATGTTCTCCCTGTGTTTGCGTGGGTTTCCTCCGGGTGCTCCGGTTTCCTCCCACACTCCAAAAAACATACTGGTAGGTTAATTGGCTGCTAAGAAATTGACCCTAGTCTGTGTGTGTGTGTGTGTGTGTGTGTGTGTGTGTGTGTGTGTGTGTTAGGCAATATAGACTGTAAGCTCCAATGGGGCAGGGACTGATGTGAATGAGTTGTCTGTACAGCGCTGCGGAATCAGTGGCGCTATATAAATAAACGGTGATGATGATGATGAGGAGGAAACTCCCCAGACCTAAATCCCATTGAGAACTTGTGGTCAATCCTCAAGAGGTGAGTGAACAAACAAAAACCCACAAATTCTGACACATTCAAAGCATTGATTCTATGTGGCACAGAAGTTGACTGACAGCATGCCAGGACGAATTGCAGAGGTTTTCAAAAAGAAGGGTCAACGCTGCAAATATTGACTCTTTGCATAGACAATGTAATTGTCAATAAAAGCCTACTGACATTTATGAAATGCTTGTAATTTTACTTCAGTATAACATATCAACATCTGACAAAAAGGTCTAAAAACACTGAAGCAGCAAACTTTGTGAAAACTAATACTTGTGTCATTCTCAAAACTTTTGGCCATGACTGTATGTTATTAGAAGTATTGTATATTGGATTTAGTGAAAAACAAGCAACCAATGTAGAGACTGACAGAGCGGATCAGCAGAGATAAAATTATTTTTAAGGAAAATCAATCTAGCTGCTGCGTGCAAAATAGATTGTAGGGGTAAGAGCCGGATTCTGGGAAAACCAATAAGGATGAAATTGCAATAGTCAATGCGGGAGATGATGAGTGCATGAATTAAAGTTTTTGCAGTTTTGTTTGAGATAGCTACGTATTCTGGAAATGTTTTTTAGATGTATGCAGCATGATTTAGATAGAGTCAATTTGGGGAACAAAGGATAGTTCTGAGTCAAGGATTACACCTAGGCAGCGAGTTTGTGAGGTGGGATTTATTGTCATGACACAGAAATGTCAGGTAGGTAACTTCTATTGGCAGGTAGGAATATTATTAGCTGTTTTTGAAAGATTGAGTTTGAGTTGGCTAGAGGACATCCAAGATGAAATGGAAGAAAGACAGTAACACGGGACAACACAGATGGCGAGAGATCAGGAGAACAGATAACTTTGGGTATCATCTGCATAGAGATGATATTGAAATCTAAAGGAGCTTATTAGTTTCCCATGAGAAGTGGTGTAGATAGAGAACAACAGAGGAACTAGTACTGCATCTTGTGGTACTCCAACTGATAAAGGAAGGGGAGTAGAGCTGCATCCAGAAAAAAGAACACTGAATTAGATAGGTAGCAAGAGGAATAGTATAGGACAGTGTTTATGAGAAGAGAGTGGTCAACAGTGTCAATCGCAGTAGAGAACCTGGAGAATTAGAAGAGAGTAATAGCCCAATCGCAGTGGTCAACTGACACTGTTGACCACTCTCTTCAAATCAAATCACTGCCAGCCTTAGAGTATTATTGTTAGGACTCTGACTGTATTTTATATGTGGTTGCAGTACCTCAATTCCATCATAGGTGCTGCTGTTTGCCCCTGAACTTTGCACCTCTCCTGTAGGAGTTAATCTCCTTACATGATTAGTACCAGCACCTGTCTCACAGCTTCATCTACCTGCCTCAATCTGTGTTCTGTGCAGTTTGTTTATACCTGGCTGCTGCTTGTCTCTTGTTTATCCCTGTTCGTTTTGCTTTGCTGCTGTCTGATCTTCTGTTGTGACCCTCTGCATGATTACGGGACCCTGCTTGTTTGCCTGTTGCCCTGACCTCTGCCTGATTATTGGATTATGCTTGTTTGCTTGTGACCCTGACCTCTGCCTGGATACTAGATTCTGCTTGAACTCTTGTTACCCTGACCTCTGCCTAGTCACTGGACTCAGCTAGTCTGGCTGCTTCCCTGGACTGCCTTGTGCCTCTGGCAATCTGGAATCCTGACCCCCTGCCTCCTTAGTCTGGAGCTGTGTGCTTCCTGGCAATTGGGTAACTCAATATACTTGTTCCTGCATTTATACTGTATTTGTCATTAATTGGAAACTGTTGCTTCTGTGGACTATTCCTGCCATTCATCACACCTGTTCATATTTGTGTATTGGAGTATACACCTGTTTATTCTGCTACCTGAAATCTGCATTTTCCACAAACTCAATCTTTGTTCACATATTTTGCCTAAATAAAGACACTTGGGGCTAGATTTACTAAGCTGCGGTTTGAAAAAGTGGGGATGTTGCCTATAGCAACCAGATTCTAGCTTTCATTTATTTAGTACCTTCTACAAAATGATAGCTAGAATCTGATTGGTTGCTATAGGCAACATCCCCATTTTTTTAAACCCGCAGCTTAGTAAATCTATCCCTTTGTTTTTGTACTGCTATTGCTGTGTGCTGAATTCACTAGGAATCCTAACAATTATGTTATTTTTTTTTTAACAAAGCTCTTCCTCTTATAGCAGCTCAATAGGCTTCCAACAAACCACACACCAGTTAATCATAAATGTGAAAAAAAGAAGCATTCAACCACTGGAGGGGTCTTTCATATATATATATATAGCCTAGAAACCAACTTTGTAATCTAAATGTAAATCATAAATAATAATCAGTGTTGTTAAATGATCAATAATTAAATACTTATTACATATGAAGTGATCTAGATCTAAACCTTCCTTGTATCTTCCCAATGTAATAACCAAATTCATTAAAAATCAAGAAAAGCATATAATAGCATAATTCTGTTTGTATTAATACATGGAAACTTCTCCTTGATGTGACACTCATGACCAACTTCAATGATGTCGCCCCTTAGACGTGGCTCAGTGGTTAGCACTTCTGCCTCACAGCAATGGGGTCATGAGTTCAATTCCTGACCATGGACTTATCTGTGTGGAGCTTGTATGTTCTCCCCGTGTTTGCGTGGGTTTCCTCCGGTTTTCTCCCACACTCCAAAAACATACTAGTAGGTTAATTGGCTGCTATCAAATTGACCCTATTTTGTCTCTGTCTGTCTGTGTGTGTGTGTGTGTGTTAGGGAATTTAGACTGTAAGCACCAATGGGGCAGGGACTGATGTGAGCAAGTTCTCTGTACAGCGCTGCGAAATTTGTAGCGCTATATAAGTAGCTAATGATGATTCCTTGAAAGGGCATCTTTGAGAATGTCAGCTGCTGACTGACGAAACGCATCAGAATACTCTGTTTCCAGCATTTACTACTGACATTTATATAACTGAGATGAACCAGGACTTATTAGGATTCCTTCGGTGACCACCTCTTTTGTCTTTTTTCGGAGTGTACCAGCATTCACGGTATTTGTATGAGGATTCCTACTCCCTGCTTTGAAACCATTGCAATTACGGCTGTATTGTTAATCGGAAGAGGGGATTTCCTTTCCCTAATAGCTATCTTGTTAGACAGTTCAACAGTATCTATTAGACTCGTGTGAGGACCATTACACCTTCCTTTTTAGAATCACTGTAACTGAGGCCGTTTTGAAAAACAGGGAAAAGGAATCCCCTCTTCTAACAGCCAACCTACCACAGTGGACTATCTAATAGATCGAACTGTGGCTCAACACTCTGCTACACTATTCTTTGGGGTGGTTACTCCGCATTCAAAGCCCGCTCTGACATATTTTTGTTAAAGGTGCATGCACGAGTATGTTTTAATTTCTAAATCCATTTGTTGACTGTTGTATATCCATCCAGTAGTCTTTAAATCTAGTTGTTTACTATAAGTTATATATCAGATATCAATATCTGTTTCAAGCTTTTTTTTTTTTAATTATTATTTTATTGGTGAAATAAAAAAATCTTTTTAATATATAGAAGCACATGATATCCGTCATATTTCTGAAGATTCTTTCTAGCTTTTGGTGATTATTGTTTCAGGTTTTATTCCTTGAAAGGGCCTCATCAGAAATTGTTCTCCTTAATGTTCTTTTCTTCTTAGATTTCAATTTCCTCATATTAAAGGGAATGGATAAAAAAAAGAAGACATCTGGCATAATATCATGTAAGATATGTACATGCTTTTATTTAAACAGTTAAAACATTTTTTTTTTAAAAAGTTCATACAGAAAAAAAATGAAAGGTTCAAGTGAGGGAGCCATGCAGAGACCTATTCAAGAAATTGTTGGAGTGGTCCATGGGGGTGATAGATCACAGCAACATGCATAAAGAATGGATTAAAAATTCAAATAGCATGTACTTCAAAATATGTGAATATGAGTGATGGGACGTTTGGTAGAGCTTTGAATGTACAATATGGGGAAACAAGTAATCCAACCCCCACCTCCTTGTCTGCGGCATACATTTAAAGGACTTTGGTGATGTGTTTGGAATAAGATATATGTGTGTACGGGACAAGGGAGAGGGACCTAGGTTAGGTGCTAGATTACCAGCCAGTAGCAGCAGAGAGAGAGAAAGATAGGGAAGAGAATTGTAAGATGTGTGACCTTTTATATTCTGTCAACGGGATGAGGATGTTCAGTTAGTGAATAGAATTAGGAAAAAAGTTCATTAGTGTTAATTAGAGGGAAGTAGAGTAATGAAGGAACAATGTGGATAAAGATGTATATTGCAGGAAGGGTGAAGGATTAAATAGTCCTAATGTCATGAAAGGAGAGTAAGAAAAGCAGTTTGTTAAATATTGGCATTTAAGAATAAAAGGTAAGAAACTGCCTCTAGGTATTTCTTGTATAATTCCCTCAATGTCCAGTGCCGTTAGAGAAGTGCAGTCAGGTTTGTAGTAGATGTAACTTATTTCTGCATGTTTTAAGATGTTGTTCAAATGTATTTTCAAAACACTTTGAGAAAACCACTTAGTGCAGAAAACACACATTTGTCTCCACAGACTGAATGCTAAGATATAGTGAAGCTGATTTTAGAACAAGTTACATTTGTGCCAATTGGTCAGATGATCAAAGCAGGGGGGGGAAACTATTGGTCTCATTCAAGCCAGATGAGTGCCAGGCCAGTGTCATAAAAATGGTTCAATCAACAACTCCGCATCGGTTATAACAATAGATAACACATTCCTGTTACATACTTTAAAAGACAGTTGCACAGAGAAGTACAAATGAATGAGATGAGGTTCAGATTAGGAGAAGATGAGTTGCAGCAGTTGATGTACATACTTCCCTAATGGCCAAAACCACCAACCAAAGTGACTCAGATTTAAATTGCTCCTTTGGATGGAATTTGTTGAGTGCCGTCATATCCTACACAGTCCAGAAGGAACCATCCCACTTGGGCACCAGGCAGAGACTGGAGTAAAAACCCATTTCTCTGGAAACTCTAAAGAAGAGGAAAAAGTTGTCCGTGAGCTAAAAAAAAAAAAGAAACCGGATATCCCTGACTGATGATGAATGTGCCCAGGGGTCAGACACAAAGTGTCCAGGAGCCACTGAAGATAGACCCCCAACTACTTCTACACCTATGGACCCAGTTTTCAGGAAGACTTACTACTGTTACAAACTTTCATTTTGTCCTATTTAAATTCCAAGGAAGCAGACTGGGACTTCGAGGATTGGTCCAATGACTGACTGAAAAAGAACTAATTTAGGTTTATTTTGATGAAGACACTCTTCCTGTCCATAATTACAATAATTATCTTTTCAGTGCCTTCCTGCTTCTTTTTAAATGCAGTTACCTGAAAAGGGCACCATTCACATGGACTTTTTAGAATCATTGTCTACTTACTGCCCATGATTTCAGCCAGAGAGACTGTGTAAACACTGAATTGTCCAATATTCAATTAAGGGCCTACGTCTAGAATGATGCCTTCGAGATTACAAGCAAGCTTGCTAGCCTGGTCCCCCATGCCACTGCAAAAGCTGACTACGGTAGATACACAAAAGTTGACAACAGGCTATTTAGAAGATTTTTTAAACCTTGCCTAATTGGTCCTTGAAGCATACCTCATTCAGAAAAAGAATCAGTCCTCCTATATAGCAGAGGGTTCACAGCTAGATCACCAAATTCCTCCAAGAGGAAAGGAATTCAAAATGGCTCAAAAAGGTTTGGCTGGACCTCTTATTCCCTGGTTGGTTTGAGGAAATAACTAGTCAATTTCTAATTGAAATTGCAGAGTTTGTGCTTGGCCTTGTAAGCGCTGAATGTTCAGGGCCAAACACACTGGCCAATAAACTCAAACTCAGGGAGAGACTTGTCATATTACATAGGAGCTACCATTTTTCACCTTTCTATTTGCTCAAGGAAGGGTCCACCAATGACTTATTCATAACATTCTCCAGGAGCTTAATTCATGGGGAAGAAAATTTGCTCTTTGTGGAAAGTGTCTGCCGATCTTCCCGTTTCCTCATAGGGTCCATATTGGAGTGAATTAGGGACCTAGACCAGGCAGGCTCTGGTCAAAGAACAACCAAGGTATATGGCTCTACTGGACGGGTAGGCTGTAAATGCCATCCACAAACTGTACAAGGCACCAGGCCTACTCTGGCTCAGGCAATGCCAGGAGGGTTTCACTGGCTGGAGGTGCCACTGGGGACTGAAGCATGATGGACTCGATTGTCTTGGCATAGACATAACTGTGGACCACAAGGTTCAGGGAAAAAAAAAATCAGACATGTCTGCACCTCAGAAGAGAAAAGCTGTACTACCCTGCTAGTCTCACTCTAGGCCAAAAACAGAGCAACAGTAGAAAGACAAAACACTTTTCTTTTCAAAACACAGGATTTCTGAAGAGCCAGGAGTCAATTCCTCATCAACCAGCTCCACTATATACCCTGGGAAGGTTAGAACAATGAGTGGTTGCTGTGGCAGGCTGAATCAAGTCTGAAAGCACTGTGGAGGCAGGCCATACCAACCACAGGACCCTGTAGCACTGAAGAATTGCGCTTATCTCAGTGTTCCTGCTTTATGTTGTTCTGTGTCATGTGTGCAGATAACTGTTCTTACAGTTCTTCAAGTAAAAGGGGACAACTCATCAAAAAATTACACTTCCCCAGGTCCCTCCTCCATCTTTGTGTAAGTAGTAAGTTTTTGGGCGCATTGGCTACTAGTCAGTACTTTATTTAGCAAATATTTTTTGCACTCTAAAACAGTTATTAAGCAACCTGGTTAGGTCATATTTTTCATCTAGTTCCAATGCTTTGTATAAATAAATGATACATGGTTGGACAGTATTAAATCTTAAAATCTCTATGTTTGATCTCAATATCAAAGGGGAAAAAAAACTCCCTTGACCCAACTGTCTACTGTATATGATGGCCTGTTTATAAGTTGTAAAGTCCATAAATATTGGGACATCGACACAATTCTCATATTTTGGGCTCTATACACCACCACAATGGATTTGAAATTAAACAAACAAGATGTGCTTTAACTGTAGACTTTCAGCTTTAATTTGAGGGTATTTACATCCAAATCAGGTAAACAGTGTAGGAATTACAACGGTTTCTATATGTGCCTCCCACTTTTTAAGGGACCAAAAGTAATGGGACAAACTAAACAATCCTATTTCAAACTTTCACTTTTTAATACTTTGTTGCAAATCCTTTGCAGTCAATTACAGCCTGAAGTCTGGAAGGCATAGACATCACCAGACGCTGGGTTTCATCCCTGGTGATGCTCTGCCAGGCCTCTACTGCAAATGTCTTCAGTTCCTGCTTGTTCTTGGGGCATTTTCCCTTCATCAAGTAAAATGCATGCTCAATCGGATTCAGGTCAGGTGATTGACTTGGCCATTGCAGAACATTCCTCTTGTTAGCCTTAAAAAACTCTTTGGTTGCTTTTGCAGTATGCTTCGGGTCATTGTCCATCTGCACTGTGAAGCGCCGTCCAATGAGTTCTGAAGCATTTGACTGAATATGAGCAGATAATATTGCCCGAAACACTTCAGAATTCATCCTGCTGCTTTTGTCAGCAGTCACATCATAAATAAATACAAGGGAACCAGTTCCATTGGCAGCCATACATGCCCACGCTATGACACTACCACCACCATGGATTCACTGATGAGGTGATATGTTTTGGATCATGAGCAGTTCCTTTCCTTCTCCATACTCTTCTCTTCCCATCACTCTGGTACAAGTTGATCTTTGTCTCATCTGTCCATAGGATGTTGTTCCAGAACTGTAATGGCTTTTTAGATGTTGTTTGGCAAACTCTAATCTGGTCTTCCTGTTTTTGTGGCTCACAAATGGTTTACATCTTGTGGTGAACCCTCTATATTCACTCTTGTGATGTCTTCTCTTGATTGTTGACTTTGACACATATACACCAGCTCCTGGAGAGTGTTCGTGATTTGGCCAACTGTTGTGAAGGGGTTTTTCTTCACCAGGGGAAAAAAAAATTCTGTCATCCACCACAGTTGTTTTCCGTGGTCTTCCAGGTCTTTTGGTGTTGCTGAGCTCTCTGGTGTGTTCTTCCTTTTTAAGAATGTTCCAAACAGTTGATTTGGCCACACCTAATGTTTTTGCTATCTCTCTGATGGGTTTGTTTTGATTTTTCAGCCTAATGATGGCTTGCTTCACTGACAGCTCTTTGGATCTCATATTAAAAGCCGACAGCAACAGATTCCAAATGCAAATGTCACACCTAGAATCAACTCCAGACCTTTTACCTGCTTAATTGATGATGAAATAACAAGGGAATAACTCACACATGTCCATGAAATAGCTTATGAGTAGATTGTCCCATTACTTTTGGTCCCTTAAAAAGCGGGAGGCACATATAGAAACCGTTGTACTCCCTGCACTGTTCACCTGATTTGGCTATAAATACCCTCAAATTAAAGCTGAAAGTCTGCAGTTAAAGCACATCTTGTTAGTTTCATTTCAAATCCATTGTGGTGGTGTATAGAGCCCAAAATATGAGAATTGTGTCGATGTCCCAATATTTATGGACTTGGCTGTATGTCTAATATACACCTAACCCAACAAGTCCGGTTATGATGCACAAACTCCATTTCTGAGCACCAGAAAAGTAACAGATATGCGACATTACAACAAAGAAGGGAATAGAATTCAAGATACTTGGAGACAAAAGTCACAAAACAGCCGTCAATGCTGGAATCACTAACAGCTTGTAATTACAAATGCCAGTAGAACTATTATTGTCTAAGCTGTATTTCACACCAAGACATTCGGAGCCTGGAAAGGCTTGAGAAATTTATTTTGTAAAGCAGCATGCAGCTGTTTACAAGCATTTTTAAAACAATGTTAGTTAGAAAGAAAACAATGCATTAAAAAAATGTAATATAAATACTGTTTAAAGTAACTGTTTTCTTAAACGCAAAATGCTTAAGGTTCTGGTATGAACCAGCCATGAAGGCAAAAAGTTGACATACAAAATACACAGAGGGAAGTAAGCTTGTAGAGATATTGGGCCCGATTCATTAAGGAAAGGAGAGCAGCAACAAAAAAAACAAAAACAAAAAAAAGGAGTAACTTTGATCCTGAGTAAAACCATGTTGCATTGGAGGGGGAGGTAAATTTAAAATGTGATGGCAGATTTACAGTTGGGGTAGGGCATGTCCTAGATCAACTTTATATTTCAGTGTAACAATTAAGCTATCAAGGATTTGTGTGCTACATAAAAAAACAGCCAGTATTTAACTTATGCGCAAAATAATAAACTAATGTGCACCCCTTGCATTGTAACATGGTTTGTCCAGGAGAAAACTTACATTTTTTTTTTTTTGCCTTACTTTCCTTAATGAATCAGGCAGTGTTTTTGCAGAATTGTTATGTTAAATTAACACTTAAGTTGTTTTATTCAGCATTGTTTAGGCTCGGACAACCTGGGACTCTCCAGGTGTTTTGCGTAACTGCTCCAGCATGTCCTGCTCAGCTATCGGCTGGCTGAGCATGCTGGGTCTTGTAGTTTTACAACTCCTGGAGAGCCATAGGTTAGACAGATATGGTTTAGGGGGGTTTTTTTCAGCACCCACTTAAAGCCCTGCTTTACTAAATAGCAAAGTGTTTAACTTTTCAGCCAATTTATAAAAATCATAAACTGTTGAACAATCTCATTGGGTGCCTTTAGAAAATTGGTTCTCCAATGGCTATAATACTTTGATGGGACACCAATTAGAGAGTCTATGGGGGAGATTCAATTGGACATCCCCATTGTGTCCAGCTGCACACAATGCCAGCCATTACAGTAAGATATACCCACTCAATTCTCCTAGCACCTCTATTCAGTGCAAGGAAAAATGAGCAGAGATTCCATCTTCAACATCGTCGTGATGCGTCTCCGCGGACTGTCCAGCAGACACATTGTGCTGAATTGCATCTCCGCCCATGTGTGGTCTAAGAGCCACTGCTGCAAACTACTGGCACCATCATCTTCCTCATCATGGTAGAGGGTTATAAGCAAATACAATCTATGATACTACCCCATCGTTCTGTACATCATTAGAAAATAAAATCAGGATGCTGATCCCCCTAAGACTGTTTAAAACACGGACAAGGTAAAAACACAAATCTCTTCACTAAAAAACAAAAAAAAAAGAAACATCTTTATTTTACAAATTTAAAAACATAAATAATATTTACACATGTTTTAAACTCCAGCTTACAACAATAGGACATTGATTACAAAATTGGCTGGGTTAAAAACCCTCAAGACCTACAGCAAACATTATTTTTTCCAATGCTTTCAGCAATTTATTACCTAATTCTTTTTTTTTAATTGTTTTTTAATATACGGGGAAATAACTGGAACTGGGGCAGTGTTTGTTCTCACGTCAATGGCTTTGAATTCAATATACACATATCTAAAAAAATAGAACATACATCCCATTATTAAAAAGATTTCAAACCATAATTTCCCGACATAAAACGGCGGATGGGAGCCAAGTTTTGCAAAAATGTCACCGATAAAATAAAAACGCAATTTCTTGACAATTTTCCCCATCGAGCTACACAGAGTATAATAAATATAACGTATCTTATTTCTCAACAGAGTTTTCTTTTCTTTTGTTTCTTTTTTAAGAAATTTGAGACCGGTATTTGCACCTTGTTCAGCAAGTCAGAATTTGTGACTTAGAGGAAACAATCTACTTCCGGTTTTAAGTGCAGCCATCTAGACACAGTGGAGGCAGTCATTTTGTGGGCGATCCAATATACGTGAGAATGTCATCTATCAATTCACCAGGAACATCAATGATGTGTGAAGCACTTGTTTCTTTGTGTCTGTGATGTCACAAGTTCCCAGTGAATTGATAGGCTGCAATCTCCTCAACAATGACACGGCCAACCAGACGGCTGCCTCCTCTATGTTTAGTCAAGAGGTTCACAGTCAGGCTGCACTCAACTCAGTTCAATGAGCATAACTGGAAGGGGGTCACAAAAACAACCCAAAATAAAGGCACGCGCTTGTATGCAAACTAATAAAAGGCCTTTATCTCATCTTTTGTGCCTCAGTGAAAGCTTAATAACAAATTTCATGTCAGAAAAAAAATATTTCATATCAGAAGTCCACTCGCAGACTTATGGCTTAGACGGAACATAAACATATATCTTCATTTCATGATCTCTCAATTGCCAAATGTGCAATTCTAAAATAAGAAAAAAGAGGCGACACTTCACTTTGACTGACAAAGTAATTTCAAGTTCATGATATTAGCCATGTCTGCTCAGATTTGCCCTGCTCTTTCCTCGTAGAGGCCATAATTGTTCTGTGACGAGACAATATTAAAAGGTGCTTTGTTTAGCAGGAGCAGAATCAATGAGGACAAACACTAGCCTGGTCCAGATTCTCACAGTGCTGAGTGTAACACATCCACCCACCCTGGAAGCAAAGGAAAAGTCTGCAACTGAGTGCTAAAGTGTAGCTAAGACCACTTCCCACGTAATTGGTCACCTGTGGAATAGTGGTCATTGGTGGTCTGGCAAATTCATTTTTTTTTTCGTAAGATGCTGACATTTCGCAGTAAAAGTTTTAAAAGAAAGAAAATGCAACATATTGGACAGAATATTCATGCACACAGTCACTCCCCTATTTTTTTTTACTTTACAGCCGTTTCCAAAAATGGTCTTGTGGAAGCCGTGTGGCCGAGTAGATAATCTCTGCCAGACATGGAGAGTATTGGGAAGATGGCATAGCGCAGTGTCAGAGGTAGAATGACAACTCAAGTCACCTCATTGTTGTCCGTTGTTGATGAGAGACATGATGTTTATTTTCTCCTCTGCTTCCTCGCTGGACTTTGGCGCCACTCCTGTTCCCAGCCCATAAAGACGTCCGCAATATTTGGCATCATCAATGTGGTCCTCAAAAAACAGCTGAGAAACAAGGACAGCAGAAAATATAGTTGGGTAATCTTGAGCAAGGTTTCTAAATCTGACAAATTGCAAGTCACAATTTGCAGGGAACTGATGTGGCATGATTAATGGTCACACAGTGCCACAGTGAAGTCACTGGCTCCTTTCCTCAAGTTACAGTACTTATATCTTGCACTGGTTGCCAGAGAAAGAGAGATTGGAGGCATACTTAAAAAGCAAACAATAAAATATCAATTCAGGGTAACAAGTCCAGGACTTATGCGCTAACACACTAAACCATTCTTCTCTATGTCTTAACTAGTCCAAGACTGGAGGGGATTTGCACCTCTACGACTAGACCCATTTTCATGGCTCTGTTCTGCACCCGGTTTGCCAGGAATTACTTTTTCCTAATCAACCCAAGAAAATGTTATACTGTGTTTTTTTTCGGGATGCATGAGTATGAAAACTATTTTATGTTTATTATGTTGCGTAATATACAAACCTATAAAAAACGTTTAAACACTTATCCCTAAATGCTCTTTAAATAAATGTGACTTTTGCACAAGAGAACACACAAAGCTCACCTCTTTCATCCGGAAGAAAGCCATGCCGGTCAGCAGAGAGTCAGAACCTGCTTGGTGCTGTCTACCGATCCTTTGGAGGTCCAGCTGATCAGCAACCTCCTGCAGACCACCCTGCACAATAATATATTATGTTGAGACAAGACAAACAAACAAAAAAAGACAAAAAAAAAAATACCCAAATGTAAAAAAAAAGAAAAGAAAAATCACTTACAAAACAGGTGCCCTGAAAGAAACACATACATATTATATATAAGTGAAATTTGTGAAAACAAGGTGCGCTCCTTTAAATTAAGGATATGTGTACAAGTGAAAAAATAATTTGAAAAGTACAGCCAAGACAATTAAGACCACAATGTATGTGTTCCCAAATTTCTAGTTTATTTTGTGGGAGTCAGACCACTCCCCTCAGGTGCTGCAAGCTTTAAAAAAACGGAGGCTCAGGGAAGCTTTTAATTGTGACATCCTGAATTTGGTTCACGTTAGGGACTCACGTACAGTAGATGCCTTGACGTTGGCAGATGAGCTTATCCCAATATATTGTGCCTTAAATTCTCCCTGATGTAGATACAGACACAGCGACTTATATATTGTTTGTTTTTAGAGTGCCGGGAAACAATAAGCAGGAAGGGGGGGGTAATTTCCTCTTATAACGAAGGGTAGTTATAGCTGCAGAACAAGGCTCTAACTTGAAAAGTAAAGGAAGTAAATTGGATGAGGTTTCTTAGCAAAATTGCCAATGGTGATGTCCTCTGTTAGATCTTCGTCACCCCTACAGTCACCTCCCCCTGAAAGTAGTAGTTTGTTGTGGGTTCATAGCATAGATACCCACAGTTACCTCAACTAAACCACAAGCCAGCCGTATTCTGGGGAAATTGGGGGGAGATCAGCAAGACTGAACTAATCTTAGGGATTCAGTAGGCTAAGATTGGACATAACATTCTCAATGATCTTGGCTCCTGTCTAACTAAATACCATATTAACTACTTACCTCAAGCCCAGTTCTTCCACCAATGGGAACCTTAACGGCTCTAGTCAGGTAGCGATGGGGTAGGGAGCATAGACTCCTAGTGAATTTATACATGGCGAGACTTAAGAAGGAGTGAGGGTGTTGTTGCAATGGGGACAAACATTTTAATAATGTTGCAATACATTACCTGTGGCTTAAAATAATAACACTAAATATATACTAATCATTAGAATATTCCCTTAGACCACTTTAGTCCAGATATAGCACAATCAACTCTTGGGGATAGTGTCTATGAATTACATAAAATACATTGCGCACCTTAAGATTTTTGCAGCTCTTCATCAGATATTTGACATCGTAGATTGACGGGAAGAAGAGATTCAAAATATGGAAGAACTCGTGTTCCTCCTCTGGGAGCCGCGAGTCTGTTAGAAGTTTCACCATATATCCAAAATCATAGCCGCTGCATAAACCAAAAACAAAACACCCTTACAGTACTAATATTTGCAGTGTTTAGCGGATTTCCTAATAGGCAACAAACAAAAACAGCCTTTATTGCAGAAGTTTGAGTCCACTTTTAAAGCCACATATTTTTCTACAAGCCGTCTGAACACACACGTTAAAGAGGATCAATTAGCGGGTCTCCGTTAAAACAAAAAAAACAAGCCTTGCTCCTGCGGGCACTTAAAAGAATTAAAGTACTAACAGCCAATGGGGGTAGAGGGGGTTGAGCTTGCATTTTTTGCCAGTTAGTTTAAAGTGCCCAAGCTCCATATCACTGCAGTCTATTACCTGGCTGTGCCCCATAGGATGAATGATAAATAGAATTAAATTACATTTTCACGAAACAAAACACTACTTAGAGTTCGCTCCCTCCTCTCTCTCAAAATGTAACAGTCTCTCCAAATCAGCTCAAGGTTAGGGAATACAGTAATTGTACAACTGCTATATTTGGCCAGATAGATGAGATAGGGCAGCTTTGCACAAATGATTTTGAACGACGCAACTTCCTAACCAAGAAACTGCAGCGTCCCAACGTAACTATACATTTGGAGAACGCTGCTCCCCGTCACACCTTACCTGTGGAATGACAGCCACTTCACATTATCACATAGAACCACTCCGGACGTCATGAGCAGCTCAGCAAATGTCAGCGTGTCGATACCTTCCTCTTCATGCTTCTGGAACTGAAGGCCGGAATTTGCCAATAGATCAATTGAGTCTTGAGAATACATATCCTCTCTGCAAGCCCATAATATAGAAACAATAAATAAAAGTGGAGAATAATCCTAACGCAGACAAATCAATAATATACCACACTGCGAGCATAATTATAGACTGCACTATAGCACCTTGTCCCATGTAACAAGGGACGGGAGTGCTCAGATTTTGTGCAACGTTTGGTGTAGACATATACTAGAGATGTCGGTTTGTTCACTCCAAAACTCTTAATAAGCCAAACTCCAGCTGGTAGAACAGAGGATTCTGGATCCTCTGTTGGCGATTTCTGTGACCCTGCTCAATGCCACGTTAAGTACATAAATAGCACAAATGCACTTTAGTAAGACACCATTCAACTACTTTGTGCTCTGCAAGAGTCTGACAAATATAGAACTGAATAATAAAACAAACATGAAGCTTATTTAAATAAAACAATGCAGTGTTCACATAAGTGCAGTAACCCATAGCAACCAAATGTCTGCTTAGTTAGTTTGGGGTTCAGTGCATTTGCAGTCATAGCACCATGTAATTAAAGTTCCCAGTATCCCTAGTTCATAGATGGAGACACTCACGTGAGGTTAAACTTGAAGTTAAATTGCCATGTGTTTGTGCCGGGTGGGTATTCTCCCTTCTCATTCATAAATGTGAGCCCCAGCTGTATAATCTTTAGTAGGTCCACATTACAGCGCAGCAGCTGGTACTGGTAGTCTATAGTGCTTCGAAACTCCCCGATCGGCCTCACAACTACGCCGGGAAACTCTGTGTCCTACAGAAACAAAAGGAAACAAAATATATTCCACTAGATGTATAGATAATCTTACTATGGTAGCAATCTCTGTAAAAAGGTCTGAGTAAAATGAGAAATTTGGAAAAAAAACAAAAAAACAAAAACAGGCATATAAACATCTTAAAGCTTGTGAAATTACAAAAACATGCAATCAATTGTTGACTAGGATAAACTTTATCTAAAACTATTTAAAGAATTCTTAATTCAGTTCCTTGTGATGATTCTATTCTTGTCCAACAAGCGATTTGCATTTTTTATCAGTAGGGAACTCGTTTCATTATTATAGCACAGCACATTTAGAAATTTTACTGTACTAAAATAAGACAAAAAAAAAAAAAAAAAAAAGAAAAATTTATACTGGAAAGTTTCTTGAAAGTGTCAGCAGCATAGAAGTGCCTAATGAAAATTGCACTTTTGACACATTGTGGTGTGTAATGTGTCAGCAATGATCAATTAGTGCTTGTCGTGCTGATAGCACTGACCAATTAGGAACTTTAGAACTCTGCTGCTACCGTCAGCAGCTGAATCAGCCAGGAATCCAAGTAAGTCCCTGCCTTTCTGACATCTAAATAGGAGTTAGGGGTAGGTGCGGAGTGTGGTTACTTGCAAAACACCTCTACGCAGTGGTCAAAGTGAACATTTAGAAGTGGGGAGTCCCCTCTGTGCCTGAATAATTTCACCGCTTTCTTTCCTCTCACTCATTTAGTTTCCTTTTTATGCCTATCCACTGTGCTCTCTTCAGACATACCCACTTACAACAGCTCTCTGCCGCTCTCCATTCACCACCTATATTCCCTAAATATACTTGATCCTCACTCGGCGAGAGTGAAAGAAACACACATTTCCACTTCAAGTTACTGCTTTCTGTACGGGAGCCTCAAAAGGTAAAAACAATGTCAAAATATGTAATGTGACATGTCTCAAAGTGCCCATGGTCTTTCTTTTTGGCTCCCCTCTCGAGGCCCTAGACAAACACTTAGAGAAACTGTCTGTTCAGATCCTCAACGCAGCCAGATGCCTGGTCGTGAAACAGTGGAAAAATCCAAATCCTCCTTCTAGACAGCAACTTCTCATTACAATCTGTTATTTAGCTTCTATGGAGAAAATTTCAATAAGAAAACCCATAAATTCTCCCAAATATGGGTTAATCGTTTCCTCTACAATGGTCCCTTAGTTGGCACCGGGGACCCAAGGCCTGGTCTTAAATCTCACCCCATCAATCACCACCCCCCCCCCCCTCCCCCTGCCTTCACTACTGTATACATCACACTGCCCAGCATATCTTTAAGGTTCTTCATTGGTTTATTTGTGTGACATCCTTCTACCTGTGTATGTTATGTAACCGCCCCAAGTGGTCATGCTATGTGTACTTTGATTTCCAATTCATAATCAAATGTGTTTCTGCCATCTTGGGATACTGTCGAATATATGTTTGTGTGACAAAGTCTATAAATAAAAGTTTAAAAAAAATCAATAAAAATATGTAATGTGAATATGCCGCCTGGCAATCGCTGCCACCCTGCGGGAGAGGGAGCACTGGACACAGCCATTCTGAACGGAGAATGACACGATCTCTTTCCTTGAGCCCATAAAATGAGAGCTGTGGCAGAAGTGGTGGTATGTTATACTGTTGTATACCGGCCCACTTCTACCACTGCCTCTACCGGTGGATACCTCCTTCAATGGACCACAAAACATCACATTTGTTTGAGGGCTGCTTGGGCTGTATACACCACGGCTCATGGTAAAGGACCACTGAGGTGAATGAGTACATGTGAACGAGCCCTGACAGTGCCCCCCCCCACCCCCTCCGTTTGAATCTCTTTATTACTAATGAACGATAAAGTATTCATATATTGGAAACATGGGGATTTTCCTCTAGCTTTGCATTAGAGGCTAACTGGACTCAGTGTCCCTATAAGCAGAGACCAATGCTTATTACCACTATTATAAGGAGTTAAAAAGCTCCAGTAACTGCTGGAATGCCAAGTTAATGGTATTATGGAAATTACATTTACAAGACATTATAGTATAGTAACTACATGCATGAGGAGACAGCAGTAATGACGACTCTGCTGGAAAATCCAAATACAGCAAAAAGAGGCCCCTCTGCTACACAACTCCACTCTTCAGGCAGCGCTGTAGAATGAGGGTGGGCTGGAGGGGGAGAGGGAGTAGCTACCTACACTATATACTGCATTATCAGCAATTATTGATTATGCAGTTAGGAATTGTTTGACAGCAAACAGCATCAGTCAACACTGCCGGCAGAGAAAAGTTTCAGAAATAATCATTTGCAGACACGCAATACAATTACATACCATAGAATCTGGTGTAAAATGTAGCCACACAAAATATTTAGCTGGCCTCCAACTAGAAGGAAACCGATATAAGTCATACACAAACTATAGAGTTTGCAAGAGCTGTCAATGTATAGAAAATATTTGCCTAATTAGTACTATGCTATTGTTTTCACTTCATTAAATATTTACTTTTTCATTGGATTAAAGGGTGGTGACAATCACACATAAGTGTTGTTGAGAAAGAAGCACAAATTAGTGTAGTCTGCAGTGTGGTTTTACTAGAAATGTATGTCTTTATGTAGAATATGTACAAACAATATATTTACTTTAACCTCCTGCTTCCACGCTTATAAAATGTATCATTAAGATGTTAACACAAGTTAGTGAATTAAGTTGACCACACATGTTGCAATTATTACACTGAGATTAGATTATAGTTGGACATTTAGGTCAAAAGAAGGAACTAGTATAAACCTGTGTGCAGGGTCTTCTGGCAGCAGTAACTATGGCAGTAATCCTGTGCACTGAATGGTCGAATCTCATTCACTTTAACCAATTACATGTCCAGCCAAATCAGACATAGATCTCATTGCTCGGCCTGTGTGTGGCCTGTATACCTTAACATGATTTTTTAAACAACTTTTAAATGGGACATGCACAATTTAACCTTGTATCCTTTATTACTTCATACGTTATATTACTAAACTGAAGTAGAATAGTTAAGGGTAAATGTATCAGCGGTTATTTAAAAACAGCCAATTCTCAGTGGTTTTCTGCCATTTAAAACCCGATAAAATTGCAGTTTTAAAAAATTACAGCAAACCCACAGAGAGTCATCTGTTTTAAGTGACCACCAATTGACACATTTACCCCTTACGGGCAGATTAAATTGGCTGCCATGTAACACAGCACATCGAAGCCGTACATTTCTACCGTTACTATGGTAACAAGTAACGCTCATTTTTGCTCGCACCACTATGGGGAACAAGCAAAAATGAGCATTACTTCTGTACAAAAACAGCGCAAGGTGTCTCATGGCCGTACCAGAGGCACCTTGCGCGGATTTTTTAACAATTCAATTTCTCCTTAGTCTCATTTTTTGTTTACATGCGCTTACACTTTATATAGAAGAATGAGCTTTATTTACTACTGGAAAAAGTAACCAGGCACAGAAAGGAAAGACATTATACAAGGGGAAGATTTAGCACTCAGTGACTATACAACTAAAACGGAAGATGACGGAAAGCTCTAACAAATCAATATGAAACATTCTTGTCCCTGTCAAGGCTAAAAATATTAAAGATAAGACTAATTGTAAGTCTATGGAAAATTACAGGAAGAAGCCTAAACCAGTAACAAGAAACAATAGCTTGTAATGTAACAGATTAGCAAGGATACACATTATTTCAGAGGTCTCAAAATATACATTGACATGGACATGTTTAAACATATTTGTACATTCTAAAGTATCCATCCTAAAGAATGTATTTGAATTTGTAATTTAGCGATTAGTCTATGCAAATAAAAATGACAAACTTAATAATCTATAGTCCAAAAAACACAGCGATGCATAAAATGTTCACACTATATTACAGAATAAACACAAACAACAACATACAAAATACACAAAAACATGTTAATTCTCAGATTGAGGGGTAGAAGAAAACATATTGATTTTGCACCACTGGATCTGGATGGCACATCAAAGTGCAAGTCTACTCTATGCACCTCCGTGAACCAGAGCTGCACCTTGGTGTGGGGAGAGGCAGAAGAAAGGTCTCCAGATGCACATTCTGCAAGTGTCCAATGTCCACACCACTACAAAACCCCTCTCCATATTTACAGTCTTCCATTCATAAATACTCTCTAATGCTCAGTTTAGTCTTATTTATGGCTTATATTTACCCGAAATTAAAATGAGCAATTTGGAGGGATTTACAAGCTAACTGACCTGTTTGACTTGTACTGGTCGGCTCTTATACACACAGAATGAAATTCAATTACATCAAACATGTAGACATATCAGCTGTGTGTGAGGCTAGCTTTAGCTAAAATACAGTTAACATTTCTAACTTCAATATGCCAATCTGCTCTATAACTTTCCCAACAATCTGTAATACTACTCACATACAGTGTGATTTTTACTACACAGACTGTTTGTGGGCTCTACAGCCATTGTCATAGGATATCAAAATCTGACCTTTTAGGATTGGATCAGATTATGAATGTCATTGACACTTGTGTGGGACCACTGCGCAAACAAACTGTATATGAAAACATGAAGCACTGCTACCATGTTGTGCAGTAAGGTGCACTAACCTGGAAGTAGATCACAATGTATGGAGGTAATTTAAGTCAGAATGTCTGACAACAAATTTCATGTGGCTATGTATATATAAATCCTAATGAACACATTGTCCATCTTATTAAGATCTGTTCCCAATTTTGGTGTCTGCATTTTCAGATGCTTCTTAAGGGGTAGTTTGTGTGCATTTACTGGGCAGGCAATACTTTCGCATAAAGGTATTTTCTACTTTAAAATGCAAATACCCTCATTTCCTATATTATAGCTTTGGAGAGGGACCCTCACCTTTGGCTGTCCTTAAAAGGGTCCCAAGGACATATCACAGAGAAACCTGCAAATCATCTTTAGAACTGCTGAGCAATCTGCGTAGCAGAAGGGATTCGATGCACTAGTTCTAAAGCAGTGTTGTCCAACCCACGGCCTGCGGGCCGCATGCGGCCCAGCACAACTGTAAATGTGGCCCAGAAGGAGTTTTGGTTGTGGCAAGGGGGCAGCACTGTTAATGGAAAAAAAAAATCCTGCAAAAAAAAAAGAAAAGAAAATACTTACCTTGCGGTCACGTCAGCTGGTACTCCGGCTCCCTCCCTTGTCTCCTCCCCCGTGCGGTGCTCGCAGTAAATGTCGGTGTGATGTCATCACACCCAACATCCATTGCGGAGCGCAGCACAGAGGAGTCACCCGCGCGAGAAGAACAATCAGCAGCACAGAATTGGAGAAAAGAAGAGAAGAGGACAGGAGAACAAGCCGATTAAAAGGTAAATTAAGGGGGATTTTTTTTTATTATTTCAAGGGACGCTGACCAGTGAATAAAAGTCACCTGGTCCTGGAGCATCATGGACCTTATCTCCCTGCTACATACTTCTACTTGTAATACTAATGGGGCATTATATATTATTCTAAGTTGTTATCCCTTAGCTAACAGTGGTGTAATTAGCAAAACAGGTCACAATTTGGGGTCACAGTGATGTATATGTCAGGTACCGCAGGCCTGGTCAGGGCACCCTGATATACAATGCCTGGCTTAAATGCACTTTATTGATATTGCATCAAAACAATACAAAAAGTGATTATAGTATAATAACTAGTGAGGATTTTTTGAACAGGGCGATTGAAAGGTAAGTATAGGGGGATTTGAAAAAAAAGTTATATATATATATATATATATCACTTTTTTTCTCATATATATATATATGTTAACTATGTTTTCTATGGTTTTTTGGATGATCAGCTATCGTTATTGTTAGTGTATCTTATGTGCGGCCCAAACCAACTCGTCTTCCCATGTGGCCCAGGGAAGCTAAAAGGTTGGACACCCATGTTCTAAAGCAAGCCAGCTACTATTTGGAATAGCACCTCTTTACATAAGAGAACAGTAACCATCCACCCACCCAAGGAACAGAATAGCAGAGTACTAGGGTCCAATTGTTAGCATTATCAACACTTCTGTAATACTAACTGGATCATTTTAAATTCCAAAGCTACTTGCACCTCTAGTGGGAGGAGCCATAGGGGATATTTAAAAACTGCAAGGGCCATGGAATCCAGACAGAGGGCATTATGTAACATCTGGTTATGGTGGACTTCTTTTGAATGGGGAGAAGTGCATTTTACAAAAAATTACAGAAAGTAAAGACACAAATACCCAATTCTCTTATTTTTCAAACACTTGTTTTGCATGCTTCCAAATACATGAAAGCACATTAGGTAAAAAAAAATGTATACAAGAACGGAATAGAAAAGCAATTTAAGCTCAACAAGCAGGAAAACCACAAGTGCACTCACCATTGCTATATATCCATAAGTGCGGACAAGCTCTCTGATTTTGCGCATCTCCTCCTCCAGGTTGATTGCCCATACCTCACATATCACTTGGCTATTGTCCACCACAGCGGCTGGCATTGTGAACGGATGCAGTTTAACTGCAGGGTGATCCCTTATAAAGATAGACGCAAGAAGAGGCTTGTCCCGGACAGAGGGGGGTTATCACACCTGTGTGTTTCAAGAGAAAGACTTAATATAACTGTGTGCATAGGACAGGTTTTCAGACATGCATTTATAGCCACCATACTGTGCCCGGGCATTGCCAAAACTCCCCAAGAAAAGCTCTACCATTTGTACTGTTATGTTTACATTAAGCATCTCACGATCACAAAAAATATATGTATAGGATATAGATATATATATATATATTAGTCCTATACTGAAAGATAATACTGTTGTTATTATTATTGTTAATATGGCTAATATTGACATTTGGCAATTCAGCTGACAATTGAAAAAAAATAAAGGGCAGCACAGTGGCTCAGTGGTTAGCACTTCTGCCTCACAGCACTGGGGTCATGAGTTTGATTCTCGACCATGGCCTAATCTGTGTGGAGTTTGTATGTTCTCCCTGTGTTTGCGTGGGTTTCCTCCGGGTTCTCCGGTTTCCTCCCACACTCCAAAAACTTACTGGTAGGTTAATTGGCTGCTATCAAAATTGACGTGTGTGTGTGTGTGTGTGTCTGTGTCTATATTAGGGAATAGCTCCAATGGGGCAGGGACTGATGTGAATGAGTTCTCTGTACAGCGCTGCGGAATTAGTGGCGCTAAATAAATGATAATGATGATGAAAGGGCAAATACCAAATAAATGATAATGATGATGAAAGAGCAAATACCAAAGAGATGCAAACAGCTTTCAGACCCTGATATTTTAATTATTTTGCATGTAAAGGAAAACCATATTCAAAAAAATAGAAAGGCATTAAACATTACTTGGTTTCCATAGGTATAAAAGCTGCACACTTAAAAATACTAAACCTAACACATCTAAAATGTGTACCACTAATTTGGCCAGTGTAATATTAAACCCATATGTGCAATTTCTCACTCAACATATCCTTTAGATTGCTCATAATTACATGCTTTGAAATGGTCATGACATCATATGCCAGTTATATCTGGTGGTCATTAGCACATTGTTTTTATAAATCCATCTATAAAAACACAGTAAGCATAAAGTTTAAAGCACTAATTTAATTCAACACTACGAACAAGTTGGGCACCACAGATGTGTGCGGTCCTACATAACCCTAAATCAATATGTTATTTGTCAAGGGGAAAAAAAAAAAAAGCATATGGTGAATCTAAGTCCAGAACAGAATATTTTTCACAATAGTTAAAGAGGTCTGGCTGTTTTTAAAGGTACAAGACTTATTACTTCAGAATAAACTTATAGTATAATAACCTAATAAAGCAGCAAACAACTGCAATAATTTAATTTGGTGTCATTAACTATATTACAAATATAGGGCGCTCCTTTCCATATAAACCATGCTTAAGCAGCCTGTGGCTTTCCATTTATTGTGCAAGTCCCAGTATGACCCGTCAGTATCCTTAGATCCGCATCAGCCAGCAAGGGATGCTGGGACTTGCAGTTCCTCTCATGCTAGAGGGCATATATTGCATATTTCTGCTTTTTATGTCATGCATTGATAATACAGACATGAAAGGCCATAGATATCAGTATAAAGCGTACTCTGACATGACTGCAAGGAAAGTGCCGGCAAGCAACGATCATTGGGAAGCTCAGAGTGACGATTAACAATGGGGGCAAACTATGGTGTCTCATAGTCCTAGCTATTCACTACTCCAGACAGGTGAGACTTATAAGGTCTGCAGAGCGAACGGGCCTTGCAATCCCCGGCCTCCCGTCACTCACCTCCCGGGCTCTGTCCTGAAGCCGGCAGCAGGCCGCACGGATGTCTCTCAGCAGCAGGGGCACGTACGTAACTCACTCTCTATGGTACCGCCCGCTAGGCACACGGCTCCTCCAGCCCCTCGTCTCTATGGTGTAGGAGGATAAGCAAAGAAACCCGCGCACCGTGCTGCGAGAACCCGTGCTTCCAGCAGCTGTGACGTACTAAGAGCGCATGCGCACTACAGAGACTGCGCATCGTCTCAGTCCTGAATTTCCCAGTTAGACTGTACTGCGCATGTGCAATGATGAGGAACGTCCTTGGATAGTTCTGCTGTGCATTTGCGTGTATGGTACTAGACTGATTTAATATATATATATATATATATGTAAATGAAGCAACATCATTTCTCCAAAACCTGAAGTTTTGAAGTTGAAGCTTTCAAAGAAATTTTGAATAGATTCAATAAAATTTTGAATAGATTCAATAAAATTTTGAATTCAATAATTCAAAATATATGATTTCCTTCCTTTCAAATCAAGGGGGTAACGTCAGCTTATCTAAATATATTTTGGGGTGAAAGGTAAAAAAGTTCCCTGACCCCTGTTCTCGGATGTCTTTGGATGGAAACCAGAGCACTTGTTGGGAATCCTCATAAACAGAAAGAACTGATAGGACCCAAGTGCTTTGAGGCAACAATGCTTACTGAGCTTTGTAAATTATTACTGTAATACAGAATTGTCCATCTTACACGCTTCACCTTTATTGGTACAACAGTATATAGTTGAAAATACTGTTTGGTATGTACTAAGCCACAATCTGTTTCACACATGCTAACTTTAACTGAGAGGATCGGCCATGCTATATAAGGGCATGAATGCCAGTTCTCTGTTTCACCAATTTGCATTATGCTCTATCCGCTACATAGATTATTTATTCATGGTTTGGACAGGCAACATGAAATCATGATTGTTGCAATTTATGTATGTGGTATGATCATTTGACAATTAAATAAGAATACCTGATTGATTAACTTTTTGTATTCTGTGGTCATTGTTGATGGGGATCTACTAGTCACCGACTTGTATATCAAGTCTACTGACAGGAATACACTTTTAATGTGCCAGAGCCTTCATCCTAAGCTTTTGTAAAAAATCTTTGCCAAAATCCCAGTTTATGACTGTAGAGAACAATTGCCAATCACTGAGAGAAAACCGAAAGACATGTAAACAAAGTTTTGGCGACATGGCTATTCTGATTGACATTTGTCTAGAATCTGCTTCAAACTATCTTTGTGCCATCGGGAAAATTTAAAAGGGTTGGGTACGTACTGTCCACATTGGAAATGTCGGCAGTTATCCTTGTGACAGCTTTAAAATGTCGACAGTGGGATTGTTGACATTCACAATGTCGACAATCATAATGCCGACATTATAAGAACAATGCTGGGGGGTCTGGCGGATATACAGCATTTTGAAGCTGTCACCAGAATGGAAGTCGAACTTGAGAACATGGACAAAATTTGTTTTTACATGTTAGGAATTCAATTGCTATGAAGATACATCTTAAAATAGGCATATTTAAACTTGAATAACCTAGTGTTCGGGTATCGGGGTTCATCGATACATCTATCAATCACCTTCAATGTCAGATCTCCCTTGATTTCAGTCGACTGGTGAACAGAAAAATACTCAACACCTGTATGATATAATGCGGAGCAACTTTTATTCTGTTCCAATCAGAGGTTACTTCAGACTCTTTATTTATACAGTAAAATAATAGGGGTATAGTAGTTTAACAACCAATCATAAGACATTAAATTATTAGAGGTTTAGAAGCGTAACAACCAATCATAAGACAGTAAATTATTAGAGGTATAGAAGCGTAACAACCAATCATAAGACAGTAAATTATTAAAAACAACAAGTTAATTATGTGTACTCTGCATCTTTCTTATATATATATTTATCTTCTCAGGCATTCTGCCATCAGTCTTGTTACTTTACATAGAACGGAACGTTTAGTTGTGCACCCTTGAATTGTTCATGTTCTCCGAGAACATCTTGTTGTAACATTGTTGCAAGGCTTCAATCTTTTTCTTTTCTCATTCTGAGTTAAATATCTGCTAATTTCTTTTAAGGCTGTAGCATAATATTTTCTAAAGCTTAGCACATGAATGATATAAAATCAATAATCATACAATTTTACCCTAACACTAGCAAGAACAACTTTTCGACATGCGTACAAAAAAAGCCCCAAGATTTTTATCTTTGCTATAACAACTTTCAAATAAAAACGCTTTTTCAGCTGGATTTGCTACTCAGGTTTGCAGAGAGGGGAGGGGGGGGGGGCGGGACATTTTACCCAGGCCCGGCCATGCCAGTTTTTTTTTAAAAAAAATCTGGCTATCTTTCTTTTTTTTTTTCCCCCGTGGTGGGGGGGGGGGGGGGGGGGGGTCCGTCTCATTCATTGGTGGGGGGAGCTGGACAGTTAAGAAAAAAAATATATACCCACGTGATCGCGGCGCCGGCGTCCCTCCACTCTGCTTCATTCACACTGATTGTCAGGCATGACATCATCAAGTCACGCACGACAGTCAGTGAGGAGCGCCACAGAGAGAGGACCAAGCAAGAAGAAATAAGAGACGACAGAAGAAAAGAAATAAGCAAACAAAAGGCAAATAAAGAAACGGAGAGGCAAGGGGAGGAAAGCAGAAAGGGACAGTGCTATAAAGAAGGGGGAGAGAGGCACCGAGTGAAAAAGAAGGGGGAGAGAGGCATGGAGTGAAAAAGAAGGGGGAGAGAGGCACAGAGTGAGAAGGGGGGGAGAGGCACAGAGTGAGAAAGGAGAGAGGCACAGAGTGAAAAGGGGAGAGAGGCACAGAGTGAAAAAGAAGGGGGAGAGAGGCACAGAGTGAAAAAAAAGGGGAGAGAGGCACAGAATGACAAAGAACGGGGAGAGGCACAGAGTGAAAAAAAAGGGGGGGAGGCACAGAGTGAAAAAAGAAGGGGGAGAGGCAGAGAGTGAAAAAGAAGGGGGGGAGAGGCACAGAGTGAAAAAAAAGGGAGAGAGGCACAGAGTGGGGGGAAAAAAGAGAGGCACAGAGTGAAAAAAAGGAGAGAGGCACAGAGTGAAAAAAAGGAGAGAGAGGCACAGAGTGGAAAAAAAGGGGAGAGAGGCACAGAGTGAGAAAGGGGGGAGAGAGGCACAGAGTGAAAAAGAAGGGGGAGAGAGGCACAGAGTGGAAAAAAGGGGGGGAGAGGCACAGAGTGAAAAAGAAGGGGGAGAGGCTCAGAGTGAAAAAAAGGGGGAGAGAGGCACAGAGTGACAAAGAAGGGGGAGAGGCACAGAGTAAAAAAAAAAAGGGGGGGGAGGCACAGAGTGAAAAAAGAAGGGGGAGAGGCACAGAGTGAAAAAGAAGGGGGGGAGAGGCACAGAGTGAAAAAGAAGGGGATTAGAGGCACAGAGTGAAAAAGAAGGGGAGGAGAGGCACAGAGTGAAAAAAGGGGAAAGAGGCACAGAGTGAAAAAGAAGGGGGGAGGCACAGATTGAAAAAGAAGGTAGAGGCACAGAGTGAAAAAGAAGGCTGAGAGAGGCATGAAGTGAAAAAGAAGGGGGAGAGAGGCACAGAGTGAAAAAGGGGGAGAGAGGCACAGAGTGAAAAAGGGGGAGAGAGGCACAGAGTGAAAAAGAAGGGTGAGAGAGACACAGAGTGAAAAAAGGGGGAGAGAGGCACAGAATGACAAAGAAGGGGAGAGGCACAGAGTGAAAAAAAGGGAGAGAGGCACAGAGTGGAAAAAAAAGGGGAGAGAGGCACAGAGTGAGAAAGGGGGGGAGAGAGGCACAGAGTGAAAAAGAAGGGGGAGAGAGGCACAGAGTGGAAAAAAAGGGGGAGAGAGGCACAGCGTGAAAAAGAAGGGGGAGAGGCTCAGAGTGAAAAAAGGGGGAGAGAGGCACAGAGTGACAAAGAAGGGGGAGAGGCACAGAGTAAAAAAAAAGGGGGGAGACACAGAGTGAAAAAAGAAGGGGGAGAGGCACAGAGTGAAAAAGAAGGGGGGGAGAGGCACAGAGTGAAAAAGAAGGGGATTAGAGGCACAGAGTGAAAAAAGGGGAGAGAGGCACAGAGTGAAAAAGAAGGGGGGAGGCACAGATTGAAAAAGAAGGTAGAGGCACAGAGTGAAAAAGAAGGCTGAGAGAGGCATGGAGTGAAAAAGAAGGGGGAGAGAGGCACAGAGTGAGAAGGGGGGGGGGGAGGCACAGAGTGAGAAAGGAGAGAGGCACAGAGTGAAAAAGGGGGAGAGAGGCACAGAGTGAAAAAGGGGGATAGAGGCACAGAGTGAAAAAGAAGGGGGAGAGAGGCACAGAGTGAAAAAAAGGGGAGAGAGGCACAGAATGAAAAAAAGGGGAGAGAGAGGCACAGAGTGAGAAAGGGGGGGAGAGAGGCACAGAGTGAAAAAGAAGGGGGAGAGAGGCACAGAGTGAAAAAGAAAGGAGAGAGGCTCAGAGTGAAAAAAAGGGGAGAGAGGCACAGAGTGACAAAGAAGGGGGAGAGGCACAGAGTAAAAAAGGGGGTAGGCACAGAGTGGAAAAAGAAGGGGGAGGCACAGAGTGAAAAAGAGGGGGGGGAGAGGCACAGAGTGAAAAAAAGGGAGAGAGGCACAGAGTGAAAAAGAAGGGGATTAGAGGCACAGAGTGAAAAAGAAGGGGGAGAGGCACAGAGTGAAAAAGAAGGGGATGAGAGGCACAGAGTGAAAAAGGGGGAGAGAGGCACAGAGTGAAAAAAGGGGAGAGAGGCACAGAGTGAAAAAAGGGGAGAGAGGCACAGAGTGGAAAAAAGGGGAGAGAGGCACAGAGTGAAAAAGAAGGGGGGAGAGGCACATAGTGAAAAAAAGGGAGAGAGGCACAGAGTGGGGGAAAAAAAGAGAGGCACAGAGTGCAAAAAAGGAGAGAGGCACAGAGTGAAAAAAGGAGAAAGAGGCACAGAGTGAAAAAAGGGGAGAGAGGCACAGAGTGGAAAAAAGGGGAGAGAGGCACAGAGTGAAAAAGAAGGGGGGGAGGCACAGAGTGAAAAAGAAGGGGATGAGAGGCACAGAGTGAAAAAGGGGGAGAGAGGCACAGAGTGTAAAAAGGGGAGAGAGGCACAGAGTGAAAAAAGGGGAGAGAGGCACAGAGTGGAAAAAAGGGGAGAGAGGCACAGAGTGAAAAAGAAGGGGGGAGAGGCACATAGTGAAAAAAAGGGAGAGAGGCACAGAGTGGGGGAAAAAAAGAGAGGCACAGAGTGCAAAAAAGGAGAGAGGCACAGAGTGAAAAAAGGAGAAAGAGGCACAGAGTGAGAAAGGGGGGAGAGAGGCACAGAGTGAAAAAGAAGGGGGAGAGAGGCACAGAGTGGGAAAAAAAGGGGGAGAGAGGCACAGAGTGAAAAAAAAGGGGGAGAGGCTCAAGAGTGAAAAAAAGGGGGAGAGATGCACAGAGTGACAAAGAAGGGGGAGAGGCACAGAGTAAAAAAAAAGGGGGGGGAGGCACAGAGTGAAAAAAGAAGGGGGAGAGGCACAGAGTGAAAAAGAAGGGGGGAGAGGCACAGAGTGAAAAAGAAGGGGATTAGAGGCACAGAGTGAAAAAGAAGGGGAGGAGAGGCACAGAGTGAAAAAAGGGGAGAGAGGCACAGAGTGAAAAAGAAGGGGGGAGGCACAGATTGAAAAAGAAGGTAGAGGCACAGAGTGAAAAAGAAGGCTGAGAGAGGCATGAAGTGAAAAAGAAGGGGGAGAGAGGCACAGAGTGAGAAGGGGGGGAGAGGCACAGAGTGAGAAAGGAGAGAGGCACAGAGTGAAAAAGGGGGAGAGAGGCACAGAGTGAAAAAGAAGGGTGAGAGAGGCACAGAGTGAAAAAAGGGGGAGAGAGGCACAGAATGACAAAGAAGGGGGAGAGGCACAGAGTGAAAAAAAGGGAGAGAGGCACAGAGTGAAAAAAAAAGGGGAGAGAGGCACAGAGTGAGAAAGGGGGGGAAGAGAGGCACAGAGTGAAAAAGAAGGGGGAGAGAGGCACAGAGTGGAAAAAAGGGGGAGAGAGGCACAGCGTGAAAAAGAAGGGGGAGAGGCTCAGAGTGAAAAAAGGGGGAGAGAGGCACAGAGTGACAAAGAAGGGGGAGAGGCACAGAGTAAAAAAAAAGGGGGAGACACAGAGTGAAAAAAGAAGGGGGAGAGGCACAGAGTGAAAAAGAAGGGGGGGAGAGGCACAGAGTGAAAAAGAAGGGGATTAGAGGCACAGAGTGAAAAAAGGGGAGAGAGGCACAGAGTGAAAAAGAAGGGGGGAGGCACAGATTGAAAAAGAAGGTAGAGGCACAGAGTGAAAAAGAAGGCTGAGAGAGGCATGGAGTGAAAAAGAAGGGGGAGAGAGGAACAGAGTGAGAAGGGGGGGGAGAGGCACAGAGTGAGAAAGGAGAGAGGCACAGAGTGAAAAAGGGGGAGAGAGGCACAGAGTGAAAAAGGGGGAGAGAGGCACAGAGTGAAAAAGAAGGGGGAGAGAGGCACAGAGTGAGAAGGGGGGAGAGGCACAGTGAGAAAGGAGAGAGGCACAGAGTGAAAAAGGGGGAGAGAGGCACAGAGTGAAAAAGGGGGAGAGAGGCACAGAGTGAAAAAGAAGGGGGAGAGAGGCACAGAGTGAAAAAAAGGGGAGAGAGGCACAGAATGAAAAAAAGGGGAGAGAGAGAGGCACAGAGTGAGAAAGGGGGGGAGAGAGGCACAGAGTGAAAAAGAAGGGGGAGAGAGGCACAGAGTGAAAAAGAAAGGAGAGAGGCTCAGAGTGAAAAAAAGGGGAGAGAGGCACAGAGTGACAAAGAAGGGGGAGAGGCACAGAGTAAAAAAGGGGGGAGGCACAGAGTGGAAAAAGAAGGGGGAGAGGCACAGAGTGAAAAAGAGGGGGGGGGGAGGCACAGAGTGAAAAAAGGGAGAGCGGCACAGAGTGAAAAAGAAGGGGATTAGAGGCACAGAGTGAAAAAGAAGGGGGGGAGAGGCACAGAGTGAAAAAGAAGGGGATGAGAGGCACAGAGTGAAAAAGGGGGAGAGAGGCACAGAGTGAAAAAAGGGGAGAGAGGCACAGAGTGGAAAAAAGGGGAGAGAGGCACAGAGTGAAAAAGAAGGGGGGGAGAGGCACATAGTGAAAAAGAAGGGGGGGAGCGGCCAGAGTGAAAAAGAAGGGGGGGAGCAGCATGGAGGGCGCAGTGTGAGCATAAGGGGGCACAGTGTAGTTGATGGTGAAGGGGCACAGTATTGTGTGTGTGATGGCACAGGGGGCTTGTTGCAATGTAGTGTGTGTGAGATAGGCGGTGGCTAATTAATGGGTGCTATTTTGTTTGTAGGGTGATGGTGAGGCAATTTAATGGTGGGGACTTAATTTAAGATGGGGTGGTTTGGGGGCTATTGAATGTGTGGGTGAGTTTGGTGAGAATGAGGTCTATTTATTAAATGTGACTATGAATTATTTAATGGCAGTGATGGTTGTGGGAAATAGTTATTGCTGGGGCTGTTTGCAGGAAGGGAAATAGGTTTATTTAATAAATGTGAATACTATTATTTTAATGTTGGGGCTGGAGGAAGGCCTAAAGATTAATCGTGGGTGCTATTGATTTAACGCCGGGGCTGGCTGAAATTTTCTAAATGTAGCCATTTTTTTTTACAAATAGGTCCTCCAACATTCCAGGATCCAGACAAGCCGCAACTAATGAAACCAGCAGCCACAGGTGGTGAAAGTGAGAAGAACAGGTAGGAGAGAGAAGCAGCGTGTGTAATATGTTGTGATTCTAGTGTGGGACAATACCAATTTTTGGTGAGTATTGTGCCCAATGTAAGGTGCAGGCCAAGACTGAACTCTTTCTGTACACACTGCATTCTTTCTATACTACACTTTGGTACTAGATGTCCTGAAAGCCAGGAGTGCTTGGACATATGTCACGCTCCAGTGAATTCAGGACCAAGTGATAGCCACGCCCCAATGGCACATTGCCACGCCCCCAATTGTATGACCAAAGCCCTGAATTATTTTTTTAGCTTACTCGACTATAAGGGGGGCCCCATGAATTTGTTGTACCGGTGCCCTGAATTCCTCTTGGCAACCCGGCTGCTACTACGTCACACTCTGAATCCATACGCAATTGTTTGAATGCACCTTTACTTATTTCCTACCTTAGAACACCCCTTTCTTCCCTCATCACTAGTTTCCAATTTTTTAAATAAACTTTCAGGGACATTCTGCTAGACAGGTGCTTCTAGGTATGTCGTGGCAGATACAAAGCCGTCCTCGCCAACTACATACCTCTCATTTTGAGGAGAAGTCCTCAGTCATGGACCTTGTAGGGGATGGGCTTTCATGACAATGGGCGGAGTTTTAGATTGGACATTTTGGAACTGGGTGGGGTTTGGGTGGCTCAGGGGCAGAGCATTCTACATGTCTGTCACGGGCACTAGGAGTCTTTACCCAGGGATCACCAGGTGATAGGCTTACCAGAGCAGTATAGGTGGTAATATGGTACTCTGGTAGCAGGGTGATCACGGAACAGGAAATAGCAGATGATGAGATGCTCAGGAAAGTCTATGACTAGCAGCACTGGCAATATGGAGGTAGTAATACACGAGGAACTGTATGGACAAAGGACACGTGAAGGTAGTCAGTGGTCTGCGGTAGCAAGTTGTACCACTGCTATAGTGAGGAGGAATGTCCAACAGAAACGAGGAGGTGATGAGAGTCAGCGGTCTGCGGATAGCAAGTTGTACCGCTGTCTGAGTGAAGGAATGGAATCCAAGTGGAGGTATCCGGGGAGTCAGTGGTCTGCGTTAGCAAGTTGTACCACTGCTATGTGAGAGGATACTGGAACAGGTGAAACTGTAAACAGGGGTCAGTGGTCTGCCACTAGCAAGTTGTACCACTGAATATATATGTGAGGAGGTGCACGGGGAGAGACTGCAACACAATATATACACGGGCACCTTGACTTTGAACCACAGTGATATGCACAATATAAATGTATAGATGACTGAACAATACTGCCAATATAGAAAGTCTCTTGAAGTAGTCCAGCATAAGATAACACAGTCAATGATGGCAATAGACTCAGCGGATAGCACACTCCAGAGGAGAACCAACACAGTCCAGCAAGGTATGCAATACACAGCACAGTCAATGAGAAGTATGCATACCGTGGTTCAGGAGGCAGTCAGACAGGAGTGCAGAGATACCTGAACGGCAGGAGGCCGGCAGGATGCGAAGTCCCTGGATGGGTGAAGCGGTGGTCTAGTAGGTGCAGCGCACGGGTAGGTAGACCAGCAGGGAACACAGGAAAGCGTGGAGAGCGGATCAGCAGTAGATGGATGAGTAGTGCTGAGGAGTAGCAGCAGCGGGTCTCTGCGGGAACACGGAGGTAGCCAATAGCAACCAGCAGGTGCAGTAACGATGGGACACGGGAGAGCAGAGTTGAACAGGCACTGTTGATCACGGAGAATAGCGGGTAGCAATAGTGGAGGCAGACTCAAGGAAACACGGGAGCGTTGACAAGGACTGAAGACTGAAGCGCACAGAGGCAGCGGATAGGAATCAGCCAAACAGTCACGATGAAACACAGACGGGTTGCAGGTTGAAGACTGTAGTGCACGGAGGCAGCGGATAGGAATCAGCTAGCAGTCACGATGATGAAACACAGACGAGTTGCAGGTTGAAGACTGTAGTGCACGGAGGCAGCGGATAGGAATCAGCTAAACAGTCACGATGAAACACAGACGAGTTGCAGGTTGAAGACTGTAGTGCACGGAGGCAGCGGATAGGAATCAGCTAAACAGTCACGATGAAACACAGACGGGTTGCAGGTTGAAGACTGTAGTGCACGGAGGCAGCGGATAGGAATCAGCTGGCAGTCACAATCATGAACAGGTGAGTGGATGTGAATGAAAGACTGTAGTGCACGGAGGCAGCGGATAGGCATCAGCTAACAGTCCCAATGATACATGGTAGAGTTGAAGTGATTAGAAGACTGTAGTGCACGGAGGCAGCGGATAGGAATCAGCTCACAGTCACGATGATACAGTAGATGGTAGAAGTGGTATGGGAACCACAGTAGCAGAAGTGGTTTGGAAACCACAGAGGTAGAAGTGGTTTGGAAACCACAGGAATCAGCAGGGCTGAATAAACAAGGAAACACAGGGACACCTTCAGAGACTCATGGGGAATGAGACTCCAAGATCAGGCCATGTGGTGATGACCACAGGTGCTTAATATAGGGAGGTTGCCTGATCTGCCAATTAAGTTAAAGGAACATACACTGGAGGTATAGAAAGGGCTGCGCATGCGCAGTCCCTCAGGATGGAGGACGGCCACGGTTCCTAAATGTCCGGGAAGAAGCACTCACAGTCCGGTGAGTGACAGTACCCCCCCTTTTAAAGGTGGGCACAGAACGCCTGGAACCGGGCTTGTCCGGATTTTTGGAATAAAACTTCTTCAGAAGGGCAGGAGCATTAAGATCTTCAGCTTTGATCCATGAACGCTCCTCAGGACCAAAGCCCTTCCAATGAACGAGGAAACGGAGGACTCCTCGCGAAATTTTTGCATCCAATACCTCAGTAATCTCGAAATCCTCCTCCTGATGAACTTGAACTGGCTGCGGTGCTGAGGAAGGAGTCGAGAAACGGTTGATGATGAGAGGTTTGAGCAAGGACACATGGAAGGCATTGGAGATCCGAAGATTCTTAGGAAGAAGAAGTTTAACACATACTGGATTGATAACTTGAATGATCCTATATGGACCAATAAAACGAGGGGCGAATTTCATAGATGGAACCTTCAAACGAATATTTTTGGTAGATAACCAGACACGATCTCCAATTTTTAGTGGTGGAATAGCCCGCCTCTTCTTATCTGCGAAAGACTTATATTTGTTAGATGTCTTCTTTAAACAGGTTTTGACCTGAGACCAGATATTTTTGAAGGTCTGACAAGCAGTCTCCACAGCAGGAACTTGGGTGGGCGGGAGGGCAGGAAATTCCGGAAAAGACGGATGGTGACCGTAGACCACAAAGAATGGAGTTTTGGATGATGACTCATGGTACATGTTGTTATGGGCGAATTCAGCCCAAGGGAGCAATTCTACCCAGTTGTCTTGGTTGGCTGAAGAGAACATCCTAATAAAAGTCTCAAGATCTTGATTGACTCGTTCCGTTTGTCCGTTAGATTGCGGATGGTAAGACGATGAGAGTGCTAATCGTATGCCCAAGGTTTTACAAAGGGCCCGCCAGAATCTGGAAACGAATTGTACTCCTCTATCTGACACAATCTCAGACGGACATCCATGGATGCGGAAGATTTCTTTAATGAAATGTTCAGCCAGAGTAGACGAGGAAGGTAAACCGGACAGAGGGACGAAATGAGCCATCTTCGAAAATCTGTCTACCACTACCCAAATAGTATTGTGATTCTTACTTGGTGGCAAATCAGTAACGAAATCCATACTAATATGGGTCCAAGGCTTGGACGGAATGGGTAGTGGTCGCAGCAACCCTGCTGGAGTTCTGCGGGAGGATTTGAACTGAGAACATAAATCACAGGAAGCAATAAACTCTTTGACGTCTCTCCTCATTGAAGGCCACCAGTAACTACGAGAGAGAATCTCAAAGGTCTTATGTTCACCGGCGTGTCCAGAAAAACGAGAGGCATGGAACCACGAAAGGATTTTCCTCCTCAGAGTAGGAGGCACGAGGGTCTTCCCAAATGGCAGCATTTTGGTGGATGAAGCAGCCAGAGAAATACATTTGGGGTCTAGAATAGCATGGTTGGGAACCTCTTCTACATCAGAGGACGTCACAAAAGCTCGAGATAGAGCGTCAGCTTTCTTGTTCTTAGCAGCTGGTTTGAAGGTTATAATTACTTCAAAACGGGAAAAGAAAAGAGACCATCTTGCTTGACGAGGGTTCAAGCATTGAGCAGATTGCAAATATGACAAGTTCTTATGATCCGTGAAGATCGTCACCGGATGGCGAGCTCCTTCCAACAAGTATCTCCATTCCTCTAATGCAGCTTTGATGGCCAGCAACTCCTTGTCCCCGATAGTATAGTTTTTCTCTGCGGGCAGAAGACCCCGAGAGTAGAAGGCACAAGGATGTAATTTTTGTTGCTCCGAGCGTTGGGAGAGAATAGCTCCTAAGCCCACATTAGAGGCATCTACTTCTAGGAAGAAGGGGAGTGTCACATCAGGTTGTCGCAGAATGGGAGCAGACGAGAAGGACTCTTTGAGGATTTGAAAGGCTTGGAGAGCCTCAGATGACCATTGCTTAGTATTAGCCCCTTTCCGAGTTAAGGCCACAATGGGAGATGCAATGGATGAGAAGTCTTGAATGAAGCGTCTATAGTAATTGGCAAAACCTAAAAAACGCTGGATGGCACGAAGAGTAGTTGGCTGAGGCCAATGTAGTACAGCATTTACTTTGTCTGGATCCATCTTCAGGCCAACTCCGGAAACTATATACCCCAAGAATGGAATCTGGGGTAACTCGAATGAACATTTTTCCAATTTACAGAACAATGAGTTTTTCCGTAGTCTGGAGAGGACCTCTGCCACATGTTGGTGATGAGAAGGCAGGTCCTGTGAGAAGATCAATATGTCGTCCAGGTAGACAACGACACATACATATAATAAGTCCCGAAAGATCTCATTGATGAAACCCTGGAAAACCGCGGGGGCATTACACAGCCCGAAGGGCATTACTAAATATTCGTAATGCCCATCTCTGGTGTTAAACGCGGTCTTCCATTCGTCACCGGAACGGATTCTAATTAAATTGTAGGCACCACGAAGATCCAACTTAGTAAATATCCGAGCTCCCTTGATGCGATCAAATAGCTCAGTGATCAGCGGAATGGGATACCGATTCTTGATAGTAATGGCGTTGAGTCCACGAAAATCTATACAAGGGCGTAATGATCCATCCTTCTTTTTGACGAAGAAGAACCCAGCTCCAGCGGGAGAGGTGGAAGGTCGAATGAACCCACGCTGGAGATTCTCCCGTATGTACTCAGATGTGGCTTGAGTTTCAGGTAACGAGAGAGGATAGACCCGACCCCTGGGAGGAGTCTTGCCAGGTAGAAGGTCGATCGGACAATCCCAAGAACGATGAGGAGGAAGACGTTCAGACTGAGCTTTATCAAACACATCGGCAAATGAAGCATACTGAGGAGGGAGTCCCGGGGAGGAAGATGAGATGGAAGATTGCTGTACTTTAAGAGGAATAACTTGAGAGAGACAACGATGGTGACATTCAGGCCCCCAAGACGTAACTTGAGGGGTGCGCCAGTCAATCTGGGGAGAGTGACATTGAAGCCATGGAAGGCCTAAGACAATCGGACTTGTCGTAACAGGAAGAATTAAAAACGAAATTTCTTCATGGTGTAGTACACCAATCTGAAGGGTTACTGGAGACGTACTCTGGGTGATGAGACCATTGATGAGACGTGATCCATCTATAGCCGTCACAGTAATGGGTGTTTTTAAAGTGATCACTGGTAGGGACCATTGATTCACTAGTGATTTAGAAATGAAATTTCCTGCTGCTCCGGAATCAATCAATGCCTGTGACTCAAAGGATTTAGTAGCAAAGGAAATCGTAACATCGAAAGCGCAGACTTTAGATTTCATAGACAATGGAGAGGACTCCAGGGACCCTAACTTCACCTCTCCAGAACTAGTTAGGGCCTGGCATTTCCCGATTTCTTAGGGCAAGAACTGAGCATATGTGTGGAATCAGCACAATAGATACAGAGTCTATTCTTTACTCTTCGTTTCCTCTCTTCTAAAGATAATTTGGAACGTCCTATCTCCATGGGAATCACAGAAGGTGAAACTGGACGAAATTGAGGGTTTAAACGAAGAGGTGCTTTAGCAGAAGTTGTTTTCTCAGATTCTCTTTCACGAAATCTCATGTCTACACGATGGCAAAGAGAGATCAAATCTTCTAGTGACGAAGGAAGCTCTTGGGTAGTCAGTGCATCTTTAATTTTATCGGAGAGCCCCTGCCAGAAGGCGGCAACTAATGCTTCAGTGTTCCACTGAAGTTCAGAGGCTAAGATCCTAAATTGAATGACATACTGTCCTACTGTATGGGAGCCTTGTCGCAAACGAAGAATGCTGGAAGCAGCGGAGGTCACACGACCTGGTTCATCGAACACACTTCGGAACGTGGAAATGAATTTGGCACTATCTTGTAGAATTGGATCGTTTCTTTCCCACAGAGGGGAGGACCAAGCCAGGGCTTGTCCAGAAAACAATGAGATAAGATAGGCCACTCTGGAACGATGGGTAGAAAAATTTTGAGGTTGGAGTTCAAAATGGACTGAACATTGGTTAAGGAAACCTCTACAAGTTTTGGGGTCCCCGTCATATTTTGACGGAGTAGGCAGGTGAAGCGTAGGAGCTGTAGACACCTGGGATGGCACTGGGGAAACGGAGGAAAGCACAGGAGCTTCAATACTAGCTGTAACAGTCTGTCCAGATGTTCCTTGGGAGGTTAACGATTGGTAACATTGAAGTAACAGCTGTTGGCGAGCATCCTGTTGCTCCACACGACTGACCAGATGCTGCAGCATCTCTTTAGCAGTAGGTTCCGTATCTGGGTCTGTCATGGCCTGATCTTACTGTCACGGGCACTAGGAGTCTTTACCCAGGGATCACCAGGTGATAGGCTTACCAGAGCAGTATAGGTGGTAATATGGTACTCTGGTAGCAGGGTGATCACGGAACAGGAAATAGCAGATGATGAGATGCTCAGGAAAGTCTATGACTAGCAGCACTGGCAATATGGAGGTAGTAATACACGAGGAACTGTATGGACAAAGGACACGTGAAGGTAGTCAGTGGTCTGCGGTAGCAAGTTGTACCACTGCTATAGTGAGGAGGAATGTCCAACAGAAACGAGGAGGTGATGAGAGTCAGCGGTCTGCGGATAGCAAGTTGTACCGCTGTCTGAGTGAAGGAATGGAATCCAAGTGGAGGTATCCGGGGAGTCAGTGGTCTGCGTTAGCAAGTTGTACCACTGCTATGTGAGAGGATACTGGAACAGGTGAAACTGTAAACAGGGGTCAGTGGTCTGCCACTAGCAAGTTGTACCACTGAATATATATGTGAGGAGGTGCACGGGGAGAGACTGCAACACAATATATACACGGGCACCTTGACTTTGAACCACAGTGATATGCACAATATAAATGTATAGATGACTGAACAATACTGCCAATATAGAAAGTCTCTTGAAGTAGTCCAGCATAAGATAACACAGTCAATGATGGCAATAGACTCAGCGGATAGCACACTCCAGAGGAGAACCAACACAGTCCAGCAAGGTATGCAATACACAGCACAGTCAATGAGAAGTATGCATACCGTGGTTCAGGAGGCAGTCAGACAGGAGTGCAGAGATACCTGAACGGCAGGAGGCCGGCAGGATGCGAAGTCCCTGGATGGGTGAAGCGGTGGTCTAGTAGGTGCAGCGCACGGGTAGGTAGACCAGCAGGGAACACAGGAAAGCGTGGAGAGCGGATCAGCAGTAGATGGATGAGTAGTGCTGAGGAGTAGCAGCAGCGGGTCTCTGCGGGAACACGGAGGTAGCCAATAGCAACCAGCAGGTGCAGTAACGATGGGACACGGGAGAGCAGAGTTGAACAGGCACTGTTGATCACGGAGAATAGCGGGTAGCAATAGTGGAGGCAGACTCAAGGAAACACGGGAGCGTTGACAAGGACTGAAGACTGAAGCGCACAGAGGCAGCGGATAGGAATCAGCCAAACAGTCACGATGAAACACAGACGGGTTGCAGGTTGAAGACTGTAGTGCACGGAGGCAGCGGATAGGAATCAGCTAGCAGTCACGATGATGAAACACAGACGAGTTGCAGGTTGAAGACTGTAGTGCACGGAGGCAGCGGATAGGAATCAGCTAAACAGTCACGATGAAACACAGACGAGTTGCAGGTTGAAGACTGTAGTGCACGGAGGCAGCGGATAGGAATCAGCTAAACAGTCACGATGAAACACAGACGGGTTGCAGGTTGAAGACTGTAGTGCACGGAGGCAGCGGATAGGAATCAGCTGGCAGTCACAATCATGAACAGGTGAGTGGATGTGAATGAAAGACTGTAGTGCACGGAGGCAGCGGATAGGCATCAGCTAACAGTCCCAATGATACATGGTAGAGTTGAAGTGATTAGAAGACTGTAGTGCACGGAGGCAGCGGATAGGAATCAGCTCACAGTCACGATGATACAGTAGATGGTAGAAGTGGTATGGGAACCACAGTAGCAGAAGTGGTTTGGAAACCACAGAGGTAGAAGTGGTTTGGAAACCACAGGAATCAGCAGGGCTGAATAAACAAGGAAACACAGGGACACCTTCAGAGACTCATGGGGAATGAGACTCCAAGATCAGGCCATGTGGTGATGACCACAGGTGCTTAATATAGGGAGGTTGCCTGATCTGCCAATTAAGTTAAAGGAACATACACTGGAGGTATAGAAAGGGCTGCGCATGCGCAGTCCCTCAGGATGGAGGACGGCCACGGTTCCTAAATGTCCGGGAAGAAGCACTCACAGTCCGGTGAGTGACAATGTCTCAATGTTGGGAGGTCTGTAACTATGATCCTAATGTTGGGAGACCACTCCGCGCAGTCTCTACTCCCTGGTGGTCTAGTGCCAGTAGTACAGTGCCGCCAGGCTCTGGTCCCCGCGTGCCTACTGCGCATTCACAACCTTTCTGTATGCAGTCCTTCTGTTCCATGCTGTGTATCTATACTGCTTCTCTGCCTTTCTCTGAATGAATAATAGAAGTACTACATTGGTGTATAGTACATAGCCTCCTGAGACTGCTTAATATACAGGTCTGCAGTCTACTTACCTGTATACTTTGTTCCACAAGACTGTTAATGTTAAATATATATACTTACCTGTATCCTGTGTTACAAATAAACCAACGTTCCTGGTTAAGTTACAAACATGTGGCTTAACCTCCATCCTGCTGACAACTATTACAGTCCAATAGGCATCTGCCAATACCTAACAGACATGTTTATTGAACTTTCCACAGTCAACAAATATTGGGTAATAAAGCACAGATCATAATAGCAGTTGGAGATATTTAAATGCTATAAACAGATTAAGATAGATTATACTGTATAGTTGGTCAATAGTGAATAAAGGAACATTTGTTGGCACAAAAATTTTCCTGATGCAAATCTTTAGAAGCTGGATCTACCCCTAGAAATGACCAACATCTGGCACCTATAAGCATTATTGGTGACACTAATATATTTATAAACTCCTGTACATTATATTCTTGCAAACAGCCTGTGCTCATTCATCACTTCATGCTAAAGACCTCAGTCATAGAACTGGTCAGAATGGCTAATTTAAGAAGCCACCTTGCAGAACATCAAGATGACAATATGACATCACAAAATGTGCATGTTGTGTTGATCGATATATGGGACCGTGGATGGATTTACACATCAACATGACAGCCACATTGAAAAAGAGGTGTTTAGAAAACAAAAAAATGTGTGGAACGTGTGCCTATGGAACAGCGCATTGATGTGTATGGCAAGATATGGAGCAAGTAAACTTTGTAGTGGACTATGGGCTGAGCTTCACAGCTAGTTAGTTCAATGTTTACCAAATTCAGTTCAACTCACATTAGGCAATTTTTCATCATTTCTTCATTTTACTTTTGGAGATAAAGAACAAAATTTGCATATGTTTGGTCCAAGAACTGAGCCTGATAAGGTGCTGGCAGTTCCCAGAAAAGAACCACTTGACTTGGGTAGCTATCAGAGACACACCACGTCCGGCCAAGGTGCTTAGCCCTGAGAGAACTGGTCGTCAGGTACAAGCTGAAGTCAATGTATTGTAGAAGGTAGACTAGTTCTGGACGAAACCAAAGTCAAGAGAGCGGAGGCGGTAGAATAGTGGGGGACGAAGACGAGGTTGAAGGACTGGAGAAGGTAGAATCGTAATGTACATTCCAACAAAACAAGTGTTATTTAACAGACAGATGCTTCTACCAAGGTTTGGTACAACTGAGGGACTTATAAAGGCTACAAACAATTGAGATTAACTGTTCTGATTGACCTGTCCTTTTCACTGAAGGGCTAATTGCAGAGTAAGGAAAGCTGTGCAGTAGTCCAGGTGAGGACACTTGCTAGATTGCAGTTCTTAGCAGAGAGCTGATTACAGGAATTGATAGAAGGTGTTTGTAGCTGTAATTGTGAATAGCTATCTGACAGCTGTCAGCTGGTGCTAGCGTTGTGAATCCTCACGTCGGCCTACTGTGTCTAATGCTAAATCCATTACTGTAAAACTACAATTTATTTATATTAGCACTAAATAGTCTTTATGTTTTAATTTTTATTATTCGTCTGTGCTAAAGGATAGGTGAAAAGAAAGGCTGTTATTTATGTGTGCAATGTACTGGGCCATTGGTAACATAAATTCATAATCAGAGTTTAATGATGTTTTGTTCATTTTCCCTGTAAATGAATCGATTGGCAGACGAGTGCTTTATCTCTGATAGGTAGCAGCTGATCTTGCAGAAAACACATTTAGTTATCTACTGTAGTACAGTACATATGAAATATCAGTCAATCTTGTTGCACAATCACTGATATATTTTCCATCTCTACCGCATTGGACTTTCATCAAGGACGTTCAGCGTTGTTTAGTTGTACCATGAACCCCAGCCTAAGATATTTTACTTTTTAAATTATACTTCACGTTCCACAGCAAAGAGTTCCACTTGTGTTTGTTCAATGTGACTGAAGCTTACAAAATACTGTCATTTAATAAAACATCAATGTCATGCTTTGTAAATCACTTTTGTTGGGGCCAATTCAATTCTGTGAAATAAGTGGAACTTTCACTGGAAAATAGACCACCTGCACCATCATTGACTGGATGACTTGCGACTGTGTCAGTCTATTGACATCATGGCCGTTCCAGAGCCGTACTGAGGGTCATGTTGCAGAATGTGCTGTGGCTGCTGTCTACATCTTTTGTTTTAATCAGGTTATTTTTTATTGAAGACATTTTCCATGACAATAAAAACTAAACAGAACCTCCAATAAACATGTATTATTATTATTATTATTATTATTATTATTATTATTACCATTTATTTATATAGCGCCACTAATTCCGCAGCGCTGTACAGAGAACTCACTCACATCAGTCCCTGCCCCATTGGGGCTTACAGTCTAAACTCCCTAACACACACACACACACACACACAAAGACAAACAGACAGACAGACACAGACAGACTAAGGTCAATTTTGTTAGCAGCCAATTAACCTACCAGTATGTTTTTAAAGTGTGGGAGGAAACCGGAGGACCCGGAGGAAACCCACGCAAACACGGGGAGAACATACAAACTCCACACAGATAAGGCCATGGTCGGGGATTGAACTCATGACCCCAGTGCTGTAAGGCAGATGTGCTAACCACTTAGCCTCCGTGCTGCCATTTATTGTAACCTAAATTGCCTACGTCCCACACACAATTAAATTGCACTGTTATGTATTATATATTTGATCATGCAATTTCAGTTAGTGTACATAAAAGGTTAATGTTCTAGTGTTTTGATAACTTGAGCTATCCAGTTGTAATTGTGTTCCGCGGGGGGCATTCAGGATCTATCTATTATTATTGTTGCCAACTCCAGAACATTAGTGACATGTTGTTCATCTTGTTCTCCGTATGGTTACTTAGATTCAGACCAAATATGCATATTTTAGGATGTAACAAGTATGTAGTAACCGTGATTTCCAAAATGCAGTTTATAAACTGACAGTTCTGAATCTGCAAGCAATCCCAATGGTACCTGTGATCCTCACAAATATGTGATTTGGATGTTACTGCAAAGGGTTAAACAAGATTTCAACACTCAGGGCCAGATTTACTAAACGGCGGGTTTGAAAAAGTGGAGATGTTGCCTATAGCAACCAATCAGATTCTAGATTTCATTTTGTAGAATGCACTAAATAAATGACAGCTAGAATCTGGTTGGTTGCTATAGGCAACATCTCCACTTTTTCAAACCGGCAGTTTAGTAAATATACCCCTCAGTCTTGCCCTTGCACAGGATCTAGCTGAAACACACCCTGAAGGAGGTCTCTCACATCCATACACACCTAATAGCTGCCATCACCATTGCATTAGGGCCCCAAAATACTGTTACACAAATGTACACTCTGGCACACACTATGCTCCTTGTTTGCAAGAAGGGGTTGACACAACACACCCTAGCACTCAAAGTGTTGACACAATATACCCTAGCCTGCAAAGATATAAATACTTCAAGCAATAAAAGGGTTAACTTGGTCAATCAATATTTCTCTTCATAAAAGGCTTATGGATTTGTTAAGAGTATCAAGGACAAACTTAAACATTTTAGATTAAATATTAAAAGGTACAGAATCATATAGAAATAAATGCAATACAGTTGCAAAATATAGGGATAAAAATACAGAAATAAACCACTTGCACAGTTCATATTGTCTGTATGTCTGGGACAAAGCAGAATAAGATGGACAGCTCTTCATTTGGATTAAGTAACAAAAAAAATGTCAATTTTGAAGTCCCTCAGAGGGATAGTGTATATGCTAATATGGTGAGGAGTATCTTCACGGGGTGTGAATCATAGCTTTTTCAGGAAAAGTGCAAAGTTCTTATACCTGCCATATCTTGTCTCTGATAACTTACAGATACACGATTCCCCATACAATAGACAGATCATAATTTCCAGCATATTTGTATATGAAATATGATATTAGTTAATCTCATTTCCAATGATACATGATTACTGTAGGGTCCCTGTACAGCGGTTATTAAAATTTGCATATCTTATGCATTGTCTGTACCTGAGTTTAAATTTGCAAAAAGATTTCTCAAAAAGATGAAATATGACGAAATGGGTTTTGAAGTTTAAACACATAGGCAGCTGGTGTCCTTTGGAGTTGTTGGACTCTCTTTGTCTATCCAGCATATGAATTTCACAGAGTCAAATACTTTTCTTAATAAACAAACCTACCACATTTCCATGCCGATATGCTTTGATTTTACAAAAGAACAATACACATATTATAAATACTTTAGATATTTTAACCCTTAACTAAGACAAATCATATTTTAACTCTACCACTACAAGTTGCAAACCTAAGTAGTCCCTATATTCAACAGCAGAGAGTGGGTGAGAGAACGAAGTATGCAACCAGTTGGGACTGTGTATAGCTAGAGACAGATGTGTATAGATTTTGGTACCAGTTCTGTAGGACTGTGACAATATATTTTCCTTTAAAAAGTGCGGACAGATAGGTTTTATTTACGGGTGGTCTGGTACAGGTGTATTTAGAGGATGATGATGATGACGAACACCAAAACAAGCAAGCCACTTGTAATTAGAGGTTGCGAAACTGCCAGAAAATGGGTCCATTAACCTTCAAAAGTCATTTTATGCTCCATTTAATAAGAGAACTTAAACAAACGGATGTTAACATAGAGGTGCAATATTTAATATAGCGAAAGTTTGTATAGTAAAATTTTATATGATTCTGTTTTGTTTGTAGGGTCAAGTTCTTAGTTTCTTTTCTTTTTTTTTTTTTCTTTTCTCCTTTCTTTCTATATACAGTCCTAATGCAGGTTAATTAGGTTTATTGATAAGAATATGTTTTATATCAATAAACGTAGATGTAGATTGTAATAGTATCTCTGTTTTCTCTATGTGTGAATTTGAATTTCGTACATGGTGACATCTGCACAAACTGTTTCTTAGAAGCGCAGTTCCCTTACCAATATATTCCTGGTGGGGACACTGTTATATTGTATAGTTATTTCTTGTGTTGTGTCTGGTAACTTTACCTTCCCTCCCACTCCTTTGCCCACATGTTCCCTTTCCTATTCTTCTTCCCAGGTTTCCAGGGACCACGCAGCAATCTGGGAAAGAAAGGTGCCGAACCTCCTACAGACATAGGGAAGAGCGATCACCGGACTTCTCCAGGTACATGACGGCTTCTAAAGCTAAAAATAATCTCTATTAATGATAATATGTTAAATGTTCAAGAGAAATGCTCTAAACTCTTACACGTCCTTTACACAGAAAAGATTGATGTAGCTTTTGTGCAGAACACGCACTGTAATAAAACTGGCTTTAATAATGCTGGACCTGAACGAGCAGCATCAGGAAGGGGGAGACTTTAACTGGACTCTTGAACCACAATTAGACTCTTCAAGGGGGGGCAGGATCTCACGTTGCTCGAAAGGCAGGTTGTGTATTCCATGACCACCAGCTGGCAACACCTGGAGACTTCTCCACCCAGACGAAATGGACTATACCATCTATTCACACTCACATTCTGTATACACCAGAATTGATTATTTGTTTATAGGGCAGAGATATCTCCTTCTACAGCCTGATGCCCGAATAGGTCAAATCAAATCTCATTAGTTGAAGCCACCAGAGGGACTGGACATAGTGCCTCAATTGACTCTTCTTAGAGAATGTTTATTGTAAGGTAGGGTTGGAAGCCGCCCTGGCCGAGTATATTTCTGTAAACGATAATGGAGAAATCTCCAAAGTGGCATTATGGGAAGTGCATTGGAGGGGGAAGTGTATTCAGTTCTACAGCAAAACGTTGGCTTAGGAGGCTTTAAATGCCTCCAGTCCGTGCAATGCTACGAACCTCTCTGGACCCCCCACATTGCACTACAGAAACACTTACCTGGCTCCTGGCTACACTTCCCTGTGCACTCTGCATCTTCTAAAGGTACTGGGACTATAATCCTGCAATATACCATAGCTCCCAACTGTCCCGATTCCAGTGGGACTGTCCCGATTTCAAATTGCAGCGTCCACTGCCCGCTCACAGGGCTCACTAGGCTGATAGATTGCCACCAACTTGCCGACTCTGTACATCTGCTGGAAGCCACGCTCCGCCAGATGCTATTTGTCAACTCATCGACTAATCAGGAGCTCAACCTGCACACGGTGAGAGAAAAGGGCAGGACTAGGAGGACACGCGTGAGTGGGTGGGGGGCAGTGGGCTACACGGGAGAGGTCATGGTGTGTTATACGATTATTCAATTAGTACAAGTAGTAAACTGTATGGGAGATTGTGAGCATATAGATACACAACTCATATCTCCCAATGGTCCCGATTTTGGAAAGACATTTCGATTTGCATGCCACAAAAGAACAGGGCTTAACAGGAAAGTGGTTGGCATTTTTAAATGCTCAGTTGTGGGCGGAGATTGGGCTGAACATGGGTGTGGCTTATTTTGTTCCGCTTTTTAGACTCTAAATGTTGGGAGGTACGATATACTATGTTATGAACACAAACTATACTGTGCTAATCTCCTGTACTCTCACTATAATCGCCTCACTCTATACTGTAACTATAATTCCATTGTACTTAAAACTAATTATACTGTTGCTATACTGATACTATATCTATAATGCTGTTCTTTGCTAATATATCTTGTGACAATTCTACTGCTGTAACTTAATAAATCTATACTAGTGACCTAACTTTACCTATGTTATATTACTCTCTACTATCTATATTGTTTTCATACTGTAAATCTAGATTCCTGTAATAACGTCACTGTACTGAACTAACTTACAGTAGAATACTCTCTATTATCTATACTGCTTACATACTGTATACTGCTTAACTAAAGTTACCTACAGTATACTACTCACTATTACACTGCTTAGCCCTGCGATACCCATTTATACTAAGGGGGGAAATTCAGCTGGCCGTGTTACTGCCGAAACTAACGCGGCCTGTGCTCTATTGCTGTTACTACGGTAATTTTAACACGGATTTCTGCTCGCTGCTCCCTGAGCCACAAGCAAAAGTCTGCGTTAAAAATCCCCCACCCTAAGACTGCAATAATCTATATTACCGTATTTCCCCATTTATAGGACGCTCCACTGTATAAGACGCACCTATATTAATCATGTGAAAAAATTGAGGATAAACATTATCCTCCATTTTTTCACAGAGTATTTGTGCAGCTTATACAGAGGAGAGACAACGCTACAGTGAATTCTGACTTACCCTGTCAGATGACTCCTCTGTCCGGTAAAGTCTTCTCTCTGTCTGATCCGACAGAGAGAAGACTTTACCGGACAGAGGAGTCATCTGACAGGGTAAGTGCTACTACCCCTGTACAAGACGCACCCAGTTATTAGACCCAAAATTTTGGGGAAAAAGGTGCGTCTTATACATGGGGAAATACGGTATATTGTACATTAACCTTACTATAATGTACAATATACTATGTAAACCCAGACCCAGTTGAACCTAGCTATGCTTTCCTGTCTGTTATCTTACTTTATTTGCTTCCATCTTTGTCTCTATCCTCCATCTTGTTTTTTGTAGTCTTTGTCCTCCTCCATGCGATCTGTCCTCCATCTTGGTTTATGTGTCTTTGTCCTCCTCCATGCGATCTGTCCTCCATCTTGTTTTATGTGTCTTTGTCCTCCACCATGCGATCTGTCCTCTATCTTGGTTTATGTGTCTTTGTCCTCCTCCATGCGATCTGTCCTCCATCTTGGTTTATGTGTCTTTGTCCTCCTCCATGTGATCTGTCCTCCATCTTGTTTTATGTGTCTTTGTCCTCTCCTTACAATCTGTCCTCCATCTTAGTTTATGTGTCTTTGTCCTCCTCCATACAATCTGTCCTCCATCTTGGTTTATGTGTCTTTGTCCTCCTCCATGTGATCTGTCCTCCATCTTGTTTTATGTGTCTTTGTCCTCCTCCATACAATCTGTCCTCCATCTTAGTTTATGTGTCTTTGTCCTCCTCCATGGGATCTGTCCTCCATCTTGGTTTATGTGTCTTTGTCCTCCTCCATACAATCTGTCCTCCATCTTAGTTTATGTGTCTTTGTCCTCCACCATGCGATCTGTCCTCCATCTTGGTTTTTATGTCTTTATCCTCCAAGATGCGGTCTGTCCTCCATCTTGGTTTATGTGTCTTTGTCCTCCTCCATGCGATCTGTCCTCCATCTTGGTTTATGTGTCTTTGTCCTCCAAGATGCGGTCTGCCCTATATCCTTTGCACACACTCTCTATTAACATATAGTACACAGAGAGAACATACTGATATTTCACTTACATACACTATTTCTATTTTATTTCACTTTTCCACACTCACGTTACGTTGACAGAATTGTCAAGTGTGTGTGATACTTCAGAACGGTAAGTTGCATAAGTAGTTCTTATGGACTTCTGGTTGTGATGCATTAAGGTAGCAACTGTCACTACTCTGTCTATGGTTGAACGTGGTACAAAACGAAAGTTTAGGATGGTTGTATAGAGATGCCGCTTAAGAACATCTGAGATCCCATGAGTAACAAATAATTAGATATTGATAAAAATAGTGACATCGCAAGTAACAATTTGTTAGATAATGCTGAAAATAGTAATGTCACTAGTAACAAGTTGTTAAATATTGATGAAAATAGTAACATCATGGGTAAAGATTTCTTAGATATTAGTGCAACTTAGCAAGGTCATGGGTAGCAAATGGTTAGTGAAAAAAATGGCTTTGCGATGTCATGGGTAACACTTTGTTAGATATTGACGAAAATAGCACGGTCATGGGTAACGAAGTATAATGTATAATCCATAAATAATGAGATTGGTTATTAAATGGTCATATTGTCTGCACCATTTTACCCTCAGCGCTAACAGAGAGCAATAACAGACTCTAGAAGCAGCACCATTTTACACCTATATACTTGCAATTAAGGATGAGAGAGGCAAGACCAGTCATCTAGATGGGGAGATTGCTGGGACCTATACAAAGTTGTACAATATCTCACAGTCTCTTTAAACTGATCCAAATCTACATTAATATAAAACTTTCAAGGTCAAGTTATTACACCTTCTGCCCAAAACATTCAACAGGGTCTCTAATAACTCATATTATCTAGGGAATCATTGGAGACTCACATTACAGTACTTCCAAAAGAAGGGAAGGAGACTTCCTAATGCTACGGCTACAGTCCTATCTGCCTCTTAAATATTGATGTTAAACAGTTTATCCTTTCTCTGCTGTGTATATTAACATTTAGGCAGAGTTTATTTTTTTTTATAAATTCTTTATTTATTAGAAAGAGAAAAGTACAACAATGTATATTATCAATGAAGCATGGTAAATATGCATATTGTTACATTTAATACAATATAATATGTTATCAGAGAGAAATATTATTATTATTATTATTAATTTTTATTTATAGGGCGCCACAGAGTGTCCGTAGCGCCGTACAGGGACAAACAAGTACAATACAAGGTGGGACAGCACGGTACAATAAACAATAAGCACAGTAACTCTGTAAGCTCAAAGCACAGCTAGAGAGAGGGGGAGGGAAGACCAGCAAGCGCTGGAGCCCAAGAGGAAGGGCACGGATGACGGGGAGACCCCCAGAGGGGTGGGGGGAAAGGTAGCTGGAGAGCAGAGTTAGAAGTGAAGGAAACAGGAGGAGAGATGGCCCTGCTCAAGGGAGCGTACAATCTAAGGGGAGGGGTAGACAGACAGAGAGACACAGGGATGAGAGGGAGAGAAGGGGGAACGGGGGCAGAGTCAGGGGAGGGGGAAGAGGCAGAAAAAGGTAGGAAGTTAAGTGGGAGACTGGAAGGCTTTGAGAAAGAGGTGGGTTTTTAGAGCCCGTTTGAAACTGGACAGATTAGGGTATGTTCTGATGGAGGGAAGGAGCTTGTTCCAGTGGAGGGGGGGCAGCGCGGGAGAAGTCTTGGACACGCGCATGGGAGGAGGTGATCAGAGGGGAGGAGAGGCGACGGTCATTGGCAGATCGGAGAGGGCGGGATGGAGCGTGAATAGAGATGAGGTTCGAGATGTAGGGAGCAGTGGAGTTGGCGAGGGCCTTGTATGTGAGAGAGAGGAGCTTGAACAGGATTCTGTAGGGGAAGGGGAGCCAGTGAAGGGCTAGGTAGAGGGGGGAGACAGAAGAGGAGCGACGAGAAAGGAAGATAAGCCTAGCGGCTGCGTTAAGAACAGGACGAAGGGGAGCGAGATGAGAGTGGGGGAGGCCAGTGAGGAGGAGGTTGCAGTAGTCCAAGCGGGAGATGATCAGAGAGTGAATAAGACATTTGGTGGCATCTTGGGAGAGGAAGGGCCGAATGCGTGCGATGTTACGCAGCTGGAAGCGGCAGGATTTAGCAAGAGAGAGAATGTGAGGGGCAAAGGAGAGAGAGGAGTCGAGGATGACACCGAGGCAGCGAAGTTGGGGGACAGGGGAGATAGAGGAGGAGCAGACAGTGATTGAGAGGTCAGAGGGGGAGGAAATATGAGGGGGAGGAAAGACAATGAGTTCGGTTTTGGCGAGGTTGAGTTTAAGGAATCTAGAGGACATCCAGGAGGAGATGGCAGAGAGGCAGGCGGACACCCTAGAGAGGAGGGAGGGAGAGAGATCAGGAGAGGAGAGATAGAGTTGAGTGTCATCAGCATAAAGGTGGTACTTGAGGCCGTAGGAGCTGATGAGTTCACCCAGGGAAGAGGTGTATAGAGTGAAGAGTAAGGGTCCTAGAACAGAGCCCTGAGGGACCCCGACTGAAAGGGTGGAAGGGGGGGAGAGAGACCCAGAGGTGGTGACAGAGAAAGAACGGTCAGCCAGGTAAGAAGTGAACCAGGACAGGACAGGGCCGGAGAGACCAAAGGACTGGAGGGTGTGGAGCAGGAGGGGGTGGTCGACGGTGTCGAAAGCAGCAGAAAGATCAAGGAGGATAAGAAGGGAGAAGTGGCCTCTGGCTTTAGCAGAGAGGAGGTCATTGGTAACTTTAGCCAGGGCAGTTTCGGTGGAGTGAAGGGGGCGGAAACCAGACTGGAGAGGATCAAGGAGGGAGTGAACAGAAAGGTAGGAGGTGAGACGGCTGCAGACGAGCCTTTCGAGTAATTTGGAGGCAAAGGGGAGAAGAGATATGGGGCGATAGTTAGAGAGAGAAGTGGGATCGAGATTAGGTTTCTTAAGAATGGGAGATACGAGAGCATGTTTAAAGGAAGAGGGGAAGATGCCGGTGGAGGGGGAAAGATTAAAGAGGTGAGCGAGGTGGGAGCAGGTGGTGGGGGAAAGGGAGCGAAGAAGGTGGGAGGGGATAGGATCCAGGGGACAGGTAGAAGGGGGGGAGGAAGAGATGAGGGAGTGGACTTCTTCACCCGTGGTGGGGCGGAAGGAGTGAAGGGAAACGTGGCTAGGGGGAGAGGACGGAAGAGAAGGGGGGTTGGACGAGAGAGTGGAGGAGGCGATGTCAAGTCGGATGGACTCGATTTTAGAGGAGAAGAAGGAGGCAAAGTCGGTGGCAGTCAGGGAGGAGGGGGGAGGGGGAGGAGAAGGGGCCAGGAGAGAGCTGAAGGTGGCGAAGAGGCGGCGGGGGTTAGAGGACTGGGAAGAGATGAGGGATTTAAAGAAAGATTGCTTGGCGAGCGAGAGGGCAGAGCTATAAGAGGAGAGGATGATGCAAATATGCAAAGTATAGATGATTGAAGTCTATCTGTCGACAATTACAATAAAGCAAGCAAACAACTATTTCCTCTCTCTTTTTTTTTTTTTTTTTTTGAATGAATCAAAATGCACAGAATTTGACACAGAAAAACAAGAGAAAAAGAAAGGGGGCTGACAAGGAATAGGGATAGGGGAAAAACAAGAGGAAAGAAGGAAAGGGCAGGAAGGAGGGGGAGAGTATGAGGAACTCTTCATTTTATTTTCAAATAGTCACGTGGTGAGTGGAGGTGACTGTCAAACCATATCCCTGAATAGGTGAAGGGTATACCAATTTAAATCACCTTATATAAGAAATAAAAGGGTAAATTTTTAAATGTGTAGCCCTCAATCGCTCGAGGTTGGGGTGCAAAGAAGGGTCTTAAATTCTTCTGTTTCCTTAAACTCCAACCAGCTAAACCAGATGGCCATGAAATCTGAGTATTTATCTTTTACAGAAAGAATAATATCATCCATTGACATATAAAACTCCACTCTGGCGAACCAATCCTTGACTGAAGGGGGGGATCGAGATCTCCAGTGCATTGGAATAACTGCTCTAGCTGCATTGTTTAAGGGTTTTAAAAGTGATTTCTTGTATTTGGATGAGGGAATATTAGAAAGAGATAAAAGCCAAAAACCCGGATCTTCAGGAACCTCATGACCAACAATGGTCCTGGAGAGCCTGATAACTTCATCCCAAAAGGGAGTAATACGAGGACATTCCCACCATATATGCACCAATGAGCCAAAGGCCTCATTACATCTCCAGCATAATGAGGACATCTGAGGGTGATACTTATGTAGTGTGGAGGGGCATCTATACCATCTTGTTAGAAGTTTGTAATGGTTTTCCACAACCGAGGCACTCACAGAGCAACTATGTGTGTTTTGATAGATCTTGGGCCACGCGGTCTGTGATATATAAGGTGCTAGGTCACGCTCCCATGGACCTGTGTAAGATGGAGCTGCTTGAAATATATCATTCATTAGGATTTTGTAAATACCTGAAATGGTATGGGAGGGAGTATTTTTAGAAAGACACAGAGCCTCAAAGGGATGAGTCCCTAACCAGGGATTTGTAGCCCTTCACTGACTTAACATAGTCCATCACCTGAAAATATCTCCAGTACTCGTTTGAGGGTAGCGAATAAGTAGACTAGAGCTCCTGAAAGGAACAAAGTTTCCCTTTGACCACCAGCTGGACGAGGCTGATAATCCCAGCTCTAGACCACTTTTCAAATGAATTTCTGGACAAGCCAGGAGGAAAATCTGGATTACACACGATAGGGGTTTAAGGTGAGGGGAATGACGCCACACTACTCCAGGTGCGAAGTTTATTCCACACCTTCAGAGTGGGTCCAATTGTAGGGTGATTCATCTTAGGGACCTTAGACAACCATGGAAGAGTACTTAGATGATTTCCACTGAAATTATCCTCCAACTCTACCCATTGGTTATCCTTTCCTCCTCTGGTCCACTCTAGGATTCTATTTAAATATACTGCCTGGAGATAGCTTTGAAACATGGGCAACTGAACTCCTCCTTGGTGCTTTCGTCTATATAAAATAGAGTGTTTAAATCTGGGTTTTCTCCCTCCCCAGACAAATCCACTGATGAGTTTTTGGAGATTATTAATAAATACCTTCGGGATCTGAATCGGTAGTGCTTGCATAATATATAATACCTTGGGTAATATATTCATTTTTACGATACCCATTCTGCCAAACCAAGAAAACTTCGGAAGAGACCATGATCCTAATTCTTTTTTAACTTTAGACAGTAATGGAGTGTAATTTAGACGGAAGAGATGTTCATTATTTTTTGCAATGGAAACTCCTAAGTAACGAATGTGTGACGCTTGCCATTTAAATGGGAACGCCCCCTTAAGACCTGCTATCGTATGTTCTGGAGAGGATATGTTGAGCGCAGTAGATTTGGAATAATTAATTTTAAAGTTAGAGAGATGGCCAAACCTTAAAAATTCAGACATAAGGTTAGGGAGAGAAATGACTGGGTTGGTGACTATTGCCAGTAAATCATCAGCAAATAGAGCTAAACGATGTTCCTTATTTCCTATCTGCAGACCCGAAATATCAGGGTTACACCTAATAGCTCTCGCCAAGGCCTCCATGCATAATACAAATATCAAAGGTGATAATGGGCAGCCCTGACGAGTTCCGTTAGAGATAGAAAAGGAGTCGGACAAAATACCGTTTATTCTGACTTTAGCTGAGGGACAGCTGTATAAGGCTAGAATTTTACTTAGACAGGAGGGGCCTATTCCCATATGTCCCAATATTCCTCTCATAAAACACCAGTCCACCCTGTCAAATGCTTTTTCGGCATCTGTCGACAGGAGGACCGTGGGGACTGAGGAGACGGAAACTGCGTGTATGAGGTCAATTATTTTGGTTGTACTGTCTCTTGCCTCTCTTCCAGGGATAAATCCCACCTGATCCTTAGAAATCAAATTAGGTAGTAGCACTTTTAACCGGTTAGAGATTAATTTGGCAAATAGTTTGACATCAATATTTAATAAAGAAATCGGGCGATAACTGGGGCATAAAGCGGGATCTTTCCCTTCCTTAGGGATGACCGTAATGTGAGCTTCTAAAGACTGAGGCGAAAAACCATTTACACTAGAAACATCATTAAAAGCATTTAGAAGAATGGGGCCAAGTTTTTCCATAAAGGCTTTATAGTATGAAATTGAAAGCCGTCTGGGCCAGGACTTTTCCCTGATGGGGAAGATTTAATGGCCTCTGACAATTCCTCAAGAGTGAAAGGAGAATTGAGCATGTCCCTGGTTTCATGTGAGATCCTGGGGAAACTAATATCTCTCAAATATTTGTTTATCTCCTGTAGCCTAGAGTCCTCATCATTACTTGAAGGGGAGGACCTGATGTTATATAGATGGGAATAGTATTTCCGAAAGGCTCCCGCTGTATTATTGTCTGTGTGTTTCAGAGCTCCCTTATTATCTTGGATCGAATGAATGTAAGTAAGGGATCTTTGGGCTCGTAAAGCTCTTGCCAAAAGACGTCCTGGTTTATCACCCTAATATTTATTTCTACATTTTCTCCAGGCCAGTTTCATTCTATCATTCAACAATTTGTTTAGAGTAGATCGTTTCTTTTGTAACTCCACTAAAATCTCGGGGGAGAGAGACTGTTTGTGACCCGTCTCTAATTTTTTAATGTCTGAAATGAGGGCATCTCTAACCTCTGCTTTCTGTTTTTTGAGAAAAGTACCCAGCTGTATACACTTACCCCGAATAAAACATTTGTGAGCCTCCCACACTACTAATTTCGAAGTCTCCCCATTATCATTTATAGAGATATACTCATCAAGAGAAGACTCTAATTGGGCTTTACAATAGTTGTCTTGTAAAAGTAATTCGTTAAACTTCCACATCCATTGTCTGGGAGGGGGAACAGCCATATTGATAATCATATAGACCGGTGCGTGGTCGGAGTCTGTCGTTTGCCCTATCCAAGAGTTTTCAACCAAGTCAAGAAACTTGTGATTAATAAAAAGATAATCAATCCGGGAGTATGAGGAGTGAGGATGTGAGAAATAGGTATAATCCCTATCGGAGGGATGGAAAATACGCCAGGCATCGGCCAGCTGGTGGTCATGGAACCCCCCTCTGACCCTAGGAGCATCCCTCAAAGACGCCCCAGGGGCACCAGTGGACGAATCAATTTGAGGAGTCAAAGCCCAATTTAAATCTCCACCCAACACCACCACACCCTCAAGTTGATCCCCAATTCGGGACAAAGTTCTAGTTATGAAGGAAGCCTGGGAGCTATTTGGTGCATATATGTTGACAAAGGTAAATAATTGGTTGGAAATCTTAACTTTAACTATTAATACTCTGCCTTCCTCTAGAATGGTCTTAGAGAGTTCTGTTAGTCGAAGGCGTTTAGCAAATAATATCGCTACTCCTCTCGTCTTACTGGAAGAATAATTATTAAAAACACCTGTTGGATAATGGTGATTACAAAATTTAGGAGCTAAATCTTTCTTAAAATGGGTTTCTTGTATAAAAGCTACATCCACCCTGTCTATATGAAGTGTGTGTAGTAGGCTGGATCTCTTTAGGCAGAGCTTATTTACACCTAGATTCAAATCAAAACGCAACTAGAGATCTGCTCAGATTTGAATACAGGCGGAAATACATTTAAGTTCTCTACTCTCTTTTCAACTGCAAGTTGGTGGCAAGTTGTGTTTGGGTTTGATCCTTTTATCTCTAACCTTTTATAATATACTTTTAGATTAGTTTTCTGCCACATGGATGCATTAGTTGGAATTCAAGGACACATCACATTTAAGGCATACTCATCACCCTGTATCATTTTTTTGTTTAGTTAAAGCTCTGGCCCTTTTTGGAGAGGAGCCATCTTTCGAACTTGTCTATTGCCGGATCTGCATCTTTAAACTATCCATATGCTTTTAAGAGAAGTACTCATAGGCAAACCACTGGGGGGTTTCCTAGTGCCTGTAAACCCCCCCCCCCCCCCCCCAAGCCTGGGGCACTGTGCAATTGAGGTGGCTGGACCCTGCCCCCACTTCACACGGCTCTGCTTGAAAAGGGAGAGCTGCGTTCTCCTAACAGTAGTGCAGGCAGCATTGCCCATGTATATTATGGGGATAGGAAGAGTTGGAGAGCAGCCAAGCACTGTCTAAAATTATAGCCATGCCCCCATGCATGCTGGCCACGCCCACTGGCGGCATGGTGTGGAAACCCCTCTCTACAAATCCTGCGTTTGCCTCGCCAGTATACCGCCCACCTCCCAGTCACCCCTCCTCTTCTCTCCCTTACCCTATCCATATGTTTCAATGTCAATTAACAGTTTCTTTTTTGCATTTGTTTTATAAGAATGATAAAATGTGTCTACTGAACTTTATACTTGTATGTCAATGTACTCTTTCTGTATTTATCCAATATTGAGAAATAAAGAATACATTTTAAAATACAATGACAGATTGGTTACTACCCTTTTCCCTGTATTTTGGCAGGAAAGCATAATTTTGTGTTATAGATTTTTCTATATATTAGTGAATAAATCTACAATGAGTAATTTTAGTAAAATTTACTTCAATACCATATCATAAAATGTGTCTGGGAGGGTTACAACACTATAGTCACTGAGTTACTTAGCACTGCAGTTTCTCAGGCATTCCACTGTAATGTTGTTTTGTTCTCTTGGACAGAGCTGCAAATTCTTAAGTTACAAGTCTAATTCAATGACCTTTTGCCTGCATTCACTGTGTTCTGGGGGCTTATGATGGCAGAAAGGATTATAAATCAGAAGCGAGTCTGCAGTTGGCACTGTCGATGTACTAGCAGGGTATTGCAAAATAGCAAAAGGGGTTACATTCTAATTCCGACAGAGATATGGTTACTGGGCTAAGTTTAAATGTCCCATCACCTACACAATGGATGGATGCAAACACTGAATAAACTGAACAAGCGCCGGCGTAACCCAAATCAGAGCAATTGCCCCAAGTTTCCTGAAGGACCTGCAAGTCCTGTAAAAGCCCCCCTCCTCCTCATTAATTCATAAATGTACCATTGGCCTAAACCCTTGCTGCCTGTGCAGTGACTTTGCAATACATTGGTTCAAATCTGTTCCCTGGACCCCTTTTAACCAGTTGTCATAGCAATGCACACCTACTGCAGCTCTAGCAAGCTACAATGTGTGTGATCACAGGAGGGACAGAGTCAAGGCTTTCCTGGGTGTGAGGGGAGAGGGAGAGAGGATGGCAGGACAGTCCATTAATGTTGTCCCCTGTCCTCTCAGTGTGTCCCCCTGTCCAATCAGATGCTTGCTTCCATTTTTCTAAACCACATACATTCTACCCTTTTTCCTTGCATTCATAAATTGCCCCATAGTACTCTATGTTCATTATTACTCCTCCTTGTGTCTATCATACTCTGTGGCCTATTGATTAAACTGTGGTGATACTGTAGATTTTCTGCGATCATCTGGTTTCATCCCAACTTATCAATAAAAGGTCACTAGGGCAGCTGCTCACCAGTCATTGGCAGGGAGACCCTGTACATCTGTGAGCTGGCATTTCAGGTTCACACATGGGTAGTGGAGAAGAAAGCCTGACTAAAAAAAAATTAAATTATATATATCATATAATTTAAAAAAAATGAAAAAAAAAATTATTTAACTAATAAAGCATTTTTTTTCTATCGTACCAGTGCTGGTATCGTCACACTGAGATAACTGTCCGTGCTAAATAGGCTACCCTGGAGGCAATAGCTTCCGCCTTCGTTACCCTTTCATAAATAGAGAGAAACCCTACCACCAGTGAAAACACCTGTTTTTGCTGGATTTAGGGCTTTTATCTGTTTCATAAATAGACCCATACATAGTCTACAATTTCTAGACCACATTATGGTCATCTTGATTCAAGGTAAAAACTTGTCTCTAGGACAAGCTGCATCCTGTGAATTACTTTATATGCAATACCTAAAACAAGTGTATGCCTGCTCAAAGCAGAGATTGTTGCTATTTAGTCCCTTAGCAACAAAGATATAACTTGTCTTTGTGAGTAAATCCCTTGAATGGGCAACTGCTCTCAATCATTTAAATCCCCCACTGTTCCTCCCCTTTCTGAAAGACAGAGAGAGAGGAAACATGAGCTTGTCCTATTCAGTACAGACAGACATCACAACAAGGGACATGCACTGTGTGTATCATTCAATATTAATACTTTATAGCACTAACATACACATTGTAACCTAACATGACTGGTGTAATTGCCAACACAGGAGTCTGAGGTAGGGCTAGCTCTGTACCTTTAAGAGGTGTCACACAGTTCCATCCCAGCTCAGTGCATCACAAGCAGGCGGGGACTGGTGACAAGGCCTGGAAGGCTGTCAAAACATATTACAATAAAGATCTGGGGAGAAGCCAGACTGCCTGTACCGAGGGAGGCTGAAGACTCGGGAAGAGCAGGCAGAGGAAGCAGGGGTAAGAACTTGCTGTCAGAGGCTGCACATATGTACTGAACTGCCAGCAAATCAGAACACATCACTTACAATATATATTATTTTCCTTACTGACGAAGTGTTTGCCACTTCCCCATTTATTATAGCTGGGCTTGGTGAAAGCAGTGGATTGGCTTTGATAATTACTGCAAAGAGATGAATGACTTCTGTAGACCTGTAGCTTAAGTGATGTAGTTTGCATTATAGTGTTTACATAATTTTTTAAGAGCATTGGTTTAGTTGAACTTGAGAAAAACTGGTTTGTTTGAGGACAGAAGGATCTGTCTTGGTGTAGGTAGGGAAGGATGGTGGAAGGCTGGGTACAGGTTTTCCAACCAATTATCCGGCTGATCACGCAATAAGCGACCGTTAGGTTCGATATCGCATTAGTGTGTACGCTACAATGATCATGTTTTACTGCACCGTAGCGCATTGTATCGTTTGATTTGCTTTCGTAAAAACGGACTTAAAATCTCAATAAACAATTGAACGATGTCGGGCAAATTCTGCAGTGTGTACGCACTTACCATCAGCAGCGTAGGCAGATCTCTATAGCGATTACAAAGTCACGATCTATTCGACAGATGGTTATGACATATTGGGACATATTGGGAGTTGGGCACAACTCAGCTGTTGGAGGCTCAGGTGGGTGGAAAGGGAGGAAGGTGGTTAGTATATAATTGCCTGGTGTCTTCTTGTTGTTGTTTATTTTCCTCTTTGCTTTTTGTGTTGGCTTTTCTTTACGGGTTGGTTTCCCTGAGGGAAGAGGAGAGGGTGGAGTGGTAGAGAGACACACACAGTTTTTCGGTACAGGTTGTTTGGAAAGACAGTATACTGGTGCTTATATTTGGTTTATAGCCATTATGCGGTTTTCAGGTGATAGCTCTTTTGCGTTTTAGCTGTTTATAGCTCTTTTGTCTATTGCATATTGCAATAGACGGTGTGTACCCAGCTTCTGACTAGTCTGCTTTGAACACTTTTTTGCCTCCGTAGCACTCCTTGCTGATCAGAAGCCATCTAACTACACTGATGAGCTTAAATCAGGGCAAAATAGTCTGTCTGGGATTCAGATCTAGTCCCAAAATGAAAAATGTATAGTCTCAGAAGAGATGGTGGGTTACAAAACAGACAGTGTATTGTTAGAATGTTTTATTTTAAAAAGAAGTAACTTTTTCTACATTTGATATTTTTGGGGAAATCACTATTTTGTTTCCAAAATAAATTTGTAACAATTTACTTACTGTAACACAAAGGTAAGGAAATCTTCTGTACAGAATCAATTGCATCTTGTCACTAGTTATTTTCTGATTTGGTCACAGTTTGTTTATAGTTTCTGCTCAACAGGAATGTAGTAGTGAAAAACAATCAAAGAAAAAAACAAGCAAATTAAATGTCACACTGTAAGTGTCCATATTATACTACACAGTGATGAAAATATTTAATGTTTCACTAGTATAGCGCAGTATAACAATCAAAGCATTGAAGTTGCATGTACCGGGATGGATCTTGCACTCCCTATAAAAAAATATATAGATGTTTGGAAAATAAAGACTTGCCCTCTGGCATGTTTTTTTTTTTTAATACTCTCGTTATGTTTCAAATGAAACACAAAGCAAATAAACCTTAAAATAAAATACTGCTGTCTTAACATCTTTTGACATCATCTAGGGCATTCCTAGGCAAACAAGTACCTGCTTGGTGGAGAGGAGAAGACAGAGAGTGTTAAGGATCAACTTCTATTCTTTCCCTGTAAACACTGTCAACTCAAGTCTCAAGTACAATCTAGGGGCTGTGCTTCAGATACCTAGGAGATGACAATCAGAAGACTTTAATTAGGTCTTGCAAAAGCTAGGATGAGCAAGGGACACACTGAGTACTTCCAAGTGTGCTGTTTCATATTCTATATGTTTTTTTTTAATTTTGGTTTAATGTACTTTTAACTGCTATTTCCTAATGAAATAACATTAATTAATTAGTCATTAATCCTATCTACTGAACTGGTCGAGCTGCATTCATTAAATTAGCGCATGAAACGCGTCTGTGTGTACAAGCTCCTAATTGGCTGCAGAGGGTACTCCTTTGTCATCTGATAGGAAGCTCTGTGCTCTGGTATTGCATGCAAGCATGATTCATCTGTGTTGTCCAGATTGCATATTGTCCACCATTTACCTGGAAGAGCTTTATGACAGACAAGATCTATAAATGAACATTGAACCTATTTGTGTTGAAGCATCTTGATAAGATGAAGAATGCTTTCATATTATTTTTACTCTGTCCTTCTAATAAGTATGGTTCATATCAGTTTATCATTACATAGATATTCATGGATAGAAAGGTACATTCTTCCCTAAATATTTGCATTTAGTAAAAGTTATGACATATAAAACATTTTATGCTCTGTCATAGGCAAAATAATCAGTAGACCGTAATACAACAGTGTTACCTAGCGTTGTAAAAATGATAAAAAAAAATTGGAGAATAGATGCATGGTATTCACATGATATTCCATCTACTTGGGACTTTTATTTGTTTGTACGTACATTGTCCTCTTGCAACTTTTATTCAATTTATTGCTTTATATTTCATGCAATGAATGGAGCAGTGGATGTAGTTTTAACTTTTATAACTTTCATTTTTTTTTAACACTGTTTTGTGCTGGCGGTTCCACCGGACCCATAGGCATTGCTCATTTAATGTCGGCATTGTGATTGTCGTCATTGTCACCGTCAGCATTTTATCAGTGTAGGTCAAATGAAAATGTCATCATTTATCCTGCCAGCATTTTCACGTCAACATGGTTAGTGTTGGGATTTCTTCCTTCGGGATTTCGTACCCCACCCGAATGCAGTTGTTTATATTAATGCCCCTGGATATGATGTACATCTGTTCTACTCTGTCCCTGGGATACATATATCAGTGTAATATTCAAGGTCAACAAACTTAAATAACTTTTTCTAGATGATATAATGGATTTAGTGAAAAACCGTAGATGAAAGTTTGATAAAAAATAAAGCAATTGAAAAGTTGCAGGAGCACATGTACAACCAACCAATAAATAAAAAAAATGTCTGAATGTTTAGGTTCTTTTATTTGTATCCATTGATTGAATGCCTCAGGGGGAGGCACCCTGGCACAAACTCCACCCACCTGTCATTGCAGGTTACATTTATAGGCTTTACGAGCAAGTAGGGAGACCCGAACGTACATATGGAAAATACACAAAAATCATACTTACGTGTATTTGTTATACCTCACAATACACTGAGCTCAAGGTGTACATCAAGTACCAGGAGCAAATGTAGGATTTGTGGGGGGGGTTTCCACACCATGCCGCCAGTGGGCATGACCAGCATGCATGGGGGCGTGGCTATAATTTTAGACAGTGCTTGGCTGCTCTCCAACTCTTCCTATCCCCATAATATACATGGGTAATGCTGCGTGCACTACTGTTAGGTGCACCCAGCTCTCCCTTTTCAATCAGAGCCGTGTGAAGCGGGGGCAGGGTCCAGCCACCTCAATTGCACAGTGCCCCAGGCTTGGTGGGGGGTTTACAGGCACTAGGAAACCCCCCATCGGTTTGCCTATGAGTACTTCCCTTAAAAGCATATGGATAGTTTAAAGATAGTGCAGATATGTGGCTTGATAGTATTAGTAATAAACGCTAAAGTCGCATTACCCTATTTGTACAAAATATAATAATGTAATGCAGTGTCACACAACAGAGAATAGTGCCTGAACAGTTATTAATAGATGTGAATCACATTTTCAATGTAAAATGGAATGAAATATACCTCCACATCTCTTGTTTATCCCTTTAAAAATCCAACAAAAGTCTATATTCTTTCATGTCAATGTTTTACAAAACTCTGTATATGGACATATGCATTTTTGGTGCAGGTGCTCAGTATGGATATTGACAAACATCCAACTCTAAATCAGTCCCTGTGTGCCAGAAAAAGGGCCCCAAAAAACTGCAAGAGAGCAGCGGAGGACACAGGGCCAGGTCCCGCACAGCTCGCCACCCTGCGAGGTGTGGAGCCCATATAATTAACAAGTACCATCATTTTTTCTGTATGCAGGTTAAAAGATCATACGATGAGTCCCTATTATCTACACACAGTAGAGGTGTGGGCTGAACCAGTATCCTATGGAATACAATGGGTACTAATTAGCTGTCAAAATTGTACCATATATATGGACACCTACTGGGATATGTTGTATCTGGCAATGTTTATGACTGTTCTTTTCATACAGTCACACATATGTGCTTTAGTCATTTCTCTGACTGTATTGTTTTAAAACTGAAGCACAAACAGAAAGTTGACTAAAGAAAAATTGTGACTGATGGAGTAATGTTATATTAATACTTAAATAATAAACAATAGGAGCAGATCCTCCAGTAATAGCTGTGGCCCGGTGGTTGTGCAGTATGCGAGAGACGTATCACCCTGTGCCTGTAATACAATGTAAACATCCTGCTTATTGACCAGAGTCCATTTACCTGTCACCTATGTCTGTATTGATTGAGATGTAATAACTCGTTCTTTCACTGACAACAGTAAGCAGCACAGTAATAATTAATCCTGCGCTAGTGTCACTAATATATAGGCTGGTAAATACACAACCTCTACGCATTTTACGACTACAGTTGATGAACTGAGGACCGTATGCTGTCCATCAGCAAGAAATTAATTATACAGCTGTGCTTTACTTACCAGTTAAAACATCATCAGGAACAAATCAGATAATGAAATGCTGGAACAAAATTCAGACAATAATTATAAGTATTTTTTCTGTTCAGCCGCTTGTTTATACTTGTTATCTGTGTGATATTAAGAAAAACACTTTTTTTCTATTTTGTCATAGACCCGTTTTAATATTCTGTTACCCTATTATTATTTTTCTGTTCAATTAGACAACATTTATGTAGACCATTAAAAGGTTTGTGCTGTAAATTTAAATTATGTGTTCGATCCAATCAGGCTGCGAACAAGCTCACTTGTTTCAAACAGTGCTATTACGAACAAAGGCGAGAAGGGCGACTGGATCCTGGCTTCTAAAATTTGTGCTAAAATATTGCCCTGAAAGCTTCTGGCTGTTAGGGACCCACAGGGCAATTTAACTTATGACCCCAGTAAAATAAGTCTGGCATTTCACAACTACTATTCAAAGTAATATAATCTCCCATCATCATCATCATCTATTTATATAGCGCCACTAATTCCGCAGCGCTGTACATAGAACTCATACACATCAGTCCCTGCCCCATTGGAGCTTACAGTCTAAATTCCCTAATATAGACACACACTCACACACAGACAGACAGACAGGTAGAGACTAGGGTCAATTTAGATAGCAGACAATTAACCTACCAGTATGTTTTTGGAGTGTGTGAGGAAACCAGAGCACCCGGAGGAAACCCACGCAAACACAGGGAGAACATACAAACTCCACACAGATAAGGCCATGGTCGGGAATCATGACCCCAGTGCTGTGAGGCAGAAGTGCTAACCACTAGGCCACTGTGCTGCCCACAACCTCAATCCATATCTGTCCAACAAAGACAGGAATCTTTGATTAACTAATCTCCCCAAACTATCTACGCAAGCAGCTACCACCCTTAATGATTAAAATCTCTATTGAAGACATTTCACAAGTTGTTAAAGCCCAAAAATCAGGCAAAGCCCCAGGCCCAGATGGATTCTCTGATGCATAGTACAATAAATCCTGGGTACCCTGTTCCCCCACATTTACACCCTTTTTAACTCTATATTGACTTGAGGATCTTGGTCCAAGGAAGCTCTTGAGACCAGAATCTCCATTATACATAAAGAGGGTAAAGATATCTATGACTCTTTGTGCTATTGCCCCATATCACTATTACTAATGACAGAAAACTGTATACAAAATTTCTAGCCAGTAGACTGAACACTGTACGAGGTATTTCTATTAAATAACTAGACTGTGATTCCACCTAGTAAACAAAGCAAGCAGAACCGGTTATAACTGCATACGTAGTAGCCTTGAACCTGTCTGAACCTGCATGACAAGCTGCAACACTCTATGACGTTCAGTTGATTGTGAGTCGCCATTTAGTTTGGTTGTGTTTTCTGTAGAGTGCCGAAAAAAAAGTTTAAAAGTTGAACAACGTGTCAATTTGAATTTTTTTGTAAAATTGCACAAAACACCAACAGAATGTTTTCAGATGCTTACTACGGCCTATGGGAATGACTGACTGTCTCGTGCTTTTTTAGCGAGGGATGTTGGAATGGCGAAAATGATGAACACCATGGACGACCTTGCACTTCAAGAACCGAATAAAATGTAGAAAAAAATCAGTCAGATTGTTCGAAAAAATTGTCGGCTCAGTGTTCGAGTGATAGCTGAATCCATGAACATTGACAAAGACACTGTATGGAAAATTTTGCATGAGGATCTTAATATGACGAATGTTTGTGCAAAGATTGTCCCAAGGGTTCTCACACCAGAGCAAAAAGAACATCGCAAGGAATGTTGTGTTGACATTCTGCAGAAACTTAACACAAATCCAAACCTGTTTCATAAAGTAATCACTTGTGATGAGATCTGGATCTTTCAGTACGATCCTGAAACCAATAGACAGTCAGTGCACTGGACAACACCGTCATCACCAAGAATGAAAAAAGCTCATCAAAGCAAGTCAAAATTCAAAGCAATGTTCATTGTTTTTTTCGATATCCAGGTTGTAATTTTGGAAGAATGAGTTCCAGAAGGCACAACAGTTAATCAGAATTATTGTAAGGAAGTTTTGAAAAAGCTGAGAAAAAGAGTCTGAAAGAAACGGCCGCAACTGTGGAAAAATGGTTTCTTTCTTCACCAGGACAATGGGCCTGCTCACACAGCACTTTCTGTGAAGCAGTTTTTGACTGACAAACACATTACTACACTTGAACATCCTCAATATTCACCCAATTTAGCACCTTGCGGTTTTTATCTTTTCCCAAAAGTTAAATCAGTGCTTAAAGCTTATATACTCTGGTGGTTTTGCAATATTTTAGACTTTCCACCCTCCAATCCCTTTCTAACCGCCTATGTGGTTTTCAAACATTAGTTAGCTGCTGAATAAACTGTATTGACAGCAAAAAGGTGTAAACGATCTTTAGAAAGCACAGAACACGCTGTATCTGGAAAAAGAAATCTATTTGTGTATTCAGATGCTACATTGACAAACTATGTGCCCTTGGTCTTAAAGAGTCAAGCTAATGAGTCTGGACATAAAAAACATTGTTTTAATTGCCGTACACTGCCTTTTATTCAATTTTCTTATTGGTTTCTTCTTTGTTTTTTCAAAGAAATATCAAAGAAAATATTTAAAAAATCTTAACGTGAGAGCCTGGTACTGAAGAACAAAGCACAAAATTACATATACTAGTTGGTTTCTGTAGAGCTTCAATGCTATTAAAAATTACAAAATATTCACGGGTTTGCATGCCCATTATGTGTGATCTTACACTAATGAGGTCTAGTGAGAGTGAAACAGTACTGTTTGTAGGTGATTTTCTGTAGTTCCACAGCACTGGAAGCAAATCGCTCTATTTATACCCATAGGTCCTCATGCAGAATTGAACGTACGCCTTTTTGCGTAGCTTAAATTGTGCATATTCACATGGGGCTTGCACACAATGAGAACGTACACATATTCACCAGTTCAGACTTGTGCATATCTGGCGCTTACGCCTCCTTACGACTGGAGAGAAGGGACTGGGGAGGGGAGAGGAACGCAGCTGCAGGCAGAATACAGCAAATGAGTGTCCAGGCAAATGAAGTTCATGCAGAAACATACATATGCTTAGACGATGTATGTTTTGTATTTGCTGCAGGGCACGTGCAAATACTTGCTGATGATGATGATCGCTTGGCATAAGTCAGGTGCATATGTTGCCAGCGTGGAGTCGGTTTTCTCTGCCAATGGGTAGAAATACACTATTTTTGCAAGCACTTCTTGTTTGAGCAATATACGCCCCAGGTGAATGCATTGTTAGAAAATAATTAAGTGGCACACTGTGTGCTCCATAACTATCATTTGGGGAGTGGCTATGTAAATTAGCGGGTGTGCTATCAGTGGAAAAGCCAAATTTACAGAGCTTTAAAGAACTCACAGAGGCAAATAAAATGCATTTGTTGGAGAATTTGTTTTTCTCCACAGTTTCAGTTCCTCACCCATTAACCCCTTAATCTTGCACTGATTATGCTATATAACAAAATATTGTATGTTGTAATCGGAGTGGAAAATATATTGCATTTGTAAACATAAAAGTTGAGATTAGTAAGTAAAATAAATACTTTTTTAAACTTTTTTTTCTGCCAAATCTGATTGGGTGGGTGGATGGAGCCTGAAACAGCTACATAAGTTAGGGGAACATTACATGTCTTTGGAATATGCCTATTATTGCATTGCTTTGAAATGACACTTTTTAGTTCTAAATGAGTAATCTGGAAGCCGCACAGTCCACAGTTCAGTCAGTCACAGTCCACCAGGCTGACATTGCCATCATATGCTCTGATTGGTTGGGAGTTATAAATCGCTAAAGTTAAGTCCAGGCCCATATTAAGATTTGTATAAGTAACTAATGGGGGTCCCTGCCACTGAACCTTGATTGTCAGAAGTACTTACCCAACTTGCATTATCTGTAGCCCCATCCAGACCGTGATTGCAGAGGTGGAGGGACTTGTACCAGGGCCCAGACTTGCCTTTGTAGTGGAAGGAGTTACCAAACTAGGGTGGCATCAACCCCTTTGGTGGCAATGGAAGAGGCCCCGAGAAAGTTCTGTACCGGGTTACTCTTAGCAGCCCTGCGCACATGTGCAGGTCGGGAAACACTGCGCTGTCTGTGGATAAGGCTTCTAGCATTGTAAAACTGCAGGGCAGTGGGCATGCACAGTTCCTTGAGTACAGTGCAAGCCATGCAGCCACACCATGAGGAGAACGGCAAGTGCTGCATGGCAAGGGGCCAATTATTTTGTGCAGGGCCCCAGTGGATACATCTATAGTCCAGCACTTCCTAAGTAGTATATATATAATTAATATAAATAAATGGCAGCATTTTCCTAGTATATAGAGATGTTCTGACAGCTAGGGAAAGTCAAATCAATTAAGTCTACATGCAGTAATATTTTTTATAACTCTCTATCTTATAAATTCTACCTCTTCAGGTAATGATTGCATTTCTGTTTGTCTACAGATGGGGAAAAGCGAGACCTCCGTCCTCCCAGAACGTAGAAATCAGGTAACAGTGTATGATTGTAATATAGTGATTACTAACATAGATGTTATCTATATAACCAGTAAACAATTTACCAAACATATATTGAAAAGCACACACAAAAACAAAAAAAAGTCAATGTGTAGATCTATGAAACCTTCTAAAAAGAAAAGAGTAGGCGTTTCTCATAGCAACCAAATTCTAGCTACCATCTATTTAGTACATTCTAGAACATGATAGCTAGAATCTGATTGGAGGTGTTACCCATAGCTAGAATCTGATTGGTTGCTATGGGCAACACTTCCACTTTTACTTTTTAGAAGGTTTGATGAATATATCTTAATATATTTTACAGAAAACGATAATAAACATTTGTAAATGTTATGCAACATATAATATAACTGGAAATCCCTGTTTTCTGGACAATAGTATAATTGTATACATTACGTAACATTCCTGCTGCTTTGCCAAATGAGTATCTGCCTGTCTCCATAGGATGGTCAGGTTTGGGACTCAGTGAAGAAAACAGCCTTTGTATTGGGCACCGGTCTTCTCACTTTCGCTGCTTTCAGGAACACAGTCACATGGTGAGGAAACATGATATTACGGAGAGGAACGCTGGGTAGCAAGATGTTCTGTTACAACAAGCACAGTGTGCAGCCACTAAATGACAAGCATGCAGTCAGAGTATCTTGATAAAAATTGCAGAAAGGAAATTTTCCCTCTAGCATGAACCACCTGCTAGCATATTACAAGTCCCGGTGTGCCAGATTACTTTATTATAGTAACTTATGAGGGCCATCTTTCCGACTGGACACGATGGGCGGGTGCCCGGGGGCCCCGCGGGCAATGGGGCCCCAGGCAGGACTCCTAATGACAATAAAAAATCCTGTAAAAAAAAACAAAACAAAAAACTTACCTTTTGCGGTCACCTGACCGTTCAGGTCAGATGGTCAGGTCAGGTGGCGATCCGGGTCCCTCCCTGGTCCCCTCTTCCGTGCTGCGCTCGCAGTGAATGTCGGTCGCGATATTATCACGCCCGACATTCACTGCGAGCACAGCACGAAGGAGCGCAGCACGGAGAACAGCGACAGGGACTCAGCGTGGACTCATAAAAAAGAAGAGAAGGGGATCGAACTTGGAGAACAAGGCGATTGAAAGGTGAGTTAAGGGGGATTTGATTCTCTAGTTCAAGGGATGCTGAGTGAGCACATGTAAAAAAAAAAGTGATTTTATATATATATATATATATATATATATATATAAAATCACTTTTTTTTACATATAATATATACATATATATGCCCTGGTGCACTGCTTTGCCCGGGGGCCCATAATGTTGTTAAGATGGCCCTGTAACTTATAATACTGATTTAGATAGGTGAATGGAAGTCATTCTGAATCTCGTATACAGAACGCAGCTTCCCTCTTGTCTGGTGACCAGATCTTATGACTAGTTTCTTGCAGCCTTTCTTCTCTGTTATTACAAGGCAATGACCTGTCACCTAGAAAGCTTAGTACTATTAAAGATGGAATTAAAGCATTTCATATTCCTCAATTATTGTCTTTATTTTCTCTTAGGGTAGTGTGACACAGTGCAAAATCAGGTTATTTTCATGGCGATTTTTGCTGCTGAATATTGGTACTCTAAGCATAATTGCCTACTTCTCCCGGAATGTCTGGGAGACTCCTGAATTCCGGGTATGTTTCCTGGACTCCCGGGAGTGCACAACAAAGTGCTGATTGTGTTGCAGGGGCGTGGCCAAATGAACTGATTCACCATGCCACACCCCCTTCAACCCTCCCACCACACCCCTCTTCAGAGATCTCTGGAGGGAGGTCCCTCAAAGTAGTCAAGCATGACTTTAAATATTGAGTGTTTTCCTGGTGATTTTGAGGTTTATGTGACATTATATACACATCACAAACCGCTAAGTTGAGGGGTAAAATCCCTGGGCTTGATTCATTAAGGATAGCAATTTTTTACGCAAGGAAAAAACTACCTGCTTATTCATGTAGCACACAAATACTTTCTAGCGTTATTTTTATACTGAAATTTAAAGATGAATTAGAACATGCCCTTTCCCAACTACAAGTCTGTCCCCACATTTTAAGTTCACCTCCCCCTCCAATGCAACATGGTTTTGCCAAGGTGCAAATTTACTCCTTTTTTTGTTTGTTTTGCTCGCCTTAATGACTCAGGCGCCCAGAGTTTAGTTTTCAGAGGCAATCTGCTAGAGGAAAATTGTGCAAGATCCCCCACTAATATTTAAGGAATATCTACGGGAACATATTAGCAATGCTTTTCAGAGAATACACAGTGTAATATAGTTCTTATGCAGCGATTTGTATCTGCTTTTATTTATTTCCCGCTTAGCTGTGCCTCATAAATCGCTAGAAAAACTAAATATTCAGATGAGCGATTTTTAGCAGTGAACAATGTGTCATAAATTGCTCATGATATTAAGGGTGTTTTTCCCTGTTGAAAACCACAGTGTAGGTGTTTCTGAAGTGTATGAAATGTGACAGAGGTCTTCTGCTGAATACGGTAAGAAGGGGATTGATAAACCCAGTTTAGTGTATTTTCAGACTCACTTGTTAGAAATAGGCTGGATTCTCGGCACAAAAATAGACGTGCAAAAACCATAAAAATATTTAATATATTTCCTTCAGATTAACCAGAAATATTGATTATTAGTCACACTTGTCCTCAGTAGCTAAGGTATTAAACACTGCAAGTAATGAGGTTAGAGGTTAATGTAACCTTTTAGTGTTATATCAGTGTTACTTCAGGAATTTGCTGTGATTATTGTATCCTCTCTCCTCCTGACCTTGTCTTTGACCCAGGCACCTGCAGCGTTTCTGGGGGGCATCAGGGGACTTCTGGCAGGCGCAATGGGGAAAACTACACAGTTACTATGGGGGCAATGAACTGGCCATATACTGTTTAGGTGAGTAGATCTGTCTATCTGTATCAGTGGTGCAAAACACACAGCCTTCATAGTTTAATGTTGACATTTCCTTGATAGAAGTGCTACACAACACAGGACCAGATGATAGGCGTATCCTAATACATAGGAGATGGAAGGGAATATGTTACTATAGAGGTTTGGTGGTGGTGGGGGGATGTGTTGCTAGAGAGATGAGGGACACCAGGGGTTAAATGTGTCAACTGAGAGTTTTGCTGCGGGTTTGAAAAACCAATCAGATTCTAGCTATCATTTATTTAGTACATTCTACAAAATGACAGCTAGAATCTGATTGGTTGCTATAGGCAACATCTCCACTTTTCAAACTTGCCAGAAAACTCTCAGCTTGATACATTTACCCCAGGTGTGTTAGAGGGGAGGGAGTTGGCTCGCTGCCTATGTGATGTGACCACACCCATTACTTGGGGTGGCCACACCCCCTTTGGTGGCACAGTGCTGCTTTATGGCAGTGTACACACTTGTTAGGGTTCATAGTATGAAAACCACGGAGAGTTTATGTAAATGAATGAGGATTGCCAGATTTAGCTTAGGAAGCAGGAAACACTGGATACCAGGCACGAATGGAGAACTGCAGATACAGGATGCCAGGATTATCAGGTTTAGCTGAGGAAGCAGGAGACACTGAATAATCCACGGTAGAATCAGACAAGAGGAAGGTCAGGCAAACCAGGGTCAGAAGTCAGAAGATCCACAACAATACCAGGGAGTAAGAATGAGCAAAATCAAACGTAGCCGGGATCAGGGTCACAAGAAAATGTGCAATATGTTAAACCAAACAGGAGTCAGATACTGGGAGATCAAACTGGCATGGATCACAGAAGAACTGACAGGGACCAGGAGCAGCAAACTATAAAGATGAACTGGCATCAGTCTGTTGAAAAAGGCAGTCTTAAAAAGGCCAGACACAGGTGATCAGGATTATGTATTTTAGATATTTAATCAACTTAAGATTTATTGCAACCAATTCAAATGAACGCCCCTCCTGCTCTACAGACTTAAACCGCAAAATTGAGCGATTTTTTCACTTTTGGTGCCAGAAATAACTAGTCGACCTTTAAATTACTATTAATCAGTTGCTTAAAGAGGACAGACTTCACTTTACACTATACTATGCCCCTACTCGTATCACCCATCTCCCATTGTTTCTGAACATAAGCATCCTTAGCTGCCCAGCAGTCATTCATGTACTAACATCACCCAACATCAGAGCTGTGATTTTGAGGTATCTCGCTGAACAGACTGCTTTTCCATGCCCCATTCTTCTCTGGCAGTATTAAATAATTGATAAACTAGGGGGCACACACCAATGGAATCAGCATGATGTCCCAGATACAGGTTATTAGCTATTCCTGTCTATAACCAATGGAAAGGATTACTTGCTACTGATATTGGGCCTGATTCATTAAAGAAAGTTAATCAAAAAATTGAGTAAGTTTTCTTACTCAAGTTCTCTGGACAAAACCATGTTGCAATGCAAGGGGTGCAAATGAGTTTATTAAATACTGGCTGTTTTTTCATGTAGCACACAAATACTTGATAGCTTATTTGTATACTGAAATGTAAAGTTGATCTAAGACATGCCCTACTCCAAATATAAATCTGTCATCACATTTTAAATTAACCTTCCCTCCAATGCAACATGGTTTTGCCTTACTTGCTTACTTTTGCTTAATTTTCGTAATCAGGCCCATTTTAGTCAGATTTTTACTGTCGTAATTTTAGAATTTTCGAGGTTCAAATTTCAAATAGTTGAGTGTATTTGACATCTGAGGGTAGATTTACTAAAACTTCTAAAAAGAAAAAGCTGAGGTGTTGCCCTTAGCAACCAAATTATAGCTATAATTTACCTACTAGATACATGATAGATAGCAACTAATCAGATTCTACAGGCAACACCTCCAGTTTTACTAATTTAGAAATCTTAGTAAATCTACCCCCTGAACCCATTTTCCATAAAGTGAAAATGAGGATACACACATTCACAAACATCTTTGTTATATTTTATTTGCTCTGTGAAACATTTATCTGTGGTTTGATATGCGATTTCACCTGTTCCGCAGGAGCAATGGTGATCCCAAGTGTTTCCTTTTGGATTTATAATGCAGTCCTGATGCTGATCGACCTTACTGGAAAACCAAACTTTATCACCAAATACAGAGTCCAGCTTGGAAAGAATGACCCGGTATGTGTGTAGTGCAGACTGCTGTGCTTCTAATGTTAATGCCTAGTTAGAAATGACTGAAACCTAAATAAAATTTTGTAGTCCTATGCTCAACAATGTTAGTCTTAATCACAAGTAGTTCTTTCTGCAATTTCTGTTTTTGGTCTAAATCATTTTTATACAATAAACATAATTGTATTAAACTCCACTGTAAAGAAATCTTTTGAAGAAATAATTACACATACTAAGGGCTAGATTTACTAAGCTGCGAGTTTGAAAAAGTGGGGATGTTGCCTATAGCAACCAATCAGATTCTAGCTTTCATTTATTTAGTACCTTCTACAAAATGACAGCTAGAATCTGATTGGTTGCTATAGGCAACATCCCCACTTTTTCAAACCCGCAGCTTAGTAAATCTAGCCCTAAGTCTTTACCTATATTTACTTTCTATAATACTTTGTAACTACTCAGTTTTGCAAACTAAAGGACAATGACAGCGGAAGATTACTTATTCATAACCATATATGGTTTGTAGCGCTCTCCTTCCTGAATAAAAGTTCAAAACATTTGGCTTGTTAATGAAGAATTCCACACAAATCTTTAGGATAGCGTTCGATGTAATGAAATAAATAGGTTTTCCTTACTTTGCAAGTGCTGTTTGCTGGATCGGACGTGGTCCCTGATAGTTGTAACAGTCCAACTCTGCTCTCTGCTATCTGCTTACCACAGCACAAATAGTTGTCAATCTCCCTCCCCCATGAATTTAACATGAATACCTTGATGTCCAATAAATGTTGCTACTGCCTGCAGTATTTGTCTTGAAATGTTGTGTGTGGTTAAGGCACAATTTTTAAAAAGTGGGAAAATAGAAAATAGTGTGCACGAGTAATGTGTTGAGATAAAGAACAGGAAGGGGTATAATTAGAAACAAAGAAAATATGATGGTCAAGCGGCAAAAGAGCACGAGAATGTGAGACAGATGATACAGTTGAGTGCAGGAGAACAAGAGAGAAGGGGGAGGACATATGAGAGGCAAGGAAGAGAAACATTGAGAAGAATTTAGGAATAAAGTATATGAAATGAGAGTATTGTGACAGACTAAGAAGATAGCAATCAATACAATAGGAGTCCTCAGGGACGCCTAACAGTGCATGTTTTCCAGGTCACAAGTAAAATTATTAGTACCACCTGTGGATCTTTCAAAACGTGTCAGTCAGTAATGAATACACCTGTGCTCCAGCAAAGAGATATGGAAAACATGCACTTTTAGGGGGTCCCTGAGGTCAGGGTTTGGGAAACACTGCTATAAAGAAACCTCAGACCAACAGGTTGAGAATACTGTGTCCTGGGAATGCATCAATTGTGAGAGATAAGTGTATCAACCCACAGTCCAGTAGTAAACAGTGTGTCTAATTTGCCTACAGATGTTTATATAACTGAACTACAGTAGTTTCCCTTCCTCTAAAAAAAGAAAAAAAAAACTTGATTTAGAGGTAATCAGACTAAGATTTTACAAGCAGAGACAGTTACATTTATGATAACCTTTTACCACACTCACTGCAATAAGATAATGAACACAAAAATATAGTGCGTCCGGAGTGTGTATATCCTTACGTGAAACGTTAAAGGTTATGATCCAACAACATCATCGTGCAATTTTAAAGAAACAAAGTGAGGTTTCAATGATATGGTTTATAATTTCTTTGGAGATGAATTATAATGTGGCAACAATATTGAAAGTGGAAACCCTTTTAAATATTACCAGGGAACTATAGGGAGGAGTTTCCTGAATCACCCCTGCTACTTATATAAATATTTAGCCTCAATGTAGTAGAGATTCATTTGAAAGCTCTAACCACTCAATATTACTTTGTAAAAGGGTGTTACATAATATTCCCATTTTTAATAGCTAATTTAATATATTGCTAAAAAGGTGAGCACAGAGGATTAATTTCTTCAACCAATCACAGAGAGACATTCCTGTTGGTTACCAGTATAGTGATAATGGCAGCTTAGATCTAGCTGGAGACCCGTTCCCCCCCCCAGAAAACCCACCCAAACAAAGACAAATATGGGGTTTACTGGAAGAATAGTTAGTTATAAAGTAAATAATACAGCTGGCTGTTCATCATGAATGATTAATTTTCAGGTTTTAGCACCAATAACTGGATACTGTACATACTTCTGGTCTAATGATTGTCACTTTCCCATTTTATATTGCATATAACCAGGTGGACTCTGGGAAACTCAAACATGCAGTCAAGGTTGTGTTATTTAACCAGATCTTCCTCTCATTTCCCATGGTGTTCCTCATGTACTGGTTCATGCAATGGAGGGGCAACCCTTGTGGCACAGAGTTGCCCACATTCCACTGGGTTCTCCTGGAACTCTCAGTCTTTGTGCTCATAGAAGAAATCCTTTTCTACTATTCACACAGGTAAGATCATGAATGGACATCAAGGGCTAGATTTACTAAGCTGCGGGTTTGAAAAAGTGGGGATGTTGCCTATAGCAACCAATCAGATTCTAGCTGTCATTTTGTTAAAAGTACTAAATAAATGAAAGCTAGAATCTGATTGGTTGCTATAGGCAACATCCCCACTTTTTCAAACCCACAGTTTAGTAAATCTAGCCCCAAGTGTCCTCGTCATTTATACACAGTGGAAGCAGCCATTTTGTAGGCTGAATCAGTATACATGAGAATGAAGCCCAGGAACCAGTGACATCACTGAGGTGGCCATTTTGTGGGCTAATTCAGTATTAGTGAGCATATAGCCTGACAATTCACTAGCAACCCATTATATATCTGAGGCATTTAATTAGGGTGAATGTAAATATGGCTGAAACTCAGTGTCCCTCATGAAGTGCCTCACAGATGACACTGGGTTATATTGAAATAGCAGACAGCATGCTCATAAATATTGGTCAAGCACACAAAAATGGCTGTTATTTAGGTGGCATGGGCAATTTAAAGAGAGTTTGTGTTCTTAAATGTAAGTTTGGGCAGCACGGTGGCTTAGTGGTTAGCACTTCTGCCGCACAGCAGTGGAGTCATGAGTTCAATTCCTGACCATGGCCTTATCTGTGTGGAGTTTGTATGTTTTCCCCGTGTTTGTGTGGGTTTCCTCCCACACTCCAAAGACATACTAATAGGTTAATTGGCTGCTATCAAATTGACCCTAGTTCTCTGTCTGTGTGTGTATATTAGGGAATTTAGACGAAGCTCCAATAGGGCAGGGACTGATATAAACGAGTTCTCTATACAGCGCTGCAGAATTAGTGGCGCTATATAAATAAATGATGATGATGGAGTTTATTTTGTAAAAATCATACATATAGAGTCACTTTGCCTCCCTTTAAAAAAAGAATAGAATGATACATCTTACTATCTGATAAATAGGTCCAGACTTATGTGAAAGAGGATCACACTTCCCAAGTCACTGACTTGGACAAATAAATAAACTGCCCTTTTACTGTTAGGTAATTCAAGGCAAGATAAAGGCAGGAGAAAAAATTAAACAACTGTGAATTTATTTTGAATATGTAGAAAACATCAAGACTAACCAATGATCAGATACAGAGGAAACACATCTAACAACGGATTAATGAGAACAGAACAATAGTCTCTAATAATGGTAGACTCAGACAGCTGTAGTATTTAAAGGTCTTCAGAGACAGTAGCAATCTGTAGTACTTCAAACAATATAAAAACAGTTCAGAAAGTAGACAATACTACTCAGTTACAATCTTTGTATTGGAGGATATCTAATATTCCTGATCATCTGAATGCAGCAAAAGTCCAAGTGCACCTGAGACATGCCCAGAGCCTCTCACTGCATTATCAGCAGGCAGATGAGTGTTCAAAGATTTCCTATCTAGCCAGCAGATAATTGTTTCATATAAGCAGTTCTATGTTCATGCTGCAGTACTCACAGAAGAATTCAAAGTAAGCTAAATGCTAAAAAGCTGAGTTATTATTATTATTATTATTATTAATATTTATTTATAAGGCGCCACAAGGCATCCGCAGCGCCGTACAGAGACAAACAAAATCACAATACAATGGGAGACAGCACAGTACAGTAAACACAGTTAGAGTTAGAGTAGTAGTGCTGTTTGCCAAGGAGTCAGAGCTGAAGCAGAAACCGGTAATAGAGAGCAGACTGTTTAGGAGACCAGAGTAACTTGTAACTTCTATCACTGATAAAGATTGCATAGAAGGGGGGGGGGGGGGGGCGGTGCTAACCTTTAATGGTCCAGTCAGTTCAGGTCACCCTACATTAATGAGACAAGTGTACAATGACTCATGCTCACCACAGCTGAAGAGGTAATAACAATATACACAGTCAGTTATTCATGCTCACTTAATTTAAAGAGGCAGTCCCAGCATCCTAACAAACATACGCTACAATAAATATTTTCTGTTTAAAGGCTATGTCCATACTTGTAGACTTCCATCTTTAGGGGGCTGGACATACACATTTCTATGCTTGTACCTGCCCCCCACTGCCGTATCACATACATGACATCATCTGCTTTGAACTGACTAGTAGGAACAGCTTTACACACAAAAATAATAATAGTCAGTGCAAGAAAATGTCTTACATAGTAACATAGTTGATGAGGTTGAAAAAAGACACCAGTCCATCAAGTTCAACCTATTTTGGATCTCCTGCGATCCTGCACTTATATTTGAAATTAATCTAGAGTAAGCAATCGCCAATCTGTTTCAATTTTGAAAATCCCCCCGACTCAATATTGCAATCCAATTTTACCCTATATCCACTACTATCCTTTATTTTAAATTAACGGTCGTATCCCTGGATACACCTTTCCGCTAAAAATTTGTCTAACCCTTTCTTAAACATATCTATTGAATCTGCCATCACAACCTTCCCTGGCAATGAATTCCATATCTTGACTGCCCTTACTGTAAAGAACCCCTTCCGTCTTATCACAACCTTGTTTAGTTTTAGTATACACAGTCACTCAGTACATTTTGAGGGGAATCAAAAAGGCAACTTCAAATAAGCAAACACATCTAGAATTGTTGTAAGATAATTAATCTTATCCTTTCATCAATATAAAATACACAAATAGATGCCTTTTACACAGAGCTCTAGTATACGTTTATTCCGTTTCAATATTTCATTCAAGAAAACAAAACAAAAATTGCTAGGTAATTAAATAAAAAAAAGGACTTCTAACATCATACATACCTTTGTATATAAAGATTTACATAGAATATCAAGAAGTTTTAGGCGTGAATTCAATTCCCTGTGATGTTCCAGAATGCAGTCCATGGCACCACAGAGAAGCGCAGGAAATTAGTGATCTATGGGTACCATAGTACCCATAGATGAGCGCAGCCGGACATTGCGGTGATGGTCGGTGGCTAATCGCAGAGATTTGAATTTCTCTAATACATTGCATGTAATTATAAGGTATGTGCATGCAACTCCACTTTAGGCTCTACAAGGCTTCATGTAGTATCATCAGCAGCTATTTATATAGCGGCACTAATTGCCCAGTGCTGTACAGAGAACTCGCTCACATCCGTCCCTAGTATGAATCCATAGGATTACCAAGAGGCTTCGGGATATATTTTTCAAGCTGCGGGTTTGAAACAGTTGAGATGTTGCCTATAGGAACCAATCAGATGCTAGTCATCATTTATTTAGTACATTCTACACAATGACAGCTAGAATCCGATTGGTTGCTATAGGCAACATCTTAATTTTTCCAAAACAGCAGATTGATGAATTTACCCCTTAGAGTTACTGATTATTTATGTAATTGTATCAGTGCCTAATATTGATAGTACTTCATTAGCTGTAAGCCAAATAATTCACTGCATTGTCACTTTTTGTCTCATGCAGGTTGGTCCATCACCCTACTTTATACAAGCGCATCCATAAACAACACCATGAGTGGACCGCCCCAGTAGGAGTGGTGTCACTCTACGCTCACCCATTAGAGCACGTTGTAAGTAAAAGCTAAAATACCTGTAGGTTTCACCTAATAAACATGACTCAAGTTTCAATAGCACAAGTTGTGTCTTGCTCTACCTAAAAAGAAATGAAACAAACTGTGAATAACGCAAATACTATTTGCCTAATCCTAAACTGGGTGCTGTTAACAGCCAGTACTTTGACAATAATACTCTTGTCTCCAATGACTTTATTAATAGGACTTTTCCTGACATTTACTTGCCGGTTTTATACAAGCGACTTCAAGTGATTTACAGCCTAAATTATGCTGAATACCCTACTCATCATCTGTTGAAATTCGAGACATTGAAAATTGTTCCAATGTGGTTCTCACCCCAGTTTTAAAGTTCTAAAACTTGTGTTAAACAGAAAAAGGTTATTGAAATTCAAGCAAGAACAACTTCAACCACATCCTATTTTAAATGGTTACACTGTACAGTACTTGTAACTTTGTTTCCATATAAAATGGCAAAATTCAAACAGTATTAGTAGTTCAAACACGTCTTTAGTTTTAAGGAGGTAGAACAACTTCATCATCATTGTACAAAGTATTAAATGCTTATTTACATGGACATGTCAAGCACTCCTGTAACAAAATTAATCCCAGGTACTCAGCAGATGAACTATACTTAACGAACAACTACTTTAATCTTTGAACACAGTGTATCTGGATATACACTTACAACACACTTGTAATTGTAGCTTGTACAGTATGTTGCTATCCAGTGTTCTATTCACAATTGTGCCGTACAGCTATGGAACAATGATCTCTAATGATACATTTTATCCCACATCTGTATTAAATACTGTTTCTAATACGAATACACCCTTAAAATAAGCAAAATATAATTAGGCCCACAGTTGATAAAATACGTCCATAAGAAACATCACAAAAAACAATTGGGATATTACATAACTTAGTCATATAAAATGGAACCGTAAACAGGTAGCCTGTCCCTCCACGCGCTACACTCTAATGCTGCTGTAAAACAAACAACCACAGCGGGCCATGCACCCCTTCCCTCCAATTTAGCTTTAAACCCCCCAAACATACAGCTGCTGATTGTTTGAGTAAAAGGAAAAAATTATCAGCATTGCCCGATAGCTAATGAATGATGAAGTTGGATTGCCCCCCAGTGGTCAGTGCAGGCATCACACCATCAGCCAAGGCACATAGCTGCTGGCGATTGGTTCGAGAGCTCCCAGGAAGTTGTGCTATTCATTGTTCGAGACCGGTATTCATGTTGTGTATACTTCTAAAGTAAAGTCAATGTTGATCACCCTTGGTCTGTCCTTTTTATTGCAGCTTTCCAACATGTTGCCATCTATTGTTGGACCAATGGTGATGGGTTCCCATGTAGCTACCATAATGTTGTGGTTCTCTCTTGCTCTCATAACCACCACCATCTCCCACTGCGGCTACCACCTGCCCTTCTTACCATCCCCAGAATTCCATGACTTCCATCACCTCAAGTAAGGAGCTGAGCATTGTGTGGGGTTTTTGTGTAATATAGCAGAGGTTAAAAGGGAATGTAAAGAGAAAATAAAGAATTTGAGGTAACCACTATAGACTCACAATGCACTACGATGTTTTCACCTTCAGGTTTAACCAATGTTATGGAGTGTTGGGCGTACTCGATCGGCTGCATGGCACAGACCTGATTTTCAAGCAAACCAAGGCCTACGACCGACATATTTTACTGCTGAATCTTACCCCTCTGACGCAAAGTATTCCTGAACCCACCAAGAAATCTGAGTAACCTGGATTGTGGAGTGTCCCGTCTGAAGAGGATAAACGTATTATCCCTCTAGACACACTTTTTGTTTGCACCAATGTCCAATTAGTATGGAAATGCTTTTAATTTAAGAGTCTTGAATGACCTAGTGGCAGACAGCTCTGCCCAACTAAACATGAACAATCAGTTGCAGCTTTTGATTTTAGTCAACATAATCTGGACCAATAAAAGAGCAGATACATGGCCATGAAAAGAGGCATTAACTAACTCCTCATTGCCATATTATGATCTTGTCTGTATTTAAGGTTTCTTTCCACCACCCCTCCCCATTCCATGGAACACATTACAGGTACGACCAGTGCATGGAGCCCATTGTACCAAGCAGATTGTGTAAGGAGGTGGGTCCTCACTTTCTTGGGGACCTACTACAAGGGGCATAGCTTCGGTTTTGGAATATATGTGCCCACAAAACTTAAAGCACATGGAATGCAGTATTATTTTCCTACAGACACAAAGAACAATGCAGACGGCCCAAAAAAAAAGCTTTAAAGGGCAGGAAGCTGGCAATTGTATGTAAGATAATTGCCCTGACATATCCCATTTCTATGGCTCTCCAGGCAGATTATGTTCTGCACATCATAAACTTGCTAAGAAATACCTGTGATTAAAACACTTGAATGGAAATTTGTAATTAACATAATTATTAATATTTGCATTACCTTAACATAGCATCATGATCCTTTCATGGATCTTAATGTTTTTTATTTGAATACCTTTTAATTGTGTTTGAATCATTTGTTAAAACTTTTATAACCACTGTCTTATACAATTATAATAATATTTTTGATTACTTGTGTAATATTAAATATAAGCAAGTGCTGCTCTTTAATCTATTAGGAAATAAACAAAATAAAACTTTATATATGTTTCAAGATGATACAATTGTGCTTTACTACAAGTTGCGGTCGATGAGAAACCTCACCATGAGCTCAAATAGCAACGTTGATCCGCCTAGGAAAAAAACAAATAAAAACGATGCAGCATTTCCTAATAACCTGGTATATCTGTCTTGTATGCCTGCCGTTTGCGCCACTAACTTGCCCAAACCCGCTTAGGCTAGATCCCTAGCCCAACCCACCATTAATCTTCTGCAGCTGGATGCGTGGCCCAAGGTCAGGGGATCCATGGCCCCAGCTGCTTGTTGGAAAAGATCCTGGATAACTATTCAGAGCCTAGTTTGTCAGAGTTCTGCTTTAATCTGGATCTGGGGAGGGCCCATTTCTGGGTATTCCTCCAAGGAAGGGGACATAGTTAAACATTGAGGATTCCTGTATGCTTCAATGTGGACTCTACAAGAAGGTATGGGGTGAATGATTGAGTGCAAGAGGCACTTCACATCCAGGGCAGCACGGTGGCTCAGTGGTTAGCAATTCTGCCTCACAGCTCTGGGGTCATGAGTTCAATTCCCATCAATGGCCTTATCAGTGTGGAGTTTCTATGTTCTCCCCGTGTTTGCGTGGGTTTCCTCCGGGTGCTCCGATTTCCTGCCACACTCCAAAAACATACTAAAAGGTTAATTGGCTGCTATCAAAATTGACCCTAGTCTCTCGGTCTGCCTGTCTGTGTGTGTATGTTAGGGAGTTTAGACTGTAAGCTCCAATGGGGGCAGGGACTGATGTGAATGAGTTCTCTGTACAGCGCTGTGGAATCAGTGGCGCTATATAAATAATGATGATGACTCAGCTGAGCCTGACAATATGCGGTTCAAAAGGAAGAAACAGCAGTTGGTTTCCTTTCCTTAATGGAACAAACCTAAACAGAAGTTTCAGGTTACCCATAGATTGCTGACCCTTTATCGTATGCCTAGAGTGGCTACAGATAAACGAAATACTCTAGATAAGATGGTTGCCCGTATTGTGAGATTGGAATACTAGCGACTTTAGACAATCTCAAAGGCGGGAGCCCTTAAGGATGGTATAGATAGAAAAATAGAGACTATTGTCAAGGGCATTTACATAGTAACAGATCTTTCCCAGAGACCGATTTCTATTAGGGTCAACAAGGAGTGTTTATTTATATTAAAAAAAAAACAAAGTGATCAGAACAACTCCTGGTATGCAGTCAGGAAAGTCTAGGTCCGAATTACTGTCATTCACCAAGCACATCACGCAGGTCTCTGAATATTTAGGGGACATGACTGAATGCCAGTCATATTGGAGTTACAATCTCAGCTTTAGCTCAAGGTTAGTAGGGCAGATTGAGTCTTCATAAACTCTGGAGTCTGTGCCTTTCACTGGTGATGCCTTGATTGGCCCACAGCTGGACAAGATCATTAGCCAAGCAAGGTCCAGCGTTTCTTCCCGCCAGTATAATTTCCTAAGGCCCGAAGCTCTCACTTTTGGTGCTGTCATGCATAGGAAAGACTCGGGTGCCAAGAATACAATCCTCTGACCACAAGGGAAGCTGGTGTCCAAGCAATCATCTTATCTGCATGATGAACATTCAGCAGAAAGGCAGCTGTGGAGGGAGCACATCAGCTTCTCTACCAGGATCAGTGGTTCAGTTCCACTTCAAATTCCTGAGTGAGGGGCATCATGGACCAGATTTCAAAGATTTCCTCAGAACACCACACCCCTTATTTCTTCACTACAGGTCTTCTGATGGACAGGGTAAAAGACAAGGCCCTGGCTTCTATTCAACTTCTTTTTTGATCGAGAGACCAAACTGCTTCTTTTTACCAATGATGTGCCAGCCTCTAAAATGGCCATCTCTTGTCTGCATACACGCAGCACTTCGTTTCTGGTGATCTACAGCGCACTGACTGCTAGCGCCGTTCTCTCCTTATAAGGAGACCTGTTGTGCGATCCCTGATGCCGAGCTTTTGAAGAAGAGACATGTTCGTTGCTAGGAAGAGGACGGCAAGCAAACTGCTCCATTGCGGTGTTGTCATCGAGTTCTCTCTGTAGCAGAGATCTGCTTTGGCTGCCGGCACCTGGCCAAGTCGTACTGAACTGCTCGTTGCCAAGGGGGAGGCCCAGTCAGCAACATGCGCTCCTCACCTGCCAGTGCTGCAGCTGTGTCCGTTCATACCAATTTCTCAGGAGCATCCTCCATAATGTAGAGGGTAGGGGAGAGGACTGCAGCGCTGGTAGAGGTGTGGGAAGCTATAGGCTACTCACCTCAAGCACCCAGCGTGCAGGAAGTCCACAGGCCAGCCCCTCCCTGGGAGGTGGTGTGTACGTGTAAACCCTGAAAACCACCACCCAAAACACAGTATATCATCCCTAAGGGGGAAAACGCGCTACTCCAAAGGCACTTAAACTAAAACTGAAGATTGCTCCCATGGGAGTGACATAGCAGGAGAGGAGCTGTCCTTCAACAGTTTAAGATTTAAAGTGCTCCAGCTCCAATTTCAATACCAGATGCTTGCTCTGCATCACTAAAAGTTAACAAGGTTGCAGAGAGCAAGAACATTGTTGGGCAGTGGATGTTGGCAGGTAGCTATTGCTACCTGCCAAGTTTTGTACTGCTGCAAGAGTTTTGCCAATTGTGCATGTAGCATAAAGTCAAAGACCATATTTTCCCAGTTCCCTAATCCGCTAAACATTTGTATCTATTGCTGGCCACACACTGACCAATCCTTTCATTCAGCCCATTAGTTTCAAATTTAGACACATCACACCGCTTCTGAGAAGTGGAGACACGCAAATAATTTATAATTCATAATTTATTACAAAATTATTTTTTTTTTAACAAAAAGTGAATTGGGTCAGAAAAGAGGATTTTATACTCAAGATAAAGCCGTTTCTCTGCTTCCATGGGTTGTAGAGGGGAGCTTGGGGAGTTGGCACTTAGTTAGTTAACTTTGATAAATGTATGCTGACAGACCCCCACACCTCTAGCAACCCCTGTAGCCTTAGTTTAATTATGAAGCCCCAAGGTAAGTAGGCCAATCAAACAAGAACATACAGCAGAATAGCAGAAGGGCGGTATCACAGTGTCCCGCAGATGGAATCAGAGAAACGGATTTATCGTAAGTATAAAAATCCTCTTTTCTCTATTATCCTATCTGGGGGAAACTGCTTACCATGGGGACGTTCTAAAGCAGCCCCCATAAGTGTGGGACCGCTCTGAAAAGCCGTCACGTAGAGCACTACGGGCAAAATTGGCATCTGAAGACGTAAAGCCATTAAATTGGTAGAATTTGGTAAAAGTATGGACCGAGGACCAGGTGGCTGCTCTGCAAAGTTGGTCCATGGAGACCCCATTTCTAGCTGCCCAAGATGCTCCCACTGACCGGATGGAATGGGCAGTAAGTCTCCCTGGCACAGGCCGGTGAGCCCCGATATAAGCCTGCCTAATGGTTGTAATAATCCATCTTGCAATGGATTGTTTTGAGGCTGGCCAACCTCTTATGAGAATCAAAAAGGACAAATGAAGAATCTGTGCGACAAATTTGAGAGGTCCTCTTAACAAATTCGAAGCGCCCTGACCATATCTAAACTCTCCATCGAATACCGGTCGGAGGATGACGCTCCCACCTGAAAACACTGGACCCACAATCTCTTGGTTCATGTGAAAGGCCAAAACCACCTTAGTCCGTAGAACCGCTCTGTTTTTGTGAAAAAACAAATATGGATCACGACAAGAATGAGCTCCTAACTCAGACTCTAAGCCGATGCAATAGCAAAAATAAATACTACTTTCCATGTCAGGAAGCTTAAATCGGCTGAATGTAAAGGTTCAAAAGGAGGACCTTTAAGCATATCTAGCACCAGGTTAAGATCCCATGGTGCCGTAGGCGGAAGATAGGGAGGCTAGATATGCAAGTCTCCTTGAAGGAAATTCCTAATATCTGGCATATCTGACAGAGATGAAAGAAAACCGAAATATCCAAACACCTGCACTTTTAAAGAACCCAATCGAAGACCCGCATCAAGGCCATCCTGAAGGAATGCCAGAAACCGGCAAAGACGAAGTATGACAGAGCCGCTTCTCACACGATTTGATATAAGTCAGGATGCCGGTTTTTCCTGAACTTTAGTCGATGGGCGTCTTGAAGAGAATGAGGACCTGCCTGTGTATGAGTGACCCCTGGTATTAGTCGGTCTGCACCTAATCGACTGACCTCTGGCAAAGCAACCTTCCCCCCGAATGGACTGCCGAAAGGAGCCAAATCTGGGAGGCCTAGCCTTAGAAACATTTACGGTCAGAAAAGTGCTTATCCCACTTGGGGCTTGGGAGATCATATTGTCTAATTCTGGACCAAATAAAGTAGTGGCTGTAAAATACAAAGTCTCCAGGGATTTTTTTTAGACTCTGAATCCGCGTCCCAGAACCTTAACCATAAGGTCCTTCTAGCCGACACCGCAGAAGCCTGTATAGAAGATGAAATAGAGGCTGCATTTTGGGCCGCCTCCTATAAATACCCAGAAGTTTCCTTTAAATGCAAAGCAAGGGGAAGTAACTCTGAATCTTGTAAACCCTCAGCCAATTGTTCTGCCCATGCTTCCATTCCTCTGGCAACCCATGCTGAAGAAAACATGGGTCTGAAAGAGGAACCAGCTGCCACAAAAGATAGATTTTAAAGGAGTCTCTACTTTGCGGACTGTGGGGTAATGCAGGGCTGCAGTACCTGGAACCGGAAGCGTATTGTGGCAGGCTAAACGAGCCACCGGAGTATCAACCTTAGGGATCTGCTCCCAGTGAACAAGATGCTTTTCCTGAAGTGGGTACAGGGAGAGGAACCTCTGGGGGATTGCAAGCTTCCGGTCGTTTCAAGGCTCTCTCTGCGATATCTCTTAATTCCACAGATTGTGGAAAACTGATAGCGTGTTTTTTAACCTTTTTGAAAAGGCCTTGATCGGAAAATTTAGGTTCATCTAAATCCGTAAGGTCCAAGGCTTGCCTCACTGCTAGAACCAGATCGTCAATACCCCGATTTTTAGAGGATTCCTCCAGGTCTGTGATCTGAGCAGAGTCTGAGTCAAAAATGGGTTCACTCTCCTCTTCTGAATACCCCTCAGAATCAGAGGGGAATAAAAAAAGGATTTGTAGACCGAAGCCTCTTATTTCTTGAAAGTCAAGATTTTGGAGATTCAAGCAACCCGTTTAACCTATCCAGGCTTCTGACCAATGATAAGGACCAAGCTGGTTCTCCAGAGGTAAAGCCTGGATTTGTGACCAGGGATGATCGACCTGCCACTGCCATTTCCAATATTTCAGCGGTAACAGGCATTCCCACAGTAACTGGAAGGGCCGTTTGCTCTGAAACAGCTGGATTAACAGCAGAGGCCACTATTAACTCTGTGGACTTAGTAAGAAGCTGGGCCAGGGAAGTAGCAGACTGCGTCAAGGAAGATACCCATGCGGGTTCCTCCGGTATCGGAATTACGATAGACTGGGTCAACGTAGTGAGTGACCTCGCGACACAATCAGTACAAAGCGCCCTCGGGTCCTTTTGTCCAGATGGCAATCTAACCTTGCGTGTTGAACAATATTTTGTAAGAGGTGCTTTTCCCTTCTCCGCCATATTTGACAAGAGAAACACCACACACAATGCAATAGAATCAGTCACACAAGATATAGTCTGACTAAATACAAGTATAGCAACTAGTCTATAACAGTAAAAGTTGTAACATGTAACCAGTTAAAGATGGCTAAGTAGAATACAAAATGACTTCAATTATTACTACTTGCACCATATAACAATAGCCTTCTATCTAATATGAATAGAAAGGTAAACAAATAAAAAGAATAAATAGTGCTTTGACTCTCCTGCATAGTGTGCTTAGCTGGAAGGCTGTCAGTCAGCAGTGTCCCTTCAGACTGAGGAAGCTGTTCCCTTTCTTCCCTCTGGCGCACAGATCGGGCTCACCCATGTCTATGTCAGGGGAGCTCTATATTCATTAGCTCCTCCCCCTGACTGTCCTGCTGCTGCTCTGAATCGGTGCTGTACTTATGCAGACACTGCATTATGTGAACTGTTTATGGCTTGTGATGCTTCCAGGCTCCTGCCCTGCTCACAGCATCCAGATCTTGCAGCCCCGACCAAGATTCCCCCCTCCTATCTCTGAGGAGGGAACTTGGTATGCCCCACATGATGGCGGCTGCCACCGCTCAGAGAACCGGCACCGGTTGTCGGGAGGTTTTTACAGTAACAGTGGTTTCAATAAACTGCCTGTCACTCTGTTATACACACACATACACATATATACATACTTTTATGGACAAAAGTATTTGGACACAACTGTTGATTACATGAATTAAGACATTTAAACAAGACCTGTTGTCATATGTATATAAAATCAAGCACCTGGCCATGCAGTCTCCATTTGCAAGCATTTGTGATGCAAAATGGGTCGTTCTGAAGAGCTCAGCGACTTCAAGCGTGGTACAGCGATAGGATGCCACCTTTGCAAAAAGAGTTTGTGAAATTTCATCCCTGCTGGATATTCCACGGTCAACTGTGATTATTAGAAAGTGGAAGAGTTTAGGAACAGCAACTCCGCCACAAAGCAGAAGACCACGTAAAATCACAGAGCGAGGGTCAACTGCTAAGGCATATGGTGCACAACAGTCACCAACATTCTGCTGATTCCATAGCTGAATAGTTCTGAACTTCCACTAGCAATAATGTAAGCACAAAAACTGTGCGGTGGGATCTTAATGGAATGGTTTTCTATGGCCGAGCAGCTGCATGCAAGCCTCACATCACCAAGACCAATGTCAAGCGTCGGATGGAGTGGTGTAAAGCACAGACACTGGACTGTGGAGCAGTGGAAATGTGTTCTGTGGAGTGACAAACCACACTTCTCTGGCAGTCAGATGCTGGGAGAAAGTTACCTGCCTGACTGTGAAGTTTGGTGGAGGAGGGATAATGGTATGGGGCTGTTTTTCAGGGTTTGGGCTAGGCCCCTTATCTCCAGGGAAGGGCAATCTTTGTGCTTCAGCATACAAAGTCATTTTGGACAATGCTATGCTTCCAACTTTGTGACAAGTTTGGGGAAGGCCATTTTGTATTCCAACATGACTGTGCCCCAGTGCACAAATCAAAGACTAAAAAGACATGGTTTGAGAAGGTCTGTGTGGAAGAACTTGACCGACCCGCACAGAGCCCTGACCTCAACTCCATTGAACCCACCTTTGGCATGAACTGGAATGGAGATAATGAGCCAGGCCTTCTCGTCCAACATCAGTGCCTGACCTCATAAATGCTCTGCAGAATGAATGGGCACAAGTTCCCACAGAAACACTCCAACATCTTGTAGAAAGCCTTCCAAGAAGAGTGGAAGCCGTTATCACGGCAAAAAGGGGACAGACTCCATATGAAAGTATATGTATTTGAGAATACAGTAACGATACAGTCCATGCTGGTGTAATGGTCAAGCGTCTCAATACTTTTGTCCATATAGTGTGTGTGCGCGATATGAACACACGATAAATGACTTTAGCAGCAGAAGCTGTACACTACATATACTACTGCAAACTGGATAAAATTCCTACTCAATTGCACCGGTGGTAGTCATGTTCCCGAACATGACTACGACGACAACACTTACCCCGACATATCGAGTGTGAAGCTGGGGACCCCGCCATGCTGTGACTTTCGATTGTTGAAAAAATTGACTTTGAATCACTGCGGCTGTGTTAGAAGCCGGCCGCGCAGAATCACGCGAGTTTTAACGACGGCAGCATTATTGTGCCTCTTAAGGGTTCAACGGAAGGAAGCTGCGTCTGTATAATATAGAAGTCTTCTTAACTACATTCTACAGGCGCAGCATCCTTCCGTTGAACCCTTTAAAAGGCATGATATTACTGTCGTTAAAACTCGCGTGATTCTGCGCGGCCGGCTTCTTACACAGCCGCAGTGATTCAAAGTAAATTTTTTCAACAATCGAAATTCACAGCATGTCTGGGTCCCCAGCTTCGCACTCAATATGTCGGGGTAAGTGTCGCTGAAATCAGCAGCGCATTTACATACCCCACCCAAATTGCACACCGGTTCTAAAATCTGACAACATAAGAATCTACAAGAATTCTGCAAATTCTAATAAGTTGAAAAAGTTGTTCACCACAAAACATTAATAAATAGAAGTGCTTCTATTTGGCTCTTCAAAGCTGGCAAGCCCTGTTGGACTAACAGTTGCACAAGTTGCTTCCGACCATCCTTTTTGTCTGCGCCTCTTACAATGAAAAAATTCAGGAGAAAAGAAAAAGGAAAAAAAAAAAAAAAAAAGAGAATCTGAACACAATAATTGCAACGCAGAACTTGGTCTTTTAAGGTTTTTATTTTTATACATTTTTTTTTGTATTAAAAAGGAAAAAGTAGAATTACCACAAATTACCATGACTAAAGCACAGCTATAAGCAAATCATAACGCAATAAGAATGGATACTCTGAATAATATTAATGTTATAATACAAGCGCTCATTCAAGTATTTTACATTTTATATATTTTTTTAATTTTTTTTTTTTTTTTTCAAAGGTTTTTATTTTTCTTCTGTTCTCTTATGATTTATTGGAGTATAACGGGCAAGATTATGTACTTGTAGCATTCCATGTTGAGAGGCAGCAGCTTGCATGGACAATGTCAAATCAGTGACCTTTGCATGTGTGTGGTATTTTAAGGTTGGAAAAGGATTGTGATGGAGGTAAATTGGGATTATTTTGGAAGCCAAGTGTATGATGCCTTAATATAAGCCCTAACAGTTGTGAAACCCAGAATGTGTGCTCCATTTTCAGACAACATTTCGGAAGTCAAAAACCAAAACAATGGGCAAAATGCCACAAGCATATCATTTATGCACTGGTCACATCTTGGAGAAAGATAAAATTTGGAAAATGGTTTTCTGTGCTGGCGCTAAGTACCGTTGAGAGGACACGGGTACAATAGTAATTTTTAAAAGTCCTTTCAAGAAACTGTAAGGTGCAACAAGGCGAGGACAATTAAATTTTCCCTCTAATTGTCTAAAGCCAAATAAAATCTGAGGGAGGAGCATTTTAAACCAAAAAACGCTGTCAAATTTCCAATATAAAAACAAAAAGTGGGCCAGGAAAGGATGTGAGCAGCTATCATGACTGATATATATATATATATTTATATCTCTATACATATTAGGAGATATAAGTTCCTTAGCACAAACATACCCCAAAAAACACCCCCAAAAGAAAACGAAATCATATTTCGGGCTACGATTACCCTTTCCGCTGCATATATATATAAAAATGGAGGAGGGGGTATCGAGAGGTTTACTTAAAGCACCATCAAGATGTCTTCAAAGGGATTCCAAGAGTTCCAAGCACTCATCCCGCCCCTCACCCATACTCCCACTGTGGACCACCACGCTACTATACAAAGTAGGGAGAGATGGCATGCTGGCACCTAAACACCAGCAATGGTGAACTCTGTGTGTTTACCTGCAGGGAATATAAAAGGGAACCATTAACATAATTTGTGTAACTAAACAAAATATTTTTCCTTAAGGATCCAGCCCTAAATTTATTTTAAGCAATGTAGCCATATTTCATAACGAATGGTTTAGTGTGCATTGAGGGCCTGTACTTGACTGCAGAGGTTCAGGAAATGAAAAACCTCCAGCTTGGATGCAATTTAGCAACAGTCGGTGCACAGTTTGCCCGGCATTCATGCATACCCGTTACCAACGTGCTGCGGGGGCAGCGATTCTGTGGGCTAAATCAATACTTGGCCTATCAACTCCATTCGTGCCCCCATGCCTCCGTGAGGTCACTAGTGCCAAGTGAATTGATAGGCTGCATTATCAAAAATGATGGTTCAGCCCATAAAATGACTACCTTCTTTGTACGCAGGCAGCAAGTATACTTAAACCTCATTGAATTTAGAGAGAATACTCTTCAAAATAAAGATGACTGGTCATGCAAAGGCTTAAGGATCCTATCTCTGTCAAAGTGAACAAGCCACAGGAGTATACGGTAATTTGAACACCCCAAAGCTTCTTTGTCTTGGGGTATCGCATCCACACTACCCTATTTTTAGGGTACCCTGACCAGCTTCGCACCTGACCCTCCCTATACAATGCAACAACAATTCTCATTGTATGAAATGGCGGTATAAGTCTTGCCGACGTTCAACAAAATAAATAAGGATTTTGCACTTTTTGTTTTTAAACTCCGCTGACCCACCCTTTGGGTGAGAGAAACACCCTACTCCGATTCAAAAAATTTGACAACCAAGGAATTTTGATTTTTACCAATATGTTCCTGCTTAGAGAAGCCCAGACTACACTGTGGCAGTGATATGGTTAACCAGTCAAGAGGGGGTCTGTTTAACGGTGCTCTTTAAGGCCCACCTGACCTGAAAAAAATAATAATTTGCAGCCCATACAATGCAGGATCACCGCGGCTAGCCGCCATTTACCAACATTTGGTAGAATTAAAGCCCTGTATATGCCCAAGAGACACGGCAGATGCAAAACAACCAACCTCAGCGCATTATATATACCCAATGATCTCAAATCAATACTTCCCAGAAAGAAAGAAAAGAAAGAGAAGTCATTCTCTCTGCATTTAGTGACAAACAGGTTTGTAAATGCCCAGTAATGGACTGGGGGGGGTAGCCAAGATCAGAAGATCACCGCCATTAAAATAAGTGGCAGTGATGAGAAAAGAAAAAAAAAACCTAAACAGCTGCTGACTCGTTGCCACCAGTCTGCAGTCTTCTGATTGGCTGCCACCGTCTCCGGGAAAATGTCAGCTCCCTGCGAGTTTCAAGGTTACAATAAGGCAACTTTTTGTACTGTTTGCGCTGTCATCACCTAGTACGATTTGTTAGGGGAAAGTAAAGGCAGTCTTTGACGTGTTTTTTTTTCCTTTTCTTATTTTTGTATGCAGCCATATGATACAGTTTTTTTTTTTGTTTTTTTCTGTAGTTCTCTTTCACAGTCTGAAGTAACAATAAAACAAAACAAATAAAAATATATATATCTTTTAAAAAGAAAAAAAATGAATGCAGGGCTGTTGTGAAAGCAGTGAGCCGTGAGTTTACGGTGTTTAAAGATCTTGCTGTAGGGAGAACTGAAGCCAAGAGAAACGTCGCCACCAAGTGGACAATTGTCAGTTCCTCAACACTGCATCCCAGAAGAGGAATCTATCAGAGCCACATACAAGAGGTGGACCCCAAACTGAAATCCAGTGGCTTCAAGCAAACGGATTGTTTTTTTTTGTTTTTTGCCAGAGACACAAGGGATAACATTTTGTCCTTCCAAGCCTGTAACAGCAAAACTGTGTGTCAGTTCAGCAATTGGCAGAGATGAATCCTGCACTCGCTCTGCCACACAGGGTGCCCCTGCTCAGAGGGAGGGTAGCATTTCAATAATTTAAAAAGGAACAAAAAGGTAAAATAAAAATAAAAAAATTCTCTCCCTCCCAACTCGAGCCCCTTCCGCCAGATTCCTGCTAAAAAGAAAAACATTTTTTTATAACCCCTAAGCAAACTAAAATTTTCTTCCTTTTTTGGGATAAGCATTTGCCAACCCTTGCAGGAAAGCCATGGGAACAGTCAGTCTTCTCCAAAACATGGAGTCTCTGCTTATTGTAGAATGATTTCCCGTTAGACATGGTGGGGAACCCCATTCTGTTTGTGAACCATAAATTCCTCCCACATCCAGGAAATCGCCCTAGTGTTCCCTCCCCAAAACCATGATTCTTTCCAATCTAATCCGATCTACTTCCCCCCTCCTGGTATTTGGGAATCCAAGGTAGCAATCGAGGCGTGGCTTTGTCCTTTGGCATCCTCCTTTGATGGGTTATGGGATGAAACTTGGGGATGATGATTGGCTCCTTTGCTGGAAGACTGAGAAGGGTATCTTTTCCTACCCTCGCCTGTTGACGAATGGCGTCTCCGGGAACCCCCATCCTCTCCCATTGGTGGCTGAAAGGGAGATTAAAATTCTATTAGTCACGCAAACACCGGGAGCAAGTCTAGAAGTAAACCATTAAAAAGGCTCAAACAAAGTACTTAATTCCATAAGTCTCTCCCCTCTTAAACACCTAAGAACATCTTTGACCTACACAAGTGGAGAGAGCTGACAAAATGGCAGCTTTCGCTGTGTGTAAGAGACCGGTGTGCTTTGTCCTACCTTGCAAGATCTCTCCTCTAGTTCAGTAATGTGAAAAATGTGACTATACATGCAGCCATCTGGGACTAGTAAAAAAAACAAACAAACCTGTGTTTGTCTGGCACATTGAAAACCACAAAAGGCTTTTGGCTTTTAAGTTAGTGAGAAGTCTTTAAGAGCTCTATACAACCTAGTTATTGAGCCTGCATAGCCTGATTCAATGTTTTGTCATATGCTTCTAAAAACCATCACTTACATCAACTCGGAAGTCCTCTAGCCGGCGGAACTTGCCCAGGTATTCCTGCAGCTTGGTATCAATGTCCAGGTGTTTGGCTTTGGAATATTTCAAGAAGGCCCAAAATTTCTCAAGTCCATACAGTTGACCTTTAATTGGAACAAAAGTAATTACATTGTTGTAAGTGGATGGAAGAGACTAAAAGATGGAGAAAAATCTAAACCAGTAAATCAAATAAATTACAAAAAACTCACCAGTTTCATAGTCCCTCCTGGTCTCTTCCTGGAAGTCCCGGAATATGTCCACTCGGAACTTCTTTTCTAGACCGTAGCTGTAATATCGGAAAAGGCACTCCAACCCGTACCTGTAAAAACAAATTGGCGTTACTCCACAATGTATGAGGACTCCAGCTAGCTCCATTGACCATATGCATCCCGTGTGATGGAGGAAGCTACAGACTTATAACCCAAGCAGCAGTTACCGACCTGTATCCTTCCTTCCCGTCCTCCACAGCCAGCTGTCGAAACTCTTCATACATTTTCTTGTTGAAGTGATCTCGGAGGAAGAAAGACCAGAAGCGGAAGAGGGTGTTCATTTCTTGGGACTGGCCAATACCTAGCCGTTTCCTCTCTGAGGGTGGGGAAAAGGAGCGTCATTTATGCACTGTAGAGGACTAAACACATTAAACGTACACGCAGCTGGTATATTTTACCATTAAGGCAACGTCGGCGGTACTTGTGGTAAACATGTTGTGTAAATCCATTCTCCTTCAGCAGCTCATGGGAAGGATGTTGGAACTTTGGCAGAGACTGAGGGGTACAGCCATAGTTGCTCAGGGCTGGGGCACCCTCAGATGGACTGGCGTTGGAGCTGGAACAAAAAAAAAAAAAAAAAAATACATTTTTTTTATAACTTATAAAAGACCTTCATCTACAGATGTGAAAGACATTTTGTACAGCTGAATCAATATGCAAACTACCTTCCCAGGGACTAGTTCCTAGTTATTTAATGCAAATTTGTAAGTCAAACCAGTAAAATAATTTAAGACAGCCACTAGTCAATGAGAAGCATTTTAATTGGTCCAAGTCTGCCACGTTACCACGGTATCTACTAGTAAATTAAGGTTCTGCCGGTCACGTTTGAAGTCTGTAGAGGCACAATTGTTTCACCACCTACGAATCTTCTCATGTCTTACCTCACAGAGGCAGTTCGAGGTCGATGTTCCCTTGAGTCCATCACCCACCCAACGTGGCATTCCATGGGTGGATTAGAACTGTGACGTGTTTTTCTTTTTCTCGGCGTCTGCAAACAGGAAACAGGGAAGGTAATTTATAAAAACAAACAAACAAACAAAAACAAACAAACCCACTGAACATTGTAAATGAAACCTAGGAAAGTCTCAGATTTCTTTTTTACAACTTCTATTATGGGCAACAGGACTTCTGTCTCTTGCAACATCTTGGGTTCTTCCTTTGACAATAGCCATGTTTCTTATGAGCAGGGCTTACATGTACACATAGGAGAGGGAGGATAGGGATATGAGGGGTTAATGTATGAGAGAAAAAAAATGCAAGGCATCCACAGTCTGTCTGTTTTTTGGCATATGGCAAATAACCAAATGCAGGCACAGAAAAAAGTTTCAAAAGCGCTATGTTTACCACACAATTCTTATAAAAGTATATAAAATAAAAACCTTACCTTTGCATCGATTGTCCTGCCCTCTTTCACTACAGGGTAAAACCGAGGCGTAAGTGTTGGGTCTTTCAACCTGGGCGTTCGAGGGGTACGTGGCGTTCGAGCATTGCGGTAGTTCGGAGATTCGGGAACGGTGGTTGGAAGGGAACGGGCAATTGTGGAAGGTTCAGGGGCACCAAACAACTTGTTAGCCAAGGCATCTGTAGGAACTATGGGTGAATCAAAAGGGACAGTAAGAAATTTATATTATGTAAAATGTCAACAAGATAAATGTGAAGTTCGAATTGAATTCATGTACATTGTGTCACCAGCAGAAATAGAGGAGCCCTCAGGTGTTAAGCAGACCATACAAACCTAAAAATGTAGCACCATTTTCTTGCACTCAAGTCAACAAGTCTGAGAAAACTGTAGTATCCATACCTTTATTCTCCCATACCAGAAAAGCCATCATGAACAACAGCTTGATAAAGTACCATTACAACTAAAATGTAGCCTTTTCCGCATGGGTGAAAAAAAGGTCTTGCTATTGAGTGGGGCTTGCGTTAAGTGGATGCTGCTGTTTTGCTACGTCTTAATACGTTTGGTAAACCAATTCCTCCAGCTACCACACTGGAACGTCTCAATTTCTGAGTTACTCCCCTGGGATCCCCATCTCCAGGTACTTAGTCAGCTTCTTTACTGATGTAGCAAGGAGTAACCCAATACAGCATCTGAATATGACAGCCAGTTGTTGATTGAAGAGCAGGGTTCATTTACAATGGTGTAACATACAAAAATACCCATGTACAAGAAGGTTCATCTAATAATGTTCCCAGACCTGTAGCCAGAGTGAAGTATGACTGCCTGATATAAATAGATTTGGAAATATTCCTCTAAATTTTACCCAAATAAGACATCCCCCTCCAGGAAATACATTTCCAAATGAAGCTATTGTATTCTTCACTCAAATAGACATAGTTAGGAATATTTCTTGGGACTTTTATAGTCAAATGGAGGAATAAACTGCATTATGAAAGCGCTCTGCAGTACTTCAAGGCGTTTGTTTCATTGCCGAAAAGGACAGAGAAAAACGATTGCAGACAGAACATTTGACGCACTTACCTTGCTGAAATTTTGGGGGTCCAGGGGGGACTTCCTGATTAGGATCCACAGGGGGTTCTGGGGTTAAAGTGTCAAACTGCTCCCGGCTGATCATGTTCACCTTTTTGAAGTTCTCAACCTCTTGCTAGAATGAGAAAGAAGCAGCGTGAGGAAGGGGCACAGAGGATCTCGGATCACTTTAATAGTGTACGTAATCTTACAGCTCCATTATGGGGAAAGGGATTCAAGGCATAGGTAATGTAGGCTTACAGGAACATAAGGAGAAGAGCTAGATGTGGCACAGCGTATTGCTGGAGATGTCGTTAAAGTCATTTCGGAGCGGTTCAGAGACAATGGTGCATGGGCTTAGTAAGATTATAAAACACAGGGGCCAATGCCTTAGAAACTGCACATAACTTAAGATTTGAAGTCAAACAGCAGTTCCATAACAAGAACACTGTCACACTGATAGATAACTATATTACCGTACAAGTCTGGCACAATGAAAATCAATCTTACAGAAACCATATTAAAATTTCTTCACAAGGTTAGAAATGTCCCAACTAAAGTTACACAGGGATTCTTCAAGAACAAACATTTCAAACAGGAAAAGGCATAAAAAGTCAAACAGACACATCTATGCAATAAACAGCTTACTACTCTGGTTATACAAAAACAAAATAACTCATAGTTATTACAGAAAACGTCCTTCGCTTACCGAATTCTAAAAACCATGTATTGCTTTAATAAGTCATGGAAACATGAAGTATTCTGGACAATCAGTGCAGGTTCTCTGGCTACAGCCACCCTTGCGCTGCATACTCCAGGAGGTGAACACAGACTGAGCCGCGATTGAGTGATCACTACGAGGAACGCACCACAGGCAGAAATCTAACTGCCTGCAAGTACCTTACACAGGGGAAACCAAAGAGCCACACACCAAGCAAACTTGTTGTCCTTTAAAATATCAGATTCACATACAGGATACATTAAACAAACCACTTTTGAAATAAAGAAATGATTTACACTACCTGCTTACACAGGATATTATAGGCTATACATAGTCTAAATGATCTAAACAGTAGCAAATAATCTCAATGCCTTCACGATATTTACCAGATTCCAAATTTTTGCAGAGATCAAGACACTTACAAGAGAACATGCACTGAAAGACAAAGCGTGTATCTTATCTGAGGAAAGGTGGTGCTTATCCCAGAGACTCTTCAGCTGTATATTATGAGGGCACTATACTGGGAGCCTCTCCACAAGCAGTTAACAGAGCATGACCGGCAGCCGTCACACCCCGCTACACAAGCCTAGAATGTGTCCATAGAGGTCACAGGGCTGAACTCTCATCCTATGGGCAAAGCAGGAGCTAGAAGTTGCCGTGTGACAGTCACACAGCACGGGCACCAGAGTCGACACATTCAAGAGTCACAGGTTACCGACACATTACCTGTTCTACATAAAACCTCACAAAACAAACCCAACAGACTGAAATACAAAACCACGATAAACATTTAGATTTAATTCACTTTGTAAAGCAATATGGTTTCCATCAAGACTTAACCTAGCAATGCAATCAGTTATAAGCCGGCACGCAATAAGGTGGCGTATCCACCCTCTGTAAATTATTAAGGCCATAAGAAGTCCAGGCCACAGGTAGAGCACACGTGTATACGTGTCATACAACTACAATAAAGCGGTTCATTACGCCAATTAAAAACCCCAATTTATATCTGGCACAAACATACCGTCTTGTACAGGAGACCAATATTTGCTTTAATCAGCTGGAAAGTCAAAAAGTTGCCTAAAGCCTGATGTATATACTGTTCAGAGCATGGCTGACTTCTCCGCTATTCTGTCTCGGCCATCTGCATAGCTAAAGCGGCCGAGTACTCTACACCGGAGACTCACTTGAGAACCATGATCCCCAACCGAGCTTCCGTTTCCCCTCCATTAACCTGTCTAGTAGAGTAGTAGAGATTCAAATAATCATTGTGTGGCCAATACCTCGTAGGACAAATAAACTTAAATATATCCACTTCAAAGTGATCTGCCTCTCAGGTCACACCACACGCCCTGGCAAGACAAACTGTCCCAGCATTCGCAGATGGCTAATCTGAGTGCAGCAAATTAGTTTCTTCGATGGAAACTGGTTTTGTTGAATTTTTTTTTTCGCTCCCTTTCATATTTCAGTTACTGTTTTTAACCTACTGTGGTCACTGACTTGTCAGTCAATGATGACCGGAGATGGATACAGTTTGCACGAACAGATTTGATCATTATTTGCCCTCACCTTGATCTGTGAATATTCAGGTTCAAACTGTTCCGTCCACAGGTCCTGCTCATAGTAGAACAGGCCGTCGTTAATCACTTTTGCAAATTCTGAACTCATCTTGGCCCGGGACGTGTGGTTACCGGTACGGTCCCCGCCAGGGTGCTTGCGCAGCGAAGGTGGGGTCTGCGTGACAATGAGGATTTTGTTCACATCCCGGTCGTCTATCTCGTAATCCGAGTCTTCGTCCGACCAGTCCGTGAAGGTGTTCTTCCTGCCGTCCATCTGCTCCATCTCCTCATCAAACATGAAGTCCAACTCCTCCGGCTCGTCCAGCTCTTTGGGTGGCTTCTGAGGGGTCACTGGAGTGGGTGTTGTCTGTTGTGGGGACTTTACCTCCTCGGGCTTCTAGGTTAAATTCAAAAGAGACATTACTACAAGCACCAACCTAGCTTCCTGGAGCTGGAAGGAATGAGGGGGGAGTCACAGTCATTCATCCATACTTACAGCACAATTTACTACATTCATCTCAACCAGGCACTGTGCAGCCAAACTGAAGACAAATATTGTAAGGTGGAGAAGCAATTTAATAAGTGATCTACAAGATTATAGATGGTACAAACACTTTAACAACCAAGTCCAATGGTTATCAGACAGGCCTAGCAAACTGTGGGTCCAAAAAAGTTAGGACAAAGTAAATGCTTGACTGCTACTCGTTTGTTAGATAAAATGCTAATGGCGTGATTGACCATTCCTAGACCTAACCTGTGTTCTAGCAGGAGAAGGACGTGGCCTTTTTTTGACCTCTATCCAGCTCTCAGAGTCCAGGTCTGGCAAACTGGCAGAAAGCCCTTTGGGCATAGTCTTCAGGTTGCTGACTTCCTCTGACTTTGTGGCCAAAGTAGGACTGGAGGTGCGTGGGGAGCCAGGTGCAGATTCTGGAAATAGAAGGGCATTAAGACACTACAGACTATTAAGACACTACAGCACCACACTAATAGGCAGAGACGCACAATACTTTGCATTCAAAGAACATTGCCTACGGCACACTTCAGGGTCTCCTAAGCAGATGTCATCTCAATGGTACAAGCCCTACACACACATAACATCACCCACCTGTCTCTTTCTGGAAGCCTTGCCTGGGTACAAATTCTGGGCAGTTAATGAGCTGAGAGAAGTCAGTTTGAGAAGCATCTGCAGAAGACTGACCAGGTAGGGGCCAGATAGCTGGCTGCTCCTTCCGCCTGATCTTCTCATCAATTATTTCCACCACTTTGCTGTCTTTTAGTGCCTGAAAAAGAGTTTTTCATTTTTAGACTTGGTTTAAACACAGCGCCGGCACTATGAAAAAACAAAAAAAACAAAAACACACATCCACATCTAAATAGTTTCCTTGAAACAATTCATGGAAACCGCTTTTAGGTTTCAGTCAGGAGGAGTCTAAGAACAACTGGCGCGAAGTGTTAAATCCAGGACACCGAACTCACCTTAACAATCAGTCCAATGTCTGTGGTGAGAGCCTGCACTCTATGAAAGCTAGCTATTAACCCAATAGGCAGGAAACCATCAGAATCCATCTTTTTTCGCAAGAAAAAGTCTCTCTGTAGATTGTCCACACTGAAGTAATATTCTCTGCAAAACAGAAAGACGTGAGAAGATTAACGTTGAAGAACACTCAAGACAAATCAAAACACACAAACACTGTGCTTATTGAAGTGATTACATATTACGCAACTCGTTTTGACAATGAGCTGCAATTATCAAGGCAAATGATTCAAATAATGACAAATTCCCTGCCGAAAGAAAACCCCATTATACCATTTTGGATGGTGGCTAGTTTTTAGCAAAACAACTGTGTACTGTAAGCTAATAAATTGATTATATTTCACATAGCTCTGCAAAACTCCCATTATATAACAAGGGACTTCAGAAGAAAAACAAGTCAATAAATAAAAAGTTAGAAACACTCAAGACTACGGCGGATTCAGAGGCATGATGTGGGTAAACACACCTGCGGTTTACACACAGTGGAGCCAACCGTTTTTGGGCAGAATATAGATTTATAAAAATGTGGTCCGTCTATGCCCCAAGTACCAGTATATTCCTGAGGCAAGTGTACCCTCACCTGGGTGCATCCTGGTACCTAGCGATATCTATTGTATTCTCAAATTATTGGTTCAAACCACAAAATGGCTGCCGTAGCCGAGTGCATGCATCCTGCCCTTCAGGAAATCCTGTATTCTGTAATCCATTTAGATCTCGTCAAGCAGAGGCTTGCATTACTGGCTTTTTCAAGAACATGTTGAGAGGACTTACATCTGCCGCTTGATGTAATCTTTCAGCAGCTCCTGGTCTACACTATATAGCTCTGAGCTGCTCATGTTGTCGTAGTAATAGGTGATGTTACTGGGGTACTTAGGACCTCGAGACCCGTCTGTACCTTCAAACTTCCTGTACCCATACTGGTAGTCGAAATGAGCTGTACAGAACAAAAGAAACACTTGTTACCAATGTTAAAAAAAACCAAAAACCAGTGTAATGGAAAGTGCCCTCAGTAGTAATATTATAACATTTCTTCAGAACTTGTAAAAATTAAAGATATATATCATATTTTACAAGTCACGAGAAAACAAAACACAGTATCCAGTACAGCACTGGCCATCCTGTGGCTCTCCAGGTGCTGTGAAATAACATGTCCCAGCATGCTTTGCCATTAGAGAGCCAGCTGATAGCTGACCGGGCGTGCTGGGACTTGCGAGTTGGTAATTAAGGGGTAAAATGCAAGAATTCCACATACATATACACACACTAATCTCTCATGAACAGTGCCCCCGTATCGGTCTCACGTCTGCACCCCATTTATTAACCTCTTATGTAATACTGTTTATGTGCGACTTGTATTTTTTAGGATTTGTAGCTGCAGTTTTGTGCTGCTTTACCAAAATGATATAAACATATAACCACTTACACACACACACAGATATTTACTTACATCGTGTGCCTCCTCGCCCACGTCCTCTTCCCCTCCCTCGTCCACGGCCTCTTCCTCTGAAGCCACCTCGGACCGCTCCCTCGCTTTTCACACTCGAGGTGTCGTCATAGTCCGGCCAGTCCCTCTCCTGCTTGTTATCTGGGTACCAGGCTGTGGAGAGACAAACTGTATAAACAGAAACGCAAGACGCTCATTATATATGGCAGGATGCACTGTACTGTAAATTACATGTATATTAAGAGTCACCAAGTTCTGTGACCGTACAGAAAAGAGCTGCAGGCCACCTGCTTTTACACAGGTGGCGGAAACAATTTACAGTAAGGGGTGCGTTATTCCTTATAATCCCTAATGAACACTGAAATTACATCAGAATTCACAGACCGAACTCACCATTAGCAGATTTATAGGAGTTTATACATCTATTAGCGTCACTTGTGTATTATAAGATTATTAGAGAGGTTCCATAAATTGTGTCAGTGACAAATGTCTAGGTGACCGTTTGAAATTTTGCCGCTACCCCAACAGGCACGAGAACCCATTCACTAGGAACCATAGACTACATCGACCAAATATTGATTAAATAGCCGAAAGAAAACTAACAGACTAACAAATGTGGCCTCCGCGGTCTATAGGCAATAGCTGCACTTTAAACTAAACCCCCACTGCTTAGTGCTGTGGTGTCAGAGTTCCGCATCACTCAACTTATCCAGTGCCTCTCGAATAGCTATACAACATAGACACAAGCAACTTCGTTCGGTAGACTGGAAAAACCAACATGATCTGACAGAGCGCGATGGTCAGAATGCCCCCTAAACAGTGCACTCACCTCACTTTATGTACAGAAATATGTCGGGAAAGCTACATTTAAAAAAAGTTTTTAATTGTATGGCTTTATAAAGCAATATACACAAAGGTAGTGGACATTCTACTTAAAAAGAAAAAAAATATTTTAATAGTTTAAGGCTGGCAGAAGTACTCAAATAGACAAAAAAATTTTTTTTATAAGGAGAGCACTTAAAGTGCAAATTATCCGGCAATAAAAGAACACATCTTATAACTGCATGAGCCTTAAAAAAAAAAAAAAAAAAAAAAAAGGTGTAAAAGGTTGGATATACTCGCTTGACGAACCAAAAACTATGCAAGTGGAACCTAATAACCCCGTCTGGAATCCTGGCCTGCAGCAATCGCCCGCAGATAACATGGGATCAGAGGTCACAAATCTCTTCAGTCGCACACATACCCTTAGGGTCGCTACGATTCAGAGTGTGACGTTGCTGCTCATTCTGACGGTTGTTCCGTGTAGTTGTTTTATCCCTTGGTCCATCTGGTTTCATCTCAATCTGCAGTGGAACCCATTTGTGTTTATTTCCTGTTGAGGGAAAAAGATTAGAAAGCAGAGATAAGAAAAATGTGGAAGAGAGTTGTCTACTTGGGAAAATTAAAGAGCACCTTTCTTTTTAAAATACATTGACCCGATTCACTTCACTGTAAAAGAGCCGGACATCAACGTGATGTCCGGCTGCGTTCATTTCCGGGTACTACGGATTCTTCACACCTCTATGGGGTGTGATGAAGTATGTTGCGTTACATCACGGCAGGAAAACCCTGCAGCTGTTCCCCTGACACTCCGCATCACACTGCGGAGAACTGAATCAGCCCCCTGGATTACTAAAACGGTCTTCTGGTAAACAAAAAACGCATCACCTCAAAAAAGTTTCCGACACCAATAACAAGCCGCAAGTACGGTATATCCTGCGTTTAGAGAATGTTGCAACAGATGTTTTTAGGAGGATGAAGCTGAGGAACAAAACAAACATGCACTCACACCCACGCACGAGTTCACGGTTAAAACATTCGCAAGAGTTTGAAAGTCAATCGCATAATGCCAGATGCCAACTGAGGTGCAACAATGACCTTTAGACTGTCCCAAGGACTTTGCCATTTTCTTCTCTGTATTAGGTTCTAGGCTGAGAGGATTTTAGTCAGTATTCAGTTGAGTGATCTTTTTCCAGATCTTAAAATATTGGCCATAAAGCAAAGAGCTGACGACAAGCTCTGCCTGCAACGTACCTTTCTTTTTGTTAGCGGATCTGGGCCCATCGTCATCCCCGTTCTTTTCCTCACTGGACTCATCAGATTTCACTCTTTGGTTCTCCTTCCCGTCTGCACTCTCTTCTTTCATTTCCTTTTTTCCAAAAATTCTCCGGGTTGGCTGCAGTTTTTGAGGTGGCTACAATGAAATTAATAAACAATAGAGACCGGGTGGTGAGTTAACTCCTACACTATGTTGTACAACTATGCAGCATTATATTCAACAAAAATCCGCAATCTGGAGAACAAAATGTGTAGACTGAGATAAGGCCTCAGTCAGTCGCTTTGTCTTGGATACATCGAGAGGACTTTAGCTGATCCATCCGTATTTATACAGCAGATCTGTTACCATATCTACCGACTGCCAAATTACAACACTAAATAAATATAAATTATATAATATAATATATATATATATATATACACACACACACACACATACACAGCAGCCTATAGTAAGGCAAATCGGCCCCAATATCACAGTACAGGCCGAAAATGTCAGATTCAAATAATTTCGGTCAATATTGGGCTATGTGCGCGATCATCTTCTGAACCCTCTAATATGATCCATGCCAACTTCATGCCCTGGGGATATGAAGACTGGCATCTCCTCCATGTGTGGGTCAAAGAATATGGCATGTGGGTGGTCGGCCATTTTAAGGTCAATAAAGATAAACAAAGTGCCTGGAAGACACTGCAGTGGGTTGGTGAAGCTCCCCATTCATTTTGACCCCTTGAGAGCAGGACACTCTTGTTTAAGGCAAGGGTTCTTACTCCAGATCCCGGACCATAACGCACAGCATGTATATTTAATAAGGATTTACTTGGTTAACTTTTTATGAGCAATGTGCAAATTCTGTAGTCATTCTACATGAAGAATCTTATTTATCTGGCTACTGACATGCAAGATCGGCCACACTACTTTGTTGCTATGAGGCCTCCATCGAGCAGCTCTCCTAGCAACAAGCGCCCACTGGAAGTCTGCAGTCATGTGACTGCTGATAACAGATCACATGATCAGTCACCCCCTATCACGGAGGATGTCACAGTGCTTAACCCATGTCCCCACTAAGGCAGGAGCATAAAAGCCCATTATACAGAGACCACACTGCTCTCTCCCCTCCACTTAAAGAGGTCACTGCTAGAGGAGATTAAAGCCAAGTGTCAGCACCCATCAGACAATCAGAACAAATTCTGAATTAGGGATGTAAAAAAATAAATAAATCCTAATTTAATATAATTTTAATTTAGTCACAAGAAAATGACCACTAAAGATCATCAGTGATTACAAATTAATAGACTACTGACTGAAAAAAAAAGTACAAGAAAACAGCCACAAGTCACAAAACAGGGCACAGTTCATGCAAGATAAAAGTTGCTATAAAAAGTTTAATTTCATTGCTTTTTGTGTTAGAATAAACAATACTACACAGTAGACAGCTGAAGCTATCTGTAGCTTTTCATAAACAGCCTCAATTGATTGTTGCATTTCACTATAAAGCCTAATTGACAGCAGTTTCATTAGCAGCTTATTACATTCGTGTCAGAACATTAGAGGTGAATGCTGTGCAATCATTGCAGACACTGTAGGCTTGCGCACCAAGAGATATATTTACTAAACGGCGGGTTTGAAAAAGTGGAGATGTTGTCGACAGCAACCAGATTCTAGTTATTTATTTAGTACATTCTACAAAATGACAGCTAGAATCTGATTGGTTGCTATAGGCAACATCTCCACTTTTGCAAACCCGCAGCTTGATAAGTTTACCCCATACAGTGGTTCACAGAGGTGCTAAAGAGCAGCACAAAGGCTGTTTTGTGAAGTCACAAGCCCACATTTACACAAATAGCAGTAAGGGTATAAATTTTGCATCACCTGGTGGGAGGCGTTCGCTGAATTGTTTTTTTTGTGCAGAGGGGGCATCAGTGCCACAACATGCAAGATGAGGTTATGTAAAGGAAACAAAGGCTGGAGATGGTGCGTTTAAAGGGGAGTTTCCCCATCTGTAAAAGGACCACCTTTATTTCTACCACCTTGATAGCGGCAGATATCAGATGTCATCCTATAAGAGGAAGCATTTTGCACCTTGCAGTTGCTGTTTGCAGAAATGTGAATTTCTGAGCACAATTCAGCCAGAGTCATAAAATAATTTAAATACACGTGTGACATGTAATCAGCGCAATCCAGAGATCCTTATATTCTTTTCAAATGCTCAATCCAACAAGCGCATTTTCAAGTCAACCTGCAAACGTAGACGCAGGCTGGGGGTCTAGGCGCAGCTCCAAGAATCGGACAAAGGCCATTCAGTGTGGGTCAGCGGTTTTTTATGATTCCCAAAATAATACCGCAAAATATGAACTTGTCGTTTTACTTTTCAAACACTGATTACAGTGAGCAGGTCCACACGACTTAACATGAATCCACTTATCTCCTCTAGTAGTAAAACAATGCATTTAGCTGCAATTGAATGTTTTTATCCAGTACACTTTAATATCCGAGTCACACACCAGTCACAGATTAACACACAGCAGAGAGCTGCAAACAAATAGCCTGGGATCAAAGACTAAAGCCAGAGGGATTGCTACAGTCAGAGGGATTCATCCATTGGGTTTGCCAACACCTCATTAATGATCAACTAGCCCCGAAAATAAAGGTGGGAGCACCAGAGCCATTCAATTTACAGAGACAGATTTACTCATTCCTAAAAGTACGTGGACACAGACTGCAGTCTAGTCCAATAATCCACCTAGTCCTAGTGGTAAGAGGATGCATAATCTGCAGATTAACCTGCACATAAAAGGCAGTCTCATCAAAGCTTAGGGTCAAAGGCAATAAAAAGAAAACACAAAATCTGTCACATGAACACAGTTAGCAATTAAATAGCATTTATTCTTTGGAATCACTTTCTGGTGCGTCTATAAATAGCTTGAAACTGACACCCTCTCCAGTCTGTACGGCACAGGTAGCAGAGTATAAAGACAGATTTTCTCCAAACACATCTCCCTTACCTGTTATCCACAAAAAGCTAACGAAATCCGAAACCTTCACGTGTCCCAAGCCAAGCTACTCTTCCCAGGATTCTAAAAATAAATCCTGGGGTGAAGCACCCGAGCACTGCACGCTGCCTGGGAGGCTGTCAGTCCCAGAATAGAGACTACGAGCTGTGGACCTGGCAGGAGGAGTCAGTAGGAGGGCAGCCCTACATGGAAATCCTGCTTGGGGGGACATGTGCTATTCCTGGTGTCACACGGCCACATTTAAAGAGCTTGGAAGTTGCACTCCAGACGAGAGACACCAATAAAACACTGAATGTACATTCCAATCTCCAGATGACAGTACCCTCCTGCCACTTATACCAACTACACCGCTTTCTAATTTCATTCTGTGCTTTTCAGTCATTTCCTTATAAATTAACCAGCAATGGCTTATCCTTTGTCATCTTGTCATGCAACACAATGCTGCTTTCTAAACTCAATGACAGAGAGCGGCGATGTCTTACGTGCCGGGAAAATAAAAATAACCGGGTTTGAAACACATGAAAAGAACAATTGACAGAAGCCTCAAGTATTAGTGTCCATAGAATAAGCCAGTAAGACCAACCCTACATAATGCAGGATTGTTCAAGGTTGGGATCCCCCTTTGTGCAGGTGGGAGAGAGATTGCCTTTCCATTAACCCCCTTCTTTGCAATTAGCGGATGGCAATGTCCCCCCTACAAACAAACAGTTACGCATGAATCAGTTTGTTTGGACACGTTTAAAGGGTTATTCACACTAATACGGCTTTCCTGCACTATAATAGAAATCCAAACTCCATGGGGCTTCGTCAGACCCATGGGGTGAGCAATGCAGCATTAAAAAAACAAAAACAAGCAAACAGCATATAGCAGCAACACACACTGAAAATATAAAAAAAAAAAAAATAGGCAATCCAAGACCCACAAAGGGAAATTCAAATACCCCCAGAATACAGCCAGGGTAAACCTATTACCGTTAATAAGGCATTTTTTACACAGAATTCTGCTCACTGCTCAGGGAGCCACGAGCAAAAATCCGGCGTTGAAGTTTCCGTTTTAACGGTAATTATGCACACTTTCACCATAATATCCAAAATAGCGCACAGGCTGCGTTACTTTTTACAGTAACGCAGCCAACTGAATTTCCCTGTAAGGGGCCGATTCAATTCCTAGTGATGTGCCGTGCCTCTGGAACGGTCGGGGTGGCACTCTGGGGTGAAGCAACTTAAAAAGTTTGCATCACCCACCCCCAAAAAGGTGTGCAGGACAGTCCACGATATTGGGTACCATAGTACCCAGAATTGTGCGTGGCTGAACTTCGCTAGGAATTGAATTGGCTTCTTCAAATTCTAACATTGGAGAAAGTCCCCACCCCATAAAGCACACCTGTCACTCACAGAAAAACAGCTATCAAACACACACATTGAAAAACAATAAGTATATGTAGAACTTCTGTAAAAAAACAACCCACATTCAAAAACTGCATAGAATGATGAGGGAGCGCCGCCACAAATAAATATGAAATATATATATATATATATATATATATATATATATATATATATATATATATATATATATATATATGTTATGTACAGTATAAAGCAGTGTTGCATTCTAGAAACCCAGAGATGGAAACAGAAGAATGTAAATATGTCGGACGTTGTTTTGGCTTCTTACCGGTGTGCTTTTGTGGGCAATTTCTCCAGGCGTTGGCCAATTAGTGGCATCACCAAAATCTCCAACCTGCAGACATTGAAAGAGAATGATGCATATTGCTGTGGCTTCCACTAGCTCAGTACTTCCCTACCTTTGTAATGTTTGGACACAACACTGTAAAACTAAACCATGATAGCAGTGAATATAGCTGAATCTTTCACACAGAATTCATTTCTTACACCAATTGCTTAGTGAATTGCTAACGTCTGTTATGGGGACATTAGCAGCGAACGGGTGAACTAGCCGTTAATGTAATAGATATTCAGCACCCTTGTATGAGAGGTCCTAGGCTTACCATAGGGGTATGTCCCGACAGTGCTTTTTGAGGGGAGCGCATTTGAGGTGCTTTGACACTTCAGACATGCTCCTAAAATTTGCATTTCTTTGAAAACCACCTCTGGTGTTTTTAATAAAAAAAAAAAAATAAAGTCTGTTTGGACACAGCCTTAGTGCAAAAAAACGATCACCGGTTAGATTAACGTCTTATAAAGTAAAATCTTAATGGCATGGTTTTAAAACTTAATAAAATCAAGTCTTATTCTGGGAGAGGGTCTAAAAGCAAGTGCACCGGTACCAAAGCACTCAACACAAAAAAAAAAAAAGCAAAGCTGGAGACACAGCTCTGCCCATCCCAATTTAAGTAATTACTTTATGAGAATAGTTCAGGGCAGAGCTGTGTCTCTCAAAAACATTTCCACCATCAACAACTTGCAGGAGAGGAAGTAGAGTGCGGCAGAGTTTAGCCATTAGCATATGGCCTGCACTCTCTAGAACCCTTGTCATGATGAACAGGTGTGCGATTTTTATATTTTTTTAAAGCTTAGTCAGGCAACACTATAATAGGATATATAAAAAAGAACCACTCTAGTGATAGGAAACATACTGAACCTATTTATAGAAAGCAGACGTCTAGAAGACACAAGTCACAAATACACCTAAGAAATTTTGGAGAATAGAAACAGATGACTGGAGCGCTCCAGTTAGATCCTCATTCTCTATGTGGTGCAGGTGATAGACCAACAACATAGCTGCAGAATAGGCCACAGAATGTCCCATCTCTTACACCTGCGTCAGTACGCCGCATCAGTGTGCCATGCTAGATAGATGTTAAAGTCACAGCGCCACTAGTCATCATAGTGGACATATCACGTCATTACATCAGCTAGCTGAAATAGAATTATGACAGTGGGGGAAGGGAGGGAGGGTGCAGGCGCAATTCCTTTTTACTCTACAGATCAGTCCTCCCGCTGGTGAGTGATGCCTACTAAATTCTATAATTGTCCTTTAAGCTGGCAAATTTAAACCAAACTGGGCAAACGTCAACACTTGTGTGGCTCTACAGGCAAAAGTTTAATGAAATATGCCCACCAATCAGAGTACGTTACACAAATCCTGCCTTAATGAACACACAGATGGCGCGCAAAAATGTGTTTAAGGTCTGATCCAAAGAGCACATTAAAATACATTGCACAAGTCTGGTACTTGGAGGAATCATTCTACAAACATTACATTCACAGCACAAAAAGCAGCACTGACAGCACAAGATCCACATATAACTACCACAGCAAACGTTTGTAGATTAACAAGACGGTACCTTGCTGCCCCGCCTTGGCCTAGGAATACCGGCTTTCACCACTTTGGCTGGAAGAGGAGGGTCTGTAAATAGATAAAAAAAAAAAAAAAACAACATTAGGACAATAAGGTCTTACCACTCAGATATTAGATGTGCTAGATAAAAAATAAAAATCGTCAGCATTTGTCATGCAAGAAACATATCAAGGACACTGCTGTGAAACTACCTGAGCGCGGACCAATTCTAGTCAGTATTACTGACTAGAATTGGCCCCAGCTGACTAGTCATTAGTGCGGCCCCAAATTTTATCTACCAAATCAAAAAAGACAGTGAAAATAAATGCTTAGCAAGTAAAATTGCTTTAGGGCAGTGGTTCCCACACTGTGCTCCCTGGGGTGCCGCGGCGATCTCACAGGGGTGCCTCAGCACAGGCCAGTGGTGAGCAAGACAGGTGACTTCTTGGTAATTATTTTGGCTTAGGGGTGCCTTGAAAAAAATTATAGGAGACCCTAAGCGTGCCTCAAACTGAGAAACTTTGGGTTCCACTGCTTTAGGGTGAAAAAAATAATGTTTTTAATATTAATCTTTAAATATTTCAGTTTTCTCACTTTATTATGCACAGTCACACAGGGGAGACAACCATTATGAGAATGCAAAACTAACCTACTAGTCTTCGTGACATCACTGCGACACAGAGCAGAACTGATGTCTATTTGTACAATTTCCCAAAATGGAGGGAACAGAGTCGCTTCAATGGAAAACTCTTAAGGCGTTGTAAAAAAAAACAGTTTGAATTTGGCCGTGGCGATACGATGCCCTTGCTGTTCACTATGCTGCGGACATGAGGGATTTTAGTCAGCTTATGGAAATTACTAAAGTTAGGACACCTGCAGACATATGCCGTCGCTGGGACTATTGCTACAAGTGGGTGTGCACCTTCCTCATTTATACAAGGTATTTACTAATGCAGAGATCTGTTGCCAGTCAGTCCCGCAATACATTTGATCTACCCCCACAACTGGGCTCACAATGAGGTCCATTACAAGCTATACGCACACTGACTGTGGTAAGCTCAGAACATCGGCACAATTAAGCTAAACGCCAAATTATGGCAGGCAAAGACCGCAGGATACGACAGGGTGGAGTATTGGGAACCTCTAAATTATTTACTCTGTTTTACAACCCTTACCCAATTTGTTTTGTTTCCCTAAACTGATCTGAAGTGGACAGCAGCAGACAACTCCTTCTAAATACATCTTGGTCAACTTATAGTAATTTGCACTTCTGAATACCTGCCAACTCTATAATGTAAAGAACGCCAGAGAAGTTCTTGAGCTTTCAGATCTATATATGTAAGGAAAGGGATTGTTCTTGTTTTACAAACAGGTGAAAATTCCACTTTGTTTTCACAGATTGTCAGCAGTTTAACAATTAATGGCAACCTGGCTTTGTCGTCAAAAGTTAAATATTAGCAAGGACTAAACTAGTAGCCTTATCCTACAATACCATTCTATACAAAAATATATGCGCTTGAATTCTCTTCGACTGTTAACTACGTCCCAAGTCAAATACCGGCTTGTCAAGTAAGCCCATCGTATTGTAGTTACCAAACAAATGTACCAGTGTGAGCAGTACCAACAAAATGAATGAGAAAGTAAAATAAAAAAAAAAGTGTGAGTTACCCCACACTTTAGATTAGCCATAGCTTGTTCTAAAGGAGTAACTGTGGCAGTACACGCAGGGTATAATCTTACAAATATTTGGCTTTCAAAACGACGCTCGCCCTGCAGATTCTGGCTGGCCATGTATCAGCAGCCTGCAGCATAAACGCAGGCAGACAATCATTGATAAGGTGTCCTTCACTTAAACATATGGGATTGGTTAGAGTGACGTGGCCTGCAGACAATCCACGGTGTGATAGTGCCAGGGGCGTGTCGGCAGCACACATGGCTGAAAGGAGCACTCAGCAGTATAGGAGGCCTGGCAGCCACTGTGCACTCTAGTGCTGAGGCTGCAAGAACGACAAACAAACATGCAGGCTCATTAAGGAACGCAACGGCATGCACGGGACACAACTGCTTTAAAAATCTAGCTCAGAGAGGCATAAATAAAGCAGGTCCAGCCCTTGTGATGTAACACGCTGACTTGTGACATTACTGCCATGCCCTGCAGCTAAAACATGGGGGAGAGCACCCTTATTAAAATATAATGAACAGAGCGTTTTACTCAAATGCAGCCACTCACGGCTATTACCAGATTTAATTAGAAAAACACTCAAACAATTGTGTCTTGCAACTTAACGCAGAAAAACAGCATTTTAAACCTGCAATTGTGTGGGGGCCGTTCAGTTCAGAAACTTCGTATATAATGACTGGTGTGGCGTCAAGTGCCAATCACCCGCCAGTGGGTTAGGACATGGTAAAGAGCGAATAACTGATCGAGCACATGGCTCCTATACAATATCTCAGTGGAACCCATGTCCTCAATGGAATGGGTGAGGTAGATTTCAAAAACATGTGGATAGTAAAAATGCCAAATTAGCACACATCAGACAGGGGAGAGAACAACCCCTTCAGTAAAAGGTTAATTACTCGCATTCAAGCTGCCCTGCAAAGCCGAAGCATAGAAGATAAGAGTGTAAACGAACGCATGTGACTTTTATCCAGGTGTACACCTGAGCAGCCACGGGCAGCGCAGAGTCACCTTTATCAAGGGAGACGTGTCTCAAACACACTGGACGCCGCTACAACCAAAACGGCTTTTTAAAGGGGGAAGCTATTTTAAGGTAGCTGAAAAAGTGACACTATTCTTATACAAGAAGAGTGACCATGAAAACCAACACCTGAGTCAACATAAGACCTCCCCCAGCTTAAAGAGAGAGAGAGAAAAAAAAAAAGCATAAGTAATAATCACTTTTTTTTTTTTTACTGAGTGAACGCTTTCTAGCTGTGACTTTGGTCAAGGTCTCGGCTATATTTAAGAAGAGATTAATGGAATTTCATGGTACAGATACACTGCCCCCTCCTGTGACAGCAGGTTACATGTAAACAGCTACATGGTAAACACTAGGCCTTGGAGAGATGAGATCTAGCAGCTACAGGTGACAAACTTGTGTTAGGAGACTCCAGGCCCCCTCTGCGGATACAGAACTTAAATACTCGCACAGCACACATTATACAGCAGAGGGAAATCTTTGTGGATCTTTATTAGTTCAATTAAAAATCATATACAGCCAACAGCAGCTTGGCTATCTATATAGCATAACAAAATGAGAAAAACATCCCATCAGCTTACTCATGTAAAATATTACATTCTGAAAACCAAGCACAATTAGATTGTTTTAATTAAATATAAAATTAATTTAAAGCTTTCTAGTTTATGTTCCAAACTAAAATAGAAGCTTATAGTGAAAATCCCATAATAAAAATTAAAGGCAATAGAGAAACCGCATAACTACTTTCTATCACAGACTGCCCTTATAGTACCCCTGTAACCTACACAAGGATAAGTTTTGCGACTGTACAGGCCTTGCCAACCTGTGGCTCACCAGGTGTTGTAAAACTACAAACCCCAGCATGCTTTGCCTGCTGATGGCTAGCAAGGCATGCTGGGACTTGTACTTTCACAACACCTGGTAAGCCACAGGTTGGCCAGGCCTAGGCAGACAATATTAATAAAGCGTAGTTCACTAGGAACCAGTCACATCACAGCTCCAAGTTAAATAATAGGCTGCATTTTTAGAAATATTAATTTTTCCTCACAAAAAGGCAGTTTCCCCAAGTTCGCAGACGTGTGCACTTTAAGCTTTCAAGATACTGCAGTCTGGTCAATCTATATACCCCAAGTGATCAATCTGCCAAATGGATTTCTCTGTCGGGCTAAAATATCTAGTCCGCCAAAGACCCCATTTGCATTGTGTCTTCAGCTAAAACGGAGTTTCACAACCCCCCCACACGCGCTTTTGAGGTTTGTGGAGACCCAATCGGATCCTAAAGATGGGGCACTCTGGACACTATATTGGGCTCATGCTGTAATCAGGTTTGTACAGCAGTATCACACCATCAGTGGGTAGAGGACTGTGTGGATACCAGTTATTCATAAAACAAAAGACCAAATCAGTTGACTAAAAATGCATTGAACAAAATATATACTTATTTTTAAGAAAAGTAATCAGTTTAAAATAAAAATATGGTAAACAACTCTGTTTAGTAAACAAAATTGTCTCAGACGCTCCAATGGAGGATGTCAAGATGTCCCTAGAAACAGGATCCTTTACCGTGAACAGTTCTACGCCAGACTATATACATATGTTCGTGATCTGGCACGCCAGCTGTAAGGCAAAGGGCACAGTACCAGAGTGGCAGATATTTTGAACATTGAACAAGTATTCGTGTGAATTAACCCCTCAGTTCACTAGGAACCAATGACGTAACTGAAGCTATCTGTTCAGCACCCCAAGCTGCCCCCAGGCAGGGCAGACAAAACATGAAAGGAGCCAGTCAGTGAGACTGATGCGAATGATTTCTCTGTACAGCGCTGCGGAATCAGTGGCACTATATAAATAAATGGTGATGATGATGATGATCTAGGGGCTGTTCTAAAATAGCCAGGAAAGATGTGCATCAACTTCCAGCAAAAAAAAAATCATCCCAAAAGGTTCTCTTTTATACACTGCTTCCTGCATAAGTGGTTCTGAAAACCTATTTCAAGGCAATCCAGAACAGGGCATGATTAGATCTCCTCACAGTCACGTGAAATAATAAGTAGCTTATGTCGATAGTTTAGATTAAGCCATTAATGCACTTTTCTTCCTGACAGAAAATCCAGAAAACATGCAGGGGGTTTATTTGCCAAACACTGCTGCAAAAGTAAAGAAACCCACAGCAACCAATATTGTGAAGTGTAGAGCAATGTGGACAATAATACGGGCAAATTCAGGGTTACTAAGGTTTGCTCTACCATCTATTAGCAATAAATACTCAATCAGGAAATGTCCAGGTGTGATTCCTCCTTCTGATAGTTGTAGTTCAACAAGAACAAGGGCAGCAGAGAGCTAAACATTTGCTATAACAGGAATAGGGAGCATTACATATCCTGGTGGGGGTGGTAAACACTAATTACAAGGAGACATGTTACAGGTAAAGACCAGGCACAGGAGAGAAGCTATTTGCGGTCGCTCCTGGCTTCGCATGACGACCTCTGCTAGCTGGGAAGAACAACGAATCCTCCATAGTATAGGAGGCAAAATATGCGTGCAGCGTGCCAAGCCAATCCCAGGGAGACAGCTCACTGCTCTCTCATCTGATAACGCTGCTTCTTGCTTGGTTATAAACCACGTGACCATCTTTCAGGTATAATACTAGTATCAAGATCACATTGCACCATTTCAAAATCAAGTTTAAAATTCTGAATTTAGTAATGTGAACTCCTAGAAAAATATAAAGGTTTAGATGAATATTAAATTGGGATTCAATTCAAAGTGAAGTCCAGTCAGTATTACAGCAAGTAAAACCTTCCACCTCTGAGGGGTGTCACATATTTCAAGACACGGAATTCAACACACAGCCATCGGGGTAAGTGCGGAACTCACGGTACCACCAAAAAATACCACGGTACAATTGCCAAAAAATGCTTTTAAGTTTATGTTTGTTCACTCAAAGAAGGGGAGGAGAATGAAAGCAGGCCTGTATAAATCCCAGGTGGGCAAAGTGAATAAAAAAAAATAAAATAAAAAATATAATGCCTGCTGGTACAGAACCCTTTGGAAGTCAATGCTATGGATGCACATCTACTTTTTTTTATTAAAATGCGCTGCTGGTTCTAAGATGTTACTGACTGGCTCTTGAGTTCTTCATTATCATGTCTATCCCTGGGTTAAAAAGACATTATATATTACTACTACTACTATATATTTAAATAGCAAGTCCATACATTATCAGACAAATATGTAAATCTCTCTATAACAAAACTTAAATGACATTCACATCACAACACACAATTACACGTTACTTCTTATCAATACATTCAGGATACAGCACATTACCCTAACACCTGTAGCTTCACACCCATGTACCCAGGATTCCGTATCATTGAAATGACTGTACTCCTGGGAATTAGCGCAGTGGAAATTTCGCACTTAAATTAAAAGTCTTTCAGAGAGAAAGCAAGACAATTACTAATCTAATCTTCAGGTACTTCAAAATACATGATATACAGAAGAATGGCATTGTCCTAATGTTTCTTCTAAAGTATTACATTATTAAGACTCATGTGCATGAAAAAACAAACAAATGACAATACCAAGAATACAAGAATCATAGCCAGTGGTGCACACAAGAGAAGGCTTAAAGGTACAGAAAAGCATACCCAAGATGGTTAATCACAAAGTATACCAATGCTGTAGCAATGTGTTTTGGATTGTATATTGACAATATAAACAGCTCACCACTAAAATGGTACAGAATGGTAATGGCAGCCGCTAGTGTGTGTATGATTGATTGATTTATATAATATTATATATATATATATATATATATATATATATATATATATATATATATATATATATATATATATGTGTTCTTCACAGAACACTTCAAATACATTTTATATTGTCAGTAATATGTAAGGCAGCTGTGATCGCCATTTCTATTTTGTTTTCACGCTAATTTCTAGATTATGTACTAACTTACTTTCCTTTATATTTAAATGTTGACGTTTCTTACGTACTAAAATTAAACACCTGAAAACAGTACAGTAAGCCAAGAAAACAAGCAACATATCAGTTGCAGCGATAACAAAAGGAATTATATCAGTGGGTTACAATACAGGGAGTAGAAACACCAAACACACAAAACGAACCTATTATATCATACTCCTATATATCTCAACCACACAATCCTGGACATAAAATTTAACTGCAACAAGAAACTGGTTTGTCTAAATAGAGAGAACAGACAACTGCAAAATTAAGTTTTTCCTGAACATACAAACCCCTAAAATCCCCCCCCCCCCTTTCTATCTACTTGTGGAGATTACAAAGCACCTCCTCTACAAACCCCACCCTACCATGACCGTCTGGCTCCAGGTCTTCATCAATGGAAAGCTCTGCACAGACCAAGATACAAGAGATTGTGCAAAGCAGCTTGGAAAGGTGTCGCTCCACCCCCCTCCTCCACCCCCACCCATTGGTTGAGCCACAATGTACTCTTGACTCCTGAAAATAAAACACACACATGCAGCAAAAACAAGGGAGCCTCACAGCTGGCAAAATCCATTGCCTGCGTCTCTGCAGCGTTACCCCACAGCAAACGTCCCCAGCCTGCTCCTCATTCCAGAAAGCCAGTAACTTAAGATTCCTCTAAGCTCAAAATACCCGTTACATCAGTCATATCCAGCCCTGTAATATGACCAGTTAATCCAGCACCAACAGCTCTACATAATCCTACCTTGCAGCGTTGGTTATTGCAGTGCACAAGTCCTGTTTAGTCGCCCAACCTGCCACTCCTGTACCGGTCCTGCCAATCACGTAGTGATTAGGAACCAGAGGGGCGGGATGCTCAGCTACACCCGTGATACTCTCAGCTGTGTAAATATGCCTGGGGCTCAACACACAAACCGCATTACTAATTTACTCCTTACTAATACAAACTATATCTGAAAACTCTAATGAGGGACAGCAATATATGGAAAGGTTCCTGTACCGGTCACCTACACACAGTGGAGGCAGCCATTTTATGGGCTGATCATGAAGCACCTCAGCGATGTCACAAGGGAATGGATAGGTTGTGCTCATGAATATTGTGTATAGGTCACAGGTTCCCTTTAAATAGTCATAATATGAGAACATTTTAGAAATCTGAAGTTTTTATTTTGTTTAAAGTTGACAGACATTTTGGCTTGTGGCTAGCATACAGGAAGCCTGGAGTGCACAGGAAACGCTGCACCCACTGAACAGACTACCTGAAAAGTTTATATTCACCCCAATACCTGAACGATAAAAATGGCTGCTACGTTCAGGCTTAAGAAGCTCCTCTTGTCCCAACAGTGAATGCATTGGAGAGCTTCGCCACGCCTCACCTTTCTACAGTCGCACAGTATGGGGGCATTCTGAGGTATAATGAAAAGATTTACACAGGGAAAGCAGGACGGGCACTGCAAGAACAAACCAGAACAAATAAACCCCAAAACACAGGACAACAATAGACGCATCAGCCACAGCACTCTCACTAGCGTGAACCATGTAACAGTACATAAAAGGAGCGTATGTGATCATTTCAGTGTTTTTAGGGTGCTTGTCCCGTACATTGAATTACAGGAGACAGTGTAAAGCTAGACAGTATAGGAGAGCCAGGCTCCCAACAACCTTATAAACTGAATGTAATTAAAGTGTACCAACTATTAATAGATATAAATGACCGATTAATATATTCCCTGCTCTCCTTTTATTTTGAGTTCAACAACATTTCAAAGCTACAACTAATCTGAGCGTCAAACACCAATAAGCATACCGAGAGGTCACAGGTTTATGGCAGGGTTACTTTTACATGTCACAGCTTTTCAGACGGAGGGTAACTTAACTTCCACCTCATACACCCAAGGACCATTGACAAGATAAGAAAGGCGACACATAAGGTAGAGTTAAAAAGATGTTAATTCTAGTTATACGGGACACTTTGGCTGAAAACACTGTAGTGTATATCCAGCCTATTATCCTATAAACGGCCCGATATTGCATTGGTGTATACACTGCAACGAATAATCGCCCCAAAGCACATTGTATCGTTCATATGATTGTTAAACTGAACTAAAAATCTGGTTCGGTAATGGAACGGACCTCCTTCCAATCCTGCAGAGTATGCACTCACAATCAGGATCTCCATAGAGTGAACAGTCACGATCTTTTCAGCCGATTGTTATGACAGATGAAGAGAACAGATCTGAAGGTAAATCTTGTAAAACATGCATAGTGTGTACACATGGATCGGCATGTCCCCCTCCACCCCCCCAGTTATTAGTAAACTAGTTCTAACACATCGGTCAATATTTTCTGTAGTGTGTACCCCATACTTACCTACTTCTGAGACCAGCTGTCCGGGAAGGGGTCCAGTCGATGGGGCGTGGCCACGCGTGGTGCGCTGTTAGGCTCCGCCCCTGTCAATCTTATGATATTATGGCCAATCGTAGCAGGGGCGGGGCCACTGTTAGCCCCGCCCCCCACCGTTTACAACAACAGGGAGATGCTGGTTCCGGGATTTTTGCCTGCTCTCTCGGGAGTCCGGGAGAACTCACAAAAATTTGTGAGTCTACCGGACATTCCGGGATAATAGGCAACTATGGTGTACCCAGCTTTAGACAAGTAAAGGAAAAAACAAACAAACTGGAGTTCGATTTTCAACACCAACCTTACTTGAACTTTTGCACACTCACTCACTGTAAGCAGTGTGTTGCCGCCTCGGTGCCAATTTGGAGACACGAGCAAGATAGGAGTTAGAGGACACCACTCTTTGCTTAAGCTTGGTCAGGCATATAAAAGATTAATGCTGCACTACTATCTACTAGGTAAAATGTAAGTAACCTCCTGCTCCCTGACCTGGCCAGAAGCTGCCCAATGCAGCAATTTTTTTCTTTCTGGAGGCTCCTCTGTCTCTTACCACAGTCCCTGTTTTAAAGGAGAAAGTGGAATGGACTTGCTGGTCCTGTATTACAGCTGCATGGAGTTGCCCTGGGCACCATCCAGGGTAGGGAGGAGAATTTTAATAATTATGCAGATTTGATTTAATAGGTCTTGCTAATTAAACATAATGGGCCAAACCTTTCAGTGCTGGTTTTAGACAAAGCCTACACAGCTAAACTGAAATGTCTTAAAGGATCGCTGGCCAAACACCCCCTCCCCCAACACCTAGGAAAAGATACTCACAAGCAACCTCCACCTAAACACACACACGGGCAATCCTCTACAAACACAACATGCAGAGCGGAATGTCTATGCCAGGCTCCAGCACAGACTGCCAATAAGATAGGGTGACACCTCGTCACGTTAGACACCATAGAGCACTGACAGAAAAGTGACACAATGACAGGTACATGTTGGGACAGAATGAACTTTGTTACCCCTGAAAACGAAAAGGGTGTACACAAACAAAAATATTGTTACTGTAACCATCAAGGCCCCATGAACCTTGCAGTGTCATAGGGATGAAAAGAACAACAAAACAAGACTCACAGACCAGTGAAACACAAGTCAGTCACCAGGGAGCAGCCACACTCTTCCCAACAAAAAAGAACATTATGGACCGTACCTCGCTGGTGTAAACGTTTCTTAGATTCCCCGTTTATAGTGCTATATTCATTGTTACGTGTTGTCATCTAGGCTCTGCTTCAAGGTTTTGTTTACGTGACATCAGTAAAGTGAAACGCTTTGAGATACAAATGGCTAAAACTACCGAGACCTCCTTATGGAAAGATCCAAAAATGGCACCAACTATACGTAACGGCAAATTACGTTCATATAAATCATAAAACTACAGTATATTGGTCATTTAAAAGTTACGTTATGTGGGCTGAACCAGTATCCATGTGAATGTAGCTTATTAAAGTACAAGTACACTGAAGCCAGAATGCACCGACTGTGTACCAATATAGTAACCTCTCCTGGACTGAGAGAGCATTACGGGTTTCTGGTAAATAGAGGAGCATTCTGAAATACCCATGGTGACATGGCCTCAACAGTACAAATTAGTATAAGATAGCACTGTCACAAACAAGCAACTACACCGGCTGTTGGTAATACCAGATGTCTAAAGTGGGTCAACCTACCGAGATGTATTAAAAATAAAAACGTGTTCGTTTCTCTAGGCAATTTAAAAGGAACAGAAAGGGTCAGAAGGGGCGCCTGCACCATTTTGCTGGATGAGAAGTGGAACAAATTTAAAACATCTCCCTAGTGATGTGTTCAAAAATGAAGTAAAAACTATAAAAACTGGCAGAGGTGGATGTGAAAATAATTTAAATATATCTACACAAACAAGAAAAAAAAATAAAAAAAAATGATTAGGGTCAACTTAAAATCCAGACGTATACTTACAGCAGCAGCCTGATTTGGGCCAGGCACCCAGATATAAAATGGTCCAATGCAAGATCCTCTTTCCTGCTTCCATGATCAATACTTATAGGCAGAGTCATTGAGGATGCCCATTCATACAAATGCAAAGTTCACAGAGAAGGGGGACTGTTAGTCATCTGGACACTTGCAAACCACAACTTGCTTTTTTTTTATATTGTTGCACTTAGCACAACAGATCATATAAGCGCTATGCACTTTGGGAGAGTGGCCTACAAAACAACAAAAGGCTATAATGGTCAGAATGGCAGAGTGACCGTTTACAATATCACTTCCGCCAGAACACAGGAAAGAATATCTTTTTTTGACTAGAGTACATGGCTGCAGTATTAATCTCTCATTTACACACATTCAGTAGCCACTTTTTTTTTGGGAGGGGGGGGGGGGGGGGGGTACAACTTTCTGGAACTTGGTAGGACCCACATTTGCTCCCTCAACAGCCGGAATTCTTCATGGCATGGGCTTAAAAAGTTGCTGGAAACCTCTTAGAGATTTCGGTCCACAGTGACCTGATAGCACCACAGAGTTGTTGGCTGCACATGCTGCGAATCACCCGTTTCACCACATCCCAAGGTGGATCCATGGATTCTGACCCTACCATCAGCAGAATAAGAGATTCAGACCAGGCAATGTTTTCCCCAACCATCAACTGTCCAGTTTTGGTGAGCATGTGCCCGCTGTAGCCTCAGCTGGCAGGAGTGGTCCCCGGAGGGGTCTTTTGCTGCTGTAGCCCATCCACTTCAAGGTTCGATGTGCTGTACATGTTGAGAGATGCTCTTCTCCATACAACTGGTGTAACTCATGGTTGAGTTATGGTCGCCTTATTGAACCAGTTTAGCCATTTTTCTCTGATCTTGCGTGTTAAGGCATATTCACCCACAGAACTGCCTCACTGGATGTCTTTTTTTTGTGCACAAAAATTCCAGCAGTTCCAGACAGACCACCCTGTCTGGCACCGACAGTTGCGTCACTCAGGTGACATTTCTTTCGCATTCTGGTGTTTGGTCTGAACAATAGCTGAACCTCTTGGCCATGCACTGAGTTACTGCCACGTGACTGGCTGATTAAATATTTGCATTAACGAGCAGGTATACCTATACAGTAACCCCAGAGAAAGAAGTCAATGCCTACAACTTTGCACAGTCGGAAGTCAGGACGGGATTAAGCAAATATAAGGTAAATCCAATCTTTATTGATTTCAAAGAGATATGCAAGAAATAAAAAGAGGCTTCAAACATCCATCGTGTTCTATGTGCAAACATTGAAAGTCCTAGGAAAAATGCCTGCATGGAGGAGCCCTGGGTCACTGGCAAGGGGGTGGGTTAGTGAAATATAAAGCGTAGGTAATAATGCAGCTCTAAACGTAAAACTGTAAAATTCTACATGCTGTCACTATATGGTAGCTCAGGTAAAAGGATACAGGAAGCTATTACAATTATGACTGGTGGTTTGGAAAATAAAGTGCGATGAATGAAATCGACATAAGCAGCATCTGAACTACCCTCAGTCTCAACTATACAGCAGATGTACGTGGCTGGAATGGAGGAGATTAAGTGCTTAACTGAACAAAACACATAAGCAGGGTTCCCACTATGTAAAGCACCTGTTAAGATTAGCTACTTTCTCCAACAGACAAGTCAGTTTTTCCTGCAAATAAGATGACCAGTAAATTTGACACCCTGAACATATTTGTTTCACATGCTAGGGACTCGCCTACAAGAAATGCCTTGATGTTGGCAGGTGATCTTATTCCAATATAGATATATTGTACACAAAAAATTCTCCTATTTATATATATGCAGACACAGCGATTTATATATTGTTTGTTTTAGAGCACCGGACAACATTTTCTTTTGTTCTCATGTATGTATATGCCTGCCTAAAGTTTATAGGTGTGTTGCCGAATTCGGGAAAACTCAACTGTTTCAAAGTGTCAGCAAATAGCTACTGTCGAATGTTTATCAGTTGAAGTAGACCTGAAATAAGTTTGCGCTAGCTACACCAGCGAGTTTTAGTCACATAACTGTGTGCAATAAATCACATGACAAATTAATTGATTTGTAACCAATGGCAACCACAGGTCATGAGATTTTTCTCATTTGGTTATTTGCACACTAAACAATGGCGGCACTAAAAATGTATAGCATTTGCCAATGAAAAAAAGAACCAGCAGTACCACCTTTCGTGGACATCGGTTGTTTACTTCTATTGACAAAAGCCTGTTTTTTTTAATGTAAATAAAAGAAAGGAGAAAGATCCATCAGGCAATCTACAAGTGTATTACGGGAATTGCTTCCACAAGTGTCATTTTGGTACATTAGTCGCTAGAGTGCGTGTAAACTGGTGCAAGACTGTGTAGCTTTGACACTTTTCCATTTTAAGTAGCGGTTATATCACCTGACAGAACATGGTCCAAAACACAGTCCTGTATTTGTATACAAGATCTTTAGTAGAACTACGGCAGGAATTTTAAAATGATGCACATGGGCCCTTACAGTGAAGAATGCAGACACAGGTTTCCTGCCAGCAATCCAACTGACAGACACTGCAGCATAAAACTTTTACCAGATCTTTGTTTTATATTAGTGAATGTTATAAGAATGCTATATATAATGCCACTTATATTTTACTTTTAGTGGTCCTTTAGCACAGAAGGAATTCAGCTGGGATTATATGTCAACCCCTTTGCGATCTGTTGGTGTGTTCTAACAAAACACCTTTTTAATGCTAATAAGAGACACATAACAAAAGTGCCCCACAAAAATGTTAATGTTCTTAGTAACCATTGTCTGTACAAACTACTGGACTCCACCTACACCTCAAACACACAGAAGTGCCCCCAGATGTGGCTGCTTTAAATGCAGAGGCCTCCCTTTACTTCCTTCCCCAAAGTGAAAGTTATTACCGGAGGGTGCAAGACAAAAAAGCCAAACAAGGCAGAACAAGTGGCAAGAGTCACACTATGCTCAGACCCTAATAAATGTAAGTCCCTTTGATAGTAACATCACATAAATGAGAATGCTTGTATCATGTTCGCACAGGGTGGAGCTGCATATATCACATGATGTTTTATTTTGCTTGATAAGGAGATGCATTCTCAGATGCTACATTAAACCCAAATGTATTTGCTAAAACTGTATCAGGCTATGGATGACAAGCCCAAGCTATCAAGTTTCTACAAACAGGACTAGAAAAACTTCAATATCTTGAGCAACTTCAGATGCAGCTTTTCCCAGAAATGTCAACCAACCAGTAAAGGGACAGGAATTATGGGAGATTTAACTACTCAGCAGCCGGTGGACTGTGTATAGCATATCTTACTAATAAACTGGTTCTATTTAGATATTGACAACCAATGTGATGCTGCACTGCAAGCAAAAACAGGATTCACAATGCAATGATACAAAACTGGTGTAAAGGATGAAACCAGCAGTCAGAACTGGTCACCTGATTACACTGTCTTTTGTTTAAAGGTACAGGCTGGTTAATACTACACTGCAGAGGAAGGTGAATGTGTTTGTGAAATTTAACAGTTACACACCTTGCAATATTTTAGCATATGCAAGCCAAACATACCTTAGCAACTATCTATCCAGGAAAATTATTAAAAATAAAAAAAGATATACTCATGCAAAAACTACATTAAACCTCCTAGCCAAAGCAGGCAAGTTTGGTATACACAAGAGTCCAAAACATTACTACATAAGCTAGTAAAATGCAAGCAACATAATCATACAAATAAACAGAACAATTTTGATGGAGCACAAACAGCTCTATATTGTTTGCAAACAAACCTACTTCAGAACTTAACTATAAAAAAAAATCTGCTTATCAAGATAAATTCTCTTTCTAAGTAACAATCTAATAGTAAATATGGGTATATCATTAACTTAGTTGAACATTTAATCACCTTCAATATTTGCATTTGAGAAGTGGCAGATCAACTAATAATGTGGCCAACAAATTTCAGAAGCATTGTCAAGCCATAAAGAAATAAGAATATACTGAATAACCTATATATATCAGAACACCTAGGACGCTAAGCAATCAGACACTACTTTCAAGTGGACAGCATGTGTTACAGGGAGATACTAAAACTACTCAGCACATGTTCAGTCCCAGAGAGCAGCAGTCTTACATACTGACTCCCCAGATCCACATACATATAAAGATTTATGCCCAACTGCTCTCATCCAGGTCGCACTGCCACTTATAGTTTGAGTGTGGCAGCCAGAACTATTTTTATCAGCACAGAGAGGGACGAGCACTGCAGGCCCAGACAGTGCCAGCGAAGCATGGGAGACTCGCCAAGGCCTAATCAACCCCGTGGCGCTGCATGCTCCCTAGTTAGAAGGTAGGGGGGGGGGGGGGGTAGCATTTAGGGCAGTTACTAGCTCTTAGTCGGGCACAAGCCACATTAAGACATCGCCAAAGAGCATTCGATGGACTTCGTTGAACTCACATGGCTTAAAGGAAACTCGAACTAGGAGGGGGGAAGTGTCAGTGATTAATGTATTCAACATAACTGCACGTATCTTATATGGAGACAATGTAACAAGTTCCCTTGCAGCCGGTCACAGGGATGAATAGCTGCTGGAACGTGTACAAGGGGTGCAGAAAGGCGCTCAGGCCTAGGGAAAGAAACCCACGTTGCCTGTCTGCATGGGGAATGCTGGGTAGCATGGGTGGGCGGGGCCAGCCAGAAGAACGTTGGACCGTGAACGTTCTAAAATGGAACGTTGGACTTGTACTGTTCATTAACCCCTCAGAAGCCAGTCACTGCATCGCAGCAACACTAACACCCCCTCCCACCTGCCCACATCGCATCATGCAATGCATGGGCACACATGAGATCCATGGGTGCTGGTGTGGAGCCACTGATCCTCCACCCACTAGGCCAGACTGCAGTGTCATCAAAGGGTGTACTAGGCAATGGACACCCCACCCCCCTCCCCCTTGTGTCACCGCCCCCATCTCTCTCCTGTGTCACAAGCCTAGTAGGGGGTTCAAGCAGGTGACCTTAGAAACACCCCTAAATCAATACAAGCCATGGGACAACCACTGGATAGATAGTCCCTAAAACCACCAGCACATTAGCAACCACATGGTGCTTGTAACACATCCATAATACAAGAGACACTCCCAACACCGCCCGCAGACACCCATAGTCCAGAGATCAGAAATTAGAGGCTTTATTATAGCATGATAGTCAAAGAGCAATAACCCCATCTCCAGTTACTCCTCACCCCAATAAACAAGCCCCTACTTCTAAATGCCACAAGACTCCAGGATTAGGAATATAGTCAGCACCTTATGGAGCGAGCGACATATCTGAATGTGGAGTCAGCCATGCAAGTAGCACTTTCAGACTGATGGTAAAAACACCCCCACCCCCCAGATCCATTACAAGTGAGCACAGAAACACCACCCCTGTCTCTCGCTGAACGCAGACTGGGGGGTGACCAGAGCTGGAATCTAGGAGCCAGCCGTGCAAACCGAGAACACGGCGGCTCTAATAAGGGTGAACCGATGACCTGGTGGTGCTGCACTTACCTGCCGAGAGCTGCCCATTAACCGGCCCTCCGTGGCCACCGCTCGCCTTGATCCAGGGGTTCACCTTGGGCGGAGGAGCCTCTACAAACTCCCTCCGCCCTTCCTCGCCCTCCTGTCCCAGCTCCTGCTTGCCTCCCTCCGGCCGCCTCTCCTCCACGTCGTTATCCGCTGGCGGCGACTGCTGCTGCTGCAGGGGCGGCGGTGGCAAGAGCGGAGCCTCTACCTGAGTCGCCATGTCCCCCACCACCACCCGGGCGGGGATGAGGTGTCAGACTCCCGGGGTTCCCTCTCCTCGCAGGGTGCACGCAGAGGCGGACAAGGCGCACTGTGCGGCGGGCGTTAAATAATCAATCACCGGGCGGCCTCCAGAAGTCACCGCTGCAATATGGAAGCCAAGGAAGACCACGCGATGGGACTGTGCGGGAGCGCGCTCTGAGCTACGCCGACGTGCGCGCTCCCGGCTGGCGGAGGGGGGGTGGTGGAGAGCGAGGGGGGGGACGGGCATGTGTGGTGAGGGTCAGCTGGAGCTCCATTCATTACACCAGGGGGACGTTACTTTCCTCTACACACAATTATCAGCCTCTCACCCAGGTCCCAGTCCTCAGGAGTATTTGACTGCAAGGCTGGTTATCATGCTGGGACTTCTGGTTCCACAACAGCTGAAAAGCCACAGGTTCCCTAATTATACTTCAATTTATATACATATTTATTAACAATGAATGTGCACTAAGTCTTGAATGACTATGTTCTATTTCAGTAGGTTATTTAAAAAAAACAACCAAAAAAACAGAATTTGGCTTTAAGTGTTCCCCCCAGTATTAAGCTGGGTACACACTGCAGAAATTTCAACCAACTTTTTATGCCGAGCGATTTTACATGCGATCGATGGTCCGATCCCTCGGTCCATGGACTGCATACACACTGGCCTTGTTTAGGACGATAAAGGGAAGAGCGGACGTCCCTTTAGCGACTTTTTACAGCCATGTTGTCGTGAGCAATGACTGTAATTTCGTACTCACTGTTGTGGATCGGTCGGAAGTTTATACACACTACACAGCGGAAACGAGATTGTAACGAAAATATTAAACGGTACGACCAACCAAATGAGGCGACAATCGTCCATTTGGGCAGACTTTCGACCATCGTGTCACTGCACACACTGACCCAGATGGGGAGGTCCAAGTGGCAACTGCAGGGGGCATGGTGATAGGATTCATGTCAACCAAGCCCCGCCCTGTGTCTCCATGCCATTGCATAAAATGCATTATCATGGCCCCGCCCACTTCCCAGGGAAGACTCATTGAAAATGGGGAGTCCCCCGAACATTCCAGGAGAGTAAAAAAGTATGACCCAAATACACAGACGTGGGTGTGACTTTAGCATTGGCACAAAAATTTATAACACTACTAGTAAATTTATTACAAAAAAATCAGTTGTTTTAAAGAAAACACTTAGATTAATATTCATCATTGATGCAACTAGCTTTTGTATCCAACTGTGAGTCTATATGGTAATGCATAACTTTGAAACATGTAACAGTCTTAGAAATAAGACTATTAGTCACACATATATTTAGGACCCATGGGTGTGCCTGGTCATTCCGCTGCCTGAGGCAGCAACCAAAAGGCTCCGTTCTCATACCTTATACAATCTACCTTAAAGTTTTTTGTTATATAAGTTGTATGCACTATAACAGACTGCTATTGCAAGTATTAAGCATTATTACACAGGCCAGCATTCTTAGACATGCCCTTAACTTTTTTTTTGTACTAAGAACATTGACATTTTTTTAAACAAATGGTCTTCATTTTGCTGTCCCCAAAAACCTGCTGCCCAAAAGAGCTTTCTCAGGTTGTCTCATTATAGGCACAAACCTCTGAGAATACCGGGCATTGTAAATTGGAATAGGTGCTTTTCAGAAAATAAGAAGCTTAATGTATTCTCTAGCTGGTGCATAATTCAAACTCTTCAGTACGTTTTCAGATTCCAAGTACCAAGTATTGCTGAGTAGTCATTTTTGCCTTTGGCTGTTAGTGCTGGAGCAGACTTAGAGAAAGCAGGTGGTTTTGCTTCTGATGGTGTCTTGGTTCCCTAATGAAGCAAGGCCATGTAGCATCATAACCAGTGAGTTTATGAAAACTTTTTTGGTGCGCGGTGTGGTCACTAAGCACAAACAGTTGTGATCCAGTGCCCCAATCTGTGAAGTGACTGCTTAATGAGCCCCCAGAGTTATAGTGCTTACTGTTACTTGTACTGTGCTGTTTCACCTTGTACTGTGCCATTGTTTGTCCTTGTACGGCGCTACGGATAATTTGTGGCGCCCTATAAATAAAAATTAATAATAATAATAATAATAATAATTAATGACATACTCTTAAAGAGTCAAGTGCAGTGAACATTCTGTTCTTAGCTACTAATGGAATATCCAAAGTGCATATTAAACTAGAAGTAAACCTATTTCAGCTTGATTGGCATAAAGCTAAAAATAAAACCTTCTGATTGTATTATAGGAAAAATGTCAATCAATATTCCTTAAATAACATGGGCCTAACATCTTTAATCTTTAATGTCAAGCAAACAATATGTAATTTTTCATTATAATTTATCCACTGGGAGGCGCTATTTTATTGTAGTCTATAAGTTATTATTTTTAACTTACCAGCAATTGCTAAGGCAGCCTGCACCAATTTTAATAATTGTTAATATGCCGATCAATACATATATAATAACTTAGGAACAGATGTTATAATGTATATGTACTGAAAAAAGACAACTAGCCCTTTTTACATATAGAGTTGTTTAAAAGAAACATATACTGAATTCCAAGTAGAGAAGGCAGTTTGGAATATGTTGAATTTTGGGGGTCACAAACAGATTTGCTGATACATCAGTGTCTTGGGCAAAGGTTTGGTGACTTAGTGGTTAGCAGGACGGTGGCTTAGTAGTTAGCACTTCTGCCTCACAGTGCTGGGGTCATGAGTTTGATTCCCGACCATGGCCTTATGTGTGTGGAATTTGTATGTTCTCCCTGTGTTTGGTGTGTGGGTTTCCTCCGGGTGCTCCGGTTTCCTCCCACACTCCAAAAACATACTGGTGGTTAATTGGCTGCTATCAAATTGACCCTAGTGTGTGTATCTGACTGTGTATGTTAGGGAATTTAGACTGTAAGCTCCAAAGGAGCAGGGACTGATGTGAGTCACAAATTTTCTATGCACAGCGCTGTAGAATTACTGGCACTATATAACTAAATGATGACGTGTAGGAACCAATATTGTTGCAACATTTTTTCTGTATTGAAAGGCAAGTGTTCAAACATGATTGAAATATGTTTGGTATCTTATTCTATAAAGAGGTGTCCAAACTCAGTACTCAAGGGCTACCAACAGTTCATGTTTTCAGGATTTCTTTCTGTAGAAACAGGTGGGATAATTACTGACCCAGCCAAATAGATTAACTCACCTGTGCATGATTAAAGAAATCCTGAAAATATGAACTGTTAGTAGCCCTTGAGGACTGAACTTGGACACCTCTGTTCTATAATAACAAAATAAATTTAAACCATTGAGACTATTTAATAAAGAGAAATTATTGTCAAATAATTAGTTGTACATAAAGTCTCAAAATCCAATCTTGAAAAATGTTACCTCATCAATATGTTGTGTTGGTTTGTGTGTCTTTTGTTTTGTACACTGCACCCGTACACAAACAGTTCAAAGGCTTCCCTAAAGCTAGGTACACACTACACGGTTTTCGTCCAATAATCGGCCGCTCGTTCAAAAGTCGGGTCAGTGTGTACAGTGACACGATGGTCGAAAGTCTGCCCAAATGGACGATTGTCCCTTCATTTGGTTGGTCGTACCGTTTAATATTTTCATTCCAATCTCGTTTCCGTTGTGTAGTGTGTATAAACTTCCGACCGATGTGTACGAAATTGCAATCATTGCTCACTACAACATGGCTGTTAAAAGTCGCTAAAGGGACGTCCGCTCTTCCCTTTATCGTCCTAAACAAGGCTAGTGTGTATGCAGTCCATGGACCGAGCGATCGGACCATCGATCGCATGTAAAATGGCTCGGCATAAAAAGTTGGTCAAAATTTCTGTAGTGTGTACCCAGCTTAAGTGGGGGATGTTTTTGGTGATAAGGAGATTGACAATGTTCCTGTTTCCTGATCACAGCAAGTTGTTCAAATACCCAAAGTTGATGATGATGATGATGAAAAAGAAGAATGTTGGTGTTATGCAATTAACAATAAATAACAAGGTCAGCAGAATTGTTAACTATACAAAAACTAAAATAAATAAGTAATGTAAACTAGGATACCTTAACATGACAGGACTGAAAGCTATCACTCACAGAGATTACAAAGGCCACAAGAGAGGACAAGTGTTACATTGTGGTGCACAAATACTAAGGAGTCTAAAGTTTATTACATATAATTTACAGTAATTTATAAAAACACAACTTTATTTCTCTTTATTAAAAAATGGACTTATATTATCTCTATGAAGATAGTGTTTCAGCGAATTAATTAAAATCTGTAAAGTGTAGTGAGCTAAAAGCCATACTTTGGGTGTAAACTCATTATTATAATATTTATCTAAATAGTATGTTGTTATATGTCCTCAAGATAGAAATCACTGTGGGCTAATTATAGTTGTAATTGGATCCTTTGTAATTATTCATTAAAGAGCTGTTAATTATGCTCTGGGATCATGAAGTTGTTGGATAGTTGTGGATATTTGATTAGTGTTTGGCAGATTGCTGCCAAATTAGACTGGACTAACAGGTTGCATAGCACCAATAGGGGAGCTGTGAATTGCGCTCACCTACTTTTAGATTAAATGATAATTTTTAGTTTTCTCATAATGTTCTACATAATGGTCTCTGGTCTCTCTATGGATTATCTGTTTCTCGAGTCACTGGGTTCTGAGTAGTTTTAATAGACTAACTATTCCTTGCAGATTATGCCACTTTCTAATTCTATGCTAAATGTGGCTATCAATGATAGAAATACCTAAGATTGAGGTGAGTAAGCTATCTCACATGGATAGCAAATCGCCAAAGGAAACAAATAGTAACACACTAACTATCCCTCATGGATCTAAGCTGCATTGTAATCCTACACTGTTGTTATATACTTTGACTCATGTAACATGTAGATTAGTGGTCTAATTCACTTTTAATATATAAAATGAGGACATGAGATCCACAGGACATACACCGATGCGCGTTTCGCAGGTATGTGTGTTTTTTTTTTTTGCCTTGACAAAGCATAAAACAGTGAAACGCGTGTTGGCATAATAAGAATGCTTCATAGAAAAGAGAAGGAGAGTAATCTAAAAAAAGAGGGGGGGGGCTGTGGAAAATGGAAATGGGGGAGTGCCTGCAGAGAACGGGGGTGGGGGGGGGGGGTGGCTGTAGAGAACTGGGGGAGAGAAGTGTCTGCAGAAAACAGTGGGGGAAAGGGCTGGAGGAAAATGGGGGGGGAATTGTAGTGGGGGCTGGAAAGAGAAGGGGGAGAAGTGACTGGATAAAATGTTTGTGGGGGGGTGGCTGGAGAGAACAGGGGGGAGAAGAGGTGGATTGAGTGAACGGGGTGGGGGATTCAGGGGGCTGGGGGTTGGAGAGAAGGGGGACTTTCTTTGTGGTACTTAAATATATGGTACATAAATACTATAAAACAAAATAAGTGATTAAATATAATTGTAAAAAATCAATCGGCATTCAAAAGGGGATGATGTCTTTATTAGCAATTATAGTTTCAATTGAATTTGGGAGAAATGTGTAGGCTATTAATTTGAAGACTTGTAGAAGGCTAGGCACGCCCCCACTGTAAGATGGCCACGCCTCCCTGGCAGCATCTACTCCCACCAAGATCCACAACAGGGGAAGGCATGGGGAGGGGTTTGCAGTATTTCCTCTTGCCCAGGGCTCTAAAACATCTAATTACGTCTCTGATAATAAGATTACTCCCAAAGTACAGCTTTTAACTCACTAGACTTTACAGATTTTAATGAATTCGCTGAAATACTGTCGTCATTGAGACAATATAAGTCCATATTTTAATAAAGAGAAATAAAGTTGTGTGTTTTTAAATTATTGTAAATTCTATGTAATAAAATGTAGACCCTTTAGTATTTAGCACACCACAATGTTCTGTCTTCTATTTTTGTGAATTTAAATTGTTTCAAGTGGTAGCACCTCCCCATGACTATAAATATGTTTAAAATAAACTGATAGGATGTAACCAATATTATAGAATTTTAGATCTTGGAGGTAACATTTTTTCAAAATTAAAATAAATAAATGACATTCATCGATAGATCTAGTGCAGCGATCTTTGTTTGATTATTCACAGAGATCATTCAGAATGATTAAGCATTTTTATAGGCACCAAAACTCAAGCTGGGATAGCATCCAGTCTTGGCTTGTTAAGCATGGAGTCTAGTTTATGTCTAAATAATTAAGTATAACTCTGCATGTTAGTTGCTTGTTGTGTCTCAAAATAATTCTGTATTACAAACTAATAAAACAGATTTTGTGCAACAAAGTTAATTTCTTGTACTACAAAATAGACTTTCTGCTACAAAATAAACATTAGGTGCTACAAAGACATTTTGCACTACAAATAAATCCATGCACTTACAGAATTGCTTTTGAATCACAAAATAAATGTTGTAAGTTACAAAATTATTTTTGTGCCAAAGAATCACTTATGTCACAAAATAGCTTTGTACTAGATAACAATAGTTGTGTGCTACAAAATTGTGCTTTTTTTGCTGATATAATCTTTTTTGCCACGAATTAGAATCACAAATTGTGCTTGTTTGGGGTAATGAACTAGACTGAAAACTCTGGACTAACCACAATTGTGCATTATCACCAGATAATATTTACGATTATAGCATACAGATAATATCTTATTGTGGGCAGAGCTAGATTTCTGGAAAAGCCACATAGGCACGAGACTTAGAATTGTAATCTCCCCAGCATAAAAAGAAAAACAAAAAACAATAATCATTGAAGTCATTATTACTAATAAAATACTCTTATTTCGTACTCTGCTCTTATACAGATGATATGTGATATGTGGCCAGGGCTATAGATCTTTATGATGCAGAGAAGACAAACAGGGAAACAAAAGTTTCCCTATAGATGATTATAAGACACAGTAACCACCATGCACTTTTTATGCTTGCTGCACGTCTGTTGTTCATTTGCATTACTATGTAACTTATTCTCCTTAAGTTTCAAAACCGAGTATATATGCACGTGCTGCATGGCTACAGCTTATAGGCATACAGCAAAACTGACAGATGACAAACTGGGCTACTGGCATACTGAGAAAATCCTTGTGGGGCCCCGGGGGCCAACTCACTACAATGATAGAGGGGGAGATCCGTGAGGAACCGTGACTCTAGTGATTGGTCAGAGTGTGGAAAAGTCACTCTATATTGGTTAGGAGTGGTGAGGTCTCTCCACTGTCTATGTCTACCTCTCCCTCTGTGACTTCTCTATATCCCCCTTTTCCTGTCTTTGCCCATCTTTTATCTCCTCTGAACCCACTCGGGAGTGTCTTGTATATGTATCCCTATCCAATGTATTCTCTGTCTGTACCCACACCTTCTCTGTTTCTTTTCTGTCCTCTTCTTCTCCTCTTTGTATAGTGTATGCATCATTTATGCTGCTCTTGTTTATACCCCGCCCTGCTTTTGGTTACTTAATCTAGGTGCCTTCTCTTCCATATGTCGTCTATGTAGTTTCTTCCTACTGTGTCTTGTCTGTGTATCCTCTCCAGAGCCGTATATTAGAATTCTAGTGCCCTGGGCGAGAAAGGCAAATGCTGCCCCCCTAGCCCTCAATTTTAACCAAATTAACCTAAAATATTCCTAAATTGCGCACAGCCCTAGTTACGGCCCTGATCCTCTCCCCTTCTCATGCATCTTGCCATTACTTCCCTTCCCTCCTGTGATTTGTCTGCCCCTTCCCCCCAACCATATCTATGTGTTATAAGTGCCTCCCTTTTCACTCTATGTCTTGTCTATTGTCCCCTATTTACCATGTGTGTTATCTGGGGACACCGCCTGTATCTTGTCTATTGTCCCCTATTACCATGTGTGTTATCTGGGGCCACCGCCTGTGTCTTGTCTGTTGTCTCCTATTTACCATGTGTGTTATCTGGGGACACCGCCTGTATCTTGTCTATTGTCCCCTATTACCATGTGTGTTATCTGGGGCCACCGCCTGTGTCTTGTCTGTTGTCCCCTATTTACCATGTGTGTTATCTGGGGCTACCACATGTGACTTGTCTGTTGTCCCCTATTTACCATGTGTGTTATCTGGGGACACCGCCTGTGTCTTGTCTATTATCCCCTATTTACCATGTGTGTTATCTGGGGCCACCGCCTGTATCTTGTCTATTATCCCCTATTTACCATGTGTGTTATCTGGGGACACCGCCTGTGTCTTGTCTATTATCCCCTATTTACCATGTGTGTTATCTGGGGACACCGCCTGTGTCTTGTCTATTATCCCCTATTTAACATGTGTACTATTTGGGGACACCTCCTGTGTCTTGTCTGTTGTCCCCTATTTACCATGTGTGTTATCTGGGGCCACCGCCTGTATCTTGTCTATTATCCCCTATTTACCATGTGTGTTATCTGGGGACACCGCCTGTGTCTTGTCTATTGTCCCCTATTTACCATGTGTGTTATCTGGGGACACCGCCTGTGTCTTGTCTATTGTCCCCTATTTGCCATGTGTGTTATCTGGGGACACCGCCTGTGTCTTGTCTATTGTCCCCTATTTACCATGTGTGCTATCTGGGGACACCGCCTGTGTCTTGTCTATTGTCCCCTATTTACCATGTGTGTTATCTGGGGACACCGCCTGTGTCTTGTCTATTGTCCCCTATTTGCCATGTGTGTTATCTGGGGACACCGCCTGTGTCTTGTCTATTGTCCCCTATTTACCATGTGTGTTATCTGGGGACACCGCCTGTATCTTGTCTATTATCCCCTATTTACCATGTGTGTTATCTGGGGACACCGCCTGTGTCTTGTCTAGTGTCCCCTATTTACCATGTGTGCTATCTGGGGACACCGCCTGTGTCTTGTCTATTGTCCCCTATTTGCCATGTGTGTTATCTGGGGACACCGCCTGTGTCTTGTCTGTTGTCCCCTATTTACCATGTGTGTTATCTGGGGACACCGCCTGTGTCTTGTCTGTTGTCCCCTATTTACCATGTGTGTCATCTGGGGACACGGCCTGTGTCTTGTCTGTTGTCCCCTATTTACCATGTGTGTTATCTGGGGACACCGCCTGTGTCTTGTCTGTTGTCCCCTATTTACCATGTGTGCTATCTGGGGGCCACCGCCTGTATCTTGTCTATTATACCCTATTTACCATGTGTGTTATCTGGGGCCACCACCTGTATCTTGTCTGTTGTCCCCTATTTACCATGTGGGTTATCTGGGGCCACCACCTGTGTCTTGTCTGTTGTCCCCTATTTACCATGTGTGTTATCTGGGGACACCGCCTGTGTCTTGTCTATTATCCCCTATTTACCATGTGTACTATTTGGGGACACCGCCTGTATCTTGTCTATTATCCCCTATTTACCATGTTTACTATTTGGGGACACCGCCTGTGTCTTGTCTGTTGTCCCCTATTTACCATGTGTGCTATCTGGGGACACCGCCTGTGTCTTGTCTGTTGTCCCCTATTTACCATGTGTGTTATCTGGGGACACCACCTGTGTCTTGTCTGTTGTCCCCTATTTACCATGTTTGTTATCTGAGGCCACCGCATGTGTCATGTCTGTTGTCCCCTATTTACCATGTGTGTTTATCTGAGACCACCGCCTGTGCCTTGTCTGTTGTCGCCTATTTACCATGTGTGTTATCTGAGGCCACCGCATGTATCTTGTCTGTTGTCCCTTTTCATAACCTTCTATTCCTTATCTGTGCCTCCCCCTTCTGCTCTTCCTGTGTCGTGTCTGTTGTTCCCTCTTTCTTCATCCTGTCCCTTATCTTATCTCTCCCCTACTTTGTGTCTAGTCGGCAGGGCCGGATTAAGGGAATGGAGGCCCCTGGGCTAAGGGGCCCTCCATTCCCCGCGAGGCCCCCAATGTGAGCCGTCCGCCGCCCCCCACCCCCCGCGAGGACCCCCCCAAGCACTTACCTGTCAGTGCAGTCCTCCGTGTCGGCGCGCTGTAAGCTCCTTACTGAGGAGATCTCGCGAGAGTTCATGAACTCTCGCGAGATATCCTCAGTAAGCAGACTACAGCGCGCCGGGACGGAGGACTGCACTGACAGTACTCAGCAGCATCGATCGGGCCGGGGGCGCCCCCGCCCCCGACCGATCAATAATGCTGCTGAGGAGTTTGAAGGGCCCCCTGGATGCCCGAGGCCCCTGGGCTATAGCCCAGTTAGACCTCGGGTTAATCCGGCCCTGCTAGTCGGTTGTACCTACCCATGACTTTAATGTGTCCTCCTTCTCTAGGTGTTGTCTGCGATCCCCTCTCCCACCCCTGTGCCTTATGGCCTGCTTCCTTGCCTTTGTTTAATGTCTGTGGTTCCCCCATGTACTATCTGTAGTCCCTTCTGTCCCCATCCTGTGTCTTATCTATGGTCTGCTTTTCCCACTCTTTGCCTTATCTTTGATCCCTTCTTGCACCTCTTGTGCTTATTTGTAGTTTCCTCTGTTCTCTAGGTGTTATCTTTGTTTCATCTCTCACCTTCCTGTTACTTATATGTGCTTCCAACTCTCCCTTTTTGTGTCTTATCTGGGTCCCTTCTTCCTCCTCTTATTTTTTATATGTGTCCCCTCTTCCTCATCTTATGTCTTATCTGTGGTCCCGCTGTTCTCTTCCTGGGTGTTATCTGTGGTCCCGCTGTTCCCCTTCTTTTTTTTTTTTTATAAACAGTTTTTTATTGAGGTATACAATATTACATATACAATTGGATGCATTATGAAATAAATACATATTTTCACATTTTTTCAAACAATTCAATAAGTCATTAACATGCCCAATCTCCCATTCCCAAACAATCCATCTTGTCTAGGACTTAACCATTAGAAGGTGGAGATAAGTCAATCGGAGGGTCCGCTGAGACCATTCTTAACCCGTACCACTCAGTATTGTGGAAGCTATTCCAAAGTTGTGTACGAGTGATACGGGGTAAGAGAGTTATAAAGCTCTCCCATGCGTCAAAGAATTGCTTTACTCTAACCTCTTTCTGCAAAGACGTCTCTATCCAATCCATTCGGAATATGTGATAGAGCTTTTCTTTAAAAAGGGAAAACATAGGAGGGGAATCCTGGGCCCAGACCTGGAGTATGCTCTTCCTGGCCGCAGCAGAAACTGCTAATAGTAGTTTCTTGCATCCTTTACTAACTTTGCAAGTATTTGGAAGTATTCCGAATATCGCCCATTCCGGAGATAGAGGCGCATAATTTACCAGGTGTGTATTAGAAAATCTCCAAATCTGGGTCCAGAATCGTTTAATTGGGGGACACTCCCAAAAACAGTGTGTCAAATCCGCTCTCGGAGACCCACACTTCGGACAACAGTGTGATTCTGATAGACCTATCTGAAATCGACGAGATGGAGACAGATATGCCCTATGATAGATATTTAGGAACATTTCTGTGTAGGTCATGGCCGGTAATATTTTAATGGAATTGGTCTGTGCCTTTAAAAGAACCTCTGGTGTCAGGTGAGGAAATTGTTCCTGCCACAATGAAAGGCCAGTTTTAGAATGGTTATAGTCAAATTGGGTACGTAATAGGGAATAATGCTGTGAGATGGCTTGACGGGTCAGGGGAGGTCTCGAAAGCATAGCCTCCAAGGGATTATCCCAATCCTCCGGAGAGATTTTACTTAGTACTGTATTAATGTAATGTTGGCATTGAAATATTGCTAGATGATAAGGGGCTAGTTGTGGATAAGTAGAGCTTATTTGAGTATAGGTCATAGGTTTTCGCGTACTTGTATCAATTAATGATCTTATCTTAGTAATTCCTAATTTCGCCCAGTTAGTAAATGGGAAGGAAGCTGATCCGTCCTGAAAGTTAGGGTTGCCTAACAATGGGAGGTTCATTGAGCTATAAGGGCTTAGATGGTATATGTGGCGAAGCTTATGCCAAAGTTTACGCACAGTATACAAGATTGGGTTGTTTATAGTCTGAATTGGAAGTTCTTTTTCATGTAGATGAATAAAGGCTAATAAGCTAAGGTTAGGGATAAAATTCTGATCTAATGTAGTATTAGTATAAGTATCCGTGTTATGCAACCAGTCTTTAAGGTGTCGCAATTGGGCCGCTTGGTTATATTTGGTAGCATTTGGTAAATTCAGTCCTCCTCTATTTTTTGACTGTTGTAATTTGATCAACCCAATACGCGGTTTTTTGGAATTCCAGATAAAACGTCTAAATTCTGTATCCAATTTCATTGCATCTGATCTGGTCAATAATAAGGGTAAAACTTGTAGTGGATACAATAGTTTAGGAAATATGATCATTTTAATTATGTTTATTCTACCTCCATAGGAGAGGCAGAGATGTGTTCCCCTTCTTGATGTTATCTGTAGTCCCGCTGTTCCCCTTCTGGGTATTATCTGTGGTCCCGCTATTCCCCTCCTGGGTATTATCTGTGGTTCCGCTGTTCCCCTCCTGTGTGTTATCTAATTTCCTGCTGTTCCCCTCCTGGGTGTTATCTGTGGTCCTGCTGTTCCCCTCCTGTGTGTTATCTGTGGTCCCACTATTCCCCTCCTGGGTATTATCTGTGGTTCTGCTGTTCCCCTCCTGTGTGTTATCTAAGTTCCTGCTGCTCCCCACCTGGGTGTTATCTGTGGTCTCACTGCTCTCTTCCTGGGTGTTATCTGTGTTCCCGCTGTTCACTTCCTGGGTGTTATCTGTAGTCTCGCTGTTCACCTTCTGGGTGTTATCTGTGGTATCACTGTTCACCTGCTGCGTGTTATCTGTGGTCCCACTGTTCACTTTCTGGGTGTTATATGTGGTCTTGCTGTTCCCCTCCTGGGTGTTATCTGTGATCCCGCTGTTCCCCTCCTGGGTGTTATCTGTAAACCGGCTGTTCCCCTCCTGGGTGTTGTCTGTGATCCCGCTGTTCCCCTCCTGGGTGTTATCTGTGATCCCGCTGTTCCCCTCCTGGGTGTTTTCTGTGGTCCCGCTGTTCCCCTCCTGGGTGTTTTCTGTGGTCCCGCTGTTCCCCTCCTGGATGGTATCTGTGGTCCCTCTGTTCCCCTCCTGGGTGTTATCTGTGGTCCCCTTTCTCCTCACTTCCATTAGCAAGTGGGTGTTATCTGTGATCCCGCAGTTCCCCTGCTTGGGTGTTATCTGTGGACCCGCTGTTCCCCTCCTGGGTGTTATCTGTGGTCCCTTTGTTCCCCTCCTGGATGGTATCTGTGGTCCCTCTGTTCCCCTCCTGGGTGTTATCTGTGGTCCCCTTTCTCCTCACTTCCATTAGCAATGAGAGTCCTGCACAGCTCGGTAGCTACTGGGTGTTTATGAAGAAACATTTTTTTTTGCACAGTATCCGGGGTGGGGTGTGCAGCTGGCATGAAGGGTTGTCCAGAGGCAATACATAGTTAATTGTTATGCTTATATGCAAAACCCCTTTAATAAAGGTATAACTGCATTATTAATAATACATGATAGATAAGCAGGAGATTGAACAGGCTCTATGGTAATATACGAACAAAGATTCAAAAAGGAACCCACAACACTATTTTGATATAGTATACACACTAATATTGTATATCAGTTACAAATAGTGAAGATATGAAACAAAATCAATAAATAATAAAACATCTCGATTCTTCACTCACTCTATAGACATTGCTTGCCAGATATTGAACTGTATTTAAAAGTTAAACAGCGGCACACAAATGGGGAAGTAACTTTTTTAATTAGTGTTCCCACAACCCATTTTAATAAACTCACCAAATATGGACATGAAAATAGCTTGTCGAAGTGGGTAGCATCAAGAGTATTCGTACATCTCAGGTACAAAGAACATCAAGGGTCTATGATGTATAAGTCACTGTGATTCATCATAGTGCAACATAGGAAATAAAAATAGAGAGCAATAATAATACAATAGTGCTAAAAAAAATATTTTATTCTAGATAAGATTAGAAACACATAAATAAAATGCTATTGAAAACAGGTTATCTCTATGAACTGTCGAAGTCAGCAAATTGGATAAAGTCATTTCAATTAAAATCGAGCAAACTTGGTTGTCTTTGTTTGAAAAGATGCGTACGGTACGCTACGGCTTGAAAGGGCACGCTATGGCGTGGAAGGGCGTACGCAGCTGCAACACGTGGCAACAACAGTATTTAGTCTTTTACATACATTCACACAAACACGCACACTTGTAAAATAATACACATTAATAGTAGTTGCAACACATAGTCATTTATGTCGAAATATAGTAGTATTTATGTGTAATATTATGAGTTATATGCATATCAGTAAAATATATGGTACATGTTGAATGAATCAAGTCATGTGTGGTATCATACTAATCCCCTTCGCATTTCCCACTGTCCGGTTCACTCTGCGAAGGGATCGCAGAGTGCATACGCAAGTTATTAATGTTAATGAATTATGGACTATTATGATGAGAAATCTTGGCTGGAAGATCAGAACCTATCCCCTGGAGAGATGACCCTCTCCTTTGGATTCCTGAGCTTAAACTAGCCTATGATCTGCAACCCCCTGGACCCCCCTGATGCCTGGACCAATAGAAGCCAGCCACACCTTTGCATTGTTTTACTGTATCTCTGTTTGCATATAAGCAGCAGCTCCTCATCCAGAGTTCAGTCACCTAGACCACAGACTTCAGGACTGAATGACTGTTCACTGGATCCAGAGCGCCTGCGATAAGTAACGGCTGTACTTATTATTATTTCCCTAAGATATATATACTGCTACTTTTTGAGAATAAATATTTGTGCGTTGGAAACACAAATCGAGATTCGACAATCGTTATTGGATAGCGACAAAACGCTCTTAACAATTTGGGGGCTCACAGCGGAGGTTTCGGCACCGGATGATACGCAAGACCAACGGATTTCGGTTCCGCAACAAAGGGCGGAGAAGCGTCATATAAGGGTAAGAACGCAATGTGTTCAAAACCTGAATTTTACTCTGTGTTGTGAAACCGAATGTCCGTTTTGCATAATCTGAAGGTGCGCTAACTAGAATCAAGGGACAAAAGAGAAAACTGTTTCTTTTTCTGTCATATTGCATTTTGATATATTGTATTGCATAGCGTATGTGTACTTCCTGCCTAGCGTATGTGAACTTCCGGTAGATTTGCCACGTGGTTAAACAATCGTTTTGATAGTTATTATATGTGCATACTTTAATTACTTGTGAAAGCATCTGGGACATTATTACTATTGTTGGGAACTTTTGATTTTCTGCGCAGAAAAGGTGTATAGTGTGTGATTTTGTGACGTAGATACACTGTTTATTGTTGAGGTGCTCAGTTGCTGTCTGACGAGGCAGGTTGCCCAACTGAAGGACGGTATATGGGGCAGGTATACCGGGAGCGAAAACAAAGGAAGTTTTCGCGCACGCTCCCAAGAGCCATCGCAACGCTTATTCATAGTTAGTATTTGTAAGCGTTGCGATCGGACTGCACGGCAAGGAAAGCCGTGATTGTAACTTGGCAAGGCAGCGGGGAGGAATTACATTGTAAAGGCTGGTTGATTGTATCGACTTTTTGCTATCAGTTGTAATAAACTCAACAGTTTTTGTGGTTTAGCCAGGGTATCGAGGAGCTGATAGCCCTTGGGTCCCACAGTGATATTTTCTGTGTTAGGGGTCCTCGTTTGGTATGAGAGTGTTTGTAGCAAAGGGTTGAAAGTGTTTTTTTTGGAAGTGTGGTCTGCATAGACTGGTACTGTTCAACATGGGTGCTAAGCATATGCTAGAGATGGCCAGTGTACTGCCTAAGGAAGGGCCTATTGGTTCAGCACGGTTTCTTATGTGCAAGAAATATGGCGTGTACGCAACTGTGTATTGTGACATGTGGGTCGAGATGACCAAAGAGTGTGTTAGGCCTTTCCCAACAATAGGGAGTATTAATGCAGAGGTACTAAATAACGTAAAATAAGTGTGGTTGATTAAGTCAACAAAAGTGAGAAATAGACATAATGACTGTTTAAAATTGTGGCAAATGGAAGGCAACACGTGGCAGAGCAGCGAGTGCACAGCGGAAGTAGGCGTGGCAAAAAGCATGCGCACAACGGAAGTAGCCTTTGAGAAGCGTGGAGAACTCAGCGCAAGCGCGTCCCCGCCACCCTATGTGGCGGGGGGAGTAAGTACAGCCGTTATTAAAAATGAAAAAAAGGAAATTGCTAAGTTATATCCTGTTTTAAGTCAGTTTAAAGCAAGTGTTTCTGAAGAAGAGGATGAACCCACGGTAATTTCAGCCATTGCCCATGCTGGTAATATGTTAGAGGTTCAGCGTAAGTATGGAAAGGGGGCAATGGCTGAGATAGGTGAGAGTAGTGTGACCACTAGGAGAGATAATATTCAAAGTACTGAAGTAGCTAACCCTGAAGATAGTAAACCAGTGGGTACGTATCCATTCCGCACAATATCAGTTCCCAATGGGAAAGTGGATAAGGATGGCGTAGTTCCTTTAAGAAATGTTACAATGCATTGTCCTTGGACTAGATCAGAATTACGTTCCATTATGACTGAATTCCTAGATCCTAGAAAAGAGTTGGCTAAGTGTCAGAAGTTTGTTAAAGACTTAGGAAATGCACACAAACCAACCGATAAGGATTGGCGTTTAGTGTTGAGGGCGTGTCTTCCTTCCAATACTAACGTACAACAATTCATTAAAGATTGTTCGTTGGAGGAAGACGACACCTTGACAGATGAGATTAATCAAGAGAATATAGAACAGATTGTCAAACATTTACCCATCTATTTTCCAGTAGTAACGAATTGGAGTAAAATTTTCACCATCAAACAGAAAGATAGTGAAACAGCATCAGATTACTTCGTTAGAGCTATAGCAGCGATGACACGGTTCACTGGGATATCAAACATAGGTGAGGACCCACATCACAGGGAAGTAGCTGTAGGAGTACTAATGGATGGTCTTAGGGAAAATTTAAAAACCAGAGTACAAACCACATTACCTAATTGGAGAGGCATCACAGTAGATTCTCTTAGGGAGTCTGCTGTGGAGCATGACAAAAACCTTTTTAGAAAAAAGGAAGAGAAAAGTGATAGGTTAATGACGGTGAGTATACAGGCTCTAGAGGGGATGCATACACGACCACCAGCATACAACCCACATAATAAGAATCATAAAGTGATCAGATGTTTCAATTGTAATGAAGAAGGACACGTTAGGAGGGATTGTAAAAATGCCAGATACAACCCTAGAGGTGGGACACATAGATATCCTCCAAAGAAGAACTCACATAGACTAGAAGACTCACATCTACCCGCACATATTATAGCAGCAAATGCTGTGCGGGAAAGCGATAGTCAGCGCTAGGGGTCAGGTCATACCTGTAGTCTACAGCCAGTGAGGTTAATTGAGAGTCTGAGAGAAGAACCAACAATGATAGTTGACATAGCTCGTAGGAAACAAAGTTTTCTTGTAGATACAGGGGCTGCCAGATCTGTGATAACCTCTCCTTTTAATCTACAGGTGACCAGTAAGACTATTCCAGCTATGGGGGTAACGGGAAGAGTGTTACATTATCCTATAACTAAACCCTAAGAAGTTACTATCGGGCCCCAGCATACTAAACATTCGTTTCTTTTAGCTGCAGCGGCTCCTACTAACTTGCTGGGGAGAGACTTGTTATGTAAAATGGGATGTGTCATATATTGTACGTCAGATGGTGTGTTCTTAGATATACCAGAGAAAGTCGCACATGAGGTACAGGATATATTAGACACCCCTCAAAGGTTAATGTTACACTCTACTGTTATAGAACAAAGTCCATCTCAAGTAAAGGGGATGTTGCCTGAAATACCGGGTTCACTATGGACCAGAGATGGACAGGACACTGAACTGATGGCAAACATAGCCCCTGTCATGGTAAATCTAAAAAGTGGTAGGATAGCTCCAAAAATCCCACAGTATCCATTAAAACCGGTGGTGGAACTAGAGGTATATCCTGTTATTGAAAGGCTGTTACAACAAGGGATTTTAATTCGTACATCGAGCACAGCAAATAGTCCCATTTTCCCAGTGAAGAAAAGTGGGGGGAGGGGCTATAGATTAGTCCAGGACTTAAGGGGAATTAATAAAGTTGTTGAGAGCCAATTCCCCGTAGTGCCGAATCCAGCTATCATCCTCATGCAGATTCCACCGTCTGCCAGTCATTTTACTGTCATTGACCTATGTTCTGCTTTCTTCTCAGTCCCTCTTCACCCTGACTGCCAATACCTATTTGCTTTCTCCTACAGGGAATTGCAATACACATGGACCCAGGGGTTCATTGACAGCCCCATATTTTCTCCCAAGTCTTACATGACTGTTTGCAATCCTTTCAACCCTGCAATGGGTCTGTTCTAATTCAATATGTGGACGATTTGTTGCTGTGCTCTGATTCTTTTAAGGCATGTTTACATGATACTAAATTGTTGTTGCTTCATCTCTCACAAACAGGGCACAAGGTGGCAAAGGATAAATTACAGCCATGTCAGACTAAGGTCAAATACTTAGGACACTGCCTCACTAAGGGGCTAAGACACCTGACAACTGACAGGATTGAGGCCATACAACACATGACTCTGCCGCAGAGCCAGAAGCAGATTCGTACTTTCTTGGGGATGTGTGGATACTGTAGGTCCTGGATCCCAGGTTTTTCTATTCTGGCATTACCATTGCAGGAAGTGGAACTAGTCTCTTCCTCGAAACCAGAACGTGTCGAACACACAGAAGAGTCAGAGCAAGCGTTCTTTAATCTTAAAGATAGTCTGACTAGAGCACCTGCATTGGGAATACCTGATTATTAAAAACCTTTTGAGCTATACTGTACGGAAGCTGATGGTTGTGCAGCAGGTGTCCTCACACAGAAACATGGTGACGCTAGCAGACCGGTAGCATACTACAGTGCACAATTGGACACTGTGGCAAGATCACTCCCAACATGTCTCAGAAGCGTAGCAGCAACGGCTCTTCTGGTAAGTAAGAGCGAGGACGTAGTATTAGGACATAATTCAACTGTCTATACACCCCATGCAGTATCAGCTCTGTTAAATTCAGCTCAAACCAGACATGTTTCTTCAGCTAGATTCACAAAGTGGGAACTAGCCCTGATGGCACCCTCAAACATCACCATCAAACGATGTAGCACCTTAAATCCAGCTACATACCTTCCATATGTGTCTCTAGAGACACAAAGGGTGGGAGGTGAGGAGACCCTGGTTGATGATGAGTTAGGCAAGAGTACTGATACGCATGATTGTATGGAACACCTGAACCAGACCTTTACTGCAAGGCCCGACATACGTGATACCCCCTTAGAAAATGTAGATTTTACGTTTTATACAGACGGGAGTTGTCATAGACAGACAGAGACGGGAGAGCTATGTACTGGTTACGCTGTTGTAGACGATCAGGAAGTGGTAGAAGCTGAACCCCTTGGCCCACCTCACTCAGCCCAGGTGGCGGAACTAGTAGCATTAAGGAGAGCGTGTGAATTAGCAGAGGGTAAATATGCCCATATATATACTGACTCTAGGTACGCCTTCTGGGTAGTGCATGATTTTGGGGCCCTTTGGCGTCTTAGAAACTTTACGACAGCAGCAGGTACGCCAGTGGCACACTCACAACACATAAAAGGACTTCTGACAGCGATACAATTACCCAGAACGGTAGCCGTCATAAAGTGCAAAGCCCATACCTTTGAAGAAGACCCAGTGTCATTGGGCAACAACAGGACAGACGAAGCTGCTAAATGGGCAGCAGGGCAACCTATGACTGTATCGACCGAGACTATGATGGTTTTTCAGACATTAGACATGCAGAAATTAATTGAAATGCAAGATTTGTGTTTCCTGCAGGAAAAGCCAGTCTGGAAGGCGAAGGGATGTAGTCAAGAGTCCTCAGGACTCTGGAGGGATGGACAGGTAAGCCTGTAGCTCCCCGAACATACTATCCAAGTCTGGCTGAAGCAGCACACGGTCTGACTCACCTGGGTAAAGAAGGTATGTGCAAACTGGTGAGAGCATACTGGTGTGCTCCTGGATTTTCCTCTCAGGCTGGTAAGAAAGCAATGTCATGTCTTACTTGTTTGAGGAAAAATGTCGGGAAAACTATTCCAACTGAGCCATCCCACATCCCTCCTACAGACGGACCTTTTCAGGTAATACAAATTGACTATATCCAATTACCACCGTGCAGGAATCTAAAGTATGTGTTAGTATGTATTGATGTGTTTTCCGGTTGGGTAGAAGCATATCCAGCAGCCACTAATACTGCTGTGTTCACTACAAAGAAAATTGTACAAGAACTTGTATGTAGGTTCGGTATCCCAAGAAACATTGAAAGTTATAGGGGTACCCACTTTACTGGTGATATCTTCCAGAATATGTGTAAGCTCATGGGAATCAGTAGCAGACTTCACACCCCTTACTGACCACAAGCCAGTGGAAAGAGTAAATGGTACTATAAAGAACAAGCTTGGTAAGATAATGGCTGAAACTGGGTTGGCATGGCCTGAAGCTTTGCCACTAGTCCTCCATAGCATTCGAACCACTCCTAGACCTCCTCTTAATCTGTCCTCCTTGAGATACTGTTCGGACGACAACCTCATTTGATCGTGAGTCCGCAAGACGACTTTAAGTGTAATAATGAAGTGACTGTGCAATATCTTATAAAAATGAGCAGACAGCTGAAACAACAACAACAAAAACTCAAAATGCTGTCACCTGGTATGCCAGAAACGAATTGTCATGATGTTGAACCTGGGGACTATGTTATGATTCGCAATTTCTTACGTTCAGGTTGTTTAACAGACCGTTGAGAAGGCCCATACCAAGTGCTGCTGACCAGTACTACATCACTGAAGGTTGCAGAGAGAGACACTTGGGTCCATTCCACCCATTGCAGGAGAGTCAATAACCCGGAGAAAGTGCGAGATAAAACTGAGACCGACGACACAGATCTGTCACTCGTAAATCTGTTGCGGGAGACCTAAGGCCCGCAGTCAAGACACCTGAGCCAGAGACGTTGCATCAGAACTATCTTTCCAGGAATGGAGTGGCGGTTTTTGTTTTTCTTTTGTTCCAGAATTTTCCTTGTTTTTACTTTTTCTAGGACATTCTATTTTTGTGAAGGAGGATGGAGGACAGAGGAAGGTTCTGGCAGTGATATGGATGAAATGGAAATTGAGGAAAAGTTATTAGAATACCCAGAGCAGTCCATTATTAAGCTTGGTCCAGGAGTTATGAAAAGGTCTGCTAGCTCGGGAACTCGGAGACAGTGTGAGGGGCTATTGTCTGATGAGTATTGTATCTGCAAGTTCTGTGACTCCCTAGTTGAAGAGAGATGCATCCAGCGATGTCAGTCCACCGGTAATCTGAATGTGGGCGGGCATCCTTTGGAGGATTATCACTCCCTGGTGGGTAAGGTGCTAAACCAAACCGAGTGCTGGGTGTGCTCTCACGTGCCGCAGGGGCAGCATAACATAGGACTAGTGCCATTCCCATTAAACATCTCCGAAGTACTCGAATTGAGGGGTGGGAATCCCATAGAGGGGAGGTACAATAACACTAGGTCCCCTAGTCTAATGCTTCGACAATACTCGGTAGACAGATCTTTGCTGTGTCTAAATATCTCTCATGCAAAGCGTCTGGAGAATTGGGAAGCTGACCTATCAGATCAGACAATGGCTCGCCACGCTCATTTTGGAGGGAGACTGAGGCCAATAAGCAGGAATGTTGATGGAAGTCACAAATTAGGGCGTGTAACCAAACATAAGAAAGTATCCATTGGAAAAGTCTCTATAGATAATTGTAAGAATGTCATCCATGCTGACACGTGTCTTGAGCAAATGGAGACACTAGGCATGGGAAGTTTTATCAAAACTCTGTGTGATATAATTCATGGGCATACTGCTCCTTATGTTCTCCCTGATGATGTGTACTTTGTTTGTGGGAGGAAAGCTTATTCCTGGGTGACTCCGAGTTCCAAAGGTTTGTGTTTCATAGCTAAACTGGTTCCTGAAATCATGACTATTACTCATGAAGAAATGGTTGGTATTCACAAGACTACATCACCACCATACATACACACACAGTATGAACACCGTGACAAGAGAAATTTGATTCCTGGTGAGGAACCCATAGCTTCAAAATTAATTAGTGAAACCGCGGGTTTCCAAGTTATGGTTGCTCTAGATCTCACCAGGACCGCTCGGGGAACGTTAAACTTTAAATATATCCAAGACCTAGCTAAATTAATAGACAATATCACCGAGATGTATGATGACACTTTCAGGTATACTGGAAGGGAGCTACAAGCGTACAAGAGGGAGTTGGTGCAACATAGACTGGTACTAAATTATCTCACCTCTATTACTGGTGGGTACTGTGTGACACTGGCCACCCAGTTCGGTGTAAAATGTGGCACGTACATCACCAATAATACGGATGACCCTAAGGAGGTTATAGACCGGAAGATGGATGAAATTCTGCAACTGAAATGGGACCCCAGCCAGTGTTGGTTTCTTTGTTTATTTTATTGTATCTTTCAGTGTTCTTGTCTTTTTGAATATCAAGTGAATTTTAGCTGGTATAACTGTGTTTAAAACAAGAAGTAGAATGTTCCAATGTTTATTTATAATTTGTTTCTCTTGACAATTTAACTGAGATTAAAGAAAAGTTCTTATACTGGTCAATGTATGGTTTATATTGCAACAATGTGCTTCTTTTTAGCCATTGTGCTTTGTATATGGCGTCTTGTATTAGATGAACTAGATATTTCCTATCCTTGAACTTCGAAGGAACCATAATTCTTCGTTATATGAGGTCGCGGAAAAGGTGGCGGGTTGGTTCTCATGGTTGAACCCTGTGAAAGGGTTCTCTGGTTTGGGGGAGTGGGTACAGGAAATGGTTGCTAGTGTAGGTAAGCTCCTTCTCCTTATACTGGGTGTCATCTTAGCAATTGGTTTATGTGTCAAATGTGTTCCTACTGTGTTGAAGTATGGAAAACAGTCTTCTAGGAGAAACACTGAAAACGAGACTGAAAGGGTGGTGCAAGACACCGAGATCATGGTATGTGAAGAAGTGTTGTATAACCCTGAACTTGAAACGGTGATTAGGTGATAGTTTATTATACTATCAAAGGGTGGAGCTGTCAAAGTCAGCAAATTGGATAAAGTAATTTCAATTAAAATCGAGCAAACTTGGTTGTCTTTGTTTGAAAAGATGCGTATGGTACGCTACGGCGTGAAAGGGCACGCTATGGCGTGGAAGGGCGTACGCAGCTGCAACACGTGGCAACAACAGTATTTAGTCTTTTACATACATTCGCACAAACACGCACACTTGTAAAATAATACACATTAATAGTAGTTGCAACACATAGTCATTTATGTCGAAATATAGTAGTATTTATGTGTAATATTATGAGTTATATGCATATCAGTAAAATATATGGTACACGTTGAAGGAATCAAGTCATGTGTGGTATCATACTAATCCCCTTCGCATTTCTCACTGTCCGGTTCACTCTGCGAAGGGATCGCAGAGTGCATACGCAAGTTATTAATGTTAATGAATTATGGACTATTATGATGAGAAATCTTGGCGGGAAGATCAGAACCTATCCCCTGGAGAGATGACCCCCTCCTTTGTATTCCTGAGCTTAAACTAGCCTATGATCTGCAACCCCCTGGACCCCCCTGATGCCTGGACCAATAGAAGCCAGCCACACCTTTGCATTGTTTTACTGTATCTCTGTTTGCATATAAGCAGCAGCTCCTCATCCAGAGTTCAGTCACCTAGACCACAGACTTCAGGACTGAATGACTGTTCACTGGATCCAGAGCGCCTGCGATAAGTAACGGCTGTACTTACTATTATTTCGCTAAGATATATATACTGCTACTTTTTGAGAATAAATCTTTGTGCGTTGGAAACACAAATCGAGATTCGACAATCGTTATTGTGATAGCGACAAAACGCTCTTAACAGAACATAGAATGCTGATAGTTAATAAAAAAACAAAACCTACATTTTCTTAATCGGTGGAATATAGAAGAGAAACCACTGGACTAATGCAAGTCTATAAAATATCTTGAATTTGTGTTGACCAATTACATACATTGCATTATCCACACTTAAATAATCCTCTAGGTTTGTTGGACCCCAGCCAGTATTGGTTTCTTTGTTTATTTTATCGTATCTTTCAGTGTTCTTGTATTTTTGAATATTAAGTGAATTTTAGCCGGTATAACTGTGTTTAAAACAAGAAGTAGAATGTTCCAATGTTTATTTATAATTTGTTTCTCTTGACAATTTAACTGAGATTAAAGAAAAGTTCTTATACTGGTCAATGTATGGTTTATATTGCAACAGTGTGCTTCTTTTTAGCCATTGTGCTTTGTATATGGCGTCTTGTATTAGATGAACTAGATATTTCCTATCCTTGAACTTTTTAGCACAAAGTCCTACCTGTTGGTCGAAGTCTTCCTTTAAGCTGCATTTTCTTTTAAAGTGGGTGAAGTGGGGAAATGGGATATTGTTTTTTCATTTGTCTAGTTGGCAACCGGAGTAGTGTAAATCCAGTGTTGACAGATTTAAAATCTCTTTTTGTAATGACCCTATGATTTTGTTGCATATTGCGTCTTAGTCTATTGTCTATTAGATCTACTTGTTCCCAATGGATTTTAAAGATGAATTTAAAATTAAAATTGTTTACTTCTGCTATGAACTCTTCAAATTATTTAGGACATAGTTAGAACATATGAATGTACCCTTTATAGAATCTAATGTGGGATAAAAAAGGGTTCTCATTAATTATATAGTAATTAGGGGCAGCACAGTGGCCTTGTGGTTAGCACATCTGCCTCACAGCACTGGGGTCATGAGTTCGATTCCCAACCATGGCCTTATCTGTGTGGAGTTTGTATGTTCTCCCTGTGTTTGCGTGGGTTTCCTCCGGGTGCTCCGGTTTCCTCCCACACTCCAAAAACATACTGGAAGGTTAATTGGCTGAAATCAAAAATTGACTCTAGTCTCTCCCTCTCTGTCTGTCTGTCTGTGTGTGAGTGTGTGTCTATAGTAGGGAATTTAGACTGTAAGCTCCAATGGGGCAGGGACTGATGTGAATGAGTTCTCTGTACAGCGCTGCGGAATTAGTGGCGCTATATAAATAAATGATGATGATGATGATGATGAATTAGCATAACTTGAGGTGAATAACTTGGTGTTAATATTGTCCCCATTGCTGTTCCACAGATCTGAGGATAAACACAGTTTGCAGTAGTTGTGTGTTAATATAAAATATATTAAAGTACATAGAAAATTGTCAAGATTGGATATAAGCTCTTGATCTTCCCTTAAGTAATTATCACTCTTATCTCTGTGTGATGCTCAACCAAAGTGTAAAGAGATTGAACATCTATGGTGACCCAAAATAAGTTGTTCTGCCAAATGAAATAATTTAAAAGGTTTAAGACTGAAGTGGTTTCTTTAATATAGGATAGTTGTGTCACCACATGGTTTATTTTTTGAGTACTATCTAGACATACTCAGAGGGATAAGATGTCAGAGAACCAAAGCCCAATATACCGTGTCTGCCTGGTGGATTAACTAAAGATTTATGAATTTTGGGTAAATAAGAGAAAATAAGGCTTATTAGATTTGGTTGAAAAATATATTTGTACTTCTCTTCATTAATAATAGTAGATTAATTGGCTGCTAACAAATTGACCCAAGTCTTTGTGTCTGTCTGTGTGTGTGTGTGTGTATTAGGAAATTTAGACTGTAAGCCCCAATGGGGCAGGGACTGATGTGAGTGAGTTCTCTGTACAACGCTGCGGAATTAGTGGCGCTATATAAATAAATGGTGATGATGATGATTATGACTCTTCCTAAGGATAATACTAAATGTCTCTTGAATCTAGAAGTGGGGTCTGAATTGAGTTTAGATTACAATGTAGTGTCATTCAGAAGTCTGAATGCTTCTGTAATATAGTCTGTTTGGTTGAGTATTACTGTTTCCCCTCCATTATCTGCAGATTTGATTAGTAATTTATTGTCTTGAAGATTTTTGAGATGTGTCTGGTCTGACCTGGAAAGATTAGATTTATTTTCATTCTTCCATGCTAGAGAAATGTCTATTGACCACTTCATAAAAGATATCCAGAATGATTTCTTTTGATTCTAGGGTATCTAACTTAGGGGAAGGTTTTAAACCCATTTCAAGCTTCACACCTCTTTCCTGGTAGACCACGACCGCTTAAATTTTTCAGGACTGTTCGCAGACATGGGGCGTGGATTGGCACTGGTAAAATCTAGCTTGGTGTATACATGGAAAAACAGCAGCTATTATTTGTTCTGTGGCAAACCAATAACACAGTGGTGAATCTACCATGAATACAGGGCCCCACGAGTCAAGGGGACTCTGCACCATCACTCAACTTGTGTGCCTCCTAAACACAGCCAGGAAGACAGGCTTAATATTGGTGAATTTGGGAAACTTCCCTCTCAGAGTTCCAGGCTCCAGTCTCAAAATCACTTTAGCTACATTGGCACAGCTCAGGGGTGCACGCAGGGGGATTTTCTGGTTCTCCAGAAACCCCTCCCCTCCGCGAACGAACGGGCGCTAAATATTGCTCCTACACGGTAGCAATGTACTGTACAGCAGCCGCGGCACTGTCAAAGAATCGTCTGCGGCGGTGCTGTATTGTACAGCAATGCCGCAGACGCTTCTTTGAAAGCGCCGTGGCTGCTGTACAATTCAGCATCGCCGAAATGGAGCTGCTGTGCATGCGCGGCCGCATGTCCAGCAGCTCTATATATATATATATATATATATATATTATTTTGGGGGGGGAGGGAGAAACTTAAAAATCCTGCATTTGCCCCTGCAGCTTTGCTGACCTCGTTTTATTGTCTTTACGGAACTTATTGTTTTAATATTTATGTTTTTGTGCTAAGCTTTTAATACTTATCAGTTGATTATATCATGTTTATAATGAAGGTTCTAGTGTCACCGTCACAGAGGCCCTGCAGCCAATCTGACAACTTCCACACTGACAACTGAGATGTTTGATGGCACAGACGTATAACCAAGCAGTCAAGGACACAGACACATTATTATAAGTTGGACAAATAGAACCCAGAATTGTTGTGTTCCAAAATAAACTGTAAGTATCCACATTACTGTGCCAGTTATAGGCCTATTTCTCTCTTAATGATATAAAAGTACATGTGATCAGCCAATCGTTTGATGATCTCCAGTCTTTGATTCACTATGATCAGGTTGGCTTCATCTCGGAGAATCAAGCAAGGGACAGCACAAGGCGAGCCATAGACCTCATACATGTCATAGATCCTGGGAGATCTGCTGCTATCATTCTATCTCTTGATGCTGAAAAAATAATTTGATAATTCTCCAAGAACTTTATGACATAGTCTTAAAAATGAGTCACACTCAGTATTCTTTTCATCCAATACAGTATGTTTATTTAACTGTTTTCGTATGTATTGAATTTGACGCTGTAAAGCAAGATCTCTTCATCAGTTACCATTTTATTGCATTGTTCTGATGTTCTTGCTGACCTGATAAAATAAAGAACCACAGGGTAAATAAGGGTTAAAATATCTATTAATATATTTACAGTATTTATTTTTTGCTGTTAGCACTGTCATAGCGAGAAGCAAGCTAATGAATTGCAGAAAAAACAAAATTGACTACAGCTATATATATTGGAATGATATAGAACCCCTATTGCTAAGTAATCACAGGACCCACTAACATTTAGCGATCGCAGGAGACAGATAGACTGTAGCAGAGTGACAGGCAGCTGGCTAATGCTACCCATCACTATATCTTTGTAGGAGAAGGTGTGAGGACACAGTCTTGCCTGTTACCTAGGTCTTTTGTGATACATTTTTTTCTAATCTGTTTTGAATTTGTAAAATTAGCTGTAGTCTTTAAAAGCCAGGACCACCATCTAATTTGGCTATGCAAGTTACAGACCTGTTTGTTTGGTCGGCTGATAACTGCACACACTGCGACCATTAGTGGTCATCTTCTGACCACAGTTATCAACACACTTTGAAAGAACTTCATCACTTGAGATGTTGGTATTGAATATATGCGTTTCCTCCACTGTACCGCTTTTACTGTGAAGAACCCTTTAGGCAGTAGTGAATTTCTAGGACAGTAGGTACCACATGTGTACCCTAAACACAATTTTGAATTCATCTGCTCTTTATTTTGTTATATGAAATCCTGATGTAAATTGTATCACAAAAATAATAAATGATAATCTATGGTGTAGGTATTACTTTGGTGTATAGGAGTATTAGCTCTAGATGTCTCTAACTATCTAAGCACCCCATTCCTCTCTAATGGCCTGATTCAATAAGACAGGCATACTGAGCACAATGTGCGTTTGTTTTAAAACATACGTAAATCGGCTCTATGTAGTCCCAAATTCAGCAAGGAACGGATTTGAAGATATGTGCGCTGATGAATTCAGGTGTAGGTCTGCTGTGCTCTACTGCAAAAAATGCTGCAGAATACGTCCAATACCTATGTGGATTATAAATTTGCAAAAGAATGCACAGAAAAAAAATATTGAAATAATGTCACATAGGCATTAATGATAAAACAGGCCCTAAGTGTGCACAGTAGCAAGATGCACCTGTATTTGCTTAGGCACTTCAGCTTATGCATTTTTCTTGTGTATGCACAGTATGGAAATGCATACTGCAAACAAAATGGACTTTTAACTCTACATAAGGCAACGAATCTCTGTGGTTGACTTTAAAAAAAACCCAACATAATATTTGTTTTCAATCTGTAACTAAAGTTTACATGCATATAAACAAAATGCAGTATAAAAGGATTTAAAAAAAACAAACAAATTGGAATAATGCGCACAAAAAAACTTAATAATAAAAACACACTACTTTCCGCCCTTCTATTTAGGATGTAAAGAGAGGCATGTGTGCACATACCCTGAACAACCTGCAGCAACAGATTGAGAGGGTGATCACCCACCCAGGATCACCCGCCCTCCCTCGTTGGTCGTTGGATTGCAATGTATCCAGAGCCTCCCAATAGTACACTGTCAGCAACTGGTCAGCGAATCAGAGATTAAAAAAAAGGCATCCACTATCAAGGAAAATGCAATGCCAGCATCAGACCCCAGGCGGCTATTGTACAAGCATCGTATAGGGAACACAGGAATAGGATTAAAGGATCTATGTGACCATAGCATAGCTGCACAGCAGGGGTACAAGCAGGACAGTGTTTCCAGAGAGGAGGGGCTGCGAAACAGTGCTCTAAAGTCATATCCCCCTGTGCACAGTATTGCCACAAACTGTAAACAGATCAGTTTTTCAACACCCTATAACTCGCACTGTATTTATATATTTTAGCAAATGTTACTAAATAGCAATTAAATGCAGCCTTTCATTGGTTGCTAGAAAGACTTACTGTTAATTGCTAATCTGTAACTCTTTCCATGCAGCTGTACGTCAAAGAAGATTTGTATCGGTCAAGTCACTGCCTTGGGTTTAGCTAATAAACTACGCTGTTTATTTATAAAGTGCTGTTTATAGCAGGGATCGGCAACCTGATACACGTCAGGGTCTTTAGTCAAAGAAAGAGACACTTACATGCAATAACATGTCAGCAGGCATTTTAAACAAGTGTAACAAGCTATAACAAACAAATAAAGCAGGGAGGATCTGGGAGGGCCGCCTGTCGCCCATCATTGATTTATACCCTTAAAATATCCTTTTTGTTGCTGAAAATAAAACTATTGTCCCAATACTGTCCCACAAGCCAAACCTCAGCGGATCTGCTCACCCTTATTATCAACTAATACTGCCATGTTTGCGGAATGGTTCACAGTCATCAGAATAAAATACAATTTTCTTACCTTGTTTTCCTCCTGTAACGTCTATATTTTATCGGCCTGGCTGGCAAAAGTGCGAATGATATTAATAAGATTGAGAATGTTAGGGGGATACAATTTGTAGTGAGGTTTGCACCTCATATGTACAGAGACATAGACGCCAAGTTACTATGGAACCTTGCAGCTAATTGAATCTCCCCCTAACATTGATAGCAACACCTGTATTTTTTCCCCAAAGCAAGTGACAACCTCAAGTGACTTAAGTTGACAATCCAAGTATGGTCAACAAGCTTCAGTAATATAAATCCAGCCTGCATAAGGATGCAGGTATTAGTTGTAGAATCATTTGATTACTGTATAAATCAGTCAGTTGTTTTGGATTTATATACAGCACCACATAAATACAGGTTTGTTAATCTGGTCAATGCAATTATTTCAGCTATTACGACATACATTGGCCCAATGACAAAGACTTTAAGACTCATGTACTTGCCTTGCTGAGATACTGCCCCCACTGTAATGTAAGCTGATGAGGTAAGACTTATAATACCGGCAGTTGCTGATTGGTTATATTCCTTATCTGACACCTTGTAACAAGGAGTGGAATGTAACAGGCGACACATACAGATTGAGGTTTCTTGAGGACAGAACACCTTGGGGTAAATGTATCAAGCTGCGAGTTTCCAGTAGGTTTGTGGAGATGTTGCCTATAGCAACCAGTCAGATTCTAGCTATCATTTATTCAGTACATTCTACAAAATGATATCTAGAATCTGATTGGTTTCTATAGGCATCCTTTCCACTTTTCAAACCCACCAGAAACTCTCAGGTTGATACATTTACCCTTATGGCTCTGTTACTGCAGTTCCACTTGTTATGATATGTAAATATACTAATGAGAAATTAAACTGCAATTTTTTTATTCAAATATTTGACAAAAAGAACATATATGTTATTATAATCATGTTTCAAGGATAATTGTAGCTAATCTCAGTGGTGTAGCAATATGGTTGTCAATAGTAAAAAATTAGGCCAGGCAGAGAACCTTCTATGCACCAGGTTGTACTAGGACCCAGGGTGCTAGTACCATTCATCGGCACCAGTTCTGTTTTTATTCTGCTTTCCATGCTTTTACATGTGCTGAATGGTCCTTAACGCTGCACTACCACTTACATGTTACATTACACTGACATCCTCCCACCCCTAGTTAGATCACTGGGAACTACACTGTGCAGCCCTGCTCTGGTTCTTCTCAGAACCCTGGCCTAGTAGGAGGACCAATCAGGAGAGATTGCAGCTTGTGATTGGTCCACTCGCTAACACCCCTCTATTTTAAAGTGGCAAATGGAATTGATTTGCTGTTTCTGTATTACAGAACCGGCGGAGCTGTGAGAGGAACGGATGGATGGAGCAAGCTCTGGTCCTCTGGCTAGGTGAGACAAATTGTTAGTAAAAATATAACGTGTAGGCGCTAGTGCAGATTTAAACGTTTTGAACAAATAGTTAAAAACCAGAAAGGCAAACATATTTTGCTATTGCAATATCCTGACCTTAGTTACGTCATTGAAGTTCCAGAACCTTATTATTATTATTTAATTAACTCAGCTAGTTATTTGCAATAGTAAATTAAGTGGGACGTTTGGGAGCCGAGCACTTTGGAATGGGAGGAAGGAGTCACGTTGGAGGGTCTGTTAAAGCAATAATATAGGGTCCATGCTTTGTCTTACATGGTAGCAAATAATATAAATTCACATATTTACTGTTCTGCAAAACAGGAAGTCAGATGTGCTTGCACAGAAATAGTGCATTGTTTTATATTCTCAGACAAGTCAGTGACTTGAGACACAATCTGGATTTAGATCTATGATCGAAGCACTAAGTAAGAAACTAATTTCCTGAAGTTAGCCATGTATGGGCAGATTTGTTCATTCAATCCAAACGGGTCTGATAGCTGCGTTTGATCATTGCAAAGTATAAAGTGTGATTTAACTTATATCATAGATGCCCACTCTCCTGGATTGTCTGGAAGACTCCCGAATTTCTGTGAGTCCTGCATTGCAACCTCCCTATTGTGGACACTTCATTAGTTAAGTAGTGGGGGCGGGGCTTAGAACACGATTCATGTGTCATCGTGGCCCTGCACCCTGTCATAATAGGCTAGAAATGATGATGTCTGTTTAGGGAGCGGGGCCAAATGGCGTGATTCCCTGAGCCCCGCCCCCCACACAACCACATCCCCCCCCCCCCCCCCCCCCCCGGATCTCCCGGAGACCAACTTGTCAAAGTTGGTAAATATGACTTTCATGTTTTAAACGTGTCTCCACAGCATCAGGAGAGCTGATAGGATGTGTCTGCAGTGAAGAGGAATTACAGAGCACAGGAGGAGACTTCCTTTTAAAGGCAAGGTGGGAGTGTCGCCTGTCCGTAAAGCTAAGGCTGAGGGAGGAGTCTCAGTTACAAAAATCTGAGTTGTGCATGGTGACCAGAGAGGGAAACTGGTCACCTGGTACCTGGTGTCTTCCTAACAAAGTATATGCTGTGTATTGTGATGGAACAATAAAAGTACTATTTATTTGACGCAAGAAGTTGTCCGTGTATGCATCACCTAACGGTGCACGTTTATAATATATATACACGTATGTGTATATATATATATATATATATATATATATATATAGTTACACTTAACCTTCTGTTATTTAATATTGTGTGAGGATGTTGGTCTATTCTGGGTTGTCTTTGGAATGTTGACCCCCAGGGATCAGTGAGTTGACAGACAGAGTCACTTGGAGTTAAGATGGACAAAAGGTAACAGAGGACAGACCAGTAACCCCAATTACTGTTTTTGTTTTGTAGTTTTTGTAAGGTCTCAATGTAGATAAAAAGGAGGAATATCTGATTCATAGAAAGAACCAAGAAGATACTGTGCTACAGACAAAGAGCAGGGTTGCCTGGAACCATTGCTCTCCCTCACCCTTCCTGACTTTCTCATTAGCTGTGCTTAGAGTAACTTGCACATTTCTCGTTACCACAACATCGTGGATTTCCCTTTACACCCTATAGGGTTGTAAATCCACAATGTTGCGCTACTGTATTGCCACTTTATGTGCGCAGCCGCGCATCTGCCTTCGTAATTGAATATGCCCCATAGAGTTTATTGTATTGTAATGTTATGCCTTGTACTGTCTTATTGTTTGTACCTTGTACGGCGTCACGGACATCTTGTGGCGCCTTATAAATAAAAATGATTAATAATAATAATAATCATCATCAGAATTATTGATCTTCTTGTTCCAGTATATTGGTTGTGGGATTCTCTCTCTCTCTCTCTCTCTATATATATATATATACGTGTACACACAACATCATTCGTGCCCCAGGACATAGTAGTTCTATTAACTGATCTAATTCTTACACAGTCTTATCTCTAAATAGTGAATATGGTAAAAGGTTTATGTGAGGAAGCACCTGGCCAGGTGTACAGTTTACACTTTCGCATGGAGAGGGAATACTTTGGTTCATGCTACCCAGACATTGAACAAAATTACTTATACTTTGCATACCACAGGGTTACTGTATTTATTAACAGTTGCCGTGTACAGCAATATCGCTGTACATTTATTGTTGGTTGTGCTGGGGGTGGTGTACCCCCAGGTTATGGCTGCCAGACAATTATTAAAACTTTACAGTTATTTATCATCAGATAACTCTCTATTATTCTGCTGCCATACCACCTTGTGCATACATCTGTGTATCCTCTCTCTAGTTATACCTCTTTTAGATTGATACCCCGACAATATCCCGGGTATATGAACCCGGGATATTGCTGGGGAACAGATCCACCGACCCTGACAAATACCCGGGTAAACCGTGTTCACACTGAACATGGGTCTCCATGCAACATCACAACATCGCCATTCACACTGGAGGCTACCTGGGTCTCCATGCAACATCACAACATCACCGTTCACACTGGAGGCTACCTGGGTCTCCATGCAACATCATAACATCACCGTTCACACTGGAGGCTACCTGGGTCTCCATGCAACATCACAACATCACCGTTCACACTGGAGGCTACCCGGGTCTCCATGCAACATCATAACATCACCGTTCACACTGGAGGCTACCCGGGTCTCCATGCAACATCATAACATCACCGTTCACACTGGAGGCTACCTGGGTCTCCATGCAACATCATAACATCACCGTTCACACTGGAGGCTACCCAGGTCTCCATGCAACATCATAACATCACCGTTCACACTGGAGGCTACCTGGGTCTCCATGCAACATCACAACATCACCGTTCACACTGGAGGCTACCTGGGTCTCCATGCAACATCACAACATCACCGTTCACACTGGAGGCTACCTGGGTCTCCATGCAACATCACAACATCACCGTTCACACTGGAGGCTACCTGGGTCTCCATGCAACATCATAACATCACCGTTCACACTGGAGGCTACCCGGGTCTCCATGCAACATCATAACATCACCGTTCACACTGGAGGCTACCCAGGTCTCCATGCAACATCATAACATCACCGTTCACACTGGAGGCTACCTGGGTCTCCATGCAACATCACAACATCGCCATTCACACTGGAGGCTACCTGGGTCTCCATGCAACATCATAACATCACCGTTCACACTGGAGGCTACCCAGGTCTCCATGCAACATCATAACATCACCGTTCACACTGGAGGCTACCTGGGTCTCCATGCAACATCACAACATCACCGTTCACACTGGAGGCTACCCGGGTCTCCATGCAACATCATAACATCACCGTTCACACTGGAGGCTACCTGGGTCTCCATGCAACATCACAACATCACCGTTCACACTGGAGGCTACCTGGGTCTCCATGCAACATCATAACATCACCGTTCACACTGGAGGCTACCTGGGTCTCCATGCAACATCACAACATCACCGTTCACACTGGAGGCTACCCGGGTCTCCATGCAACATCATAACATCACCGTTCACACTGGAGGCTACCCGGGTCTCCATGCAACATCATAACATCACCGTTCACACTGGAGGCTACCTGGGTCTCCATGCAACATCATAACATCACCGTTCACACTGGAGGCTACCCAGGTCTCCATGCAACATCATAACATCACCGTTCACACTGGAGGCTACCTGGGTCTCCATGCAACATCACAACATCACCGTTCACACTGGAGGCTACCTGGGTCTCCATGCAACATCACAACATCACCGTTCACACTGGAGGCTACCTGGGTCTCCATGCAACATCACAACATCACCGTTCACACTGGAGGCTACCTGGGTCTCCATGCAACATCATAACATCACCGTTCACACTGGAGGCTACCCGGGTCTCCATGCAACATCATAACATCACCGTTCACACTGGAGGCTACCCAGGTCTCCATGCAACATCATAACATCACCGTTCACACTGGAGGCTACCCAGGTCTCCATGCAACATCACAACATCACCGTTCACACTGGAGGCTACCCAGGTCTCCATGCAACATCATAACATCACCGTTCACACTGGAGGCTACCTGGGTCTCCATGCAACATCACAACATCACCGTTCACACTGGAGGCTACCTGGGTCTCCATGCAACATCACAACATCACCGTTCACACTGGAGGCTACCCGGGTCTCCATGCAACATCATAACATCACCGTTCACACTGGAGGCTACCCAGGTCTCCATGCAACATCACAACATCACCGTTCACACTGGAGGCTACCCAGGTCTCCATGCAACATCACAACATCACCGTTCACACTGGAGGCTACCCAGGTCTCCATGCAACATCATAACATCACCGTTCACACTGGAGGCTACCTGGGTCTCCATGCAACATCATAACATCACCGTTCACACTGGAGGCTACCTGGGTCTCCATGCAACATCACAACATCACCGTTCACACTGGAGGCTACCTGGGTCTCCATGCAACATCACAACATCACCGTTCACACTGGAGGCTACCCGGGTCTCCATGCAACATCACAAGAGGAGCTCTGATTTGCTCCTCTTGTGATGTTTTTTTAACTTTTCAATAGGCTTTGGTGAGACCCGGCTTTTGTCAACATGGGTTTCACCGTTCACACTGGAGGCTACCTGGGTCGGACCTGGGAATATCCCTCCAATAGACCCGGCTCTAATCCGCCCCAGGTAGATGCAGGTAGATGCAGGGTCCCCTTTCACACTAAGCCTAAACCCGGGTCTTCGGGACTCGCCCCTAAGTTTGGTGAACTCTGGGAATACTCATGGACATCTCCGGTCCATTCTCCCTCCCTATATCTACACTCATAAACAGTAATATGCTGTTATTTGCATTAACATCACACACAGGTGGACATTTAATTTTGCTACCTGAGCATTGCGTGATGAGACTCGACAGTGATGTCCAGCCTGAAATCCCCCCTAATTCCCCCCCCCCAGTATATTACTTTACGCTATTACACACAACTCATCCATCACACATTGTGTCATCTACATTATATATATATCATACTTTAGCCTTTAAGTAAAAGGAGTTTTTTTGACAAAGGAAAAGTAAGAAAGTGCAGCTAGCTCACATTCTAAAAATATTTAACCTTTTCTTTACCTTTTGTCCTACTTACGGAATAAACGGATGGCACTTTCTATATAGGTCGCTGGTATCTCATTAGTGGCATTTCCTAATTCTTTCCTCTCTTACAAGAGAGAAGCAGGTGAGACTATTTTGAAAGTAACGAGAATAAACATTTGCATTTCTGTCAAGCGAATCTCTGATGAATCAGCTGGTGCCACATGAATCTCATGTCAGATGAAAGAAGAATCAGTGTCACCAGTGGGTACAGAGAGAAGCGATATGATTGGTGGGTTAAAACATCTTTGTACAAATAGGGTGGCATACATTTAGAAAAATATTTAACGCATGAGAATAGATTTACTATAGATGTATTGCATTTTCTATTGCTTTATAAATGCACAAGTTGGAAGTATAAGTTGAATTTGTAAATAAAGCTTTAAAAAAAATAATCAGTTAAATCAATATATTGCTCTGTGATTAAAATTCACAGGAAAACTATTAATGTCCAGACAATTTACACATATCTCATACTTGCCAACTCTCCCGGAATGTCCGGGAGACTCCCCAAATCCGGGTAGGTCTCCCAGACTCCCGGGAGAGCAGGCAAGTCTCCTGCATCCCGCAATTTACTAGCCAAAATAATGCGATTTGCGGTGAATCGCGTCATTTTGGCCCCGCCCCTGCATCAAAACGTTTCCGTTGTGGGGGGCAGGGCCAAAATGACTCGATTGACTGCGCCCCGCCCTCTAGTCACGACCCCCTGTCCGGGATCTCCCGGACTTCACTATTTCAAAGTAGGCAAGTATGACATTTCTCCAGTGCAGACATATCTAAAGGAAGCCCACCTTCCCACCTTGGGGGATGTATCAGCTGGCATCTTAGGGGGTATATTTACTAAACTGCGGGTTTGAAAAAGTGGAGATGTTGCCTATAGCAACCAATCAGATTCTAGCTGTCATTTTTAGAATGTGCTAAATAAATGATAACTAGAATCTGATTGGTTGCTATAGGCAACATCCTCACTTTTTCAAACCCGCAGTTTAGTAAATATACCCCTTAGAGTTGTGATAGAGGTCTGGTCACATCACTTCCCCACCTAATGTGCTCCTTTAGAAGTGTGCAATCAGGTATTAGATATTGGTAATTGAAGACTTGTGTGCCAGCCAACTTACTGAATTTTTAACCATTTACTTGGCACAAGGTGTTGTCTAGCTGCCATACTCACTGCTTTTCATTGTGAGAGAATACAGATGTTCAAAACGGCCATTAACCTCAAATAAATAACTCCCAGATGATTTCCGTAGGCAAGCAAGTGTGAAAAGCAGAAGCCAAGTATTTTCTTACTGTGAAAAGGTGTCAGGTTGGCAGGCTGGGACAAGGTAATCTCAGTATCAATGTTAGTATTCACTTGAGTTAGTGTTCAGGCTTAGGACATTTAGAACAGTGTCACCTCCTTAGGAAGCTGTCTCACGTCTGCAAAAGACTGGCCCAGCAAAGAGACAAGTGAACCTGAGCCACTCAGGGTCAGTAGCTGAGGTAGTTGAGTATTGGTCAACTGCCCCAGTGATATTTACTGATAAATTGCTAACATAAGGATTTTTCCTGCCATCATGATAAGCGTCAATAATAAAATAAGTCTTAATGCTGCGATCTGTATCTATAAATAGGCCTAGAGGCACAGACACATTCATAATTGACTATAATAACCCAAGTGCTATTGAAAGATACCTGTCAATAGTCCTGACCTCTGTAAGACTGTCCTGACATTGAAAAGGGCATAGCCTACAGCAAAGTGGGCACAGCTTCCCAAGAATGTAGGCATGGCCGAGTGAAAGTTGGGTGGATTAAGGGTGTTGTCTGTGGCTGAACTAGCAGTACTGCAGGCTATACGGCCGCTACAGGGGGCTCTGAGGTGAGGAGGGCAATACTAGATCACCCTCATAAGGCCTCCGCATTGATCTCAGAAGAGCAGAGCAGGGGCGTGTTCTGAGTACGTATGGGGCATTACTGTGCATGCCCCATACTCAGAAGAGACCCACTCCGCTCTTCTGAGAGCAGAGCGGGGGCCATGGAGGGGGGAACGGCATCTCCAGACCCTCCCCTAAGTTTTGCAATGGGGTCTTATTCTGCTACTGTCTGTGACTTGTGTGAGTCGGTGGGTGGCACTTATTGTGTCTCTAATTGTCTTGTCAAATTTTTGGGAAGTATTCTAAAATAGGACATGCCATTACAGGCACAGTAATGATAAAAAAAAGCAGCAAAGCAAAGATAAAAAAGTCACAAGGTGCGTTATAATGCTAGAATTAATTCACAAGATCAAAGAGGTGGAAGCCTGATCAGATAAAAGAAAACCGTCAGTGCCAGGCAAGCAATAATTAACTGATTATAACGCTCAACTTTCTAGACAGAGCCTGAAATCTCTTTTATGGGCTGATGGCATCCGAGCAGCTAAAGAGTGGAATCATTTATCATGTCATGTCAGTGAGTGGGCAGACAAGGCTGCAGCTATTTGTAGAGGCTGCCCCAACTGGGAGGACAAAGTTTACAGCTCTGAGACCTGTGACCTGTCTTGGCTTAATAATTGGGTGAAGGGTGTCAGAAGGACAGAAATATACAATGGTTTGCTTTGTTTGTATAACATTGTTATCACAATATACACAGCTATGTAAAGCTTTGTTATTAAAACGGTACACAGCTCTATGTCCTTAATACATTATAGTACATATCTGTAGATTCTACGTCACACCTAGTACATAGAGCAGAACCAGTGTTAACAAGTTACTTGTATGAGGTGATCCAACTAACAAGATGCAATTTGCCTCCGTTGAATGTTATTGTAGAATAATTAAAATGCATCATATGACACAGATGCGTGGGGTCTGTGCCTCGAGTACATTGGCGATTGGCATATGCTAGCATACATCCTGTCATTAGTAATTGGAAAATACTGAATCTGTGCCCAGATCTGCCTAGACCACAACCCAGTCCGCCAATAGGTTGAGGGCCGGTGCTAGGATCCATGGCGCCCTAGGCATTTTTACAAAATCGGCGCCCCCCCCCCCCCCCCCCGCAAAATTCGGCACTAGTGAGTGGAGGGGAGGAGACGGGGCAGAGAGGCGGCTGTGGTGAGCAATAGCCTCTTCCCCCCTCCCTCGTGCATCTGAATGCTGTGCGGCTGCCGTGACAGGTATGGTCAGCGGTCGCAGCACAGTTTTAAAGTCATTTACCATTCTGTGGCGCCCTCCAGAGCCCGGCGCCCTAGGCAAGTGCCTAACCTTGCCTAATGGGAGCGCCGGGCCTGAATAGGTTGTGTATGAAATGTGGACAATGTTACGACAACCAGTGCGGCATAAACTTATAGAACAGGTAGAAGAGGCCTTCACCTTTAGCAACCGCCTTTCCCGTAGAGACTGGTTATGCTCACAGGTACTCAGATGCCCCCAGGTCTGATACTCAAAGTAGTATAAGTTTATACTCACACGGCTGCACACAGGTACGGTTGATGACACATGGAACAGAGGCAGGCCAGCGATCTGCAGATTGAACGGAGCACCGGAGAAGTCAGGTATCAGTACGGTCCGGGTCACAGGCAACGGTTCAGAATCCGAGCAATGGATCAGGATCACAGGCAATGGTTCAGAGTGCGGGTACAGGCAATATGTCAAGGTCACAGGCAATGGTTCAGAATCAGGAGACAGGCAATAGGTCATACGCAGGCAATCAAATCCAAGGTTTTCACCAACAAAGCACAGGAGCAGGCTAGGCACAGGGACACTGAACTATAACCGGCAGGGAGGCTAGGCCATCCCTGCCTTAAATACCAACACAGACCAATGGCCACAGAGGGTAGTAGCAAAACAATCAGCTGAATAATAATAAATGATTAGCGCTATTTGCGGACGCGCCGCGCTAGCCCTAATGCCGGGCTCCCGCCCGTTGTCTAGGCTACGGCCGGGGAAGAAACAGGAAGTGACGTCCCGGTCGTCATGGAGATGGCCGGGACGCTTCCTGTCGGCACAGAGAGTCGCGGTGGCCTGAGGCACCGCCGCAGCTCATAACATGCAATGGAAATGTCGGCAGTTTAAAACTACCGCCCCTCCCTCCCAAAACACCTCCAAGCCTGTACTGATTGTAGGTCCGGTGGCGGCATTGCTCTTTTAATGTTGGCAGTCTGACTGTTGGCATTGTGAATGTCGACAATCACACTGTCCACCTTTTGAAGCCGTCACCGGAATGGTAGTGTCGGTATTTAGTCTGCCGACATTTTCATGTGGACAGGTTAACTGCCAACATTTCCATTTTCTGCAATATGACCACATCCCCTGCCAATTCACACCGAATATGGGCAAAAAATCTACCTCTCTGGCAGATCATGCCATATCATGTAGCAGAAAATTTGGGATTGTTGCCAGTTATGCTGAGTGACTTTGACAAAACACACATAAACATATGACTTGTATGATTTTAAGTGGGGGTCTAGACTTTTCTTTCAGGAGGAGGTTGTTTATTAATAAATCTTTGCTCTTCCCCTCTCCAGCACCCTCTTATAACGCTGTCCCCCTTATCACACTATGCCACATTCATCACACTGCTCCCCTTCATGACACCGTTCTTTGCTTACCTTCGTATGATCTTCTTTTCTTCTGTCTTCTTTTCTGTCCCATCAGCGCAGCTCCTCATTGACACCATCGGGATGTGATGATGATGTCATGCTGGACACCCAGTGGAGAGGAAGGAGGAGGGTGCAGGAGCGAAGCACTGTCCCATAGGGCCATGAGCCAGCACTGGAGGTAGCAGTGTGCTAGGGGGATGATCACTCCATTTGCCCTCCCTGTGGATTAGCCAGTGCCCCCTAGTACATGCATGTAAAACATGTGACCCGTGGGGTGGGAGGTAGATAACACTGCTCTGCTCTTGGAACCTCATGAAGAGTCTAGCTGTGTGCTCCATTGTGTGATATGATAGGAGCTCTACTTGTCTACCTATGAAGTGTTAGACAAAGGCCAAGAGCAGTTGCAGCTATCTGCAAGCTCTATTCCTCCTCCAATGACATCACATGTTGACGGATGGTACAGGCACAGCGGATATGGAACCTGCAGCACTGTACCCCAGAAGACGAGCGGAGAGATGCAGTGAAAGGTTATTAAACAAAATTAGGAGGTTAAAGGATGAGGCCGTTGGTGGACTCAGTTGCTCTCGCCTACCGGCTAGTGCAGCTTTCACAACCTGATGCTGATTTCTTCTTGTCTGGATCCTGCAATGTTGGAGATTGTTTGGAAAATGTATAGGTACATGAAATATGGAGAACCGAGCAATAAGTGAACACTCTATGACTCTCCCCAACTAGCTCCAACAATAAATGAATAGCATTCACATTTAATAAATAGGTCTATTTCCCATAATGGGTCCCAACATTAAATTATTAGACACCACATTTAATAGAGATATGGAAGTAACAGCTGATGTACATATTGTAAGAAAAGTGTGATTGGTCCTGTATCTTATTGGCTGTGATTGGATGCAGAAATGCGGTGGGGATATAGTTAGTGACGGGCATGTGAGCGTGGGTAAGATGGCTTGTAGTAAGATGGATTGTGGTTTATATGGCAGCTGTTAGCACAGACTAACAGCTGTCCTGTGGAGTATGGGATAAAGTGTTTTACATAAAGCTTGTACCATGCAGTGGATATATGGTCCAGAGCCATGTGACCAAACTAAACCTCCAGCCTATTCTTTTGGGCTAGTTGTCTACTGAAAGTACACTTGTGTTCTGCTTGACATGTTAAGTGGAAATGTCTAGGAGCAACTACAGCTCAGCCACTGACCGGTAGGCTACACCAGCTCACAAAATGGGACCACAGAGTAATGATTCGTATAGGGCATAAAAATTGTCTGTCCTGGGTTGCAACAATCACGACCGAGGTCCAAACTGCCTCTGGAAGCAACGTCAGCACAAAAACTGTTTATCGGAAGCTTCACGGGTTGGGTTTTCATGACTCAGCAGCCACAATCAAGCCTCAGACCACCATGCACAATACCAAACGTCAACTGGAGTGGTGTAAAGCACTGGATTCTGGAAACGCTTCACCATTCTGGAGTACAGCTTCTCCATTTGTTTAAATATCGATACTGTGTCTATCAGGCACACTGATGATAGTAGTAAAAACAGAAAGAGAGCTTCCCAAAAATAGAGTTTGTATATCCAACTTTCACAGAGGTATTAGCATCCTCTGACGCGTTTCGTCACAGCTGTGACTGCTTCAGTTGCTGTTTTTACTACTATTATCTGTGTGCTTGATAGATGCAGTATCAATATCTGTTTGTGGATTAAAGGAAGAGAAGTCTCTCGCAAGCTCAGCTTGGATTTGTTACAGCTTGTTATGATCTGTGGGGGAAAGGCCTGTAATATTCCTGATTAGCACTGGCAGACCAGGGGCGCGGAGTCTAAGGAGTTCCCCGGTGTTCACCAAGAACCGCCGCAAGGCGGGATGGACTTCACTGCCAGAAACTCGCAGGTCGAGGCCCCATGAACTGTCTCAGGAAGTAAAACAGGTCTCAAGGAGTATAATCGTCCCAGAAGAGCAATACAGGAGTGATAATAACGGTGGAGTCAAATGTGTAAATACACACGGATAACAGGCTGACAGGATCTAGTACAATAAGTAAGAAAGGATACTGACCGGTTAGGATTGGGTACTCGGGTAGTCAGACAATGCGTAGTCAGACGAACCAGGTCCGGTACACAGGTGATCCAGCAAAGTGTAGTCAGACAATCCAGGAGCGGCACATAGAGAATCCAGCAAATACACAACTCACAGAGAGCAGGGCACCCAGAGCATACAGGAGTCAGTGCTGAGTTATATAGAGGAGATTCAAATAGCCCGCCCTGGCAGCTGAGTCATGTGACACACTACCCGGTAGTGCTGATCGCAGCAGCGAGAGACAGCGCTGGAACGGTAGAAAAAAGTAAGAGCGTTACACAGCTGAACTCATGTTCCCATCCACAGATTAAGCAGCGAACGGTGAGACCGGACAACGTGGTTTAAGCTTTCTATCTAGAGGGACAATTCGGCCCTAAGGAGCCCAAATCCATCTTGCTGCAGCTGAGCCTGACATCTTTCAACGGATAAAGTAGCGATGAGTGGGGTGAGCCGGTCTCTCGCCTCCTCTGCTTAATCGGTTACAGATTGGATATCACTTCTATTATTGAGAACACTATAGACAATGGGCCTGATTCATTAAGAAAAGTAAGGCAAAAAAAGGAGTATATTTTCTCCCCTAGTTTATTATTTTGTTAAATACTGGCTGCTTTTTCATGTATTACACAAATACTTATTTTTACACTGAAATTTAAAGTTAATCTAAAACATTCCCAACCCCAACTATAAATCTGTCCCCACATTTTAAATTTCCTCCACCTCCAATGTAACATGGTTTGCCAAGGTGCAAAGTTACTCCATTTTTTGCTGTACTTTCAATAGTGAATCAGGCCCAATAGCCATGAGACATTAGCAATTTATATTACCATCTATATATATCCCATGAAACTCTCTGTGTTTCTTTAAGGAGCCCCACTATATCTATCAACATGTTTTGTTTATCTCTATTATTAGAAGGAGATCAGTGAACTTGGATCTTAGAATGTGTTTTTCTTATTTTTTATATCTCGATGCCAATGTTGAAGTTTAATAATTGGACAAAGGTGGTAATAAATAATTTCTGTACACTACAATCAGTTATGATGTGATTAATACGCCACACAATTATTATCGTAACATTTAAATATGTTAAACATATTTTCTGTTTTTTAATATAAAATATGAAGTGATGAAGAGGCTAATTAATGTTTCCAACATTTAAATTACATCAAGTCTGGTATCATTCTGTTCACAATTGCGCGAGAACATTTCTGTTATAATTTATGTAGTGTCTGCACATTATATCACTCTTCATACACCAAAGAGCAAGTCCAGAGATGTCATAAAAGAACCGGTTTATACAGGTCTGAGGAATGACACCTGGCCCATTCAAGGAACAATGACCAGAGAAATCAGCCAATGACACGTCGAGTTCTTGGGAGGTCATGACCCATTGACCTATGAATGTGGACCTTAATACCGTAACTGTGTATCTTTGTGATGTCACTGCTTTTTACAACTGTACAGTGTATAAATTATTCACCTCTGGCTTTGGAAACCAGAGCATTCTCACAGAAGCTTGTAATGGTGCCAATGGCGCAAGCATATGTATGCCAAACTTTGCCTTGTAATACTTTGCGCATAAAACCCTTTGTGCTTTGGAACCACAGCGATTGCTTCAGAGAATCTTTATTGCAAACGATACATATGGACATAACACCAGTTATGTCTGATACTCCCCATTATGCAGAGGTATGTTCTATTTATTTTTATATTGACATTCTAATATTGAAACTGTGATTTGTTAAAATAAATCATTTTCCGACAAGGAGCTAGAAGCCTTTGTAAGTTTCAGTCTTCTCTCATATTATTAAGAGTGTCAATATTGTATTTATTTCGAAATTTCCTTTTGTTTACCTATATTACCTGGTCTTCTTTCTGGCGTCGGTTTGTAAAGTAAAGGTAAAACACCTGATAATTACATTTAAAGTTTAAAATGTAGTAGTTACCATCACTTTAAAGCGCACATAATTCAGCAACAAAAGTCTCTTGTTGAATATGGGTCTAGGATACGATCTGCTCTGACAGACACAACCCACTGCAGGATACGTACAATACATATGTGGAATATAAAGTACCAGAACGCACACAAAAAAAAATCAATTATAGCCACATGTTAATAATATTAATGAAAAAACTTAAAGGAATAAAATTTTTCCCATATTTTTTTTAAAATTAAATACATTTATCAGGATGTAATTAATGTCTACTGTACATCAAATGCATTTTTACAGTTGCTCTTGATTGCAAACACATGTTCTAGCATGTATACGTAACCGTCATCACTATCAATCAGCAAGGATCTGTAGATGGTGCAAATGATATGACTGAAAAACAAGTAGCTGAGAGATGCCCAAAGCTTGAGTCGGACCCTGCTGCGTGCGCTCTAGTTTGGCACGCCCTTACTGTACATTGACTACGTACATACGCCCATTCCCCTCCCTGTTCCGCCCATTAAAACATAGGCTGTTGGAAATGTCCTCTGCATTCGAAGAGGACTTGGATGCTCTTGCATTTACTGGTGTATGATTTATTTCTGAGCATGGTCAGTGCCATTTTACATAAAATAGGGCACATATCGACATTTCCTTGATGAATCATCGCCATTATGCATATATCTGTATGTTAAACAGAACTTACTTTGAGATATGTCCCTTTTTTCTTCCATGTCCTAATTTTAAATGGACACACCTCCACTTTTGGCTCTGAAAACTGACTGTTTGGAGCTAAATTTGAAACAACATTTATAAATATTGTGACTAAGAAACGTTGCCTTCCAAACGGAAATCAACTTGATAATTCTGCTGCTTCTATTGATTCTGATGTCATACTGTATACACTGTACACATGGACAACAATGCAACCACAGAAACATTGAAGGGACCATGATAAACGTATGCATTTCACCAAGGCATAGGGATCAATAGATGGTATACTAGGGTCTTGTTCCATCTGGAACCCAAAGGAAGCGTTCGGCTATTGTGTACGAGCACCGTGTCCTAAATGTTTCCGTATCTTATCAGAAAAGAAGATAGATAAATTTGTGATCTTATGTGGGGGGGAAAGAGAGATATTGTCCTACACAGTCTTCCGCTCATTAGTCCCACTGTAGGATAACGAAATCTGCACGATTGATAACAGTGAACAATAGCGTGCACTTAACCTTATAGTAAATGTAAAAACAATGTCAAACATCTCTAGTACCATCAAGGTATGGGAACTTTTATATGTATACATCTGTGAATGTTATTACTTGCTCTTTTACATAAGGTAACCTGTATTTTATATTTACTGTCTCTATTTGGTCATTTGGAATTGAGAGGCATAAAAAAATATATATTTTAAATATGTTTTTAGTTTAATTACTTTTATTTTATTTCCGTGTTTCAACTACATCATCTATTTCCACTGTTGGGGGATGAATGTTGCTGTCAATAGGGAGGCTAATAAAATGGGTAAATTCATTGCACTAGCCCAAGCCAGGCCAACCTATTCCTAGAATATTATAAATAGCAGTTTGAGAACCTTATGTGTTGTATAACTACAAGCCCCAATATGCTTTGCTAGTAGATAGGCAGCCGATAGGGCATGCTGGTACATGTAGTTTCACAACATCTGGAGAGCCGCAGGTTGGCCAGGCCTGCACTAGCCCCTCTACACCTGATTGGTTTCCTGGTGAAGTAGAAAACATTATTTCATAATGACAAATCTATTTCTAAATGTATATAAATCTTCTGCTTGGATACTGGTGACAGGCTTGTAAAGCCTCACGTATGTAGTGTTACGTAAACTCACACGATCCCTGTTGCATTCAAACATTGCTCTGTGCTCTGTGCATATCCAGGTTCTCCCGTCAGCATTGACACCACCGGAACAAGATTAATCAAACCAAGAGATATAATTCCTGCAGTGTCCGGTGTGTTTGTGCTCCTTAGTCCACCCTCTTGTTTACTGCTGTCAGGAATTGGAACTGGGTTGGGTTGACAGTGGTCATACCCCATGAATGACAAGGAGTTGTGTGTTCTGCCTCTTTCTGCACACTGTACTCAGCTGTCAGTTGATGGGCTGTAGCCCATTGTGTCAGCTCCTGTCATTGTTTGCTTCCAACCACACCACTGCTGTTGTCTGGTTGTTATTGAAAGGTGGAACATTCTCTCTACACTAGTGACATTGTCATGTAGAAAATAAACACACAGCAGTGTTGCTGCTCTTTATACACTAGGCTGGGTTTTCTGGTGTGTACTACTTGGCTGAATTCTAAACAATTTTATCTTTTGTCGTGGTCATTCTCCTTCTGAATTGCCTACACGTCATCCATTGGCACGGGTTATACACTTTTGGAAAAAAAAACCTCAATATAACATGCTTTGTACTACATATCGCAAAAATGGGGGCTCCCCTGTGAACTCCTCCTGTTTCCTGAGTCCGAGAGACCCTCCCTTGTCACAATACATGCCCACCTCCCTCTACACAATACATGCCCACCTCCCTCTACCCAATACATGCCCACCTCCCTCTACACAATACATGCCCACCTCCCTCTACCCAATACATGCCCACCTCCCTCTACCCAATACATGCCCACCTCCCTCTACACAATACATGCCCACCTCCCTCTACACAATACATGCCCACCTCCCTCTACCCAATACATGCCTTCCTCTCTCTGCACAATACATTCCCCTAATTCACTTACCTTGATCTGGACGTGATGTGGCGGCTCCCAGACATTGATAGACTGGGAGTACGTCGCTCAGTGATGATGTCACTGTGCAGTGCGCTCCCAGCCTATCCTGGTGGCCGCAACGTTGAGTGATGCAAAGTCATGACAGTCAGACTAGGGCATACTTGCCAACTCTCCCGAAAAGTCCGGGAGACTCCCGAAATTCGGGTCAGTCTCCCGGGCTCCCACAAGAGCTGGCATTTCTCCCGCATCCCGGAATTCCCTTGTTAAAATGATGAGAGTTGCGTCATTTTGGCCCCGCCCCCGTGACAAACTGTCATTTTCCTCATGGGGGCGGGGCCAAAATGACGCAATTTGAGGCGCCCCTCCCACCCATTAGTCACACCCCTCTCCCGGACGTCACCTACTGAAAGTAGGCAAGTATGGACTAGGGGCCCCAGACAGACTGTCTGGGCCCCTTACAGCTGTACCACCTGCACCCCCGTGATGGCGGCCCTGTTGCTCGGAGTGTATCTGGAAATGTGATTTCCCGCTAAAGTACAACATGCAACCACAAAATTGGCCCCATTAAAAGTATAATATGAGACCCAAAGACAACCAGCACTGAGCTGGTGCAAAATTCAAAGCCAATTTGTACAGCTTTTTTTGGCTTTGTAATTTTCCTAGAATATTGTAAATGTTGTCTTTACTTTTGTTAGAGCCTTTATACAGATTGCTTATTATAATGTTTATATTTTGTTTAGTACTTCTTTATCTATTCATAGTGTTGCCATTCGCTGTGTTTGTATAATAGAGTAGCTATATCAGTTATTATTTTAATAACTGTGTGCCGTATATTCCCTATTTTTACTACTTTTTTTTTTAGAATTCAGAAGGGCATGAGATAACATTAAACAGCAGAATGATATTAGGGCACTAATGCACCTTCAGTAGCTTGTGCCCTGACGTATTGCTCCCTGTTTGGGCTCTGCTGTTCGTAAAGCATGTAAATGCCAGCGTCAGTTAAGGTGTTAATGGGAAATCCAGACTCCTCTCCAGCCCTTTGCTCTGTGGCTGATGCCCAGAGTTTCCTCTACATTAACATAAAGAGACGTCAGCATTTACTGAAGCTGAGTTCAATGAGCCGGGAGCTACGGTTGCACAATCTATGCAGACATCCCACGGACATTGAGCATGTAACAGTCGCATCTCCCAAACCTGTGCACACCTCTAGCTTTGTATTGTACACTGGTCATGGATTTCAGGTACATATTAAAACGTCACAGCAGAAATACGGGAAATTGTCTGGCACAACTTATAATGGACGGGAAAAAAAACCCAAGAAACTTTATTCAAGGTTCAAACCTCTGAATATTTTATGCAAAGAGATTTTACACCTCAGATGACTTTAATGTATTTGATTTGATATGTCAGCGATAGGCCACCGGATTCACTCTCAATGCCACTAATAATCATCATCATCAACATTTACTTATATAGCAAATAGCCAGCAAATTCCGTAGCGCTTTAATATTTAAAAACAATATATTTAATCAAAGAAAGAGACTAGCTCATGCCCTTAGAGAAGACCGCACAAGCCACTAACCCCCAACTCTCCTCTAAACACCCCTCTGAGACCCCACAATGCCCCCTGACCCAAAACACCTGCATATGCATACCTAAAAACACCTCCCATTCCTCCAACAGGTCCCAAAACATCCCTTGGCCTCTCCAATAACTTATTTAATAAGATCTGGGCTGCGGGTGTGGCGTAAAGCAGAGAATAAGATAGGGGGCCATTAATTACTTTGATGCCAATAGAGTGTAAGCTTGCGAGCAAGGCCCTCGTACCTCTCTGTCTGTATGTATTACACAGTATTGTGTAAGGACCCTCGAGGAGATGTGCCTCACAGGGCGGCTAACTCCTAGTACCTCAAGACTTACCACGATTCGCGTGGATGACTGGATCCTACCTCGGTCCCGGATCGGGAAGTTCTCCGTACGCTCTCGAATAACACCTAAGAGGAGAAACAGAGTTAAACCGAGCCTCCCAAGTAAGGGCTGTCCGAGAATACGGCAATGAACAAGGACACTCTCAGTCCAAGCCCCCTTGCCGCCTCCTCACTTTGCTCTCGCAGAGGCACGGGGGACTACAGGCACTTGAGACCAGGACTAGTCCCGCCTCCAGTACCTCGCACACCTCCCGGAGAGGGCCTAACCAAAAGGGGGAATCGAGCGTGATACTCACCGGGACACTCCCACTTCCGATCCGGTTCTCCTGCACCTCCCCGACACCTGCGGATGACAAGGAACACACAGCCTCCCTCTGCACTCTCAGTGAGACTAAGATGGGCACCCACAAACCAGGGGCGGATCTAGAAAAATGCTGTACCCGGGGCGATTTAGGGGGGGGGGGGGCGATTTAGGCCCCGCCCCTTTCTAACATCTTAGGCTGCCGACGGCTGCACACTATGTGCAGGTCCGTCTAGCCGTGACAGGCAGGGACAGTGTGCTGCCCGGCTGCTCTGATTGTGTCTTAAACACAGTCAGAGCAGCCTGACAGCACACTGTCCCTGCCTGTCACGGCTGGACGGACCTGCACATACTGTGCAGCCGTCGGCAGCAAGTGTCTGCTAGGGGGGGCGATCGCACCGATCGCTCCCCCTGGATCCGCCACTGCCACAAACCCTAAACTGACTACAACAGCCACAAGACCCTAACAACGCTCTAATGGTCGGCAACGCAACTAAGTCAAACAACTATGACTAACTAGGTGTAGTGCACACTAAGCACTATGGGGAACACCAGCCGGTGTTCACGGACTATACCGGAGGGCGGTTCCTAACCCCCTCACCCAGGTCTAACCAAGGAGACTGTCTCCTTACGAATTACGTTGGGGTCACCCACGGACCCTAAGGACCGGCTGCACCAGGCCCGACTGAGGCTCACTGGAACAGCACACTAACCCGCGGGGCGACTGAAGCACGGAACAGACGATCGAACTGAACCGCCCGACTGCCTGTACTCGGGTATCTAACACGTGTCCTTACACCCGGAACCTAAGGATGACCTGCACGGAACTCGGGCTTGGGGACCCTCAACCAGAACCACGGCCGCCCCTGGAACTGCCTCAAGGTGTGCTGCACTGCCACCAACTCACTCAGTCACCCCCTCTGGGAACCAGCGTGACCCCAGGGACCTAAGGGACGGGAAAACTACGTATGTTCTTCCTTGACTATGTGTAAGCTGGTAACTACACTTGTCCCCACAGCATGGGTTAGCACAGGAAAACACAGGAAACAAGAGCCTACTTTTAATGGGGGCCTGACGTCTTGTCCCTGGACACAATTATGTAGCACACCCAAAGATACAGTAATACAGACAATACTCGCTGCACAGACAGAATAAATACAGTATACAGTACTTTGCACGCTACTCACTAAGAGCACACCGCTGCTAGCCAACCAGCCGGTTGCTATAGCACCCACAGGAGCCTCCGCTCTACTGTACCTCCTAACTCCGTGTGCTCACCTCACACAGGACCGCGCCTACACTCACAAGGCTCTCACGCCTCTGTCACACCACCAGGGCCTTCCGCCCTTCACACCATGGGCCTCTGCCCAGCTACACACAGAGCCTTGTGCTCTGTTTACGAGCCTTGGCCCCCTCTTTAACTCAGGGCTCTGAGCCCACTAACTAGGGCCTTGTGCCCTGCTACCTAGGGGCACTAGCCCCTGCCTTCTTAGGCCTTAGGGCCTTCCTATCTAGCTACTAGGGCCTTGTGCCCTTCAGTCTATTTGCTTTCAGCCCCCTAACCAGGCCCTGTGGCCTTCCTATGGCCGCTAGGCCACTACCTAGCTAAGGGCCTTGTGCCCTTGTACACCTGGGACTCTGAGCCCCCCCTGCCTAACTAGCTAACAGGGCCTTGTGCCCTTTAACAACTTTATGGCCTACTGGCCCACTACTTCACAACCAAGGGCCTATTGCCCGGTCCCTGGGCCTTGTACCCCTAGTTTATGCCCACGGCCTTTGTGCCCGACTGTGGCCACGGGCCTAGTGCCCGACTTTAGCAGGTGTGCTGCGGGTGTGGGCCCGAGAGAGATGTTGCCCGCAAGGGCCTCACCTGCTGCTGTCTTCGGGGAGCTTCTCATGGACTCCTTCCCCTTCTGCCGCTGCTTCTACGCTCTGCCGCCGGCTTCTGGTCTTGATCACGCCGGTCTTCAGGCAGCAGAGGCACTCTTAGCCCTGACAAGGGCTCTCTGCCGCCACTGCTGGTCTCCACCGTTTTCTTCTCTTCTGGTCTTGATCCCGCAGCTCTCCGCGACACGTCCTGCTCCTTCTCTCTCCGCCGACGAACGAAAGATGGCGGCGCACGCGCCGACTTAAATAGTCAGTGACGCGCTGACGTCATCACGTAGCGTCGGCGCGACGCTTCTCGATGATGTGGCGGGTCCTGATTGGCCCGCCGCCGCTGCAGGGTTTTTGATGGCCGGTAGGTGAGCCCTGATTGGCTCACCATCCCGGCCGAACAAAGAGGACCGTCGGGACCGGGTAAGCCCCTCACAATTGTCTTATAAATGTTTGTTCACAATTGTAAGGCACTACGGAACTTGCTGGCGCTATATAAATAAATGTTGATGATGATGATGATGATGCCAATCCCTGCTTCTGTTCAGTAAGTGTAATACACAGACAATATCTCTGGGTGAGGATTTCACTCCTATCTTTCTGGATGTATAGCACTAAGAACTCTAGCACATAAGGACTGTGTGCTTTGTTCTTTCTTTCTCCCTGGCAGATGACTCATAAGACATAAATAAAACCCCCAATAGCATCATCGCGTCTCAGGATATTTAATGACGGCTATTACTATTCTTTATTTATAAAGTGCCAACATTTAACGCAGGTCTGTAAAATGGGCAGATGAAACAAGCGTATATTGATCAGAGCACGGGATTTGAATGCTGAATAGAATTCATTGCCGATGGAGTCACGGCCTTGCTCGCAAGAGCTTGCAGTCTAGGGCCTCATGCCCACTGGCATTGATTACATACATTTTATTATCGTTTTTTAAAGCTAGTACAATGCATGTAATAGAACCTCCTGTGTTTAATGACCTCTTAGACACTGGCATGTTTACTTGCGTTCGGATGCGGTACTTTTTACACAAATAATAGCAGTGGGTATGAGCCCTAATAAATTGCAGTTTGAGAACCTTATGTATATTATTTGAAAATGAATTGTTAGAACAGTGACTGATATAAACATTGTGTGCTGTATGTAGTATCTAGCTTTACATGTAGCTTTGCATTATTACACTGTTATAGGTGATGTGCAATGAATGATATCCTTCTGACCTCTCTACAGTTCACCTAGTACGGTGACTTCATCTTCTCATTAGCAGCTAAGCAGCTAAGACTTTGTCCAGTGATCCCTGGTTACAGTTATGGCTCCACGCTCCCCTTGTCATTGTAACAAACAAGCTGCTGTCCTCTGTCGCTGCCTGTGCTCCCAGCTTTATGTACTGCTGTCTACACAGAGCTTGTGGTCATTGGAAGGGTAGCTACACACTGGCACTAAGAAAACATCAGGGACACCACACGTCAAATGGCATCAGCCATGGGAGAGCAATGGAGGACAACCGGTATGCTAAATTACTGGTCCATCGGCTAGCTACAGAGCAGATGACAGTGTGATATATATATAGCATGGGGTGGATTGCATGCTCCATCAAATATCTAACCCCAGCTGGTACTTTGTAGAGGACAGCAGGCAGGTGAGATACCCTCAGATATTAAAATGACGTATATTTAGATTGGTACAGCTAGTTAGTCGGTTTATCTGTAAACGCTGAAACAGTGGGTACAGCAGCCAAAAAGAAAAGGCAACAGCCATAACATTCACTTTCAGTGTCTTATAGCAAAATTTTGAGCATATGAAGAGGCCAATTCATGTGCAGTAAAGACCCAATTAGGTCTTGTAGAAAGCCCATGCGGGTCTTCGTTGTGTATGTGCCAGCCCCCGTACTGGCTCAGGAGACCAGAGCAGTGGGCTCCGGAGAGGATGGGCCATGATAACTGGGTGCCATAAGTAATTCCATCAATGACAGTGGACTTAATGGGTCCGGAGGTTGCACAGAGATGGTTTTCCACTAGATCCACAAAAGAAAAGAGTCTTGTTTTTGGTGTGATTACGTCAACCAGCACTGTTTTATATTTTATATTTGTCCCATTCGGCTGGTCCCATGGCGGGCTACCTTGGGTTGGCTCACTGGGCCATCTGCATTTGTTTTCCTTTAAATTAGGCTGCTGAGTCGAGTCTTGCCCCCCACCCCCAGGCTAAAATGTGCCAGCCCTCCCATGGACACAGAACTGATCTTAATTAAAGCCATCACTAATTGCTGTCTGCATGCTAATGCCGTAGGTAATTAGTATTTAGTTTAAAGAAATTTCTGCCCTCGCTGCCCATGACAGATTACATACAGATTACTGCCCACAGGTTTCATAGTCAGACACCTTTAGCAGGTTCCCTAAACACCCCCACAGGCGTGCAACACCCCCAAAGGCCCAGACCTCACCCTCGCTTCATACCTTGTGTGGAGGTAAGAAGCTGCCCCTCAATGTTTGGGGTCGGTGCATAGTGAGGGGGGCACAGCGGTGAAATAAACATAATGTCACTCATTCATTGTTTTATACAGAACCCTAAACCTTGGCACACTTGGCGCCAGCCCTGCATAGCTATCCCCCCGTAAGGTGGCAATCATATGTGTATATGGTATAATGAAACTTAAAATTTATTCCTTTTTTTTCCCAACATAAACTTGTGCTTCTTTTTTAGTACATGAGTAATGATTGCAACTCAGTACAACATATCTTGTGTCGTTCAGAGTGAGTTAGCAGAATATCGTACTGACCTGAATTTTTGTTTAAAGCAGTAGCTTTATAGGAATTTTCCTGATCTAAGAACGTGCTGACTGCAGAGGCAGCACCAATGTCCTATCCATTGTAATCAGTGACTTGCAGCCACAGCTAACTGCAGATGATGGGTGTGGGCCCCAGACAAATTCTGCACTGATAATACCACACAGGCAGGGATATCAGAGGAGAGGAAGGAGGAGACCGGGCATCTCTGCCATGATAAAGCCTGATGATTGATTCTCTATGGCACCCAGTAAAACAAGAGCTTACAAATCCCCCCCTTGCACACAATAGGGGGAGTTCTTGAATGTTCAGTCACTTCAGTGGGAAGAGATCGGCTGCACAGCTTAGTAATGACAAGCTGTGGGAGAAACAGCAATTGTGCTTCTATTATATTTGGTATTAAGCAATACCTACTGTAAATTATAACCATACCAGGAGTGGCTCTGTGACCATAGAAAGGCACTCAGCTGCTTTTATACAGATCACACAAATACTACGTGACTTTCGGAAATCTGTAATAGTTTACAGTAGGGACTGGGAGTACATTATTCAATACAATAAACAAGCTTTCCTAACTAACACTGAATGACATCAGAACGCACCGATTAGAAGTCATGACATCAGAACTCGCTCTTAATAGTATAAAGATGTTATTTACAGAAGTTTATGGATCTATTGACATCACTTGTATTTTATATACAAATAACAAAATTCCGAGATTCAGCATAGACTCCACATTCAGAACTCCACAAGAGGGACGCTTATGTACAGTAAGTGCATGCTTGTCAACTTTTTATAACTCTCCTCTGTGAGATCCTGGAGGGGAGAGGAAGCGTAAGGGCGGAAAGGGTCAGAACGCGGCCAATCACGTCATTTCGAGAGCGCCGTTTTGAGGCTGGGTACCGGGAGCAAAATGACAAGATTCACCGCAAATCGCACCATGGAGGTCTCTATCTATCCTGCCCACTTCACTAGGAAGTGGGCAGGTTGTGAGAGAATGATCTGCCCGGAATTATGGAGTTTCCTGGACATTCTAGGAGAGTGGACAAGTATGAGTAAGAGTAAAATTCTTGGCTGCCCCCCCTCACTTCTTACCTTGAGTGGAGTGGGAAGGTGCTGCAACTTCCGATCCCATCAGACAGGGAGTGTAGAACTGAACGGTGATGTCATAGCCCATCGCAACACTCCCATAATATCACCGTCATAGAGGAACTGCATCCGCCAACTTCAAAGGTAAAAAGCTGCTGTCTGATGCTCTTCCATGTCTCAGTTTGGGGGCGTTGCGGGAAAAATAAAAACACTGGATGAGTAACATTATGTCACTCATTCAGTGGTTTAGGGCCCCCTAAACCTTGGCCTCATGGCAGACTGCCTAGGGTTGCCTAGTGTTGATGCTGGCATTTATGTCAAACCCCTAAATTTATATTAAACTAGATCCATCGCCTAAATACAGTGGAGTCAGACATTTTCTGGGCAATATTCAGCTTGTCTGTTCACTACTATATAAATAAAGGAAAACATAATGATAGTAACTGCTGACCCCACTGTGGCACGAGGCCCAAAGTAACGTCCAGCTTTAGTTTTTGTTTTTAAGTCACTAAATTAATATTTTGGTGGACCCATTACTTACACACAGTGGGCTGAACCATTCATCAACCAATCAAATCGCTGCAAACTAGTGACATCACTGAGATGTCAAGCACAAAGCTCAAAAATGAATAACAGGCTGCATTCTCAAGAATATTAGTTCAACCACAAAATAATTGTATGCAATAGGTATCCGTGGCATGTCCGCCTTGAACCCTGCAAATGAATGTAAAATCTCCAAAAATAACGTTGAACTCCTAATTGAAAGGCGTGTCGACATAAATAACATTTCCAGTTACTGATCGGTGGTGAGCTGTTTCCCATCCACCATTTTTCTGCCTGGCCTGGCTTGAGGGAGATTGCAAGCTCACTTGGGAATCTAGGAGATCAACCACTCTTTTGATAGTCTCCTGGACATGGTGTGATGTCATCATGTTGGACAAAATAAGAACGGAAATCTGCATAGGAACGAAGGATAATAAAAGCTTTGCTGTATCTTTAACTGAGTATACTCTGGGGTGTTAATAGTTAACTATTGGATATCCCCATCCGGAGTCATAGGGGAGGGGTTCAGAGGCTATAAGTTGGATGGGCGGAGTTTTATTCAGCCTTGCAGATCTGGATGTTGCCAACCCACCCTCCCTGCTTCGTTGATTCCTGGGAACGTGAGGAATCGGCTAGATACTGTTCAGGATTGGTATCAGATGGATGCGGTCATGGTTGTCCGCGAAGATGGATGGAATTTTGGCCAGAAAACGCAGTGTAGTCGACGGCCAGTGGTTTTTGGGTGCACATTTACGGTATAGGGCATGTTGAACCCGCTTCTCTTTGAGTGAATTGGCTATTAGTCTCGGTACCGCCCCTGTGGGTTGCCATGTGGTTGCTTCCCGTATAGCCCAGAGGATGGGCGGGTTCGGTAGAATTAGGACGTGGTGCCCCGTCCAGGTAGATATGTGCGCCCGGGGTGTGATTGGTTGGTCCCCCACTTGAACCCAGGGGTTTGGTTGTTCCCCAGATGAGAAAGTCCTAAGGATATGCTAGGACAGTTGGGTTTTGCCTGGTGCACGTCGACTGATTGCTTTATTCTCCTCCACCATAGTTAAATAAATCATTTCATTTTGCCACACTCAAGTTTCGTGTTGTTACTCTAAGGTAATAGTTGAATAAGATGAAGAGGGTAAAGGAGGTTAAGATATCAGACATAAGCCTTTTATAGGACGTAACAGCGCTCAACAGGCCCTGGATGTCACAATCACCACAAGAGCGTGTGTGGGGATGTTGCTGGATATTATAAACATGGCTGAGGTTCTTCTTGGGTATAATAGTACTATATATTGCATAGATGAGGACACTGCTGGTTTAAGAAGGGATGACAGGCCAAGATAATAAGGGGGTTCCAGGATCAATTTTTATGCATAGGGCAAACAGCCTACAGTTATGTCACTGATTCTCCAGTACATCAGTGTCATGTGATGAGGGAGGTGAACCTAGTTCTCCTTTCCAAATTAGACTGACAAATTATATAATTTATATTATTTTTTTGTTGTTGTCACACAAATGTTGAACACAGAGAATTGTACAGTGTTATAATTCCGATCCTAACAGTATGTACACCATACAGATAGTATAACTAGATGACCAATAGAATGGAAGGATTGACATTGCCATCTAGTGGTCAGAAGCGGTTATACTTTTTTTTTTATATTGTGTGAGACACTGAAAACAGAAAACCTGATGTTTTTAACTCCAGGGGGTAAATTTATCAAGTTGCCGGTTTGAAACGTTGAGATGATGCCTATAGCAACCAATCAGATTCTAGTTATCATTTATTTAGTACATGCTACAAAATGTCAGCTAGATTCTGATTGGTTGCTATAGGCAACATCTCCACTTTTTTAAACCCGCAGCTTGATGCAGGAGTGTGACCTATTCTCTCAGGAGTCTGGGAAAGGCGGTCTGTATATAGGATATTCCGTCAGAGGTTTAGCAGGGCTAAAGAAAATATTATTTTTACTGTAAAAGTTATGACAACAACGGTGATAAGTTACTGTCACACTACTTGATAATTAAGAAGGCCAATCGGTTGTGATAATGAAGTTGAAAGGGCTTGATAAATGCTTTAAATAACAAACACTTTATATCAAAATTTAACAAAAAGAATTTGGATTTCTAATAAATTATTTTAAATAAATAAATAACTAACTATATAAAAGAACAGTTAAAATGTACTTACTTTTAATACAAGTGCCTTGTGCTAACTCACGGAGTCACGAGGTTCCTCATTCTTCTTGCTGTTCCCTGATATATGCATATATTGGTTAGAGCGCCTGAGCGAGCCAGTGTTATTACAAGTGCAAGCTAGCTGTTTGGGAGGCACAGCGGGGATCTGTGAGGTTAGCCTACCTTTCCAGCCTACCTTTTTTCTCAATAATCTGGGAGAGTAAACAACTATGACACAAACATACAGACACTCACATATACACACACAGGAGAGCAGCAGTCATTTTTTCCTGGCGCAACTGGTAAATCATACTTGTCCACTCTCCTGGAATGTCCAGGAGACTCCCGAATTCCGGGTAGATCTTCCGAACTTCCGGGAGAGCAGGCAATTCTACTGCAACCTGCCCGTCAGGAGCCTTAATGATGTGATTTCCGGTGAATCGCGTCATTTTGGCACTGGTCCCGTGACAAAATGGCAATAATAGAAAGTAGGCAAATATGGTGTAAATAAAGGACATATAGTGTATATCGTATAGATCTAGAGCTGAATTTGAATCTTATATTCTGTGTTCAGGACAATCTCACTAGCGAGTTATCTTGAGGAAATACTTGGGAGAAGAATAAATGTGACTCAATCTGTATGGAGGGGAGCAGCGGCCATTTTCTTGTAGTACAGATCTACATCCTGCTAGATCTTACTTGCCTACTTTTTATAATATATACTGTATATATATTTAGGTCCAAGTGGCAAGTGTGGAGGGATAATGCGGTTAGTCTCATCACAACCCTACCTCCCGCTGTGAAATTATTTACATCATTGTGCTTTGGGGATGGAGTCACGATGATGTGGACGGGATCCGGGGGAGTGGTCTACTCTTCCCAGGGTCAAGTAGGACATTCTAGGAGAGCAGGAAAGTATGTCAGACTTGCCAACTCTCCCGAAATATCCGGGAGACTCCCGCATTTTGCGAGAGTCTCCCGGGCTCCCGGGCGAGTGTGGCAATCCCCCGCATCTGGATAATTCTGCCCACTTCCTAGTGAAGTGGGCAGAATTAAGTCCCAAACGCCGCGATTCCCGGTGAATCGCGGCGTTTGGCCCCGCCCCCCGCTGTCAAATGACGCATTTTGCATCATCACGTCATGGGGGCAGGTCCAAAATGACGCCACTTGGAGCCCCGCCCCCCCCGTTACGCCCACCTCCTCTGCAGGCTCCCGGATTTCACCAACAGAAAGTTGGTAAGTATGAAGTATGTGCTAATTACATCACTGAATCGCAAGGTTATATTCTATATGTAGGACATTCTGAGAGGTCAGCTGTCTAGGGAAAACGCTAGAGGAAAATAATGTATCATAAATGTATAAAAACTCTTGTCCCCAATTATGAGGAGGAGAAATGTCTGGGGGTGGAGGAACCAATAGTTACACAACAGTGCTGTCAATGTATTTGCACAGGGACTATAGTGGTTGTCGGGGAAGTTGGGGTCACACAATAGCCCTTGAGGTCTATGGGCCACCAACTGGAAGGCGCTGCTATACCAAAAATAGCAAAAGTGATGTTATTTGAGCTTTATGTCTGTAAAGTTTATGCAATAATTCCTATATGTTGATATAACATCTATAAGTGTATATAAAATAAATGATAAAATAAATCTAAATGCATATAACACCTTATATCTGACTTTAGTATCTTGCACATTACCCATTGTTGTGGTGAGAAAGTAAAGGTCAGCTCTGCTGCCATCTTCTGGTAAAGGGATGTTTATGCATGTAAAATGTGTGTAGTCATTGAACAGGGCAGTTACTTCATCATCATTATCATCATCATCAACATTTATTTATATAGCGCCAGCAAATTCCGTAACGCTTTACAATTGGGAACAAACATTAATAAAACAATACTGGGTTATACATACAGAGAGGTAAGAGAACCCTGCTCGCAAGCTTACAATCTATGGGACAATGGGAGTTAGAAACACAAGGGCATGTGCTACATCATATTGCACAATGGACCAGCCAGACTGCAAAGGTAAAAGTACTGAGTGTGCTGTGTGTGTGGCAATGTTGGTCAGAGGGTTGTTGTCTTGCGTTAGCAGTGTAGAGGATGGTAATGGGGTAATCTAGGGAAATTAAGATGATGGTTGAGGAATATCATAACCTTGTCTGAAGAGGTGGGCTTTCAGTGAACGCTTGAAGGTTTGAAGACTAGAGGAAAGTCTTACTGTGCGGGGGAGGGAATTCCACAAAGTTGGTGCAGCCCGGAAAAAATCCTGTAACCGAGAATGGGAGGATGGGATGAGAGTGGAAGAGAGACACAGATCTTGTGCAGAACGGAGGTGTCGAGTAGGGAGATATTTTGAGACAAGTGAGGAGATGTATGTCGGTGCAATTTTGTTGATGGCCTTGTATGTTAGTAGAAGAATTTTATATTGGATTCTTTGAAATACAGGCAGCCAATGTAGAGACTGACAGAGTGGCTCAGCAGAGGAATAACGGTTTGTAAGGAAAATCAATCTAGCCGCTGCATGCAAAATAGATTGTAGGGGTTCAAGTCTGACTTTGGGAAGACCAGTAAGGAGGAAATAGTTACTTGACAATATTCAATATCAGATTAATGAATTGACAAGCTGTCATTCATTCCGACATGGAAGTCTATTATATTGAAGGGAGATCTCATGCACAGCGCTAGTTTTGGACTAGAAAAGAAAAAACCTACTAGTTAGTTTGGGATTCTGGTTGTTGTATGACAACAGAACTGGATCAGGCCGATTCACTGGTGGCAGAATTTGAACAGGTTTAAAATGCTGGAAAGACACATTTTTAAGAATGTTAACTTGATCCCTTCTATTTTTGGTTCTCAATCTTGGAAGAGGACAGATTAGGCAAGAATGAATATCAGTGAATTGACAATCTGACTTTCTCAGTCAAACTTTGTAGTAAATTAATTATTTCTATGTAAACACACTGGCAAGGTTGGGAAATCTGTAGATTAATTCACAGCTGCTAGATGAATTCTTGAATACTTTCAATACAGTGCCCATACTGTTCGGTTAAGATATATTACTGCATGACCAGCGGGCTTCAGCTACAACAAAGCTCTTCACGTTAGATATATGAAAGTCTATGTCACAGTTTTCAGGGTTCACAAGATTCGTAGGGCCCAATTTTATTCCACATTTACATGAGCGATAATGGTTCTTCTGTGCAAAAGGAAATACATTTTTTCCCGATATTCAGTGCCTGTCTTTTCACTTTTACAAGGTAGAAAATAGGCAAAGCCTCTGCCTGTTGAAAAGCTTAGTGAATTGTTCTAGCGCTAAGGCCCTGGGGTTGAAACTGATGAACAGTCAATCTACAAGAATCAAAATTGGATTTAGCTGCTCATGTGCCAAAACCACACCTAGGTTATTTAGGCTGGGTATGCACTACAGGAATTAATTTATCAACGACAGCGATTTTACCAACGAAAGTAGAAAAAAAGTCCCGATCAACATGCCGATTCATGTGTACACACTGTATATGGTTATCCTCAGATCTGTGCTCTTCGTCTGTGATAACCATTGGCTGCAATTCATCCCAGGCAAGGCAAAGTGACAGCTGTCCTGGTGTCAGTGGGTAGCCGGAGGTCATTTACGTGGGATAGGGGGAACAATTCCATTAGCTCTTGGTGTCACATGTAAACCCAACTTTATTCACTTGACAGGAAAAAGTCGCTGGGTCACCGCCATCCTGTAGCCAATGAAGCCAATGAAGAAGGTGGATTTCCACTGGTAAGTGCACTGGCCTCAAGCTAAATTGTCGTTCCAATTCTGCAGAGCGCATACACACTGCAGAACTGGAACGGCATTGTTCCATTGTTGAACGAGATTTTCACTTCAGTTTACAAATCTCGTTCAACGATATGAAATGATATGCTTTGGAACGATTTTCGTTCTTCATTGTAGGGTACACACTACTGTGAAATCAGACCAGTCAGTCATTTATCGTCTGATTGGCTCCATAATCTGCTGAAAACACTGTAGTGTGTACCCAGCCTTACACAGCTGCATGTTTATATAGCTAAGTACATGGATCAGTGCATCAAGACAGCATCAAGTACTGGGGTGCAAAATGTTGCCCCTTTCACGGAAGAGCAAGCTGATTGGGCATTTCTTTCAGACTTGAAAGGTTCTCACTCTCTGGTCACATGCAAAGAAATTTTGTAGTAGGGCAAATTATTTAAATAGACGGGGTAAAAATTATACATTTTGGGGGCTAATACTGATTTAGCATCTAGCCTTGTTCCATTTACATGTCGTCTGAGGCGGTAGTGACGGGTCAGTGGGCTATGCGTTCAATGGGAGCAGTATATGATACAGAATGGTACAACTGGTACCTATTATGCTGTGTGAGCATCTCTTACAGTTTTAGGATTTGAGGCGGCAAGTATAGGGCTCTGTACAGGGCCGAATTAAAAGAATGGAGGCCTCCATTCCCCCGTGAGGGCCCCCACCGTGATCCGAGCCGCCCCCCCCACCCCCTCCCCCGGTGATCCGAGCCGCCCTTCTCCTCCTTCCCCGTGGCGCTGTACACTCTTTACTGAGGAAATCTCGTGAGAGTGAGACTCACGAGATCTCCTCAGTAAGGAGAATACAGCGCAGCGCACCGGGGAAGTACTGCAGTGAAAGTGCTCAGCAGCACTGATCGGGCTGGGGGCGCCCCCGACCGATCAATACTGCTGCTGAGCACTTTCAAGGGCCCCTGGATGCCAGAGGCCCCAGGGCTGTAGCCCAGTTAGCCCTATGGTCAATCCGGCCCTGGCTCTGTTACAGTAGTTATTAAGGTAGATGTATGGTTAGATCTTGTACTAGGATTTGGGATAATGTTTCCTCTAGGGTTTGGGTAAGTTTGGCCTTAGGACTTGAACTCATTTTATAGTCACATGTGATTGGGGGCCTCAAAAGAGAAAACTCCATTGAGCCACAATGTCTTTGCTTGCAGTGAATGCAAGCAAATGGGAACAGGTAATATCCAAATAATGTATCACAACCACAGGTACAAATACTAGTGACAATAGGTTCCATGACCATTACCAATTACCTGACCTTACTACAGTTGGGAAAGCATGTATTTATATGGCAGTGGGTAAGGGGTCTTAAGTATTTAGTAACAATAAGTAAACATGAGGGGGTGACACAATCCACATGGCCCATATCAAAATTTGGGGAAAGCCAACAATGCTCTTCTGTCCACACTGGAGACCCTCTTTCTTCTCTTTTGAGCACACGCAGACAATCCCCTAAGTTTCACAATCTAATAGCTAGTATACAGGTCACATCTAATAGCTAGTATACAGGTCACATCTAGTAGCTAGTATACAGGTCACATCTAATAGCTAGTATACAGGTCACATCTAACAGCTAGTATACAGGTCACATCTAGTAGCTAGTATACAGGTCACATCTAATAGCTAGTATACAGGTCACATCTAACAGCTAGTATACAGGTCACATCTAACAGCTAGTATACAGGTCACATCTAACAGCTAGTATACAGGTCACATCTAACAGCTAGTATACAGGTCACATCTAACAGCTAGTATACAGGTCACATCTAACAGCTAGTATACAGGTCACATCTAGTAGCTAGTATACAGGTCACATCTAATAGCTAGTATACAGGTCACATCTAACAGCTAGTATACAGGTCACATCTAACAGCTAGTATACAGGTCACATCTAATAGCTAGTATACAGGTCACATCTAATAGCTAGTATACAGGTCACATCTAATAGCTAGTATACAGGTCACATCTAACAGCTAGTATACAGGTCACATCTAACAGCTAGTATACAGGTCACATCTAACAGCTAGTATACAGGTCACATCGAACAGCTAGTATACAGGTCACATCTAATAGCTAGTATACAGGTCACATCTAATAGCTAGTATACAGGTCACATCTAATAGCTAGTATACAGGTCACATCTAACAGCTTGTATACAGGTCACATCTAATAGCTAGTATACAGGTCACATCTAATAGCTAGTATACAGCAGGGGAGAGCTGGCAAATTTTAGCCATGGGGAAAAACTAGACTCAGCAGCCTGTTAGGAACATTCTAAAGCAGGGGTGGGCAAACCAGTCCTCAAGGGCCATATAACAGTTCATGTTTTTAGGATTTCTGTCTGTAGAAACAGGTGGGATAATTACTGACCCAGCCAAATAGATTAACTCAGCTGTGCATGATTAAAGAAATCCTAAAAACATGAACTGTTATATGGCCCTTGAGGACTGGTTTGCCCACCCCTGCTCTAAAGGAAGACAAATGCAGGTGGCCCAGTGAGCCAGCCCAAGGTACCCCACTATGAGACTGGCTAGGTGGGCAGATGCCCCCTGCCCCGCAGCCCAACCAGCCCCTGGTATACAGGTCACAATCTAATAGCTAACACCCCAAACAAAGTGTCACATCCATCCTGCAACCCAAATTGGTATAAATGCTGTCACAATTTGAACACACGCATGTTTCCCAACTATCCCAATTTGCGGGCCCCAAGAGGGGTTCTAATTACCAGAAAAGTGGGTGGCATTTTACATACATTTGCCCACTTGTGGGTGGAGTTTGGGTAGAACGGGGGGGGGGGGGGTTGTCTTATTTTGTTCCGCTTTCAGTATTCTAAATGTTGGGAGATATGCAAACACCTTTTACACATATAATAGAAACTCTATTCTAATGGCTATTATACAAAGCAGATGGGCTATGGTGAGCTATTTGGGTGTGTCTGGAACAGCAGAATCTAATACTGATGACTTATGGGCCACAGAGATCAAAGTTTGAGGATTAATGTGTAATACAGACTTCAGTCTGATATACACAGTAGAATCCATTCCTGTCGGCTTATGAACCATGATGGCTAATGTATAAAAGAAACCAAAGTCTAATGACTGGTATAACCAACAGAGACCCAGTCCTATAATCCTCCATTCAGTTGCTAGTAAATAATACACAGTCGTTTTAGATTATTTAGATTTTTGTCTTTTGATATTGTGAACACTGTATCAAAAGCCTTGCTAAAGTGTTGAATCTTAAAGTAAATACATTAAAATGTAAAATAATACATGTGGTACACAAAATGTGGGGGTAAATGTATCAAGATGAGAGTTTTCCGGCTGGTTTGAAAAGTGGAGATGTTGCCTATAGCAACCAATAAGATTTTAGCTGTCATTTTGTAGAATCTATTAAATAAATGACAGCTAGCATTTGATTGGTTCTTCAAACTCGCCAGAAAACTCTCAGCTTGATACATTTACCCCCTGATGGCAGAATACAAGAGAGGAAGGAAACTTTGCAATTATAGTTCCTGGTGATATGAAGGTAATCAAGAAGTGGGAAAAACCAGTGCTTGTATAGGAAGAGGTATTAGTAACAGAAAGGGGGGTTGGTATATTGTCACTTTACAGGTCACAGGGAATACCTCAGTGGGGCAAATAATGTAATTTGACCCACCCCCACGACGAAATCATCATTTTATGTTGGGGCCAAAATGACACAATTCACTGCAAATCTATCAATGGGCAGGATGTGGGAGACTTGCTTTCTCTACCGGGAGTCCAGGAGACCTACCCGGAATTCGGGAGTCCCCTAGACATTCCTGGAGAGTGGGCAAATATGATGTATGTGGGTGCGGATTCATCCCTGTTTTCTCTCTCTCTTATTTATATTATTTTAGTAGCTGTTATACAGCAAAATGTATTAGTTTCATTATTGCCTTAGTTATACTAGTTTTTAATAATCCAGTGACTTGCAGTGAACCAATTTTTTAAATTTTTGTATCCCTGTAGCTCAATGTTTCCTGACAGTGTAATGTGACCTGTGAGCACGTTCTATCCTTCCCGTGCTGATTATCAGGTTACCAACAGATAATTAAGTGTTACTGTGTTACAGAACATTGTCCGACTCTATCTATTGCTAGGTTATGTGAAACATAGCTGCAAACAAGAGTCACATTTCTACCTCCCCTGACCATCAATGTACAACATCTATACTGACAGAGGTGCCCCAGAGAGAGCGGAGGGCTTAATCCTCTAGAGCAGTGTTGGCTAACCTGTGACACTCCAGGTGTTGTGGAACTACAAGTCCAAGGACTTGTATTTTCACAACACCTGGAGTGTCACAGGTTAGCCAACACTGCTCTAGAGCAGTGTTCCTCAAACCAAGTCCTCAGGACCCCTAACAGGGCAGGATTTCCAGATGACTAGCGAAATAATTATACCACCTGTGGATCCGTTACAATGAGTCAGTCAGTAATGAATACACCTGTGCTAAAGCAGGGAGATATGGAAAACATGCACTGTTAAGGATCCTGAGGACTAGGTTTAAGAAACACTATTAGAAAATGACTTTCACCTTTGTCAAGACAGAAACACTAAAATTATTTTTATTGAACAGCAAGTTTTATATAATCTTCCCCAGTTGCTAAACAATAGTTCCTTTGTTACCTTTTGTTGCTGTGTGTCTCCAGCAGACATGTAGATTGTAAGCTCTTTGGGCATGGACAGAAGTCCTAGTACAGCAGGGGTGGGCAAACCTGTCCTCAAGGGCCATATCCAGTTCATGTTTTTAGGATTTCTTTAATCATGTACAGCTGAGTTAATCTATTTGGCTGGGTCAGTAATTATCCCACCTGTTTCTACAGATAGAAATCCTACAAACATGAACTGGATATGGCCCTTGAGGACAGGTTTGCCCACCCCTGTAATACAGTGATGGCTAACCTGTGACACTCCAGGTGTTGTGAAACTACAAGCCCCAGCTAGTTATCTAATGGCAAAGCATGCTGGGGCTTGTAGTTTCACAACACCTGGAGTGTCACAGGTTAGCCATCACTGTCCTAGTATATTTTTCATGTTGCACATGTTACTATAATTGTATATTGTTTATGTATTTTAGTATACAGGTCACAATCACCTTGGGATGCCATATTAATTAAATTATATATAAAACAGAAGATGTAAGAACGCCACTGAAACGTAAAATTTTACTAAATTTTGATAAATAATAAGTTCTACTTATGCAGGCTGCTGTGTTCCCTCAATACAGCAGATCCCCAAAAACTCACCATTAAGAGCATCGCAGTCAGCGAATAGTAAGCATATGGTGTTACCGCTGATTGGCCACGGGTCACTGTCCATTTTGGAGCAACCAGACTCTTGGTCCTTTTCTAAGGAGGACCCCTTGACCAGCTTTGTGAGGGCACGTCACTTTCGACTCCAGAAGGGGTGTAGTCACTCTGTTGCCAGAATTTAGCACCGGCCAATAATTAACGAGCCTATCCTGCATCGGTGGTGAAATAGTCTGACCTTTCACTGTTTGGCTTTGCAAATACATTGGCCGACTGCCCTGCTCTCGCCGCCATCGCTCACGATACAATTTATAATTAATAAACTGTGACCTTTCTTCCAAACCTAACCTGGTGTCAGCGTGTTTATTTGATGGTATAAATACAGTCAGGGCCTGATTAAGGGTTCTGGCCGCCCTAGGCTAATACGGCCGCAGCACCCCCCCCCCCCCCTTCTCCGAATATATAGGTGTATAGGAACACTCCTGAATATGAATGTTCAGGTGTATTCTCCATCATTCAAATTTAGGCAGATTGTGCCATTGTCTCTTACCTGTCCTTGCTCTTCTCTCTTGCAACTTTGTTATCCTCTTGCTGGTTTCTGGAAAGTTGGCGTCCTTTTTTGAAAATGCAAAAATGTATTATAATGCAAACCCTGAATGATTAGGCCCTTTAGTTAAAACAAAACACTCCATTATGGCCAGCTAAAAGTACCCCATTGGACAGGCATATATAAGCAATATCTGAATATTTGTTGTCAATCAAATACAAACCTCTACCAGCCCCATCTCACTAATATTTAGTATTCTAGTGATTGCTGAGACCACCCATGTGACCACCACACAATTATGAGATTCTGCCCCCCAAAGCTGCTCTATTTTTTAAATACCCCCTGCAGCCATTTTCCTTAACCACAACCCCCCCCCCACAGCCATTTTCCTTAACCCCTGCTGCAGCCATTTTCTTTACCTCCCACCCTGCATCCATCCCCCTTGCAGCTATTTTCCTTACCTCCACTCTGCTAGCTAGCTATCCCCCCGTCACATCAAAATTCCCCCAGTCACATATATCAGCCCCCCTCCTCTGCCCTCCTTCTTACATATCAACCTCTCTACCTCCCTATAGATTTTCATGGCAGCCCCCCTCTCCCTCCCTTTAGGTATGCAGGGTAGTCCCCCCCCTATAGATATGCAGGGTAGTTATCCCCCCTCTCTATAGATATGCAGTGTAGTTCCCCCCTCCCTATAGATATGCAGGGTAGTTCCCCCCCTCCCTATAGATATGCAGGGTAGTTCCCCCCCCCCTTCCTATAGATATGCAGAGCAGTTCCCCCTCCTTATAGATATGCAGGGCAGTTCTCCCCCTCCCTATAGATATGCAGGGCAGTTCCCCCCTCCTTATAGATATGCAGGGCAGTTCCCCCCCTCCCTATAGATATGCAGGGCAGTTCCCCCTCTCCCTATAGATATGCAGGGCAGTTCCCCCCCCCCTCCCTATAGATATGCAGGGCAGTTCCCCCCCTCCCTATAGATATGCAGGGCAGTTCCCCCCCCCCCTCCCTATAGATATGCAGGGCAGTTCCCCCCCTCCCTATAGATATGCAGGGCAGTTCCCCCCCTCCCTATAGATATGCAGGGCAGTTCCCCCCCCCCCCTCCCTATAGATATGCAGGGCAGTTCCCCCCCTCCCTATAGATATGCAGGGCAGTTCCCCCCCCCCCTCCCTATAGATATGCAGGGCAGTTCCCCCCCTCCCTATAGATATGCAGGGCAGTTCCCCCCCCTCCCTATAGATATGCAGGGCAGTTCCCCCCCCCCCTCCCTATAGATATGCAGGGCAGTTCCCCCCCTCCCTATAGATATGCAGGCCAGTTCCCCCCCCCTCCCTATAGATATGCAGGGCAGTTCCCCCTCCTCCCTATAGATATGCAGGGCAGTTCCCCCCCCTCCCTATAGATATGCAGGGCAGTTCCCCCCCCCCCCTCCCTATAGATATGCAGGGCAGTTCCCCCTCCTCCCTATAGATATGCAGGGCAGTTCCCCCCCCCCTATAGATATGCAGGACAGTTCCCCCCCCCCTCCCTATAGATATGCAGGGCAGTTCCCCCTCTCCCTATAGATATGCAGGGCAGTTCCCCCCCTCCCTATAGATATGCAGGGCAGTTCCCCCCCTCCCTATAGATATGCAGGGCAGTTCCCCCCTTCACTTACCTGTAGTTGTGCCAGCGTCGCTCCTCTCCTCAGATCAGCAGATAGGAAGTGAAGACGTCCTGCTTCCTGTCTGCTGCACAGCAACAGGCAGCCTGGCGATTGGCTGTGTGTTGCTAACCACTGACCACCAATGCTTTTGATCGTCGAGCCCTCCACCCCCCCCCACGGCGACCCCCCCCCCCCCCCGCGCGGCGACCCCCCTCCCCCACCCCGAAAAAAAAAATGAATGAAGAAAATAAATAAATAAATAAAAAAAAATACCCACAGTGCCGCGCCCCCCGGGACCCAGAGCCCCAGGCTGCAGCCTGGTCAGCCTAGTGGTTGATCAGGCCCTGAATACAGTAATAAGATATACGCTACAAGAGGGTTGGGTGCATGGAACGAGAATATCAACACTATGCATTTTAATATGATACAATACTTCCTTATTATGCAGTCTCCTTCCCCTCTGTAGAAGCCTCAGTTCATAAAGCAGTTTTACACAAATGGGTGAAGGTATGTTTGCGAGGGGGTTGTTGCAACTCTATGCTCCCAAACTAGTACATCAGTATGAAAATCTCCCCTACTACTTCTCACATCTTGCTAAATAAAGTAGGGACCTAGCACCTACTGTAACTGGGGACCTCTGCTGGACGCCTGCTGTAACAACATTACAACATTACGGCAGTGAAGATCCCGTTACAGTCAGGAACACTTCTGCATTAGTGGGGATATCAGGGGAAGGACTCCCACCAATGTTCTAGTGAAGGTGGTGCCAGTTCCCTCCTTTCCTTCTTTAATTATGATTGGCAGTCCCAGCTCTTGTGCAGTAAACTGCCCAGTTGATGAAGGTAACACACCGGCGTTTCTATGCTATTTCCAATAATAAAAGGCAGTAAAAACATGGAGTAGTAGGAGAACAGTGATCCTGAGAGTCCTGAGAGTCTGAAATCAACCTGAAAACCCTACTCTCAGAGGTATAACTTCAGTTCTTATATATACATTGTATAGTTATTGGTTTATATACACACCATTTGGTTCTGCAACTAAACGTGACCACATGCTAGGCCCAAACTGACAATCGCTGGTGTGCTTGACAGTATTAGTGGACCGTTCAGGGCTCCCAATTGTTTGTGATAATAAGCGTCACTGCTTGTCAGCCTTCAAGCGTTTAATAAAATACGGTAGTCCCAAGTTGGTGCATTCTCTACACTTGCTCCCACCACTGTACTAGTCATTGCTGATGCCAGTAGACAACCAATCAGTGAATGATGGCGGAATCTGTAAAAAAAAAAAAAGGCAAAATAATTTTTTGGGGGACAATGTACACAAATGTGGGGTACTGTATTTATTTATGCCAGGGCTGCTTTTCAGTTCTAGTCCGGCATTTCCACACCCAGGCTGATTTCATCTAACTTGGCACAATATTGCATCCCCTAAACAAATAAGCACACATTAGAGGTCATCATCCACCCAGGAGGTATTAAGTTCCTTCTGTACTGTGTCATTGCCTCCATGGACTAAAAATTAGATTTAGGCAATCTGCCCCTTCACATGTCAGTTTTCTATGGAATTGGTCTTTCAGCAGATCAGATGAATGTGATTCCTTGTGTTTCTATAATTTATATATAGTGGGCCTGAGTCATTAAGGATCGTATCTCTGTTTTTTTGTGTGTATCGAACGCAATTCCCTTCTGTGCATGCCCAGAATGAGGACACTCGGCCGTCAACTAAAGCAAGTCCGCTGCGTAGGCCAACGTAGATGACAGTTATGACAGTCTACGATTTCGGGGAGTGAACAGGGCGGGGAAGAGGCGTGTGTCCGTACTCGATGCACAATGTGGGCGTGGCCAAACTGAAGTGAATGCAGCCACGTGAGAATGAAGCTCTGTGGCTGTGAAAGTTTCTTGTTTTTCTGCCGTATCTCTTGCAGCAGCTTAGGGTCTAGTCTAAGTCCTGGGTCAGTATCGTATGCATGATATAACATGTGTCTGCAATCAGAGGCAACTGTAAAAATGTATCTTATGTACAGTAGACATTAAGGACGGCCTAACCCTAATGCTTATCAACAGGGAAAAAAATATATATATTTTTTTATATATATACAATTTCCATTTCTAATCATAAATAACTATATTATTGACAGGTAACATTAATTGATTAATATTTTTTTCCGTGCGTTCTTTTGAGATTTCATATTCCACATATGTATTGTTCGCATCCTGCAGTGTCTGGTCTATTACACTAACCTACACTTGTAGTCATCACCACACGTATCTTGAGATCCGCTCCTTGCTGACTCCGGGAGTATGCAGAGCTGATTTACGAGCCGTTGCGAACAACTGCACGATGCGCTCAGTGGGCCTGAGTCATTAAAGAAAGTAAGGCAAAGAAAGGAGTAAATGTTCTCCGGGACAAACCATGTTACAATGCAAGGGGTATAAATAATTTTTTTGTTTTGCACATAAGTTAAATTCTGGCTGTTTTTTCATCTAGCACACAAATATTTGATAGCTTTATTTTTACACTGAAACTTTAAGTTGCTCAAGGACAGGCCCTACCCCATACCTCCCAACATTTACTCAGGTGAAACCGGGACACCATAACACCGCCCTAATCTATACACTCCCCCCATCCCGCACAAGCCACGCCCTCATCCACATAACCAAGCCCGTTTCCACAAAAATCAGTAGTTAGAGGGATGAGGTCGGTGGCAACCACAGAGCTTCACTAAGTCGCAAGGTCCAGGGGGAAATGGACGGGGGGTCACGCTCATCCCCACAAGCCCTCATAAACAGATACTTCCGGTACCAACGGACCTCATCTCCTTTCCGCTTACAGTGACTCAGCGCAGCTTCCGGTCAGCACAATAGAATTTCGTCACATAAACCACCTACGCCCCTGGATGACTGGATAGAGCAGGAGTCTCTGCTGCAATAATCTGTAGCATATAGCCGCAGCGCCGCCCGCAGCCGGAGGACTGCACCACACATCCTATACACCATAGTTGCCAATTCCGCTTATAACAAGCAGAATTGGGCTTGTTTTATTTTTAAGTTGCGTTATTTTTCTGCTTGCCGCGGGTTGCGGTTTTTTGGGGTTTACAAGCTCAGCATTTATTTATATTATTTTATTTTTTTAAAAAAGCTTTATTGCCTTGCTGAGTGTAGGAACGCTTCAGTGTTGGACGCTGCTGGCCTCTTCTTAAGTGGACGTGACTCAGCTGTTGGCAGGTGTGTGTTAGCAGAAGCTCTCAGCTGAAGGAAGCAGTAGAACTGGGAAGAGGTGAGAGAAGTCTGGGGATTTAATAACATGTGAAATTCAGATCTCCAGGTGTGGTTTAGTGGGGAACCTGTGCAGGAGTGCACAGGGTGGGTATAGCTGAGGGTCCCAGTAACCAGGGGGATTCAAAATGGAGAAAGGAGTCACTTGTGTCGGTACGTCTGCCTGTAGTATGTATCTTGTACCGAATATTCTCTATGTATACTGTATATTATATTTATATGTGCTCTGTCTGTATGTAGAATATTAGTATTGGTATCACTGACCCTGGCAAATGTAGGGCACAGTTGGGACCATTCCAGGATTTAAGATGTGACCTTGTTTAAGGGTTAACATATTAACACATTAATTGCCTAAGTTGAAACTGCATGTCCTATAACTGCATGAAAACCGAGTATTATTCTAATTACATTCACTTTTAATCTTGTATTTGTCCCTGACTGGTCACCATTCATAGTAGATGAATAAAGTATTGGAGTTATTAACTCTCATTTAATGCATTTTAATAGCAGTGAGAACACAATTGGTCAATGTTTTACTGTACCAGATACTGTATGAAACGTGGTATAGTATTTTATTGGTATTTTATCCAATGTTCTATTGAGGAAACATTGAAGACAGATTGTAGAAATCTTTATATGTATTTATTTAATAATAAATACACGTTGTGGTTTTCAGTACACTAACACCCCTGTCCTCTGTAAGTTGGGCTTTTTTTGGGGCTTTTTAGGATTGTTTTGGGCTTGTTTTTCACTTAGCGGTTGCTTGTTTTTCATTTCAGAGTTTGCAACCCTGCTCTACGCTTCCTTTGTTTACTCTCAGGCCGGAGGGGGCTTCAGTACCCGGGGGAGTGATGCACTAGGTCCCGGGAGGATGTGGCATCTATGGGGCAGACTTGCCAACTCTCCCGCATTTTGCGGGAGACTCCCGCATTTTGCGAGAGTCTCCCGGGCTCCCGGGCGAGTGTGGCAATCCCCCGCATCTGGATAATTCTGCCCACTTCCTAGTGAAGTGGGCAGAATTAAGTCCCAAACGCCGCGATTCCCGGTGAATCGCGGCATTTGGCCCCGCCCCCCGCTGTCAAATGACGCATTTTGCGTCATCACGTCATGGGGGCAGGTCCAAAATGACGTCACTTGGAGCCCCCCCCCCCCCCCCCCCCCCCCCCCCCCCGTCACGCCCACCTCCTCTGCAGGCTCCCGGATTTCACCAACAGAAAGTTGGTAAGTATGCTATGGGGTCATCATTACCGCACACACAGCTGCTATGGAAGCTGAAATAAAACCCTCTACTCGCTTATAGGGACAAACTCTAAGTCAGGTGGGACAGTTGGGAGGTATGCTGCTCCAACAATAAATCTCTTCCCACATTTTAAATTTACCTCCCCCTCCAATGCAAAATGGGTTTGCCCAGGTGATATGTTGCTTCTTTTTTCTGCTTTTCTCTCCTGAATGACTCAGGCCCTGTGCCTTCATTTTCTCATCATTCTACCGTCTGGTTTATAGCTTCTAGTCTCGCTGTTAGAAGTGGTTGTAAATCCTTACTCCCTAATTACAGCTTCCCACTGTTCCCTGGATGTGTTATATAATGACTATGCATTAACATGTTACACCACGACTTTATCACGTGTTGTGCTGACATTATATTGTGTAATCTGTATAACAATTCCCTGCTGTGTATTACAGGATTACACTACAACAGTATTTGTTCTTCGCTAGTCGTACTTAATCTAATGTAATATAATATGCCATTATCATGAGTTATACATTTGGCAGGAATATGATATCACAAGTCTCTTGCACAGCACTTAGTCTCGCATGGTGATAGTTCTGACCCCACTTACGAAACTATATCCAGCTACTGACTCGTCCAATCAGCTTCCAGTCGACAATTCTGCACAGAGCCTATTGAATGACTGTGAGACTGGAGATTCCTGGGAGGTGTCTGTGGGAGTCTGAGTGTCCACGGAACTCTGGAATATCTGCATCACTGTAAGTGAGAGATCCTTGAGCTGGCCAAGTGTAATGGAGAATTATTCAGTAAATGATAAGAGAACAGAACCAGCTGTTATTGACATTTTTATGCCAATTAAAGGAATATATTTTCCCCAGTAACAAGCCCTAACTTTTGTGACAAAGCATTTTTTTTTTTTAACATGGGAGGGATGTAATTTAACCAGGGGAAGGGTGTTAGATGCCCCCAGACAGAGGAGGGGGATGTCAGTGATAGGCTGAGAGTGTGGCATTAGGCTATGACATCACAGCCCAGAACAATACTCCCAGCCTATCACTGGCATGGAGGAGCAGGTAAGAAGTGTGCAGGGTGTGCTCAATATAAATGATTAAACACATCCCTATTTGTCAGCCAATGCAAAAAGGCTGTGTATTAAATGTAAATCCATTGGGCCTGCTCTGCACTAACTACTAATAGAGGAGCAGTCCATGAGCTGTGTCACCCTTTCCTTCTCTACCTGTGGCTCGCCAGGTTTTGTGAATCTACAACCCCCAGAATGCTTTGCCATTAGCTAGCCAGCTAATAGCTTGCAGGGCATGCTGGGAGTTGTAGTTTCACAACACCTGGAGAGCCACAGGTTGGCCAGGCCTGCTCTACACAATAGGTGCTCCACAAGGGCCAATCAAACACTTCTAAAGGTCCTGCAAAGAACTGAAAAATGAAAAAATATTAAGGGGACGCAGACAACTATATATATATATAGATATAGATATATATATACACACAAAAATATATAAAACTTTATTTTTAATGTCAAACATACAGCATAAGAACATCAACAAGACAATGAAATAACTATGTGTAAATGATCCATTACTGATCGTGCCTGGCGTTTTTCATACGAATAATAATACATAGCGCTTAGCAAATGATGATAATACAAATTGTTATATAGACACATGTATACAAAATATAAACCTCCCCCAGGAGTATAAACAATTAGGAACAATGCACATCCCAAAAGTGTGGGGGGCCAATCGCTGTTGCAGCTCTCCTTAGTAAATCGGCAATTATTCCTTTAGCAACCATGCAGCTTCTGTTGTTATATTAGAAATAATCATCATCATCAACTATTTATATAGCGCTACTAATTTCACAGCGCTGTACAGAGAACTCATTCACATCAGTCCCTGGCTCATTGGAGCTTACAGGCTAAATTCCCTAACATACACACAGACAGACAGAGAGACTAGGTTCAATTTGATAGCAGCTAATTAACCTAGTAGCATGTTTTTGGAATGTGGGAGGAAAACGGAGCACCAGGAGGAAACCCACGCAAACACGGGGAGAACATACAAACTCCACACAGATAAGGCCATGGTCAGGAATCTAACTCATGACCCCAGTGCTGTGAGGCAGAAGTGCTAACCACTGAGCCACAGAGCTGCCCAATAATATCATACCACTTCAATAAAAGGGAGACCTTATTATATATGTGTCCCAAATAAAATCAGATAGTATAATCAGGTGAATAATTCCATAAAGTAGAAATATAATGTAGTGTCAAATTAAGGTCTCCTCTCTCCAAAGCAAGAGTGGCGATGGGCTAACGGTGGACATGTGTAATAAGCTTTAGACAACCCCTAGAACCCAAGGGGTTAGTCACTAGAATGTCCGGCATCTGTGAATTCCAGCAGCAATTAAGACATAGGATCCAGCCAATCATGTTATATTGGCTGACCTATATATAAGTTGTCCATGGCCCACGTGTATTCCTTAGGTAAATAAACATTTTGGTGGGGTAAATGGATGAAATGTGACCCTAACAAAGCAATCCATAGCATAGAACCAACAACAAACTATAATTGTGACCTAAAATAGGAATCCTGGACAATGTCTCAGGGGCAGAAATAAAATTAGCAGGCAGAATCTATAGAATTAGATCCATATGGCGGGGGTGGACCTAGATTGTTTGACTCTTTTTGACAGATGCACAATACATTTCTGTATTGTTTAAAGCACAATCAGAGCGGCTGGGCAGGATCTTTACACATGAATGTGTTGTGCGGTTGTTATAAAAGGGCGCGGGAATGTGTCTAAGACCTCCATTTGTGCAAAAATAAAGTACAACTTCTAAACAAATTATATAAGTGGTACATGGTTCCAACACGATTGATTGCATGCCATCTTGCTTTGTTGGCATTCTATTGGGCAGGATGGCACTCTGTCCCACATCTCATAGAGATTATTATTATTATTATCATTTATTTGTTAGGCGCCACAAGGTATCCGCAGCGCCGTACACAGTACAAACAGTAGACTATACAGGGTGAAACAGTACAGAACAATAAACAAAAATACCAATACTTCAGAAACTCCACGCAGGCTAATACAATAAGCATGGAGTAGAAGAACAAGTGAGGAGACAGGAGGGAAGACGGCCCTGCTCATGTGAGCTTACATCCTAAGGGAGGGTAGCAGGGGCACACAGAGGATTTTTCAGGGGGGGTTTCCCCTCCACCCCCGAAAAAAAACAAAAACCTAGAGAGCTGCCGCGCATGCGCAGGCAGCTCCGTTTCGGCAGCACTATACTATACAGCAGCCACGGCGCTGTCAAAGAAGCATCCGGGGCGGTGCTGTACACAATACAGTTTTCAGTGCACGTTTGAAGGAGCACAAAGTAGGGGAGAGACGGATGGAACGAGGGAGATCATTCCAGTGAAGGGGGCTGCACGGGAAAAGTCCTGAATTCTGGAGTGGGTAGAGGTGATGAGAGTGGAGGAGAGGCGGCGATCATTGGCTGAGCGCAGGGAGTGAGCAGGAGTGTGAGTGGAGAGGAGGTTAAAGATCTAGGAGGCAGTAGAGTGGGAGAGAGCCTTGTAAGTGGTGGTGAGGACTTTGAAAAGGATTCTGTAGGGGAAGGAAAGCCAGTGTAAGGCGAGGCAAAGAGGGGAGGCCGAGGAGGAGCGGCGTGACAGGAAGATGAGTCTAGCGGCCGCATTGAGTATAGAGCGGAGGTGCCATCTTCCCTGATAAATCTAACCTTTGTTGGCATTCTATTGGGCAGGATGGCACTCAGTCCCACATCTCATAGAGATGCTATCTTCCCTGATAAATCTAACCTTTGTTGGCATTCTATTGGGCAGGATGGCACTCAGTCCCACATCTCATAGAGATGCTATCTTCCCTAATAAATCTAACCTTTGTTGGCATTCTATTGGGCAGGGTGGCACTCTGTCCCACATCTCATAGAGATGCCATCTTCCCTAATAAATCTAACCTTTGTTGGCATTCTATTGGGCAGGATGGCACTCAGTCCCACATCTCATAGAGATGCCATCTTCCCTAATAAATCTAACCTTTGTTGGCATTCTATTTGGCAGGATGGCACTCTGTCCCACATCTCATAGAGATGCTATCTTCCCTAATAAATCTAACCTTTGTTGGCATTCTATTGGGCAGGGTGGCACTCTGTCCCACATCTCATAGAGATGCCATCTTCCCTAATAAATCTAACCTTTGTTGGCATTCTATTGGGCAGGATGGCACTCAGTCCCACATCTCATAGAGATGCTATCTTCCCTAATAAATCTAACCTTTGTTGGCATTCTATTGGGCAGGATGGCACTCAGTCCCACATCTCATAGAGATGCTATCTTTCCTAATAAATCTAACCTTTGTTGGCATTCTATTGGGCAGGATGGCACTCTGTCCCACATCTCATAGAGATGCTATCTTCCCTAATAAATCTAACCTTGGTTGGCATTCTATTGGGCAGGATGGCACTCTGTCCCACATCTCATAGAGATGCTATCTTCCCTAATAAATCTAACCTTTGTTGGCATTCTATTGGGCAGGATGGCACTGTGGAAATGGTATTACATTGTGTGGCCCTGCCACATTCACCATGTTTATTTCTTTCTCTCTCTCCCCTTGTTATTGATCTTTTAAATATGTAAAAAAAATTATCTCAATTTGCCAACAGTGTCCTGCATTGGGGTTTACAAGGGCTCTACAGAACCGCCCTTTTAAATAACTCTCCTACTTTATCATTAGTGACTAAGACCTGGGAGACCTGTAAACGATACCTATCAATAACCCCTTCCCCATATCCATTAAACCCTTATGACACAACCCAGATTTCCCTTCAGGAATGTCTCTGAAATTATTGTCTCTTACAGTTGTACCTCCGGCCACTAGCAGTCTGTTTATTTGATTAACTTGCCCTTTACTTTTCCCTTTTTCAAGATGGCCAGTATTGCATCAAGGGAATCCATCTTGGATCCTGTTTCCTGTTTGGGCCTATAAAAGGCACTTCCTGGATCAAACCTTTGTTTTAGTATGCTGCATGCTCAACTCCTGTTACTTGCCTCACTTGCTTGTATGCATGATTACTACCTCTTTACCAATCCAGGGTACCTTCATACATATCTAGTGGTCATACCCAAAGATCTCCTCTTTCTGGGATCCAGATACTGACACTCTGTTACCAGGATACCGACACTCACTCATGTCTTGGCTGCGGCACGTTTTCCTGTTGCCAAGTCGTGGAGGCAGGATGAGCCTCCCAACATCTCTTCCCTGACATCTCACATTTGGTTTATTGCCCGTATGGAAAAATAATTTACTACCTGCAGGATAAGGTATTTGAGCCCCCTGGTTATCCCTCATGTGCCAGAATACCTCTTGAATAAAATAACTAACTGACTCACTGTTTAACCGTAAATTGCGTTATGCCCTCTTTCCTCTCTCGCCACTGAAAATTCTGATGGTCAATACTTTTTATATGTGATGACTGCCCCAAACCCCTTTCTTCCCTCACACCTTTCACCTTTCTACCATATAACATTTATATTACTTCATGTTTCAGTTTGTATATCTGTTTATTTATTTTATTAAATGTGGTTTTTCCCTGTGATGATGACTGACTTACTTCCCTGTTTTTCAGACCTGTTTGTAACCCACGATTGCTAAATAAAATATAAAGTAAAAAAAAAAATAGTTTTAATTACAGCATTGATCTGTTGTGATGTTCCGCCTCTGTTGCAATTTGTTGTCTCTTTTATAACCAGCAGATGGCACTGTTGCTACCCTGGTCCATGAAGGGATTTAGCCAGTGACTAAATCATACTTGCCAACTCTCCCTGAATGTCAGGGAGACTCCCTGAAATAGGGGTGATCTCCCTCACTCCTTGAAGAGTCTGGCATTTTCCCTGATGCTGAGCCAGTACAAGACGTGGTTGGCTTCTCCATCTGTGGCATGATGACACAGTTCAGAAATTGTGTCCTATGTCCATGTATTGATGCCTATGGAGGTGGCCATTTTCATGGAGTCCAAGATTTAATCAAAGACTGACAGGTAAGACAACATGACTTCAGTAATGGAGACAAAAATGTAAAAGGCACTTTAGCACTTTAGTCTCTAGAGATTCATTAGCTGCTTTTCCTGCTTTTATTTAAAGCATAATTGCCTACTTTTTCCGCAATGTCCGGGAGACTCCCGCATTTCTGAGAAACCAGGGCAACCTCCTGGATCTCGCCCCCCCAATCGATAAGTGGGTTAATGAAGCAAATATTGATGCGTCAAGCCCCACCCCCGCACGCCCACCTCCCCCGGGATCTCCGTGAAGCCAACGAGGAAAGGTTGGCAAGTATGGACTAAATTCTGTTCCATGATAGCAACTACATAAATACTGTAACATAACAAAGCTTAATGAAGTCTGTGTATATTTTTTTTCTTATAAAATATTATACAATGTTTCACTCTATTTAATCTTAAACTGCCTGTGAGTAAAAGTTTATAGTGTCTTCCTATAATATTATCATGATAGAGCTTCTTTTATAGTCTTCCTCTTTCTGTTTTATTTTTTAGATGACCGACCTCCCAACCTGGTGGTTCCTGGTCAAATACCCATTTCTCCTCTTTATGACAGCACCATTTAGTATCATTTACTCCATTTTCTACAAGATGATGTGAGGTTCAGAAAAAATAACACTTCAAATAATAATTTATATGATTTTGATGTGAAGTTGCTGAATAGGGTTGTAGGGGGTTAGCATCAAGTCTAGAGTCTAGGTCATACAGGAGTTTCAGGGTGAGGATCCACAGCACAACACAGTAATACACGTGAAGAACAGACCAGAACTAGACCAAAACAGACCAGAACAAGGTATATTTGCTCCCTTAGTGGAGAGGTGTGAGACCCTCCCCAGACAAGACAAAACTAAAATTGAGGCCTTAAATAGGCCCAAACTCTTCCCCTATGAGGAATGGGTTAGTCTTCCTACCAGGAGGTTAACCTTTTCCTCCAATGTGCAGTTTCTCACCCTGTCACAAGGGGGCTGATGCAGAGTGGGACTGTGAGAGCATAAAACAATGAATGGTTATTAAAGGTACAAATATATGTGTGAAATACCTTAAAAAGCTATAACTACAGATATGAGAACTACTCCCTTGACATAAGAGTGAAGGAAGAAACAAGTGTTTCCCATGGAACAGAGACAATAACAGGATGCAAGACTAAAAACAACGGCCTGGAAGACATTACACAGTACTGGACAAAGGATATTGCCTTATATGTACTTATTGTTGCAAAGAAATATTTGCTGAGCTAAAGAGATTTCCTTATATGTACTTTTTGTTAACCAGTTAATGCTCAAGCTTATAAATAAAGGAGCAGTCTGAGAAGTCCCTCAGAGCTGATTCTGAAACTACAGCTACTTGTTTGTGTTTCTTTTCCTCCTCTCCAGTTGACCGTAAGGATATCAGGTTATCAGAGATCGATAATAGGGGCACCAAGCCTCGGTACCCCGACAGGACAAATACCAGGTTGCGGACTGTAACAATAATTTTTTCGCACTATGCATGCCCACAAAACAAGCACATACAAATATGTGCATTCAGAGTCGGATTTAAGCGACTCTTATGATCAGTGAGGTATGATGAGAACGCAGGTCGAGTGCAGCACAGGGCGTATGTGGGCAACTATGCCCAATTCATACCTGATCTCAGGTGTACGGTCTGTCGGGAGTCGTATTATTTGCTAGTGATTAATCCCTAGTATAAATACTAATGATGAAGATACTGATGATGACGATCTGCAACACTAGTTGTCTGCTTGTGATTGGCCGTTTGTTGATTCACCCCTCACACTACTTGTGAAAACACAAGCTGATGATGACCGGCGACAACAGGTAGTTGCTGCCGTTTGGGTGATTGCACAATCACCTCTCCAGTTGATAGCAGTTCATTCATTCACTGCTCACAGCTAAGTGAAATGGACAATTATTTGAGTGTAATTTTTGCATTGCCTAACAAATTAATTTTAAAAAATTCAGATTCTATTTTGATTCACATGTGGCTGTTTCCTTGATAAAATGTTTTCTTTCTATCGTAATAAAACATGAGTACTTTAATGGCATAAAACACGATAATGATTGTACAAATGCTACTAATGGAGTGTTCACTAATAATAAGACTCTGAATACAGCTGTAAATACTCTATTTTTATGCTTGGTGTTAGTCTGGCGTATATGATACTCATTCAGAGTTGGACATATGTTGGGATGCGTACAGCTCTGAATATAGGCAAGAATAACGCTCTTTTTGAAGCTTCATTTTCATCCAACTCTGAATCAGAGCCTAAGAGTTTGCAGCTACATAGGATCATTTAATATTAATAATAATAATAATAATAATTTGTCAACCATGCTAAAACATAAGTGTCTCCGTGCAGGTGTTTTGTACCACAATTTTTGGGTTGAGGTGGGATTGTGCAGGTTTTGAAGTTTCAGAATGCCTCTAACAGTTGTCAACTGTTGCAGTTTTAATTTTGGCCAGCAGGTGGCAGCCAAATCCAAGTTTTACTTTTTTGCAGAGAAATACATTTTTCTGAAGTGTTACTTTTTTAAGTTTGCACAAGTGTGTCTAGCAGCCTACTTTTCCCACCTTTTGTCTTTTTTTAAATTATCCTGTAAAGATGTTCTTCCAACCTGGTGAAAATTACAAAAACGTATCTTCAAAGGCCTGCATATTTCCACTTATTTCCATGTATTTGAATGTTCTATTTCATTGGTTGAAATCCGGCTAAAAAAGCACTTTCCTATACAAAATCCGATACAAATTACGTCTTTACGGTATAGCCGGATCTTCCATCAGGCAACCTAGGCTACTGTCTAGGTAGGACCAAAGGGCACTGAGGGGCCCAGATGACCTTAACCCAGTTTTTTTGGAGTTTTTTATGGACAAGAGGAGGTGAGAAGGGGGTCCAAACCAGTATGCCCGCGAAGGTAGCTGCAGAAGGATATTCTGCGGGCAGCTCCAAGAACCATGAAGACCGCGTGCCTGCATATGTTTCTGGTGGAACAATTAAACAATAATTATTAAACAATACATGGCCGTACGTTTTGCTGTACATCACTTACTCTCAAAACATCAAGAACGGCTTTGTATAGACGGTTGAGCTCATTTAGAGTTGGACTCATGACAATTTTTTTGCTTAAGATATGCAATTTGGTTCTGAGCACCGTACGTCAGATTCCATAATTTGCATATTGTTGACTTGCGCTACCTTACTTCTGGAAAGGTGGAACAGAGGCACGGAGGGGCAGAAGAGCATAGGATGAGTACTCTAAGGGGTAAATGTATTAACTTATGATTTTTGCAAGTCGCTGCTATTCGGCGAGGTTGCAGTGAAAATTTAAAGCAGCAATGGCTTTAAAGGCATTGTTTTGCCGCTTTAAATTTTCATTGCAAACTCGACGATCAGCGGCGACTTGCAAAAATCATAAGTTAATACATTTACCCCTAAGAATGTGTTCACATAACTGCGATATGGATCTCCAGATACGCTGTTTAGGGAGTGTGCCTCTTGCTGGTTCTGGATGGCCGATACAAGAATACGCAATGACGATAATGAATATCAGTAGCATTATCTAGTCGCTTCTGATTGGCTGATTGTGTATTGATCCCTCCAGTTGTTAGTACTTTCTCCTATACTATGCCAAGTTGCGGTCTTCTATTCACATTTTTTAAATGACATTTCATTTTGGACTACTCCATGAGCTGATTCCCATTTGAGGAAACCAACAGATGTGGAGGTGTTTGTATTTCATTACGTTTTATATGGCAGATGTGACATTCACATTTATTAATAGCTGTCAATAAAATATTCTCTCTTGTGCCTATCACACATCATTACATTATTATATTGTATACAAATAGGGTAATGCATTTACTGCACTATTTTGGGGTGTAAGTATATAAACTTGTACGCCTGACGTACGTCTTGTACACATGCTACTTTTTATGAGGTGGAATTATCTTGCGATGCGTCTAACTCAACATGCGTCTTCTCCTGCATACGTTCAGTGATCAGTGGAAAGATACATTGGCGGGGCCAGATGTCCAGTTAAATGTGACTACAGACTCATTATTAAACATTATGGAACTAATTAATATCTGCACATACTTGAGGATATGAGGGAGGGGTGGAGAAAGCACATTTAGGGGTCTGTTTTACCTGGGGCCACAGTCACTTCCATCCCTGGAAAATACTTGAATTGTATAGGTACTCAGGAGGTGCATTTAACTGGGATTTGTCCTATATTATGGTGGGATCTTTTGTATCTGAACTTTGAGTTCCAAAAGCCAGGACGCGCTTAGGTACCTATAAAAGGCAGACAATTAGGCACTTGTCAGCAAATAGAAAACTCACATGTTTTGGGATGTCATGAATTGCATTTAGTGTATTCTGCATTTTTGGGGGCTGAACCAGTATTTATGAATATATATAGCCAATGAAGTCAATAGGAACTGATGACATCGCTAAGGCCAAATGAAGTTTCCACTTAATGCACTTCATTCACAACAAATTGTCAGCAGTAAAGCTGGGTGCACTCTACAGAACATTAATCCTGGCATCTTTAGCGATTGTACGAACGACAGAAAATAAATGAACTGATCAGCATGACGATTCAGTCACTGGTTCCTAAAAAAATGATAGGCTGCATTCTTATGAATATTGGGTTCCGCCCACAAATTTTCTATCTATCTATCTATCTATCTATCTATCTATCTATCTATCTATCTATCTATCTATCTATCTATCCATCCATCTATCTATCTATCTTTTCACCAGTAGATGTCAGTTTTGTTAAACTCTGAGTTCTTTGCTTCCGAATAGAACAGCCAGCCAAGGATAAATTAACAGCTAATATGTATATAGGAATATGAGAGCTTGAAGGAAAATTCTTTATGTAACATTTATAAAAGAAGAATATGGTTTGTTTAATTTATTGAACATCGTGTTTATCAGAGAATATTTCAAGGTTAGTGTATGGGGAAATATGTATTCATTTCCAAAACGAATCCCAGCGGTCACTGCTTTCATGTAAGGCAATGCATACCATATTAAATATATTTAGGCATGAATATATGGTCTCCCGTGCAGAGCGTAGAATTCTATAAATGTTTTCATGGCTCCAGCACAAAGATGCACAAGGTGTTAGAAAATAGCTTAAGCTATAACTGCACAGTACATATAAGTACAAAATGTGAGAGATAGAATCCTGTGGTTATAATATGTCAGCCATAACATGGTGTGCACGGCTTAGCAATATAAATGGATTGTGTTTGCATACAGAAAAGCAGTCATTTCCAATCATGCTGCTCGGCAATAGCACCAAAAACTGGATCGGTGTCCAACTTCGCCTTTAGAGGTGTAATTAGACAAGATCCGGTTGATCTCTCTGGCTGAGCGGGCTGATTACTTCATGTCTATCACTGGTAATGCGGTTAGAGGATCATCATCATCATCACCATTTATTTATATAGCGCCACTGATTCCACAGCGCTGTACAGAGAACTCACTCACATCAGTCCCTGCCCCATTGGGGCTTACAGTATAAATTCCCTAACACACCCACACCCACACAGACACACAGACTAGGGTCAATTTGTTAGCCACCAATTAACCTACCAGTGTGGTTTTTTTTGGAGTGTGGGAGGAAACCGGAGCACTAGGAGGAAACCCACGCAAACACAGAGAGAACATACAAACTCCACACAGATAAGGCCATGGTCGGGAATTGAACTCATGACCCCAGTGCTGTAAGGCAGAAGTGCTAACCACTTAGCTACCGTGCTGCCCATGACAGTGCTTCCAGGTCTATGGCAGCCATCTACCACCTGCATTTACCAACATGCCAGATAATGATCCAAGTCATTTCAGTCCACTTACTACATTGTGGTTGTTTCTAGGCTACTTACGCTGCTATATCCATTATCATCATCATCATCATCATGAACACTTATTTATTTATATAGCGCCATCATATTCCATCACTAAATCATTAAAGCAGATACTACTGCCTTATAAACAAGCTGAACATTTGAGAAAAATGTTTGCTGCATTTTAAATCGTAAACATTGAAGGACGGTATAACAAGGCACAGTATAAAGAGGGACAGGTAAATGAGGGAGAGTATAACTAGTCCAGTGTCTTGGTCAAATAGCCTCAGTTAGATTTATTCAGCAGCAACTAAACATGAACAAAATTCCTAGCCTGTATAGCTTCTAGTGCACTGGAACACCCTCTCCCAAGTGAAGGACCTTGTGTCCCACACACACAAATTGCAGTGTCTTTCTCTACAGGCATCTGTCCTGCTCCCCAGGCTGGGTGAGCAAATGAACTGCCTAGTAGCCTTTTAACAGCACCTCATCAGGTGCAGCTCCCGATTAGCCAGCAACTTGCTTGCTCTTCGGAAGACCTGAAATGGACCTTATGAATGGAGCCCGTCTCTCTCCATTCACAACCCCAGGGACCCCATATACCAGCTTTTTCTAAAACTGAAACGAGCTTCGGGAAACTCCTTCCCACACACAAACAATCTCCCACGGGTTATAACATATAAGACATAATGCCTGGGACATATATATCTGCCTTTTGCCACTTTCCTAGTGATTCTGTCACACAAGGCACATTATAACGAGGGATATTATAACGAGGGACACTATAACAAGATTGCCAAGGTAAGTTCCGCCATTTGCAGATGCGAGTACAGAGTTTTCAGCAGAGCTCAAACTAGGTGACCTTTGTACTTTGAACTTTATACTGTAGCTATCATCATCATCATCATTTATTTATATAGCGCCACTGATTCCGCAGCGCTGTACAGAGAACTCCCTGCCCCATTGGACTTACAGTCTAAATTCCCTAATATAGACACACACTCACACACAGACACAGACAGGGAGAGACTAGGGTCAATTTTTGATAGCAGCCAATTAACCTACCAGTATGTTTTTTGGAGTGTGGGAGGAAACCGGAGCACCCGGAGGAGGAAACCCACGCAATCACAGGGAGAACATACAAACTCCAGACAGATAAGGCCATGGTCGGGTATCGAACTTGTGACCCCAGCGCTGTGAGGCAGAAGTGCTAACCACTAGGCCACTATGAAATCTAATGTAAATATACAATATACAGTTTATTAAAATACACATCACAAATAAGTGAGACCTTTAATTTAGCAGAAATGAAATAAATATATAAATCCTTCATGGTCATTTTTCCAGCTGCACAATCTGCTGACCCGCAATACAGCAGACGCTCACTATGTGCCGTTCATGGACTGGGATCACCCCTGTAAAATCAATCTGCGACAAGTTCTGCAGGGTGGAAATTGCACTTGGTTTAAACAGTGAAATTGTCACATCTAAATCTAACCTACTAACATTATTTTCCATTTTCCTCTTTACATACTGCTGAAATTATCCACATTTACGTCTGAAATTATTTATGTGAGTGAGGGACACTGGGACTGTCTTTATTTTCGTGTCACTTTTTGTGTGTTTGAAGATTTATATCACATTTAGAAATGTATTTTCCCACAGAAATGCGACTGAACGATGTATCCAATTTAGGGACAAAACCTGATCCCCGTGACCTCAGCGGTGGCATAGATTTTAAGTGCTGGGGAGCCATCTCTTTTAGCTCAGTGACATAATCCTATCCCGTAACATAACATCATGTTACTGTACTTCATTACAAGCCTATTCGTACCAGTCTGGGACTTCCACAGTCCTCCTAACTTCTCCTATTGACAGTCGGCATACGCTGCTGTCTTAGCCCACAAGCCACGATCGTCTCGTGGATAAAGTAGGAACGTGATGTCTCAAAAAAAGACTGAAAATCTACTGTTATAATATTCATGAGAGTGCAACCTAATATCACTTGGAAATACAGATCTGAACCATGGTGGGAAGAAATATCTGCACATAGTGTAGAAACTCTAAAGAAGATGCCAACTAATACTTTTGTTTAAATATATAACCACCAACTGATATTAAGATAATCTGCTATCAACTTTTAAGAGCTTTAAGTTGCCTTTAATTACTCACCTTGAATGTGTAAATCAGCCCGGCCAGGGCCCTCCCTGCTGATTTTTTTTAAAAATATTTAACTTTTTTTTTTTTATTGCAATTTCTTTTTCTTTTGTCTTTTTTTTTTCCCGCCGGGGTGGAGGGGGGAGGGGGGTTAGGGACAGGGTGTTGTCCGGTCCGTTTTTTGGTGGGGGGAGCTGGATAGTTAAACAAATAAAGTTACTCACGTGATCACGGCACCGGCGTCCTTCCTCTCTGCTCCGTTCACACTCAATGTCGGCGCGTGACGTTATGCCCGACATTCAGTGAGGAGCGGCGCAGAGAGGACCAAGCAAGAAGAAAGAAGAGAAGAGAAGACAGAAGAGAAGAAAAAAGCTAAGAAAAGGTTAGTAAAGGAATGGAGAGGCAAGGGGAGGAAAGCAGAAGAGGACAGTGTGATAAAGAGGGGGGGGGGGGTGAGAGGCACAGAGTGAAAAGGAAGGTGGGGAGAGAGAGGAACAGTGTGATAAAGAAGGGGAGAGAGAGGAACAGTGTGATAAAGAAGGGGGGAGAGAGGCACAGTGTGATAAAGAAGGAGGAGAGGCACAGTGTGATAAGGAGGGGGGGCACAGTCTGATAAAGAAGGAGGGAAAGCAGTATGGAGGGTGCTGTGTGATCATAAGGGGGCACAGTGTAGTTGTGATGAAGGGGCACAGTAATGTGTGTGTGATGGCACAGGGGGCTTGTTGAAATGTAGTGTGTGTGAGGTAGGTGGTGGCTAATTAATGGGTGCTATTTTGTTTGCAGGGTGACGGTGAGGCAATTTAATAGTGGGGACTATTAATTTAAGATGGGGTGGTTTGAGGGCTATTGAATGTGGGGGTTAGTTTGGGGAGAATGAGGTCTCTATTAAATGTGACTATAAATTATTTAATGGCAATGATGGTTGCTGGAAATTGGTATATTTCTGAAATGTAATTACTATTAATTTATTGCTGAGGCTGTTTACAGGGATTGAAATAGGTTTATTTATTAAATGGGAATACTATTATTTTAATGATGGGGCTGGAGGAAGGCCTAATTATTGCTCGTGGGTGCCATTGATTTAACATTGGGGCTGGTTGTAGTTTCCTAAATGTACCCATTTTTTTTTCCAAATAGGGCCCCCAACATTCCAGGATCCAGAGAAGCCGCAACTAAAGAAAGCAGCAGCCACAGGTGGTGAAAGTGAGAAGAACAGGTAGGAGAGATTAGGAGAGTCTGTGAAATGTTGTGATTCAAGTGGGACAATCCCAATTTTTGGTGCGTATTCTGTCCAATGTAAGGGGCAGGCCAAGACTGTGAACTGTTTATGTACATACTGCAATCTTTCTATACTACACTATGATGCTAGATGTCCTAAAAGTCAGGAGGGCTGGGACATATGTTATGCTCCGGCAAGCGGGCACTGCACCCTTGTGTCAGTGGTGTACACAACAATGCAGGGTTTTTTTGTGTAGGTGAATGGCCTAGCACTTTTCATCTGCTAGCCACACCCCAATAATGCATAGCCACGACCAATAGTATGACCACACCCACACCACCTTTTGTACCGCCACGGAGCAAAGTTTTTTTTTAGCATAGCAAATATAAGGGGGTCCCGTGAAATTGTTGTACCGGGGCCCTGAATTCCTCTTGGCAGCCCTGATTATACTGCCTTCTCTGCAGCACAAGGATTAGATCTTTTGCAGAAAGCTGCAACATTGTTGCAACAATGTAAAAAAAAGGGAACAGTTGTTTTGGCTGCTCATCCAGTTCTATTGTAATAAATACAGAAAGGAACTGTGATATCAGACTACTTATGTTTTAAAACTAATTTATAATTTATAAATCAGCTGAAATCCCCAGCTCAAATGTTGAAAACAATAGTTTTTAAATGATCATATTAACAATTAGGGCATATAAACTTACAAGCAAGGCGGGCAAGAAAATTTTAGTGAGCAATAGTTGCACAAACACGGAAGCCAATTAACCTACCAGTATGTTTTTGGAGCACCCGGAGTAAGCCTATGCAAACCAGCACTACACGCATTGTTTCAGGAATTAAACTCATGGCCCCAGCGTTGTGGGGCAGCAATGCTAACCACTGTGCCACCATGTTGCCTCATTGTGAGAAAGCAAAAAAAAAGTTAAAAAAATGTTGAAATCCAAAAAACGTGACACATGATAAGAAATGTTCTACTACGCTGCTGTTTCCTTGTAGGTGTTACACTTTGAAGTAGGAAATAAAAATAGTGACATCACTGAGGCATGAGGCATAAAGCTTACCTGCTGTGTACACAGAGAGACTTTAGAACAGTGCCTCATTGATGTCACCTAGAGAAACTATACACAGTATTCTCATTCATATTGGTTCATCCTACAAAGCAGATGCCAGACATTCTAAATTCCGGAGTCTTAGTTCCTGCTTGTGATTGGCTCATGTCTCTGTCAGTGTGTTGTGTTGCTGCTGCCTTCTACAGTGTGTTCATTCTATCATTAGTGCCTGTCATTATATGAGCATCTATGTTCACAAGTCTGGGATATACCGGGGTCATAAGTTTCCTCATCACCAGTGGAATGTGATTCTGATATATTGTGAAGTATTCGTGAATAGTAGTTTCAGCTCCAGGATTTGGTCCTGTGGATTTTCCACTGGAGTGAGTTCCATTAAAACCCAAAATGGAAATGTTCATTCATGAAGTATCATTGTACATTGTTCATTTATAACCTGACTTTCAGCTCTGTAAAAAAATTTCATAATTTTACCTCTCTGCCCCATTACAAACAGCTCAAACCGCCTCCTACATCTTTAGGATAGTATCCGAGCTGGATCTCCTAATGCAGAAATCGTTCAGAGAGACAAGTGGCTTTGACCTCATTAGACCTTCTTATGTGTGTGAATCCATCACAGAGAATTTATGGAGAGCAAGACTGCAAGTCTGTCACTCAATCTTTGCTGACTCAGAATACTGTAAGATAGAAAAGTACCACCTTTATAACATGCCACAAAGGGATGAAAGGAAGCATGATGGGCATATTTAGTTAACTATACACACTTCAGGTATTTAATGCATAAAATTCAGCCCGGTAATACGCAGCCTTTGATACACATTAATATACAATAGAGATTTTGTCAGTAGTTTAATGTTAAAAAGAGACCTCGTTCTTTTCGTTGGAATGAATGGGATGGGGGTTGGGTGCTGTACTGCAAGCAGCTGTTCTACTGCATGATTATAAACTATAAAAAGCTATCTTAAATTGTTGTACTTTTACCGAATTTATTAGATACAGTTCTGGTTTTTATGGCCAGGGCTCTAATTATCATATCGGCAAACTGAGAGCATGCCAAGGTCACTATTAAGAGGCAGCATGGTAATGGTTAGTTTTCTTTTCTTTTTACTTTGAAAAGGTCTTTCTTTGCTACTTGGTGTTTACTAACTATGGATTGCAGTAAAAATAAAGTAGGTGGGTTGTTGGGTAGATATGTATGTGCTGTGCCAAGTTATTATTAAGGTCACATGGGTGTATTTCTCCTGTGTATGATCCGGGTAATCACATGGGTGTATTTCTCTTGTGTGTGATCCGGGTAATCACATGGGTGTATTTCTCTTGTGTGTGATCCGGGTAATCACATGGGTGTATTTCTTCTGTGTGTGATCCGGGTAATCACATGGGTGTATTTCTCCTGTGTGTTTTCCAGATAATCACATGGGTGTATTTCTCCTGTGTGTGATCCGGATAATCACATGGGTGTATTTCTCCTGTGTGTTTTCCAGATAATCACATAGGTGTATTTCTCCTGTGTGTGATCCGGATAATCACATAAGTGTATTTCTCCTGTGTGTGATCCGGATAATCACATAGGTGTATTTCTTCTGTGTGTGATCCGGGTAATCACATGGGTGTATTTCTCCTGTGTGTTTTCCAGGTAATCACATGGGTGTATTTCTCCTGTGTGTGATCCGGATAATCACATGGGTGTATTTCTTCTGTGTGTGATCCGGGTAATCACATGGGTGTATTTCTCCTGTGTGTTTTCCAGGTAATCACATGGGTGTATTTCTCCTGTGTGTGATCCGGATAATCACATGGGTGTATTTCTCCTGTGTGTTTTCCAGATAATCACATGGGTGTATTTCTCCTGTGTGTGATCCGGATAATCACATGGGTGTATTTCTTCTGTGTGTTTTCCAGATAATCACATGGGTGTATTTCTCCTGTGTGTGTGATCCGAATAATCACATGGGTGTATTTCTTCTATGTGTGATCCGGATAATCACATGGGTGTATTTCTACTGTGTGTGATCCGAATAATCACATGGGTATATTTCTTCTATGTGTGAGCAGGATAATCACACGGGTGTATTTATTCTGTGTTTGATCCTGACAATCACATGGGTGTATTTTTCCTGTGTGTGATCCCTATAATCACATGGGTGTATTTCTCCTGTGTGTGATCCATATAATCACATGGGTGTATTTCTCCTGTGTGTGATCCATATAATCACATGGGTGTATTTCTTCTATGTGTGAGCAGGATAATCACACGGGTGTATTTATTCTGTGTTTGATCCTGACACTCACATGGGTGTATTTTTCCTGTGTGTTTTCCAGATAATCACATGGGTGTATTTCTCCTGTGTGTGATCCGTATAATCACATGGGTGTATTTCTCCTGTGTGTGTGATCCGAATAATCACATGGGTATATTTCTCCTGTGTGTTTTCCAGATAATCACATGGGTGTATTTCTCCTGTGTGTGTGATCCGAATAATCACATGGGTATATTTCTTCTATGTGTGAGCAGGATAATCACATGGGTGTATTTCTACTGTGTGTGATCCGAATAATCACATGGGTATATTTCTTCTATGTGTGAGCAGGATAATCACACGGGTGTATTTATTCTGTGTTTGATCCTGATAATCACATGGGTGTATTTTTCCTGTGTGTGATCCGGATAATCACATGGGTGTATTTTTCCTGTGCGTGATCCAGATAATCACATGGGTGTATTTCTTCTGTGTGTGATCCGGATAATCACATGGGTGTATTTCTTCTGTGTGATCTGAATAATCACATGGGTGTATTTCTCCTGTGTGTGATCCATATAATCACATGGGTGTATTTCTCCTGTGTGTGATCCGTATAATCACATGGGTGTATTTCTACTGTGTGATCCGTATAATCACATGGGTGTATTTCTACTGTGTGTGATCCGTATAATCACATGGGTGTATTTCTCCTGTGTGTGATCCGTATAATCACATGGGTGTATTTCTACTGTGTGTGATCCGTATAATCACATGGGTGTATTTCTCCTGTGTGTGATCCGTATAATCACATGGGTGTATTTCTACTGTGTGTGATCCGTATAATCACATGGGTGTATTTCTCCTGTGTGTGATCCATATAATCACATGGGTGTATTTCTCCTGTGTGTGATCCATATAATCACATGGGTGTATTTCTCCTGTGTGTGATCCATATAATCACATGGGTGTATTTCTCCTGTGTGTGATCCATATAATCACATGGGTGTATTTCTACTGTGTGTGATCCGTATAATCACATGGGTGTATTTCTCCTGTGTATGATCCGGATAATCACATGGGTGTATTTCTTCTGTGTGATCCGTATAATCACATGTGTGTATTTCTTCTGTGGGTTTACGGATAATCACATGGGTGTATTTCTCCTGTGTGTGATCCATATAATCACATGGGTGTATTTCTTCTGTGTGATCTGAATAATCATATGGGTATTCATTCAGTAAAAGCTCTGTAACAATTTCCCCATATGCTCGTATGTACAGACACAGTATATTACATATAGATCAGTCTTGTCTATGACTTGAGCTTTCTTCTGTGTCTGATGGAACAAACAGGAGAATTACATCCACATGAATTGGGTCCTTAGGACATATTCACAACCATTCCGTCAGTGTGCACATAGTGTATATTCTGATAAACAGCCCAGATTTAAGGAAATTCTGCAAAAGCCCTTTACAATAATCACAGTCAAATGATGTCAAAGCTTACCTTGTAATTCTACTGTATGTCCTGTCAATTGTGCAACACTTACTTCATTCCTCACTGAGGATCTACCTGTGATTTGCTTTTTTCTCTAGCTCCCATACTTATTACTGCCCGAAACTGTGAGGTCATTCTGGAATACATCCACATTTGTGCATAATTAGCTAATAAATAAATAATATATTAATTATATTCAAATAAATAAATAATACAGTATAGACTTAGCACCATGGTGGGATAGTAACTTCTATCTATATTTGTGTGCATGTGATATATTTATTATTATTCCTTGGTGAACAAAGCAAGGACTCACCCTTGCCCTTGAGATAATTTTGTTATTACATTTGTTTCCTGATGATTTGACCACTGGGGGCACTGTTCTATTGATTTAGTCACTTGTTGCCATGGAGCTTTGGATGGACTGTGAATGTCCTATATCTGAATGTTTGGAGGGGTGTGTAGGCTGGTATTGGTGGATGAATACAGGGGCAGGATGGTAAAAATCAAAAGTAATAATACAATTAAATAACACTACCCAAAGAATCCACAAACCAGAGGCAAAATTTGTTTTACAATGGATTATCACTGCAACAGTTTGCACTTCTGCTGTCATATTATTTATTTTTTATAATTTTACCGATTGATTGATTTTATTATTCATTTTTATATATTTGTTTCCATATTTTCGTGTTTTCATTGTCTCACCACTATATCCATTCTCTCAAACACATAATTCTTCTATTGTGTTTGAACCACCCTAAACAATGAACATTCTTCTCCATTTTCTTTTCATTCTCCTGTTTTTTTTCCTTTTTGAAAAAAAATACTTTAGCTCAGTGGATCCCAAACTTTCTCAGGTCGAGGCACCCTTAGGATCTTCATAATTTTTTCAAGGCATCCCTAAGCCAAAATATTTACCAAGTAGTTCCCTGCCATGTTTACCACAGGCCCTGGCTGCGGCACCTCTGTGAGATCTCTGGGGCACCCCAGGGAGCCTAGGCACACAGTTTGGGAACCACTGCTTTAGCTCATTAACTCTAGTTAGTTTGTATTACTCTGGACACATAACCTTTTATCCATCATCTGTATTGTGGGAAAACTATCACCAGGAAATTAGCCATAGTTATCATTGTCCATTATTTAATGTTATTATATCCCTTTACATGTATATTCATTAACCTCCTTCTAAACTATTATATGTACCTCACACACTCACAACCTCTTGTCAATAGTTTTCCTACACTACCCATTTTTATTCACTTTACCTGTTTCATCTTTTACACTGGTGTACGTCAATCTATCACCTTTACACTATAAACCTTCCTTCTACTACTCACCTTAGCTTTAATTATCACATTACATCCTTTACATTTTTACATTGCCTGTATTATTGTCAATATTATTATTGTGCTATTATTATTTCATATATTTATTAATATACAGTGTTTCACCAATTATACTGTTATTGAAATTCTGTGACAAATATTTATTTGTATTATTTATAGTTCTTACTATATTGACCCTGTATTCATCCACCACCGCCCCCCCCCCCCCAATTTCTCTGCCACCCTATGTATTCACCCACCACGGCCCCCCCCCCCCTAAACTGTGGTTTTGAGATGTGGAGATGTTGACTATAGCAACCAATCACATTCTAGCTTTCATTTATTTAGTGCATTCTACAAAATGACAGCTAGAATCTGATTGGTTGCTATAGGCAACATGTCCACTTTTTCCAAACCCGCAGTTTAGTAAATATATCCCCTAGTCTATTTAGGTGGAGGATACCGTGTTTTTAGCGCATATAACTCTCCCACACTAGTGCTTAAGTGACCTTTTTACTGTTCCATTGATGTCTATAGATTATAGATGATATTTTTTATGTATTTTTTGGCCAGAACGATCAGTAAGAAATATTCCATTTATATCCAAGCAGAAATCCCACATAGAAGAGTTATCTTTTTTCTTTAAATAACAAGTTAAGTATTTTGTAAACATGTATCTGACTTTTCTTAATGATCCTCCTACAAATCATTATCTCCTTTTTAAAAGCTCTCTGGTTGGCAAACAAAAAATAGCTGCCAGACCTAGTCAGTATGCTACACAGACACAGGCTGACAGCTCTCAGAATGTCATGTGATGGCACAGGGGGAGAAGGAGAATGTCACAGTCACTGCTCAGAAGGGCGTTCCAAAGACTCTTTGGTCACGACATCATGTGCCATGTGACTGTGGTTGCCATGGTAATCCAGCATCATAAACAAGGGAAAATGGTAAAGACCAATATTCTTCCTGTAGGCTGCCACAGTGATTTATGTCAAAAAACATAATAGCTGCTTTAAAATCAACAAATAGGCAGAGACATGATCCACATTTATAGATAAATACAGTAAAGTGTTTATCTTTAAATATTCGTTTTAATTTTATTCAGGAAAGTTTTAGGATAAGTACTAAGTCAATGGACTGGTCCCAGTCAATTTCTTTTTCACTCTCTCTCTCTCTCTCTTTGCCGTCTCTCCCCCAGTCTCTTAGGCGCTCTCTCCTCTCCACCGGCATAACTAGGAAATTCTTCAAAAGAGAAATTCGGCAATTCAGCAATTAACATGTACCATTGGGATGAAAACCAGATGGGTAGAAAAAAATGTGTGTGTGTGATACACCAATACAAACACACTGACAGACACAATGCCTTTTATAGAAAATACACCGAGGGAGCAAATAGTTCCAACACAAATATGAAGATTTATTGATAATTCTCAGTCTATGAAGATTGTGGAAAAAATTCTACTTTGCAAGGTGCATTGCCTGTACGCGATGCAAATTCATGTGTGATTCTACGGCTCTAGAAACTGGGACACAGTACTGAAATAGAAGATTACATTGCTTTTATGCTCCATAGTTAACTGTGTAGTGACCAGAGACTCTGAAATAACTTTCTCCCTTAAAGGCCGTTTATTAATGTGGAATATAATGTTCCGGAGAGGCATCATGCATCTACTTTTGCGCCTGTTTTTTCGGGTAAAGTTTAGCTGCACATGAAACAATGTTTTTCAAACGTTAAAATGTACATAAAGTAAAGGCAGACCCTTTTTTCCATTTGTCCCCTTACTCTTATTTAAATTACCCTTACTTTCATTTAAGACATAATCAAGACGCACACAACTAATATCTTAGAAAAATAAAAAAGTGCCGTTGAAATTCATTTTTTGGTGGTCGAAAGTGATGGCAGCCAGGACTTTGAAGTGGACCCTTTTACTTTTGTTGACCCCGCGCCCACTTATGGTGGACCACAATACCGGTCACGCAGAACAAAACATGGGATGTGTTTGCCCATGGAGGACAAATAGACGTGTTTGGAGAAAACAAATAATTGACGTTCCTCTGCATTTTCTGCGGTTGGTAATGACCCCCACTGATTTAATTTGTTTCTTTAACTACTTGACGGCCTCCCACCGTTTTAAAACAGCGTACCAGTGGTCTAATAATTAAAGTTTAGGGGGAAAAAAAGGTTGTTGTATGATTGACAGCTGTGGGATCCATAGAGATTGGCAGGAACAATCGTGTTTGGTTCCTGGCACCCCAATTGCAGCACAAAGAGTGTTAAGTGGACGCTGTGTCAGGTTTCCTCTGACTTTTAGTATTATTAGACCTGTGTAAACTGGATCTAAGATAAGCAGCTCTATTAGATTCCATTTACACAGAGTCCTTTAGGGTTGAGAAAAGGGGAAGTTTGTGAAACACAATGTTGCATGCTTGCACTAACAGCCTATCATATCACTATCATGTCACAGGACTAACATTGTATGGTGACATATGTAGGTAAATTAACTGACTAGAATGTCTGAAAGTTACAAAAAGCAGATTCTTGAAAATGTTTTTTTCTAATTCTAATTTTGCCTATTTTCTTTATCTAATGGTCTTAGAATAAGAAATATATATATGTTTATTCCAATATGACACCAGGGGGTAAATGTATCAAGCTAAGAGTTTTCCGGCGGGTTTGAAAAACCAATCAGATTCTAGTTATCATTTATTTAGTACACTCTGCAAAATGACAGCTAGAATCTGATTGGTTGCTATAGGCAACATCTCCACTTTTTAAACTCTCACCTTGATACATTTCCCCTCAGAAGTAAAGTAATATTTCTGCTGAGTAAATAAATGTAAAATTGACAATGGTAGACAAACATATAATAGCAGAACGAATGTTTTTCCCATTGAAATTGCAAACACTAAACCTAAAAGCTCGGAAACCATTCAGTCATTAAGTGGTTAAGCTCATGTAAAGCTATATTTAAATTCAGGCTTCTATCACAACATAAAAGGCTGTTTTGAGATTTTATAACCAGGGTTTATTGACCCTAGTGTAACATATGGGAATAGTTCTGTGTGCAGAGAATATTTTTTTCTGTATATATGCATTTATACATTTGTATGCTTTGATATAGTGTATTTATATTGAGTCAGAATAACCTTTAGTATTAGAAAAGTGGGTTACATGTGATGCCATGTACACCCAGAGACAGATATGCTCTTGATTATGTACATTATATTAGTTTCTTGTGCTGTACTTTACTATCTTAGCTGTGCTCTCTGGACAACAAAGGTCACAGTTTTAATCTCCTCATTGACTATGTTAATTGAGAATCTGCAATTGTTAGTACATTCAGGCAGACAGGTGACTCAAGGTAAAGGTATGTTAAGTGCATATGACAATGGTCCGAGCACTTTATTTTATAAGTTGTTAATGTCCTGCTCATAGAAAAATGTCCTTGTTTTTGAAGTGGGCGTGAATAGACCTTTTTACCAATCAGATCATCGGAATGTTGAAGTGGGTGTGGATAAAAATAACTTTAACTAATAAGATCATCGGAATGAGCTGATCCTTTGGGAGGCTGTGACCTATCCATTCTTCATATTACATTAGTGAGGACAAGGCATGTGACAGGGGCAGTGATATGATGTCAGGAGGGGAATGAGACTAGTTACAGACTGAGGATTAGAAAGCGAAAGGAGCAGAGGCCTCCAACAGCACAGAGAATAGATTGAGGCTCCAAAACTGATACTGGAAAACCGTGTCACTATATCAAACAAATATCCATTTAGTTGTTTCCTGACCCTTGGCAGATATGTCTATAAGTTTTGCTTTACTAAAATGGTATAATAAAAATTTGGAACCCCCCCTCTCCCCCAAATCTTAAAAGATGTTTATGACATTCTTTGGTCATGCTATGCCAACAACTATACATTATATTGATATATTTAATCTTCACCGCATTCATTAAAGTAAACATTTGACGGAACAAAAGAAAAAAGCTCAGAATTCTTACAAATCCTGGTATGCAGCTACACGAACCTATTGGTTCAGAAAACTGCCTGTTGGTGTAGTATGACCGTTTACTTGGCTCAGACAGAACTAGTACAGATATTACTGAGCGATGCATGCGCCAGACCACACATACTCAGATGAAGCCCCCTGTTCTTTTCTCACCTCCTGGGTCTCTACCCGAATGTCTCTATGAAGCCCGTGGTGTACTAATCCACACCTGATAATATACACACTAGGGGCCTGATTCAAGTTTGAACGTAACCTGCACACAACTTGTGGTTAAAAAGATTGTGGAACTTGGGCATATTTCTTGGATATTCAAATCCAATCAGATTTCAAGGTGCGTTTGATTTGAATCGGGGTGTAGGTACGCTCTGCCGAAACGTTACTTGTTGTATGTTAACAGACACAACAGACGGCAGTATACGCACTTGCATCTGTACAATATAAGGTCACATCAGAGTGCATTCATTAAAAAAAAATATAAAATAAATGGGCAACTATTAAGATTTTGAAATGTTCACTGACTGTTCTGGTTTTGGTTTTGGATCTGGATTAACTTCGTGTTTTGGTTTTGGATCCCGATTTTTTCTAAAATCCCTATTTTTATTTTTTTTATTAAAATCACATATATTTACTTTTTTTTCCCTTACATTATTATTAACCTCAATAACTCTAATTTCAAGTAATTTGCAGTCAATTTTGGCATAATATTATTTTCATACACTTTGAAACAAAAACTGCAGATTTAAAAGACCAAGCCTTACTATTTTTTGTATTTCAGCAATGACAATTAGCAATGGAGCAGTGGAGCACTCCTCTTTGTATGTTACCTATATAACACAGCACAATGTGACTGCAGATTTAGAAGACCAAGCCTGCCAGACCTATTATTTGTATGTCAGCAATGACAATTAGCAATGGAGCAATGGAGCTCTCCTGAATGTCACTGGAGACTTTGAAGAACACTGCTACCCCTCCTCTTTCTTTTCTACCTATGATGCTGCCCAACTGTACTAGAGACTGCCAAGAACTGTGCTACCCCTTCTGTGTCCCTTTGTGAAATGGTGCTGGATCACCGTGGAGGGCGGTACTTATAGAATCCAAAGCTCACCAAATCCGAGATCCGACAAGGTAGCAATGATGTTTTGCCTCGTTTTCAAGTCCGAGAATGCATGAAAATACCGATCCAAGCCGGATCTGCTAAGTTCGGATGTGTTCAGTTCTCAGGCAACAGAGCCTGAGCATCTCTATTAAGAATATAATAATTAATAAAAATATGGTTGGTAAAAAATAAATATTTTTTAAAATTTATTAAATACACAAACCAAAATGTACTTTATGCGTATTGATTATACAATGCATTTTTATGATCTATCTTATTTGCATACATAAGTTCGGTGCTAACTCGTGGCACGGATACACCTATATATTGTAAAACAAACACTATGCTGTGACAGTCATCCCTATCAGTTGGCCTGTACACCCACCCTGTAGCTGGTGCAAGTGATACGGCTGAAACTTGCGCACTTACAAGAAACCAAGGACTTAAATCAGGCACATCCCTCGGTACACCCTTACTGTACAGTGCCTAAGTTTGTCTGCCCCTTTAACCCTTCAAGTCATAGGGAGACATAAGTCTCATTTCGGGGCAGCACGGTGGCTCAGTGGTTAGCACTTCTGCCTTACAGCACTGGGTCATGAGTTCAATTCCTGACCATGGCCTTATCTGTGTGGAGTTTGTATGTTCACCCCGTGTTTGCGTGGGTTTCCTCTGGGTACTTCGGTTTCCTCCCACACTCCAAAAACATACTGGTAGGTTAATTGCCTGCTAAATTGACCCTAATCTGTCTTTGTATGTTAGGGAATTTAGACTGTAAGCCCCAATGGGGCAGGGACTGATGTGAATGAGTTCTCTGTACAGCGCTGCAGAATTAGTGGCGCTATATAAATAAATGGTGGTGATGATGATGATTTGCGTTCGAACATGCATTGCATGCGATTGCCTTCATTGGCTCAATGGCCATTTCATAGCATGCGCAGAGCAATTTCACATAAGATCAGGCACCCAAACGGATTTACGGCCCAACGTGAATCAGGCCCTCTATTTTCATCTCTCAGTCACCTTTTGCTACATTTCAGAATTGTCCATTAGCTTTGCATTGAAAATAACGTGTCACACAGGCAACAAAAATGCATTGAGGAAATCAAACCACCAAAGTCCCTGAATACAGTTTAGTAGCCAACCTGCTGGGCTGTGAAATTTCAGAACTGTTATGGTGGTCTCAAAAAAAAAAAGATGTCTCCTACACACAAACAACGAGCTTTTCTCTGAGAAGCGTTCAGCCTTAAGCACTTTGAACTAGGTCCTATGAGACGTAGGTGGAAAGAAAACAGAAGGGAATGAACTTGCCCTCACATTTCACCTCACTTAAGATGGAAAATCATTTCACTGTGTTCTGAAGGGGGGTTAGGTGGTACGTTCCATTGTTTGGTTTCCCACCAGAATAAAATTCTTTCTATAGTTTTGTTTTTTTGTTTTTTTTAAAAAAAATCTGTTCTCTAATCTGCCCTTAAAATATTTACCTCATGTATTGATTTGCTATATTTTGCTACAACGTTCATCTAAATTAATGTAATGATGTAAGGCAATGTAATATTTACAAAATAAAGTGAATTTTAAGGTAAATCGGTACACATATGTCTTCATAAATTGAATTCCATTACCTCTAAATTTTCTGGTGCACAGGAAGCTGTCCAAAAAAAAGGTGCTCTAACTCATGACAACCAATCAGAATCGTATCTCTCTAGTGTGGTTCAGGAAATTAAAACAGATTTCTGATTGGTTGTTATTGGTTACAGAAATGTATTATTAATTATTGGAATATTTATATAGCACAAACATATTTGTACAGTTACAAGCTTTCATAAATGTTCCCTATTGTTTATTGCGCATAATATATTCAAATGGTTCTTCCTGATATTTTATAAGTTTGTCTAAAGATTAGTATTAATCAGAAATCTTTCCCCTATTGATGGGCGTTATGACATTTCTTAAAATGAACAGTGAAATGTATGAGTGCAGTTTACTACTGTGACCTCTAGATGGTGCTGTTGCAGTCACGGCACAGGCAAAGCTAGAAATAGTATTTATTTATAAGCAAATGAGAGACCCAAAGATAGGTCATCTGCAAAATAAACTGTGCTCTTACGTTTTATTATTTATAGGCAGGATGTAGATTGAGATTCCCATTGAGCTCTCAGTGCATCCTGTTATTGTCCATTGTCGTCCTTATCGATAGGCATCAGCAAAATGTAAATTTAAAAATAATGCATATATTGACCATTCTGCACAATCAAAAGCAGAACTTCACTTTTCTGCAAAAAAGTCTGTCACACCCCAAAATTCGATTGGTGCTGAATGTTGACACACATTCGCTCATCTCAAGCAACCATACAGCCAACGTACAAATGCCAATTAATCGTCACAGTCAGAAAAGATAATGGTGTATCAAAATGCCACATTGCTTAAACTATTTCTAAATAGCAAACCTGAAATGACTTAAGTGTTTATGTTTAACAAAATTCCCTCAGCATGATATCTGGTGCATCCCTTAAATGAAGGTTGATGTATAAAGATGTAGTAAATAAAAAAAAAAACAATAACCCCCCCAGATATTTTTGGGAAGTGAAGTGTCTCTGTTGCAATGGTATTACAGTTAACAGATATACAGTTAGTTAGACTGTATTTATAAACATAGGTGCATTTGTGTTTAAAGTACTTACCTGACAAATACACTTTAATTATCACTGTGTGAAGTCGTTATCCTACTTGTTCTCTGTGAGGAACCACAACTGGCGGCTTCTCCGTATTTGTATATCTACTTTCATTTTTCTAACAACATAACAGTCAATAACAGTATATTTTATGAACAGAACTGTAATCAGACAATAATCTGATTAAAATGAAGAAAAAAAAACCCCAAAACATAATCTCCATTAGAAAAACTCCCACACTCAGACTGATATGGTATAATGGTAAGGTACGAGCAGTCTGGTGACGTCTACTTGTTCCTATAACATTCAGTTTTCTATAGTAAGAATCTGTTCCATACCATATATAAAGGAGTCTAAGGGGATATCTTTGGAAAGCTAATGATAGGCTACACACTATCTTAAGCTGGGTACACACTACACTGTTTTCGCCCAATAATCGGCTAAAACAGCCGACATACGACCGCTCGTTCAAAACTCGGGTCAGTGTGTGCAGTGACACGATGGTCGAAAGTCTGCCCAAATGGACGATTGTCGCCTCATTTGGTTGGTCGTACCGTTTAATATGTTCGTTCCAATCTCGTTTCCGCTGTGTAGTGTGTATAAACTTCCGACCGATCCACAACAGTGAGTACGAAATTACAGTCATTGCTCACGACAACATGGCTGTAAAAAGTCGCTAAAGGGACGTCCACTCTTCCTTTTATCGTCCTTAACAAGCCTAGTGTGTATGCAGTCCATGGACTGAGCGATCGGAACATCAATCGCATGTAAAATCGCTCGGCATAAAAAGTTGGTCGAAATTTCTGTAGTGTGTACCCAGCTTTACAGCAAGCATGAGACGTGAAAGCAGCATCTTCTGGGACTTAATCAATGGGTTAGAAGGAACTATTTTAATACATAATTTGGAAGTATATGTAATACCTTTCTCTAGAAATTCTTTGCAACTTATCAGTATCACCAGAAATGGGCAATTTATCCAAATAGGACCCCATAGCATAAGGATGAGAACTGTTGACTATTATTTATTAATATAGTGCACATCATATAATTGAGCGATGTACAGATATATGTAGTCATTCACAGCTGTCCCTGCCAATTGGAGCTTATGGCCTAAACTTCCTACCACACCCACACTAGAGTCCATTTTTCTCCGAAGCTAATTAACCTACCAGTATGTTTTTTGGACTATGGGAGGAAGCCGGAGGAAACCCACACAGACACGGGGAGAATATACAAACTCCACACAGATAGCACCCCAGTTGGAATCGAAACCCATGACCCCAGTGCTGTGAGGCAGCAATGCTAGCCACTGTGCAACATACATTTGTGGACAATTTTACAGGTTCGGTATCACCTGATCATCACGTTAGGCGTTGTCATCCTTATGTCGACAAAAAGCGAGACCTTCTTAGCTGATTTCCAAATAGTCCTCCAAGCTAGAGTGAAAGTGAAAAAAACTGAACTCATTTTCCCAACCAGCTACATAATCTGACATATGTGGGAATCTGAGTTAGAAGTGACGTTTAAATAGACAGAGGGAAATTAGATCCACTCTCTGCCAGCTTAAGCGAGAGCATCATAAAATGTGTCATTCGAATCTAGTGATATTATTCTCGGTCAGGAACATCAAATTTGTCTCTTAAGGATTTGAAGAATAAAATACTTGTGGAGACAAAACCATACTTGCCAACTCGGCAATTCGGGTCAGTCTCCCGGACTCCTGCGAGAGCTGGCATTTCTCCTGCATCCCGAAGTTCTGTTGTTAAAATGACGCGATTCACCAAGATTCGCGCCATTTTGGCGCCGCTCCCGCCACAAAACGTCATTTTACTCATGGGGGCGGGACTAAAATTAAGCAATTCTAGATGACCCACCCCCTCCCGCTCATTCGTTACGCCCCTCTCCTGGACGTCGAAGTAGGCAAGTATGGATAAAACAATATAAATATCATGTATTTTTTTTACTAATCTACCAAAAAGGTCCTAGAAAAGAAGAGAAGTAGCTACACACTAAACTTAATTTATGCTGCTTTTTACAGGGTGGAAAAACCTTTACAGCCTGTGGTATTGTATTATATATTATTATTATTATTATTATTATTAATTTTTATTTATAGGGCGCCACTAGGTGTCCGCGGCGCCGTACAGGGACAGACAAGATTACAATACGAGGTGAGACAGCACAGAATAGTAAACAATAATCACAGTAACTCAGTGAGCTCAAGGCCCAGCTAGAGGGGAGGGGAGAGGGGAAGGTCAGCCATATATATACATAAGATGTTTGTTGTCTCTAGGATGTGAAACCCTCCATGTTGTAATGAGGCTGCCGGGTATATGTAAGAAAGTGTTAAACTAGTGTGCTAGGACTGTTGGATGTGTGTTAATATTTTCAGATTTTTGAACACTGATCAGAAGGGAAATAAATGATGTCACAACAATCAGTACGGCCGCGGTACTTGTATAAATTTATCAGCCTTTTAATGATGCTCTTGCTGATACAATCTCTTTTAAAATTACTTTTTAACATTTTAGACTGAGATAAACTTACTAACAGATGTGCAGTACAGCAAGTGCCAAATGGTTACAGAGACTGTTCTGCTATTTATAAATTCTTGCACATGGCTGCAAAGCTGAAATGCGGTAATCGGGATTGGTCAATTGATGAGGAAAGTAACCATTTTACAGGGGTTGTATAGCTTTATTTTCAGTGCCTCTGGTGTATATTTATCAAACCTTCAAACAAGGGAATAGTGGAGGTGTTGCCCATAGCAACCAATCAGATTCTAGCTGTCATTTTCTAGAACGTACTACATAAATGATAGCTAGAATCTGATTGGTTGCTATGGGCAACATCTTCACCTTTCACCTTCCACTTAGATAAACAAGGAAATACATGGTGAATTATTTGATATTCTTTGAACAGAAGTTCCTTCCCTTTATGCAGTCAGTAAAGTGTTATAGACACTCCACCCCATAGCAAAGTATCTTTGGATAGAGTTCAAAATGTAAATATAAGAAACACAAATGTTCTTACCACAGCACATGCACTGATGGCTGTAACAGTCCTAGGGGTATATTTACTATTTGTGAAAAACTATAGCAACCAATCAGATTCTAGCTGTCATTTTGTAAAATGTACTAAATAAATGATAACTAGAATCTGATTGGTTGCTATACCCGCAGTTTAGTAAATATTTCTCCTGGGATATAAACCTCTCTCTTCCCTTACTGCTCGGACTTTACCAGCAGACTGAATAGGTGTTGTTGCCCCTTATACTGGTAGTAATAGTAAGAGGAGTACAGCAGTTCCAGCAATCAGGGACCCTGGTGAATCCGGTAAACAGCAGATCTACATTATGTACAGTTTTCTTTTTTATACGCAACTCAAATTTAGAGGTAGATATATCAAACCTTCTATTGTTGTACATAACATCCAATTATATTCTAGCTATCACTTTTCTTATGGAAAATGATAGTTAGAATTTGATTGGTTGCTATAGACAACACCGCCCTTTTCCTTTTTTAGTAAGTTTAATAAAACCCCTTAGTTTTGGGTAGAGTTATCCCTTCAATAAATAATACGTGTGGTGCATAGTTACTTGGAGGGGATAATCATGTGGCAAGTGCAACATTGTGCTAAACATGCTATTGAGGTCCCCTTCATCATCAGCTATTTACATAGCACCACTAATACCGCAGCATTGTACAGAGAACTCACTCACATCAGTCCCTGCCCCATTGAGGGTTACAGTCTAAATTCCCTAACACACACACACACACACACACACCGAGAGAGACTAGGGTTAATTTAATCACAGCCAATTAACCTACCAGTAAGTTTTTGGAGTGTGGTAGGAAACCGGAGCACCCGGAAGAAACCCACACAAACACAGGAAGAATATACAAACTCCACACAGATAAGGCCATAGTCGGGAATCCACTTCATGACCCCAGTGCTGTGAGGCAGAAGTGCTAAGCACTGAGCCACCGTGCTGCCCCATCTCAGCCTCTTCACTAGCAAATGGGCAGGATTTGGGAGAAAGGGCTACTGCTACCCGAAATTCGGGAGTAGGCAAGTATGTTCTACTCTGTGGACTTTCAAAAGCCAATATGATCTTTAGGTGTGAAATAACTGTGCTCCTATAAACAGTCTATCTCACAGTACGTATATATGGTAGGTAGCAGTTTATTCCACCTTCCTGAATCATGTCGTCACTCAGTTGCAGAGAGTTTCATCATTGAATGAACAGCAGAAACATATAAACATAATCATCTACTATATAAAAGCCTAGTGGCGTGTGTCTGTGTGTGGAAGAAAAAAAACCCAAGCTGCAGCGCCACCTGCTGGGCAGAGTTATACACTGACCTACTAAATTCTTAGTGTGTGTGGAAAAAAAACTCAGAAAGGGCTGAAATTTGGTATACTAAGATGTTTTTAATTTGTTAATTTAATTTGTTAATTGTTAAAAGTGTTTATAAAGATTTTAAAAAAATATATATATATTTCTTGAAGGAGAAGTGACAGTTGGCAGTGGTTGGTGGTTGCCGGGGGTGACAGTGGTTAGTGGTTGGTGGTTGCCGGGGGTGACAGAGCAAGAGGAGTGTGATACTCAGGACTGCTGAGAGAGATCCCTGTGTCTGGATAGACATCTGGATAGATGTGGCGATAAAGATGAAGGATGAGGTGATGGAGAAAAATGATGAGGTGGTGACATGTGGACAAAACCACGTTAAAAAAGGGCGCTTATGTCGGGAAGTAACGCTCTTCCCCTGAGGAGGCCTGGGCTATGGCCCAAATACATGACAAGAACCTTTTTAACACCTTAAGTAGCTTGATTTGACTAGAATGCATGAGTATCATGCACGGGTTAACTTGTACCTTGATATAAACCTTTTAAACCATTCTAAAGCTAAGTACACACTGCAGATTAGGTATAGTGACCTGATTATCTGGCCAATCACGTGATAAACGACCATTAGGTCTGAAATTGCATTAGTATGTATCCTCTCACAATCATGTTTTATCATACCAAAGTACATTGTATTGTTTGATTTGATTTTATAACTGGACTAACCAACTCCATAAGCGATGAAATGATGTTGGGCAAATTCTGCAGTGTGTATGCTCTCACGACCAGCAGATCTCCAGAGAGTTTACAGAGTCTCAATCATTTAGCCGATGGCTATGACAGATGAGGAGCACAGATCTGAAGTTAAATCTTGTAAAATGTGTATAGTGTGTACACATGGAACGTCATGCTGATCAGGACTTTCAGTCATTGGTAAAAATGTTAAAGATATCGCATCGGGAGAAATGTTCTGTAGTGTGTACCCAGCTTATGTCATCGATAGAGTCATTCTAAAGATTCATTTATTTTATTACTCCTAAGAAAGAAAAATGACATGGTTTAGCTTTAAAAATATCCTTATATATTCGAAACATCCAATATTGTAAAATGGAGGTGTGGAACTAATGTTTACTAAAGTATTGTTACATACATCAGTGTCTAGAATTTGATTATCAAGATGGGACAAATTTAGAGTATATTATGAAATTCCTTTATCGAGAACGCCTTAAAGACTAAATGCTTGTGGGTTGGATGAACAATATAAACTGTGGTCATTCAAAGAGGGTGTAGTTACATATCATAGATAAAGTTTTAGTAATTAAGTAATGTAATTAGCAAAATAGCAGGTGGGAATGTGGGTAATTATATAATTGGCAGTACTGCCTGAAGACTTCAAGTGTCACAGAAGTTGATCCCATTGTAAGTTCTTGTGGAAAGAACTTTTTCTGCCTTTTGGATCAGTCCATCTGCTGCTGTAACACAAACACATTATGATATACGGCCACACATGGGTGCTAAAATTGGACAAATCCGCCTTTAACGGAAATTTCATGGTGTGCACTAAATGAGCAGAATGTAACATAGTGAATCCTGCTTTAATTAAACTCATAAACATGTTCAGGAGCCAATAATGTACTTTGCAATTTGCGGACTTTATATAAAACATACTTGTCAACTCATGAGATCTCCCCACCCAGAGCGGAGATCCCGCTTCTGAGTCTTGGGGTCGTGGTCACATGAATCACGCCATTAAACTCCGCCCCTCATCTGAACATCACCATTTTCAGCCTATTACAGCAGGGGGCGAGGGCCAAAGTGATGCAATTCACCGTCGCTAAGCCCCTAACAAAGTAGGCAGGATGCAGGAGGTTGCCCTGCTCTCCCAGAAATTCGGTAGTCTCCCAGGCATTCCGGGAGGGTTGGCAACTATGATATGAAATCATGCTTCTTTGTGTGATATTTGTGTCTGTGCATTTGGCAGTGTGTAATATAAACTATATATAGATATTCTTATTCTTCTTGACCTCTATACCGCTTTGGCAGAAGATACAGGACAATTAATCTTGTACTACAATCCATAACATTCAAAGTCTACATTTAGGGGAGGAAACATCCAGTTAGCCAGGTGACCAATCAGGCTCAGAGACTGGAACAGGCGCTGCTTAATTTGGTTGGAAGATGACCGCGCACACAGGCAGATGATCACATTTCAATCAGATTATGCTCAGGAATTACACTCATTTTAAGAGCTGAAACATAGAGATATTGGCAGTAATATAACTTTGTAAGTGGTCACCATTGTCTCCCGGCATTGTATAAATAATGTTAATCACATAAGTATAATCACTTCTGCCTCACAGCACTGGGGTCATGAGTTCAATTCCCGACCATGGCCGTATCTGTGTGGAGTTTGTATGTTCTCCCCATGTTTACGTGGGTTCCCTCCGGGTGCTCCGGTTTCCTCCCACACTCCAAAAACATACTAGTAGGTTAATTGGCTGCTATCAAAATTGACCCTAGTCTCTCTCTCTCTCTCTCTCTCTCTCTCTGTCTGTGTGTGTATGTTAGGGAATTTAGACTGTAAGCTCCAATGGGGCAGGGACTGATGTGAGTGAGTTCTCTGTACAGCGCTGCGGAATCAGTGGCTCTATATAAATAAATGATGATGATAGTAGAATTGTAAGCTGACAGGGAGCAGGGACCTCTTCATCTTTTACTTTCAATTTGTACTTGTGTGTACTATCTGTTCACCTTTTAATTATTTAACATTAAATAAAATACTGTATACTGTAATAAAGGCTTAATATGGATTTAAAATGGATGGAACGCTTTTATAACAAAGAATGTATCAAGGTTTACAGGGCCTGATGTATAATTGTGTGCAATTTACACTGAAATAGTAAGTGTAAATTGCATCCCGTAAATTAGACAGGATTCCGAGTAACACAGATCTTTAGATCTGTGCGACTCAGACTACTGTGCAAATTGCACAAACTCACCTCTTTATCTGCCTTATGGGCTGGTGTGCATGAAACACTTCAGTGTATTAGTCAGAGTGACCCTGAAAAAAAGATGTATAAATAAATGAATGTAAGAGCTAAGTAAATTGTGCTTCTCCCGCCAAACAGCACTAGGGTTGGTTATGCTGTTTGGGAGGGGTGCACACCTTTTTTTTAAAAAAATGTAACTATTTTTTTTATTTCTTTTCTAATACTGCAAGGTCTGTTGCACCAGCTGAAAGCACCCGCAAAACATACGTCTGCTAGAGACCTATCTGCGGGTGCCTTCAACTCAGCATAAAATGTAAGGAGCGTGAACACGCCGTTACATTGATCGGCACGCCCACTACCGCCCTCGTTCTACCTCTCTAAGCGCAGAGAGGTGCAAGAGGGAGACCAGTCTCAGTCACAGTGCAAACTGACACAGATCCTTGGCTAAAAGTGCTTTTCGCGCTGACTAGTTGGACTTGCGTCCGACTCCACATCAGTCCCACAATGAGCAAATGAATCAGTTGAGGTGATGGATCCAGGGAACCAACCTGACTGCCATATATCCACATACGGAGTGAGGACGGAATCCCCCTTTACCCCCGCGATTGGTAGATGCTTTGCAGGGTTTTTCCGTTGTCTACCTCTGGATCAACACATCTACAATTGTAAAACATGATGGACTTGTGTCAATAATCATTTCAATAATATTAATAATAACAAAAATAATACTAATAATAATAATAATAATAATAATAATAATAAGGGCAGTACGGTGGCACAGTGGTTAGCATTGCTGTCTCACAGCGCTGGGGTCATGCATTCAATTTCAACCAGCACCCTATCTGTGTGGGGTTGGTATGTTCTCTCCAAAGGCCAATGTCACAGCCCTATATGATGACAAAGGCAATTATATGTGGCTTATGATGCGATTTTTCTGAAATGGTTCTTTATGATAGGTCTCCTTATAAGCCGAGAGCACTTTGTATGTACTATATTTTCGATGCGTTGATACAGTAAGTGTATGACAGATGACGTCTGTTGTGTTAAGAGGGGCCCTGCTGAGAACTGTACTCTAGATCCCGGGGTTAATCTCTCTTGGCCCCGCAGAACACATTGATTATAGCCCCCTGCCATTCCCATAGATAAGAGCCAGCTCTGGAGACAGACTAATCTGTCTTTTCTTTTGAATATCGGATAAGGTACACCAAACTGGATTAATGTACGTCCCTTATGCGTATGGAGACTTCAGATGTCTAAATACTGGCAATTTTATATCATTAGCAGCAATCAACCCAAAAATTATTGTTGGCAGTTCTTCAGTTTCTTTTTGTGAAGGAGAAGGAAATCGTCGCATTAAATGTTAAAAGGTAAAATGCAAAAAAATAAAATAAAATAAAAAATAGTTTCATTTGGTTTGAAGACTGTAGAGAGTTGCTGACCAGCATAACGTTCATTAAGCTTCTGATAACGCTATAGGAGAAGACAAGATTAAGGAATCTGTTCTAAAGGGTCATTAGTGTTTTTGGGTTGAAAGTCAGATGTTATATTGGGGGATGGAAAGTTAGAATGTTAACAGCAGATAGATCCATATTAGCCCACGTTGTTTATAGCTGTTTTATTCTCAGGATAGGCCTCTGTTTATAGACAGCAGCACACACACATCCAACTGGGATGCACAGGGCCTGATTTTGAATTAGAAGCAAAGCAAAGAAAATGAGCAAATTTGCACCTGGACAAACCGTGTTACAATGCAAAGGGTACAAATTTACTTATTTGCACGCAAGGAAAATACTGGCTGTTTTTTCATGTAGCACACAAATATTTGTTAGATTTATTTTTACACAGAAATTAAAGTTGATCTAAGACATGTCCTACCCCAACTATAAATCCTTCCCAGCATTTTAAATTTACCTCCCCCTCTAATGCAACATGGTTTTGCCAAAGTGCAAATTTGCTCCTTTTCTTTGCTTTGCTCCTAACTCAAGGAGAATTCTTGTGGGTACATACTCACAGGTCATCCTATATCACTACCCCAACTGCATTGATAAACAGTGTTCCACCTATATACTTTTTTGAGCTGCCCTAAGAAACCATTAATAAAGAAAACGTAAATAATAAATGGTTACTCTCTGCCCAATGCTCCCTACTGTCCAGGCGTCTAGCACTCATTATAGACAGGAAGAGAAAAACAATTGATAGATAATTTATTAGGTCCAGGCTGACCAATCACACAGTGCTACCATACATATATAAGTGCCTACTTAGCCTATATAGGTCATACTTGCCTACTTTGGGTAAGTTCTTTCCGGGAGAGGGGCGTGACTAGAGGGCGGGAGGGGGGAGCGGCAAAACGAGGCATTTTGGCCCCGTCCCCCACGACGGAAATGCCGTTTTGTCGTGGGGGGTGGGGCCAAAATGACACAATTTACAGCGATCGCGTCATTTTGGTAAGGCAGTAGCAGAATGCGGTAGACTTACCTGCTCGCCCAGGGAGTCCGTGAGACCGACCCGAATTGCGGGAGTCTCCCGGACATTCCGGGAGAGTTGGCAAGTATGATATAGGTCTACTTAAGAGCTTTTAAAAAATATCAGCTGTCGTTAAACACACATGACAGCATGCTGGACAGATTTAATTAACTTATCTCAGGTATACTATTTATCCCAATAATGGGTTTTAGTGGCTGTTGACACTATAGATCCAATACATAGGATTGCGTTGCATGATTAGTGGGTGTGGCCAGTAACAAATTGTGAAGGCCTGGCCATATGGCACAGGTAGACAATCTGTGGCTCGAGACAGGCATGCTGGGACTTGTAGTTCCACAACAGCTGGAAAGTCACAAGTAGTTTACCGCTGCTCTAAAGATTGTTGGTGCACCAGCTTAGTACAGGTATAAGTTTGCTTTATCCTCTCGGAGAGAATGATTTCTATATAGGTTATATGCGCTTTGCATTCATTGCTGTAATCTAGAGAAGAATGTGCTGCCAAACCATCTGTGACATTGTGCGCTGTTAATACTCTATAAAGTTTATGTATCAGACCTGACCTGTTAGTGCGGAGCTCGCTAAAAGAAACAAACATTTCTCGGCACACCTGTGTGCGCACACGGGTCTAAATCATTCTCACAGCTCTCTTTGACGGAGAGATATTTATATCATGTATCACAGTATATTACAGGCTAGTCTGAGAGTTATTTGTTGATGTTGTATTAACATTGTCTAGTAACATTAACCCAGTATGAAGCATGACACAGAAATACTATACTATAAGTAGGGTTTATTTTCCCATAAACATCCAGGGAAATATATGGGCATAAATCATCTTACACAGAAACCTGAATTCCCTGTGTTTTTTTTTTTTCTCATTTGAATGGATTGGGAGCTCCCAAGCTACCATTGTAAAGGTAAATAACAAAAAATACACAGAAAAATAGCAATAAAACAATAATTATGAATGCTGGCTTTGTCTGTCTGTCTGTTAATACTCAGGGCTAGATTTACTAAGCTGCGGGTTTGAAAAAGTGGGGATGTTGCCTATAGCAACCAATCAGATTCTAGCTGTCATTTTGTAGAAAGTACTAAATAAATGAAAGCTAGAATCTGATTGGTTGCTATAGGCAACATTCCCACTTTTTCAAACCCGCAGCTAAGTAAATATACCCCTCAGTCTTGTTTTATTAATGTGTTTCTTAGATGATTTAGACTTGTGAATATTTTAATGCTTTGATTGGCTACAGGTTGGTCTATACTTGTGAATGTTCTAATGCACTGATTGGCTACAGTTTGATCTAGACCTGTGATTATTCCAATGGCTATGGCACATGGAAATTTTAGAATGTTGTAGTTTTCCAGACAGAAAATGTTAGAATTCTTAAGGGAGCCGTTATTCATGTAGTGTAATATTGAAGCGAATTGGGAACATTGGGTTCGTGGTCATCAAACAATGGGGGTGTGGCCAACACACAATGGGGCGTGTTCATCACCCAGTGGGCGGGGCCACACTCTAAAGCATTAGATACCTCCCTTGCTCTCCATACACTGCAGCACGCATCACTAGCGGGTGTGTTTGCCTCGTCCACCGCTGCTCTGCTATGCAGAGCAACTGTAAATGGAAGATACCTTCCAACACTCCAACCCATACGATAAACATCTCCCCGGTAGGAAGAGCGGGACAGAGCCCTAAAATTAGGACTGTCCAGTCGAAATCGGAACAATTGGAAGGTATAGTTTACTACTCTTAACTAAGAATCCTACAGACTGGAGTAACTACTTTTAAAAGGATAACTGCACCCAAAACTGAATATTCAGTTTTGGATAGAGGTCAATATAAATGATACAGTAATGCTGAATTTTTCTGCCGTTGAGTCCGGGCTTTCTCCAAATCTGCTGTGCTCCTTATGTTTATAAGAGTCCAAAATCGCTCTGTTTCCTCCTTCTGAGGTGGCCCTTTCTTCAACAGACAGTGCAGTTGTCAATGCCCCTCCTCCTTGAACTTCCCAATTCTGTGAGTCGGAAGTTGAAATCTTGACAACACCACAACTTGTTTAAAACATAAGAAGCAAGGTGAACGTCACACAGGATTAAAAGAAACAATAGAACTTAGATAAGAAATGTCCTGTATTATTGTTTAACTTAAAGAACTCCACCCAAAATTGTTATTTGTTACAATTTGGGTGGAGTTATCGTTTAAATTGTAACACCTTAACATGTATTTGTTAATATGCTCAAATTCTCAGCTATATAAGTGAAAAGGTTTTACTTAATAGAATGGATCAATATCACCTATGTTCTGTAAGTAAACAGTCAATCAAATATTAACTTTAATTAGTGTAGTTTGTATAAGATTGATGAAGATTGGTTGCTATACTTTGCAACATTTCCATTATTTTACATAACCAACATCTTTAAAACTTGTGAACTAAAGATATCACATGACGAAACATGTGACCTCATCTTTTTTGAGATTAAACTCCTGTCACTGTGTGCAACATTTTTTTAAACCTCATGTTTGATGCGTTCCATGAATTTCCATGTTTATTAAATCACATCAAAGTGTGACTACAGAGGGTATTTCTAAATACACACACTTTATGGTATTGGCAGTTTAAGTTGATACTTTTGTTATGTTAAAGAAGTTCTGCCAAAAAAAGTTAGTCTGAATTTTTTTCCTTTTGTACAAGATCAAAAGGTTGGCGAGAAAGCGCCCAGGAAGTGCGGCGTGCAAAGGAAAATTGCTTCCCTCTAGCTGCTGAGAAATAGTCAAAGCAATTTCAGATATGTATGGCGTACTGAGTCCGTAGCGACTCGCTTATGGGTTTTGTATATTGATTGCAAATTGTGATTATCATATTTATTCACTACACAAAATGGTAGTTAGTTGTGTATAGTTTATTTGTTACCTAAATTGATCATAAAAAATACAATCATGCCATTTACTTCAGAGGCAAACGCAGGATTTGTAGAGGGGTTTTCATGTCACACCTCCAGAGGGCGTGACCAGCATGCTTCGGGGCGTGGGTATAATTTTAGACAGTGCTTGGCTGCTCTCCAACTCTTCCTATCCCCATCATATACACGGGCAATGTTGTGTGGACTATTGTTAGGGGCACACAGCTCTCCCTTTTCGAGCAGAGCCGTGTGAAGCAGGACATACCTCCCAACTGTCCCTACAATCAGGACAAAGTCCTGACTGAGTGTGTCAGAACAGTTGACAGACTGTCCTGCTCTCTCATACCTGTTCTTGCTGCTTTCACTACTTGGGGAGAGATGGATGTGAACAGCGCAGACAGAAACGATCTGCACACAAGCTGCAAAGTGGCTGGACCTGGGTCTGGGTCCAGCCACCTCAAGCATACAGTACCCGAGACTGGGAGGGAGGTTTCCAGGCACTAGGAACCCCACCCCCCTCTGCTTGCTTATGTACTTTGACTTTGCTTTGGCTAAAATGGGCATATCTGTCTCAGCATTGGCTATTCCACGAACAATTCCTAACTGTACTCGGTCAACATTTTAACAACCTTCCCTCTCTCGTCACGCCTCTTCAGGCGCAAGTGAGGAAGCGCTGATTGTCTGCATAGGCGTAGGTACCTGCAGATTTGTTTGTGGGCATACGCAGAGCAAACCCAGAGAAGAAATAAGCCTGTGCTCGGTATATCCCATATTATATATGGTACCAGCTGCATAGCTCTAAGCCCACGCTCAGTATATCCCATATTATATATGGTACCAGCTGCATAGCTCTAAGCCCGCGCTCAGTATATCCCACATTATATATGGTACCAGCTGCATAGCTCTAAGCCCGCGCTCAGTATATCCCATATTATATATGGTACCAGCTGCATAGCTCTAAGCCCGCGCTCAGTATATCCCATATTATATATGGTACCAGCTGCGTGGCAATATAAAGGCCCATAAATATATTCAAAACAAAAGACAATTGTTTTTAAGCGCTTATCTTTAACACTGCATATCTGTGTGTATCTAGCTATATGAAAACATGAGGTATTGGTTCATATTTTGATCAAAACATTTAAGCCTGCATCCCAGTGTCATTATATGCAGGTCCTACACTGACCTATATGCTTCAAACACAATTAAAATGCAGCTAAAATCATATGCACTCACCTCCCATGTATAGGGGCTTACATATAGATTAGATACACTAAATACACACAGATATGCAATGTAAAGGATGTGCAGAGCAAAAACACGCCATTTATGCTACACACGCATGCATTCAGCACTGCATCAGACCTATAGTGTTCTGCAAAGTCCATATTTAAACACATCAAAGAAAATGACTAGTCATTATATTATAAGTATCACAGGAAAGTGTTAAATACAGTACAGCGTTAGACTGCAATGTATGAGGAGGGCTGTGGCTAAACTATAGATAAAAACAAGGGCCTCTCTATAGCCATAGTGGTCGATGCAGCAGCTATGGACCCGGCTGCAGAGAGGAAATAATGTACAAACTTAATATAGCTTCATAACCAGTTTATCCAGACAGTGATATGATTTGGAGACTAATGAGGATAAAATGACTGTATATATAATTGCAAATAATGTGCCAGATTGCTACTAATGTAATTGGTGCTCAGCCCTGTTGGATACTATCTGGAGATGGAGCAGACATTGTGGCGGGTATGATTGTATCATGGTGCAAAGACAACCCTATCGAATTTTGCTATGGGGGTCTACAAATGTCTAGTTACTCCCTTAGGCACAGTGGTTAGCATTGCTGCACTGGGGCCCTAGGTTCAAATCCGTCCCATAGAGTTTGCATGTTCTTATGAGTGTTTGTGAGGGTTTCCAATTTTCACCCATGGTCCAAAAAAATGAAAGGTTGCTTAATTGGCTTCAGACGAAACTGGCGCTTGTATGTGTATTAACTGTGGCGGGGAGATTAGATTGTAACCTTCATTGCAGTGGGCTCTGATGTCAAGGAATAAACATCCTCTGATTGTACAGCGCTGTGTACAATGCTGGTGCTATATAAATAAAGAATAATAATATTGGTAAGTTCTTTGGGGCAAGGACCTCAGTCCTGACGTTTGCCTGTTGCCCTTGTTACCCCAATTATGTATTCAATGTTTTACATTTCGTAACACACTGCTTACATGCTATTGTGTCATATTAACAAGCATATACTTATATATAATTAGAAAGAGCATTGTCTTACCAATCCAATCATATCAAAAAATGAAAAATGCTGTAATGGATATATATATATATACACACACACACACACACACACACACACACACAAATATTTTAAAGCAACGACAATGACAATTTATGGCTATCTGGGATATTTTCAATTAAGCGTTTCTTCTAGTATCGAAAATGTGTTTATTTTTGTTTCGTGTATAATTTCTTTTGTTGCTTCAACAATAACTAAGAGACACGTTCCCCTAGACATTACAAGCCATGCCAATGTTAACTGTACACTGTTTCCTAAGAGGTTAGTCCCGTTCTTAATTGAATTGTTTAATTGAAGCTTTCATCCCTGGGCCTATTTTTTTCAGAATCAGTAATGTAATATTTCTCTATGAATGTTCCAGTAAAACAAAAAGAGTAGAAATGTCATCTTGTGATGATCTCTAATGGTGCAAAAATATGATTATTATGAGGTTTTCTTGTGGATGAAACTTTATAAAATTATTATTATAATTATCATTCGTATTATTATATAGCACATAGCCAACAGCTCTTTACAATAATTAGTATCATCCTATATTTATATATATATAATGGATTTGCTAGTGTAAGAATTAGGTAAAGAAGTACGAGAGGGTTAAAGAGCAGACGGGGGTAGGACCGGCTCCCCATACTTATTCCCAGACTACTAGAAGGCTGCATCTTCCAATTCAGTCCTGTCCAGCTCTAGACTTCTTGTCACCAATCTGATTGGTAGACTAAACAGCTAAGTGCCTCCTTCTCTGTATTCAGCGGTGCAGGGCCTGCTGCAGTAACTCCGATGCCTGTCACACAGCCCCGGCACAGCCGGATGGCATGACAGATCCTAAGGTTTGGGAAGAAGATGGTTAGCGTCAAGCCTGAGAGCAGGAGTCAGATGTGACAGGCAAAAACTCCATTACCACTGGAAAAGAACAGAATGGAATATGTAATTATCTGCACAATTCCCCAGCTGCAATTTTAATAAGGTTGTCGTATTTTGAAAGCATTTAATCATTCAAAGCCAAATGCCTAAATTTCATTTGTATATGTTAATTTCGTTTAAGGACTTCCAAGTGTGCCTAACCCTTGTTTTTTAAATAGAAAATATTATACCGTGCAAATTGTGGAGGATAGTTTAGGATTACACAAAGTCAAAAATATATCTTAGGAATTGAATAATATGCTAATAGTCATCGTTTAAGGTTACCAGACTGTTTGGTGACTTGTCTTTGACACAAGGGATACGTTTTGTGTTTTTAACACAAAGAAAAGACAATGCTTTGTAATAAAACTGCGTTTGACGGATGCTGCTATTTAAAGCACACCACTGCAGTGCATAAATAGGTTTTTGAAATATAAATAAAATGAAAAAATAAATATCAGTACCATGGACAGGGGACATTAATGATACATTAATGAACGATATTTATGAAGCCAACGCAAAGAGAGTACAGTGCAAAAAAAATCCCAGGTGTGACCTTTTACATTGTTTTATTCTGAATTATGTTGGCACATTTTTCTGGATTTACGATCCTTGAAATTAAGTGATACTGGTGATGTAAAAAGTGGACAAGGCTAAATAGTGCTCTATTGCCTTTTATTTATAATATAACTATGGTGCACTGAGAACTGCCTGCATCCTAGGTGCCAGAGGTAACATTTGTATATTACATTGGATTGTTTATTAAAATGTGCACAATTTTCACTAATATTGCTAAACACACACAGATACCTCCCAGCTGTCCCCATTTGCTGACCCTCCAGAGGGCAGGGCTTATAGGAAAGGGGGCGTGTTTATGTGGATTAGGACGTGTCTGTGTGAATGAGGGCGTGTCTTACACATGGTAGGGCTTATTTTGTCCTGAATTTGCTTGAGTAAATGTTGGGTGGTATTCACACACAATTAGAGCAGACATGTTGGTTTTATAATTGTTACCCAGTGTGGGCCTGATTCATGCATTTAAAAAAAGAGCATGTGACTGGTAGTTCAGACCGTATTCAAGTCTAAGCGGATCTCCAGATACGTTTCCATTTGAAGCTGGGTGTAAGTACGCTGGGTGTAAGTACGCTCTGCCTAAATCATACTTGATTACTTTTGAGATCCCCCCTCCGGGAGGGGAGATCTCAGTGATATGCTCCAGGGGCGCGGTCGCCGGGATTGCATCATTTTTCCTCGCCCCTCTGCAAAATGACACAATTTTTGGCCTATTGCAGCAGGGGGCAGGGCCAAGATGCCGTGATTCTCTGTGAATCATGTCACTAAGACCCACTCCCCGCTCACAAAGGAAGTGACAGGATTCGAGAGGTTGCCCTGCTCTCCCGGGAGTACGGGAGAACTCCCAGACGATCGGGAGTCTCCCGGACATTCCTGGAGAGTAGGCAACGATGGCCTAAATGTTGCTTGCCGTATGTTAACAGACAGAACAGACAAGCATTTGTTAAATATATAAGGTCCCATCAGAAAGCATACAAAAAAAATTGTATTATAAAATAAATTAACAACTCTAAACATTATTATAAATATGGATTGTTAAAATATATATATATATTTTACATTAAATACATAAATCAAGATGCTCTTAATTCGTACTGTACATACAATGTCCTTTTGATGGTCTATCTTACTTTCTTACTTATACTTATGTTCTGTGGTAGATAGTGGTATGTATATGTGTAGTTTATAATACACAGACAGATGCCATGTCAGTCATCACTATCAGTCGGCCCTCTGGCTGGTGCAAATGATACGGCTGAGACAAGCGTACTTTAGAGAAACACGGGACTTCAATCAGCAGCATCTGTGTCAGAACACCCTGGGCGCGCACTTACTGTATACAGACTATATTTGTCCGCCCCTTCACTCCACTGTTCCGCCCTTAAAGTCATAGACAGCTGTAAGTGTCATTTGTGTGCAGTCATGTAATTGCACTCATTGGCCTAATATTAGTTTCTGAGCATGCGTTGCGCTTTTTTATGCAAGATACGGTACACAAATGGACTTACGTCCGAACCTGAATCAGGCCTTTTGTGTCAGAAACCTATGAATGGATCTTGTAAGTAAACATTTGTGGGTCCCATAGTAAAAATTTGGTAAGGGTCAACATGTACCTCACAATCATGAGAAAAATGAACATACACATGGAGCTTTAATAAGGAAGTCGGACACCCCCTGCTCAGCTATGCCCCCCCCCCCCCCCATAGCAGCTCCTGCTATGGTCCTTGTTGAAACCCCATTATGCTTTTCTGAGAAACTTCCAATTATAATATTATGACCAATCTAGACAAAAATCTACCTTAAATATTACAGCTATTTATCCTAAAAATGAATGAATGTCTATTATTTTGCGTTATGTAGACACATGTAATGTATTTATAAGATGTACTTCTTTTGAGTTGTCATGTTATTGGACTAAAGCTGTCATTTTGGCAATGTTTTGTAATTATTACTGTTATTCCTCCAAACTCTCTTAAATCAGTAAATTAAGTCAGTTTACAGGGCATTTAAAACTAAGTGGAAAATAACAGGAATCTGTAGCATGCCTGTGGGAAGCTTTTGTGCAAACAAATTTTAGACATACATTTTATTAAAAGATTGCTAAACCCCCAAATTGAAATGTTCGGATATGAACCATGAAGGTAAAATACAAAAAAATGCTGAGACTGGGTTGCTGTGAAATCACTCTCCCCGCCGGGCAGGGGTGCAGGCTGATCATGTCATTTTGGACCCGCACCCGTGCCTAAATTGACATTTTGTGGTGTTGGGGGGAGGGGGGGGGCAGAATTGCACAATTCTTGCGTATTGCTTGGTTGGGGCTCAAAGTTGGCAGGATGCGGGAGAATTCAAGAATCTCTCCGACATTCTGGGAGAGTAGGCAAGTATGAAAAAGAGTATGTTGAATATATTTAATGAGGTAAACATATCCTTTATTTCACATATATTATTCAATACAGGAATACACTGCCTTTTCTATATATTCATGTGAAATAGTAGCTTTACTTTCCACTTTCCACTAGTTATATTCCTAATTTAATGCTGTGGCATACGTCCCTAAGTTTCCTATTTGTGACCCTGAAAGGGGTGGGGCTTACAGGGAAATAAACGTGATTGAGCAGACAGTAGGCACGGTTGGGCATTGTTTGTGTGGGAATCTGGGGCCTAATTCATTAAGGATCTTAAATGAAGAGGTGTCTTATTTCAATCTCCTGGACAAAACCATGTTACAATACAAGGGGTGCAAATTAGTATTCTGTTTTGCACATAAGTTAAATACTGACTGTTTTTTCATGTATCACACAAATACTTGATAGCTTATTTGTACACTGAAATTTAAAGTTGACATTTGTGTGCTACATGAAAAAACAGTCAGTATTTAACTTATGTGCAAAACAGAATACTAATTTGCACCCCTTGCATTGTAACATGGTTTTGTCCAGAAGACTGAAATAAGATACCTCTTCATTTAAGATCCTTAATGAATCAGGCCCCTGGTTTGTGGTCTTTGGGTTGTGTGTATTTTGTCACAATTTTGCATAGTAACATTTTGGGACTTGATACTTCAGAAAATGTGGTGTAGATGAATCTCATGGGCATATTCAACTAGCTCGGCGGTCCGTGAGTACGAACCCGCTGCGCTTTACTCAATGTAATATGGTACCACAATACCTCAGATTTCCCTTCTCAACCCTATGGGGTGCAAATTAAAATCTGCCTGATTGCGGTACCGTGTATCACTGTCTCCCGCAGTTCCGGTGCGTAATCGCGGACTGCCATGCTAATTGACTATGCCTCTCAGAGTTAAAAATATATAACGTAGAGAGGTAATTCAGTTCTTAGCGAAGTGCTGCCGATCATCACTGTGATCACTGGGTACTATAGTAGAGGAATTTCCGCTCAAGTAGGCAAGGAGTTTCCCTCATGAGATGCTCTAACTGCACTTTATTCAGAATTGAATTTCCCCCATAGTGTGTATCATTCAAGCAAAGGGAAACACAGTATATCAACATAACGCCAGTCTCACCAATATTAGGTGTTCAAATTGTGTATAGAAGTTTAACAGAGTTTGTTCCTCCAGTGTACAATATGTGACAAAAGAAGTCACACAATAGCAGGGGCAAACGCAGGATTTGTAGAGGGGGGTTTTCACATCACACCGCCAGTGGGCGTGACCAGCATGCATGGGGGCGTAGCTATAATTTTAAACAGTGCTTGGCTGCTCTCCAACTCTTCCTATCCCCATAATAAACACGGGCAATGCTGCATGCACTACTGTTATGTTAGGTGCACGCAGCTCTCCCTTTTCAAGCAGAGCCGTGTGAAGCTGGAACAGGGTCCAGCCATCTCAATTATACAGTGCCCCAGGCTTGGGGGGGCGGGGTTTCCAGGCACTAGGACCCCCCCCCCTCGGTTTGCCTATGAATAGTGTTCTCTGTCTATTGATATGAACTTCACTTGTCGACGCATTTTACTCACCTGTTGAAGGTGAAAAAGAAAACCCTTTAGGCAGCTTTATGTGTTCCCACTTCGTTAATATATAACAATATATAATGAAATAACAGTATAATCCGCGATATAAACCTGAGCTGTGAAATAGCACCTTATTCATGCTTTAAAGTCAGTCCCTTCTGTTATACAAATCCATGATCCATCATTCACAGGATGACATTGCTTATTCTAAGATAAAACCAAGGGGCACAGTACACTAACAACGCCTTACAGTAATTTAGAGAAGAATGCCCTCACATTTAATGAAATATCCATCTACGTTATAGCATAAATCCTGATTACAGAAGAATTAGCTAGTTGCTAAGTGCAGCAGTCCTTTTATTGCGAATGCGGCTGTCAAGGATTCACGTCTCATGCAGTCAGCACTTTTACGCGGTTCGCAGGTTTTTAAAGCATTGAGCAAGCTACTTTTGGTGTTAGCTAAATCATTGCCCTCATTGTGACATCATTAATTAGCATGTTAATAAAGAATTAAAATATATACATATACTTTTACTTACATATATCTTGCAATAGGATATAGACAAATACATATAATAGTTTAAAACTGGTTCAGTTCTTGTCCAATTGAATGAATGGCTGCGTTGTTTCAGTAAATGATCCTGTAACTGTAACAGGGCTGGATTAACCATAGGGCTAACTGGGCTACGGCCCAGGGGCCTCTGGCATCCAGGGGGCCCTTGAAAGTGCTCAGCAGCAGTATTGATCGGTCGGGGGCGGGGGCTGCTGAGCACTTTCACTGCGGTCCTTCCCCGGCGAGCTGTAGTCTCTTTACTGAGGAGATCTCGTGAGTCTCACTCTCACGAGATCTCCTCAGTAAAGAGCGTACAGCGCACTGGGGAAGGAGGAGAAGGAGGTAAGTGCCGGGGGAGGGGGAAGGGGGCGGGCGGCTCGGCTCGGACCACGGGGGGGGGGCCCTTACGGGGGAATGGAGGTCCCCTTAGCCCAGGGGCCTCCATTCCCTTAAACCGGCCCTGAACTGTAATGGTTATAGAACATAAAAGGAGATACAATACTTTACCTAGCATATTTCGGAGTTTAAGGAAGGGGGTTAATGTCCGCTAACATGAAATATCAATATCACCAGGAAGGGCTGAATTGGAAGTTTGCTGTTCAGTGCAACCCTGCACTAATAAATTAAACTATTAATCCCAGTTTTAAACCCTGCATTACAAATCATAATGGGAATACCAATGTGTTTCTAATGAGGCGAGGTTGCAATAGGTTAATGCTCTGCAGATCTCTAGCAGGTTGCATTAACTAGTACATAGGCAGAAGGGGATTCCAAATGCATATAGTCCCCGTTTAAACTGAAAACCACAAATTTAGAATGTCACCATATTCTGGACATATGGAATTAATTAACTGTAATACTGATTTATTGTCAAGGTGATCCCTTCCCCTTAAAATGTGGAACCACAATTATCCTTAATAGCTTCCATTAGAAGATAAGTATTTCTATTGTTCCATTGTTTGCTTATACAATACCTGGAATGTTTTACTGTCTGCCTTAAACTTGTTTTTATACATACGACCAAGGTTTTCTTTGAGCGGAGATGTTTATGTCACATCCTAAGCTTATTAGTGTGTGCATGTCAAAATATTTGCTTCCACTACTAGAGAATTGTCAGCAATCTCCATATTACGCATATTCTTACACACTTCTGAATGTGCTCGAAATCCAAAAAACCCTCTCTTTACAGCTGAACTGATTTTTGCCATGAAAATCCCCAAAAAATATTATATGTATTTTCCACTTGTAGCCTATTATTTATTTAATCACTTCAGGACCCCTGAAAATCTATCTACATCCTTTTGAAATGGACGAGTTAAATTACAGTTAGAAGGATCTCGGGATGGCGATCACAGCTGAAAATGCATTAAAAAGTCTTTATTCTTGCAATTAAGTATGTTTTTCAATGGTTAATATTGTTTTAAAATATTTTAATCTATTGTTTACAATTTATTTTTTATTATTATTCTTCTTTAATTAGTGAAATTGTAAGTCTGCAAGACTGCAAAATTAGACTCCAGGGGGTAAATGTATTAAGCTGTGAGTTTCTGGCAAGTTTGAAAAGTAAAGATGTTGCCTATAACAACCAATCAGATTCTAGTTACACATTGTACAAAATGATAGCTAGAATCTGATTGGTTGCTATAGGCAACATCTCCACTTTTCAAACCTGCCAGAAACTCGCAGCTTGATACTTACCCCCAGATTTCTGATGGCATTGGTGTAAAAGTTAAACCCTAGATCTGTTAGGGCAACTCGATGAAAGGACTTACCCCTCCTGCAGTCCTCGTTGTCTCTCGGCTCGCTGTACAGACCATGTGGAAGCATTCTGCATTCTGATTATTGGATAGGTCCAGCCATTCACCAATCAGAGTGCGAAGACCTCTCACTACTCTGATTGGTGAATATCCAGCACCATCTACCAATCAGTTTGCTACTGGGTATGACATTGTCATACTCAATAACTGTGTGGTCACACTCTGAAAGGCTGCTCCTGGTGGATGAGAAGGCAAAAAATGTTGCCTAGCAACTCCAATTTTGTTTAAAATCTTGGTTGCTATATAGTGTGCTCTAATAGCCCCGATCGACCCCCTTTGGATTTGCCCCTTCCCCCAGCTGGACCCCTACTAACATACTTCATCACTATCCTAATGTCAGTGTGACAGTCCCAATTTTAGGGCTTGGCCCCGCTATCCTGTTTGTCCTGAGGGTTGGGATGTTGGGGGAAGCGAGGTATGATATGTAATGGGGAGTCCTCTCGGGGAGTTTACATTCTCTTGTCGCGCCATGGCCAAGCCCCCATTTTGCAGCGGCCACACACCCTGTCCCGCTGGTGGGGACAGACACATTGAGAGGTATGCTATAAGTAGTTACGTTTTTGCAACCAGGTGAGAGTTATGTACAACACTCTACAACAATCCACCGATCATCATCATCACCATTTATTTATATAGCGCCACTAATTCCGCAGCGCTGTGCAGAGAACTCATTCACATCAGTCCCTGCCCCATTGGAGCTTACAGTCTAAATTTCCTGACATACACACACACAGACTAGGGTCAATTTTGATTGCAGCCAATTAACCTACTAGTATGTTTTTGGAGTGTGGGAGCAAACCAGAGCACCCGGAGGAAACCCACGCAAACATGGGGAGAGCATACAAACTCCACACAGATAAGGCCATGGTTGGGAATTGAACTCATGACCCCAGCGCTGTGAGGCAGAAGTGCTAACCACTCAGCCACCATGCAAATAAATCTATCAATAAATTATTTCAGTCCATTATGTTGACAATAGAAAAAAATGTTTTTGTTTTTGTTTTTGTTTTTTTACATTTCTCTTAAAAGTGATTGTAAAAATGTGTAATGACAGTAAGGTCGTGTGCCAAGGAAGTTACAGTTATAAAATTTGTATGTAGCTTCTGATTGTTATCCTTTGCCTAAAATATTTTTTCCTGGGTGTTTTGTAAACTTAAATTTGAAAAAGAGGTCACAAGTCAGGAAAATAACATAACAAAAATGCAGTAACATTCTGACAATAAAGAAACACTTTACGGGCTGAGCTGAACAGTTCAACAAATTGTTAGACAAACTGCCGCAGACTTTAATTCCACATCAATAAATTGTCTCTATTAACAACAGAACAATTAAATAGTTTTATGGGATTGGGTAATGTAACTATAAACTAATGCTATACAACAGTCACACAAACTGAAACACAGTAGTAATTTTACCCAAGTATAAGCTCCGAAGCTATAGATCTCCACGGATTTAACGATGGTGACTTTTGGAACCATATTTTAACGCACTGAGGTATTTTTTCATTTATTGAGTAATTTATCTTATTTTTTAAGTACGCTACAGCATTCAAGTGCAGTAACCCATAATCATAAACAATATGTAAAATTATGTAGGCCACATGTGTAGGAGTCAGCGGCTTTGCAATGTAAAATCATACTTGCCAACTCTCCCGGAATGTCCGGGAGACTCCCGCATTTTGCGAGAGTCTCCCGGACTCCCGGGCGAGTGTGGCAAAATCCCGGATCTGCCCGCTTCCTAGTGAAGTGGGCAGAATTAGGTCACAAATGCTGTGATTCCTGGTGAATCGCGGCATTTGGCCCCGCCCCCCCCGCTGTCAAATGATGCGTTTTGCATCATGACGTCACGGGGGCGGGTCCAAAAACCCACCCCCCATGACGTCCACCTCCCCCGCATCCTCCCGGATACCAACATTGTAAAGTTGGTAAGTATGTGTAAAATGGGCAAAGCCCAGGACAGAACAGTTAGGGTGGAGCTATGCATATTACAGGTATGACAATGCAAAATGCATCCATTGCACATATCTCCCATCTGTCCTGATCTGAGAGGTCCGTTTGGCTGTTCTGACCATCGGCCACTTTGTCTGGATTGTTGGAATGTTCAGAGAAAAGACCCGGTTTCCTCCGCTCTGCAGAGCAGTGGAGAACAGTGCGTGTGATTTTTCTGGGTGCGGAGATGTCTGTGCTTTCGAACAGCTCTATATCCTACCTCATACTTAATCATCTTCTCAAAAATTTAAAACAGTTAAAAATGTATGAAGGCCATGGGGAATTACATGGCAGTTCTGAGGAGCGTCATCACACCAAGCACAGGGTAGCAAGGTGGCATAGTGGTTAGCACTTCTGCCTCACAGTACTGGGGTCATGAGTTCAATCCTCGACCATGGCCTTATCTGTGTGGAGTTTATATGTTCTCCCCGTGTCTGCGTGGGTTTCCTCCGGGGTGCTCCGGTTTCCTCCCACACTCCAAAACATACTGGTAGGTTAATTGGCTGCTATTAAATTGCCCTTAGTCTCTCTCGGTCTGTGTGTGTTAGGGGATTTAGATTGTAAGCTCCAATGGGGCAGGGACTGATGTGAATGAGTTCTCTGTGCAGCTCTGCAGAATTAGTAGCGCTATATAAATAAATAGATGATGATGATGATGACAGGGTTACTTGGAAGACCTACTGAATTCCATCTAATTTCAGCTGCTGGACCCACTGAGTTCAACTAATGTTGCTGTTCCTCCTTTGATGGTCACCACTGTCTCCTTGGTGGCAGCAGCTACCGCAGAACACTCTGGTTCCAGCTGGGAACATGACAATAAAGACAAACATTGGACTACATACATTGGGTTGCACAGAAACGTCAGTCGCCAATGGCTGCTTTATGATTAGCGGCTTATAATGCGTTAGCAATTATAGTTGTGAATAGTTGCATAGTTGTAAAAGTTGTGCAATAGCCACACACACTTTCCTTACCAGCAACTACAATTGTTATTTACCTTATGTATCAAGTGTTCCCCACACCTCTTAGATTGTAAGCTTATTTGGGCATGGCCAGGCGCGGGCTGGGAGAGGCGTGGCCGGGGGGCACACAGGCGACCGCATCATATTACAGGGGATGCGGCCGCGTCATTGATGACGCGGCCGCATCCCCTGTCATGTGATGCGGCCGCCTGTGCGCTGACGCGGCCGCATCTGATGACATCGGATGCGGCCGCTGGGGGAGAAACTATTTTTTTGCATCCGGGGGGCGGCCGGCCGACCTACCCCCCGGCCCCAATAGGCGTCTAACCCAGCCCCTGGGCCAGCCCGCCACTGGGCATGGCCATCTTGTTTCCCTTCTGTTTTATGTCATTGTAATTTATTGGTGTCATGATCCCTCCAATATATGTTGCCGCATAATATGTCAACACTGTACATATAAAGAAGAATAATAGCGGAGAGGCATAAGGGGAAGTTACAGAAGTGCTAGGCACGCCTCCATAGTGTGACCATGCCCCAATATTCATTGCCATGCCCTTACTGACACATAACCACTCCCTCCCGGATGCGGGGCATAAAACACTAGGAGATGATATCACTCATCCAGTGATTTGAATGACTCTGCGGCACCCCCCTCCTTCCCACAGACACACAAAAAAACACACACACACAAACACACACACATATATAAATAGATGATGACTCCCACACTATCTGGATAAGATAACTGCTGCCATATCCGTGATCAGGACATTGGAGCAGGAAAAAGGCAACAAGAGACTGGAAGATAGGCTGGGGGCTGGAAAGTGACAATGAGGAGACGGTAGAGGAGAACACAGGCAGGGCAGACATGACATAGGAGGAGGAGGCAGACAAGGCAAAGAGACCGTGAAACCACGCTCCGATTTTACACTGGGCCCCGGAGAGCTTACATGGGTGGCGGCTGGGTTACGTTTTTTACGGAGATGAGAATTCCAACAGTAGTTACACCGACAATAACATGCCGGTGAGCAGAATCGCGGCGTGGAGCAAATACAGACTTACCATAAAAGCATCTCACTACATTTCACTACATTTCTTGTCTTCGCACATATGACTACCACCGCTTTATATTGTGTCTGCATGTAGACCCTGTAGAAGTACATAGAGACACACCAGTATCTCACTGAACACTTATATGTAAAAGTATCTTTATTGACATCTACTTTTTATAATAAAAAAACCTGGCAAAGCCATCTGTTGTTAGCAGCTATAATCTGCCACTCGCGATATCACAGCTTCAACATTTATTGTTATAAACACTCTTATCATATCTAAAGGTCAAGGGTTTATCTTTGTATAATGTATCAGTTAAAACTCCTGTCTTAACATATTCCATAGAGCTGAGCTTTACAAATCTGTGACCACCCGACCCCCTGACTTCCTAATTATGCAGATATGCCATATTTATGACCCCTCTACACGTAACGTGGACGGCACTGCCTGGAGTAAGGTTTCCCCAGGTCATACCATTTAATGGGACAGAAAATAACTATGTCATCTGTGTTATGTAACTTGGATTAAATGTGACGCTTGGAGAAAACCATGGGGCCTATGTAATAACATGGAGCAATGTGCACAAATGTACTGTAACCCGTGGCAACCAATTATATGTGTGCTTTCATTTACTGTACTGGAAAAAAATAAATAAAAATGAAAGTTAGAATCTGATTGGTCACTGTCGGTGATCGCATTTGTACACATTGTATTATGCGTACTCATTTTTTTTTAAGGCAAACCCAAGTATTGTGGTAAAAGAGTGGAGCCTAATGAATTGTTCATAAAAAATCAGTATGTAACAGTGGTGGACAACAGGTGGCCCCAGCGCTGCATTTGTCCCTAGGGCCACATTCGGCCCTTGGAGCTTTCACCTGTAGCCCCCAGCTCATTCCTGTTTTATTATCAGATTTTTTTTATTACAATTTGTTGCTCTTGATTAAAATACCTACTGCTATGTTGTTGCCTTTTATTGATATATAGCATGGAAAAGCCACAAAAATTTAGCACAGGTAGCTACAATTTTTTTTGACTGACAGTCAGCAAATAAGAACAGGCAGCGCGGTGGCTCAGTGGTTAGCACTTCTGCCTCACAGCACTGGCGTCATGAGTTCAATTCCCGACCATGGCCTTATCTGTGTGGAGTTTGTATGTTCTCCCCATGTTTGCGTGGGTTTCCTTCGGGTGCTCCGGTTTCTTCCCACACTCCAAAAATATACTAGTAGGTTAATTGGCTGCTATTAAAATTGACCCCTGTATGTTAGGGAATTTAGACTATAAGCTCCAATGGGGCAGGGACTGATGTGAATGTGTACAGCGCTGCGGAATCAGTAGCGCTATATAAATAAATGGTGATGATGATAAGAAATACAATTTTCATCCAAACATAAGAAGAAAAAAAAGTCGAAGGTAATAAAAAACTCCACCCTCCTGTCACTCCAATACTACACAGAGAGATGTCTCACCTATGATTTTGTAGGTTTTGATCATTTTAATTAAAATCTTTCCATCCCAATCTATTGTAGATACTACTTCTACTTTCAGTTTCGGACACATTTCAGTACAGTATAATACTATGACAGAAAAGAATGCTAGACCTGTTTCCCCCCCCCATAAAATTGTTGATAAAAATATTTTCAATAGTTGCCGACTGGAGTTGATCGAAACTCTCCCAGTTTGGTTCATGGTGGAATTTGCCATGATGGGCTGATTGTCTCATATTAGGTGAATTGATTCACACATTTGTTATATTAGTTTAAAGTTAAAATTTTCATAAAAATACCTTTTTAATGGCAAAAGGTTGAGCATAATGCAATTTTATTCAATTTGTTGCCATTTTTTTTAAATGTCTTTTTTAAAGGTTAAACATTTTAAAAGACAATTTTGTTCTGAATTCAGGAGTTCTTTACCACAAAATTCTAGAACTGACTTGCTGGCCGCTTACATTTGTAGACCCTTGGAAATATTTGGTTTAATTAAGTATTCCCCCATCATTCCTACAACATAAGTCAGAAGTGATAGTCTCACCATGTTCAGAAATCGCTTACAATTGACTATATTTTAGTTAATCAGTTTACACCACTGAAGGGTTCCTAATGGATTGTGATATAAATTCAGCAGGAGCCTGTGAGAGACTAGTAGTCCATCACAATGTCCTTTAGAACAATGTGTTAAATGAGAAGGTGGGATATCTAGCCATGGGGGTCTGCTGGGGAAGGCTTGACTGCTCCCGATGATAAATTACCCCAGCAATGATTTATACCCCTGCAACACTCAGGTTAAGCAATCACAGTAAACTGAACAAACAAAGAAAAAGACCAAGTGTAATTTATGCTGTGAAAAGAAAAGTTTTGTCTATTGGAGGCGAAGAAATGAGTCACGGGCCACTGACTTCATCTACCCATGGGTGCAGTTGGTGGCACCATCTCACTTTGCATTAGAATCTACAACATAAACAGACAATAAAGCTTAATTTATACAAACATTGCCGTGCACAATTTGCACTGAATAACAGCAACCAATCAGAAGTTTGTTATTTTTCTGTCTGGTGCAAGTTAGATAATAAAAGCAAGTGTCTGATTGGTTGCTATGGTTTAGTGTAAATTTACGAAAAACACGAGAGATGCGCAAATTTACTGTGAAACTCGGCTTTCAACAAAGAGGTGTGACGTTCTGATGATACAAGGGTTATATAGAGTTGGACAAAATGTGTGTTACACTGCGAATAATACACTTTTTACTTCTGAGTTCGGTGTGCCCTCTCTACTTCATTAGATGCACCCCATCCAAGGAGACAGAATTGGCCATCACTGTTTTAGAAAATGATAGCTAGATTCTGATTGGTTGCTCTAGGCAACCCCTCTACTCTTCCTTTTTAGAAGGTTCGATAAATCTGCCCGATCATATCTATTTTCCTGAATGCTGTAGACATTTATGTAGCACCATGCCTAAAATATACCAGATTTCATTTAAAAATTACCTTGGTCTTTCTACTTGTAAAAATACCTTAATAAACTATATATTAAAGTACTTTTCTGTGTTTTATTTCCTTTGCTACCACATGTTTAGAGACTCTGGTTCATTTGGATAACATTATATATAAATCTCTATATAATGTAACTGAACATGGCGTTCACAGACTAAGGGTAATGGAATGTGACAGGTTTCGATCAATCTTGGTTATGTTTTCTTTGTTAGTCATTTTTCCGACATTCATAGTTCCTTGGTATGAATCCTGGCTAGTTCACTGTTATGTAACACTTGTGGGTCAGCATATCAAGCACTCCTGGCAGCAAGAAGTGGGTTGAAGCAGAGAAAACCTACCCAGTTTTAAAGAATCCCCATCCATTATATTGAATAAACCCTTCGCTCATAGGACAGCTCATGTATAACTAGTGTAGCACTTTTCCCATTTCCCTTCTTTTATTAATAAATTATTAATACAGCCACTGCCTTGTAAACCAGCTATACACAGTCCAATCCAGTCATTTAATAAAACCACCCGGCTGTCAGATCTCTGTTTGATTTGTTGTTACACGTACTTACAAGTACGTGGCGAAAACCTAAAAGTCCGACTATCCAGCGCTGAGACGAAACTGTTGGATCAGACAGTTATTGTCCAACTGGATTTACCATATATCCCAATCCACAGACCCGATCATGTGATCAGAATCAGCTGACCAATGAGCTCATCCATGCTATGATTTATGGCCAGTTAGTTCTAAAAACCAAATCAAATTTTCCATTGTTCTCCGAAAAAATTGCTTAGTTTAGCCTAATTGTGTAAATTACTAATGAGAGACTGTGTTTATTGTATACAGCACTTATTTGTGTGTGTGTGTGAGTCCCATTAAAAATATGGGACAAGACTAAAAGATGGTCAGTCTTTCACATAGTAAGGAAGACCATGTTTCCCTCAGTACAGAAAGAAACATCCCTAAATATGCTCTCACTACACTGCTTTATCTGATTTTCATCATCATCACCATTTATTTATATAGTGCCACTGATTCTGCAGCGCTGTACAGAGAACTCACTCACATCAGCCCCTGCCCCATTGGAGCTTACAGTCTAAATTCCCTAACATACACACACAGACACACAGAGAGGGAGGGAGAGAGAGACTAGGGTCAATTGTTGATAGCAGCCAATTAACCTACTAGAATGTTTTTTGGAGTGAGGGAGGAAATCCATGCAAACACAGGGATAACATACAAACTCCACACAGATGAGGCCATGGTTGGGAATCAAACTCATGACCCCAGCACTGTGAGGCAGAAGTGCTAACCACTTAGCCACCGTGCTGCCCAATTTTAATGATCTTGTTCTGGGAAAATAAGGACATTTGTTTCATTCCAACTAGGAATGCATCGGTGTGGAGTATGTATGTTCTTCCCATGTTTGTGACACCGGTTTCTTACTATAGTCTAAAAACATGCTGATATGTTAATGTTAATGTGTGTTTGTGTGGCAGATCCTTGCTTTAAGGAAAAGGGAAATTACATATTCAAATTATTCTAAATACTTTTATATCAAAAGCGTCATTGTATAATTTTGCTATAATATTGGAGAAATGTTGAAGCTAATAAAGAAAGGGCTATAAATTGTTAAAAATATCTTTTGCCAAGATAACATAACTTGTGACTTGGGCTAAGACCTCCGCTTAACGCTGGTCACATAGGTGCGGAATTGGTCATTCCACCTGATCGCCAATGTACTCGACTTGACTCCAATTTGGCCACTCACATGGTGGGCCAAATTGCCCAGATCTAGTTGTTTGGTTAACAGGATAAACCATGTTTCTAGCGTGCCATATACAAATCTGACTTATTTTGATAACATTTAGATTGGGATTTCTGGTCATTTTGGCTCTACAGAGTATAATGTCAGGGTAGTTCGATAGAAATCAACCGAACATGTCCAACCCGGTTGATGTGTATGTGGTCAATGTTAGGGCTAGTATCCACTGGTGTTTAGTATCCACTGTATTTCACTAGTGCTTTAATACTATCTAAATGCATGTTATCATGTTTAATACTACAAACCAATGTTTCCAGTTGCCGCTGCCATTTTTACTAGAGATTACTCAGGGGCAAACGCAGGATTTTTAACGGGGGGTTCCCCCCCCCAAAAAAAAACACAGAGAGAGAGCTGCAGCGCATTCGCCCGCGCATGCGCAGCAGCTCCATTTTAGCGATGCTGTACTGTACTGTACAATACAGCACCGCCACGGACGCTTCTGTGACAGCGCCACGGCTGCTGTACAGTACAGGGCAATGTTTCGTTCGCGGAGGGGTTTCTGGAGAACCAGAAACCCCCCCTGCGTGCGCCCCTGCTTACTAGTGTCGCGGTTGCATTTCATTTGCATTTCAGTCTTTGGAATGCATTGTGTTCCATGTGTTCTGTTTTTTTGTACTTACCGCAGATAAATACATTAGAAAAGCCTACAGTGAGTGCCAAATGCTAGTAAATACACAAGTAACAAGTAGAGCATAAAGTTTTTAAAATCAAAACAACACGACACCTAAGTATGTTAACCTGTTATGGCTCAGCAGGGTCAGGACAAGGGGTGAACAAACAGAAGGCAAGGCACCTGCCTTAGATTCGGAGAAATAGAGGCAAAGGGCAACCTCTGGCTATTTCATACTAATTTCAGATTTATTTGGAGTCATCAAAACACACAAAAAAATGAGTCAGTGGGTGTATATAACATTCAGTAAACCACAATTATTGACACCGTAGGTGAGGCTTGTGACCGCTTTTTGGGCCATACAAAACCCATAGGTTTCATTATATCCTCCAGAATCTAAGATTTTCCTTCGATCTGCCCAATGTTGAAATTTTCTAAGCACATATTTATCCAATTCAGCAGCAGCAAGTGGAGTCCTTTCACGTTAACCTGCCAGGAATCCAGGAGAGATGCCAAGAGCGTTGAGCTAATGAACGTTTAAAAGCTAAGTTGTTCCCTTGGCCCTCCGCCCCATCTGCTGGGCTTGACTCCATACGCCTGGGTCATTTCCACAAGGAGCTGGTGCTAATGAGGCCTTGTTTTGTCCTGCTCTATACTTGGATGCTCAGCTGTTTCTCATTGGAAGCAATGGAAATGTAGTGAGAATTATTTTTTTTTAGTGCAGCTGCGTGAGCAATAAGCATTATATACTATAATTCCATTTTATGGTAGACAGGCACACTTACATTCTTAGTAGTTTTATGTCTCCCTTCCTAATTATTTTAAAACGAGCAGCATCTTCCATTTCTGTTTATCCAGAATGTGCCTAATAATTTCAGCTCCCAGGTGTACAATTGCCCTATATGGGAGCAGATAGAGCAAAGTAATATTTACCATGGAAGGAAATTTAGCACTATTGGTAAACTGACCTAGAAATAATTAAAATTGAACTGCTGAGAGGCTTTTCTTGAGGTATGCTGTTTACACACAAATGTTTTTTGTCTAGCTCTCTTATCTCTCTCTCTCTCTCTTTATATATATATATATATATATATATATATATATATATATATATATATATATTATGGATATTATGGCATAATTTATTAGTTACTCATTGGATGATAAAGGTTTACAAAAGGTTTTCTCTAAAACATAGTTTTACTATATTGCAGACTATAGGGTGAAGAAGTTTAAGCAATAAATTAATAGTATTTACATTTCATAAATCTACCTATTTCCCGCAACTATCACTGCTGTTAAATAATTCACTGTCACATTTAATAAAGAGACCTCATTGCCACAAGCCCCCTGTGCTATCACATGCCCTTCATGCTGCTTTCCCCCTTCACCTGAACCCATTTATCACACTGTGCCATGCTGCTCCCCTGCCTCCTCTTCATCCCTGTGCCATGTTGCTCCCCCCCTCCTTCATCACACTGTGCCATGCTGCTCTCCCCCTTCTTCATCTGACTGTGCCTACCCCCCCCCCCACTTCTTCATCACACTGTGCCTTTCTGCTTTCCTCCTGCTGCCTCTGTTCCTTTACACACCTTTGTATTTGCTTCTTTCATCATATTTCGCAGCTCCTCACTGAATGACATTCAGTGCAAATGAAGGAGGGAAGAGTGACGCCGGTGCCGCGATCATGTGAGTGTATTTGTATACTCACATGATCGCGTGCCCCCCCCTCCCCCCGCAAAGAAAAGACAAAAAAATTAAGTTGAAAAAAACCCCCAAAAAACAGAAAACGTTGGCAGTGAGGGCCCGGGCCTGTTTTGACTAAAGACTGGTAAAAAAATCATCCAGAGTGGGGTCTGTAGAAGACTTTGGAGAGTATCAGGGCACTGTATAAATCCAGAGATTCCAACAACAAAATGTCCAGTGCCATCATTTCAGCAGGCATATTGACACAACCAAATTGCATATCGGGAGGGATCCTATGATAATGTCAGGAGAAAAATGCTAATCATGCTGGATGACAAAGACGAGAACATTTGCCATCCAGCTCTTGAAACTCCACAATGGCCTCAAGAGATCATGCCAGGGGTTTAACACGTGTATTCATAAAGACACTGCTAAAGAAAATGAAGATCGAAACCCAGGAATTAATCCCTGTGTTCCTGAGAACTTTACTGGCGGTAGTGAACATCCGTGTCGGACTAGGACATGAAGGGCCCACCAGGGGATGTCATGGGGGCATGGTCAGCCCACCGAGGACATGGCTAGTGCCATATTATAGCATATAAGAATGCAGTGTATGAAAAAAGTGCACAGTCTGGGCCCCAGCCCCTAGATCTAGACAAAGGGGAACAGTCACCCAAAATCAGGACTGTCCAACCAGATTCAGAACAGTTGGCAGCTATCCCGCTCTCTCCTACCTGTTCTTTCAGCTTTCACTTCCTGCTTTCTTAGGCTCAGTAGTTACTTGTCTCGATCCTGGAATGTTGGGCTCCTGTTTGGGAAAAAAGGATAGGTACAAGAAATATGAAAAGACGAGCCCTGAGTGAACACTCTAGTGCCCCCTTCACAACCAGCCCAGATGTTATATATATATATATATATATATATATATATATATATATCTGCTAAGAAATCATCAGTGTATCACTAGAGGTGTCTGAGGGGAGGAAGTTCATAACTTCCTGGAAGGAGAGCGGAAAAGACAAATAACTTGGAAAAGCAGATTCCCAGATTTTATGTAAGATGACAATTTGAACAAGACCATTACACCCAACATTGCTCCTATTCACAATAAAGTCACAATAAAGCATTTCAATTATAAAATGATTCCCAGTGAGTAAAGTCTGTGATCACAATAATGAATTATAATAACACTAACCTGCCACATCTAACACTTTATCTGGTAGAATTAGACATTATACCATGGCATTTAATATTGTGTTGGAATCAGTGGATCTTTTGAAACGTTGGTCGAATTTCAGCAGTTAGGCTGGGAAAAACCAGGAAAATATATAACTTAGGGTGGGGACAGAACGTAAAGAACTACTTAGAGGTAACTTGTTCCATCTGTAGATTTCAGAAAAAGAAATGTCATATTTTCGACTTATGTTGTCAAATTTGGCAATAGATATCATTACACAAGGTCATAAATAAATTATATATATATTTGTTATCTTTTGTTTGCTTTTGTAACCTATGTCTACCTTGTTTGTACTACAGCCATGTACGGCGCTGCAGAACTTTTTGGCACCCTATAAATAAAAGCTAATAATAATATATAGGATCTTTTATCCAGAATGCTTCGCTTGGGGTTTTCCAGATAAGATTTTTTTTTCTACAGGATTTGGAACACTATCCCTAAAATCTACCAAACCAAGTATATAAATAACTGTCAATCTTGGCATTTCCAACTTTGTTCATTGTTTATCAGCACTTCCAATATAAACTGCAAGATGAAACCCTTCGTGATCATGCCTGTATGTATGTGCCTGTATGTTTCACACAAGTCGCCAAACAACAGAAGTTATTAACCTTTCTCAGCCTGTTGCTTGGAACTTTATGTAACTGTTTTCTGGATAACAGATCCAACACTATATATATATATATATATATATATATATATATATATATATATATATATATATATATTATATTTATTTATATACATAGATAGATAGATAGATTTTATATATATATATATATATATATATATATATATATGTATATATATATATATATATATATATATATATATATATATATATATTTATTTATTTATTTAATAGAGAGAACTCATTGCCACAAGCCCCCTGTGCCATCACATGCCCTCCATGCTGCTTTCCCCCTTCACCTGGCCCCATTCATCACACTGTGCCATGCTGCCCACCACTTCATCACTCTGTGCCACGCTTCTCTCCCGCCTCCTCTTCATCACACTGTGCCTTGCTGCCCACCCCTTTATCACTCTGTGCCATGCTGCCCCCCCTTCTTCATCACACTGTTTTATGCTGCTCCCCCCCTTCTTCATCACACTGTGCCATGCTGCTCCCCCCCTTCTTCATCACACTGTGCCATGCTGCCCGCCCCTTCATCACACTGTGCCATGCTGCTCCCCCCTTCTTCATCACACTGTGCCATGCTGCCCCCCCTTCTTCATCACACTGTGCCATGCTGCCCCCCCTACTTCATCACATTGTGCCATGCCGTCCCTCCTTCTTCATCACACTGTGCCATGCTGCCCCCCCTACTTCATCACATTGTGCCATGCCTTCCCTCCTTCTTCATCACACTGTGCCATGCTGCCCCCCCTACTTCATCACATTGTGCCATGCCTTCCCTCCTTCTTCATCACACTGTGCCATGCCTTCCCTCCTTCTTCATCACACTGTGCCATGCTGCCCACCCCTTCATCACACCGTGCCATGCTGCTCCGCTCCTTCTTCATCACACTGTGCCATGCTGCCCCCCCTTCTTCATCACACTGTGCCATGCTGCCCCCCCCTTCTTCATCACATTGTGCCATGCCTTCCCTCCTTCTTCATCACACTGTGCCATGCTGCCCCCCCTTCTTCATCACACTGTGCCATGCTGCCCCCCCTTCTTCTTTACACTTATGCAACCAAAATATTGTAGATATTTTTTCTTAAAAATGTCTATTTATTTTTTTTCCACTTGAATTTTGTTGGTTGCTAGCTGACATTAAAGGTGGATAATGTACTGACATGATTTATTTGGATTTTAGGTTTTACATGACAAACACCTGCAATTTTTATATGGGTGTGTGGACTTTTTATATCCACTTTAATTAGAGCGTCTTGTGCCTGAATGTCCTTGAATAAACTTTTCTGATTGTACAGCATTTGGAATATGACTGGGTACACACTACAGGGTCCTCAGCTGATTATTGGGCCAATCACACGATCAATGACCGTTCGGCCGGGTATCGCATTAGTGTGTACGTTGCAACGATGAACGCTAGTCATCAGGCGCGGGCTGGGAGGTATCAGCCCGGGGGGCGCACAGGCGGCCGCATCACATGACAAGCGCGCGGCCGCATCGCGTGTCATGTGATGCGGCTGCCTGTGCGCTGATGGTAATATAAAAAAATTATTGCAGCCACGGCGGGAGACGGGGGGAGGCGGCCGGCCCGAACAGCCGTTAGACTGAGCGGCCCGGGTGCCCGCTGCCCCCCTGCCCCCTGGTCCAGCCCACCCCTGATAGTCATTCCAAAGCACATGGAATCGCTTCATTTGATTTTTAAACCGGACTAAAAACTTGTTCAACTATGGAACAATGTCGTTCCAATTCTGCAGTGTGTATGCAGTCACTGGCAGCAGTGTCCACAGATCTCTATGGAGGGTGCAGAGTCACCATCTTTTTAGCAGATGGTTATGACAGATAAAGAGCACAGATCTTACGGTAAATCATGTAAAACGTGCATAGTGTGTACACATGAATTGACATGCTGATCGGGGTTTTCAGTGGTTGGTAAAATCTTTATATTGCATCGGGAGAAATTTTCTGTAGTGTGTACCCAGCCTATGTTAGCCGGGTCACTATCAGAGTTATAAATCATCATCATCATCATCCTCGTCACCATTTATTTATAGAGCGCCACTGATTCCGCAGCGCTGTACAGACAACTTATTCACATCACTCCCTGCCCCATTGGAGCTTACAGTCTAAATTCCCTAACATACACACACACACAGACAGAGAGGGAGAGAGAGACTACGGTCAATTTTGATAGCAGCCAGTTAACCTACTAAATCATGCTCCCAGCATGCTTATTGTTCATAGGGTATCTGTACAAACAGTCCCTTGCCCGACACTTTTAATAATCAGAGTGTCGGGAGCTGTCTACTAGGTATAACTGACCGCTACTGGTGGCTTTTCAACTGCAAATAACAAGCAAGCGGCAGAGCAGAAGATCATCGGGCGGTGAATAGATTATTGGCCAGGGGACAGAGTCTTGCCATATTGGTGGTCTGCTATACTCTAGTAATATACTAATGTAAATTGATGCTTTCTAGTATATTTCTTTGTATTGGATAAGCACATTGTGTTCACTTCTCTTTCATTGAGGCTCATAATAGCTACATTGTACAGTGCATCTCGAGGTCAGCGCATCTGGAGTCAAGATGGCAGCCCCCATGAAGCTGTAGTGTGTGATGCCATGTTCTCGACCCCTAGATGCCTGCACACTTCGATGTCTCTGATGTGTTCTTTTGGTCCTTATAATAAGGAAATCTGGTTGTATTTTTGTGTTCTGAATCGGTACCATTAAATTGCTATAAAAGTTAAAATCACTCTAATCAATTCCCTTTGAATCGTATGTTCCTTTAACCGGTTCTCTTGTCAAACGGCAAAGATTGATTTGCACATCAGAGAATAATGTGCCTTCTTGGCACAGAGAGGGTTAAATCCTGCATCCACCCATACACCACCCTGAAAATGATTAAACAGATAAATTAGGATGTCAGCAAAAGAAGACACTTAACTCGCAATCCCCCAATTCAGTAATTTAAAACAAGAGGCGTATTTGTCAACGTCTCCAAACTCTAAACAAAAGACAGAGCAGGTGAAAAGGATTTGAACCACGTTTTTCAAGAACAAAATGAATCTTTTCATTTGCATCATCATAATTATTTTTTCCTATAATCCAGGTGCATGGCTAACATTTTACCAAGAAGTGCTCCACGATTTTGCATACTAAGTAGATGAAAACAATTACAGGATCTTGATATACTTTTGCAAGCCTTCCACCAGCTCATGTACCTGACTATTGGGCAGCATGGTGGCACAGTGGTTAGCATTGCTGTCTCACAGCTGTATGGTCGTGAGTAGTTCTGTGGAGTTTGTATGTTCTCCTCATGTTTACGTGGGTTTCCTCCCACAGTCTAAAATGTGTGTGTGTGTGTGTGTGTGTGTGTGTGTGTGTGTGTACTTGCATTCACATGCTTGTGGGAACATTGACCTGTTTACACATAAACACTGTGGGGACCTGAGTCGTAGTGAGGACAAAACTTGAGGTCCCCACAAAGCTTCTCAAGGCTAATTAATGCAGGAGACCTTGCTGATATACTCAGCGTAAAAATCTGGTATGTCCCCGCGAGTCACATTTGTCAGAACAAAAGTGTGTGTGTGTCCAGTGTGGAGAGGAGAAAGTGTGTGTGCATCCCACCGATAGAGGCCAGTATTCCTTCCAGATGTATAGCAGGAGCAGGAGAAGGAAATGACTGCATCCTGCCGGCACTTTGTACACCAAGAGTGTAAAGACACAGTCGAATACGTCTGCTGCTGAAGGTAAAGAGGGGACAGTGGAGCATGGGCAGGCTACTTCTACAGGCCAGAAGAGCTACCCCTTTGGAGAGGATGGAAGACTTTACCGCCCCATCGAACTTTCTGCATGTAGTAGTCGCTGTGAAGCTGGTAGCTGGCTATGGCGAGACAGATACATTTAAGACGCCCTCGTTGGCACTCAAGATCGGGCACGGCCTGCAAAAGATAGTGAGCATTGTGGAGTACTGAGCCATGATGGAGGGCTGCATGAGGCGGGATGGAACGAGTTGATCTCATCAGCTGCCTTGAAAACTGTTAAGGAGTCCAAGTGGAACATGTCTCAGCTCTTACCGTTCACGGAAGATGTGAAAAAGATGCACTTGTAGCTCGATGAGAAGCAGCAAGCCTACCGAAGTGGGCTATCCACCGAGCCTACGGTTAACCACTGGGCACTACTTGCAAAAGTCACCCTGGCACAGGTGATCGTGTTCAATCGAAAAAGGGAAGGGGAAGTTTCAAAAATGTTGCTGACTACCTTCCCCTCAAGAGATACTTTTGGATCTCCACGAAGATGTGTCCCTAGCGCTTTCCGAGGTTGAGCTGGCACTGCACTCGCATTGAAATCCAAGGAAAACGGGGGAGAATGTCCTCATCCTGCTGACACCAGCCATGGAAGCTGCAATGGAACTTCTCGCAGAAAAGCGTGACATATGTGGAGTGGATAGCCAAAATGTCTACATGTTCGCCAAACCAGCTGCCTTGTCACACTTCAGAGGCTCCGATTGTATACGACTGTTTGCCCGAGAGTGTGGGGCCAAGCATCCCCACATGCTGTCTTCCACGAAGCTTCAAAAACACATTGCCACTCTCTCGAAGGTCCTCAACCTAAACAACACAGAACTGGATCAGTTGGCAGACTTCCTTGGGCACGACATCAGGGTACACCGGCAGTATTATCGCCTCCCAGAAGGTACCCTCCAACTCGCCAAGGTCAGCAAACTGTTAATGGCTCTCGAGAGTGGCAGATTGGCTGAATTCAAAGGCAAGAATTTGGATGAGATGCACATTGATCCGGATGGCAAGTGGCAAATCTGGTGTCTGATGTATGTCTTTGACTTTTACCTTGGTCATTTACATATCGGTTTCTTTTCAGAACCGGTCCAGCTATAGAGCGAGATGTCAGATAATAATCCCCCGTGACAGATTTACAAGTGGACAAGCCTTTAGTCGACACTTCCACGTCAGAAGAGAGGCGGTGTATGGACCTAGCAACACAGGACCAGTGCCCAGCCATGGATTCCACAGGTAGGTGCAGGGCCGCCGAGAGGGGGGGGGGGTGGGTTTTACCCGGGCCCGGCCATGCCAGGGGGCCCAGGCCGGGCCCTTGCTGCTAATTTAAAAAAAAAAATTTAATTTTTTCTTTTGCAATCTTTTTTTTTTTCGCGCGGGTAGGGGGGGGGGGTCGTTGGTGGGGGGAGCTGGAAGAAAAGAAAAGAAAAACAAATAATACTCACGTGATTGCGCGGTGCCGCATCCCTCCTCTCCTCTTCTCCATTCACACTGACTGCCGGCCGTGACGTCATCAAGTCACACCCGTCAGTCAGTGAGGAGCATGAAGAAAGAAGACAGAAGAGAAGAAAAGAAAAGAAAGAAGCTGACAAAAGGTAAGTGAAGAAACAGAGAGGCAAGGGGAGGAAAACAGAGAGGGACAGTACTATAAAGAAAGGGGAGACAGGCACAGAGGGAACAAGAGGGAGAGAGGCACAGAGGAGGATAAAAAGGAGAGAGGCACAGAGGAGGAAAAAAATGGGAGAGAGGCACAGACGAGGAAAAAAAAGTGGGAAAGAGGCGCAGAGGAATAAAAAAAAGTGGGAAAGAGGCACAGAGGAGAAAAAAAGGAGTGAGGCACAGAGAAATAAAAAAAAAGTGGGAAAGAGGCACAGAGGAGGAAAAAAGGAGAGAGGCACAGAGGAATAAAAAAAAAGTGGGAAAGAGGCACAGAGGAGGAAAAAAGGAGAGAGGCACAGAGGAATAAAAAAAAAGTGGGAAAGAGGCACAGAGGAGGAAAAAAAAGTGGGAGAGAGGCACAGAGGAGAAAAAAGGGAAAGAGGCACAGAGGAATAAAAAAAAGTGGGAGAGAGGCACAGAGGAGGAAAAAAAAGTGGGAGAGAGGCACAGAGGAATAAAAAAAAGTGGGAGAGAGGCACAGAGGAGGAAAAAAAGGAGAGAGGCACAGAGGAATAAAAAAAAGTGGGAGAGAGGCACAGAGGAGGAAAAAAAGGAGAGATGCACAGAGTAATAAAAAAAAGTGGGAGAGAGGCACAGAGGAGGAAAAAAGTGGGAGAGAGGCACAGAGGGAAAAAGAAGCAGGGAAGGCAGCATGGAGGGCACAGTGTGAGCATAAGGGGGCACAGTGTAGTTGTGAAGAAGGTGCACAGTAATGTGTGATGGCACAGGGGGCTTGTTGCAATGTAGTGAGAGTGAGGTAGGTGGTGGCTAATTAATGGGTGCTATTTTGTTTGTAGGTTGATGGTGAGGACTATTAATTTAAGACGGGGTGGTTTGGGGGCTATTGAATTTTGGGGTGAGTTTAGGGAGAATGAGGTCTATTTATTAAATGTGACTATGAATTATTTAATGGCAGTGATGGTTGCGGGAAATAGGTATTGCTGGGGCTGTTTGCAGGAAGGGAAATAGGTTTATTTATTAAATGTGAATACTATTATTTTAATGTTGGGGCTGGAGAAAGGCCTAATTATTAATCGTAGGTGCTATTGATTTAACGCTGGGACTGACTGTAATTTTCTAAATGTAGCCATTTTTTTTTCCAAGTAGGTCCTCCAACATTCCAGGATCCGGACAAGCCACAACTAAAGAAACCAGCAGCCACAGGTGGAGAAAGTGAGAAGAACAGGTAGGACAGAGCAGCATAGTGTGTGAAATGTTGTGATTCTAGTAGGGACAATGCCAATGTTTGGTGAGCTCAGAGGGCGCAGGCCAAGACTGAACTCTTTCTGTACACACTGCATTCTTCCTATACTACACAAGGGTGCTAGATGTCCTGAAAGTCAGGAGTGCTTGGACAAATGTCCCGCTCCGGTAAATTCAGGACCTAGTGATTTTGATGTGCTAGCCACGCCCCAATGGCGCATTGCCACACCCCCAATTTTGTGACCACACCCCTGATTTTTTTTTTTTGCTTACTCAACTATAAGAGGGGCCCCATGAATTTGTTGTACCGGGGCCCTGAATTCCTCTTGGCAGCCCTGGGTAGGTGTAGCACACAGTTTTGATAGGCAGAGGAACTTTATCTTCTCTGTATTTTGAGAAGCCATAATGGACCACTCTACTTCCTTTCAGGTTGCAAAGAAGTGCGGAGGACATCCTGGGACAGAGAGGAGGTCCAGGCTGTGGAGAAACACCTGATGAGGTTTATACAGACATTCTGGGTGCCCGGAAAGCGAGACTGTGTTGCGTGCCTCTTGGCTGAGCCACCCATACTGAAAGATCGGAACTGGTCGGAGGTGAATTCTACATAAAGAACCTTATAACAGCTTTAAAGAGGGATCAGACTTGTTGAAATGATGCGAAGTGGTTGAACAGGGGTGTAGCCTCCATGGCTAGGTGTCAGTGTAAGCAGGCATGCGGGTGTCCTCTGACGGTCAGGATGCATAAAACTTTCCCTACCATTGTTATCATTTATTAATTTATGTATGTAGGAATGTGGATGTCCTCAGACAGTTAAAATACATGACCCCATCTGACAGTCTATGTCAGTACTTTATGCAAAGTCAAAGTGTAAATCTCATGTGGTAACTCTGGTGACAAACCGTTCCTACACCCCTATGATTGTTCTGTCGACAGGGCATTAGGAAAGGGGTGTCCCTATACGCCATGTTCCAGACATGGGTCCTCCTGATGCAATAAAAACAAGTGTGTGTGTGTGTGCAAGCGTGTGTATGTGTGTGTGTGCGTGCATGTGTGTGTGTGGCAGGGAATTTAAAATGTAAGCTGCAATAGGGCAGGAACTAAAGTGAACGATTCCAAATTCTCTCTCAGCGCTGGGTAATATGATTGATGCTATATAAATAAACAATATTAATATTACTGTTGCAATTGACTCTGCTGAATTAATTATTTTAAATAAAAAAAAAACACCCTTCAAATCAATTAATTAATTAATTCAGCCCAGGTAGCTGCAATAGTAAATTAAGTAGGAAGTTTGAAAGCAGAGCATTTTGTACTGGGTGGGAGGGGCTAATGTTGGAGAGTCTATTGTATCTTATTAATAATACATGGGATTTCTATATTTTATTCAACATTTTCATATGATGCTCCGCCAAATTTTTTTAATACATAAAATATTTAGGTGATCTACATGAATGTCAAATAGTGACTTTACTTGGTCTTGGAAAAGTTTACAGGACATAGGTGCCGATTGGACATTCTTTGCAGGAATTCAGCCATTTAAACTTGTTATCTACAAAGTCAATGGATCCGTGTTTTTTGGAGATATGTGTAGTAGTATCAGTAATCAGGAGAAGATCACAGATTAAGAAGAATCCTCATAAAAAGTTTCAACTCTCTGAGAAACAGAAAACAGCTGGTAGCCATCAGTACGCAGCATGATGGAGGCAGGGGAAAGATATAACAACAGAATGCTTTAGTTTAGGGACTCGTTCACAGTAGTTTTTCCAACAGCGAATGCAGTGAAGTATATGGCTCTGAGGTTACTGTAAGATGTCATCTCAGCGTTATTTTCTCTTGGTCTACTATGAGCTGCGTATTTCATTGCTGTGTGTATGGGCAGCATAGGCGGATCAGAAATCAGAAATCAGTGGGTATTCTGTGTGGAGTTTATATGTTCTCCCCGTGTTTGCGTGGGTTTCCTCCGGGTGCTCCGGTTTCCTCCCACACTCCAAAAACATATTGGTAGGATAATTGGCTGCTATCAAAATTGGCCCTTATCTGTGTCTGTGTGTATGTTAGGGAATTTAGACTGTGAGCTCCAATGGGGCAGGGACTGATGTGAGTGAGTTGTCTGTACAGCGCTACGGAATTAGAGTGCTGATGATGATGATATATGCTGTGCTATTCTCCTGGCGGGTTACTCGAGTGGCGTTCTGTTTGGAACATAATTCAAGATTCATTACAGTGTTTTCACATTCTTTAATTCCCATTCAAATTTGTAGATATTGAAGCAAACCTTGCAATATTGTTGGCCAGTTTGGCTGCTTTAAACACACACTGACCCAAAAATGCAGAGTAGGCAGTTCTGCCAACATAAGTGCAAAACTAGGACACAAGCATATCCACCAAATCCACACTGATATGCCCACTTTGTAGTAGATCTGCCACTTTGCAGTAGGCACCCCAGCAACAGGACATCAGGACTAAGGCTAGGTACACACTGGAGGTTTTGCAGCAAATCATTGAGCCAATCAGCTGATATACAACCATTTGGTAAGATATCATGTTAGTGCGTATACTTACATGATAAACGACAGTTGTCCCAAAGTGCTGTTTGTCGTTTCATTTGGTTGGTTGGCATGTTTGATAATCTCCAATCACCTTACGATCCAGCAGTGTGTATGCACTTATGATCACGATCTCCATAGAGTGTACAGAGTCACGGTCTTTTCAGCCGATGCTGGCAATCAACATGTCCCAGTGACTAAATGTAGAGAGTGCTGTAGATGGAATAATTTGTTTGTTCGTTCTGAGACAGAATATTTCATTTTAGAGTCACAGAAGCTAACGAAATTTGTTATGACATGTGGATAGCTATAACAAGGTAATTAATTAATCAGTGTGACAGGAATGACTGAATGAGTGACTATTGTGTTGTCATTGTCTAAACCACTATAGGACTAGATGAAGAGGACAAATTTGAAAGTAAATCGTGTGTAGTGTGTATGCATGCATCGCCTGACTGGTCGGCCCTTCACTCGTAGGTACATGGGTACAATCGTTGTAGATAACAGATTGGTCGGAAAATTCTCCAGTGTGTACTTAGCCTAATATTCCAGAAACAAGGATTGTTGACAGGCATACATGTACTTCCACTGACTATCAAGGATGGTTGGGAATAATCAAATTCCATTTGGATCATGATCTATGATTAAATGAAAAGTAGCAGAGAGGATGTTGTATGTAGTCCTCACACCCGTTTATACCTGTGGTTTTCAATCAAGTTATTTTCCTGCATGCAACAATTGTTTTATAAGAATGGGTAAAAAGGAGAGGGGAGGAGTACGTAGGGCATCCACGAACCTCTTGTCAAACCAATTAACCTACCAGTATATTTTTGCATCAATGAAGGAAACCTGTGTCATAGAGTTGGGTAATATCTGCACAGTTAGCAACATTTTAGAATAATTAGCTGTAACATTGGCTGTAGAGGAGGCGCATCTGATCGCATTGTGGGTAGTACTGTCTTGGTTGACGCTCATACAATAACCTCCATCATTGCATTTTCATTGAACTTCTTAAGAATTTGTTTTTGTAAAGGCCAGATAATAAAAAGAAATGATCAGAATTACAGGAAAAGAGAAACTGTAGTATACAATTGGTCACAAAATGAGGACAAAAATTTCCTGGAACACATATCTAAAATGAGGCTGGCAATGGGGTCAGAGGACCTTAATAGTGTAATCACGATGCTGCAGGGCTGGTATAATCATGCGTGGTAACACGGGGAGGCTCAAAACTTTGACCCTATCTTAAGGTCCAACAATTTAGAAATGGAAAATCGGGACTGCCACGTGAAGATTACGTAGTCTGTAGTTTCTCACAATCTAGCTTCATTTTGGGTACCAAATACAATAATATAGCTGTAAGGTTTTGGTGCCACTAATCCTAATGTCGCCAAGAGTCTGAGCTAATGATTTTCAGTGGTGAAAGATTGGACTACTCAGGACAAATAAATGGGATCTCAGACCCTACAGAGGGACTCAATTATTTCTAAAGTTTGTATTCATTGTATGAGTAACTCATCTGGTTGTATGTTTTTATATTGCTCTGTCATTGTCTGAAGAATAAATGCTAATGGTCCCAGTTTAGGTGGTGCTGTCTCTAGAGGGGCATGTTCTAGGCCAGGCCTGTCCAACCTGCGGCCCTCCAGATGTTGTGAAACTACAAGTCCCAGCATGCCCTTCCAGCTATCAACAGGTTGTCTACTGGCAAAGCATGCTGGGGCTTGTAGTTTCACAACACCTGGAGGGCCGCAGGTTGGACAGGCCTGTTCTAGGCTAATCAAGGCGAGATATTGAATGTCTAAGATTCCAAATTCAGAATACTGGGAAGTTTGTGTATAATACGCTGACAAATTACTGAATTATTCTTAGATAGAAAAGTATAACACTATGATGATCATCATAGGGATGAAGATGATGACCATGAAGACGATAATGATTATTATTAATGTTATTACTATTTCATTGTTGAAGATGAGTGACTGGGTTTGACTGATGGCTACTTGCTATTATTTACACAGCTAAACTTGAAGGCGCCTCTGGTCTATGCCAGGGACCCCCGCAAGGAGGTATGGGTTTTGCCGCAAAAAACGTGTAGGTCGCGAGTTTCCAAGAGAGCTACCACCAAAGTAGCGGGTGAATAGGGTCAGTCGTACAGTCCGAAGTCAAGCCAATGCGAGGTACAAAAGTTACACCAAAAGGGTAGTCAGAAAGCCAGTAGTTAGATGCCAGGAGAGACGAATAGAGCCCAAGGGAATTTCCAAGATCAGGGTCCAGAGTAGTGGTGTCAGAAGAAGCTGGGAGGTCAGTCAGTATACAGGAGCAGGACCTGGAGCACTGGAGCATGAGGAGACCTGATACTCTGGCACCCTAGTGGTGCCAGAGCCTCCTATAAATAGGGGAAGCTGAGGCTTGATTGGCCAGTGATGATTTTGTCGGTCAGAGCGCAGCTGATTGCCCACAATGCAGCCCAACAGTGTCGCGTAGCAACGGGACGTGGAAGCAACTGCGCATTTGGCCACCAGGCCCCTGCCAGGAAATAAAGGAAGCGTCCCGTTGCTAGGCAATGGGACGCAACTGAGCAGAGAGGGCGGGCGCCATCCCCAGGCACCTAGCGGAAGTGCGGGGATGGAGCCTGACAACGAGAAGCACAGCACAATATAAGAATAAGGAGCAGGACATGTTTATTTGATACCGAGCTTCATCTGGCCTTCTGACTGAGGAACCTGAACTCTTAACACATCACCCAGCGCCCTCTCTTACTATCAGAGAGCCAGAAGACTTAGTTATGTCATCACCTTGATCCCTACACCTCCACCTGTCAGAGGCCTGTCTGGAATGTAAGATCAGAACACCTTCTCCCTTTACAACTCACAACTGCAGTGGCTGCATGTTCTTCTTCTATTGGATCCTTAATATCTAAAACACTCTGACTGACAAGCCTGCGAGCCTGCCCGCCTTATCTACAAATGCACTTACAGTCATTAAAGTGAAGAAGGTGAGCCTACAGTGGCGTGCGGAAAAGCAATGCAAAATAAATGATAGTTGTAAGTTTCCAGGGAATGTCACAGGTTTTAAAAATTTGTCCATGGGAATGTTTGTCCCAAAAGTGTCCCTACTTTTCAATACTGGCCAATGGGCACAATACAATTCCCTGTTATATTCTGCCTGTTAGATGCATTTCTTACTATTTGTTGATATTTTCTAGGGTAATATTCATTGATGACAAATTATTTAAATGCATAATAGTATGTTATAATCAAATTGTCTTGATGAGACTGTATTACATATGCTTAATGTGCTTATTACATTGGCCCAACAGTTAAACATCTCTGGAGGTGTTTAACATTTTTGGGGTATATTCACTAAACTGCGGGTTTGGTAAAGTGTAGTTATCATTTTGTAGAATGTACTAAATAAATGATAACTAGAATCTGATTGGTTGCTATAGGCAACATCTCCACTTTTTCAAACCTGCAGTTTAGTAAATATACCCCTTTGACTGTAATAAAGGGTGTGGTTATGCTAAATAGCAGGTTTCTGCCTTCATTGAGGGAGCGATTAGTATAAAAATCTGTATGTAGAAAATTTTCATAGATTAAAAAATATTAAATTATAAACACAAAGTGGTTTTTGTGTTGCTATAGCATATACCAGCATATAGAGTAAGAGAAGTAGTACTAGGCAGTTGTCAGTTCAGAGGGGTTTCTCTTTGTCTTAGGCTGGGTACACACTACATGTTTTGCAGCCAACTACACGATAAACGACCGTTCAGCCTGATATGGCATTAGTTTGTACACTACAACGAAGAACGATTAATGTTCCAAAGCAAACCGTATCATTTCATTTGATTTTTAAACCGGACTAAAACTCTCGTTCAACGATAGATCAATGTCGTTCCAATTCTGCAGTGTGTATGCGCTCAGGACCGGCAATGTCTATAGATCTCTATGGAGTGTGCAGAGTCAGGATCTTTTCAGCAGATGGTTATGACAAATGAAGAGCACAGATCTGAAGGTAAATCTTGTAAAACGTGTATAGTGTGTACACATGAATCGGCATCCTGATCAGGACTTTTTTTTTCCAGTCATTGGTAAAATCGTTAACTATATCGCATCAATATTTTCTGTAGTGTGTACCCAACCTTATTTAGTCACCCTGGTTCGCTCTGGGCTAATTACACCACTAGTAAGGTATAATTAGTAACTGACTCATTCTAAACTTTAAACTTTCCAAAATGACCCTTTCCACCTGGTATAAAATGCTTTACATTTCCACTTCACACAAAATTTACTATTGCAATTTCTCATTGGTGAGAAAGGTCTGTTCAAAGAGTCTGTTAATTAATTCAGCTCATTTAACTGCAACAATGAAGTGGTTACGTAATCCCTGTAGTACAGTAAATCCTCTCCCTTTCAAGAGTATTAATTTATTCACTCTGTTTATCAGTGGGGTCAAATAGGCAGGAAAGGGTGTCGTACTAAAGCAATACAGTACGTAAAAGTGGGAAGAGATTATATAAAATAAAATCGTCTGATAGCGGCTTTCTCCTTTGAGAATTTGGGCATTACTTAATGGGACTTTAAGCCATCAGATAACTTTAATTTATGAGTTTTTCCATGCCCTCTTGCAACTTTTCATTACTACATTACTAATATTATGAAGAGTTGTGTTGTGTTGCTTCCCTTGGACACAAAACGTCTCTAATAAAGAGATATATTTCATAAAAGTTTAAGTAGATCATGTACAAATATGACATTTTGTCCTAACATTTCAAAATAGATTATTTGCAAGAATATCAACGTCCTGCTGTCCATACAAAATAAGTTCATTCAAATTAATAAATGCACATATTTAATGTTGACATGCACTATTAATCTAATCCATTGCACGTGTGTGTTTATTAGGCATGTGAAAGGATTTTTCTTTTGTTCAGTTACCTAAAAACAAGACTCCGGGGATTTGTGAAAAATGACTATAAATATTCTATTCCAATCCACATGCATGCAATATTCTTATCCTCTTTGATCACTTTTTTTATACATAGATTTAAAAGCGTTTTAAGCAATTAATATCCCCTCATGGCAATCACATGGATTTTTTTTTACTGTGAAATGAAAAAAAAAAATACCAGTTGCTTTTTTCTTGCACTAATTTCTTAGCCATAAAACTTTAAAAAGCTCTCATATAAAGTGTTTTAAGCGAGCGAGAAAGTACAGTTTAAGGTTCCAGTTTGGTTATAGCAATTTTTGCGACAAAAGTTTACTATTCCATATGTTGTAAAATTTCTGGATGGGTATTTTAATTTTAACAGTCATTTTTGTTCAAATATTGGTAGGAAGCCGAGATCAATGGCTGCAAAAAGCCAAATTGCACTGAATGACATACAACGCAAGTGAATAGGTTTTGTTAAATTAATAATTGCAGTGCATACGTCATAACACACCAAAGGTCGTTTGCAGACAAGGAGAGTTCTAGGGAGAAGTGTTTCACTTTTGTGATGTCAGGTGTCTTAGTTTTGTGCCTGTTTTAAAGGATAGGTAAGTAGGAGGAAACAAAATGTAGGAGCATAGTCAAATAGGTCCGGGAACGGCCGACGAAGGTACTACGCGGTACCGGAACAACTCCGATTTCTCTTCACCCCCAGATGCGCACGCAGGGGGGGTTTCTGGGTCTCCAGAAACCCTCCCTCCACTAACTAAGTGCCCACCATAGCGGCACTGTACTATACAGCAGCGCCGCGGCTGCTGTATAGGACAGCGCTGCCGAAACGGAGCTGCTGCGCATGCGTGGGCGTGTTTTGCTTTTTTTTTGGGTCAGGAGGGCCCTGACAATCCTGCGTGCGCCCCTGACCCCCCATATGGTTGAGAAGGGAAATCCTCATTGTTGCGATACCGTATTACCTTATGTAATGTGCAGGCACCGCGCAACCACGATCTCTGGACCTAATTGAATATGCCCCGTAATGTGTTAAAGCGCAAATATAAGATGTCATTTTTTTGGGAGACAAAATCATACTTGTCCCCGCAAATCGTGGTATGAAAAGAAGAGGTGCGTGATTTGTGGATGCCATTCACATCATTAAGTGGGTGGAGCGTGGTGTATGATGATGCCCTCTCAGTGAGCTACATGGGGCTTTGAAGATACCATTTGGGTCATCAAGTGGCTGGGTCTAGGCGTGTGATGACAACATTTGCATCATACCAGCACATCCCAGCACACCTTGCAGGTTAATAAGAGCCCTTCAGAATCGTCTGCTCTCTTGAGAGTCTGGGAGATCTCACCCTAATCCGGGAGGACATTCCACCAGAGAGGGGCAATTATGAGCAAGATATTCTAATGGACTTCAAGAGTTACATCCTGAGAGCATTTAGAGATACTCTATGATTAGCGGAGCATTTTTTGTTGAATATGCAAATTTACTTAATTTGCACTCATTTGTACAAAATAAGTACTTGCGCTTCTTGCTTCATTACCTGCACCTCTTTAGAGTGTAAGCTTTAGTGAGTAATGTTTTATCAACTTCTCTTCCATTACATGTTGCTGTATTGCCATCTCATCATCATTGTCATCACCATTTCTTTATATAGCTCCACTGATTCCTCAGCGCTGTACGGAGAACTCATTCACATCAGTCCCTGCCCCATTGGAGCTTACAGTCTAAATTCCCTAACACACACACACACACACAGACACACAGACAGAGACTAGGGTCAATTTTGATAGCGGCCAATTAACCTACTAGTATGTTATTGGAGTGTGGGAGGAAACCGGAGCACCCAAAGGAAACCCACGCAAACACGGGGAGAACATACAAACTCCACACAGATAAGGCCATGGTCGGGAATTGAACTCATGACCCCAGCGCTGTGAGGCAGAAGTGCTAACCACTAAGTCATCATGCTACCCATGTCATCTTCGTGAGTTCATATTTATCTGTGTGATTGCACAGCACTGTGAAATCGGTTGGCACGCTAAATATGGGATAATAATACACTCATATAGGCATGGATAATAATCATTCAGCATTAGTTCCGCCTGGATGGACCAGGTGACATAACTGAAATCATTATTAAAGTATTGTGTAATGTGATTCGCATCACTAAGCCCCGCCCCTCTAAAGAAGTGGGCTGGATGCGGGAGATTGCACTGCTCTCAGCGAGCCTTCCAGACATTCCGGGAGAACAGACAAGTATATAGTAGTTTAGGCTTATACCTAATTTCCACCATCTCTAAGGGTATTTAAAAAAAAAATTATTTTGCTCCTCCTCCAACCTTGAAGCTTCTATCGCAAAATTATACAAATCAGGCTTTTGCATGTATATGTAATAGAAGGTGCACAAGTCCATATTTAGTTCTGGACACTCGTATCTGACCAGAAATCATTATTTTGACATGACAAATTCCATTACACATAATCAGACGCAGTACCGATGAATAGGCACAGACATTTGAGCTATGGGGGACCGCACTTTTCTAAATGCCCTTTATGGTCTGAAAATACAATGTCTCATATTCACAGTTAGACATCTGGGGCCTGATTCATTAAGGATCTTAACTTAAGAAACTTCTTATTTCAGTCTCCTGGACAAAACCATGTTACAATGCAAATACTTGATAGCTTATTTGAACACTGAAATTTAAAGTTGATATGTGTGTTACATGAAAAAACAGTCAGTATTTAACTTATGTGCAAAACAGAATACTAATTTGCACCCCTTCCATTGCAACATGGTTTTGTCCAGGAGACTGAAATAAGACGTTTCTTAAGTTAAGATCCTTAATGAATCAGGCTCCTGGTGCTGTTTCACTGGTTCATAGATGAGTATGTACTGTAAAAAACATTTGGTGCTAACTCCTAAACCTATCTCCACACACCTGGACACAGCCACCCAGGATGCAGTATGAGGGTTAGCATTATGGTTTGGAGTTTTTCATTACAAATTGGAAAGTTGGCTTAGGGTGAAGGTTTAATGTTGGGTTGGGGCTAGTTTAAACATTCCAAACCCTAAGTGGGAGTCCACTGCCTGCTTTCCGAACAAGCTTAGAGGTTGGAAACAATCTTTGGGTGCTTGGAGGGTCATGTTCAGGAGTATGCCTACTTTCCTGTAATATCGCCAATGCCTGTTGCTTTTGGCTTTATCAATTTTAAAAAACATTTTTTTGTTTTTGTTTTTACATTGATACATATAGGCTGTTAAATATCTTGAAGCTACATCAACCATCTGAATAATGAGTAAAAAATGGCTGCCTCGATTGTTGAAAAGATTTGACAAAACTCTCAAGAGTAGAAAAGTACCATCAACTATAAACTGATTCATTGTAGGTCTGCTACTGTTCAAAGTGGTTTAAGCTAGAGGGTTTCAAGACAGGACACTATCACTGAGCAGATAGGACAAAAGTGTGGTTAGTAAGTGATGAGGGTGACTTGTGTGTCTGGATTCAATAAAGGACAAAGTGAGGGTCCCTGTAAATGACAATAATATCTCTCCCTTTCATTTGGTCCTCACATTCCTGCTCTTATTTATTTATTCTGAGTCCTTCTTTCTATTCAAGTGACTTGTATTTGTTTTATTCTGAAAACCTTCCAGTGCCATGTATATATATATATATATATATATATATATATATATATATATATATATATATATATATATATATGGGATAATGTGTTCCATACTGTAAATTATAAGGATAATATAATTCACCAAGGAGTTCTGTGACCATATAAAGGCAGGAGACTGCAGGTGGAGTGTTTTATACAAGTCACAGGTCTTGTAATAGCCATAATAATCCATAGTAGGGGGAGTTATTCCTTATAATGCACACATTTTCCTAATGAACACTAAAGTGATTACATCATAATCGATTATACAGATATTATTTACAGTTTATACATATGTCAGCATCACTTGCTTCACACACCACCTACAGCAGCAGTTTTTAGGAGCTTCATACCACTATTTCGTACTGGTAACTTTTTGGTGCTCATCCTTATAGAGTAAGACTTGGATGACCAATCATCATCCTCATCATCATCATCATTTATTTATATAGCGCCACTAATTCCGCAGCGCTGTACAGAGAACTGGCTCACATCAGTCCCTGCCCCATTGGGGCTTACAGTCTAAATTCACTAACATATACATACACACACACACACACACAGACAGAGAGAGAGACACTAGGGTCAATTTGATAGCAGCCAATTAACCTACCCGTATGTTTTTGGCGTGTGGGAGGAAACCCACACAAACATGGGGAAAACATACAAACTCCACGTAGATAAGGACATGGTCGGGAATCAAACTCATGTAAATGAGCATATACTCATGAAATTCTTGGTAATTTGGTCATTTATCATAATGATCCTGTACCAACAAGGACAGATTGGCCATATGTTGACCTAACTCCTTCCACTCCAATCTGGCCTACACATAGACACACCAGAGTTGGTTTAGATGAAGTACTTAAGAGGTCGTTTATAAATGTGCTGGCCATTTCCATTTGCACAAATGTATCCAATTTCCCACTTAGCCTATTTATAAGTCACATCCACATTCTTGTGCTTGGAACTGACGCAGAAAACCAGTTTGCGTCTACTTTTGTGGAATTGTGTGTCCAGCTGGAAATTCACATGGCAGAAACAGAAAAACGTCAGTTCAATTCTTCACAACAGAAAACAGCGCTGATGACTGATACACACAATCAATATACAACCATCCGTGGGTAATAAATATATATAAACACTTTATTAAAAATGAACCATAAAATATGCAACACTGGCCAGTGGATAACAACTAGACATATAAAAAATCAGATCAACCGACTGTGTTGACCATCAATAAGGCTGATGAACCATCAAATCGATCACTTCTGAAGAGAACCAGCTAAATGTCCCACATCGTAAAGATACTATTGTCCAATGACCCCGTACAAGGTCATGAAGTGGAGCTTCAAAATAAGTGTGGCCACGCTGGTGGTGGAAAGTGTACGTCACCGCGATGATGGTGAACCCCACTTCAATGCTTCTTACACATGTAGTATGGAGGAGAATATGCCATAAATGCCACAATGAGAAAACCGCCACTCCTGAATGGAAATCAAAGTCGCTAAGCTGCTTGAGCAGTAAGCGCAATACAGTTCAATTCTTGCCTCTATTCCTATCACTTTTGAGTCATCCCCTTCATTAATTTCATCTTTTATGTGTGTCTTCCAAATTACTGCTTGGTTTAGCCTTATTTATGTCTTAAAATAAAAGAGTAACTGGACTTCAGGGGGTATATTTATTAAACTGCCGGTTTGAAAAAGTGGAGATGTTGCCTATAGCAACTAATCAAATTCTAGCTGTCATTTTGTAGAATGTACTAAATAAATGAAAGCTAGAATCTGATTGGTTGCTATAGGCAACACCTCCACTTTTTCAAACCCGCAGTTTAGTAAATATACCCCCAGGACTATTATATTACATATGGCACTTTTGTGTCTTAATTTAATTTATTTTATTACATTATATAATGAAATATACATAGAAATGCGCATTCTCGTAAATGTACCCTAGAGAAGGACATCCCGTAGAAAGTATAGGACAAATCCTGAGTATCTGGACCACCTGGTTACCTGCATAATCTAGTCTTTTTGCAGGGAGGAAAATGCTGTATGGCCCCCCAGCAAAACAGGACTCACCTCTCTAATGTGCCTTTTCCACCTAAACCCATGTAAATGATCTTGTCCCAAAAGCGAATTGGGTGTTTCTGCAGGTGTATGCTATAACAAGGCCCACTCAGCAAGCAATGCCCCTCTTCACCTGGCTCCTTCAAATACCCCTAGAGGCGTAGGGGCCTGGCCATGCCTAAAAGGGGGCGTGGACACATCATGGTGGGTGTATGGTCACGTCCCCAGTGGGATGTCTAGCGCTATAAAGATATGATGGAGGAAAGTAGGTATGTATGAAGGTATACCTCCCTTCCCCCAACATACCCACCCATCGGACAAACAGAGCCCTAATATTGGGACTGTCCCGCCGAAATCGGGACAGTTTGGAAGTATGCCTACATAAGGTGCAAAATTGTGTGCCCATGCAATGTCACTATTTTGACTTTCAGATCCATGTACTACTTGGTAAGAATGGATGCCCCTCAGCAAAAAAAAACTTATGACATCACAAAGCAACATTTGTACTTCTGTGTGTTCCTAAATTACATTTTCTGTGCTAGTATTACCATTCTAAGGCTCGTATTGGCTACAAGTTATTCTAGCCCCACCCACTTCATCTCCTGCATGTTTTGAAGAATGAATATAATAGGTGCTCATACTCTAGTCAAAGGAACCTTAAAATGGAGAGCGCAGCATTCATAACCGTTCCTGGGCACGATTCTAGATTATGAGCTGTGTGAATGGCAGTGTTCATCTATTGTGATATCCCAATATTTGTGTATAGATAGCCAGACAAAAGTGGTTTGGAGAATAACCTACCCAAGGTAAAATAGAAGGAATGAACATTAAAGTTGTGCAATTAATACTGTATTACGGAGGCACGTAAATGTTAGGGGAATTTATCATAAAACCCTCCCACACTCCAAAAATATATTAGTAGGTTAATTAGCTGCTATCAAATTGACCTTAGTCTGTGTGTATGTTAGGGAATTTAGACTGTAAGCTCCAATGGGGCAGGGACTGATGTGAGTGAGGTCTCTGTACAGCGCTGCGGAATTAGTGGGGCTATATAAAAAAATAATTGTTGATGATGATGATACTTTTTTTTGTCTTCTATGCTATTAAAACACAGGTTCTGTTTTCAATCTAATAAAAATACAATACATTTTATGCTCAACTCGAATAAGAAAGTGCTTTGCAGTCCCTACTTGCATTGGCATAATCCTAGGAACATGCTCAGACATTTTAGGCATGTCTGAGCACCTATTGTATTCAATTTTTCTCATTAATGTCCAGAGACACTTGATCAGCCAATTAAAACCTATTTTCAACGTACATCACTGCCTGTGTGGGCACGGAAAGAATTCTGATCCAGATCTACTATCCAACCACATCTGACTGTGCATGGGGTCATAGTCCCACCGCACATCTGTGCACTATACGCAGCTAGACCAACCTGTGACCAATCCCAGAAATATAACCTTCAAAGGGCCAGAACAAAAAGTAGCCAATTAGAGTAATAGAGTGTTCTTAAGTTATCAAACCCAACTGCCAGATACAATATGAACAGAAAAAAGACAGATGTTAAATGTGCCGGTGTATAAAACATGTAGTAATCTGTTGTATATTTTCACTTCTCCCGTTTCACTCTTGTTGCTTTCTCTTCCCCACTCCCTTCCAGCATTCCACTAGGGCCCTGGATCATCCAGACTCTTCTAGGATCCCAGGAAGCTTCAGGTCCATCCATGGAGCCAGTCTCCCTTCCATCCATCACCCTTATCAGCAGAGTCTGGCAGCTGGGGTGGTCCTGGTTGCCCCCCCTTGATAGGACACAAGCAGAGAAATCTGACTGAGCGGCAACTCTTGGAGACATGGATGAGGCATTAAGGTGATAAGCAAGAGTCACAAACAAAAACAAATGTCCGTATTCTTTACATCAAAGAGTGGCAGCTAAATTTATGCCTGTAAAGTATGTCCACTGCAGTCAAAGAGAAATGTATGAGATGAGGCCACTGACCTATGTCAGCCAGGTTCAGGGGAGCTTAGAGGTGAAGTATCACTTACTAGCATATATTGGGAGAGCAATAATCTAAAATCACTCACCCATGCAACACCTTCTTGACATCATTAACATTGCATAGATAATTGTAAGAATACTTAATATCAGTCGGGTCTTATGAAAATTGATGACCGGTTTTCTTCCTATAAATCGGACCAGCAGGGACTGAGGTTAATTGCAATTAGTAAGGGACAGTTTTAGACGTTTATAAAGACAATGAGATGAACAATAAGCTTGAAAAAAATATATGTCTGAACTGGCTATTTTTGCTAATAAATAAATAAAAGTATTTCCATATTTGAGAGACTTACATTTACAAATGTATTGCTAAATGATACCAAAAATGTATTTATAGAAGGGCCTCTGTGCCCAAATTTTAGTATTAATGCTGTATTGTTCATGCTTGATTGCATATAGATGTTTATGTTGAAACATTCACTGATTTTGTGTCGTGTGTCAACTGAATGTACAAAATACATCAGCCTCAATTACATGGGGCGGCAAACTGGGATGGTCAAAGCAGAATCTGCCCGTCACCCAAGGTGACATGACTCAGATGGGAAAATGCCACCAATGAGGGGACTAGTCATGATAGTTGGCATTTGTGTGCGTACCTTTGGCATCTGGTTGTGAGCGGCAATTTATGGGGCAGCCTAGCGATTGTGAAGCGTCAGACATGTCAATGGAGAATGTGCACGTCCCCAAGTAGCGTAAGAACACCTCCACTGGCGTGACAACATCCCCAAAGTATTGTGACCACGCCCTCTTGTTCCAATTCCAGGAGGCTATTGTTGGGATGTATGACACTGGTACAGTAGAAAAGGACTTTTCAGATAAGTATTTTGGCAGAATTTGGCAAATGTCAAAAAGGTCTCATAACAGGATATTGGGGGGGGGGGGAGCTGTCCATCATACTAGGGTGTTTATTAACCTACAGAAATGCAGTTTTCCATATTCATTGATGGACACATATTTTACAATATTTCAAAGAGTAAAATTGGGACTTGTTAGCCCGTGCCCACATTCCGGTAAACAAATATATTTTTCTCAAACAATAATTTGGGCAGTTTTGCTAGTCCTCAAAAGTGTTCTTGCAAAACGACGGAATGTTAGTCAGTATCTGAACATAATAATAATTAGAAATTACTGGGGTCAACAGTATGATTTTGTAAGAGTTCCCTATGTCTTCCAGCCAATCGGAAATCAGAGGTGACTTCTATTATCTCTAATAATTTACAGTAGGAGGTCCATAATTTCTTCTAATACACACGTATTTAGACTTTGATGGGAGGATATCAGAACCCATTATATATATATATATATATATATATATATATATATATATATATATATATATATATATATATTTGTGTCTGTATTAGATATACTTTATTTTTACCATAAGTACTGCATCTGATTGGTGTCGGAATACATCAACAAGCATCTGCACAGTGTGGGCCCTTAAAGCCATACATCAAGGGCCCATAATGTGGGGCCCCATACTAGTCTTGAGTGCTTTAATGGCTATGGTTACGCCTTTGCAAGTAGCTCCTTTGTAAATCTTCCACAGGGACGGACGGAACAACATTTTTGGGCAAGACAGTAGTACCTTTCAGATTGTGTTGACTCCAACTGAGCCATCCTTGATGATATGTGGTTATAATGTTGGTTTGGTTTCATCTCTTGTGGACCTCATCACCTTCAGAAGTCCTGCAATGTTAACAGCTTCACCCCTACCTCCCCCCCTCCCCAGCCTTTTAACACAGTCTGGAGAATTTTCCCTATAGCAGTGTGTCTGAAGTCTTGAGAAGCCTTTCAATACCTGCTGTGGCAGCTGGTCTGTGTCAGTCATTGAAGGGTGGGAGGGGTTACGGATGGACTAGTTTGGACTGTATAAGGCAGTGAATCAGTTTTACATGGTTCAAACTAGACTGCAAACATTTGGGAAACTGAACATAATCTGTTTTGAAATCCCTGATTCCTACAGCATAATTTGACCACACAATGTTTATTTGTTATTTAAATACATATTACAAACTAGTGCATCAAATGAAAGTGTGACGTATCAGAATCAAACTGAGGGTGCCCATATCACTGTGATTCTGACAGTCATTAGCCATTTAAATCATTTTAGACTTAAATGGCTGGAAATTGCAGCGTGTACCACCTGTGCTGATCAAGATTATGATCTTTCAGAAGTTGATTGGGACGGGTGGAACTCCATAGATGATGTTCATGGGGGATAGATTCCATGGAGGGTCTAGCCGCTACTGAACAATACGAGTGACTTTCTAATGTTCTGACTAAGAGTGAAGCTGCTCTGTATTAGATAGTTCTGTACTATCCAGGTCCTGTCAGCAGTGTCTGGTTCCACAAGGAACAAGTCAGCATTGTCAATATATTTTCTTTGTTATGCCCACTGGATTAAAAGCCAGAAAAAATAAGAGAATCTCCATTGAGATTAATAAATACGTGTAGCAGGTCTTTGAAGAGTCTTTATTAGAATAAAGGATTTTATCCTGGTGTCAGTGTTTGTTTTAACAGTTTTCTTTTGTGTGGCCCCACAGGTCCCAGAGGGCTCTAGATGCCAGGGCATGCTGGCACTTGCAGTTTTTCAAGTGCCAACATGCCCAAGCAATTGATGCTGCCATGGCTTACTGGAATCAGTAGCACTACTTACAAAATGTGCTCTTTTTTTTTCTCAACATAATAACGCTATGACCTTGATAGGTCAATCTTTGCTATCCAATCACCATTGACCAAGTAGAAAGTATGTGTGCTCGCTATTTACAAGCCAGTGTGATGCAGGATTTTATCCATCTGGCTATAATTGAATCGGACGCTCTTCTCCTCTCTTTATTTCAAAATAAAGTATCAACAGGAAGTCACATTTTCTGAATTCTGCCACTCTATGTATGTAGATTTCATGAAATGAATCCACATTTAAGTTATGCTAGCTGTCAACCTACTGAACAACTGTCATGAATCATGGCAAGCAAATTTATTGATTTAAGAGGAGACTACTTTAGGCATGAACTTGGCATGTGGTCTGAATACCACATTATCTTCCTTGAAAACTAAGTATGACTCTGAAAAGTTTAAGGCAGAAATTCCTGCTACCCTTCTGGTGGCACAGATCTACTTGGGTCTCAGATGCTTAAAAGCCTAAATAAACCTCTACACTACGAGGACTCTGGCACACTTAATTCCTTTTAATGCAGATAACGTTAAGATGATCAAAAATGTTCAAAAATATATGTCTTTTGACAACCCTACTTGCCGGAACTCACCACCTCAGCTGAAGGATCTTTGTTTCTACAGACTTTTCGAGAGCACCAATCAAAAAAGGTTTGCTACACTCAGTAATAAGATTAGATGTGAAGTCCTTTCTAAATGTCATTATGATATCTATGACTTACAGTTCTCTCTATCTCACAATGCACCTCTCAATCTCCTGTATCAAGTTCCAATGAATTAGAGACCGCTTGGGTGAGAGAAAGTGGATGCCACAGTATTCTCGTTGTAAGCTCGTTGCCTAGGTGTAATCCTTGATTCACAACTGTCGTTTATTCCCCACATCAACTCTATATCTAAATCATGTTACATACACCTAAAGAACATTTCCAGAATATGCACATATCTGACACAAGACACCGCAAAAACATTAATTCATGCACTCATCATCTCCCGCATCGACTATTGCAATCAGCATCGGACTGGCCCAGGGGGCTACGGGTAAAATCACCGGTAGGCCCGGCTACCTTACGGCCACACCCCCTTTTACCAGTGGGCGGAGCTTATCTGGAGGCTTGGCTAACCTGTGGTACTCCAGATGTTGTGAAACTACAAGTTTCACAACACCTGGAGTGCCACAGGTTAGCCAAGCCTGGTCTAGTGGGACAATCCTGATTTTTGATGACTGTTATTCCCAATTTAAGGGGCAGGTCAAGACTGTGTATTCTTTATACACACACTGCATTCTTTATATACTACACTAAGGTGCTAGCTGTCCTTCGTGGACTGACCACTCCCCCTCTAGATTCTGGTCAATTCCCTCCTTACTGGTCTTCCCAAAGTCAGACTTGAACCCCTACAATCTATTTTGCACGCAGCGGCTAGATTGATTTTCCTTACAAACCGTTATTCCTCTGCTGAGCCACTCTGTCAGTCTCTACATTGGCTGCCTGTATTTCAACGAATCCAATATAAAATTCTTCTACTAACATACAAGGCCATCAACAAAATTGCACCGACATACATTTCCTCACTTGTCTCGAAATATCTCCCTACTCGACACCTCCGTTCTGCACAAGATCTACGTCTCTCCTCCACTCTCATCACATCCTCCCATTCTCGGTTACAGGATTTTTTCCGGGCTGCACCCACTTTGTGGAATTCCCTCCCACGCACAGTAAGACTTTCCTCTAGTCTTCAAACCTTCAAGCGTTCACTGAAAACCCACCTCTTCAGACAAGGTTATGATATTCCTCAACCATCATCTTAATTTCTCTAGATTACCCTATTACCATCCTCTACACTGCTAACGCAAGACAACAACCCTCTGACCAACATTGCCACACACACAGCACACTCAATACTTTTACCTTTGCAGTCTAGCTGGTCCATTGTGCAATATGATGTAGCACATGCCCTTGTGTTTCTAACTCCCATTGTCCCATAGATTGTAAGCTTTTGAGCAGGGTTCTCTTACCTCTCTGTCTATATGTATTACCCAGTATTGTCTTATCAATGTTTGTTCCCAATTGTAAAGCGCTAGGGAATTTGCTGGCGCTATATAAATAAATGTTGATGATGATGATGATATTCTGAATGGTGTTGCTATCTTAATAAGGAACAATCGAGAGAACCAAGCTCTCCTCAGCCACTATGGTAAGACTAATATGATCTCTGCTCAGTCCTCTGCTATCTTCAGCAACACTGTGGGTATGGAGGTGTGGCGGAAAAATGTATAGCAGTGAACTCTTAGTGATGGTAAATGTGTCCACATGTGGCACTCCCTACGTAGAGTATCTTCAGTAGAATAGTGGTAGCTTGGAATTCCTTGGGGACACCATCAAATCTATCAAAGGTCTTCCCTACATAGATACATCCGTTTCAAACTGTTCTGATCCAGCTCCCACTCTCCGTTTCTGACTCAATACACAGAAGAGGTGGTCTTCCCTCAGACTGAGGTGACCTGGAAGGTACACTGGTGAAAGGACATATTCCATTCTGCCCAGATGTTTTCTATGACATTCATCAGGGAAGGTCTGTGAGTGCTGACTACTGTTGAAATGTCTGGCTGAATTTTTACAGATCTACCCAGGACTTTGAATGCCAGGAATACTCATTGGACCATTTTCATCTCCCTGAAATTAGAACAACACTTCCAGGTAGCTCTGTCCCTAGCTCCTTGCATGACTCAGTCTTTAAGCTCTCTGTCCTCCTCAGCTGGCACCTGTGGTTAGCCACATACACACAACAGTGTGCAGTGATATAGCCTTCCTGAGGTTGCCTGGTCTGGTTTACCACGGTAACTTAATTAGTTTAAAGGCATGGAGCTGAATGAATTGATTCTGGTTCTCTTGGTCATGGTTCTGTTAACTCAAAAGTTGCACTGAACAGGACAGCTATGGAACTTCCCCCTTTCACTATCCCAATGGCAGCTAATAGCTTGCTGATGATCTGTTGGAAAATCCTTGCTGCAATTAATCGACTGTTTAGAACAGTGATGGGCAAACTTTTTCAGGAGTGGGCCAAATAAAAAAGAAAAACTTTAGACGAGCCAATATAATTAATTAAAAAACTCAAATATCAAAATATATAATACAAATTTTTTGAATGGGACGGGAGGGTGTTATACAGCAGTGTTACCTCTATAAGTGCAGCGATCGTACAGACACAGCACTTATTTCAGCAGGTTGTTGCAAATCCGTCTTTCTGGTGAGCCACTAACTGACAACACAGCAGCCAATCGAAATCCGCCTTAGTATATGGTCCAGCCCATCTCTTCTCACATGACTTTCAGCCATTAGGGGGCGGGCAGGTGTTTGAGTGATTGACATACGAAGTGTCCTTTTAGGAAGGAGGAAGAAGTGTAATGGAGGAAATAGCTGGGAAGGCATAAAAATGAAGGTTCTGACACAAAGGGTCGGCCCTAATAATTTTATGCATATTTTAATGAAATTTTTTTACATTTTGGCGGGCCGGTTAGGACCTCTCAGTGGGCCGGATCTGGCCCGCGGGCCGTAGTTTGTCCATCACTGGTTTAGAAGGTCAGTCATCAGCTTAATAACTTTCCACTGACGTCCATCTGAAAGATACACCTGGTATCTATTCAAGTGCCCAAAAACTGGATCTTCTGTCCTGAACTGAACTGTTTAATTTATCAGCTAAATGTGTTTCTGCAGTTTATCCAGTAATAGCTTGTGTGCAAGGGCGTGTGCGTATATATATATATATATATCTATCAGCTTTTATTGTGTACTGTGAAGGTTTGCCTGAATCCGTTTTGCCTATTGTGAAGAGTGTGTGACGTGCTCTTGTATTGTGAGCCTCTGTTTCCTCCTCCCTGTTTCCCTGCTCCGGGGCCCACAGCTCGCTAGTTCCGCCTCTCCCTCAGACTGTCCTCTATTTTAAGCATTCAACTAAAGAAACATTCTCATCTTCTATCTTGAATTTCAGAATACTATAAGCCTCAAATACCATTTATATCCCATACTAATCACATTCATTATACCTGAAACGTATACCATTTATTCTCATCACAACACACCAAGCCTCAGTTGTTCCACATATGGGCCTATTTATTAACTAACGGGGTTTTGCGCCGTTCATTACCATCTGTCATTTCAGATGACTTCTCGGATGAACTTATTAAAAAAATCATCCCGGGACAGCTCATCCGATAGGAGGCTGCCCCGGCGATGACTTTTCGTACTTTACAACAGTGGTAGCCTGTCTCTCCCCTCATGTTACTATCGGAAAAGTGGCTTTCAAATTATGTAATCACCCATGAACTAGCCAAAATCGCCCTCCATGTTGCCTAACACTGTAGCCAGTATAAAATCCATAAATACTTGCATGTCCATGGTGTCTTCATATGGGTGTAAGAAAGCTTCTAGCCCTGTTTGTGCAATTTTAAAATCTTCTCGAGTTAATCAGACATCCATGTGACAGGAAGTTGGCTCACAGAATTTGATATGTAAATGTAGGCAGCTTCACAGAGTAGAACCTGCTGTTCTACAACTATTGTGTAACAAGGCTGATTCAAGCATGGATGAATCTGAGGTCAATGTATATTAGAAAATGGATTATCTTTATCAGGGACATACAGATAGGTTGATCTTTGCCATCATGAAAGCAATTCCATCCTGAATCATCGCACATTTAGCAGGTGATTGAGATGTCTTAAGTCTAGGATGGCTCTGTATTCTCCCGAAATCTGGTGCACCAGAAAAATTGGTGAATAACTTCCCTTTTTCTGCTGATTCATCTGTATGCTTGTTACTTCCCTGTCTTCTAAAGCTGGGTACATACCACAGAAAATTTTCGAAGCGAAATAGTTAAAGAATTTATCAACGATAGTCCCGATCAGCATGCCGATTCATGTGTACACACTATACATATATTACAAGACTTATCTTCAGATCTGTGATCTTCATCTGTCATAACCATCTGCTGAAAAGATCCTGACTCTGCACACTCCATAGAGATCAATGGACACTGCTGGTGTAGGTACACATGGCAGAATTGGAACGGCATTGTTTCATTGCTGAATTACATATTTAGTCCGGTTTAAAAATCAAATGAAACGATGCAATGTGCTTTGGAACAATTATCGTTCATCATTGCAGTGTACACAGTGATGCGATATCGGGTTGAACGGTCGTTTATCGTTTCATTGGCCCGATAATCACCTGAAAACACTGTAGTGTGTACCCAGCCTTAGAGTTGTTTCAGGATATTTTTCACTTTCTGGGTTCTCTAGACAGGATAAAAGAATCTTGGGTGGTTTTGCATCAGTGATGGTCCACCCATTGCACTTCAAGGATGCTGCACTGTGGCACAGTGGTTAGCATTACTGCAGTACAGTGTGGAGTATGTTCTCCCAGCGTTTGTGTGGGTTTCCTGCAAGCACTCTGGTTTAAAAGAAAACTTACTGGTAAGTTAAGTGGAAACACCCCCTTAGTATGCGTCTAGGTTTATGGGGAGGTGAAACTATCTGAAGAGGAACATTGTGCAAAAATATAAATATCACATCAAAGTTCAACCTCTTATCACTTTAGAGCCTCCCATTTATTAAATACAATCTTTTCATTTTTCTCCTAAAATGCTTCTTGGTTTAGCCTCATGTATTTTATATCATCATCATTTATATAGCGCCACCAATTCTGCAGCGCTGTACAGAGAATATTTGTTATTCACATCAGTCCCTGTCCCATTATAGCTTACAGTCTAAGGGCCTGATTCATCAAGGTACGCAAACGCATACACATCTGTGTTTCATACTTTGAGTGACACAAACCGTTATATTTGCGTTGGAGTTTGAGATTGAGTTGACTTTGAGTGCCGTATCCGCTCTGTTTGCGCTGCGTAGGTGGTGTTTTACGTAGCTCAAGTCCCATTTAGCAGATGCGTATGCGTTTGCGTACCTTGATGAATCAGGCCCTAAATTCCCTAAAACTCGCACAGACTAGGATTACTTTTTGTTAGCAGCCACTTAACCAAGTAGTATATTTTTTGGAGTCGGGGAGCCAGAGCAAACCCACGCAGAACATACAAACTCCACACAGATGAAGCCTTGGTCGGGAATCGAACTCATGACCCCAATGCTGTAAGGCAGCTAACCACTGAGCCAGTAATACCAAGAGTGTAAGGATATTTTAGTACTGCTTTTTTACTCGTGGTACTTTTATGTGTTTGAAAAGTGCACCTAGAAATTTGCGCCTCCGCAGAAGTGCAAAATTGCGGCACAAAGTGCATAACGTTACAAGTATAAAGACAAGACTTGATCTCCACCAGCTCACAATAAAGTAAGGAAGGCACATAAGCATGCATTATCCATTATCATATTTTAATAATCGTGGTATGAAAAAACAAAATCTAATTTTTTCTTACTCTCTCCAATGTATATTTTTTGTTATAGTGCTGAATACTTTTACGAAGAGACAAAAAATTATTTTCAATTGTACTAAACTGTAATTAACAGTCAGATGTACATTTATTCTCCACCGTAGTTTAATAATTCTACTTAAAAAGTACTATTTAAAACGCAACTTGATGTTCTGTACTATTTAGTATATTATTCTATTTCAGTACACATGATCATACATTACACCATATTTTATCCTGCCGTAGAAAGGCAAAACAACTGCAGTGTAGTGTTTATAGACTTTTTTACATATATCTATCTTTAAAATATTCCTAATCAAAATAAGGATAATGTCTGTTAACGTAAGCAAGGACTCGTGCACAAGACAGTTACTGCACTGTATATACATTATCTCTATCTATGGGGGGAATTCCATATAAGGTGATATGATGTGAGATAAATTCTCAAAAATATTTTTTTTTTGGACTGCTTAAACAATGTGTTAGATTTACGAGCCACTGAGAAAAAATTCCATTGGAAAAAAAATAAATCTCACATGTTAATACATACTGTAGGATATAATCTATTTGAAATGTTGAGAGGATGTTCAGCTTTTAAAATCTATTAACTAATAAGAAATGAAAATATAGCAAGGTTTAGTTTTGTAACAGTCTGTCTGAGGTGTGATTGCCACTTAAATGTTCTTTATTTAATTATATTAGTTTATAAATTAGTCAGCTATTGATCATTATAACTATTTGGTTATAGAACTTGTCACAATGAACAGTAAGGGCCTGATTCATTAAGGATCTTAACTTAAGAAACTTCTTATTTAAGTCTCCCGGACAAAACCATGTTACAATGCAAGGGGTGCAAATTAGTTTTCTGTTTTGCACATAAGTTAAATACTGACTGTTTTTTTCATGTAACGCACAAATACTTGATAGCTTATTTGTACACTGAAATTTAAAGTTGATATTTGTGTGCTACATGAAAAAACAGACAGTATTTAACTTATGTGCAAAACAGAATACTAATTTGCACCCCTTGCATTGTAATATGGTTTTGTCCAGGAGACTGAAATAAGAAGTTTCTCAAGTTAAGATCCTTAATGAATCAGGCCCTAAATCACTATCTTGTAAAGCTGCATTCACGTCCTAGTACACACAGCACCGAGCTAAGGGCATTTGCACTCTCCATTCTGCCCCTACTCAGGGGAAATCGGGGAGGGTGCTGGCTGCCTCAGGACGTGTTAGTGGGAACGTGCCCTGGTGGATGTAGAACCCGCGAGTGGGTAGGAACCCAAAACTAAGTAATGTAGAATAGATTTCAGCAGCCTGTAACCCTGCAGTTGCCTGGAAACTAAAAATCCCAGAATGCCATGCCAGCGTCTTATAGACTACCAAATGTAGTTTATCAATACTGCTTAGACTGGGACCACTACCATTCTCAATATGACTTCTTCTCAGTTTAAAGTCAGAATGGACTTCAGCCATCAAGCTAGAGAAACTAAGTTGTCATACTGGAAAGTTCTAATTCAATGGGCGCAGTGCAGATATAGGAAAACCAACATTCCTGTAGTCAGATATTAGCTTGGAAATGAAAGTGAATGTTGACCGTTCATTTTTTCTTTCTATCTATCTATCTATCTATCTATCTATCTATCTATCTATCTATGATCTATCTATCTATCTATCTATCTATCTATCTATCTATCTATCTATGTTTATATAGTTTACATTGTTTAAAAATTAACGACATGTGCTCATTCCTCCTTATTTAGTGGACTTTCCATCACGTTTCCCCAATTTGGGTACAATCATGAGTATAATTAGACAGGTTTTATCCAAAACTCCCAGTCTTCAACTATTGCTCCCCATTGTCTGCTGGAATTGAGCCCCCCACTATAGAATTACATGACAATCATGCGTGGGCAGCACGGTGGCTTAGTGGTTTGCACATCTGCCTCACAGCACTGGGGTCATGAGTTTGATTCCCGACCATGACCTCATCTGTGTGGAGTTTGTATGTTATCCCTGTGTTTGCATGGGTTTCCTCCAGGTGTTCCAGTTTCCTCTCACACTCCAAATACATTCTGGTAGGTTAATTGGCTGCTATCAAATTGACTCTAGTCTGTGTGTGTATGTTAGGGAATTTAGACTGTAAGCTCTATTGGGACAGGGACTGATGTGTGTTCTCTGTACAGCTCTGCAGAATTATTGGCGCTATATAAATAAATGATGATGATGATGTAATGTGTCTATCTGGGCATTATTGCCACTAACTGGAGCTCCAGTTAGTGGCAATAATGGAGTGCTCTCCTGTTGTTCTATTGGTTGCTGTATAGCAACCAATCAGATTCTAGCTGACATTTATTTAGTACATTCTGCAAAATGACAGCTAGAATCTGATTGGTTGCTATAGGCAACATCTCCACTTTTTCAAACCCGCATATTAGTAAATATACCCCCAAGTAAATACATGTGTAAAATAAAACATAATAGAGAAAAACATTTTAATATTCCTTAATATAGGCATTGTGGGTGAATGACTCTAACAAAGGAAGAATTTCACATCTTTTATATTACAAATAATTCATTTTGCCATTGATGCTTTTCTTTTTTAATCATATTATTTGCTCAAATAGTTTAACTTTTTTTTCCAAAATTGTCATAACAAAGACTTTTTTTTTTTTACCAGTGCACAATATAGAATAATTTACAATGTTTTTGAATGTATCACAAAACACTTTATTCAGCAGTGTACACCTAATTATTCAGGCACAGATTTAATGCTCAATTGAGGTTACAACCTAGTTTTATGGTGATTGAGACATAATGAGGCATAGTGACTTGTCCAAGGTCACTGCTAATAATGAGATGCAAAGTGTGCTCGTTATCGAAGCTTTCACTAATATTATAGAAATTAGTGACATTTTCAAAATTGTTCCATGAACTATTTGCATTATTCCGCATTTGATAACATTTTGTTCTTTTCACATGTAGAATCTGGTCTGATCTGTTTCAAATCCTACCCCAGCCCCACCATAGAGAAGAAGAAATTAACCTTTGTCATCCCAGCTCTACTCACAGGCAGGGCCGGATTAACCATAGGGCTAACTGGGCTACAGCCCAGGGGCCTATGGCATCCAGGGGGCCCTTGAAAGTGCTCAGCAGCAGTATTGATCGGTCGGGGGCGGGAGCGCCCCCGGTGCGATCAGTGCTGCTGAGCACTTTCACTGCAGTCCTTCTCCGGCGAGCTGTAGTCTCCTTACTGAGGAGATCTCGTGAGTCTCACTCTCACGAGATCTCCTCAGTAAAGAGCGAACAGCGCGCCAGAGTAGGAGGTAAGTACCGGGGGGGCAGGCAGCTCGGATCACGGGGGGAGGGGCCCTCACGGGGGAATGGAGGCCCCCTTAGCCCAGGGGCCTCCATTCCCTTAATCCGGCCCTGCTCACGGGCTGTAGTATTTGTGAAAGGTGAATTTACAAATACAGTTCATAATGGTATTCGTCAGAATGGCGAAGCAAAAGTGGAAACTGAAAATTGTATCACTGGAACTTCTGCGAAATGGCTTGTTCCACTGCGACACTCAATTCACAGGAATATCTGCTGAACCACACATGTGTGTGCTCAACATGATGGCCGCGGTTATGTAACCTAGCTCAATAATGAGTTCTCAGCTGTACCACATTATAATATATAAGAGAGGTAGGATGGCTGCATGATAACAACGGTCTGCAGATCCGTCAAATTATTTCTATGCAGGCTGAGAGTACGGTGTTTAAATGATGCTTATATCTGTACACCGTTTGATAGGCACAGGAATCACTGACAAAGTGTACATACAGTATATATATATATATATACATATATGTATATAAATGACGATGATGATGATATATATATATATATATATATATATATATCACCTTGGCGTGAGTTGGTCAGCTTAAACATATATTGCAATATGTGGAACTAACATTCCCTGTTTTTAATATAGAACAGTATTTAGTACAGCATTAATTATGTGTTTGGAGAGTGCAGAGTATCCCTGTTTTTTATATATATATATATATATATATATATATATTAGGGATGTGCACCGGCGACTTTTGAGGTCTCGTGTTTTGTGTTTTGGATCCGGATTTTCGTTATTTTTGAGGTTCGGATTTGTCTCGCAAAACACTTGACGAAAGGTCTCGGTTCGGATTTAAGGTATTGGATTCGGATTTTTTTTGAAAAAAACATAAAAAGTTTAAAAATCAAGTTTTTGGGCTTATTTTCACTCCTAGGCTATTATTAACCTCAATAACATTCAATAACAAGCATTTCCACTAATTTACAGTGTATTCTGAATCTGAACACCTCACAATATAGTTATTAGTCCAAAACGTTGCAACAAGGTATCTTTCTGGACTGCGTAGAGGAGTGGGTCACCACAATATATATTAAAAACCCTGAACTTTTATGATTCGCACCAATAATTGTACCTGGACTGCGTAGAGGAGTGGGTCACCACAATATATTAAAAACCCTGAACTTTTATGAATCGCACCAATAAATGTACCTGGACTGCGTAGAGGAGTGGGTCACCACAATATATATAATAAGAAAACCATCAACTGGTTTGATTCGCACCAATAAATGTACCTGGACTGCGTAGAGGAGTGGGTCACCACAATATATTAAAAACCCTGAACTTTTATGAATCGCACCAATAAATGTACCTGGACTGCGTAGAGGAGTGGGTCACCACAATATATTAAAAACCCTGAACTTTTATGAATCGCACCAATAAATGTACCTGGACTGCGTAGAGGAGTGGGTCACCACAATATATTAAAAACCCTGAACTTTTATGAATCGCACCAATAAATGTACCTGGACTGCGTAGAGGAGTGGGTCACCACAATATCTTAAAAACCCTGAACTTTTATGAATCGCACCAATAAATGTACCTGGACTGCGTAGAGGAGTGGGTCACCACAATATATTAAAAACCCTGAACTTTTATGAATCGCACCAATAAATGTACCTGGACTGCGTAGAGGAGTGGGTCACCACAATATATATAATAAGAAAACCATCAACTTGTTTGATTCGCACCAATAAATGTACCTGGACTGCGTAGAGGAGTGGGTCACCACAATATATTAAAAACCCTGAACTTTTATGAATCGCACCAATAAATGTACCTGGACTGCGTAGAGGAGTGGGTCACCACAATATCTTAAAAACCCTGAACTTTTATGAATCGCACCAATAAATGTACCTGGACTGCGTAGAGGAGTGGGTCACCACAATATATTAAAAACCCTGAACTTTTATGAATCGCACCAATAAATGTACCTGGACTGCGTAGAGGAGTGGGTCACCACAATATATATAATAAGAAAACCATCAACTTGTTTGATTCGCACCAATAAATGTACCTGGACTGCGTAGAGGAGTGGGTCACCACAATATATTAAAAACCCTGAACTTTTATGAATCGCACCAATAAATGTACCTGGACTGCGTAGAGGAGTGGGTCACCACAATATCTTAAAAACCCTGAACTTTTATGAATCGCACCAATAAATGTACCTGGACTGCGTAGAGGAGTGGGTCACCACAATATATATAATAAGAAAACCATCAACTTGTTTGATTCGCACCAATAAATGTACCTGGACTGCGTAGAGGAGTGGGTCACCACAATATATATAATAAGAAAACCATCAACTTGTTTGATTCGCACCAATAAATGTACCTGGACTGCGTAGAGGAGTGGGCACTGGGCACCACAATAAAATATATAAAAAACCTTCAACAGGTCTGCATTACACTACACATACGGCTGCTCCTCCATCCTCTCCATCATATACATGTTGGAGTTTTAGCGTGTGACAACCTCTTGTTTTTGATAATGTCAGTGCATTTTGAATATTTTTCAATTTGCCCCACACCACTGAATGTACTTTATCTATGATACGCATCTATCTATCTTGACTGCGTAGTGTGGTGGCCCCGGTACACAATTTGGTACCGGGGCCACAATAAAATAAATACACCCTCCACGTGTCAGAATTCCACCAAACAAGTATCTGGACTGCGTAGTGGGGTGGCCCCGGTACCCAACTTGATACCGGGGCCACAATAAAATAAATACACCCTCCACGTGTCAGAATTCCACCAAACAAGTATCTGGACTGCGTAGTGGGGTGGCCCCGGTACCCAACTTGATACCGGGGCCACAATAAAATAAATACACCCTCCACGTGTCAGAATTCCACCAAACAAGTATCTGGACTGCGTAGTGGGGTGGCCCCGGTACCCAACTTGATACCGGGGCCACAATACCTCCTCCAAACATGCTACAGACAATTCGTCATTGAGATCCCATTAAGTATGTTAAAGACAGACAGGGTCCAAGTGTTATTAGTTGACTTTGTAAAGAAAAAAACTGTCCCTGTTGCACATAGTCGTGCAATGAAGACTTACTTTTTCATTTAAAGGCACGATCTTTCAAGTGTAGTGTTTGTAAGTCTAAGTCATATTATACTTTTGGTAAAATTGGTTTTTTTTGTTCCTCTTTATGTTAATTAATTAGTAATAGAATTAAAGTAGGAAATAGAATTAAATAGAATTAAAGTAGGAAATAGAGTGGTATAGAGTTGTAGTGTGGTATAGATAGAGTGGTCCACACAATATAATAATAAAACCCTCAACTGGTCTGAATTCCACCAAACAAGTATCTTGACTGCGTAGTGTGGTGGCCCCGGTACACAATTTGGTACCGAGGCCACAATATAATTTAAAAACCCTCCACGTGTCGGAATTCCACCAAACAAGTATCTGGACTGCATAGTGGGGTGGCCCCGGTACCCAATTTGATACCGGGGCCACAATACCTCCTCAAAACATGCTCCAGACAATTCGTCATTGACAGACCCCAGACAGACAGGGTCGTAGTGTTATTGTTTGACTTTGTAAACCCAAAAAAATGTCCCTGTTGCACTTGCACATAGTCGTGCAATGAAGACTGACTTTTTCATTTAAAGGCACGATCTTTCAAGTGTAGTGTTTGTAAGTCTAAGTCATATTATACTTTTGGTAAAATTGGTTTTTTTTGTTCCTCTTTATGGTAATTAATTAGTAATAGAATTAAAGTAGGAAATAGAATTAAATAGAATTAAAGTAGGAAATAGAGTGGTATAGAGTTGTAGTGTGGTATAGATAGAGTGGTCCACACAATATAATAATAAAACCCTCAACTGGTCTGAATTCCACCAAACAAGTATCTTGACTGCGTAGTGTGGTGGCCCCGGTACACAATTTGGTACCGAGGCCACAATATAATTTAAAAACCCTCCACGTGTCGGAATTCCACCAAACAAGTATCTGGACTGCATAGTGGGGTGGCCCCGGTACCCAATTTGATACCGGGGCCACAATACCTCCTCAAAACATGCTCCAGACAATTCGTCATTGACAGACCCCAGACAGACAGGGTCGTAGTGTTATTGTTTGACTTTGTAAACCCAAAAAAATGTCCCTGTTGCACTTGCACATAGTCGTGCAATGAAGACTGACTTTTTCATTTAAAGGCACGATCTTTCAAGTGTAGTGTTTGTAAGTCTAAGTCATATTATACTTTTGGTAAAATTGGTTTTTTTTGTTCCTCTTTATGGTAATTAATTAGTAATAGAATTAAAGTAGGAAATAGAATTAAATAGAATTAAAGTAGGAAATAGAGTGGTATAGAGTTGTAGTGTGGTATAGATAGAGTGGTCCACACAATATAATAATAAAACCCTCAACTGGTCTGAATTCCACCAAACAAGTATCTTGACTGCGTAGTGTGGTGGCCCCGGTACACAATTTGGTACCGAGGCCACAATATAATTTAAAAACCCTCCACGTGTCGGAATTCCACCAAACAAGTATCTGGACTGCATAGTGGGGTGGCCCCGGTACCCAATTTGATACCGGGGCCACATTACCTCCTCCAATTTCCAAGTGTAGTGTTTATAACATCTTAACACTACACTAATTCTAGCACGTCAAAACCTCTTGTTTTAAATAATGACAGGGCATTTACCTTTGATTTAATTTATTGAATTTGTTGGCATTTTCTTTTACTTTTTGAACATGGCAAACGACTGTTGAATGGTCACATAATGCCAAAAAAAAAGGTGCAAGATGGAATTGTCCTTGGGCCCTCCCACCCATTCTTATGTTGTTGAAATAGGACATGCACACTTTAACAAACCAATCATTTCAGCGACAGGGCCTACCAAACAACTGTGGCTGAAATGATTGGTTTGTTTGGGCCCCCACACCAATAAAACAATTCATCTCTCCCTGTACAAACTAAACAGGCTCTACTGAGGAAAGATGTCGTCCTTATCCTCAACCTCTGATTCCTCTCCCCCTACAGTGTGTACTTCCTCCTCCTCACACATTATCAATTCGTCCCCGCTGGACTCCACAACCACAGTCCCTCTGTACTGTCTGGAGGGCAGTGCTGTACTTCATTGAGGAATTGATTATTCATTTTTATAAACATCATTTTTTCAACGTTGTGAGGAAGCAACCTCCTTCGCCGCTCACTGACCAGGTTCCCCGCTGCACTAAAAACTCTTTCCGAGTACACACTGGAGGGGGGACAACTCAGTTAAAAAATAGAGCCAGTTTGTACAGGGGCTTCCAAACTGCCTTTTGGAGTTCTACCACGTCACTACCTCTAGTTAATTTAGATTGCAAGGCTTGTAAATATAAATACTTTGAAGATAAAAAAAAGCAGGCTGCACAGACTGTGGAGCTAGAAAGTGAAATTAAATGGACCACGTTACTTTGGTGGCTATCTATGCCCCCCCCCCCCCCGCCCTACACTTGTAGTTGAATATAAATAAAGCAGCCTGCATAGACTGTAGAACTAGCAATTCAAATATACAAAGAAATGGACAAAGGCAGTTTGGTATCTGTCTGCATCAGATCCCCTCTCCACTAGGAGTAAAACAGAAAACTTTTCAGCCGTTATATAATCTAGAATATAAATAGAAATTGAGAAATGCAATTTGGTATCTGTCTGCATCATAATCATCAACATCCTCCTCAGCGCCAGCTACATCAATATCCTCCTCCCAGTGCACAACATTCACACCTTCATTAGCCAAATCTGTAACTGGACTGTGGGTGATCCTTCCAGCATATGCAGAGGGCGTGCTGCAAATGCTGGATGGAGTCACCTCTTCCCGTACAGTGATGGGAAGGTCAGGGTTCACAACCAACAACACCCTTGGACTCGCCTTGGGGATTTGTGATGTCATCTGTTTAGAAGGCAGAGTTCTTTGCTGTTTTGTTGTTGTTGCTGACAGCATAACTCTCTTAAATTTTTTGTAGGGGGGGGAGGAGGGCTTTGATCCTTGGGTGAAGTTGGACCACTAGTCATGAACACGGGACAGGGCCTAAGCCGTTCCTTGCCACTACTTGTCGTAATTGGCATATTGCCAACTTTACGTTTCTCCTCAGATGATTTTAAGTTTCTTTTTTTGCTGTTTTTTGAGAACTTGGGCTTTTTGGATTTTACATGCCCTGTACTAGGAGATTGGGCATCGTGCTTGCCAGACGACGTTGATGGCATTTCATCGTCTATGTCATGACTAGTGGCAGCAGCTTCAGCATTAGGAGGAAGTGGGTCTTGATCTTTCCCTACTTTATCCTCCAAATTTTTGCTCTCCATTATATGTAGCACAAGATACTGCAGAATGTGTGAACTTGGTAATATTGCAGTACCAATGGACTTATAATGCTGGATTGGTTTTGCAAATTTGGTTATAATTATTATATATATTTTTTTTTTTTTAATTTTTTTTTTTTTTTTACTTTTTTTTTATTTTTTACAAACTTGGGAATAATGGGGAAATAACTATGCCCTTAGAAGCACAGAGCACAGGACACAGCACCACTGGACTGAACAGGACACGGCACAGGACCCAGCAGCACTACGGAACTCAGCAGGACAGAGCACAGGACACAGCACCACTGGACTGATACTGCAGAATGTGTAAACTTTGTAATATTGCAGTACCACTGGACTTTTACTGCTGAATGTGTGAACTTGGTAATATTGCAGTACCAATGGGCTTATACTGCAGGATTGGTTGTGAAAATTTTGTGGTAATTAAAAAATATTAAAGTAGTTTTTGGTATTTTATAAAAAAAACTTTTTTTTATTTTTTTAAACACAGGGGAATATTGGGGAAATAACTATGCCCTTAGAAGCACAGAGCACAGGACACAGCACCACTGGACTGAACAGGACACAGCACAGGACCCAGCAGCACCACTGACCTCAGAAGGACAGAGCACAGCACACAGCATCACTGGACTGATACTGCAGAACACAGCACAGCACAGCACAGCACAGCACAGCACTAAACAGCACAGCACTAAACAGCACAGAACTAAACAGCACAGAACTAAACAGCACAGAACTAAACAGCACAGAACTAAACAGCACAGAACTAAACAGCACAGAACTAAACAGCACAGAACTAAACAGCACAGAACTAAACAGCACAGAGGACCACCTAACACACCCTCCCTCTACCCTGATCAATGCCCGAGTGAAGATGGCGGCGACTAGCGGGGAATTTATAGGATCCGAGTATCGCGAGATCCGACAACGGGATTATGAGTCAGAGCCTCAGTTTCACTTTTGAATTTGGCGCCAATACCCGGATCTGTCTCGGATCCGACTCGGATCCGCAACGTTCGGGTGGGCTCGGATTTCAGAAATCCGAGCGCGCTCATCCCTAATATATATATATATATATATTTTATTCCAGTGTAACCGGAGACTGTGAAAACTGCTGGTCGGTGCAATGAGGTGTAAAAAGCTCCCATTAATTATTGGCTACATAAAGTTTACTATGCACATTGCTTTAGACACATCTGGCTGCAGTCTTTTCGATTTTATATGTTTCCCCGCTCCCCTGTACAGCGCTGCAGAGTACGCTGGCGATTTACAAGACAATATAATTTTCACGTGGGATGGATCATGAGCTAAACTTGAGGTCATGGCTGTGGCAGGAAATTTACATAATATTTGCCCATACAGGCGCTTTGCTGGGCAAGTCCGACGGCACATTCCCTTCTGTATACAGACACGTCACATTCATTGATGTACGGTGATCAGATTGGGACCATATTTGGGACAGTTCATCTGAAGTCCTAGATATTCCTGTAACTGAGGGAGCAAGAAACACTAAGGTGGAAGGAGGGGGCGAACCCTGAGGGGATAGGGTCTGTTTTCTCTCAGCACTGTAGCTTGTGATGGAAAGAGACAAGTGAAAGGCCTTTGGAGAGGGGGGAGCAGTGAGCCACAGGCTCTCAGCCGGCACCAGACCCCTCAGAAGACAAGAGGCGGGGATGAAGGGGGGGTCATACACTAACTGTATGATTAGGAGAATGCGGAGGAAGGAGCAGAACGACTCTGTGATATTATTATCACTCAGCTAATCCTACTTTCTTCAGTCCCTTTAGACATTAGTGCTGAAATTGCCATGTCTGGAATCCATGGCATTTAACACTTGCAGTGCCTGTTCTGTCCCATTTGCTTAGAACAATATGAGGAAAAGATAAAGATGAAAAGTGCTTCGGTGCTTCGGGACCAATCTTAAAGGGAAACACTAAGCAAAGGACAGATTGGAGCTTAGCTTGGTGCCAAGTGTAATCATGTCTTGTAACCAATAGCAACCAATCTAATATCGACTTTCACTAAGCTGGCGAAAGCTGCTATCTGGCTGGTTGCTATTGGTTACAGTACATGGGGCTCTTTGTACCACAGTATTAAACAAGCTCCATTTTTGGTATAACAATTAGTAGTAACATTAATAAATACATAAGGTTTCCAACCTATAACAAAACATAAAATATAATGTATTCAAGTATAATGCTATAATTTGATATATCAAGTTGTGTGCAAAGTAGGAGAGGGGCACGCAAAGGAGTACTAGTAGTTAATTGTTAGTTGTGCTCTTAACAATGATATTATGCAAGGTTTAAAATCAAAAAATAATTTATCTGAACGCAGACTGTACAGGGAGACATCCGTCCATTAGGGCTTTCACTGCTTGATGCTACTGACACTGAGAATTTAAAACTTGTTTTAAGGGTGGTGTTGTGAGACGTCATTGACCAATGCGTTTCATCACTGTGGTTTTTTCAGGGGTGTGGCTTACTGTGAGAAAGGCTAATTCCAATAGATGAGCTATCCCTATTCCCACCAATCGTGGCTTGCTGGTAGTGGCTCAATCGATTGGCAACCTGTTCTACCAATAGCAGAGACATTTTAGTGTATCCAACAGCAATCTTATACAATCACAAAAGTTATCAGTATAAATAGTCATCATCATCAACATTTCAGATGTATTATTACAGTGACAATACATTTTGATTATTATACAGTAGTTAACTTATAATAATTCATATTTTATTGGATTAAATTAAAATATATTAATAATAAATGCCTGGTATTCAAATCAATGTCCTAATATACAATATTACATGGTCATCATAATAATTTAAATATTTTTAAATATGCAAGACACAATAGACATTTATAAAAAAAATCATATTATAAAAGCAGATAGTAATACCTCAAAATATTTATATCTATAATAAACATAGAAATAAAATGTCCCATGTATTTCATTAAAATCAATGAAACAAATAAATACAAAAATAGTTAACATTCCTTCATTAAAACAAAAAGTACCCAATGTAAAAACCCTGAATGTTTCACACTGAGATAAAGTAAATGTCTGTCCCCTTCTCTTTTATTCTGCCTTATATGTTAATTTAAATGTCAAGGTTTGGTGATCCGATGCATTGGGGGGAGTAAATTTATCAAGCTGCAAGTTTCCCCAGGGTTTGAAAAGTGGAGATGTTGCCTATAGCACCCAATCAGATTCTAGTTATCATTTACTGTATCCTACAAAATGACAGATACAATCTGATTGGTTGCTATAGGCAACATCTCCACTTTTCAAACTTGCAGCTTGATAAATTTAGCCCATGGACTTTCTGAAGATGTCTGGAAACACTGTGATTATCCAGCTTATTCTTTATGTTTCCTGCGTGATCCTGGGTACAGAATTTGAGGAGTCTTTTCCTCCCTCCAATCTATGTTAGGCCACACCCACATTCAAGCCGAAATATTACAAGTGAAATCTCACAGTTCCTATGTGTAATATAAGAATATTCAGATCTCTTCGTGGTGATATTTACAGATAATAATTACCTTGAACTTTACCAAGCCAATTATTGGGTCACTGTCAATTACCAAATAGCGAAATGAAAGATAGATATATATATATATATATATATATATATATATATATATATATATATTTATTTTGCTTTTAAAAATAGTGTTTGGCCTATCAGGAATAACAGCAGAAACTACTGGGCTCAGTTTGAGGATGACCCAAGGTGTGTACCCAAAGTACATACCATAGTTGTATTCTATAGGGGCAGGGATAAACTTTAAGGAAAAAGACCCCCTACTCTGTATTTTTGCATCTTATCTGATTTATGCCTAAAGAGATTGTAGATTATTATTGCCTTTGGTTGTCCACATTCTGACTGTATAATAAATACCTTAGCTATGTAAACAAAGTAACAAACACACAAATGTAACACAACGTCTACTAATATATTCATTGTCTGTACACACATATTATATATTATGTTTCATTTAATTTGTAATGTAAAAGTTTGCTCCTGCTGGCTGAGAAGAAGACATTCGCTGGCTCTCTCTGGAGAAAGTATGGAGAAGCCTATATAACAAGAACCACGGCTGTCCCTGTACCTCTGCAATCCTCCTGTCACTATCACATCTCAGGATAGATGGTGAAAGGAAAACTTTTTATATAACTTTATATAAAGTTTTATATAAACTTTGCTTTATTATATAAATCTGGGGCTAAATGTTCTGGAACTACAAGTCCCAACGTGCCTCAGTATGCTAGAACCCATAGTTTCAGAGAAGTTGGGAGGCCACAGTTTATGTCTAGTTCGTGATCGATGAAGCATTTTATTATTATCATTATTATTATCTTTTATTTATAAGATGCCACAAAAGGATCCGATCTCTTACATGACATTTACAGTAGTATACAATTCACAGACAGCAACGATCCATAACACATGACTTAATACATGAAAAACAAAGTAATACATAGACCAGACATGCTGATTAATCACACAGATAATTTGGTAATACAGAGCAAGTTATTAAGGACAATGGGTGAGAGTAATGGTAATGTCCAATGTGAAGCAGGCCTGGGCTCAAGACACTGGCGGATCCAGGGAGAGGGGGGTGCGATCAGGGCGATCACCTCCCACTGAGAAGGTGCGTGCTGGCAAGTGCCCATTCAAGTGCCTGTCGGAAGAGATCCTGCCCGGCCGCTCTGAACTTGTTTTAAACGCGATCAGAGGGACAGGGCAGCATACCCCGCCCGGTGTCTGCCGACAGGCACTTGAATGTATTCTGCTGCTGTCAAAAAAGGGGATGGGGCACTAAATCGCCCCCCACCAGAAACACAATCTATGTCCGCCCCTGACTCAAGAAGAGAGGGCTAGGGAAGAAGGCCTGGAGCACACCTTCTAACATTTCAGTCCCCTGCAGTGGGGCAGGGGACGTGACCACAATGAGATGGGGACATGGTAACATCACATTGGGGCGTAACCACACCCCCAGAGGGCTGCCTAGCACCTTAGAGCACTAAGCTGGCCATTAGAATTTGGTAGCCCTAAAATCGGTACTGTCCCGCCGAAATTGGGACAGTCGGGAGTTGTTTTAGAGGTACAGAGGGTGATGGAATAGTAGAAAGAGAACACAAGGAGACAGGGCCCTGCTAATGAGAACTTATGTCCTAAAGGGAAAGAGGAAGACACAAATATTGTATGTACACCCTTATTACTGTCTGTATTGAACAATCACATCAATAAGCCACTCACAACCTCGGGTGGAGACTTAAGAAGAGAATTATATGCACACTGCTACATACCAAGCAGTATCAGCACTTGTATATGCACAAATGTGCACTATGATATTTCATTAGTTTATTGTTTATTTTTAGAGTTTCTGGGTTGGACAGCTAATTTGCATATGCACAACTAAGTTGCATTTACAAAAAATGATGTAAAGAATTTTCGGTGATTCAAGGGTATAGCCATAATTTTCAAAGCAAAACAGTAAAAAGTCGCTCATTGTGATGATCAGTAAAAATATATCAAGGTACAGTTAAGAAATATGGTGTATAGTTATCTGTACTAAATATGGTGCCTTATCCCAAAGGAACCAGACATTGCTTTCATTTTCTGAACGGTGCTAGAAAACAACAGCTAGGGCTAGATAATAGGGGATATATTTACTAAACTGAGGGTTTGAAAAAGGGGAGATGCTGCCTATAGCAACCAATCAGATTCTAGCTCTCATTTTGTAGAATGTACTAAATAAATGATAACTAGAATCTGATTGGTTGTTATAGGCAACTTCTCCACTTTTTCAAACTTGCAGTTTAGTAAATATACCCTCTATAATCTAATTGGCTGCTGCAGGTTAGAGCATTGTTTCTGTTGAGTTGTCTGTACAACACATGTTAGGTTGTGAACCTCCATATTCAGGGGTGTAATTACAGATCGTTTGGCCATTATAAACCCCCTCCACCACACACACTTAGCCCATAAATTTATCCACCCACCACTTTCCATGCTTGAGCACTTTAATGATTACTAAAACAGTAATTACCTTTCTAAACAAAATATAGCTCACTGCTTGTTTATTTATTTCTTATAAACATAATACAGTATTCCGATAGCATAAAAAAACAAAATACTCATTTGACAGATCATTTGACAAGACCGATGAGTAAGCACATCCGTGAGAATCGTGTTCGGTTTTCCATGATGCGTCTTTGTTTATATTCCTTGCTGGTGTTAAAGAATCATTAAAGATTGGACTTTTATAGTGACATTTTCCTGGTGTCAGCCTCTCCTCTCCGCTCCTCTGGCCTCCTGCCACTGCCTAGGGAGGGCTGACATTGAGACGCTAAAAGTAATTTTTGAAGACATCGGAATACGCCCCAAATTACATTTCTATTAGTGCGAACGCGCCTATTTGTCCACCTCTCGCCTACATAGCTGGACGCCCAAATGCTGATTTTAGGAATTGCCCTGTGAAATCATTCTGCCCCTACTTTTACATTTTTGACTGGACAGGTAGATAAGGAAAGAGTAGTATTGTCACTTCAAAGTCCTAACTCTTTGGGATCACGACCTTTGTTAAATTAAGCTTAAATTACACTTGAAATAAACTTAAATCATGTAATTTTGCAGGGATAAAGTTGCTTTGCAGTCTTCGGCAAACTGGGTTATGCCCCCATAAATTCACCATTTTCACCATTGAACCTCATTTAAATATCTGCAAAATGAAATCTAATGTTTGCATATGGGTGAAATTTCAGGCACATGACAGCTGCATTTAGCAATAAAGGCGTTGACCCGCGCAGATGTTCTGATCAGTAGATGCAAAACTTTATACACTCCTTTGCAGATGTGCCAGCTTGACATGCAGATCCATTAAAGGGGCTCATGTTCACAAAAAGAGCCACATGACCTGAAAACTATTTAAATACACAGTAAAAAGGCACTTTTACAGGTTCATAAATTACGCTTTTTGTGATCAACAACCTGAAAATTCCCAAAACACCAAACTTATATGCCATAGATTAGATCTTATATGCATCAATTTATGACTCAATTTACCATGATTAGCATGGTCCAAAATGATGTCCCTCAAGATCTAATAATCCATTGATAATGCCCATCAAGATATTATATGACAATGCCCAGAAAGATATAATATACAACTGATAATGCCCAACAAGATCTAATATGTCTATAGTAAGATATACTATGCACAGGGATCCCGATTCACCGTGAGTTGTTGGCACCCTCCCCCTTGGAGGACGACCTGACCGCCCACCACCAGCTTATTACCTAGAATAGAGTGGGCTGCATCTTCTATTCTTGGGAGTGGGGTGCTAGGCTGTGACATCATAGCCAAGTACCTCACCCCCAGCCAATTACAAACATGGAGGATCAACAGTCAGCAGTTTGAGAGGTAATAAGCTGCCAGCTACTGCCCCACCATGTCAGCGGCCGGTGTTCAGTGTGGGGGCACCCCGGTGACAATCAAGACACTGAATGACATTATGGTGTCACCTACACCCTGGTGCCTTAGGCAACCACCTAGGTTTGTCTAGTGGTAGTGCCAGCTCTAGCACAGACACCTCATCCCACACTACACAGAGACGCCAAGTTATTATTATTATTATTATTATTATCATTTATTTGTTAGGCGCCACAAGATATCCGTAGCACCGTACACAGTACAAACAGTAGACTATACAGGGTGAAACAGTACAGAACAATAAACAAAAATACCAATACTTCAGAAACTCCAGGCAGGCAGGCATGTTTCAGAGATCCACCGGTGCCATTACCCACTTGCATGAGTTACAGTGAGGTGTCTCCCAATTACTCCCAGAACCACCACCTCCTGTCTGTACCGTCTGCAATGAGCATCTCTCTAGGGGCATGTGGCTGGGGTCTGGCAACAAATTTATAACCCTCCCATAAGAGTCTATAGATATGCCCCCCCTTAAGCTAAGTACACACTACAGAATTTTCCACCAACTTTTTATGCCGAGCGATTTTACATGTGATCGATGGTCCGATCGCTCGGTCCATGGACTGCATACACACTAGCCTTGTTTTAGACGATAAAGGGAAGAGCGGACGTCCCTTTAGCGACTTTTGACAACCATGTTGTCGTGAGCAATGACTGTAATTTCGTACTCACTGTTGTGGACCGGTGGGAAGTTTATACACACTACACAGCGGAAACGAGATTGGAACGAAAATATTAAACGGTACGACCAACCAAATGAGGCGACAATCGTCCATTTGGGCAGATTTTCGACCATCGTGTCACTACACACACTGACCCGACTTTTGAACGAGCGGTCGTATGTCGGCTGGTTGAGCCGATTATTGGACAAAAACCCTGTAGTGTGTACCCAGCTTTACTGTACCAGTCTTCTCCTCTTGGCCTGACCCTCCTATGCGTCTATTATAAATACACCTATGTCCATAATTCCAATCTTTTGAGCAGTTTACAACTCCGGCCATCACTGTTCTTGAAATGCCTCTCTTGTTATACATCAGAGAATTGTGTGCCCTTCCAGATATATGTATATGCTAGTAATGCCAAAATATGTATAAACGCCTGTAACTAAGATCTGTATAAACAATGAGTTCTCATGTCATCACTTCAGTGTTCAATAGGATTAACTAGCCTGCGTTATAGAGAATAAAGGGCCTCAATCTATTACAGAAATTAGATATCATCTTCTCCTGCAGCCTTGTCTCTTTATATGTTCATGGATGTCTCAGTAACTAAGTGCCACACAACTGAGGGTTATGTAAGTGATAGGATTATGCTTAGAGGTTACTTTTATTTCTATTTTTTTTTATTATTATCTCAGGATCACCTTGATCTGGACACCTAATTTAATATAGGAAACATGTATGTTTGAAAATAGTTTGCCTAATGGACAGTAGGGTGCTGGGATAGAGATACTAGGAATCCTATTGGAGAACTCTTTGTCCTGTTGAGAACAGTGCAAATTCACCTTTGACACCTTTGTTAAAATGGCAATCAGCCTATCAAAACTTACTAAAAGAAAACTCACCAAGCCAAGAAAAATTTCCAGAAAGGTGCAGATTATGCAGAAATGCAGCATGTGTACATATATACATATACTGCCTTGTGTGTACATTGGATTTTCTTTTTGAAGAAGTGACTCCATGGAAATTTCCTTTTGTGGAATTTTGGGCACAAATAGAATTGCACATGGTTGGAAAAGTAAAAATGTTACAAAAAAAACCCTGCCTGATATCACCTTAGGATCACCTACTAACTTCACATGTTCCATTTTTCTAACAATAATAAAAAAAAATTACAGTAAACACACATTAGGGGGTAAATGTATCAAATAGTGATTTTTGCAAATCACCAATATCCTATTGCCGCTTTAAATTTACCATGCAAAGTTGCTGGATATCGGTGATTTGCAAAAATCGCTATTTGATACCTTTACCCCTAGGACTGTCTTTATTCTATTTGCCACATTGTTTGTACAGGTCAGCTGATAAGTGCGGGACCGGGGTCCAGTAGTGGGCCTGCTTCTCAGGGGATCTGGGAGACTCCGGATGTTCTGGGAGAGTAGGCAAGCATGTGGTAATTGTGCGCGTAAAACTGCTATCCCATTTAAAAAGCACCTGGGTACTGCACTAGGGAATACTGCCCCCCCCGCCCCATGGGCTTGGCACACACTACAACAAAACTCCAATGATACAATATTTATAGCAATTTTACCAACGTCAGGAAAAAAAGTCAGGCTCACCGGATTACCTTCAGATCTGTGCTCTTCATCTGGTCTAAGAGCAGTGTAGTCGTTTAGAGAATGTACATCTATTTCAGAGGCTTTCATTTCCACATAATGTCTCCCATTCCTAATTTATTCCATACAGTTATGTATAAAAAGAATTTATACTGTCATCACTTATTCTTTCCTTAAAATGCCAACACACTGTGGAGCGCTGAGCATTTCATTAATTAAAGGAGTCTTTTCCAAATCAAAGGTTTAGGTCTGTGCTAACTGCGGGTACTGGTAGGGTAAGGGGCTGTTACAGGGAATGTGGTTCCGGGGTCTGTGCTAACTGCGGGTGCTGGTAGGGTAAGGGGCCGTCACAGGGGATGTGGTTCCGGGGTCTGTGCTAACTGCGGGTGCTGGTAGGGTAAGGGGCTGTCACAGGGGATTTGGTTCCGGGGTCTGTGCTAACTGCGGGTGTATTCATTACTGACTGACACATTGTAACAGATCCACAGGTGGTCCTAATTATGTCACATGTGATCCAGAAAACCTGCACTGTTAGGGGAGCCCTGAGGACTGGGTTTGGGAAACCCTGTATTAGCCTTTCTATCTTTTAATAAAAAAAAAAATAGTTCTACCCATATTTGTGACAATTTTACTTAATAGGCAGCTTAGCTGAAAAAAACAACAAATAAAAGCAACTAACCAACTAAGTTACAAGAATCCAGCCGAGCTTTGGAGACCACCTTGACACTAAGTATTTTCGAGATTGTAGGTGGTCAAAGATACAAGCAGAGCTGACTAATGAGGTCCACAGTGCTTTATTGGAGCATGTTTTACAACCCCACAGCTATACAGATAATAGGCCTTATGCTTCATGTTTAAACCACTGTTTCTGCTCAGGGGTCACTTTGATGTGTGACCTCTTACATGTATCCCAACCTTTCCAAGGCAGAGGGGTCAACAGAAACGGTATTCCAGGAACCATCAGAAGTCAGCCAGGTACAGCGCTATCGCCAGCTGAATATCCAACACTACAGAAAGACGGAACAGTTTGACAGTAAGGATATGTATTCCAAACACAAGCTGTGAGCCAGCATTACACACATACTTCTCTATTCCTCTAAGATTCATCATCCCACTGAGACAAGAGTGTAAATCAGGAGATAAAATCTGTCACACAACTGCACTACCTGTTACGCCTCCTTTACAAAGCCTGCTGCCTTTATCAACACAATCACGGACCTTCTTTCGTATATAAGAACAACAGCAAATACACTAAATGAAGCTAAGAAAATAAAAAAAAATAGAAGTATTTAATCTGGATTTGTTGAAGACCTAGGGCTAGATTTACTAAACTGCGGGTTTGAAAAAGTAGAGATGTTGCCTATAGCAACCAATCAGATTCTAGCCGTCATTTTGTAGAAGGTACTAAATAAATGATAACTAGAATTTGATTGGTTGCTATAGGCAACATCTCCACTTTTTCAAACCTGCAGTTTAGTAAATATACCCCCTAGTTCTGAAAGTACTGCTTTCTTTTCCAGATTAGACTTTCTCAGCCACCACTTGCCATGTGCAAACACTCCCGGGAATGTCCGGGAGACTCCCAAATTTCTAGGAGTTCTCCCGGACTATCAGGAGAGCAGTGCAACCTCCTGCATTCTGCCCACTTCCCCAGTGAAGTGGGTGGGGCTTAATGACGTTATTCACAGTAGATCGCTAAAACCTAACCCCGCTCCATCGCATTATGCAGCAAATTGTGTCATGGCTTAATGACGCGATTGGCGCGGTCATACCTCCAGACTCGGCAGCAGGATCTCCCTTCCAGAATCTTCCAGAGGGGAGTTTAGAAATGTTGTCAAGTACAGTCCAGGGTATGTCAAGCATAGAGAAAATAGTATACGAAGCCTCATGGGGATGGACCAGCATTGCTCCCGCCTCAAACAGATATTTTGCAATAGTGTTAACCCCTGCCCTACAGCGGACAGCTACTTGCACTGTGAAATTCATACCCGCAGGGCTGGCGACATGGCGGTCAGAGTTGGAACTAGCGATCTGTTTTAATATTCTATTATTATTATTTACTGACTAACATAGAAAACTTTTATTGAATTAAATTTAATAGAATGAACATTTGTTCTAAAATATGTAAAAGTCATCGAAAGACAGAAGAGGAAACACCTGGGTGAGCATTGGGAGCTTGGACCCGATTCCTGGATTATTTTATTTTAATAACAACTAATTATAATTATTATTTATTAACATCTGTTTATATCGAGCCAGCGTATACTGCTGCTTTACCATTGTAAACAAGCACAGTAATAAAACAAGACAGACAAAGAGGTAAAAGGCCATGCTCGCAAACTTGCAATTAATAGGACTAATTATGTAAACATAAAAATTGTGTTATTGTCTTTAACAATCAGCATTTAACACGAAAATAAGAATCTATGTATACTTGTATACTTTGGCCCATACACTGTGCTTCTGAATGTTGACAAAGCAAAATATTACTGTACAAATCCATTCAATCCTCATTACCCTCTAATAGAGAATATTCAGATGTTGACTGGAACTGGTGGAAAATATAGATGGACTATGGCAGGCTTGACTAACCTGTGGCACTCCAGGTGTTGTGAAACTACAAGCCCCAGCATGCTTTGCCAATATATAGCAGCTTATTGCTGGAAGGGTATGCTGGGACTTGTAGTTTCACCTGGAGTGCCACAGGTTAGCCAAGCCTGGACTATGGTGTTGAGTTATCAAAACTTCTAAAAGGAAAAAGTGGAGATGTTGCCCAAAACAGCCAATCAGATTCTAGCTATCATTTTCTAGACTGTACTAGATAAATGATAGCTAGAATCCGATTGGTTGCTATGGGCAACACCCTTGTTCAACCACACAAGCTATGATAATTACTTGTGGTAGTCCTCAAGTTTTCTGTGTACTCCTGCCTCCCAAGTGTGTGATGTGGTCCCAATTTCCTTGGGGTGCATTATGTATTTATTTTTATTTTTAGAGATGTACCTATTCACTGGCTCATTTTAATGTAATATAATTTCTTGATGTGTATTTTTTGTAAAAATGTAGCTGTTGCTTTTTCATTCCTCTCCCCAATCTTCAGCTTCAGGAGCAACTTTTATTTATATGGAAACTTCCAGAATGTCTACGTAACCTGACAGCTCGCCTGTATCTCTTTCATAAAGGCCCATAGGGAGGATATCCTAGCAAATGAAAGACTAGAATAATGCAAATAAATAACGTTTGATTTGTTAACACAAGGAGACTCCTTTGGTTTTATGGGGAGATATGCAGGGTTGATAAATTGGCACCAGATTTTTAAAAAACCTCTAGTACCTTTTGTTGGTGCCAGAGCCAGTTTCACAATCAAAGATCTTGGTTTGCATATTCCCTTATACAATTTTTTATAAGTACATTGTCTTATTTTCCTGACCCTCTTTATACTCTCTAGCTAGGGTGTGTTTATGTCTATTGCCTTTGGATATAGCACAAAACCTCTCTGTGGATGAAACTGTATCCAAAACATAGAGCAGAATTATGTTATACCCAAGGGCATTGGAAAAAAAATCCTATGTATAGATTATATAAAGGTGTGTTGGAAAACATATGAGGTAGCCAGTAAGATAAAAGCTATTTATATAATCATTGTTTATTTATATAGAGCCACTAATTTTGCAGCGCTGTACAGAGAACTCATTCACATCAGTCCCTGCCCCGTTGGAGCTTACAATCTAAATCCCCTAACATACATACAGTCTAAGGGCAATTAGCAGCCAATTAACCCACTGGTATGTTTTTGGAGTGTGGGAGGAAACTGAAGTGCCCGGAGGAAACCCACGCAAACACGGGGAGAACATACAAAATCCACACAGATAAGGCCATGGTCGGGAATCAAACTCATGACCCCAGTGCTGTGAGGCAGAAGTGCTAACCACTAAGCCATCGTGCTGCCCACCCATATATTGATTATGTAAAGGTGTGTTGGAAGCAGGGGCCGGACTGGCCATCTGGCCCTTCTGGCAAATGCCAGAAGGGCCGATGGTTAGATGGGCCGGCCGACACTTCTTGGATTCCTGCACCTCTGCTGTGCGATGGACAAGGGCTTCTCTGCTCCCTTCCCCTTATCTTGTGCACTGTGCCCTGCAATGTGGACACAGTTTTTACAGTTTTTATTTTTTTCTCTGACTAGGGAGGGGATCGCGGAGAGGGGGGGGGTGCCGAGATTTTCGCGGGAGGGGGGTGTGCGAATTTTCGCGTGGGAGTCGCGGGGGTGCCGTGACTTTCGCAGGGGTATGCGATTCTCGCAGGGGGGGGCAGAGTTTTCACCAGTGTGGGAGAGCCAGGGGGGGAGCTGGTGCTGAAAGAGGGTGAGAACCATGAAGGAAGTGGGTGCTGGAAGAGGGTGAGAGCAAGGGGGCAATGAAGAGGGTGAGAACCATGAAGGAAGGGGGTGCTTTAAGAGGGTAAGAGCAAAGGAGGAAGGAAGAGGGTGAGAGCCATGAAGGAAGGGGGTGCTGGAAGAGGGTGAGAGCAAGGGGGGAAGGAAGAGGGTGAGAACCATGGAGGAACGGGTACTGGAATAGGGTGAGAGCCAGGGGGGAAGGTAGAGGGTGAGAACCATGGAGGAAGGGGTGCTGGAAGAGGGTGAGAGCAAGGGGGGAAGGAAGAGGATGAGAACCATGGAGGAAGGGGGTGCTGGAAGACTGGAAGAGGATGAGAGCCAGGGGGGAAGGTAGAGGGTGAGAACCATGGAGGAAGGGGGTGCTGGAAGAGGGTGAGAGCAAGGGGGGAAGGAAGAGGGTGAGAACCATGGAGGAAGGGGGTGCTGGAAGAGGGTGAGAGCAAGGGGGGTAGGAAGAGGATGAGAACCATGGAGGAAGGGGGTGCTGGAAGACTGGAAGAGGGTGAGAGCCAGGGGGGAAAGTAGAGGGTGAGAACCATGGAGGAAGGGGGTGCTGGAAGAGGGTGAGAGAGCCAGGGGGGAAGGGGGTGCAGGAAGAGGGGTGATAGCCAGGGGGGAAGGGGGTGCAGGGAGTAAAGTGAGAGGGACAAAGGAGAAGATGGTGCAGGGGCATAGGTAAAAGAAAGTGTAAAGGGAGAGACATCTTAAGAATGGGGATGTCAGGCAAGCAGCCTTCATAAAACACAAGTAGTAATGAAGAATGGGAATGCACAGAGGGGACAAGTGTTAAAATAAAATAAAAAATCAAGCCTTCATACTCCACTTATATTTTCCATACCCCCACTTCTAAATTTCCACTGTGACCACTGCCCTCGGTCCCTGCTCCCGACTGGCTGTGTGAGCTGACAGCTGCAGATCCCTCATTGCCCAGCATGCCCAGTAGGAATACAGAACACAGGATGCCATAATCAGGTAAGTTCATATATTTTCTCCTGTGCAATGTGTTTTTAACCATCCTTTGTTGAACTGGGGGCACTACTGTGTATCCAATGATGTTTAAAACACTATGCATTGCTCATTATTGCGCTGTAATTTTCTTGCATATTTATCTGTACAGAGACTTTTAATTAAGAGGAAAAACACTGCTTGTCATAAATTTTATCTGTGATTGTGTCAATATATCAAATGGTGTATCAAGCTGCTCCTGGGACTCACACTCTAGTATCTGATATGCTGTACCAATTTTTATTTGTGAATGAGTTTTTTGTCTGGGCAATACTGTATGGCATAATGCTATTTGGGGGCACTACTGTATGGCATAATGTTTTTGGGGGCACTACTGTATGGCATAATGTTATTTGGGGGCACTATAGTGGCATAATACTGTATGGTTTATGATTTGTGGGCACTACTGCATGGCTAAATATGAATTGAGGGTAATATTATGTGGCATAATATGACCTGGGGGCACTACGGTGTGGCATAATATGAACTTCTGCCAAAGGCAAGTCTCTCATTGTTGAATATGACGGGGCCCAAAGAAGTTGCTGTACTGGGTCCCAAAATTCCTCTTTTCAGCCCTGCCTGTGAGTCAAGGGGGTAGATGTCTCCAGGTAAATAATCTTAATGTTTCCTATCTAATCAAACTGATGGATCACATCCAATTATCTCTCACCCACCTCCTCTATCCCCCTTAATTAATATACTGTGTTATTTAAAATGAATAGAAAAGACGCATAACCAGTTACAGTAGTATAAAAAAATATTTTTCTCTGACATTTTTCTGTAGTTGGAAATACTTTTAATGCGGCCGCGTGGGTTCAAATGATTATTCAATAGTTATGTTTTTTCTGATATATTTGTTAGAGTTTTATTTCATATGGAGTGATTCATGAAAATTCTGCCATTACTATTTAATTGAGGGTAAAGGGTTCCTGTTACCTATATGTGTGTATGTATTCTGTTGTTGCTATTTTGTGGGAGATTTGAAAAAAGCAAAACATTGGTTTCCTACAGTGGCGCCTGTATAATTGGTGGTATTGCTGTAGTATGGGGTGGTGTGGTGGTGGCACTGTTGTAGTGTGTTTGGGGCTTAGTATTGCTAATAAGTACGATAGGGTATTGCTGTAATGTGGGGATGATGTCAGTTGCTGGAATGTGGGGGTGATGCTGGTTGCTGGAATGTGGGGGGTGATGCTGGTTGCTGGAATGTGGGGGTGATGCTGGTTGCTGGAATGTGGGGGTGATGCTGGTTGCTGGAATGTGGGGGTGATGCCGATTGCTGTAATGTGTGTGTGGGGAGGGGGGGGGGAGGGATGATGCTGGTTGCTGTAATGTGGGGGATGATGCTGATTGCTGTAATGTGGGGGTGATGCTTGTTGCTGTAATGTGGGGGTGATGTCAGTTGCTGGAATGTGGGGGTGATGCTGGTTGCTGGAATGTGGGGGGTGATGCTGGTTGCTGGAATGTGGGGGTGATGCTGGTTGCTGGAATGTGGGGATGATGTCAGTTGCTGGAATGTGGGGGTGATGCTGGTTGCTGGAATGTGGGGGGTGATGCTGGTTGCTGGAATGTGGGGGTGATGCTTGTTGCTGGAATGTGGGGATGATGTCAGTTGCTGGAATGTGGGGGTGATGCTGGTTGCTGGAATGTGGGGGGTGATGCTGGTTGCTGGAATGTGGGGGTGATGCTGGTTGCTGGAATGTGGGGGGTGATGCTGGTTGCTGGAATGTGGGGGTGATGCCGATTGCTGTAATGTGTGTGTGGGGAGGGGGGGGGGAGGGATGATGCTGGTTGCTGTAATGTGGGGGATGATGCTGATTGCTGTAATGTGGGGGTGATGCTTGTTGCTGTAATGTGGGGGTGATGCTGGTTGCTTTAATGTGGGGAAGGGGAAGTAATGCTGGTTGCTGTGATGTGGGTGGGTATCGATGTAGTAGGAGTGTGTGTGGGGGGTTATTTATTACTGTAATTTGGGTACTAATAATGTAATGTCATGGTATTTATTGATGTAATTGGGGTGCTAACAATGTAATGTTGAGGGTCATTAGGAGAAATAAATACTCCCCCCACACACACACTCATACTACATCATGTTGTACAGCACCAGCAACGCGCACTGAGCCAGCATCAGTGTGCAACAATATAGTGCATGGGGCCCACAACACGTGGGCCTGTGTGCTTTAAATGCCAGGGCTGATTTTTAGTCCCAGTCCGGCCCTGGTTGGAAGACATGTGAGGTAGCCAGTAAGACAAAATCTATTTATATAATAATTGCTAAAGGACCTATAAATTAGAGGAGCTTGACGGTTTGAAACCTCTTTAAAACTCGACAGATTATCATTATATATTTGAGACATTCATGCAACACATTAACACTAATAATAACATAGAAGACCGTTTCCCCTCATAGGAGGCAAAGTTCGGATCTCAGACTATTATCCAATATTAAACTTGGCAAGTGAACTGCTGTTCACGGCAGTGTACAAAGAAGAAACCTTATCACTGAGAGCAGTCTAGCTCCTGCACCAAAAACATTGGGCCTGATTCATTAAGGATCTTAACTTGAGAAACTTCTTATTTTAGTCTCCTGGACAAAACCATGTTACAATGCAAGGGGTGCAAATTAGTATTCTGTTTTGCACATAAGTTAAATACTGACTGTTTTTTCATGTAGCACACAAATATCAACTTTAAATTTCAGTGTACAAATAAGCTATCAAGTATTTGTGTGCTACATGAAAAAACAGTCAGTATTTAACTTATGTGCAAAACAGAATATTAATTTTTACCCCTTGCATTGTAACATGGTTTTGTCCAGGAGACTGAAATAAGAAGTTTCTCAAGTTAAGATCCTTAATGAATGAGGCCCATTATTCTTAAAAATGATGATATGACACAACTAGGTTTTTTACCATTTAAGAAGATGAACACATTGAACGAATCCATAATTGGTACCCTGATATAATTTTATTATCTGTTTACATACAATTAAGAGTAATACAGACACAATTTTAGCGTAAAAGCTAGTAATAACGTGGAGAAGCGGTAAAGCTAAAAATTGTGAGAGAAAATCTTATCTGATGGAGCCCACAGACAAAAGAAAAAACCTTCATCTCAGAAACGTGCTGAATATGACCTTTCAGATTACATGTGACCTTCCTGTGTTATGTTTCAGAACGGAAGCATGCAGAATATCATTGCAGAATGGTCGTATCTGGCAGGCGGATGGATGAGCACAGGATACAGATTAAAATGATGCATTAACCCTCTCATACTAGACATTAAAGGTGTCATAATATTGTGACGTCATCAAAAATATTTGAAACAAACCATAAGTTTTCCAAAGCAGTCGTTGGTCTCGCAAACCCAACGCCGTTGTATTGTGCTTATACTCACAACAGATGAGTCAGCGCTGGCTTGCTGATTCATACAGCTTTCAAGCTAATAAATAATAAAACAAGCCAGGGGTTTATCTATTCTGTGCACAGTATATATGACCAGAATTTATTTAGTACATAGATTTATTTGGCTTCCGCTATGAGTCTGCAAATATACAGCCGGAGATACTAAAAACACTGCATGCATAGTATACCGTATAGTATAGATACCATAGTATAGATCCCGGAGGGGAGATGAAGTGTGAAGATGGAGGGGGGGGGGGTGGGGGGGAGTGGGCACGGTAAATAGGAAGTGGGCAGGATGCGGGAGAATAGCCAGATCTCCAGGAGACCTACCTGGAATTCGGGAGTGGGCAAGTATGGTCGCCCACCAATATCACAGCGATAGAAAATCTTCTCTATTAAAGTGATACTCAGCTCCCTGGCTATACTGGCTAGCAGCGATAAGGTTGAACTTACGATTCTGCTTGCACAGTGTAACTGGGGCCAACCTTCCTGTTCCACTTTCGCTAAAAAAATGTAAATACATTCATAAAAATAGAAAAATTAAAAGTATTTTTAAACTATGCTTTATTTAAATAATCAAGCAGTTTTTCTTGTGTAGAGCACCTGCTATTGCCATCTTGAGATGGTTAAACCCAGTGGTCAAAGTGGGGTGCAAACCACCATGCCACTTCTTCTACTCCTTTCATTGCAAATAAATCACATTCCATTCACTTGCATTCCCATTCCATTTTCCATTCCGCCACTTCTAAATTTCCACTTCGACCACCGGTGATACCGATAGGGGGGCAGCGGCTACACTTAGACCTGTCTCTGGTGAAAACTCCTGTTAATGCCATAAGTATTGGTTTTCTCCCTATCATAAATAAGCCCCTCAATATCTAGAAGAACAATTAAACCAGGAATTTTGTCAGGGAGGGCTGGCAAATTTAGCCTGGGGGGCAAGACTTGACTCAGCAGCCTATTAAGAACATTTAAAAGGGAAAACAATGCAGGTGGCCCGGTGACCCAGCCCAAGTTAGCCCACTATGGGACCGGCCCGGAGTACAGATGCCCCCCTGCCCCTCAGCCTAACCCTGAATCTTGTGTGACCATTTGGCTGTATGAAAAGGCTCACATGAGATTTGTTTTAGAAAATTTTAGGACTTGATGAGTACTAGATGATTGTTAATTATGTTTTGATATGTAATAACACATACAGTACTTGAAAGAGGGTGTACTTACTTTTTCACATTACCATAAATTGTGTAAATGGGTGAAAGAGGGCGTAATATGTATAAAGTGAGATAGTTGCTAAAATTTGCTTGATTATGCAAGCAAATTTACAATCTATATTTTGTTGGTGTGATTCACTGAATCTGCATAAACAGGTACATTTGCACAAATTAATAAAAAAATTACCATAATGCAACAATTAGCAAATTGGGTCATTTTAGGCCAAATAAAACTAATCGCTATTTTTAGCGGTGTCCAAAATGATCTAGGTCCATCATAAGTTCAACTGTCCTGCCAGAAAATCTGTTTGGATGAAATCTGTGATTTGCCAGTTTGTGCAGTCATCTGCCAACTACACTAATAAGCCCTATGTGGCCACAGATCAGTCTAAGATCGTTACCTATCAGTGTCAGGAATCCTGTGTAAGCAGTTTTAAAAAATCATGAAGTTCAATTCCAGACCATGGCCCTATCTGTGAGGAGTTTGTATGTTCTCCCCGTGTTTGCGTGGGTTTCCTCCCACACTCCAAAAACATACTGGTAGGTTAATTGGCTGCTATCAAATTGACCCTAGTCTGTGTGTCTGTCTGTTTGTCTGTGTGTGTGTATGTTAGGGGAATTTAGACTGTAAGCTCCAATGGGGCAGCGACCGATGTGAGTGAGTTCTCTGTACAGCGCTGCGGAATCAGTGGCGCTATATAAAAAAATGGTGATGATGATGAAATGAAACAGCTTAGAATTCAAATGGCGTGAATTTCACTGAGTATCTTGACTTTCAGTGGTATTTTGGGCATTCTGAGTAAAGTAGTGCCTGGTTGTCCTACATCCAAGATGGTATTCCCCTGGTGTGATGCTACCATGACACCAGCAATAAGTTGCACTAGCAGACTGAGCAAGATTGTGTTTAACCTCTTCCTGTCCAATTGGTGTACACCTATATGTATATATCTATATCGATAGCTGTTCAGCCTACCAAATATAGATCTACATCCCGATTGGTCACTTTCTGCTTCTCAATAGCCCAGTTCTGGAACCAGGCTGTCATTGGTAGCTCCTGATTCTAGTGTATTAGCTGGCTAACATTTTCAATGAGTTGTTAGCCAGTTATCCATCCATATCAAGGGAAGATCCCAGTGACCATCACTTTGTGCCTCATACCTCAGTGATCTCACTAGGGGGTCTATTATTCAAATGGGCAAAGCCCTAAATCCTGCGAAAATGGAAGCTTATGCAGAATTTAGGGCTTCTGCCTATTTATCAAAACACCCCTCCTGGTGATGATTATCTTCAGCTGTAGCCATCATTGGGTGCCTCCTGCGATGCTTCCCCAAGGACAGCAATGGGAAAAAAATTATTTTTAATTTTTTCTTTTAGTTTTTAAAGGAATTAATCAATTCCTGACCATGGCCTTATCTGTGAGGAGTTTGTATATTCTCCCTGCCCAGACTTTAGTTCTAGATCCATGGTCAGGAATTGATCTCATGACCCCAGTGCTGTGAGGCCAAAGTGCTAACCACTGAGCCACCGTGCTGCCCAGTACTAACTCCCCTGCTGTGTGTAGGTGATGTGTTTACATTAGAGCTACAATGACAGATCTGTAAGTAGTGTAATTACAGCATTCTTTTAAAGTGACTAGACACAATAATCCCTTGCATTTCTAAAGGTTGATATAGCCTTTTATTTTTGTTATAGACTGTCCAATCAAAGAAAATCTAAAAATCCCCCCCACCACCTCTGTCCAGGAAAAAACTAGGCTGTCTGCCAAACACAAAGTTGAATTTGCCAAATTCAAGCTTTCTTAGTAATGTCCCTGAAGATACCTTTACTCCTCAATGGAATTTGAACGGCTTCTTCCTCTACCTGGTTCGGGGACACATTAGAATATTTAGGCAAATTGTCAGGTTAAGGTGTCTTTAAAATCCTCTTTTTGCAATGCAGCTTTTATGTAGAGCTGTGAACATGCTGTTCAAGTTATATATCCCATCTGCTCCACAGGGTAATTACGAATGCGAAAAGAATGTAGTTCCTAATTGCATCATAACACAGAGGGAATAAGAAGGGCTGCTGGGGGCCCTACGGAGCACAGTAAGGACACAAAAAAGCGCTCAATCATTTGCTTTATCCGTGAAAATGTTATGTTCCTGTTCTCTTATCTGCCTGCTGACTTCATCATCATCTATTTATTTATATAGCGCCACTAATTCCGCAGCGCTGTACAGAGAACTCAATCACATCAGTCCCTGCCCCATTGGAGCTTACAATCTAAATCCCCTAATATACACACATACACAGATCGAGAGAGGGCAATTTAATAGCAGCCAATTAACCTACTAGTATGTTTTTGGAGTGTGGGAGAAAACCGGAGCACCCGGAGGAAACCCACGCAAACACGGGGAGAACATACAAACTACACTTTCATATCAATAAATGAGTTTCTAAATGTACTCCACCTTTTTTTGAGGTGACTAATGGGGCAGATCAACCAATGATAAAGATAATTTAAGAGGCTTATCATTTTTTCTAAGTTTGATTTTTTATTGCCGCTATCTATTAATAAAATATGGGCGAGCAGCTGAGCTATACTAAGCTGCCCCATGGGACATAAGTTAAATTCCCGACCATGGCCTTATCTGTGTGGAGTTTGTATGTTCTCCCATGTTTGCGTGGGTTTCCTCCGGGTGCTCCGGTTTCCTCCCACACTCCAAAAACATACTGGTAGGTTAATTGGCTGCTATCAAAATTGATCCTAGTCTCTCTCTCTCTCTCTCTCTCTCTCTCTCTGTGTATATGTATGTTAGGGAATTTAGACTGTAAGCCCCAATGGGGCAGGGACTGATGTGAGTTCTCTGTACAGCGCTGCGGAATCAGTGGCGCTATATAAATAAATGGTGATGATGATGATGATGGCTCCAGCATGCTTGTGGAACTGAAAGTAAAGATTTGGTGTTTCAGTTCCACTAATAAAAAAATTAAATAAATAAGTTGTAAAAAAAAATAGATAAAAAATGAAAAAATATTTTAAAACCTTTCAACACTGAAAAAAATACTTTGTTGAAATAATAGTGATTTGTATTCAATTATTTTCTTCTGTGCAGCCCCTAAGGACGAATCAATACAAAAATGTAAAAATTCACAGCAATTTCCTAAATTTTTGATCTATTAAAAAAATGGATAAAGTTAAACAGGTTAAACCATGTTCGAGCTGGTTCGACTATGTTCGGCCATGTTCAAGCCAGTTTGCACATGATTGAGCCGGCTACCACATGACTGAACACAATGGAGCTTAACTTGATACATTTTTAAAGTTTTTATTGGGAAAGGTGAACTACAAACAGAAAATATAGTAGAGTTTGCGGTTTCCATTAAAATAAATGTTAAGAATCTTTTGTTTTGTTTTGTTTTAAAAAACATTTAAATAGTCTTTTAAAATAAAATTATGAATTTTAAGTTGAACGGAGAACCCAAACAGCAAACCTCATACATGATCAAAGTGTGATCTGTGAACCTTGAAATGCGAAGGGTGTACACAAGTCACAAATTTCTAGTAGATGATTGCATCACAAACATGTTTGGGACTTCAAACCAGTGAATTTCAATAATTTGAATTAAAGCTACTTGCCTACTTCTTAAATCTTTATTCCGGGAGCAGGAATGAAAAGAGGAGGTGGGTGGGGCTTATATGTGGCTATCGCACTCCTGAGAAATGTACCGGCTCTCTCAGAAGTCAGAGAGGTCTCCACCTTATACAGAATGCTCCTAGATATCCCAGGTAAGTAGGATAATATGTGTATAATAAACATATTTCTCACATGACGATGGTGAGTTCTGTCTCAACTTACGTGTTCATTGCAAGATAGGAGAAAGGGCCATAGGGCAGGGGTTCCCACTAGGCTTGTACCCATCCAGGAGCCTTCATAATCGGACATGCTCAATTTTAATGTCATTCTTATTTACATGCAGTCACTGCACTATATCTGCATTTGTTGGACACTTTACAAAAGCAAATACGGTTGTATTATAAAAACAGGAACAAAGAACTATTTGGACAATGTGAAATATGTTTGCACCTTTTTCTTGTGCCACCCAGCTCAGACACTGGAAGGATTATATAATAATGGACTCTAGAAGGATTCTATAATTGTGGACACTCAAAGGATTCTATAATAATGGACTCTGGAAGAATTCTATAAATGTGGACTCTGGAAGGATTCTATAATAATGGACTCTAGAAGGATTTTATAATGGTGGACATTGAAAGGATTCTATAATTGTAGACTCTGGAAAAATTCTATAATTGTGGACTCTGAAAGGATTCTAAAATTGTGGACTCTGGAAGGATTCTATAAATGTGGACTCTTGAGGGGTTCTATAAATGTGGACTCTGGAAGTATTATATAATAATGGACTCTAGAAGGATTCTATAATGGTGGACTGTGAAAGAATTCTATAATTGTAGACTCTGGAAGGATCCTATAATTGTGTACACTGGAAGGATTATATAACAATGGACTCTACAAGGATTCTATAACTCTGGGCTCTGGAAGGATTATACAATAGTGGACTCTAGAAGGATTCTCACTTGCCTCTCCCAGTGGATTGAATCATCTACTCATAAGGATGACCACTGCCTCAATCTTGTTTTCTCTAGACTATGCTCAGTTTCTAATTTTCTTAACACACCCTTCCCCCTCTTGGATCATCACCTTATCAGCTACTCACTCACCCCCACTGCTCTAACCTCTCTACTGTCTAACTCTACCAAGCCTCCTCATACCCGCAGAAATCTGAATTCTATTAATCTTCAACAGATTTCCACCTCTCTCCAACACCTTCTCTCCCCTATCTCTACATTCTCATCCCCTGAGATGGCAGTACCTCATTTTCACCTAACCTTAGCAACGGCCCTTGATCATGTGGCTCCAGCGACACTACATACTACACGTCGACTTCGATGTCAACCATGGCACACTAAAGCAACACAAAATCTTCAAAAACTGTCCCGTAAAGTAGAACGTCACTGGCGTAAATCTCGCACCTCTAATGACTTCTTCACATATACTTCTGTCTACCACTCCTATCGAAATGCTCTGGACACTGCAAAACAAACATACTTCCAATCTCTTATCTATGCTCAGGCTTCTAACCCCAAACGCCTTTTCAATACATTTAAATATCTTCTCAATCCTCCCACCCTGAACCCTCCATCTACTATCAGTGCTCAGGATCTTGCTTCCTACTTCAAGGACAAGATTGACAAGATCAGACTAGAAATGGTATCCTCTTCCTCGACAAGCAATCAGCTCAATTCCTTCCCACTACCCTCTGACACCCTCTCTTCATTTGACCCCACAAATGAAGAGGAAATTTCTACGCTCTTCTTATCTTCCTACTCTACCTCCTGTCCTCTTGATCCTATTCCCTTGCAGATTGGTAGATCCCTGTCTTCTGTGCTCATTTCACCTCTAACTCAAATCTGTAATCTCTCACTCTCTACTGGCATCTTTCCATCACTATACAAGCACGCAGTGATTACTCCTATTCTAAAAAAAAAAAAACTCCGACCCAAATTCTCTCTCAAATTACCGTCCCATCTCTCAGCTCCCTTGCCCCTCCAAGCTTCTAGAGAGACTTGCCTACACTCGCCTCACACGCTTTCTTTCCGCTAACAACCTGTTGGATCCTCTTCAGTCTGGCTTTCGTTCTCAACACTTCACAGAGACTGCGTTGACCAAGGTTGTCAATGATCTGATCACTGCTAAAACTGAACACCATTACTCTCTCCTAATTCTCCTGGATCTCTCGGCTGCATTTGACACCGTTGACCACTCTCTTCTCATACAAACGTTGCACTCCCTAGGTCTTCAAGACATTGTTCTATCCTGGTTCTCATCCTACCTCTCTAATCGCTCTTTCACTGTTAATTTCTCTGGAGCCACCTCTGCTCCGCTTCCCCTATCAGTTGGAGTACCACAAGGCTCAGTGCTAGGCCCTCTGCTGTTCTCTATCTATAACGCTTCTCTTGGAAATCTAATAAGTTCCTTTGGCTTTCAGTATCATCTCTATGCGGATGATACCCAAATCTATCTATCCTCTCCTGATCTCTCGACATCTGTGTTGTCCCGTGTAACTGACTGTCTTTCTGCCATATCATCTTGGATTTCCTCTCGCCAACTCAAACTTAATCTTTCTAAAACAGAGTTAATAATATTCCCACCCACCAACAAGAGCATACCTGACATTTCTAACTCTGTTGATAATATGACCATAAATCCCACCCCACAAGCTCGCTGCCTAGGTGTAATCCATGACTCACACCTATTCTTTGTTCCCCACATTGACTCTATATCTAAATCCTGCTACATACATCTAAAGAACATTTCCAGAATTCGCACATATCTCACGCAAGACACTGCAAAAAACTTAATTCATGCACTAATCATCTCCCACATTGACTATTGCAATTCCCTCCTTACTGGTTTTCCCAAAAACAGACTCAAACCCCTATAATATATTTTGCACGCTGCGGCAAGACTGATTTTCCTTGCAAATCGTTATTCCTCTGTTGAATCACTCTATATGTCTCTACACTGGCTGCCTGTTTTGTACCGAATCCAATATAAAATACTTTTTTCGGGCTGCACCCACTCTATGGAATTCTCTCCCTCGAACAGTAAGACTCTCCTCTGGTCTACAAACTTTCAAGCGTTCTCTGAAAACCTACCTCTTCAGACAAGCTTATAATATTCCTCAGCCACCCTCTTAACATCGCTACCTTTAGCCTGTTACACAATTTCACACAAGACAACTACCCCCTGACCAACATTGTTGTGTGACGGGATCATTTAGCTTATGAGTCACTTTTACTTTTGCAGTCTGGCTGGGCAAAAATGCAACATGTAGACTTAACCACATGTGTCAATCTCCCATTGTCCCATAGATTGTAAGCTTACGAGCAGGGCCTTCTCACCTCTTTGTCTATTTTACCCAGTTTGTTTATTAGTTTATTATGTTTGTCCCCAATTGTAAAGCGCTAAGTAATATGTTGGCGCTATATAAATAAATGATGATGATGATTCTGTAATTTTGGACTCTGGAAGAATTGGATATTTAGGACTCTGGAAGGATTCTATAATAATGGACTTTGGAAGGATTCTATAATAATAGACTCTAGAAGGATTCTATAATTGTGGAATCTGAAAGGATTCTATAATAATGAACTTTAGAAGGATTCTATAATTGTGGACTCTGGAAGTATTCTATATTTGTGGACTTTGGAAGGATTCTATATTTGTGGACTTTGAAAGGATTCTATAATAATGGACTCTGGAAGGATTCTACAATTGAGGACTCTGGAAGGATTCCAAAATTGTGGACTCTGGAAAGACTTTATAATAATGGGCTCTGGAAGGATTCTATGATTGTGGACTCTGGATGGATTGCATAATAATGGAGTCTGGAAGGAATGTATAATAATAGACTCTATTAGGATTCTAAATTGTGCAATCTGGAGGGTTCTAGAATAATGGACTCTGGAAGGAATCTTTATTAATAGCCTCTGGAAGGATTCTATAATTGTGGACTCTATAAGGATTCTATATTTGTAGACTCTGGAAAGATTCTATAATAATGGACTCTAGAAGGATTCTAGAATTGTGGACTCTGGGAGGACTCCAGATGGATTGTGTAATTGTGGAATCTGAAAGGATTGTATAATAATGGACTCTGGAAGGATTCTATAATAATAGACTCTATTAGGATTCTAAAGTTGCGGAATCTGGAGGGTTCTGTAATAATGGACTCTGGAAGGATTCTATAATAATGGACTCTGGAAGGGTTCTAAAATAATGGACTCTAGAAGGATTCTATATTTGTGGACTCTGGAAAGATTCTATAATAATGGACTCTAGAGGGATTCTATAATTGTGGGCTCTGGAAGGATTCTATAATAGAGGACTCTGGAAGAATTCTCTAATTGTGGACTCTGAAAGGATTCTATAAATGTGGACTCTGGAAGGATTCTATAATAATGGACTCTAGAAGGATTTTATAATGGTGGACTCTGAAAGGATTCTATAATTGTACAATTTGGAAGAATTCTATAATTGTGGACTCTGAAAGGATTCTATAATTGTTGACTCTGGAAGGATTCTATAAATGTGGACTCTGGAGGGGTTCTATAAATGTGGACTCTGGAAGGATTATATAATAATGGACTCTAGAAGGATTCTATAATGCTGGACTCAGAAAGGATTCTATAATTGGAGACTCTGGAAGAATTCTATAATTGTGGACTCTGAAAGGATTCTATAATTGTGGACTCTGGAAGGATTCTATAAATGTGGACTCTGGAGGGGTTCTATAATTGTGGACTCTGGAAGGCTTCTATAATTGTGAACACTAGAAGGATTATATAACAATGGACTCTGGAAGGATTCTATAATTGTGGACTCGGAAATGATTCTATAATAATCGACTCTAGAATGATTCTTTAATAGTAGACTCAGGAAGGATTCTATAATATTGAACTCTAGAAGGAATCTATAATTGTGGACTCTGGAAGTATTCTATATATGTGAACTTTGAAAGGATTCTATATTTGTGGACTCTGGAAGGATTCTATAATAATAGACTCTATTAGGATTCTAAAATTGTGGAATCTGGAGGGTTCTAGAATAATGTACTCTGGAAGGATTCTGTAATAAGGGACTCTGGAATGATTCTACAGTAATAGCCTCTTGTAGGATTCTATGATTGTGGACTCTATAAGGATTCTATAATTGTGTATTCTGGAAGGATTCTATAATTTTAGACTCTGGGAGGATTCTATAATAATGAACTCTGGAAGGATTCTATAATAATGGACTCTGGAAGGGTTCTAGAATAATGGACTCTAGAAGGCTTCTATATCTGTGGATTCTGGAAGGATTCTATAATAATGGACTCTAGAGAGATTCTATAATTGTGGGCTCTGGAAGGATTCTAGAATAATGGACTAGAAGGATTCAATATTTGTGGACTCTGGAATGATTCTGTAATTGTGGACTCTGGAAGGATTATATAACTGTGAACTCTGGAAGGATTTGATTTTTGTGGACTCTAGAAGGAATCTTTTAATTGATTCTAGAAGGAATCTATAATAATGGACTCTGGAATGATTCTTTAATAATAGACTCTGGAAGGATTCTATAATTGTGGACTCTGAAAGGATTCTATAATTGTGGACTATGAAAGGATTCTATAATTGTGAACTCTGGAAGGATTCTATAATTGCAGAATCTGGAAGGATTCTATAATTGTGAGCTCTGGAAGCATTCTATAACTGTGAACACTGGAAGGATTATATAATAATGGATTCTAGAAGGATTCTATAATAATGGACCCTGGAAATATTCTATAATAATGGACTCTGGAATGATTCTTTAATAATAGACTCTGGAAGGATTCTATAATTGTAGCCTATGGAAGGAGTCTATAATTGTGGACACTGGGAGGACTCCAGACGGATTGTATAATAATAGACTCTCGAAGGATTCTATAATAATAGACTCTATTAGGATTCTAAAGTTGCGGAATCTGGAGGGTTCTGTAATAATGGACTCTGGAAGGATTCTACAATAATGGACTCTAGAAGGATTCTATAATTGTGGACTCTGGGAGTATTCTATATTTGTGAACTTTGGAAGGATTCTATATTTGTGGACTCTGGAAGGATTCTATAATAATAGACTCTATTAGGATTCTCAAATTGTGTAATCTGGAGGGTTCTGTAATAATGGACTCTGGAAGGATTCTACAATAATGGACTCTGGAAGGGTTCTAGAATAATGGACTCTAGAAGGATTCTATATTTGTGGACTCTGGAAGGATTCTATAATAATGGACTCTAGAGGGATTCTATAATTGTGAGCTCTGGAAGCATTCTATAACTGTGAACACTGGAAGGATTATATAATAATGGATTCTAGAAGGATTCTATAATAATGGACCCTGGAAATATTCTATAATAATGGACTCTGGAATGATTCTTTAATAATAGACTCTGGAAGGATTCTATAATTGTAGCCTATGGAAGGAGTCTATAATTGTGGACACTGGGAGGACTCCAGACGGATTGTATAATAATAGACTCTGGAAGGATTCTATAATAATAGACTCTATTAGGATTCTAAAGTTGCGGAATCTGGAGGGTTCAGTAATAATGGACTCTGGAAGGATTCTACAATAATGGACTCTGGAAGGGTTCTAGAATAATGGACTCTAGAAGGATTCTATAATTGTGGACTCTGGGAGTATTCTATATTTGTGAACTTTGGAAGGATTCTATATTTGTGGACTCTGGAAGGATTCTATAATAATAGACTCTATTAGGATTCTCAAATTGTGTAATCTGGAGGGTTCTGTAATAATGGACTCTGGAAGGATTCTACAATAATGGACTCTGGAAGGGTTCTAGAATAATGGACTCTAGAAGGATTCTATATTTGTGGACTCTGGAAGGATTCTATAATAATGGACTCTAGAGGGATTCTATAATAATGGACTCTAGAATAAATTTATAATGGTGGACTCTGAAAGGATTCTATAATTGTACAATTTGGAAGAATTCTATAATTGTGGACTCTGGAAGGATTCTATAAATGTGGACTCTGGAGGGGTTCTATAAATGTGGACTCTGGAAGGATTATATAATAATGGACTCTAGAAGGATTCTATAATGCTGGACTCAGAAAGGATTCTATAATTGTAGACTCTGGAAGAATTCTATAATTGTGGACTCTGAAAGGATTCAATAATTGTGAACTCTGGAAGGATTGTATAATTGTGGACTCTGGATTGATTCTTTAATAATAGATTTTGAAAGGATTCTATTATTGTGGACTGTAAAAGGATTCTATAATTGTGGACTCTGGAAGGATTCTATAATTGCAGAATCTGGAAGGATTCTATAATTGTGGACTCTGGAAGGATTCTATAAATGTGGACTCTGGAGGGGTTCTAGAATCGTGCACTCTGGAAGGCTTCTATAATTGTGTACACTGGAAGGATTCTATAACTCTGGACTCTGGAAGGATTCTATAATTGTGGACTCTGAAATGATTCTATAATAATCGACTCTAGAATGATTCTTCAATAGTAGACTCAGGAAGGATTCTATAATAATGAACTCTAGAAGGATTCTATAATTGTGGACTCTGAAAGGATTCTATAATTGTGGACTCTGGAAGGATTCTATAAATGCGGACTCTGGAGGGGTTCTAGAATTGTGCACTCTGAAAGGCTTCTATAATTGTGTACACTGGAAGGATTCTATAACTCAGGACTCTGGAAGGATTCTATAATTGTGGACTCTGAAATTATTCTATAATAATCGACTCTAGAATGATTCTTTAATAGTAGACTCAGGAAGGATTCTATAATAATGAACTCTAGAAGGATTCTATAATTGTGGACTCTGGGAGTATTCAATATTTGTGAACTTTGGAAGGATTCTATATTTGTGGACTCTGGAAGGATTCTATAATAATAGACTCTATTAGGATTCTTAAATTGTGTAATCTGGAGAGTTCTGGAATAATGTACTCTGGAAGGATTCTGTAATAATGGACTCTGGAATGATTCTTTAGTAATAGCCTCTTGTAGGATTCTATGATTATGGACTCTATAAGGATTCTATAATTTTAGACTCTGGGAGGATTATATAATAATGAACTCTGGAAGGATTCTATAATAATGGACTCTGGAAGGGTTCTAGAATAATGGACTCTAGAAGGATTCTATATTTGTGTGCTCTGGGAGTATTCAATATTTGTGAACTTTGGAAGGATTCTATATTTGTGGACTCTGGAAGGATTCTATAATAATAGACTCTATTAGGATTCTTAAATTGTGTAATCTGGAGAGTTCTGGAATAATGTACTCTGGAAGGATTCTGTAATAATGGACTCTGGAATGATTCTTTAGTAATAGCCTCTTGTAGGATTCTATGATTATGGACTCTATAAGGATTCTATAATTTTAGACTCTGGGAGGATTATATAATAATGAACTCTGGAAGGATTCTATAATAATGGACTCTGGAAGGGTTCTAGAATAATGGACTCTAGAAGGATTCTATATTTGTGTGCTCTGGAAGGATTCTATAATAATGGACTCTAGAGGGATTCTATAATTGTGGACTCTGGAAGGATTCTAGAATAATGGACTATAGAAGGATTCTATATTTGTGGACTCTGGAAGGATTCTATAATAGAGGACTCTGGAAGGATTCTATAATTGTACAATTTGGAAGAATTCTATAATTGTGGACTCTGAAAGGATTCTATAATTGTGGACTCTGGAGGGGTTCTATAAATGTGGACTCTGGAAGGATTATATAATAATGGACTCTAGAAGGATTCTATAATGCTGGACTCAGAAAGGATTCTATAATTGTAGACTCTGGAAGAATTCTATAATTGTGGACTCTGAAAGGATTCTATAATTGTGGACTCTGAAAGGATTCTATAATTGTGGACTCTGGAAGGATTCTATAAATGCGGACTCTGGAGGGGTTCTAGAATTGTGCACTCTGGAAGGCTTCTATAATTGTGTACACTGGAAGTATTCTATAACTCTGGACTCTGGAAGGATTCTATAATTGTGGACTCTGAAATGATTCTATAATAATCGACTCTAGAATGATTCTTTAATAGTAGACTCAGGAAGGATTCTATAATAATGAACTCTAGAAGGATTCTATATTTGTGGACTCTGGAAGGATTTTATAATAATAGACTCTATTAGGATTCTCAAATTGTGTAATCTGGAGGGTTCTAGAATAATGTACTCTGGAAGGATTCTGTAATAATGGACTCTGGAATGATTCTTTAGTAATAGCCTCTTGTAGGATTCTATGATTGTGGACTCTATAAGGGTTCTATAATTTTAGACTCTGGGAGGATTCTATAATAATGAACTCTGGAAGGATTCTATAATAATGGACTCTGGAAGGGTTCTAGAATAATGGACTCTAGAAGGATTCTATATTTGTGTGCTCTGGAAGGATTCTATAATAATGGACTCTAGAGGAATTCTATAATTGTGGACTCTGGAAGGATTCTTGATTAATGCACTATAGAAGGATTCTATATTTGTGGACTCTGGAAGGATTCTATAATTGTGGACTCTGAAAGGATTCTGTAATTGTGGACTCTGAAAGGATTATATAACTGTGAACTCTGGAAGGATTTGATTTTTGTGGACTCTAGAAGGAATCTATAATTGACTCTAGAAGGAATCTATAATAATGGACTCTGGAATGATTCTTTAAAAATGGACTCTGAAGGGATTCTATAATTGTGGACTCTGAAAGGATTCTATAATTGTGGACTATGAAAGGATTGTATAATTGTGAACTCTGGAAGGATTGTATAATTGTGGACTCTGGATTGATTCTTTAATAATAGATTCTGGAAGGATTCTATTATTGTGGACTGTGGAAGGATTCTAGAATTGTGGACTCTGGAAGGATTCTATGATTGTGGACTGTGGAAGGATTCAATAATAATGGACTCTAGATAGAGGAAACAGTAATATAATACAGGAATGGTACCTGCAGGAGGTTCTGGAGGTATCACTGAATATTCTGACAGCAGCCGGTTCTGGTACACAGTCGCAGATGCCAGACGTGCAGAGGAGATGCCAACAGAGTGGTAAGGAACTAGCCAGTCTGGTACATGATAGCAGATGACAGCCGTGCAAAATGAGAATCCAATAGAATAGTGAGGTTCTAGCCGGGTCTGGTACACAATAGCAGATGACTGACGTGCAAGAGGGAAATCCAAAAGGATCTTGAGGTTCAAGTCAGGTCTGGTACACAACAGCAGAGTAGACAACAGGAGGTCCAAGGAACAGACACAGGAGCAGGTACAGGAAGCCAGGAGTCAGGTGAGTAACCTGTTGCTCTGACACAGGGCTTGTGTCAGAGCACGATCTTTATACAGGCAGAGGAGTTTGAATCACATGATCGGGACTGCCGCAACCTGGAAGTGACAGGCGGAGCGGAGGATCGTGGAGCGGGTAAGTATTACAGGGCTCTAGAAGGATTCAATAATTATGGACTCTAGAAGGATTCTATAATTGTGGACTCTGGAAGGATTCTATATTTGTGGACTCTGGAAGGATTCTATAATAAGGAACTCTGAAAGGTTTCTTTAATTGTAGACTCGAGAATGATTCTATAATTGTGGACTCTGGAAGGATTCTATAATTGTTTTATGGTATCTGGCACTCTGAGGAAAGCAGGAGATGGCATTTATGGGCTTCATGTCTATGTGTATCCATATGAACACTATAGTTGCAGCCTTTTTACGCCCCCTCTGCTAAGACACTTGTACAGCTACACATAGCACAGGTTAACAAATCTCCGTGGCAGGCGTTAAGCCAGCCATAAATTTTAAAGTCTGCTTTTACCTAGGAGAAAGTGAGTTTGGATTTTTCCAAATAAATACATTTAGCAAGAGCTCCTGTAGTGTTTGGGTTTTTAGTTTCATAGGAGACACATTCATCTCTATAAAGTATACAAGAGGAAGTTAAGCTGTGACAGGGCTTGGGACGTGTAAGACCTATTCTAAACACAATGTCATCTTGCAGTGCTCCATGAACATTAGCTACTCTTGACAAGTCTGTCCCTCAAGGAAAAATGGCCCTCTGCATAATGATGGCCTAACAAATGTTACTTCTTTTACTGATCTGAAATTCATGGTACCTCTTCCGTAAGGCTTTAGTTTAATTGCAGTTGACAAAAAACATTTCTGAAAGGGCACATTTCATTTTATTATTACTAAAGGTTCCACGGTGCCGTACATATGGAGGTTAGAGCATAAAAGAAAATGACGAAATAGCGTAAGTAAAAAAGTGATAAAATGATATAAATACAAGCAACAGATTTACATAATTACATTGTTACAACTAGCAAAAGTACATAATGATGTAAGGAAAATACTAGGAAAGATGGCCCTGCTCATGAGAGCTTGCATTCTAGAGTGGATGGGGAGACACAGGGAGGGTGAAATTCAGCTGGGGAGCAGAGCTGCGGGTGCGAATGCGGATGCGGGAGACTTAGGAGGAAGGCTGGTAGGCTTTTTTTTTACTGCTCTTTACTTTTTCACCTTTTCTTTAGTCTGATGTCATAGGCAAAACTGAAGGTCAGGTTCCCATCTGGCCACTATTTTACAGGCCTGGCTGGTAAAAATAGGACTTGGTTCCAATTACACAGATTGGAAGGTTGGTATTTTTCCCATACTTGCCAACTCTCCCGGACTCCCGAATTTTGCGAGAGTCTCCCGGACTCCCGAGCGAGTGTGGCAATCTCCCAAATTCTGCCTACTTCACTAGGAAGTGCCCCACTTCCTAGTGAAGTGGGCAGAATTAGATCCCAAGCACCGCGATTCCCGGTGAATCGCGGCGTCTGGCCTCGCCCCCGCTGTCAAATGATGTGGTTGCGTGATGCTGTCACAGGGGGCGGGGCCAAAATGACGCGATTTTGCCCGTCCTGCCCCCCTCACGCCCCCCTCCACTGGCTGGCTCCCGGGAGGGAGCTGAAGAGTGTCGGCAAGTATGATTTTTCCCCCAGAAAAGTTGACAACTCTAACTGCAGGGAGTGCAATATTCTATTTAAACTGAACTATCTGGAAATAATAAAGTTTATTGAGAAATCTAACCAGAGAATTTGTTGTACAGTGCATCTCTGAGCAATGATTTTTTCATAAAAAGCACCAATGTCTAACTTAACATGCAAAGGTGGAAGTTATCTGACTGTTCAGCCCCTGGGGCAAACAGTTCAATCACTTCCTACATAACTGCGAACTATTAGTGTCTTCAGAAGATGACCACAAAAACAGGCCAATAGCAATGATCTGTAGTAGGCCTGGGGTGTGCAGGGCCTCAGATGGGGGAGTAGCTTGAAGAACCTTTAGAAGTCATAATTTGCTATGAATTTATCACTCTTTGTAACTGAGGGTCCCCTTCACAACACTGGTCCAGTTCATTGATGTTTGGTGGAATTTGTTTATGCACAGTTCTCTTAAGGTCTGATCCCAACATTTGGATCAGGTTGAGGTCAGAATTTTGAATTGATCATCCCAAATTATCCCAAAACCTTGATTCAATTTTCTTCTTCACCCAATTAAGTTGAAGATTTGCATATATTCTTAGGCTGTTCATTGTCCTGTTACATGATCTAATCTCAGCTAAGCTTGTCAGACAGATGGCCTCCTAGTTTCCTCTAGAATACTCTGGTACAAAAAGGAATTTGTGGGGAACTGAATGATTGTGAGATATCCAGGTACAATGCCTGCAAAACAACCTAAATAAACACCCTCCATCACCATGCGTGACAGCTGGTATGAGATACTTGTGGTAGAACACTGTCTTTCACTTTTGCCAAAAATGGCATTGTGCAAAAAGACTGGAAAACTCCACTTTGAACTAGTCTGTCTAGAGCAGTGTTTCCAACCCTAGTGCTCAAGTACCCCTCACAGTGCATGTTCTCCATATGTCTTTGCTGGAGCACAGGTGTATTCATTACTGTCTGACACATTTTGAAAGATCCACAGGTTTTACTAATTTTTTCACTTGTGACCTGGAAAACCTGCACTGTTAGGGGTTCTTGAGGATTAGGGTTGGGAAACACTGGTCTAGAGGATATTGTCTTGGGTAATGTAAGTATGCGGGCATGGACAATGTACAATGCTTTGTAAAGTACATTGTCCATGCCCGCATACTTACATTATCCCCTTAACAGCACCGATAACAGCGTCACGGTTGCAGTGTCGTCATCAAGTCGCGGCGGCTTCTTCATTCATCGCGATTGCTTCCAGTCACTCTGCATATCAGTCGTCCTGGAGCCTCAGGACTTAATATATCCTTTGTACACACATCTTATTAAATAGGGACAATTAAGCGCTCACTATATATATTTTTTAAGCACTAGGGTTAAGCAGGAATAGAGGGGGGAACTCACGCTTTTTTTTTTTTTACTTTCAACTATTCTCCGGCAGCTGTATGACAGGCAGTGTAACAGTGATGTGTTTACAACACGCTGCTACAACACAGGAGAGTTTGCCAAACACGGGAGTGTTTGAACTCGCTGCAAATCGCCGGAGATGACCAGCGATTTTGAAGTTCACGGTCCACCTAGACAGTTACCAGAGTGGTGATAGAATAGTCAGTACGGTCCGGGTTAAGCCAAATGGAGACAGGCAATACGAAAGGGAGGATCCAAAGCGAAGTCAGACAAGCCGAGGTCAAGGGTCACGAGAAATCCAGAGAATAGTCAGCAAGCCGGGGTCAATAACGAAAGCAGCGGACACAAACAGGAGAGGAGTCAGAGGGAGCCGGGTCAAAATCAAATAAGCACAGGAACAATGGTAAACGCTAGAGAACAGGGGACCTAATTCTCTGGCACCCTAATGGTGCCAGAGTGGGATTAACATAGAGGCTGCAGCAGATTGATTGGTGTAGGACAGGGGCGGGCAGAGGCGCTGACCGCTGAACAGGAAAGCGTCCCGTTGCTAGGCAATGGGACGAGGCAGTGAGTATGCGCCCGACGGAGCCCAGAAACAGGACGCCCCTGACCGGATTCATCACGTGACCGTCCCCTCTTCTTGGAGGAACAGCGGGGACAGCGCCTGACACCAACATTACCGATAATAATACAATATCGATTGGATAACTCTCTGATATGTTGGCAAATATGGTTGAAGGTGACCCTAGATGTCAGCTATTGTCATCTTCTATCCACACCCACAGGCCTTAGTGATGTTGAAAGAGATTCGGCCATTTGGTACTTGGCTTAATTTTGTGACCCTGTCTCTCAGTGCTCGGAGCGACCATCAGGATCATATTATGCATAGCCGGCTTAACCGCTTAAGCTGGGTACACACTACAGAATTTTCTACCAACTTTTTATGCCGATCGATTTTACATCCGATCGATGGTCCGATCGCTCGGTCCATGGACTGCATACACACTAGCCTTGTTTTAGACAATAAAGGGAAGAGCGGACATCCCTTTAGCGACTTTGTACAGCCATGTGGTCGTGAGCAATGATTGCAATTTCGTACACACTGAAGCAACATTTGCGGGGCATGTAACGATATACCAAAGACATTAGCATAAAGGGGCAGAGCTTTCGCTATAGTTAAAAAGAGAAGGCAACACTGTCTCTCCATTCATTCCTATTTGTAAACCTACAATGGTTACAGTAGAAGAAGAAAAAGCAACTCCACTTCTCCTGCTTGCTGTGGCAAGAAGACTGCAGGTACGGAACCAAAGAGAAAAAAGGAGAAAGAGTAGATCTTGTTGGAGCAAAGATTGGTTCAAGAGGAGAGACACATTGGGCTAGATTTACTAAGCTGCGGGTTTGCAAAAGTGGGGATGTTGTCAATAGCAACCAATCAGATTCTAGCTGTCATATTGTAGAATGCACTAAATAAATTAAAGCTAAAATCTGATTGGTTGCTATAGGCAACATCCCCACTTTTTCAAACCTGCAGCTTAGTAAATCTAGCCCATTGTCTCATATGCCCCTGCTACAGGAGATACGGGACAACAACCCGGATGACTTTAAGAATTTTCTTCGTATGAATGATGCCACTTTTCAGGAACTGCTCCAACTAGTAACCCCTCTCAGAGGGACCACAACACAAACTGATCTCGAGCAGTGTGCAAGGTGAGCACATTTCTGGTGTTAGATTAAGACTTTTATTAACTTTAATACAGCTATACAAATGTAATGGTAAACATTTTTTATTTTCTTGTTTCATAGATACCAACGTCATATCCGATGAAAGTTCTGATGAAGAAAAAAATATTGTAAAGCTCCACGAATATTTTAAAGAAATGAAAGGAAATATAGCCAACATCAAGAAAAACATTTAAAAAATACTTTTGTTGACATTAATATGCTGTTTGGAACTGTTGTGCCACAAACCAGTAGCACCCTTTAAGTGTAATACTATTTTTTTTCACTTGTGATATTCTACAATACAAATTTTTGTACTTTTTTTTATCTGCAATAAAACTGTTGCATCAACACTGTGTGATTTATTCTGGGCATTTTACAAATATTAGTTAATAAAGGTTAATATGACTTTATAAGTTGAATAGTTTAAAAAGGTAAAAGTTTATAAAGGGTAAATATGAATAGATTTCCAACATAGATGCAAAGGATAATAGCACACGTTCTTTATACACGTGTAATGTCTGCAGCCAGACAGGTGCAATACACATCTATACAAAACACAAGCCTGTGATGTGCGGATATCGCACCACGTGGGACTGGTACAGGCATCAGAAATTTACATACACACGCCCCCCTGGTCGACCAAGTATCGGAGGATTGTTGTGGATCGGCCGGAAGTTTATACACACCACACAACGGAAACGAGATTGAAACGAAAATATTGAACGGGACGACCAACTAAATGAGGCGACAAACGTCCATGAGCAGACTTTCGACCATCGTGTCACTACACACACTGACCCGACTTTCAAACGAGCGGTCGTATGTCGGCTGGTTGAGCCGATTATTGGACAAAAACCCTGTAGTGTGTACCCAGCTTAAGTGTGATTAAATTCAAGAAGCTATCACACTACAAAAAATGCTAAAAAACAACATATATTGCACCAGGTTATGTCAATGTTCATTAAAATCTATGACATGACAAGGAAGATGAATTGTAATAATTTATTGCACACCGATTAATAACATTCTTTATTTAGGTCTCTTCTAAAGGTTATAAAACCTTTAGAATCAGAATGCTAACCATATTTATATAATCTTGCAATACCACACTCTTATCCAAGTTCTTTTCAATTGACATGACTGCTGATCAACTAGATCAATTTCCAATTTTATCCCATACACACAATACCAAATTGGGCAGATCTGGTCATATTCTATGGGCATATTGTTTCCTGCTGCCCAGTAAACACAATTTTCCACGTTTGTGGGAACCACAAACTGGCAAGCTATTCCTCTTTATAATATATTTAAAACAAATCACAGTGCTTGAGTTATGATGTCACTCAGAGGGAATGTTCTACTGCTCCGAACAGTTGCACCAAGCGATCTCCTGGACTGACCCTAGAGGCTTGTATTGTGCTTTACGCTGGGCATTTTGTGAGCAAAGTCGATTCATTGCATTATGTGTTCTCTTCAGAGATTATTTATAAGGCTTTACCAGGAAAGATACATTAAGATGGATATCTCCTTTTCAGTTGTGCCCTGGTTTCTATAACGCAGACAATACACAGACAGACGTGTGCTGTAAACACAATCACCAATAACTAAAGTAGGGCAGGCCAGCAAATCCAGAAACGTCTAAGGTCTGGGGGCTTTAAGGAATATGGGTGGAGGATGGGATCATTCCTAATGTCTGCATGCACAAAACTAACCCTTTCAGTGGTTTCCAGAATGGACATTGTTTAGCCAAATCAGTTTATGCAGAATCCACGTTTTATTTAATTATAATGTACACATATCAAGAATAATTGCCTGTTTCTAGATAGTGGAGCAATTACAGCAACATAGACAGGAGCAGAGTTCCTGTATGAAAATACTTGCTGAAACAGAGCTCAGCTCCCAACTGGAGCTGTGAAACAATGGTGTATTAAGTTCCTGGTTTCTAAGATTAGAATGCTTTGTAATATTTTACAATGTATCTGTCAGGTTGGAACAGGGCAATATTCTGCAGATCTCTGGAGAGGTTAGTGAGTTCAGAAACAAAAAAATGAGAAATTCTACAAAAGGGGGAAGTATGAGGATCTTAATATAAAAGTATAAAAATAAAGTGACTATACTTGTAAGAAAAAAATAGCAGTTTACTCTCATGATTAGAGTTAATGGGAACAAAACATAATTCATTTAAGCAACACCAGTGCAACCCCTGCTCCACAGTATATAGAGGTGATAATCCTAGCACCATTTATCTACTTGGAGGGAGGAATAACAGCAGTTTGTGCCATTTTTCTAGCTGTGTGAGGGGTGATTTATACCGTCTTTATAACGAAAGTATGAATACAAGAGACAGGTCAGGGGCAGGCTTGCAGAGTAATGTAAACAGTAGAGCAGAGATGCTTTTTATGGCTTCATGTAATTCCGTGGCATTTGACAGGCAGGCCAGTTTACAGCTATATTTAGATAAGGGGCTGCAGGCTGTAAGTTCTGAACAGCATCAGTATGAATGGGAAATCTATTGCCAGTGAATTTGCATGTCTTATTTTGGGTCCCTACAAATTGTATTTCTCAACCTATTGTTGTGTATTGCCAAATTATTATTATAATTATCATTATCAGCTTTATCATCCATACGCTAACACATTATAGTAAAAAAGGATTTGACAAAAATTCTCAGTGATTCGGAATCACATTGAAAAGCCTCAATGAAAAAAAAAATGTAATGTATGAAAGATTGTGAGTTTGTTGCCTATAGCAACCAATCAGATTATAGCTGTCATGTTATATTTTTAAACTTAAAAAAATGGGAAGGGTTAAAAGGGAAGGGAGACGGAGCGCATTACTCATAAATCACTATAACAATTACGCACTGTACCTACTAAGTTGTTATACTGAGACCAAATGAACTTTATCATTGTTATGTGAAAGGTCCACACAGTACAGTGAGATCGCCCAAAGGGGATGTTATTGAGATAATACCAAGTAGTTATTGGGTAATGGGGGGTGGGTGAAGTAAACATAAAACAGTGTTCCCAAACGGAATCAAATTTACCAGCCTTTCCCTGTAGTTGCAGAGTAATTTTTTCCATAGACGCAATGAACCAAATTTTGTTCTTAACATGCTTGAGGGGAGGCGGACACGGATCCTTCCAATATTTAGCAATAGAAGATTTGGCTGCATTTAAGATATGAGTGATGGAAGCCATAGAAACTCTGGTTCTAATTCTGTTCCACATGTTTTCTTCTATGGGAAGTCCTAAATCCTTTTGCCACTCGAGTTCTTGTCCCAACAAAGGTTGAGCACTAGACTTACCAAGTAGATTATAGAGCAGATAAATCATACCTCTCCTGGTTGGACTACAATATAATATGCGCTCAAATGAGGTAAGATTCCTAAACAGCAGTACAGTCATAGATGTTAAACTGGGGGTGCAAACTCTCTCTGGAAGAAAGTCCATGGATTTCCAACTTGCTCCATCAATAAATTCCTACATGAATTTAGGTGCTCCGTTAATTTTCCTCCAAGAGCGATTGGGGGAGAAAAGATGGAAAATTAGAATTGTCCCAGATCAAAGTTATTGGAGATGTTATAGTTTAGAGAGTTTAGCCACAAGGATTTTGTAAAAAAATTATTTAAAATAGGATCTCCAATGAAAGTAACTGACCTGGAGTATTCAGAGTTAAAGCCAGGAGAACTACACCAGTGATTTACCCCTTTCACACAGAGACAAGGATCCGGGAATAACCCAGGACGTGTGTCGGTGTAAATGGGTCAACCCAGGTTATCATCATCATCATCATTTATTTATATAGCGCCACAGCGCTGTACAGAGAACTCACTCACATCAGTCCCTGCCCCCATTGGGGCTTACAGTCTTATTGCTGGTGTCACGGTAGCATCACATCAGGGGAATACCATGTTGGATGGAGGACAACCAGATACTACTTTACTCAGAATGCCCAAAATACCACTGAAAGTCAAGATTCTCAGTGAAATTCACGCCAGTTGAATTCTAAGCTGTTACATTTCATCATCACCATTTTTTATATAGCGCCATTGATTCTGCAGCGCTGTACAGAGAACTCATTCACATCAGTCCCTGCCCCATTGGGGCTTACAGTCTAAATTCCATAACACACACACACAGACACACACACACACACACACACACACACAAAGACACACAGACAGCCACAGACTAGGGTCAATTTGATAGCAGCCAATTAACCTACCAGTATGTTTTTGGAGTGTGGGAGGAAACCGGAGCACCCGGAGGAAACCCACGCAAACACAGGGAGAACATACACACTCCTCACAGATGAGGCCATGGTTGGGAATTGAACTTCATGATTTTTTAAAGCTGCTCACACAGGATTCCTGACACTGATAGGTAACGATCATAGACTGATCTGTGGCCATATAGGGCTCACTAGTGTAGTTGGCAGATGACTGCTGTCTGAAAGGTGTTCTTGCTTTATTCAACCTGAGTTCAGTTAAAAGCAGCCCCATTGGAGGGGCCCAACTTGAAAATGCAGAGCAGACACTGGTCCAGTGTGAAAGGCGACGACCCAGGATATACCTGGGACCAAAGTGCGGTGTGCAGGGTTGCAACACGGGTTGAAACCGTGTTCATTATCCCGTGTGTGACCCAGGATTTTGGTAAGAAAGGGGTATTAGAAGTCTCAACATGAAGCCATCTGGAAGAGGGGGAGAGGAGGTTTAGCCAGGCAACATAATTCTTTTTTCTACTACATCAGTTGGAGGTGGCTAAAGATCAGCAAAAAGGATTTGACAAAAATTCTCAGAATCTCAGTGATTCAGAATCACATTGAAAAGCCTAAATAAATAAAAAATGGGGAATATATGAAAGATTGTGAGGTTTTGGACAAAAAAATGCATTTTAAAATGATGTTGCAGGACAATTATTAGTATAAAAATGTCAAAATAACATCAAATTGAATACATTTGCATTATAAAATACTTTTTATACTCTTTTATAGTCTACAGAAGTGCAGGACAATTGGTATAAGCATAGGTATGTATGTAACTCAGATTTGTAAAAAAAAACAAGTATATATTTACTAATCTGCGGGTTTGAAAAAGTGGACATGTTGCCCTAGCAACCAATCAGATTTTAGCTGTCACTTTGTAGAATGTACTAAATAAATGAATCTGATCGGCTGCTATAGGCAACATGTCCACTTTTTCAAACCCACAGTTTAGCAAATATAAGAATTGTTATTGCAGGACTGTGTCTTGCTGTAAGACCTGGTTAATGGACCTGGTTTGCTGGAATGGTTAGAGATGGATTGTTACCAATCCATACTGGACAGTCCGTGTTTTAGAATACTGGCAGCCAACACCCAGAATGCAGAAAACAAGTGTGTTCTTTTGTAAAAAGCAGATGGCCCTTCCTCGCTGCTAGAAATAGTCACAGAATAGATTTACGTCAAATTTTAAACAGCCTGTTCAGTATTCTGCCCTAACAGGGGAGTCCAGACAATTTTAAGCCCAAACCCTGCACTTGCCTACTATCTATCATGCCAAAAATGTTACTACCAAGTGTAATATTAATTGAAAGCTATAACGAGCTGCAATAAAATACATTTTTGCGCATCAATAAAAGAAGCCATGTCTGTACAATGACAGATTATCCTGTAAGTCAAATACAGAGCAAAGTTATCTGCTTAATTCTAGACTAATTAGACAAATCCAAATATTCTGGTAAGTCAGTGACCCTTGAAAACAGCCATACCCAAGTCATTATCTACCAGCTGCTCTGATTCGCGATATATTACTCTGCTATCCCACTACACTTTGTCATTTTGTAAAATAATGCATGCACTGTTCAGAGATTGAATCCAATTACCTCTTTACAATATACATTCATTTCTCAAATTATATGTAGATAGGCATATTAACTATAGTTAATATGACAATCTTATGTTTTAATGTAATAAATTGCTTTGCCTGCTGTGCAGTGAAAATTTTTCTCATTAAACAGTATACGTTAAAGCAGGGATGGTTGTGACAGGACGGACCGCTTATGCCAGCCTGTCTGTTGTGTTGCTGGGGACCGCTTGGGGATGCCTTACCACCTTCCCCTTTTTTTTTATCCCAAAAGCACCCTCTAACCGCAGTAGTAGGGGCTCTTGCTGCCGCCACCAATGGACTCCTTAGCAACATCCAGAACTGCATCCTTCTGGGTAACTCTCGCTGCTAGGGTACCCCCTTGCTGGTACACCTGGGTTGGTACCCCTGACCTCTTGCCTTCAGATCAGGGTTGCTGTGGATAGTTTCCCCTGGCCATAGCTGCAAGGTAGCAGGCAGAGCTTTGGTACTAGACACTGGGTCCAAACCTTAGAACAGCCGGATAACTCATTAGATTGGGTCTAATCTGTAAATCACAGGAATTAATGCAGGTGTCAAAGCGGGTTCCTTAAGCAGTGATGTTTATTAGCTCAGGAAGTCCTGAAAAGGACAATTACATACACTAGTTCGAGGTACTAGTGATATCCAGAAAGTTACAGATGGAATAATACATTTCAGTGTAAAACAGGTCTGTTTTTATACAGTTTTGGGACACTAGCTTGGCAGGAGGTAATCCAGCCTCCTGCCCCTTTAACCGATCTGGGCTGATTCATGCAGCTTGCACGTGAATCAGCCCAGAGGGTTTAACACCTTTAAACATTGACGCTACTGGCAGGGGGGGTATACTTCCCTTCTGTCCACGAGCTGCTAGGGAGAGGGGGGCTCATCACTCTGCCCTCCCTGGTGCCTATCTGTTTAGGACAGGAGATTTATCTTTTAAATCTCCCACCTAAAACTACTTTCAGGGACTCTGCTCCGGGGTCTGGCTCTCCCCCATGGCCAAAAATAGTACCAGAGGGTCAAGACCAGGTCCCGGGGCAGCAGCCCCTGTCCTGCTGCTAGCTGAAACTCTTTGAGCTCCAGTATGCGGCTTAGCCTACTGGGTCCCCCAGGAGTCGTTGCATCTCCTGGATCTATTTGAGTCCAGGAGGCTAGTTGGTAAGTCCCTTTGGCTGGCTGCCGGGGGGTGAAGGATCCCGGGCAGCCCCTGCAGCCCCTGCTGGACCACCAGGGATCGGGTAAGAATTTTTATTTATTTCTGCACATACAAATTTCATACATTTTTACATAATACACATTTTTACACTCTACATACACATAGCTGCACTGCACTTTACACAGTTTTTCAATCCCGGCACCTAGCAGTTAACCTCTTCAGCGCTGCACACCAGTTAACAACCGGCGCTGTAGCGTTTACACCATAAATATTTTCATAAATTTATTTAAATACATTTACAAACCCTCTCTTACACTCCCTGGGCTATAACCCTGCAGCACTGGGTATTCCTTCCCCCACGCCGCAGCACACAAGTAAATACACATTTTTATTCATAAATAATACATCTAAACATTTGCTCATGCATGCGGCGCCTAGCGCCGGTGCTTTAACCTCTCCGGTGCTGGGTATTAACCTTCCCAGCACCGGAGCGCCACCAGAGCTCCATTCCAAGATGTTGTGTCCCAGTTGGGATATACAATGGCCAACCAGTCAGAGACCAAGAGACAAAAAATATCTATAGGCACTGAAAAAGCCAACTTTACCTTTAATATGTGTGTGCATATACATATACCCAGTATAAACACACGCATACATGTTGCACACATACATTGAAAATATAAAATAATTTACAATATCTTGCTAAGTGAAAAAGAAGATACCCAACATTGCGGAATGTTCAGAATAATCATTGAATCAGCACAGCTCTTACCTCACTGCTGTGTCCAGTGGAGAAGGGTTCAAAGGGTTACTTACAGTCTCTTCACAGTAGCCCCCGCTGCTTTTGTGTCTACAGTCCCCCCTGTCCTCTTTATATGCCCATCGGATCTCCCCACATGCGATCAGATCTCCCCACATGTCAGATATTCCCATATGCCTATCAGACCTCTCCATATGCTCCTCAAACCTCTGGACCTACCATCATATCTCCTCACATGTCATCAAACCTATACAAATACATTTTGCATGCCAGCCGGCTTCTCCAAATGTTCCTCAGACCTCCCCAATTACCAACAATCCTGCCCACATGTCTCTTACTTGCCCATAAGGTCTCCCCACATGCCCAACAGCTTCCCCACATGTCATCAGATCTCACCATATGCCTCATACATGTCATCAGACCTCCCCACATGCCAACAGACATCCACACTTTCTGTTTCCTCAAATGCCTTTACATCTCATTACATGCCCATCAGCCTTTTCCTGTGCCATCAGACCTCACATGCCTCTTACTTCTCTCTTCCACACTTAGCCGCAAGAGCCCGGGCAGAGAAAGGAGGAAGAGCACAACACACTCTCATTCTTCCCTGATTTGATTGTCTGTGACACTGTGACCTCCCGCTATTGTGCAGCTGAATATTTTACATTCTGCCTCTGCCGGCACTATACTTCGTTGATGCTCCTGGCCAGGAGCCACATTCCAAAGCTCAAAGAGACGCACGTGGCTCTAGAGTCACGGGTTGACCACCGCTGTATTAAAGCATCAATTTACCATTTATCACCCAAATATTTGTATTATGTACATTTTTTATTTGTCATTTATATATTTATCTTTACTTCTCCTCCTGCTATCAGAAAATGCCATCTGGAAAACAATGGAGGGGAAGCTTTTCTTGACAAAGAACTTTACAAGAAGAGATGGCCGTTGAGAGGGACAAAATTAGATTTATTTTTTTTTTTAAAGTGATCTACCAGACCCGTATGGCTATGACACCTATGTAGTGTGGAACATTGGTAATAAAGTCACATGGAAATAAGAGTCCATGGTTTCAATGGAACAGAAGGGGGAAGTATATGACCAACCAGAGCTTGTTTTGTGCACATTTAGGATAGAAGGAAATTAGGAGGCTACCATAAGCTCTGGGGAATAATTTCAGTGTTTTCTTTATATCAGTATGATCAGAAAGCTTTGAGTTGTGAGCCCACGTGAGAGCCCTAGGATGAAGATGAGTAGGGGAAAAAGGTTTTCCTGGAAGGACTTTAGAGGGGTTGATAGATGTAGATGCCAGTGTTTGAAGGGGGCCAATGATCTATGATGTTACTTGTGAGTCTTCTTGGTCCAAAAGATCAAAGAACCAGGAGAGCTCATCCACTCTAATGTTCTTGAAATCAGGGTGATAAGTGAGAATGATATTGAGCCAGGAATGAATGAGTGTGAATCTGTTCTTTTGATGATTTATTCACTGAGCTGGCTTAAAATACTGGATAGTTTTATAGTGCATGAACATTGTGAAGTCCATCCAAAAGATGTCTCCATTTATCCAATCATGTTCCACAGCACCTTTCATTGATGGATTTGTTTTTTTCAGCAGATGGAAATGGAAATTAACCACCTGAGTAATTATGACCAAGTATATAGTGTTGGTATAGGTCTTATGCTGATTTAGAAGGCATCTCCCTGAATCTTGAAATGCAGAGTGGTATCCGGATGTTTAGCAGTGATAGTGGTAGAGAATGCAGACTGACTAATGGGAAGGAAGACGCCACAAGAGCTGTGATGATAATTTTTTATAAATTGCTGATAATTGGCAAATTCCAGAAAACCTTGCACAGTTTTGTGGAACTGAAATTGAACAAATACAACCTGGAGGGGGACTGGTACCAGGAATTAAGCAAATTGCAAAATCGAAGGGATAGAGGTAAAGTCTTGGACTTGCATTTGCCAAATTCTCAGTGAATTTCGGTTATTCTGAAACTGAGAGATTTGGGCATCTTAGACTGTCAAATGAATGAGTGGAATGTGGAGGCAGTTTAATTTTTTTAAAAACACAAAGGATCCCAGGAGAGAACATGACTGGACTTCCAATTGATAAGTAGAAGTTGAAGCCAAGGTAGTCTGGATTTAAAGATTTTGGACAAACATACAAGCAGATTTGTTTCTTATGCCTTAACCCCTATTTGTAAGTTATGGGGAGCAGCGTTAGTAGTAGATTTACCAAACCTTTTAAACAGGAAAGTGGAGGTGCTACCTATCATTTTCTAGAATATACTAGATAAATGATAAATTGCATCTGATTGGTTGCTATGGGTGACACCACAATAAAAATAATAGGTAGAATCTGATCAGTTGCCATGGGCAACAATCCTCAGTTTTTCCTTTTAGAAGGTTTGATAAATCTGTACCTTAACGTTAATAAACACAGCAGGAATCACATTTATAGAGATAGCTGGAGCTTTCTCAAGTAGAATGATTTTAACCATGTACTTGTGAACCAGGGCTTATCCAGTAAAATTACAGGCAGCTCGGGAAAGCAGAAAAGCTACAAAGTTGAAGGATATACCAGTATGTGAGAGAATAACAGGAAGGGTCATTTTAGCTGCTACCTATTGTCTATGACCTGTCGAGAAACCACCTAGACTTTGGCATTTCATACTTTTTGGGGGGGGGGCACAAGATGAGAAAGTGGCCTATAGTGCCACATTACATACACAGTAGGAGTGGTCTGCGAGTACGGTCCTCTTAAGAAAGATCTACTTTCAGGAGTTCTTCTGGAGCATGAAGAAATGATTTCTGAAAGCCAAACAAGGAGAATGAAGTTCTGAGGCTCAATACATTTCCTTAAAAGAACATCAGTCTTGTTACAAATGAATGCTGGAACATCTTGACCTACCAACACATCTTTAATATTATCCAGAATGCCTTTCCAATGGGTAGCCACTAGCATTTCATTGTTCCATACAAGCTTTGAAGCCAAACTATAAACTGTTAGAAATGCAGCAAACTTGCAAATGCTAAGGAGATCCATCCAAGCTCATAAAAGACGCTCTGAAAGATGAGATAGAGATAGAAGGACTGTATAAAATAATATTCTTCCTTCTCAAGGGAACGAAGCCCAGGCAAGAGCTTGCAGCAAGCAAAGGCTAAAACAAATTCATGCAAATGGACAGGCCATTATATAATTGGATCATATTGTCTTGTTTCCCCTCCTGCTTCTCCACTAGTTCTGAGAGGTCCAAAATAGCAAAGTAGGCTAGAGAATGTCAGCAGGTCGGAGCCCATGGACTAAGCAATCCGTGGGACTTCACTATGAGACATATGAGCGACTTGTCTATAACTACCTCACAAGTTTGTCTCTCAAGCTTCCTCTTCCTGTTACACAAGGCTCGGTCCTCAGTCATCTGCTCTTCTCTCTGTACACCTCCTCCCTTGGTGAACTAATCAACTTCTTCGGCCTCCAGTAACACTTCTATGCCGATGTCACCGAAATCGACCTCACCTGAGCTGACCTCGCCCTTTTTCTCCTCTTACGTGTGTCCAGCTGTCTTTCTGCCATCACCTCATGAATCTCCCAACATTATCTAAAGCTCAATGGGCCTGATTCATTATGGCAAGCAAAGCAAAAAAAAGGAATAAATTTGCACCTGGGCAAAATGATGTTGCATAGAATATGGAGGTAAATTTAAAATGTGGAGAGAGATTTACAGTTGGGGTAGGGCATGTCCTAGATCAACTTTAAATTTCAGTGTAAAAATAAAGCTATCAAGTATTTGTGTGCTACATGAAGAAGCAGCCAGTATTTTGCTTATGTGCAAAATAATAAACTAATTTGCACCCCTTGTATTGTAACATGGTTTGTCCAGGAGCAAACTTACTCTTTTTTTTGCTTTGCTCTCCTTAGTGAATCAGGTCCAACATGTCTAAAACTGAACTCTTCATTTTCCCTCACTCTAGAGTTTCCAAACCTCCATCCTTTCTTTCCCTCTCTGTGGAGAACACTGTGATATCCTCTGTTCCTCATGTCTGGCTGTTATCCTCTCCTTCATTCCCCACATCAAAACCTCTCTCAGTAAACAATACTGTGTGTGTGTCAGAGGCAGAGCAAAACTCTGTTGGGGGTAATGTCCATTTCACTGCAAAAGTGCCAAATTGATTAAATCAATATTGTGTGGCAGATATGGAAGAGTAAGTAGCAAGCTCTATTTAACAAGTAGTGGTAAGTGATTTCATTGAGCTTGTGATTTCCATTGCTGTTTGATTTCAAGTGCTGTTTGTTTAAAGTGTGGAGTTAGATCCAGTAAGGAGTTGAATCCAAGAAGGGGTTTAATCTGGTAAGTGGCTAGCAAAGGCTAGTACTCTCGAGTTTACTGTAGGCTATAAGAAGTTAGGTTAGCCATAATAAGATGAGTGGTAGCAGGCTTGATGATCTCACTCAATGCATATCTTGTCATATGTATGCACACTTGGAGCAATTGTTCCAAGGTTTATACCTCTGTGAGAAATGTGAGCAATTGGTCTCTTTGGAAGCCCAGGTAACTGATCTAAAGCAGACCATTGCAACATTGAGAGGGATTGCCAACCTGGAGCAGAGTTTACAGCTCACTGTTGATGCGTTAGCTGAGCAGGGTGGAGCAGAGACAGAGGAGGATGCACAGGTAGGCAGCTGGGTAACAGTTACTAGGGGTAGCAGAGGAAGGAAGGGGCAGGCCAGTCCTGAGCTAAGCAATCCCAGCAGGTTTGCCAGATTGGATGAAGATACTGTGGAAGGCAGTTCAGAATTGGTAGAGTTGGGTGAGACTGCTTCCTCTAGCAACCAGGGGAACAGGCTCTCCAGCATAGAGGGGACCAAAGTTACTCAGGGACGCAGGCAGATTGTGGTGGTAGGGGATTCAATTATAATGAAGATAGATAGGGCAATCAGTTAACGGGAGCGTTCATGCCGAACAGTGTGTTGTCTCCCGGGTGCTCGGGCTCGGCATATTGCGGATCGGTGGACAGATTGTTGGGAGGGGCTGGGAATGACCCGGCGGTTTTGGTGCATGTTGATACCAATGACCGAGTTAGAGGAAGAAAGGGTGTCCTAAAGAATGATTTCAGGGACATAGGTTGCAAACTTAAGGCAAGGACATCCAAGGTTGTATTTTCGGAAATACTACCTGTGCCACACGCTAGTCCTGGGAGGCAGCGGGAGATTAGGACGTTTTATGCGTGGCTAAAAGATTCGTGTAGGAAGGAGGGTTTTGCATTCTTAGAGCACTGGGCTGATTTTTCAGTCAGTTGCTATCTTTATTGTCGAGATATATTGCACCTCAATGAGGTGGGGCCTGGTGTGCTAGGGTAGAGGATGGTTAAAAGGTTAGAGGAGATTTTAAACTGGCTTCGGGGGGAAGGGGCAAGCAAGTATTTATGGGATAGACATTGAGAGTAGTAAGGAGGAATTTAACAAGAGTCAAGGAGAAGCAAAAAGAAATACCAAAGGGAGGCAGTAGACTTAAGTGTATGCTTGCAAATGCAAGAAGCCAGGCAGGTAAGATGGGGGAGTTAGAACTAGAAGCAATGAATAAGCAGTATGATATTATAGGTATTACAGAGACCTGGTGGGATGATACACATGACTGGGCAGTCAACTTGGAAGGCTATACTCCAGGAGGGATAGGGTAAATAAAAGGGGAGGAGGAGTATGTCTTTATATTAAGCCAGAGTTAAAACCAAGTATTCAGGAAGTTATTTATGAAAATAGTGGTGATAATATAGAGGAATTGTGGGTGGAAATATCCAGCGGAGGAAAAAGTTGATAGAAGTTGCTGATAGGGAAATACTATAACCCGCTAGATATTAGTATGATTGAGGAAGCCCAATTTCTACAGCAAATTGAAAAGGCTACACAACTAGGACAAATTTTAATTATGGGGGATTTTAATTATCCGGACATTGATTGGAGTATTGAGACCTGCGGTACAGCTAGGGGAAATAGGTTTCTGAGCACACTAAAAGACCATTACATGTCCCAATTAGTATAGGAACCAACTAGGAACCGGACTATACTGGACCTAGTAATAACAATGTAGACATAATATCAAATATTCAAGTAAGGGAATACTTGGGAAACAGTGATCATAATATGGTCTCATTTGAAATTAGTTTCCAGAAGCAACGGTATAAGGGATCAACTAGGACTTTAAACTTTAGAAAGGCAAATTTTAATATGCTAAAGGAGTCTATAAAGTGCATAGACTGGGACAAAGTTTTTGAAGGAAAAAATACGGGAGAAAAGTGGGCTGTCTTTTAAATGTTGTTAGAAACATACACGTATAAGTTCATTCCTATGGGAAATAAATGTAAAAGAATTAAGTCTAAACCAATGTGGCTAAATAAAAAGGTGAGGGAAGAAATGCAAAGAAAGAAGCGTGGATTTAAATTGTTTAAGTCTGAAGGATCTGAGGAGTCCTTCCGTAGGTACAAGGAATGTCATAAAACATGCAAAAAGGAAATTAGATTGGCTAAATTAGAAAATTAAAAACAAGTTGCAAAAGAAAGTAAGACAAACCCCAAAAAGGTATTTAAGTATATAAATGGCAAAAGGATTAAAAAAGATAATATAGGACCCCTAAGAAGTGAAATGGGTGAATTGATAAATGATACTAAGGAAAAAGCAGAGGTATTAAACACTTTCTTTTCTTCAGTATTTACTAGAGAAGAACAAATGGTAGGAATAATACATAAAAATGGAAATTAAACCATACCATCAATTAATACTTGGGTGACAGAGGAAGAAGTCCGAAGGCGACTGAAGAGTATTAAGATAAGTAAAGCTCCAGGTCCACATGGCATACACCCAAGGGTTCTTATGGAGCTAAACTCAGAAAAAGCTAGACCCCTGTTTTCATAGATTCACTCTCATCAGGCTCAGCACCAAGGGATTGGCGAATAGCAGATGTGGTGCCGTTGTTTAAAAAGGAGACGAGATCACAACCAGGGAATTTTAGACCTGTAAGCCTGACATCAATAGTGGGGAAACTACTGGTAGGTATATTAAGGGATAGTACTCAGGATTACTTGGTGCGCAATAAGATTGTTAGTGGGAATCAGCATGGATTTGTGAGGGATAGGTCATGTCAAACTAATCTAATTAGTTTACACGAAGAAGTAAGTAGGAACTTAGACCAGGGCAGCACAGTAGATGTGGTCTACTTAGATTTTGCAAAGGCCTTTGATACAGTGCCACACAAGAGGTCGGGTTTACAAAATAAGGGAACTGGGTCTAGGAAACAACATTTGTATTTGGATCGAAAACTGGTTAGAGAATAGGGAACAGAGCATTGTGATAAATGGAACATTTTCTAATTGGTCAAAAGTTTTAAGTGGAGTACCTCAAGGTTCCGTGCTGGGGCCACTCCTTTTTATTATGTTTATTAATGACCTTGGTGATGGTTTAGAGAGTAAATTTTCTATTTTTGCAAATGACACTAAACTCTGTAAGGTAATAAAATCAGAGCAAGATGTAGCTTCTCTACAGAGGGATTTAAATAAACTGGAGGATTGGGTGGCGAAATATGAGGCTTAACATAGATAAATGTAAGGTGATGCATTTAGGGATCAAAAACAAGCATGCAATCTATAAATTAAATGGAATTAATTTAGAAGAATCTATAATGGAAAAGGATTTGGGAGTGCTTGAAGACAATAGATTTAGCAATAGTGCTCAACGTCAAGCACCAGCTGCAAGGGCCAATAAAGTATTGACATGCATAAAAAGGGGCATAGATGGAAGGGAAGACAGTGTTACTTTGCCACTATATAAATCGTTGGTAAGACCTCTTCTTGAATACGGAATACAGTTCTGGGCACCACTCTATAAAAAATACATTTTGGAGCTAAAAAGGGTTTAGAGAAGGGCCACAAAAAATCGATAAAGGGTATGTGGTCATTAAGTTATGAGAAAAAGTTAGCTAGTTATTATTATTATTACCATTTATTTATATAGCACCACTAAATCTGCAGCACTGTACAGAGAACTCACATCAGTCCCACCCCCATTGGGGCTTACAGTCTAAATTCCCTAACACAAACACACACAGACAGACACAGACTATGGTCAATTTGTTAGCAGCCAATTAACCTACCAGTATGTTTTTTGAGTGTGGGAGGAAACCGGAGCACCTGGAGGAAACCCACCCAAACACAGGGAGAACATACACACTCCACACAGATAAGGCCATGGTCGGGAATTGAACTCATGACCCCAGTGCTGTAAGGCAGAAGTGCTAATCACTTAGCCACCGTGCTGCCCTAGCTAGCTACTTTAGGCATGTTTACATTAGAAAAGAGGCATCTAAGAGGGGATATGATTACTATGTACAAATACATTAAAGATCAATACAGAGAACTTTTATAGGAACTTTTTATCCCAAGGACCGTACACAGTAAACGCAGTCACCCCCTAAGGTTAGAGGAGACGAAGTTTTGCAACCAACAAAGGAAGGGGATCTTTACAGTAAGGGCAGTCAAGATATAGAATTCACTGCCAAGGAAGGTTGTGATGGCAGATTCAATTGATATGTTTAAGAAAGGGTTAGACAAATTTTTAGCGGAAAAGGGAATCCAGGGTTACAACTGTTAATTAATATGAAGGACAGTGGTGATTCCAGGGAAAATTAAGACTGAAATATTACGTCAGGGGGGATTTTTCATGATTGCAACCGATTGGCTGTTGCTTCATCTGAATCAATTTAAAAAATAAGAGAGGGATCGCAGGAGATCCATAATAGGTTAAACTTGATGGACTGGTGTCTTTTTTCAACCTCATCAACTATGTTACTATGTAATTAAGAAGTTTTTCCTCTCATAAAGAAAATGAGTTGAGGAACAATAATGAAACAGTTAGTTTCAGCACACAATACAGTAGTTCAGCTGAGGATTTAAAAAGGATTTTAAACAGACATTGGCATATCCTTTTAAGGGATGAAGGTCTCAAAGAGATTCCTACTTTATGTCTAGGGATTATCTATAAAAAGGCCTTAAATCTAAAGCAGAAGTTAATGTCAAGTTAAATCCCACATAAAGTGAGAATAGGAAAAGATCCTTGGTTAAATATAAGAAAGTCAGATTTTTATCATTGTCACAACTGCTTTGACTGTAAGGCCATAAACATTATAAAGCGTTCTGTAAATTAACTGCCAATTACAAGTGAAGATTTAAAGTCAACAAAAAAAATAATTTGAGAGATCCACCGGGTAATCTACTTGCTCGAATGCCCATGTGGTCTCCAGTACATTGGCTGAACAACAAGAAAGTTAAAAATCTAAATCTATGAGCATATGCGTAACATTAAAAATGGTCTCTAGGCACTTAGCGTTCTATTAGTTTTATAACGTGTACATCAGGATCCGAAAAATTTATGGGAATTGGGAAAGTAGAATGATTTTGGATTTGAAGGGACATTGACAAATTGAACTCACAAGATGAAACAAAATTGATTTTTAATTTCCCCACAAGGTATTTACATAATTATTGAGCGATCTTCCTTTTTAGATGAGTAGCCTAGCAATTTGTCAATCTAATAATAAAATGCAAATAACTTTTATATAATCAAAACATGTTTCTATATATTTTTTTCATTTACTTTATTTTATTTCATCTATAAATGTTTGAATATACTTTTCATATATGTATGTTTATATACATTTTTATGTGCATTTTTAAATATTTTTATGTCCTTGGTTGTAGATTGGTTGTAGATGTTTTTTCTTATCATTCAGTTAGATAGTTTTTAATTAACTGAAATATAAAAACTTATGATATTTGTATTTATTTTGATGCAAAGATTTTAAGAATATTTTTATATCGAAGTATACAACTTTTTATCATATTTAGATTATTAGTTTAAGTAATGGATATTTTTATTAGAAATGTGACCCTGAACAGCACCTACAGTGAGACAGAGCCATTAGTATGCTTCTTACCTGCGTTCCTGAGCTAAAGTGGATGGAAGAGAATTTCTTTGACCCGCATACCGGTAATCCTAAAGACTGTTTTGGGTACGGACAGAGATGTACAGAGGATTCTCTCTGGACAGTATTTTTTTCATTGTTGGAACTTGATTCACAACATCTATAATAAGGATTTTGGACTGAACTGACAATTTAAGGGACAATTTAATGCATGGGTCAAAAATATAGGAACATGTATTCTGTATTAATAGTCGGTAAGACAAGAACTATTTTATTTATTAGTTTGAGACATTTATCAAACCTGTGAATATGGATAGACTTTGATTTTATTTATTTTTGTCTAACATAAGTTGCATGTAAAAAAATATCTTTTCCTTGAGAATTTATAACACATAAAGAGTTAATTTATGAGCATCCAATCGGGATGGAGGTGGTGAGAGAGTTCCATGACTTCAGTATATATAGCTGCCATTAAACAGCGCTGACACCCACACACCAGTGTATCTGGCAGAGTGTCCTACCCTAAACTCCAGGATGGTGACAGAGGAACAAGAATAAAAACTCTGCCCCGTTCCCTCAACAGATTTTTGGGGTTTCCTGCTCCACCTGCTTGCTACCCACAGTTCTCTGCATTCAAATAAAGAAGAAATAATGTTGGGTTCTCCTCTAATAAATAATGGGACAAATCATGACTGCAATATAAAGTGTAGTTACGAGCAGTTTCAAGATGTATCCTGCTGTAAGTCTAGAGCATCTGTGTCAGGCATATGTCAGACATACAAGTGGGTATACTTAAGGCCCAAATAGATGTGGCTAATCCACTTCTAAATGAGCTCCAAAAGTTGTTTGTGTGCTGATATTTTCTTACTCCATCTAATAACCTCTCCGCTTATAGCCCTGTAGAACATGCTAACCAAGTACATGTCAGCGTCATACTATAAATTGAACATGTCAAAGACTGAAGTGCTTTGCTTCAATTCACCAGGGGATACCTTGTCCTCTCCTCAATAATCTTTCAGCTATGCATGTCCAGGTCTATTAAATATCTTGGTGTCCATATCCCCTAAACACCTGTAGAGTTTTTTTTAACTGCATCGTGTTCCTTTATTTATATATATATATATATATATATATATATATATATATATATATATATATATATATATTTATATATATATATATATATATATATATATATATATATATATATATATATACATACACACAATTTTAGGGAGGCTTTTCTATTTAAATGTAGTAATTCTAACCATCCATTATATTTACAGTGGTAGCCATTTGTTCAGAGAGAACTTAATTTCCCGGATTAAAGGAACATATATATATATATATATATATATATATATATTTTTATTTAACCATTCCAAAGAAAGACCTTAAAGCAGCAATCTCATGAAAAAAGGAAGTGTTTTTTTCACATACTAGTAGGTTTAGAACCATGGGTTTAGAACTAACGTATCTCTTGATCTTGTCCACAGAAGGCTTCTTTACCTGTTTATAAATGGGGCTGCTACACTGCTGGTCCTGAATGCATAGACACTGCAGAATTTGCCCGACATCGTTCCAATGTGCTTTGGAACAATAAAACATAATAGTTGGAGTGTACACACTAATGTGATATTGGACCTAACAGTCATCTATCATGTGATTGGCACAATAATCGGGTGAAAGACCTGAAGTGTGTACCCAGCTTTATACTGATTTCATTAACAGTTTGCATGCAAGGAATAGCCTAGCAAAATGTGTGTTAAAGTAAAAGTTATATTTTGTCATATCTTTGTCATATGGTAAGGCGTGATACAAGTGATCTGGCAGGTCTATTAGCTTGGCAAGACCTTGTCTGACCCATTCTGTAAAAGGGTATACTGCCATCCATTCCTGAAATACTAGATTGCACAAAAGAGGTGAAAATAAGCAGTGGGTATAGTGTAATGGATTATGTCGTCTGGCGATCTTGTGGTGCTGATGAGATCAGAGGCGGAACTAGCGAGCTGTGGCCCCCGGTGCAGGGAAGCGAGGAGGAGAGATCTGGGGCCCACAGCTCTCCAGTTCCCCGTGCAGCAGGCCCCATTATCTCCATGGGCCCTGAGGCACCACACCTGCTGCACCAATGGTAGTTCTGCTAATGGATGAGATGATTATTGACCATATAACCAATAATAATTTACCAATAATAATAACAATAATTCTTCATTTATATATATATATATATATATATATAAATATATATATATATTGTAACAAAGGGAGGCATTTTTCTGACAAGAGGCAGAGAAAGTATACAAACAGAATAAAACATTGGCACAGTTATGCACCTAGGTTGAGATTAAACCAGGTAAAAACGTATGTGTAGTTTAAAGTTTGTTAACTTACATGATTTCCTCTCAGCAAACAGACAGGGTGTGTCTGGGCAAACAGAGCCACTGATGGGTGTTTTCTTTTAAAAAGAAGGTGGGTGTGTCACCTGTCCATCAAGCTAAGGCTGGGGGAGGAGTAACATGTATAAAAGCTTGTTTGTGCCATTTGTTCAGAGAGATCAATGCTGGGGAAGCTGGCTGGTCTTGAGAGAGCAGAGCTATGTCTAGCTAGCATTTAGGGTCTCCAAGAAATGCTGTGAAATCTGTACGGTGTCAAAACATTTACCATCCTGACAATAAAACTACATAAAAGGAAGAAGTTGTCCGCGTGTGCTTCTGCAGTAGCGGGATTTTGCCACAATATATATATATGTATATATATATATATATATATATCACTTTTCTCGCAATAGGCCTCAAAGCACTACATTGCTGTAGAGGGTAAGCAGAAATATTTTGGACGCTCAGTTGCTATTTTCCTGAATCATTTACATGAGCCTTAGTCCCATTGGAGCCTACAGTCTACACCCCTGTGAGAGCTTACAGGCTAGAGGTATAAGTTGGCGCACTATCTTCTTAAATGTAACGTTAGATAGATTAACACTACCTCTGTAGATCATTTATGGCAACTGGACCATGTGCTGATTCTGACTTGTTACCTACTCCAGATGAATTCAGTTAGACATTTATTTAATGTTTGTAAATCACAAGTCCGTAGCAGGACATGTACCATTTACATGACTTATAGTAGTTTTGGAGACCTAGATATCTTGACTATCATCATCATCATCATTTATTTGTATAGCGTCAACATATTCCGTAGCGCTTTACAATTGGGGACAAAACACAGTAAACTAATAAACAAACTGGGTAAAACAGACAAATAGATGAGGAGGTGACTTAAAATTGAAGGAATACTTTTTGTTATGATGTGAAGAGAGGGGTACCACTAGAAATGTTAGATGTTTGTTGGCCCAATGAAAAAGAAAAACACCCTGCTGGACCAATCTTGTCCAGCTGAATATACAGTAGCTAAGACTTAAAAATTTACAAAATGTATAGTAAATCCTGAAAAGGACACTCAATTGTTAATTTTGTTGATTATTAATGGCATAAATATGTTGAATCTGATTGGTGGCTATTGGCAACATCTCTACTTTTCAAACCCGACGGAAAATCTCAGCTTGATACATTTGTTATTCCAGAGCCAGGCAAGGATCCTAATATTGAAAGCTCTTTGAGACCAATCTCACTTTTCAATCAACATTTTAAACTCCTTATAAAAATTATGGCCGCCAGACTTCAAATGCTACAACCACGTTTAATCTCACCGGTGTAATTAAGCTGTGTTAAACAAAGACTTTTGATTGTTGGAATTCGAGCTGCTATAGTGACCATTACTGCTACACACACAGCTAAAACTATCTGTAATATCATAGTTAACCTTGACACGAGAAGGTATTTGTAAGATTGCATAGCCCCATCTTATATGATAATGGAAATTTCAGCACTTTGGCCCAGTTTTTCGACACCTGATATATATTATTGATACAAAATCCACATAACCAGTAACAGTGTTAACTTCAGAACCTTAGAATTGGAAAGGGGAAGGTGACTACTTTCACACCTACTCTTTAACTAGGTTCTAGACCAGGGTTGTCCAACCCGCGGCCCGCATGCGGCCCAGCACGCCTGTGAATGTGGCCCAGAAGGAGTTTTGGTTGTGGCAAGGGGGCAGCACTGTTAATGGAAAAAAAAATCCTACAAAAAAAAGAAAAGAAAATACTTACCTTGCCGTCACGTCAGCTGGTACTCCGGCTCCCTCCCTTGTCTCCTCCTCCGTGCGGTGCTCGCAGTGAATGTTAGGCGTGATGTCATCACGCCCAACATACATTGCGGAGCGCAGCACAGAGGAGTCACCCGCGCGAGAAGAACAATCAGCAGCACAGAATTGGAGAAGAGAAGAGGACAGAAGAACAAGCCGATTAAAAGGTAAGTTAAGGGGGATTTTTTTTTATTATTTCAAGGGACGCTGACCAGTGAATAAGTCACCTGGTCCTGGAGCATCATGGACCTTATCTCCCTGCTACATACTTCTACTTGTAATACTAATAGGGCATTATATATTATTCTCTTTGGCCCATTAGAATTTGTTATGCCTTAACTAACATAGTGGTGTAATTAGCAAAACAGGTCACAATTTGGGGTCACAGTGATGTATATGTCAGGTACCGCAGGCCTGGTCAGGGCACCCTGATATACAATGCCTGGCTTAAATGCACTTTATTGATATTGCATCGAAACAATACAAAAAGTGATTATAATATAATAACTAGAGAGGATTTTTTTGCACAGGGCGATTGAAAGGTAAGTATAGGGGGATTTGAAAAGAAAGTGATATATATATATATATATATATATATATATCACTTTTTTTCTTATATATATATGTTACCTATGTTTTCTATGGTTTTAGTGTATCTTATGTGCGACCCACACCAACTCGTCGTCTTCCAATGTGGCCCAGGGAAGCTAAAAGGTTGGACACCCCTGTTCTAGACCTTGGATTTTGACACCTGCTACCTCTGGCACAATTCAGAGGTATTAAAATTGGATCAAGAAAACTACTGTTTTTGCAGATGACTTATTGTTATTGACTTGTATCCCCAATCAATCAAAGCTATTTGGTTTGTCAGTGTTCCCGAAAGTTTTCAGACTGCCTCAGTAACTTAGAAATCTCCAGTGTTTAGAAATCTGTGTTGAGTTGTTGGGATTACCGTATTTCCCCATGTATAAGACGCACCTTTTTCCCCAAAATTTTGGGTCTAAAAACTGGGTGCGTCTTATACAGGGGTAGTAGCACTTACTCTGTCAGATGACTCCTCTGTCCGGTAAAGTCTTCTCTCTGTCTGATCCTGATGCTGGAAACCCGATTAAGGTCCTCTCTGCGATGTCCGGATGTCCTTTCAGGACCTTGACAAGGTCCTGAAAGGATTGTCAAGGTCCTGAAAGGACATCCGGACATCGCAGATAGGACCTTAATCGGGTTTCCAGCATCAGAATCAGACAGAGAGAAGACAGAAGACTTTACAAGACAGAGGAATCATCTGACAGGGTAAGTCAGAATTCACTATAGCGCTGTCTCTCCTCTGTATAAACTGCACTAATACTCTGTGAAAAAATTGAGGATAATGTTTATCCTCAATTTTTTCACATGATTTATATAGGTGCGTCTTATACAGTGGAGCGTCCTATACATGGGGAAATACGGTACGTTATAAGGCCACGGTCTGATATAATGATGTCTATTGCAGATGTTTTCCGAGTCTGGGAAAAAGTTGCTGGGAGATATGGATATAGGAGCTGATGCAGCATTGGTTTACCAAACTGGCGGAAATTACTCATTGCTTTTACTCATTGCAATTACTTATTGTATTTTCACCCATATGCACAACCGTATACATCTCGAGATGCATTGGCACCATATGCGCCTGTTTTATCTCACGCTGAGGTGAAATTGATGTCTGACCGAGGTGAAATTGATAGAGGAAGTGCGGAGTGAAGGAGAGAAGCTATAGGTATTGTTCAAAAACACTACAAGAAAAAGTTTAATTTTTATTATATTCGTTACTTTCTAGATGAGGTATGTCCCACTATGGACAACATAGTGACAATATTATCTTGCATGACTAGTGATATCAGATGTTGACAACGGTAACGATATCTTCTATGCAGCCACCAGTTTATAGGATTCCCACAAGTCATTTATTATAGTTTGCTAATCAATACATTCTTGTGAACTATAAAAAGTTGATACGAAATGTTGATGACTTGTAAGAAAAATCTTTGCTTAATTCTAAATTCTTTCACCCTGTTTGCCAGCTCCCTTCTGAGAGATTCCAACCGCGCTAGCAGCTTGTACAGGAGAGCTCTGTCAATGCAGCTGGGTGGAGACCCAAACTCCGAGCTCAATGTGTCAGCTGACCAATCTTACGACCAATCAAATCAGCTGCTGCATACATTATATAGCCCATCCTAGCTGAGAGCTCCTCCATAAGCAATGGTGGAGGTCTCAGGACTCCCACTGTTGGACTACAGAGGAGGAGGGTGTCTGCTCATTCAGAGGTCATCCAGAAGTGGACAACTCCTTTTAGTAACAGAATGGTGGGGTGCGGCAGTCTAGCGGTTAGCACACTTCTTCAATAACTAGAGATGTCTAACTGAGGTCAGTATTTGCAAAACATTCAATGCAAAACTTTCTGGAAAAAGCACAAGTTGGAGTGACATCCTAAGGAATAACATGATGTTGTTGGCTGCAAGTCAAAAAATAGGCTCAACTTTCTCTTTGATTTTACACAGTATTGCTCCATTGTGAATTGTACTGAATGATTGTATACACTCTGCATGCAAGTTAGGTTTCTACGATTTTCAAGTTCTCCAGCTGCACAATTACCAATTCCCCAGTCTAACAGCAACATTTTAAAGGTGATCCTGCCCAATCAAATCACATCCTAACTGCACACCGTCACAAAACTCAGCTCGACAAGTTTGTGGACTGGAGATGCAGATGCAGAACTTAAAGATTGTATCACCAGAACTCTGCAAAATGACCTGTTCTGCCTCCAAATTGGATTCATGTGGAATTTGTCTGCATCTAACTGGTTAAACCAATAATATATATGGGCTCACCTATGGTAGTAGCATAGATGCTTTAATATATCATCATCATCATTTATTTATATAGCGCCACTAATTCTGCAGCGCTGTACAGAGAACTCACTAACATCAGTCCCTGCCCCCATTGAGGCTTACAATCTAAACTCTTTAATACAGACAGACACATACTAGGGTCAATTTGTTAGCAGCTAATTAACCTACCAGTATGTTTTTGGAGTGTGGGAGGAAACCGGAGCACCCGGAGGAAACCCACGCAAACACGGGGAGAACATACAAACTCCACACAGATAGGGCCGTGGTCAGGAATTGAACTCATAACCCCAGTGCTGTAAGGCAGAAGTGCTAACCACTTAGCCACTATATCATTAAATGTTTAAGAATATAATATTTGCCTTATACGTAAATTATCATTTTTTTATGTTAATAAAGAGAACAATTGTTTTCAAATCTCCTGCAAGCAGCTGGTCAGAACACGCATTGCATGTCAGGCAGGAAAGAAGATGGGTAGTACAAGCTCTTTGTAATTAGCAGCAGAAAAACATGATTTCCGGCTTCATAAGTATTTTATTGCCACTAATCTTTGTGATGTGCTATGTTGTTGTATTGTGGAATTTATTGGCAAAGCTAAAAAAGAGCAAATCAGGCCTAATGCAGACAGGGCCGAATTATCCAATAAACTGGCTAGGCCACAGACTAGGAAACTGGGCTTTTGGGGAGGTGCAAAATATTTGGGGGTGCAAACTGAGACAAGGAGAGGTATAAACTAAAATTCATTTTAAAATATAGGGGAATAGTTGTTCTCAGAAGCAATAAGAAAACATGAATGCAGCACGGTGGCTCATTGGTTAGCACTTCTGCCTCACAGCACTGGGGTTATGAGTTCAATTCCTGATCATGGCCTTATCTGTGTGGAGTTTGTATGTTCTCCCTGTGTTTGCGTGGGTTTCCTCCAGGTGCTCCGGTTTCCTCCCACACTCCAAAAAAATACTAGTAGGTTAATTGGCTGCTATCAAAATTGACCCTAGTCTCTCTCTCTCTCTCTCTCTCTCTCTCTCTCTCTCTCTCTCTCTCTCTCTCTTCTGTGTGTGTGTGTGTCTGTGTGTGTATGTTATGAAATTTAGACTGTAAGCTCCAAAGGGGCAGGGACAGATGTGAATGAGTTCTCTGTACAGTGCTGCAGAATCAGTGGCGCTATATAAATAAATGGTGATGATGATGAAAGAAAAATATAGTAAGGAATTTAATCTTGAAGCATTTCCATGGTAAAGTCTGAAGACAATGAGGCATTCTAGGGCCACCATAATCGAGTAGAAGAGACCAGGATGGCGATAAGCGCAGGCGTGACAATTAGCCTAGGATGGCATGAATCAGGCTCTGAAGTCAGAAGTAATTTCTTTCCATACCCCAGACTATCCCCAAAAATCACTTATCTGCTTTCAAGGTGGTCAAGGATGAGCCTTGATGATGCAAAACGCGCCAACAAGCGCTATCCCCACCTAGGTGAACACAGGGGGCCGAAGTTAGAAGCAAATCCTGCAAAAGGATGCAAATTTACAACCGGACAAACTATGCTGCAATGCAAGAGATGCAAATGCATTTCGTTTTTTGCATACAGGGAAGATACTGCCGGCTTTTGCACACACTTACCAGGCAGCTTTATTACAGCACCGCGATTTAGAGTTGAACTAGAAAATCAACTCTCTCTAAATCTGCCCACATAGTTTAAATTTGCCTTCCAACAGCACAAAATGATTTTGCCACCCCTAACCCTAAATAAAGCCAAGAGGGGACTGGGGTCTACTTTTCATATCCTGTGTCCACATCTCCCAGAAGAGAGGTACACCAAAATAGGCAAGCATGCATCTAACACTCATAATTATTTGCAGTAGAGTTTGCATTATTCTTTACATTATACAAAATCTTCTAAAGAACAGGAAAGTGATGACGCTGATAATAAGTGATGAAGAACTGTTTATATAGATATTATTTAAACACAAAATTAACATCACATATGTATTATACAAATATAATATATAGGTAATATGCTCTTACTCATATACATGGAATTCTTACTAGACTTTTTCCTACCTGTAATTGCTCGGTCATTACTCATACTTCAGTTTTGTACCACACATCTACTAATATGCTTAATTGTGTTTGTTATTATACTTATGTGTATTTATATATTTGCTATGTTGTATTCATGTATCTGTATGCCGACTGTCCGGCAATGTCCATGCTGTGGTCCTTTTTAAATAAACGATGATAATGATGATAATATTAATCTATGTATAAGCTCTAAAATATTTCCATTAAACAGGTGTGAAGTGTTATATCATCATCATCACCATTTATTTATATAGCGCCACTGATTCCGCAGCGCTGTACAGAGAACTCACTCACATCAGTCCCTGCCTCATTGGAGCTTACAGTCTAAATTCCCTAACATACACACACTCAGACTAGGGTCAATTTTGATAGCAGCCAATTAACCTACTAGTACGTTTTTGGAGTGTGGGAGGAAACCGGAGCACCCGGAGGAAACCCACGCAAAAACAGGGAGAACATACAAACTCCACACAGATAAGGCCATGGTTGGGAATTGAACTCATGACCCCAGCGCTGTGAAGCAGAAGTGCTAACCACTTAGCCACCATATAGCAACCAGATTATAGCTGTCATTTTTCTAGTACGGTATACAAAATAAACACAAACATTTTCTCTTTCTACATCCTTTATTATTCTATGTTAGAGATATTGTACACCCCCCACCTTAGGGGATTGTATGAATCGCCCTCTGAGTTTCTTCCTTTTTAGATGGTCATGGAACTTCTTGTTGACTTCTGAAATTCTTAAAATAATTTACAGTATATTATCGCATATAGCGTTTACTATACATGAATGCGCTATAAAGTGTACTTAGAACAATTCACCCTGACTGCTGCTCTTTGCCCGACATTTGTGGAGCAGGCCGCTTTCTCTACACATCGTTATTGAAACCACCGACAGCGAACTGAGGTCCTTGATGAAAACCATCTCTGCAAGTATAAGAACAGAAGTTTTGGTGAAAAGTTATTTTCAGAATTGGGGAATGAGAGAGAGAGAGAGAGAGAGAGAGAGAGAGAGAGGGAAGAAGGGAGCGCTGGGAGAGATTTAACATTTTATATTTAACACAAGCAGTATAGAGACCACAATATTTCCAAGGTTTAAGTAATGAGGAACAAATGTAAACTTTGGATTTTGAATTTCCTTTAACCCTTTCTGTGGCAGACCAAAGTTTTCGGATGAACGCAATGAAAAAGAAAGAGTTAAGACACGAAGAACGCCAAGGTTAATTGTAATTAAAAACCATGCACATAGAAAAACATACTTCGCTCTTAGTTCACCATGAGACCTTCTCAGACGTCATCTATCAACTACTTTGGACAGTTCTCATGGATTTTGGATGAATATTTACAATTTCATTTAACGTGATTCAGCAGAGTTTTCATACAGATTGAGCCAATCAGAATGCTAGGAAATCACATGGTCACATTCGCTAACGCAACACAGGAAGCAATAAGTCTGGAGAGGAAATGACATCAGCAGATGCATGGGTCATTGTTCTTTATTTCACATGTCTTAAGGTACGCTTAAGACATTTTAATTATGCTGATTTTATTTACACAATAGTAGTTGAATAGGTTAGTAGTCAAATAAATGAACCATATTTCACTAAAAGCACTAAAGATTTAAATTGAGAGTTTATTGGCAGAGTCAACTGCAATGATTGTGGAGTGTAAGCATTTTATGACCCAATAAATGCCTATTCACAGGTTATTTTTAGACTATATTGCACCAAAGGGTAAGAGTAAGAAGTGCACCAGCAGCCCAAACTAGCTCTCCACATCCCAGTTTAACTTTATGCTTAGCACAAGTTCACCTCCCTCTGGCCCTATTTAATCTGATCAGGGGCATATTGGACCCAGGACATAATAGTAGGACACTAAACTTGGAACTATCCATAGGATACTATGGCAGGAGATAAGATATTTGATGTAGTATGTTGTTATCTGCTCCACTCATCACCAGACTGAGGTATGCAGGAGGCATTATTTAGTGGAAAATAATATGTTAAATAATACCTTAATACATTAAATAATACATTCAATTTATATTCCATGTTCTTGTTTCCAACGTACTACAAGTGTTTACTAAGGCCCAGGGTCACTTATGAAAATCTGGCCACACTTCTAATTCACTGTGGTCATGCAGTGGCAGCCAACCTTTGGGCATGCTTCCACAGCAGTTGTAGAGTCCCAGGCACCCGAATACTGGCCATACACTCTGTGATACCGCATATTTCAGTGTTAATGGCCCTGAAATTACCACAATAGAAATCAATAATTGATAAGACTCTATAGGATCATTATCAGGCATATTGATAAATGCAGTTGAAGGATTGCTATTAATGTAAGTTTATCACTTACCAATAAACATTGTCCAATGCAATTATTGTGGTTCCAACGCACAAAGATATTTAATTGCATAATATAGCAGGATTTACAGCAAGCCATCATAACGCATAAAAGATATTACAATAAAGCAGGAAAGTATAAAAAAAACCTGCATACATTACGTATTTGCTTCCCCTGGGCCCAGGTACAGATACAGTCATGTTGTCTGTTGTCAGGAAGAGAGAGCAATGGGAAAGGGAAGCTTACTTATATGCAGCTTCAGTTTACAAAAAATACTGATGATGTCACTATGTACACAGATAACACTTAGAGAGGTCTTCATTGGTCCAGGGTTAACGATGTTCCAGTTGTCTGCTGGTCATAGGTCAGTTCAAAGGATTCCTCTGATAAGGTATGGCCAGCTCACTCCAACAGCTGAGCACATGTTGTTCCTAAGGGAACTGACCTAAACCAGTTTTTACCAACCTATTTGCATTTAAAGCACAATATCATTTTGAGCATTAATCCTTTATCTTCCATAACTAGCGATCGCAGGAAGTGATCGCTTCACCGATAGCAGTGGATTCATCATAGTAATGTATAGATCAAAATGACACTAAACATGATACATTTACTATATCCTGAGCCTTAGATACCTTTAATATATTATAATTTATGTATAAATAATCTCTAATACATTCCACTAATAAATAAATGTGGATGGGAACCTTAATAAATGTATATTATTTACAAGTGTAAGTGCAAATGTAAATATGTGTGTTATTAATCTGTGCGACTGCGTCATAATACGTGCCGTACTAATTGCAGTTGCACGGTAAAACATTTCTAATTCATTTGGTTTACTTCATCCAATTGACTTTCACATTGCAAACGGCCCCTATTGACCCGATTGCTTCATCCAAATATGCGCCAACGACGCCGAAAGTATTCCAAGCCTTGAGAGACCGAATGGTTGGATCTTGTCCAAATGGTCGCCTATGTGGGATTAAACTCATCAGCCCATATAAGGTCGGCCTACGCCTGCTCTAGAGAATAAAGAACAAATTGCACCAAAGTTGTATGTACAGAACTGAATAAAATGAGAAGAAGACTATGACTAAAATTACTGTAATACTGTAAGCAAATGACACATAATACATGATGGGCCTTATGTAGAGTTGGACGTAATTTATGCTTACAACATAAGCGTGAATTGCGTCTCGTAGTTTATTTAGTATTCTGAGCCTATGTTAAGTTACGCGTGGTTCGAAATAGTGTGCAAAATGCGTGTCATCATTAACAGCACTGATTTTACACCAGAGGGAAAGCAGACGTAATATATACACCTATATACGTATCTACGGATACTTCCCCTTCAGCATAGTATGTACTATGCCTACGCCTACCCTCCCATTCCAGGGGTGCCCGGTGAAGAAACGTCTCAGCCTAAGGCCAGACTGAGACGTACGTATCTCTACTATACACGAGCAGTTGTAAAAAGTGCTTTATGTGCTTACGAGTCGAGCTTACCTCTGAATGTACATGACCCCCATATGTCATAAATTACGCATTATAAGTGACACATTATAAATGATAAACAACACATTATAGAAGGAAAGGGGATTGCTGCTGCTGTGAGTAAGTGATCAAAAGTCAAACTACTTAGAAGTGGATGCCAGTGGAAAAGAAAGAGTTAGCACATTCTGTAATGGCCTCTGAAGCTAGATTGTAACAAATCAGTATGGGAAATACTAAGGCATTTAAGTGGCCACCTAACCCCGTGGGACAGTCCCCTAACTCTGATTGAAATCAGTCAAATCAAATTTGTCATCTTTAAAAAGTTAGGAGACATTAATGGGCTGTTATACTGAATGATTAATACCCGGGCTAGAAACTAACTGAAGGGGGAAAAACATGTGCGGCTTCAATTCTAAGATTAATCAGATGAAAGGGGTCCTAATGCTGGCCTGCACGCAGCGTCATTCTACTAAGCAACGTTTTCACTTGCTCTCCAGGTCTCTCTCCTTCACGCACATAGGGAACCTTATAGGATAATGACAGTTCAGTTCAGGATAATGACACAGTTCTGTGCTTAGTTGAAAGTCTTTAAGGGGCCATTTATGAAGTGGAGATACAGCACAAGTGTGCGAGCAAAAATCAGGGTTAAAATTACCGTATTAACGGTAATACAATTAGCGCTGTGTTATTCCTACACTAACGTGGCCGAATTGAATTGGCATGAACAGGCAAAGTGCGAAGCAAATACATTGTTTTGGAGAACTGCCATGTATTTATTTATTACATTTTTTATCCGGAAGAAATACAATGAAAATACCCTCTCACAGAATGTGCTGTATATAATGGTGTTTCTGATTTTATGTGGTGCCAAAGAGCTCATAAGCCACATAAAATAACCAGAAACTTACACTACCCCCAAAGCAGCAAGCAGATCTTTTCCTGAATTTTTAAGAACTTTTTTTTATCCTTGAGAAATAATGACGTATTATATATTTTAAATATATATCACTCAAAATAGCAACAGCTTTAATGTCCCTGGTCTCAGTTGACAGGAGTTATATAATACATGAGTAAGGATCAAGCAAGCAGTATATTTGGAGACAAAAACTGTTTAAATGAATGATGTGGGCACGTTAGCTGTGATTATATGATAGTGATGCTTTGTGCTAGGCATATGCTGTGCATTCCCATCTTCCAAGCTACAATAACCAGGCACCTCGGATATACACTTAGACTGTGACATAGATTACTGTGGGTGTGAATACATGTACAAGTCATACATAGATGTGTTGTGTTATGGGATGAGGAGGACATCTTTCTGTGCTCAGATGAGTGATATTGTGGGTTAACCTAGGCAAAACATGCACAGCGCCACACGCCATAGACACCAATCAGATACTCACTTTCATTAGATTACCGTGCACTAGGCCAAACAAACATACTGCTGATTGTCTATGCTGGCTGGTTGCTATGAGGAAACTGCACTGTGTATGTATATATCTGTCTTATTAAATAACTGCCATAATGCATGTTGTGCACCTCTGTAGAAGGGACAAGGTGCCCAGTGTCCAAAGAGTTAGTTTGAGTGATTATTCTATAAATATTCAATGAGTGGTAACAGTATATTTAGTACAGAGAGGTTTTTTTAAATACCCTCTGCAGACCCCAATTCCACAGCAATCCTTATCTATCTATTAATTTATATCTATCTCATAACTATATGTGCATATATCTGATATCTATCTATCTATGAAAGATATAGCTTTTATATATATATATATATATATATATATATATATATATATATATATATATATATCTATACATATATATATATATAGCTAGATGTATCTATTAATCTCCTAGCTATCCTGTGTATATAACTCTATAACTCATATCTGTCTATCTATCTATATATATATATATATATATATATATATATATATATATATTATCTATTTACCTCCTATCGGTGTATATATCTCATATTTATTTATTTATCTATCCATCTATCTATCTCATAGCTGTCTGTGTATATATCTCTTATGTATCTAAGTATATTTCTTGGGCCTGATTCATTGCGACACATAAATGGTGATTTTGTGTGTACAATCGCCACAATTACTCCGCCCATGGCCATAACTGGACCATACGCCATAGAACACAGTAATGTCCAATTCATATTCGAGCACAAAAGGACACTTACTATAGTCTACAATTACAGAACGGAACGGGGCAGGGAAGAGGCGTTTGCCAGTAGTCAGTGTACGGTAAGGGTGCGGCAATCTGGAGCGCACGCAGCAGCATCTGGTTCAAGCTCTGGG